>NC_047017.1:41347251-42636418 GCF_902652985.1 Pecten maximus
AGATACCTACCTTATACACTAGGTAGATACCTACCTAATACACAGGGTAGATACCTTCCTTATACACAGGGTAGATACCTACCTTATACACAGGGTAGATACCCACCTTATACACAGAGTAGATACCCACCTTATACACAGGGTAGATACCCACCTTATACACAGGGTAGATACCTTCCTTATACACAGGGTAGATACTTACCTTATACACAGGGTAGATACCCACCTTATACACAGGGTAGATACTTACCTTATACATAGGGTAGATACCCACCTTATACACAGGGTAGATACCCACCTTATACACAGGGTAGATACCTTCCTTATACACAGGGTAGATACCCACCTTATACACAGGGTAGATACCCACCTTATACACAGGGTAGATACCCACCTTATACACAGGGTAGATACCTTCCTTATACACAGGGTAGATACTTACCTTATACACAGGGTAGATACCTACCTTAAACACTGTAGATACCTTCCTTATTCACTGGTTAAATACCCACCTTATACACTGTAGATACCTTCCTTATACACGGTTAAATACCCACCTTCTACACTGGGCAGATACCTTCCTTTTTCACTGGTTAAATACCCACCTTCTACACTGGGCAGATACCTTCCTTATTCACTGGGTAAATGCCCACCTTCTACACTGGGCAGATACCTTCCTTATTCACTGGTTAAATACCCACCTTCTACAATGGGCAGATACCTTCCTTATTCACTGGGTAAATGCCCACCTTCTACACTGGGCAGATACCTTCCTTATTCACTGGTTAAATACCCACCTTCTACACTGGGCAGATACCTTCCTTATTCACTGGTTAAATACCCACCTTCTACACTGGGCAGATACCTTCCTTATTCACTGGTTAAATACCCACCTTCTACAATGGGCAGATACCTTCCTTTTCACTGGTTAAATACCCACCTTCTACACTGGGCAGATACCTTCCTTATTCACTGGGTAAATGCCCACCTTCTACACTGGGCAGATACCTTCCTTATTCACTGATTAAATACCCACCTTCTACACTGGGCAGATACCTTCCTTATTCACTGGTTAAATACCCACCTTCTACACTTGGGTATCTCCTCAAGCCACCAGATTACAGTCAGCAGGGTCAACATCATCGGGACAACCACAGGTGCGACCTCCATTGGGTGTGGGCAGACATAGGTACTGGCATCCTCCATTGTCACGGGCACAAGCATTAATGGCTGTTTGGGAGAGGAAATGGATGGCATGGCAATCATTATGGGTTTTTTTTCAGTATACAGAAGATCATTATTTACATGATTAATTTATTGAATATCTGTAATTGATCATTCGACGACTACGTACCTCGTGGACAGGAAGCCCTGACAGCTGTAATGCCGTACAGCTTTCCGTTTCCTCCTACAGGTAAATCTAATGTGTCGCCCACCTCCCCTCCATTGTGACTGACCCTTAGTACTCCTGGACTGTGGTAAAATAAATCATAATTATCTAGGATTTAATATAACATCTAACAAAATATTCAACTACATCAATACATTTGCAAATTGTATCCATTAACATACCATATTCATTAAGTTCAGTAAAACTAACAAGCACATAAAACTACTATGAGTTGAATTATTCTATGTTTGTCTCCTGGACTTATTAGAGGGTCACTAAAACATGTATGTAAGATGCAAAACCTTTCCATTTTTCATGAGATTTTTCAGTGACAAGATAAAGGTTGCTGTTGGAAAAAAGTAAATGCTTGAGTTCTATAAGTGGCTGAAGGTAAATATAGTGATCCAACATGGAAGTTATCCTCATGTATACTCATGTAATTGTTTTGTTTTAAAAAGTTTGTGTATAGTCATGTAGCTCATATGACCTCTTCTGTAATGAAGATAATAAAATAACTTTTTATGTGTATTTGTATGTGGAAACCAGCCATGTTCTCAAAACTAATGAAAAATTAAAATAAGAGGCCCATAGGCCTTAACGGTCACCTGAGATTTGAAATATTTCAGTTAATTTAATAGACCCTTTTTAGCCCCTCCCATCAGCCCCTAGGGGTCAGTCAGGGCCAACATGTGTATACCATTAAATGTTAACAAAGTTAGAATGAATTCCAATAGAAATCAAACAAATTATAGTCAATAATGTGATTTCCCTATATAAACTATTGTAAAATTTACCCCCTCCCCAGGGGCAAATTGGTGACCCCAGAGTCATAAAATTCATAATTTAAGTAAAGCACCTTAAGACCCTTCCATCTATGAAGAGTATTTGATTCTACCTTATTTTGGTCTTGAGAAGAAGATTTTTGAAATTTCAGTCAATTTGACCCTTTTTAGCCCCGCCTATCAGACCCTGGGGGTCAGTCTGGGCCAACATGTGCATGCCATCAAACTGTCATCCCATGCTGATAATGTTAACCAAATTAGAATGAATTCCATTACAAATCCAACAAATAAAAGTCAAAAATGTGATTTCCCTATATAAACTATAGTAAAGTTAACCCCTCCCCAGGGGCAAATGTGAGACCCCTGGGTCATGAAATTCACAATTTTAATAAAGCACCTTAAGACCCTTCCATCTATGAAGAGTGTTTGATTCCACCATATCTGAGAGTAGAGAAGAAGATTTTTGAAGTTTTAGTCAATTTGACCCTTTTTAGCCCGTCCCTCAGGCCCCTGGGGGGTGGGGACCATATAATTCACAATTTTGGTTGACCTTTAGCCATAACAGCTTCCAGCCATATTTCACTGAATTTGGTTTAGGGGTTTTGGAGAAGAAGTCAAAAATGTAAATTGTTTACGGATGCACGACGACGGACAAAAGGCGATTAGAATAGGTCACTTGAGACTTTGTCTAAAAACAAAATAAACTCTCAAGGCTTAATCAAAATGTACCAGAATTCTTTTCCTTGACATATATCCTATGATTTTCCCCTTTGTCTTATCCCAGTAAAAACCTTCATGTTTGTCACATTCATCACCATCCCATTTTACTCCTAGTGAAGGGGTAGGGGTATACATTAGTACAGAGAATTCCATTACTCCACTTGGTGCACTACAATTCCATAGAGTCTTGCTGCTAGCCCATAAACAGCTGAAGAATTGTCTACCCTTAGTGAAACAGATCTGTTTTTACTTTACAATGAATTTTTTCTCACCTGACCTTTGATTCAACCTCATTGAGGAATATAAGTACATGTAATACAGCTGTTTCCTGCCAGATGTGTGTACTTTATAGTTAAGTGTTGTACCATTCAAAACATCATTAACCGGAAAAACTAGATACTTGGGAAGTTTCCTTTTCTAGAATTCATATAAACATGACTATGATAACTAGTACATGTACAGTGTAGCAAACAAGAATGTACATGTACAGTGTAACAAAACAGAAACTTACATGTACCGTGTAGCAAAACTGGAATGTATATCTACAGTGTATGTACGGGTGTAGTTCCCCGTGTAATGAGATACTAAAACAAAAGAGATGATATAAGTAACCCGTTAGTTCCCTGTGTAATGAGATACTAAAACAAAAGAGATGATATAAGTATCCCGTTAGTTCCCCGTGTAAAGAGATACTAAAACAAAAGAGATGATATAAGTATCCCGTTAGTTCCCAGTGTAATGAGATACTAAAACAAAAGAGAGGATATAAGTATCCCGTTAGTTCCCCGTGTAATGAGATACTAAAACAAAAGAGATGATATAAGTATCCCGTTAGTTCCCCATGTAATGAGATACTAAAACAAAAGAGATGATATAAGTATCCCGTTAGTTCCCCGTGTAATGAGATACTAAAACAAAAGAGATGATATAAGTATCCCGTTAGTTCTCCGTGTAATGAGATACTAAAACAAAAGAGATGATATAAGTATCCCGTTAGTTCCCCGTGTAATGAGATACTAAAACAAAAGAGAGGATATAAGTATCCCGTTAGTTCCCCGTGTAATGAGATACTAAAACAAAAGTGAGGATATAAGTATCCCGTTAGTTCCCCGTGTAATGAGATACTAAAACAAAAGAGATGATATAAGTAACCCGTTAGTTCCCCGTGTTATGAGATACTAAAACAAAAGAGATGATATAAGTATCCCGTTAGTTTCCCGTGTAATGAGATACTAAAACAAAAGAGAGGATATTAGTATCCTGTTAGTTTCCCGTGTAATGAGATACTAAAACAAAAGAGAGGATATAAGTATCCCGTTAGTTCCCCGTGTAATGAGATACTAAAACAAAAGAGAGGATATAAGTATCCCGTTAGTTCCCCGTGTAATGAGATACTAAAACAAAAGAGATGATATAAGTATCCCATTAGTTCCCCGTGTAATGAGATACTAAAACAAAAGAGAGGATATAAGTATCCCGTTAGTTCCCCGTGTAATGAGATGAGATACTAAAACAAAAGAGAGGATATAAGTATCCCGTTAGTTCCCCGTGTAATGAGATACTAAAACAAAAGAGATGATATAAGTATCCCGTTAGTTCCCCATGTAATGAGATACTAAAACAAAAGAGAGGATATAAGTATCCCGTTAGTTCCCCGTGTAATGAGATACTAAAACAAAAGAGATGATATAAGTATCCTGTTAGTTCCCCGTGTAATGAGATACTAAAACAAAAGAGAGGATATAAGTATCCCGTTAATTCCCCGTGTAATGAGATACTAAAACAAAAGAGAGGATATAAGTATCCCGTTAGTTCCCCGTGTAATGAGATACTAAAACAAAAGAGATGATATAAGTATCCCGTTAGTTCCCCGTGTAATGAGATACTAAAACAAAAGAGATGATATAAGTATCCCGTTAGTTCCCCGTGTAATGAGATACTAAAACAAAAGAGATGATATAAGTATCCCATTAGTTCCCCGTGTTATGAGATACTAAAACAAAAGAGATGATATAAGTAACCCGTTAGTTCCCGGTGTAATGAGATACTAAAACAAAAGAGATGATATAAGTATCCCGTTAGTTCCCCGTGTTATGAAATACTAAAACAAAAGAGATGATATAAGTATCCCGTTAGTTCCCCGTGTAATGAGATACTAAAACAAAAGAGATGATATAAGTATCCCGTTAGTTCCCTGTGTAATGAGATACTAAAACAAAAGAGATGATATAAGTATCCCGTTAGTTCCCTGTGTAATGAGATACTAAAACAAAAGAGATGATATAAGTATCCCGTTAGTTCCCCGTGTTATGAGATACTAAAACAAAAGAGATGATATAAGTATCCCATTAGTTCCCCGTGTAATGAGATACTAAAACAAAAGAGATGATATAAGTATCCCGTTAGTTCCCCGTGTAATGAGATACTAAAACAAAAGAGATGATATAAGTATCCCGTTAGTTCCCCGTGTAATGAGATACTAAAACAAAAGAGATGATATAAGTATCCCGTTAGTTCCCCGTGTTATGAGATACTAAAACAAAAGAGAGGATATAAGTATCCCGTTAGTTCCCCGTGTAATGAGATACTAAAACAAAAGAGAGGATATAAGTATCCCATTAGTTCCCCGTGTAATGAGATACTAAAACAAGAGAGATGATATAAGTATCCCGTTAGTTCCCTGTGTAATGAGATACTAAAACAAAAGAGAGGATATAAGTATCCCGTTAGTTCCCCGTGTAATGAGATACTGACACTTATTCGGTGACTAGAATACTCACACTGTCCAGTCTGACCAGTATATGTTATTGCTGACCAGTGCCAGGTCAAATGGGTAAGCTGCATCATCTACAACAGTCCTCCGTCCTACTCCATCTGATCGTATACATTCTATTTTTCTGACTCCTGAAAAAAATCACCAATAAAATAGAATTGAATAATCATAAGATTCTGTATTGATATAGGTTAAATCAGTACCATTAGTCTAGTGAAAATGTCGCTGTTATAATAAAAATCAGCTAATTCATTCTCAACAGAAGCTAAACATGTAATATAATGCAATACACTATATCTGAATATTTGAAAACAAGACTAAAATAAAACAAAACAGTGACCTATCAAGTATCTATTCTACACTCTATATTTTAGGGCCATAGTTTGACAAGGGAGATAACTCTAATGCTGGGAACATCCACCGTCAAAAGACATGAAGGAAGATATAACACATGTAAACCAGAAAATGTCTATTTCCTACTCACAGACAAATAAGTATTACTGATTGACATTTTTTTTTTATAAATATTAAAGAAGACCTTGACCCTGGAACTGTGAAACATTAAAAACAATGATGATAATGATTTTGGACTGGATGGACATGGGAATACACTACCAGACTATAAACCAGAATTTTGGTCATGTTGTGTCCAGTATAGATGAAATTGATATCTGTACCAGTCATCTGCATATCTTACCTGCATCTCCCCAGCAGACCTGTTGAGTGTGGAAATCAATAGTGAGACCATTAGGTAGTCCTAGATCTGTGTCCACTAAAATCTTCCTGTCCTCTCCATCCATATAGGCCATCTCTATCTTAGCTCCAGCCCGGTCCCAGTCAGCCCAGTACATCATACTGAAACAGACATCATACAATGAAACAAAGACAGTAAAACAGAGGGCATGCAGTTCAGTGATACAAAGGTCACACAGTACAGTGATACAAAGGTCACACATTACAGTGATACAAAGGTCACACAGTACAGTGATACAAAGGTCACACAGTACAGTGATACAAAGGTCACACAGTACAGTGATACAAAGGTCACACAATACAGTGATACAAAGGTCACACATTACAGTGATACAAAGGTCACACAGTAAAGTGATACAAAGGTCACAGTACAGTGATACAAAGGTCACAAAGTACAGTGATACAAAGGTCACACAGTACAGTGATACAAAGGTCACACAGTACAGTGATACAAAGGTCACACATTACAGTGATACAAAGGTCAAACAGTAAAGTGATACAAAGGTCACAGTACAGTGATACAAAGGTCACACAGTACAGTGATACAAAGGTCACACAGTACAGTGATACAGAGGTCACGCAGTACAGTGATACAAAGGTCACGCAGTACAGTGATACAAAGGTCACGCAGTACAGTGATACAAAGGTCACACATTACAGTGATACAAGGTATAGGTCACGCAGTACAGTGATACAGAGGTCACACAGTACAGTGATACAGAGGTCACACAGTACAGTGATACAGAGGTAATGCAGTACAGTGATACAGAGGTCACGCAGTACAGTGATACAAAAGTCACACAGTACAGTGATACAAAGGTCACGCAGTACAGTGATACAAAGGTCACGAAGTACAGTGATACAAAGGTCACACAGTACAGTGATACAAAGGTCACGCAGTACAGTGATACAGAGGTCACGCAGTACAGTGATACAAAGGTCACACAGTACAGTGATACAGAGGTCAATCAGTACAGTGATACAGAGGTCACACAGTACAGTGATACAAAGGTCACGCAGTACAGTGATACAAAAGTCACACAGTACAGTGATACAAAGGTCTCGCAGTACAGTGATACAGAGGTCACGCAGTACAGTGATACAAGGGTCACACAGTACAGTGATACAAAGGTCATGCAGTACAGTAAAACAGTGAACAAGGTCAGCATATACAGTCGATAAGTGTACAAAGGTCACACAGTACAGTAACAAGGTCATCAGTACAGTGATACAGAGGTCACGCAGTACAGTGATACAGGTAGTCATAACAAAGGTACAGTCTGATACAGAGGTCACGCAGTACAGTATCAGGTCACCAGTCAGGATCACAGGCACGCTACAGTGATACAAAGGTCACGCAGTACAGTGATCAGAGGTCAACAGTACGTGATAAAGGTCACCAGTACAGTAGTACAAGGTAACACAGACATATCAAGTCATGATACAGGTACACGAGTACATGATACAGTGATCAAGCACAGTACAGTGATACAAAGGACAAGTACAGTAAACAGAGGTAGCAATCATACCGTATACAGAGGTCACGCAGTACAGTGATACAAAGGTCACACGTAAGTACAAGTGATCACATAGTCAACAGCAGGTCAGTGATGATACAGATCTCACATCAGTGATACAGACGTCAATCAGTACAGTGATACAAAGGTCACGCAGTACAGTGATACATAGGTCACACAGTACAGTGATACAAAGGTCACGCAGTACAGTGATACAAAGGTCACACAGTACAGTGATACAGAGGTCACACAATACAGTGATACAAAGGTCATGCAGTACAGTGATACAGAGGACACACAGTACAGTGATACAAAGATCATGGGACACTAAAACAAGATCATAGTACCTCGAAACAGAGGTCACAGGACACTGAAACAAAGGTCACAGGACACTGAAACATAGGTCACAGGACACTGAAACAAAGGTCACAGGACACTGAAACATAGGTCACAGGACACTGAAACAAAGGTCACAGGACACTGAAACATAGGTCACAGGACACTGAAACAAAGGTCACAGGACACTGAAACAAAGGTCACAGGACAATGAAACAAAGGTCACAGGAAACTGAAACAAAGGTCACAGGAAACTGGTCACAGGACACTGAAACAAAGGTCACAGGACACTGAAACATAGGTCACAGGACACTGAAACAAAGGTCACAGGACACTAAAACAAGATCATAGTACCTCGAAACAGAGGTCACAGGACACTGAAACAAAGGTCACAGGACACTGAAACAAAGGTCACATGACACTGAAACAAAGGTCACAGGACACTGAAACAAAGGTCACAGGAAACTGAAACAAAGGTCACAGGACAATGAAACAAAGGTCACAGGAAACTGAAACAAAGGTCACAGGACAATGAAACAAAGGTCACAGGACATTGAAACTAAGGTCACAGGAAACTGAAACAAAGGTCACAGGAAACTGAAACAAATGTCACAGGACAGTGAAACAAAGGTCACAGGACGTTTAAACAAAGGTCACAGGAAATTGAAACAAAGGTCACAGGAAACTGAAACAAAGGTCACAGGACAGTGAAACATAGATCACAGGACATTGAAACAAAGGTCATAGGACATTGAACCATAGGTCACAGGACATTGAAACAAAGGTCACAGGACATTGAACCATAGGTCACACATTACAGTGTTATGTATTACACCAGGCTCTGTACATCACCCATACATACTGGGGATAATCACACAACATTATAGATAATTTCCATTCCATTATAAAACTCACCCTTTTGATGGATCAAGAACAATGGCTCTGGGATTGACAAGGTTCCCCTGGACGAGAACCTTTTTATAGGTACCATCGAGTTTGGAGGCAGAAATGACATCAAGCCCAGAATCAGTCCAATACAGATTCCTTGACAACCAGTCTACTGCTACTCCTTCTGGTGAGCTCAAATCTAGTTATATATTAAAAAAGTTATTAATTAGATTCAGTTATCAAAATAACAATAATAAAGTAAAACAAAACCACCATTCTAAACAAGAAGCTAAAAAAGCTTTGGCACAATGAGATCTCAATTTTATCGACACTGAGAATCAGAGTAATAACAGTTGGAAAGGTATGATAGCCAGTAACCATTTATGCTTGGTTCATGAAACTTAATTACAAGAAAAGGAGGGGTACCAATTTTAGCCATTCTGGGGCCACTCAGTGATAAGTATTTTTTTTGCAGGATGGAACCTCAAGGTTTTCTGCTACCCAAAACATCAGCTTTGTGAGAGCTCTTTGTGCTTTATCTCACTTCACAATTGCATTGTCAAAGTTGATTGATATTAAATAATTACTAATAACTATATTGGCATAAGGCATTTGGACCAGGTGAGCTAACAACTCCTAAGTTACTGGAGAAGAGATCCATAGACATTTACAAAACTCTGACTGTGCTTTATTGTTAAAAAATAAAAGTCTAGCAATAGACGACTTTTTTCACAAACGTATATATTTGATGCACTTTAATATATTTTGAATTTCCCGGTATTTACATTTGTAACACTATTTCATTGGTCATTCTATTTATAGGTGTTTATTTATGGAACGCATGTTCATTGGTCAGTTCTGTACCACGTGACAACTGACCCCTGTTTCAGCATGCGAGCCCCACAGGGGACAGATCAATATTTTCAAGCCTCACGCCATCTTTGATTTTTTCCTGAAGAATTTACCCACCAACAACAAAAGCGATTTAACCCTCCCACCTCACCCTTATTTCATGTTTTGTATATAATATTTACTATGTATTGTATTGAATAGTACTTCAAATGTTTAACTTTGTATATGTTGCGGGCGCTTAATTTATAGGCCGCACCTTTACTCATAAAAAATGTTATCTAAAAAGTTTGGTAATTCTTTTTAAAATATGTTTAAATAAATATTCGGCCATCTAAAAGATGAGCCATATTCCGCCAATACCTTGTTGTGTCATTTTCTCTGAGTAAACAGAGCTTGCTGTCCTGTAAGGAGGTGTGAGGGTTATTCTAGGAGTGCAGTGTAAAAATTATCCTTTATATTCATTTTATAATCCAGTCTTTTTTTTTAAACAGACATCTTTTAATATCTTTTAAATCTAAGCCATGAATCTCAAAAATCAGGTAATGTATGATTGTATCTTTTAATAGCTGAATATAGAGCTAATGTTGATTTGTTATAATATGTACTGACTATAAATAGAATTTGCCTTAAGTTGATTAGATCAAGGAAACATGTTAAATTAGATTAACATCTAGAACTGAGTTGTGCCAATTTTACCTGTGATGACAGGGGTGGAGTCTGTTCCGTCCAGGTTAGCACGGTGTACCTGTCCCTTACTGACATCTGTCCAGTACATTGTTCTGTCCTCACAGTCCGAGTCAATTCCAATGGCAAGCTGACCTACAACACACACATTTCTTCTGACTATTAATCAAATAAGGATCTTCTCTTAGTTATGCTTTGCATGGTTTTTGAATTTATTGAAATACAATAAAATTCATAGCATACTTAGAGGATAACTGAGATGTTTGCCACAAAAATATTAAAAATTCATGTGACACTTCTTCAATTACTGGTACATGTACATGAAAACCTAAAGATGTTTTGGGGCAGTAACTTAAAACATCCAAACTGAGAACACACTGCAACAAACAGCTACATGTAGGATAAACAGAACACTTCCATTTATATTGGAGATTTTTATCCTAATATAGTTCTAAATTAATATCTTCATATTTATCTGTCCTTACATGTTGATGATATCACCTACTAAAACAGAACATTCTGAATGTGGGAGCAAATGACTTTGTCCTAACAAGGGAGACAATTCCTTACTGTAGGTGACCGATCCTCCCAAGGGAGATAATTCCTTACTGTAGGCGACCGATCCTCCCAAGGGAGACAATTCATTACTGTAGGCGACCGATCCTCCCAAGGGAGATAATTCCTTATTTTGAATGAAGATGATAGATCCTTCCAAGGGAGAGGATTCCTATTTGGGAGGCTTTGACCAGTCCTCCAAAGGAAGATTTGATTTGGTTTGGTTGTTTTTTTTTTAAGGTCCTATTAACAGCCAGGGTCATTTAAGGACGTGCCAGGTTTTGGAGGTGGAGGAAAGCCGGAGTACCCGGAAAAAAACCACCGGCCTATGGTCAGTACCTGGCAACTGCCCCACATAGGTTTCGAACTCGCAACCCAGAGGTGGAGGGCTAGTGTTAAAGTGTCGGGACACCAAAGGAAGAAAATTTCTAACTTGGCATATGACCCATCTAGCAAAGGAAAAACTTCTTTATTTGGGATGGTGATAATCTGTTTTTCTCCCAGACATCATCCCAGTTATATGGATACTACAGTGTAGATGATCTTGTCTCTGGAAGTTTGATTTCCCTGTCTATCAGAGACAATTACCTACCTGGAATATAAAGTACCCTTTTTCCTTTGTCATCATCTTTAGGCATATAGGGCACACGATGAATGGAGTAGCCACGTGAAAACAGAAGGTAGTTGTTGTCATCATCCATTGCTGAAAATTTAAAGTAAAGAATTGTTCTAGTGATGTAAAAAAGAGCCATTTAAGATCCTGTCTATGGTAGTAATACATGTAGAATGAAATAGTTTTTTTTAATTTTTGTTCATATGAACATTTTTCAACCAAAATTGCATGAATATTACATTTATCATCATGCAATTTTGTGTCATAGGAAAAAAAATTTCACCTTGAAAATTCTCATTACAAACACAATGACCTACCTATAGAACGAAGTCCATCTCCTCTAAAGTTCTCATTACAAATACAATGACCTACCTATACAACGAAGTCCATCTCCTCTAAAGTTCTCATTACAAACACAGATGAATGTGTCGACATTGAGAACACAGGCAGCATTCGGGTCACAGACCCGGGGGTCCCTCCGACAGTTGTTACCTGTTAAATACATGATCACAAAGTAGTTTTTACAGATAAAAAAAGTATCTCAACATTGCAATTAAAATTGATGTAGGTAATGTTTTTTTATTTTCCAACTTGGCTTCTCTTTTCTTTAGCTTGTTCCTCATAAATATTAATTAGTTTTTCTCTACAGATTGAAACATATTATAAACATTATTTTTCTGAGACATTTTTGTTGATCCCCAGAATCAGATATTTTCCCAATAGTTATTGTGGTTCTCCCTACATATACAAAAAAGTATTTCAGGTGTTCGTCATATAATCATATATCAGCTTTTACCATATTTTAATTAATTTTTCCAAAATTTTCTTGTCCTTGTGATTTCCATTTTTTCTTTAATTCTTTATTTTCAATAATCTTTTAAAATTCTTTTAGTATGGGAAAGCATATGTATATTACAATATTTTTTTAGATAAAGAATATCAAATAGTTTGAATGGCTAATTTGATTTTTTCAAGTGCCTGATACATTTTGCATTTTTTGTTTTCATTCCTGAAATCCTGGTTCCTGGACTTCTGTCTGGACTATTATACATGGTACTGAATTTTCTTCATCATAATGGAGAAGTTTTTCACTGGCAAATATCTGTCCTAATGTCGTAAAACGAATATAAATCTCAGTTAAACAGTAAGTTGACTGTTTATGCATGCTTTTTTTAAACTTCTCAAGCAAATTTTTGTATTTTTATCAATAAAAACTTTGTGAAAATCATCTGAATGGCTGGAACAGTTTTTGCCCCATCCCCTCTCCTTAAAAAAACAAAGTAGTTTCATTCATTTTGGAGTGTAATCATGGCAAAAAATAGGAATAAGACATTTTTTTGAGATGGAATAAGAAATTTCATGCATTTCTGAAGTATTTTTTTAATGTTTAAAAGTGGACACATTTCAAAACTCAGAAATTTGCTTAAAAAATAGCATTTGGGACACAGAAATGATGGTCGTTAATCGTGTCTGACAGGTAGTCCCTTAATTCAGGTTTGGTTTGGTTTTGTTTAACGTCCTATTAACAGCCAGGGTCATTTAAGGATGTTCCAGGTTTTGGAGGTGGAGGAAAGTCGGAGTACCCGGAGAAAAACCAAAGGCCTACGATCAGTACCTGGCAACTACCCCACATAGGTTTCCCAGAGGTGGAGGGCTAGTGATAAAGTGTTGGGACACCTTAACCACTCGGCCACTGCAGTCCCTCCTTATTTCAGGTCACTTGTATAGTAAATAATGTTGGGAGGAAAAAATGCAGTCGCATGTGGGTCATTTTATTCAGGTGGTCCCTAAGGCAGGTTTGACTGTTTTTTATTTCTGAAATCTCATTTTTTTCAGTTTTTATTTATTTTTTATATTTTCATACTTAAGTAACATCATTGGAATATCTCACTAAATTTTCTGAGTATTACCTCTTGGTCTGCATGTTTGGCCATTGCCTTCGTAACCAGAGGAACAGCGACACCTGTAGGACAAGTCATCTGGACTGTACACACACTCAGCATTCTGTCCGCAGTTAAACACTTGGTTACAGGGAGTCACTACAACACAAAATACAATACTTCATAAAATACTGGCAACACAAAATACAATACTAGATGAAGTACTGGCAACACAAAATACAATACTGGATAAAGTACTGGAAACACAAAACACAATACTTAATAAAGTACTGGCAACACAAAATACAATACTAGATAAAGTACTGGCAAAACAAAATACAATACTAGATAATGTACTGGAAACACAAAATACAATACTTAATAAAGTACTGGCAACACAAAATACAATACTAGATAAAGTACTGGCAAAACAAAATATGATACTAGATAAAGTACTGGCAACACAAAATATGATACTAGATAAAGTACTGGCAACACAAAATATGATACTAGATAAAGTACTGGCAACACAAAATATGATACTAGATAAAGGTACTGGCAACACTAAATATGATACTAGATAAAGTACTGGCAACACAAAATACAATACTTAATAAAGTACTGGCAACACAAAATATGATACTAGATAAAGTACAGGCAACACAAAATACAATACTAGATAAAGTACTGACAACACTAAATATGATACTAGATAAAGGTACTGGCAACACAAAATGTGATACTAGATAAAGTACTGGCAACACAAAATATGATACTAGATAAAGTACAGGCAACACAAAATACAATACTAGATAAAGTACTGGCAACACAAAATGTGATACTAGATAAGTACTGACAACACTAAATATGATACTGGCAGAGTCAGACTGATTAAACTATTAAACAGAGTGAAATCTTCAAATACCATGAATTTCATATTGATTTCAGATTATAAATCAAGAAATAATTGTGATTCATTGAAAATAAGAGAAAGGGCCAAGGGTTAGATAATCAAGCATATCACCCCCAGAGTTCGGGATTTCTCTGTCAGATCCGAGGGTTTAGACAGTCAACCATATCACCCTGAGGGTTGGGAGTTCTCTGTACAGATCCGAGGGTTAGACAGTCAACCATATCACCCTGAGGGTTGGAGAGTTCTCTGTCAGAGCCGAGGGTTGAGACAGTCAACCAATCACCATGAAGGTTGGATAGTTCTCTGTCAGATCCGAGGGTTTAGATCGTCAACCCTATCACCCCAAGAGTTCGAGATTTTTCTGTCAGATCCGAGGGTTAGATAGTCAACATATCACCCTGATAAGTTGAGAGTTCTCTGTCAGATCCGAGGGTTAGACCGTCAACCATATCACCCTGAGTGTGGAGAGTTTCTCTGTCAGTTCCGAGGGTTAGACAACACTAATATGATACTAGATAAAGTACTGGCAACACAAAATATGATACTAGATAAAGTACTGGCAACACAAAATACAATACTAGATAAAGTACAGGCAACACAAAATACAATACTTAATAAAGTACTGGCAACACAAAATACAATACTAGATAAAGTACTGGCAACACTAAATATGATACTAGATAAAGGTACTGGCAACACTAAATATGATACTGGCAGAGTCAGACTGATTAAACTATTAAACAGAGTGAAATCTTCAAATACCATGAATTTCAGATTGATTTCAGATTTATAAATCAAGAAATAATTGTGATTGATTGAAAATAAGAGAAAGGGCCAAGGGTTAGATAGTCAAGCATATCACCCCCAGAGTTCGAGATTTCTCTGTCAGATCCGAGGGTTAGACAGTCAACCATATCACCCTGAGGGTCGGAGAGTTCTCTGTCAGATCCGAGGGTTAGACAGTCAACCATATCACCCTGAGGGTTGGAGAGTTCTCTGTCAGATCCGAGGGTTAGACAGTCAACCATATCACCATGAAGGTTGGATAGTTCTCTGTCAGATCCGAGGGTTAGATAGTCAACCCTATCACCCCAAGAGTTCGAGATTTTTCTGTCAGATCCGAGGGTTAGATAGTCAACCATATCACCCTGAAGGTTGGAGAGTTCTCTGTCAGATCCGAGGGTTAGACAGTCAACCATATCACCCTGAGTGTTGGAGAGTTCTCTGTCAGTTCCGAGGGTTAGACAGTCATCCATATCACCCCCAGGTTGGAGAGTTCTCTGTCAGATCCAAGGGTTAGACAGTCAACCATATCACCCCCAGGTTGGAGAGTTCTCTGTCAGATCTGAGGGTTAGACAGTCAACCATATCACCCTGAGGGTTGGAGATTTCTCTGTCAGATCCGAGGGTTAGACAGTCAACCATATCACCCTGAGGGTTGGAGAGTTCTCTGTCAGATCCGAGGGTTAGACAGTCAACCATATCACCCTGAGGGTTGGAGAGTTCTCTGTCAGATCCGAGGGTTAGATAGTCAACCATATCACCCCAAGGTTGGAGATTTCTCTGTCAGATCCGAGGGTTAGACAGTCAACCATATCAACCCCAGAGTTCGAGATTTCTCTGTCAGATCCAAGGGTTAGATAGTCCAGCATATCACCCCCAGGGTTGGAAAGTTCTCTGTCAGATCCGAGGGTTAGATAGTCCAGCATATCTCCCCCAGAGTTCGAGATTTCTCTGTCAGATCCAAGGGTTAGATAGTCAAGCATATCACCCCCAGGGTTGGAGAGTTCTCTGTCAGATCCAAGGGTTAGACAGTCCAGCATATCACCCCCAGGTTGGAGAATTCTCTGTCAGATCTGAGGGTTAGACAGTCAACCATATCACCCTGGGGGTTGGAGAGTTCTCTGTCAGATCTGAGGGTTAGACAGTCAACCATATCACCCTGAGGGTTCGAGATTTCTCTGTCAGATCTGAGGGTTAGATAGTCCAGCATATCACCCCCAGGTTGGAGAGTTCTCTGTCAGATCTGAGGGTTAGACAGTCAACCATATCACCCTGAGGGTTGGAGAGTTCTCTGTCAGAGCCGAGGGTTAGACAGTCAACCATATCACCCCCAGGTTGGAGAGTTCTCTGTCAGAGCTGAGGGTTAGACAGTCAACCATATAACCCCCAGGGTTGGAGAGTTCTCTGTCAGATCCGAGGGTTAGATAGTCCAGCATATCACCCCCAGGTTGGAGAGTTCTCTGTCAGATCCGAGGGGCAGACAGTCAACCATATCACCCTGAGGGTTGGAGAGTTCTGTGTCAGAGCCGAGGGTTAGACAGTCAAGCATATCACCCTGAGGGTTGCATAGTTCTCTGTCAGATCTAAGGGTTAGACAGTCAACCATATCACCCTGAGGGTTGGAGAGTTCTGTGTCAGAGCCGAGGGTTAGACAGTCAACCATATCACCCTGAGGGTTGCATAGTTCTCTGTCAGATCCAAGGGTTAGATAGTCCAGCATATCACCCCCAGAGTTCGAGATTTCTCTGTCAGATCCGAGGGTTAGACAGTCAACCATGTCACCCTGAGGGTTGGAGAGTTCTCTGTCAGATCCGAGGGTTAGACAGTCAACCATATCACCCTGAGGGTTGGAGAGTTCTCTGTCAGATCCGAGGGTTAGATAGTCAACCATATCACCCTGAGGGTTGGAGAGTTCTCTGTCAGATCTGAGGGTTAGACAGTCAACCATATCACCCTGAGGGTTGGAGAGTTCTCTGTCAGATCCGAGGGTTAGATAGTCAACCATATCACCCTGAGGGTTGGAGAGTTCTCTGTCAGATCCGAGGGTTAGACAGTCAACATATCACCCTGAAGGTTGGATAGTTCTCTGTCAGATCCGAGGGTTAGACAGTCAACCATATCACCCTGAGGGTTGGAGAGTTCTCTGTCAGATCCGAGGGTTAGATAGTCAACCATATCACCCTGAGGGTTGGAGAGTTCTCTGTCAGATCTGAGGGCTAGACAGTCAACCCTATCACCCCAAGAGTTCGAGATTTTTCTGTCAGATCCGAGGGCTAGACAGTCAAGCATATCACCCCCAGAGTTCGAGATATCTCTGTCAGATCCGAGGGCTAGACAGTCAAGCATATCACCCTGAGGGTTGGAGAGTTCTTTTCAGATCCGAGGGTTAGACAGTCAACCATATCACCCTGAAGGTTGGAGAGTCCCTGTCAGATCCGAGGGTTAGACAGTCAAGCATTTCACCCTGAGGGTTGGAGAGTTCTCTGTCAGATCCGAGGGTTAGACAGTCAACCATATCACCCTGAGGGTTGGAGAGTTCTCTGTCAAAGCCAAGGGTTAGACAGTCAACCATATCACCCTGAGGGTTGGAGAGTTCTCTGTCAGATCCGAGGGTTAGACAGTCAACCATATCACCCTCAGGGTTGGAGAGTTCTCTCTCAGATCCGAGGGTTAGACAGTCAACCATATCACCCCCAGGTTGGAGAGTTCTCTGTCAGATCCGAGGGTTAGACAGTCAACCATATCACCCTGAGGGTTGGAGAGTTCTCTGTCAGATCCGAGGGTTAGACAGTCAACCATATCACCCTCAGAGTTAGAGATTTCTCCCAAGGTTGTTCAAATAATGATCAGTTTTACGATATAGCATCCAATATATTGTATATATAAGGTGGTAAATGATTATTTTTTTCTTAGCCTTTTGGTAATATGTATCTAACATTGATGTTACAACACTCTGTTGAAATGACATGAATGTATTGTTGCCATGACATCTTTGTAATGTTGCCGTTCTGTGAAAGATGCGAAAATAAAAACTCTACCTGTCTGTCTGCACGTCATGCCATCGCCTTCGTATCCAGGGTTACAGCGACACATGTATCGACTATCAACACGAGGGTCGGGAACACACTGAGCATTGTAGTCACAGTTCCTGGCCACGCTACAATCATCAGGTTCACATACAATTCCGTCACCTGTGGAATAAAATTTATATGAACTTATACACTAGTTCAACTCCAAGGCATTCACATATTTCACACATACTCCATCTATATGAAGAAATCTTAAAAGATACTACATTGACAGTAATTATGATTGATTGAAAACACGAACTATAGGCTGTTTATAACCAATAACAAATTAAGTTATATACTTCACGCTTTATTCATCAACTAAAAGTAACATACCTTACAATATAACCACCGTCTAAAAGTTACATACTTTACAATATAACCACCGTCTAAAAGTTACATACTTTACACTATAACCACCGTCTAAAAGTTACATACTTTACACTATAACCACCGTCCAAAAGTTACATACTTTACACTATAACCACCGTCCAAAAGTTACATACTTTACACTATAACCACCGTCCAAAAGTTACATACTTTACACTATAACCACCGTCCAAAAGTTACATACTTTACACTATAACCACCGTCTAAAAGTTACATACTTTACACTATAACCACCGTCCAAAAGTTACATACTTAAAACTATAACCACCGTCCAAAAGTTACATACTTTACACTATCACCACCGTCCAAAAGTTACATACTTTACACTATAACCACCGTCCAAAAGTTACATACTTTACACTATAACCACCGTCCAAAAGTTACATACTTTACACTATAACCACCGTCCAAAAGTTACATACTTTACACTATAACCACCGTCCAAAAGTTACATACTTTACACTATAACCACCGTCCAAAAGTTACATAGTTGTGAAATTTATATCCCCTGCTTTCCTGACATATTACACCATTGCAAAACTTCTCTTCTTATCAGTCATTACCAAACCCTATCACAAATTTGGCTGAGCCCTTAATACCTGTACATTGAATCCTGTTACTGAATTTGAGACTTTCAGAAAAAATTTGAGAGAGTTATTTAACCGCAAATAACTATGTTTTTAATAGATGAAGGAACCGTAACTCTATTACTAATTCTGATGATAATCCGATAATATTTGTATATTTGCATGGAAACATGGAAAACTAATTTTTTCATTAATCAAAGGGCCATAACTCTAATAAATAACATTCAGCAATCAAACTTGGCCAAGCCTATAAGGCATTTAACCTTGTTATCAAGTTTGAAGAAAATATGTTAACAACTGTTGCAGATATTTCACTCAAATGGCAAAAAACAACATTTATAGTTCATCAAGGGGCCATAACTCCATCAAATAAAGTCCGGCAAAAGTGGCAATTGAACTTAGCTGAACCCTTAAGGTTTTAAATCTTGCAACTAGGTATGAGGAAAACCTGCTAACATTTGTTGCAGTTATTGCACGGAAACAAAATGTGACAGATGGATGGATAAACCCAAATTAATATCCCTCGATTTCGCAAAAACACCCCTGATGAAGCCACACCTTGATATCAAATTGATGCCCGAACACAACCAAACATGCCTAAATCTATCGTTGTATACAATCTTTCGGGGAACTCTGCAGGTTCCCGTGGTGTTTAGTTATAGTAACATAGACCCTTTATAGAAGAGACAGTAGGTAATAATTCTGTAATATTGAAAGGATTTAATCCAATATCATTATGTGTACCCATGTATGTACCATTGTAATAATTATAGGTTTAGTATTTTGCTGTGTGGTATATTTAGGATTTTATTATTATATTAGTTGAAGGCGAGTCATTTGAATTTTCATTCTACAGTACATGTAAGTGTATGAGATTGTAACTAATTACATAAGGAATTATTCACCTGAGTAGCCATTACTACATTAGAATTTTCACTCTATAGTATGTGTGTGAGATTGTAACTGTAATTATTTACCCGAGTAGCCATTCCTACAGAGACACCGAAAACTCCCGAAAATCGTGTCATTGAAACAATCAGCATACATATGGCAGTTCTGTTGGGTGCGACAATCCATCTGGGCGCAGTAAAAACCATCTCCTGTGTATCCTGTGGAACACTGACAGGTGTACTGGCGCGCTGCATCGTCATACACACACCTAGCGTTTTGGTGGCAGTCGGCACACTGATCTGGTACAGCTAGAACATAAAGTGAGGACATCATCACACATCTGAAAAATTTACATTTATTGCACAAGGCATCACAGACAATACTTATCCTCTAACATCAGGAACTACATTTGTAATTTGGAAATGTATGTTAAGTCTCACGAGAATCGAAAAAAAATATTCTAAAAAATAGCTACATTTAGGATATCTAAAACCTTATTTATAGTAGGGGGGCCTGTTTGATTTCCAAAGGTGTAACATCAACTTGTAAAAGATGTGATTGTTGTGAAAATATATGTAAAGTTCTATGGCAGTCAGGGTAACACAAAGTCAATAGAATGAGGACGCCAAAACATCTGTAACGATGGCCTGATTGTGTCACCTGGGTGGTTGATTGTGTCACCTGGGTGATTGATTGTGTCACCTGGGAGGTTGATTGTGTACCCTGGGTGATTGATTGTGAACCCTGGGTGGTTGATTGTGTCACCTGGGTGGTTGATTGTGTACCCTGTGTGGTTGATTGTGTCACCTGGGTGGTTGATTGTGTCACCTGGGTGGTTGATTGTGCAACATGGGTGGCTGATTGTGTCACCTGGGTGATTGATTGTGTCACCTGGGTGATTGATTGTGTCACCTGGGAGGTTGATTGTGTACCCTGGGTGGTTGATTGTGTCACCTGAGTGGTTGATTGTGTCACCTGGGTGGTTGATTGTGTACCCTGTGTGGTTGATTGTGTCACCTAGGTGGTTGATTGTGCAACATGGGTGGCTGATTGTGTCACCTGGGTGGTTGATTGTGTCACCTGAGTGGTTGATTGTGTCACCTTTGGTGGTTGATTGTGAACCCTGGGTGGTTGATTGTGTCACCTTGGTGGTTGATTGTGTACCCTGTGTGGTTGATTGTGTCACCTGGGTGGTTGATTGTGTCACCTGGGTGGCTGATTGTGTCACCTGGGTGGTTAATTGTGTCACCTGAGTGGTTGATTGTGTCACCTGGGTGGTTGATTGTGTCACCTGGGAGGTTGATTGTGTCACCTTGGTGGTTGATTGTGTACCCTGTGTGGTTGATTGTGCAACATGGGTGGCTGATTGTGTCACCTGGGTGGTTGATTGTGTCACCTGAGTGGTTGATTGTGTCACCTTTGGTGGTTGATTGTGAACCCTGGGTGGTTGATTGTGTCACCTGGGTGGTTGAGTACTAAATACTGATGGGCTTAAATGTTTGGCCGTCCCCAGGTACTATACTTACTGATAGGAGTACATGTTTGGCTGTCCCCAGGTACTATACTTACTGATAGGAGTACATGTTTGGCCGTCCCCAGGTACTATACTTACTGATAGGAGTACATGTTTGGCTGTCCCCAGGTACTATACTTACTGATAGGAGTACATGTTTGGCTGTCCCCAGGTACTATACTTACTGATAGGAGTACATGTTTGGCCGTCCCCAGGTACTATACTTACTGATAGGAGTACATGTTTGGCCGTCCCCAGAGTATCCCTGGTTACACTGACAGTATCGCACCAATCTGCTAGGGTCAAACAAACATTGTGCATCTTCACTGCACAGACTGCAATCAGAGTCTGTTTAAAGGAAATCACAAGATTAAACAAGGGAAAAACAATCAATTCTTTCTACCTCTATACTTGTGATTTTGATAGCTATACACTTATCATCTCATTTGTTAATAATTAAATTTTATAATTAAAATTTTTGTACCAGCAAATAAATGAATGAAGAAAACTGTCTGTACACCTGTAAGTTCCTAACCTGTACCCTACACATGTTTACTGTACACCTGTAAGTTCCTAACCTGTACCCTACACATGTTTACTGTACACCTGTAAGTTCCTAACCTGTACCCTACACATGTTTACTGTACACCTGTAAGTTCCTAACCTGTACCCTACACATGTTTACTGTACACCTGTAAGTTCCTAACCTGTACCCTACACATGTTTACTGTACACCTGAAAGTTCCTAACCTGTACCCTACACATGTTTACTGTACACCTGTAAGTTCCTAACCTGTACCCTACACATGTTTACTGCACACCTGTAAGTTCCTAACCTGTACCCTACACATGTTTACTGTACACCTGTAAGTTCCTAACCTGTATCCTACACATGTTTACTGTACACCTGTAAGTTCCTAACCTGTATCCTACACATGTTTACTGCACACCTGTAAGTTCCTAACCTGTACACCTTGATGCCTTTTTTACACCTGTGAGTATCTTACCTATGCCGTACTGCTCACACACAGTGCCGTCCCCACTGTATCCCTCGTTACATTCACAGATGTACTTGTCCTCTTGGTCATCATAAACACACTCGGCATCCTGATGACATACATCAACCTCATTACAGTTGAATTCTGCAAAAACAAATCCAGGAAAATTGATAATCTTACCTAAGGATTAATAAGGTTAATATTTAAAGAGAACTGTTTGTCTGTGATCTTGACCATGAAAAAGTAACAAGATCGAATTACAATGTATTTTTATGTATGTGTGTCTGCTTCTGCATATCACTTAAATCATATTTATTGTTGTACATTGTAATTACCTGAAATCTTTTTTAAAGATTTTATTGCTACAAAGTATTTCTACAAATAAAAAAAATCAAAGATTAAGCTCAACCCCCTGCTTTGTCCAATCAGCATTAAACTGTAGGTGAAATTAAAAATCTGAAATGTGTAGGTATGCCCGTACATAGACAAAACCTGGCTAAACGGAAAACTTTAACATGGCCTAATCAATTATCAAAGTCAAATTAACAGTTTATTTTTGTTAAAATTCTGAACTTTGAATTGTGGGTTTAATGGTTATACATGTATATAGATATAAGTATATTCCAGGTTCCATTATGATAGCTTATGTACTGATGTACTTGTCACTTTCATGGCTCTATCCCATGCAAGACAAAAATTGCGTATTACCAGCAGAGCAGTAGGTGACTCCATCACCACGATATCCCTGACGACATTCACACATTGGCTTTCCTAAGTCGCTGTTGTATACACAGCGGCCATTCTCGTGACAAATGTCACTTCCACACATCTGGACTTCACCTTTAATAACAAATATATACATGGTATCAGAATTTGTTGACTCGATGAAGACATTCCTAGAATCTTACATGTCACATGTCAGTGTCACATCACATGTCTGTATCATGTCACATGTCTGTATCATGTCACATGTCTGTATCACATCACATGTCTGTATCATGTCACGTGTCTGTATCACGTCACATGTCTGTATCATGTCACATGTCTGTATCACGTCACATGTCTGTATCATGTCACATGTCTGTATCACATCACATGTCTGTATCATGTCACATGTCTGTATCATATCACATGTCTGTATCATGTCACATGTCTGTATCATGTCAAATGTCTGTATCATGTCACATGTCTGTATCACATCACATGTCTGTATCACATCACATGTCTGTATCACATCACATGTCTGTATCATGTCACATGTCTGTATCACATCACATGTCTGTATCATGTCACATGTCTGTATCACATCACATGTCTGTATCACATCACATGTCTGTATCATGTCACATGTCTGTATCATGTCACATGTCTGTATCACATCACATGTCTGTATCATGATGTCTGTATCATGTCACATGTCTGTATCACGTCACATGTCTGTATCATGTCACATGTCTGTATCATGTCACATGTCTGTATCACATCACATGTCTGTATCACGTCACATGTCTGTATCACGTCACATGTCTGTATCTGTATCATCACATGTCTGTATCATGTCACATGTCTGTATCACGTCACATGTCTGTATCATGTCACATGTCTGTTCATGTCACATGTCTGTTATCACGTCACATGTCTGTATCATGTCACATTTCTGTATCATCACATGTCTGTATCATGTCACATGTCTGTATCACATCACATGTCTGTATCATGTATGTCTGTATCATGTCACAGTCTGTTATCCTGTCACCATGTCTGTATCACATCACATGTCTGTATCATGTCACGTGTCTGTATCACATAACATGTCTGTATCATGTCACATGTCTGTATCACATCACATGTCTGTATCACATCACGTGTCTGTATCACATCACGTGTCTGTATCATGTCACATGTCTGTATCACATCACATGTCTGTATCTGTATCACATCACATGTCTGTATCATGTCACATGTCTGTATCATGTCACATGTCTGTATCACATCACATGTCTGTATCATGTCACGTGTCTGTATCATGTCACATGTCTGTATCATGTCACATGTCTGTATCACATCACATGTCTGTATCACATCACATGTCTGTATCATGTCACATGTCTGTATCATGTCACATGTCTGTATCATGTCACATGTCTGTATCATGTCACATGTCTGTATCACGTCACATGTCTGTATCACGTCACATGTCTGTATCACGTCACATGTCTGTATCATGTCACATGTCTGTATCATGTCACATATCTGTATCACATCACATGTCTGTATCATGTCACGTGTCTGTATCATGTCACATGTCTGTATCATATCACATGTCTGCAATGCCACATATCTATATTATAATCCCATGACTAGCATGACCTTGAGGTATCAATGTTAGTTGACTACTTACGTGTACAAATTCGTCCATCCCCACGGTAACCAGGTGCACACTGACACTGGAAACTGCCTGGCACATTGTAACAGCGTGCATTTACATCACAGAGGTCAGAGTAAATATTACACTCGTCAATATCTGGAAAGTAAGTCATGATTTCTGTAAGTTCCAAAAGAGATTACCAGTACTGAGGGTCAAATATTATGGACAAATACACAGACACCCATGATATATTTGTTTTATTACATAATCACTAAAACACACTTAGAAAGTCCAGAAGTTGCAATGATTGTTGACATCTGAGTGACTTAAACATTTGAAATGGTAGGACTTAATTTCGAAACATCACAGGTTTCAATAGTTCACACGTGACCAAATTCTGAAATGTCCCAGGTGTTCAATAGTTCATGCAAAAGTTCAAAATATAGCTTATGCATATAGTTAATTAAAATCAAAGGCATTACTGTAATAAAACAATATATATAATGTATAAGTATTTGTCTATTGATAAGTAAAGTTATATAGTTATACATGGTCATGTTACTGAAGATAACTTCTATTTGTAGTATCCTTACCTTGACAAGAACCACCATCTTCCTGAAATCCTGACAGACATGAGCAGATAAAGGATGATCCATCGGGTATACACTCAGAGTGCTGGCCACACACCTCCTCTGCATTACGGCATGGGTCGGACCCTACAAACAGATCTCTATCAACATCTAGGAAACCTTTTATCAAATTTGAGTTGTTAAGAAGTTTGAAGATTCAAGAAATTCAATTATTCTCTTGGCCCTAGTTGTATGATTGTACTTACCAGTAAGTGCACCTATCTGGTTAGTCATAGCATATCGCAGAATTTCATTGAGGTTGTCATAAATAACTCTGTTGCGCTTGCTGCTAAGCCTCATTGTGTCACGCAGTGGCTGAGGGTCATAGATACACTCGTTAAACATGATCGTCTGATTCCAAGTGTACTGGTACGCAACATCATCCACAAGGTATGTCCGCGTGGAAGAGGAGGTGATCAGACCTAAACAACCGAGGAAACTTATTACTATCACAAGTACATTTTCAGTATGATGTATGTCTTGGCTTACATATGTCTAGGATCTAAGACAAGTAGCACTTCCATGGTTCTCAGTGGCACAGTAACCATGGTTTCTAGTTAACCACTACCAGGCATGGTTCTCCGTGGCACAGTAACTATGGTTTCTAGTTCTCAGTGGCACAGTAACTATGGTTTCTAGTTCTCAGTGGCACAGTAACCATGGTTTCTAGTTCTCAGTGGCACAGTAACCATGGTTTCTAGTTCTCAGTGACGCAGTTACCATGGTTTCTAGTTCTCAGTGGCACGGTAACCATGATTTCTAGTTAACCACTACCACGACTCTTAGTGGCACAGTAACCATGGTTTCTAGTTAACCACTACCATGGTTTCTAGTTCTCAGTGGCACAGTAACTATGGTTTCTAGTTAACCACTACCATGGTTTCTAGTTCTCAGTGGCACAGTAAACATGGTTTCTAGTTCTCAGTGGCACAGTAACCATGGTTTCTAGTTCTCAGTGACGCAGTTACCATGGTTTCTAGTTCTCAGTGGCACGGTAACCATGATTTCTAGTTAACCACTACCACGACTCTTAGTGGCACAGTAACCATGGTTTCTAGTTAACCACTACCATGGTTTCTAGTTTTCAGTGGCACAGAAACCATGGTTTCTAGTTAATCACTACCATATTCTGTTTAATACATTTTTATATCAAAATATACCAGGTCAGCTTTTAACTTTCCCCATTGTGGTTTGTAAGCACTACATGATTTGATTGGTACAATAACGAAAATGATTTTTTTCACTAGTGAAAAATATCACTTTTGTAGAATGAATCATTTTTGATATTTCACTGGTAAAAAATAAATGGTTCAGAGTGACATGGTTTCCCCGTGGAAGGGTTACAGCTATCCTGGTTTTTGTTAATATGACCAATGCTAAGGGATATAGGAGGAGACCCGGATTACTTACCTCGTTCAGTGTGAACATACTCCTCCTTGTAGTCCCCGACGGTGACCTTGCCACCATTCACCACTTCTGGGACAACTCCACTGATATGTGTCTCCAGACCTGTCTGGTCAAGCGTATCTTGACCAAAGAATCTCTGACGTAAAGTGACCACCTCTCCACTCTGGTAGGAAATGACCACAGTTCTGTTTAATTCTCCACCTATATCACATAAACAGAATATTATGCAAGTATATCAAAATGTCCGTGTTGATGTAGTACGATGTATTTAAGATTATGATGATAAATCATATCAGTAAGAATGTGTATATTATGTGTATAATCCTAATATTAGCATCAGATCTTATGTATTGTGTTTATACTGTATTAAGTATAATCATACATCTCAGTTTTTTAATATCTGTTTGTCTAAATGATAGTAATGATGACTGGTGAGATTTTAGTCCTGATAACAGATAATTTCAGCTGCTGATCTATGTAATACAAGCTGTACACCTTATTACCTGTGATCATAAAGCCGTTGCGGGCCAGGGGACCACTGGGGAGGGCAAACATCCAGCCGATGATTCCTCCAATGGTATTCAGTGTGAGCATGAGGGCTCCCAGCTCTGGAGTTACCTGACTGATGGCTGTGTAAGCGCGGCCATCTGATGTTACAACGTAGGCATGCATGTCCAGGTTGTCAATGGAGATACCATTGAGGGTCCCAAACACCTTACCATTTAGTCTCTGAGGTGCTTCTACAAAGGTATAAACACCAAAAAATCAGATAATCTATCAACAGCAAACACAGCAGCTAACATTGATAGTTATGTTACATAAAACAATGCTTGGTAAAAAAAGAAAGGGTACCTGTATTCACTGCCCTATACAGAAAGAATGGATCTATATACGCATTAAAATTACTCATGTGGTGAACATGGTAAATGTAAATAGAAAGAAACTACATGTACATTGGAAAACTTACCAAATGTGAGGCAGTTGCGTCCATTGCCATAGCTGGGTGGGATACAAGCACAGCAAATGCCAAATTCAAAATCCAGACAGCGGGCACTGCTGTGACACTGAGGGTGTGTTCCCTCCCTCTGGCAGATCTGGGAAGCCGTATCAGGGTCAAAGATTATCACTGTAATAGAAGCAAGGATTATAGAAGAGCTGTTCTATATGGAGACCTGTCAGGGTATTGTCAACTATAACTAAAAATCCTGATCCACTGATGTCCCACTGTGTTGTCAGCTATAACTTACCATCCCCATTACCTTGGTCTACTGATGTCCCACTGTGTTGTCAGCTATAACTTACCATCCCCATAACTCTGGTCTACTGATGTCCCACTGTGTTGTCAGCTATAACTAACCATCCCCATCACCCTGGTCCACTGATGTCCAACTGTGTTGTCAGCTTTAACTTACCATCCCCATTACCCTGGTCCACTGATGTCCCACAGTGTTGTCAGCTTTAACTTACCATCCTCATCACCCTGGTCTACTGATGTCCAACTGTGTTGTCAGCTTTAACTTACCATCCCCATCACTCTGGTCTACTGATGTCCCCCTGTGTTGTCAATTATAACTTACCATCCCCATCACTCTGGTCCACTGATGTCCCACTGTGTTGTCAGCTATAACTTACCATCCCCATCACTCTGGTCTACTGATGTCCCCCTGTGTTGTCAATTATAACTTACCATCCCCATCACTCTGGTCTACTGATGTCCCACTGTGTTGTCAATTATAACTTACCATCCCCATCACTCTGGTCTACTGATGTCTCACTGTGTTGTCAGCTATAACTTACCATCCCCATCACCCTGGTCCACTGATGTCCCACTGTGTTGTCAATTATAACTTACCATCCCCATCACCCTGGTCTACTGATGTCCCACTGTGTTGTCAGTTATAACTAACCATCCCCATCACTCTGGTCTACTGATGTCCCCCTGTGTTGTCAGCTATAACTTACCATCCCCATCACCCTGGTCCACTGATGTCTCACTGTGTTGTCAGCTATAACTAACCATCCCCATCACCCTGGTCCACTGATGTCCCCCTGTGTTGTCAGCTATAACTTACCATCCCCATCACTCTGGTCTACTGATGTCCCACTGTGTTGTCAGCTATAACTTACCATCCCCATCACTCTGGTCTACTGATGTCCCCCTGTGTTGTCAGCTATAACTTACCATCCCCATCACTCTGGTCTACTGATGTCCCCCTGTGTTGTCAGCTATAACTTACCATCCCCATCACTCTGGTCTACTGATGTCCCACTGTGTTGTCAGCTATAACTAACCATCCCCATCACCCTGGTCCACTGATGTCCCCCTGTGTTGTCAGCTATAACTTACCATCCCCATCACCCTGGTCCACTGATGTCTCACTGTGTTGTCAGCTATAACTTACCATCCCCATCACTCTGGTCCACTGATGTCCCACTGTGTTGTCAGCTATAACTTACCATCCCCATCACCCTGGTCTACTGATGTCCCACTGTGTTGTCAGCTATAACTTACCATCCCCATCACTCTGGTCTACTGATGTCCCCCTGTGTTATCAATTATAACTTACCATCCCCATAACACTGGTCCACTGATGTCCCAATATGTTGTCAGTTATAACTTACCATCCCCATCACCCTGGTCTACTGATGTCCCACTGTGTTGTCAGCTATAACTTACCATCCCCATCACTCTGGTCTACTGATGTCCCCCTGTGTTGTCAATTATAACTTACCATCCCCATCACTCTGGTCTACTGATGTCCCACTGTGTTGTCAGCTATAACTTACCATCCCCATCACCCTGGTCTACTGATGTCTTACTGTGTTGTCAGCTTTAACTTACCATCCTCATCACTCTGGTCTACTGATGTCCCCCTGTGTTGTCAATTATAACTTACCATCCCCATCACCCTGGATCACTGATGTCTCACTGTGTTGTCAGCTATCACTTACCATCCCCATCACTCTGGTCCACTGATGTCCCCCTGTGTTGTCAATTATAACTTACCATCCCCATCACCTTGGTCTACTGATGTCCCACTGTGTTGTCAGCTATAACTTACCATCCCCATCACTCTGGTCCACTGATGTCCCATTGTGTTGTCAGCTTTAACTTACCATCCCCATCACTCTGGTCTACTGATGTCCCACTGTGTTGTCAGCTATAACTAACCATACCCATCACCTTGGTCTACTGATGTCCCACTGTGTTGTCAGCTATAACTTACCATCCCCATCACTCTGGTCCACTGATGTCCCACTGTGTTGTCAGCTATAACTTACCATCCCCATCACTCTGGTCTACTGATGTCCCACTGTGTTGTCAACTTGTCAGTTATAACTTACCATCCCCATCATCCTGGTCCACTGATGTCCCACTGTGTTGTCAGCTATAACTAACCATCCCCATCACTCTGGTCCACTGATGTCTCACTGTGTTGTCAGCTATAAATTACCATCCCCATCACCCTGGTCCACTGATGTCCCACTGTGTTGTCAGCTATAACTAACCATCCCCATCACCCTGGTCTACTGATGTCCCACTGTGTTGTCAATTATAACTTACCATCCCCATCACTCTGGTCCACTGATGTCCCACAGTGTTGTCAGCTTTAACTTACCATCCCCATCACTCTGGTCCACTGATGTCCAACTGTGTTTTCAGCTTTAACTTACCATCCCCATTACCCTGGTCCACTGATGTCCCACAGTGTTGTCAGCTTTAACTTACCATCCTCATCACCCTGGTCTACTGATGTCCAACTGTGTTGTCAGCTTTAACTTACCATCCCCATCACTCTGGTCTACTGATGTCCCCCTGTGTTGTCAATTATAACTTACCATCCCCATCACTCTGGTCCACTGATGTCCCACTGTGTTGTCAGCTATAACTTACCATCCCCATCACTCTGGTCTACTGATGTCCCCCTGTGTTGACAATTATAACTTACCATCCCCATCACCCTGGTCCACTGATGTCTCACTGTGTTGTCAGCTATAACTTACCATCCCCATCACTCTGGTCCACTGATGTCCCACTGTGTTGTCAGCTATAACTTACCATCCCCATCACCCTGGTCTACTGATGTCCCACTGTGTTGTCAGCTATAACTTACCATCCCCATCACTCTGGTCTACTGATGTCCCCCTGTGTTGTCAATTATAACTTACCATCCCCATAACACTGGTCCACTGATGTCCCAATATGTTGTCAGTTATAACTTACCATCCCCATCACCCTGGTCTACTGATGTCCCACTGTGTTGTCAGCTATAACTTACCATCCCCATCACTCTGGTCTACTGATGTCCCCCTGTGTTGTCAATTATAACTTACCATCCCCATCACTCTGGTCTACTGATGTCCCACTGTGTTGTCAGCTATAACTTACCATCCCCATCACCCTGGTCTACTGATGTCTTACTGTGTTGTCAGCTTTAACTTACCATCCTCATCACCCTGGTCTACTGATGTCCAACTGTGTTGTCAATTATAACTTACCATCCCCATCACTCTGGTCCACTGATGTCCCACTGTGTTGTCAGCTATAACTTACCATCCCCATCACCCTGGTCTACTGATGTCCCACTGTGTTGTCAGCTATAACTTACCATTCCCATCACTCTGGTCCACTGATGTCCAACTGTGTTGTCAGCTTTAACTTACCATCCTCATCACCTTGGTCTACTGATGTCCCACTGTGTTGTCAGCTATAACTTACCATCCCCATTACCCTGGTCCACTGATGTCCCACTGTGTTGTCAGCTATAACTTACCATCCCCAACACCTTGGTCCACTGATGTCCCACTGTGTTGTCAGCTATAACTTACCATCCTCATCACCTTGGTCTACTGATGTCCCACTGTGTTGTCAGCTATAACTAACCATCCCCATCACCCTGGTCTACTGATGTCCCACTGTGTTGTCAATTATAACTTACCATCCCCATCACTCTGGTCCACTGATGTCCCACAGTGTTGTCAGCTTTAACTTACCATCCTAATCACTCTGGTCCACTGATGTCCAACTGTGTTGTCAGCTTTAACTTACCATCCTCATCACCCTGGTCTACTGATGTCCAACTGTGTTGTCAATTATAACTTACCATCCCCATCACTCTGGTCCACTGATGTCCCACTGTGTTGTCAGCTATAACTTACCATCCCCATCACCCTGGTCTACTGATGTCCCACTGTGTTGTCAGCTATAACTTACCATTCCCATCACTCTGGTCCACTGATGTCCAACTGTGTTGTCAGCTTTAACTTACCATCCTCATCACCTTGGTCTACTGATGTCTCACTGTGTTGTCAGCTATAACTTACCATCCCCATTACCCTGGTCCACTGATGTCCCACTGTGTTGTCAGCTATAACTTACCATCCCCAACACCTTGGTCCACTGATGTCCCACTGTGTTGTCAGCTATAACTTACCATCCTCATCACCTTGGTCTACTGATGTCCCACTGTGTTGTCAGCTATAACTAACCATCCCCATCACCCTGGTCTACTGATGTCCCACTGTGTTGTCAATTATAACTTACCATCCCCATCACTCTGGTCCACTGATGTCCCACAGTGTTGTCAGCTTTAACTTACCATCCTAATCACTCTGGTCCACTGATGTCCAACTGTGTTGTCAGCTTTAACTTACCATCCCCATCACTCTGGTCTACTGATGTCCCACTGTGTTGTCAGCTATAACTTACCATCCCCATCACCCTGGTCTACTGATGTCCCACTGTGTTGTCAGCTATAACTTACCATCCCCATTACCCTGGTCCACTGATGTCCCACAGTGTTGTCAGCTTTAACTTACCATCCTCATCACCCTGGTCTACTGATGTCCAACTGTGTTGTCAGCTTTAACTTACCATCCCCATCACTCTGGTCTACTGATGTCCCCCTGTGTTGTCAATTATAACTTACCATCCCCATCACTCTGGTCCACTGATGTCCCACTGTGTTGTCAGCTATAACTTACCATCCCCATCACTCTGGTCTACTGATGTCCCCCTGTGTTGTCAATTATAACTTACCATCCCCATCACCCTGGTCTACTGATGTCCCACTGTGTTGTCAGTTATAACTAACCATCCCCATCACTCTGGTCTACTGATGTCCCCCTGTGTTGTCAGCTATAACTTACCATCCCCATCACCCTGGTCCACTGATGTCCCCCTGTGTTGTCAGCTATAACTTACCATCCCCATCACCCTGGTCTACTGATGTCCCACTGTGTTGTCAGCTATAACTTACCATCGCCATCACTCTGGTCTACTGATGTCCCCCTGTGTTGTCAGCTATAACTTACCATCCCCATCACCCTGGTCCACTGATGTCTCACTGTGTTGTCAGCTATAACTTACCATCCCCATCACTCTGGTCCACTGATGTCCCACTGTGTTGTCAGCTATAACTTACCATCCCCATCACCCTGGTCTACTGATGTCCCACTGTGTTGTCAGCTATAACTTACCATCCCCATCACTCTGGTCTACTGATGTCCCCCTGTGTTGTCAATTATAACTTACCATCCCCATAACACTGGTCCACTGATGTCCCAATATGTTGTCAGTTATAACTTACCATCCCCATCACCCTGGTCTACTGATGTCCCACTGTGTTGTCAGCTATAACTTACCATCCCCATCACTCTGGTCTACTGATGTCCCCCTGTGTTGTCAATTATAACTTACCATCCCCATCACTCTGGTCTACTGATGTCCCACTGTGTTGTCAGCTATAACTTACCATCCCCATCACCCTGGTCTACTGATGTCCCACTGTGTTGTCAGCTATAACTTACCATCCCCATCACTCTGGTCTACTGATGTCCCCCTGTGTTGTCAATTATAACTTACCATCCCCATCACCCTGGTCTACTGATGTCCCCCTGTGTTGTCAATTATAACTTACCATCCCCATCACTCTGGTCTACTGATGTCCCACTGTGTTGTCAACTTGTCAGTTATAACTTACCATCCCCATCATCCTGGTCTACTGATGTCCCACTGTGTTGTCAGCTATAACTTACCATCCCCATCACTCTGGTCTACTGATGTCCCACTGTGTTGTCAGCTATAACTTACCATCCCCATCACCCTGGTCTACTGATGTCTTACTGTGTTGTCAGCTTTAACTTACCATCCTCATCACCCTGGTCTACTGATGTCCAACTGTGTTGTCAATTATAACTTACCATCCCCATCACTCTGGTCTACTGATGTCCCACTGTGTTGTCAACTTGTCAGTTATAACTTACCATCCCCATCACCTTGGTCTACTGATGTCCCACTGTGTTGTCAGCTATAACTTACCATCCCCATCACTCTGGTCTACTGATGTCCAACTGTGTTGTCAGCTATAACTTACCATCCCCATCACCCTGGTCCACTGATGTCCCACTGTGTTGTCAGCTATAACTAACCATCCCCATCACCTTGGTCTACTGATGTCCCACTGTGTTGTCAGCTATAACTAACCATCCCCATCACTCTGGTCCACTGATGTCCCACTGTGTTGTCAGCTATAACTAACCATCCCCAACACTCTGGTCTACTGATGTCCCACTGTGTTGTCAGCTTTAACTTACCATCCCCATCACTCTGGTCTACTGATGTCCCCCTGTGTTGTCAATTATAACTTACCATCCCCATCACCCTGGATCACTGATGTCCCACTGTGTTGTCAGCTATCACTTACCATCCCCATCACTCTGGTCCACTGATGTCCCCCTGTGTTGTCAATTATAACTTACCATCCCCATCACCTTGGTCTACTGATGTCCCACTGTGTTGTCAGCTATAACTTACCATCCCCATCACTCTGGTCCACTGATGTCCCATTGTGTTGTCAGCTTTAACTTACCATCCCCATCACTCTGGTCTACTGATGTCCCACTGTGTTGTCAGCTATAACTAACCATACCCATCACCTTGGTCTACTGATGTCCCACTGTGTTGTCAGCTATAACTTACCATCCCCATCACTCTGGTCCACTGATGTCCCATTGTGTTGTCAGCTTTAACTTACCATCCCCATCACTCTGGTCTACTGATGTCCCACTGTGTTGTCAGCTATAACTAACCATACCCATCACCTTGGTCTACTGATGTCCCACTGTGTTGTCAGCTATAACTTACCATCCCCATCACTCTGGTCCACTGATGTCCCACTGTGTTGTCAGCTATAACTTACCATCCCCATCACTCTGGTCTACTGATGTCCCACTGTGTTGTCAGCTATAACTAACCATCCCCAACACTCTGGTCTACTGATGTCCCCCTGTGTTGTCAATTATAACTTACCATCCCCATCACTCTGGTCTACTGATGTCCCACTGTGTTGTCAACTTGTCAGTTATAACTTACCATCCCCATCATCCTGGTCCACTGATGTCCCACTGTGTTGTCAGCTATAACTAACCATCCCCATCACTCTGGTCCACTGATGTCTCACTGTGTTGTCAGCTATAACTTACCATCCCCATCACCCTGGTCCACTGATGTCCCACTGTGTTGTCAGCTATAACTAACCATCCCCATCACTCTGGTCCACTGATGTCTCACTGTGTTGTCAGCTATAACTTACCATCCCCATCACCCTGGTCTACTGATGTCCCACTGTGTTGTCAGCTATAACTTACCATCCCCATCACTCTGGTCTACTGATGTCCCCCTGTGTTGTCAGCTATAACTTACCATCCCCATCACTCTGGTCTACTGATGTCCCACTGTGTTGTCAGCTATAACTTACCATCCCCAACACTCTGGTCCACTGATGTCCAACTGTGTTGTCAGCTTTAACCTACCATCCCCATTACCCTGGTCCACTGATGTCCCACTGTGTTGTCAGCTATAACTTACCATCCCCAACACCTTGGTCCACTGATGTCCCACTGTGTTGTCAGCTATAACTTACCATCCTCATCACCTTGGTCTACTGATGTCCCACTGTGTTGTCAGCTATAACTTACCATCCCCAACACCTTGGTCCACTGATGTCCCACTGTGTTGTCAGCTATAACTTACCATCCCCATTACCTTGGTCTACTGATGTCTCACTGTGTTGTCAGCTATAACTTACCATCCCCAACACTCTGGTCCACTGATGTCCAACTGTGTTGTCAGCTTTAACCTACCGTCCCCATTACCCTGGTCCACTGATGTCCCACTGTGTTGTCAGCTATAACTTACCATCCCCAACACCTTGGTCCACTGATGTCCCACTGTGTTGTCAGCTATAACTTACCATCCTCATCACCTTGGTCTACTGATGTCCCACTGTGTTGTCAGCTATAACTAACCATCCCCATCACCCTGGTCTACTGATGTCCCACTGTGTTGTCAATTATAACTTACCATCCCCATCACTCTGGTCCACTGATGTCCCACAGTGTTGTCAGCTTTAACTTACCATCCCAATCACTCTGGTCCACTGATGTCCAACTGTGTTGTCAGCTTTAACTTACCATCCCCATTACCCTGGTCCACTGATGTCCCACAGTGTTGTCAGCTTTAACTTACCATCCTCATCACCCTGGTCTACTGATGTCCAACTGTGTTGTCAGCTTTAACTTACCATCCCCATCACTCTGGTCTACTGATGTCCCCCTGTGTTGTCAATTATAACTTACCATCCCCATCACTCTGGTCCACTGATGTCCCACTGTGTTGTCAGCTATAACTTACCATCCCCATCACTCTGGTCTACTGATGTCCCCCTGTGTTGTCAATTATAACTTACCATCCCCATCACCCTGGTCTACTGATGTCCCACTGTGTTGTCAGTTATAACTAACCATCCCCATCACTCTGGTCTACTGATGTCCCCCTGTGTTGTCAGCTATAACTTACCATCCCCATCACCCTGGTCCACTGATGTCCCCTGTGTTGTCAGCTATAACTTACCATCCCCATCACCCTGGTCCACTGATGTCTCACTGTGTTGTCAGCTTTAACTTACCATCCCCATCACTCTGGTCTACTGATGTCCCACTGTGTTGTCAGCTATAACTTACCATCCCCATCACCCTGGTCCACTGATGTCTCACTGTGTTGTCAGCTATAACTTACCATCCCCATCACTCTGGTCCACTGATGTCCCACTGTGTTATCAGCTATAACTTACCATCCCCATCACCCTGGTCTACTGATGTCCCACTGTGTTGTCAGCTATAACTTACCATCCCCATCACTCTGGTCTACTGATGTCCCCCTGTGTTGTCAATTATAACTTACCATCCCCATAACACTGGTCCACTGATGTCCCAATATGTTGTCAGTTATAACTTACCATCCCCATCACCCTGGTCTACTGATGTCCCACTGTGTTGTCAGCTATAACTTACCATCCCCATCACTCTGGTCTACTGATGTCCCCCTGTGTTGTCAATTATAACTTACCATCCCCATCACTCTGGTCTACTGATGTCCCACTGTGTTGTCAGCTATAACTTACCATCCCCATAACTCTGGTCCACTGATGTCCCAATATGTTGTCAGTTATAACTTACCATCCCCATCACCCTGGTCTACTGATGTCCCATTGTGTTGTCAGCTATAACTTACCATCCCCATCACCCTCTCCTGGTCCTTTGATGTCTTTTCCCAGTGTGTTGCCAATCTTGTACATCCACACTCCATCCATACCCACATTTGATTCCCTAGAAAGCAAAACTGCATAGATATTATTATGAACATTAGTTCATTGTTTATGAAATAGATTGATAAGTGGATTGTATGCAAAACCTATTATGTGTAAAGTGTTACACTTCCGTTAAGTGTTACACATGTACAAGTGTATGTTATACCTGAGATACATGTATTGTTATACCTGTGTTTTATGTGATACATGTGTTGTGTAAAAACTGTGTAATGTGTTACATGGGTTGTATGTTACACCTTGGTTTATGTTTAACACCTATGTTATGTGTGAAACAGTACCTGTGTTTTGTGTTACACCTGTGTTTTGTGTTACACCTGTGTTTTGTGTGATACCTGTGTTTTGTGTGATACCTGTGTTTTGTGTGATACCTGTGTTTTGTGTGATACCTGTGTTTTGTGTGATACCTGTGTTTTGTGTGATACCTGTGTTTTGTGTGATACCTGTGTTTTGTGTGATACCTGTGTTTTGTGTTACACCTTTGTTATGTGTTATACCTTGTGATGTGTTACACCTTGTTATGTGTTACACCTGTGTTATATGTTACACCTTGTTATGTGTTACACATGTGTTGTGTGTTACACCTTGTTATGTGTTACACCTGTGTTATGTGTTACACCTTGTTATGTGTTACACCTTTGTTATATGTTACACCTTGTTATGTGTTACACCTGTGTTATGTGTTACACCTTGTTATGTGTTACACCTGTGTTATATGTTATACCTGTGTTATATGTTACACCTGTGTTATGTGTTACACCTTTGTTATGTCTTATGACTGTTACACCTTTGTTATGTGTTACACCTTTGTTATGTGTTACACCTGTGTTATATGTTACACCTTGTTATGTGTTACACCTTTGTTATGTGTTACACCTGTGTTATATGTTACACCTGTGTTATGTGTTACAACTTGTTATGTGTAACAACTGTTACACCTTGTTATATGTTGCACCTTTGTTATGTGTTACACCTGTGTTATATGTTACACCTTGTTATGTGTTACAACTTGTTATATGTAACACCTTTGTTATGTGTTACACTTTGTTATATGTTACACCTGTGTTATGTGTTACACCTGTGTTATGTGTTACACCTGTGTTTTGTGTGATACCTGTGTTTTGTGTTACACCTTTGTTATGTGTTATACCTTGTGATGTGTTACACCTTGTTACGTGTTACACCTGTGTTATATGTTACACCTGTGTTATGTGTTACACCTTGTTACGTGTTACACCTGTGTTATGTGTTACACCTTTGTTATGTGTTACGACTGTTACACCTTTGTTATGTGTTACACCTTTGTTATGTGTTACACCTGTGTTATGTGTTACACCTTTGTTATGTGTTACACCTTGTTATATGTTACACCTTTGTTATGTGTTACACCTGTGTTATGTGTTACACCTGTGTTATGTGTTACACCTTGTAATGTGTTACACCTGTATTATGTGTTACACCTTTGTTATGTGTTACACCTGTGTTATGTGTTACACCTTGTAATGTGTTACACATGTGTTATGTGTTACACCTTTGTTATGTGTTACACCTGTGTTATGTGTTACACCTTTGTTATGTGTTACACCTTTGTTATGTGTTACACCTTGTTATGTGTTACACCTTGTTATGTGTTACACCTGTGTTATGTGTTACACCTTGTTATGTGTTACACCTTGTTATGTGTTCCACCTGTGTTATGTGTTACACCTGTGTTATGTGTTACACCTGTGTTATATGTTACACCTTGTTATGTGTTACACCTTGTTATATGTTACACCTTGTTATGTGTTACACCTGTGTTATGTGTTACACCTGTGTTATGTGTTACACCTTGGTTATATGTTACACCTGTGTTATGTGTTACACCTTGTTATATGTTACACCTGTGCTATGTGTTACACCTGTGTTATGTGTTACACCTTGTTATATCTTACACCTGTGCTATGTGTTACACCTGTGTTATGTGTTACACCTGTGTTATGTGTTACACCTTGTTATGTGTTACACCTGTGTTATATGTTACACCTGTGTTATGTGTTACACCTTTGTTATGTGTTACGACTGTTACACCTTGTTATGTGTTACACCTTTGTTATGTGTTACACCTGTGTTATGTGTTACACCTGTGTTATGTGTTACACCTGTGTTATATGTTACACCTTGTGATGTGTTACACCTTGTGATGTGTTACACCTGTGTTATGTGTTACACCTTGTTATGTGTTCCACCTTTGTTATATGTTACATCTGTGTTATGTGTTACATCTGTGTTATGTGTGATACCTGTGATGTGTGTTATACCTGTGTTATGTGTGATACTTGCGATGTGTATTATACCTGTGTAATGTGTGATACCTGTGATGTGTGTTCTACCTGTGTTATGTGTGATACCTGTGATGTGTGTTATACAATGTACCTGTGTTATATGTGATACTTGTGATATGTGTTAAACCTGTTTTATGTGCTGTACATGTATTATTCATTATACCTGTGTTATGTGTGATACCTGTGATGGCTGTTGTACCTGTGTTATGTGATACCTGTGATGTGTGTTATAACTGTGTTATGTGTGATACCTGTGACGTGTGTTATACCTGTGTTATGTGTGATACCTGTGATGTGTGTTATAACTGTGTTATATGTGATACCTGTGATGTGTGTTATACCTGTGTTATGTACTGTACATGTATTATTCATTATACCTGTGTTATGATTTTGATATACCTGGTACACTTACTGAGCTAGTTTGGCTACCTCCTCTGAGCCTGAGTGGGGTAGTTTGGTATGAACACGTCCCTCCCCAGAGTCAAATGCAGCTTGAGCAGGAGGATCATCCCGTAAGAGTTTCCCTGAACTACGGATCCAGTTAATCCCATCATCCAGGTAGAAAAAATAGGCAAAGGAACTCTCCCCATCAGTAGCGATTGCTATTTGAAAAGTGTTTAACTGAAAGTTCAAACAATGACTGTATCAATCAAAGTGCTGAGAGTACTGATATGCTGTGTTGTGTATAAGGGATTGAAGTAACAGGTATGGGAAACTGAAGTGGAATATTAACAGTTAAAAGTAGGAAATTACTAATAGACAGACTGGATTCTCAGTATCCTAGTTGTGACATCCATAACAGAAAATTATTAGAAACACGATGTTTCTTATTGAAATAGGAAGTAGAAACTGACCTGGACAAGTGACTTATCAAAGATATATATAATCTACTTTACATGAAAATTATGCAAACTACTGTATTGCAAGAGGTTGCCAGCTTGTTTGTTTCCCCGTGTTTTATTTTCATTATTTACAATTGTTACAACATAGCTTGACAGTCTACTGCTTCCCAAACTGCTCCCAATTAAGCATTAAAAAAATAATGGTAAATGACGCGTTTTCTAAACAAGAGGCCCATGGGCCTTAACGGTCATCTGACTCTAAAGATCCTTGTACTATTATACATGCTCAGTAGCAAGTATAGTGCTACTATTTGCCATGGCAGCCATTGTGGATTTCGGACCTACCAGAAAAATAACAACACTTGGCCAGGACCATCTCAGGATCATTTCAGTTAAGTTCGAGCTTAATCCAACTGGTGGATCTTAATAAGTTTGAAATATGTGATGTTCAGGGAAACCATGATTGCGCAATCATGCATGATGGTATAAAATGGCTGCTGTGGCAGCCATGTCAAAGTTTTAAGGAGGCTGAAAAATAACAAGACTTTGTTGGCTCCCCTTCCCTTCCTGAACATCCTCATCAATTTCCAGCTCAATGGAACTGGATAAGAAGTTTTTGAAATGTGTTTTTTCAAGATGGCTGCCATGGCAGCCATCTTGGATTTCGGACCGACCCGAAAAATAACAACACTTGGTCAGGACCATCTCAGGAGGATCATTTCAGACAAGTTAGAGCTCGATCAGTTCCACTGTTTGAACTTGAGAAGAAGTTTAAAATTTGAAAAGTTTATGGACCGCAGGTGACGCACGACGGCGGATGAAGCATGATGACTATAGGTCATCCTGACCCTTTGGGTCAGATGAACTTAAAATGGACGAGCTGTTTTAGACTCTATCAAATTATCATGAGCGACTGATATTGATTATAAAGTAAATAAATAGACCGGCACCATGTACAAACTACATAATTAATGAAAATATAGATTTTACTGATTTTACATATACATGTAAAGAATCATATAACACTAAGACGTTTTGTTGTTTTTATTTTACTTTGTGTTTGTTCTTGTTCTTCTAGTCATTGCTTTATGTTATTGTTTGAAAACAGTTCTTGGCATTACATGTAAAAATCTGCTTGGTTTGCTCTACAGTAACATGTTTCTTCGTAAGCTATTGGTACATTACATATAACAAAAGTGAAATTCATGCTTGCATATGTTGTTTTAGTAAGAAGCATGTAAATCCAAACATTACATTTATGCTTCATCACTCCAAAAAGACTTTTTGGAGTGATGAAGCATAAATGTAATGTTTGGATTTACATGTATCAATATCACTATCGATAAAGCACATGCAGTATCGTTTCGTTGGTATCGGAATGATATCGTTTCATTCTTAACAGTATCCAACCCTAAGCATAGCTAACGTATGAAGATTCACCTCAGTTGCATACTTTTCTTCAGTTCGAAGCAAAGAAGAAGCAATACTAGTATTTATACAAGTAATTTTGAATGGTAATTAATGAAACACATCACTGAAAAAGAATTTTATGTTAAGAACGCATTGTTTGGCATAGCATGAGCTAAGATAAAAGCACATCAAAATCCCCTTCCACAGCAGAAGATATATTTTTTGTATGAAGAAATTGGTAGCGTCATCCAGGAGGCCAGCAATGTTGACTATAGATTCATTGTGTCTACCACCACTAAGTCAGCCATTTCATTACTTTTATGACAACATATGACCAGAATATCAATCTGAAATGAACAACATTGTGTTGATGGTCATAGCATACAGTATGTAACTACTTACCACAGTGTCATTTGACCTAAAGAAACCAACATTGTCCCATGTAGCTATAAAAAGGGCTCTGGGGATGTACGTTTCAAAGCCTTCAAAATGAGCCTGGATATCTTGAGCAGCCTTTTCCAGTAAAGCTGTCTCTGTAGATTCTCTGTTAACATAAATATATTGACATCTTTCAATAAAGTATTGTTTCTCTCTTATTTTACTACTAGTATCCGATTTAAAAAAAAGATTAATTAGGAAAATAAGTTAAGTTTACATATGTATAATGTAATTGATCTGATCTGAGTTTTCTCAGAAACATGTAAATTACATAAATGTATAACAGTTACCATTAAACCTGAAAGCAGAGTGGTTACTAAGGGTGGTTACTAAGGGGAGAGATATAGCTCTAATTGTGTTAGGCCTAATTATCCCCTTAATTACTTTAACTGTAAGTGAGCCATAAAACAATACAAACAAGAGATCCAAGAGGGATCTTGGCACAGCCATATAAAAAGTCTTTGTAAATCCTATGACAGGCTGTTTCCATTACCTCACTATCTGCGCTGGCAGACTGCTACCCATTAGGCATTTTGATGACATGACAACCAACCACGTTTCTAATAAATGTCTAGATTGACAATTGACAACTACATTTGTATCTATGAATTATCTCTCTAGTCAGCCATCTTGTTTTTCTAATCGGTCCCGAAAAATCCCTGCACAACTAAGCACCATGGGAAATAGACGTCTGAGATTTCAGTACTTTCAGTACAATGTACTTGAAAAAAGTCAAATTCAACTTCCAAATTTTGATTTCCATTCTGTTCCAAAATGCACTATGCAACATTAACTACCATTGGGCTAACCAAGGTATGGATTTTGAGAAAGATCATTTGACTTGAAATAGAAATGCAATTTCCTTGGGGAAACATCAGATGTATATACATACTCAACAGTAATCTTATAATGTTATATCTACAGACTACTCCTTGATACAGAGTTCTCATACCAGGACATGTCTGTTGGTATGTGTAACACAGGAGGTAACACGCTGTGTACATGTAATCTGTGGTACAGAGTAGATGAATTCCTGTACATCTCTCACACACAGTATAATACCACTGGCAGACAGACAAAACAATTACCCAGAAAACCTAAATCAATGATCTAATTTTTATTTGTTTTGGTTTGTAAATCCGTTTTTACAATAATTATATTTAAATTGGGTCAAGGTCATTTAATCAAACCGTAAACTTAAAATTCTTCATCACTAGAAATACAATAAAAACAGTGTAACACTACACATCAATGATATCATACGTACCTGTAATATACTGATCCAGCATACGTTGTGTCTATATCTGCCAGGAATGCTGCTATCAACTTAAACCGATTTGGGAGCACAAAATTAGCCTGGTACACTGGCAACTCTGATTCAAATGATAAATGTCCATTGTTGTTCACCTATCAGGAAATAAAAGGGGAAACATCGATATAAAATTATTTACAGCATTCTAACCATGCACTACTGTTTGATACTACGTTGGACCCCCTATTTGGTAATCAAACAGAGATATACCAACAAATGTACAAGTTATCGATCACCTACATGGAGGCCCGTGAATTTTCAGCCGCCTGAGATCTGTATGCAGATGTAATATTGGTGTATCATTTTTTAAAGATTTCAACACATTTTACCCATGTGAGCTTGAAAGTACATAGGTCAAGGTCATTCAATCAGACAATCTTGCTGGAATTTCATCCTAGCATACAACTGGCCCCATTTCATAACAAAAGACTTTTTGGTTTATTAAATGTTTAAAAGTTATTCATTGTATATACATTCGGTATGATTGAAAGCACTGGCGAAAATTGTACTCATTTTTCATGACATTAGCCTCATCACAATGTATAGCAATGTCGTGGCCCGCATTACCATAGATAGTACTCCTCGCCGTCGGAATTTTTCTTCTTCTCATGTTCTTTTAAATAACCACGATGTATGTAGTATTTACATATATCCTAGGTTGTTACGGTCTCCAAGATGTTCAAAACATAACATCACTCCAAAAATCTCAAAGAATAAGTTTTGTAGATGGAATTGCATTTGTTTGTGTTGTTGTAACTGTCTGACACTTTCCCGCGAAAACGGCGTTTCTGTCTCCAATTTATTTTTTCAACATTCATGAGGTCATTGGCTTCTGGAAAAATTCCATGAATCGCGTTGACGTTAGCCTCATAAATATTGAAAATAAATTTCTTTCCTTAAAAATAACACATTTGACCCTATGACCTTGAAAATAGGTCAATGTCGTTCATTTTAATAGGTCATGTCAACGGACGCACGGTGGACAATGAACAAAGACGATTTCAACAGGTCACTACAGACTTTGTCTAAATGTGTCACTCATATTCTACTTAACATTTCAATCATAGTACTTGAAAAACACTGGACTATTGTCAATCCAAATAAATCCCTCCAATAAGGCTGATTTAGTTGTACTAATATTAATTACAAATGTATCTAAACTAAGGACTGGATTTTGCAGTTAAATATGACTGGAAAACAGGGAATGATTTTTACGGTAAGTAAGGACGGTTAAATAGGGACTAAATTTACCTAGTTTATCATTGTATTAGTGTAATAATTCCTAGTATATCATTGTATTAGTGTAATAGTTCCTAGTATATCATTGTACGAGTGTAATAGTTCCTAGTATATCATTGTATGGGGAGTGTAATAGTTCCTAGTACATGTATATCATTGTATGGGGAGTGTAATAGTTCCTAGTATATCATTGTATGGGGAGTGTAATAGTTCCTAGTATATCATTGTATGGGGAGTGTAATAGTTACTAGTATATCATTGTATGGGGAGTGTAATTGTTCCTAGTATATCATTGTATGGGGAGTGTAATAGTTCCTAGTATATCATTGTATGGGGAGTGTAATAGTTCCTAGTATATCATTGTATGGGGAGTGTAATAGTTACTAGTATATCATTGTATGGGGAGTGTAATAGTTCCTAGTATATCATTGTATAGGGAGTGTAATAGTTCCTAGTATATCATTGTATGGGTAGTGTAATAGTTACTAGTATATCATTGTATGGGGAGTGTAATTGTTCCTAGTATATCATTGTATGGGGAGTGTAATAGTTACTAGTATATCATTGTATAGGGAGTGTAATAGTTCCTAGTATATCATTGTATAGGGAGTGTAATAGTTCCTAGTATATCATTGTATAGGGAGTGTAATAGTTACTAGTATATCATTGTATGGGGAGTGTAATTGTTCCTAGTATATCATTGTATGAGGAGTGTAATAGTTACTAGTATATCATTGTATAGGGAGTGTAATAGTTCCTAGTATATCATTGTATGGGGAGTGTAATAGTTCCTAGTATATCATTGTATATGGAGTGTAATAGTTCCTAGTATATCATTGTATGTGGAGTGTAATAGTTCCAAGTATATCATTGTATGGGGAGTGTAATAGTTCCAAGTATATCATTGTATGGGGAGTGTAATAGTTCCTAGTATATCATTGTATGGGGAGTGTAATAGTTCCTAGTATATCATTGTATGGGGAGTGTAATAGTTCCTAGTATATCATTGTATGGGGAGTGTAATAGTTCCTAGTATATCATTGTATGGGGAGTGTAATAGTTCCAAGTATATCATTGTATGGGGAGTGTAATAGTTCCTAGTATATCATTGTATAGGGAGTGTAATAGTTCCTAGTATATCATTGTATGGGGAGTGTAATAGTTCCTAGTATATCATTGTATATGGAGTGTAATAGTTCCTAGTATATCATTGTATGGGGAGTGTAATAGTTCCTAGTATATCATTGTATGGGGAGTGTAATAGTTCCTAGTATTTCATTGTGTAGGGAGTGTAATAGTTCCTAGTATATCATTGTATGGGGAGTGTAATAGTTCCTAGTATATCATTGTATGGGGAGTGTAATAGTTCCTAGTATTTCATTGTGTAGGGAGTGTAATAGTTCCAAGTATATCATTGTATGGGGAGTGTAATAGTTCCTAGTATATCATTGTATGGGGAGTGTAATAGTTCCTAGTATATCATTGTATGGGGAGTGTAATAGTTCCTAGTATATCATTGTATGGGGAGTGTAATAGTTCCTAGTATATCATTGTATGGGGAGTGTAATAGTTCCTAGTATATCATTGTAATGGTACCTTATATCTAGTATACCTTTCCTTATTTTACACTATATAAATAGTAGACAATAGAAATGCTATTTGAACCACATCCTCCAAAAATGCCTTTAACAAGGTTAATAGTCAAAAGTGCTATTTACCTTGAATGAGCGCATTCATATTTTCGGGGTTTTTTTGGTTTTCGTTCATTCTGATTGGAGGCTTTGCCTCGGGAAATAGTTGATGTCTCAGGGGACAATAAAAGTGGTATTTCCCTCACACCTACAGAGTAACTGTATACTATTACACTCATTATACAATGTATTATGATATATACTCGTCATACCATACAATAATAGTACAATGGTATAATAGACAATATTACTAACATCTTACGATCAACCTCATGATACTATGTGTAGTAGTATAATACACTGTAACATTACAATACATACAAATCACAATAAACACACTGTTAACTCATACAATACATTTATGTTAAGTTTAACACAATTATCGGTACTTAAATATCTATATGTATACCAAAATGTACAGTCATGTGTAAAACCCATGTTCTAGTAAAGTATTTATATACCTCTCTATTAATGTGTGGACGACAAAAAGTGGACCACAGGAAAGTTACACTACATAAAACGGCCACCTTTTTATTATAAATGACACATCGCTGATAGGCCGCCGCGGTCATCTCGCCACTACTTCTATTTTCACCGCCAATATTTACACACACCTGTTTCCTATTTAAACGGTCCAATGTCTTGTTATACAAATTAAAAGTCATGCCACCTGCTAAGATAAGACTTGACATGGTAATAGAAATAATCAGTTTCAAATGGTTCACAGCAGGCACGTGTTGCCAGAATCCGGAAAGCCATGTGGTTTGCCGACCCACAGAAGCATGTCTGGGTCGAGTATCTCCAGCCCCCCCCCCCCCCCCCCCCCCCCTTTAAAGAAAAAAAAAACAAAAAAAAAACATGCAGTTGAAGGAACATCGCTACTTGACGCGACATTTTACGCATACTAACATACATCATCGGTGTACACGAAATATCCTGTATCGTGTTTGACAGACTATACATGTATATGTATTTTAGGTGACCAAACTTGACGCAGACATTACATAAATTGTACAAGTAGATTCTATATATCTTCAGGTTTAAGTTAATTTATAAAATATTTAATAGATATTGTTTCTGAAAATAGGGTTTAAACGTTGTAACGACGTCGATCTGTTATGACGTCAGTGAAAACGAATTTGTGACGTGACGTTTTTTGCCGAGCACTGTTGTTGCCGTTCTAACTGCGGCCGGCCCCCTTCATATAATACAGTAACATTACAATGTAGAAGCTAGATTCCTCCGATCTTTTTTTATTAGACCTGACACAGTAAGTAAGAACAATATGTGGTATAGGTGTATTTAGCCATATGTATCGCATTAATATGTATATATAGACATGTTCCCACGGCGTCGACAGGATGCTTTGAGTGGCCGGACAGCTGTGTCATAAGGTCATCCGTCAATCCACTAAAAACAAACCATAATTGATTGATCCGGATTGTTTACATACTTCATTGCAAAGCAGTCGGACACCTGCCGAGTGTACACTGAATGGACATACATGTAGTCTGAACACACGAAGTGGTAGAATGTGAGATGTCTGGCTTCCCGTACCAATGTCTGGCTTCCGTACCATTATTAAAATCATACTGACAGGTATAAAGGGTCCCTGTTTCTCCATATAGGCATAACCGTGAAATAGAATATGTGACTTGTGCTAAAATGCATGTGGATTGTAACGTTTGTTGGTTGTCAGTTCAGTTTATTCCTGTTCTATATACAATTATGTATTTGCCAAATTATTCCATTATACAAATGTACGTGGGGTTGTTTAGGATGTTCCATGTAATTTTCTGTAAGACGTTGGAAACCTGTCGTGTCATGTCTCGGCTTCCTCCTCTCAGCAGCTACTTCCGGTGAGGTCACACTAAATGAGATCCACTGTTTCGGCCGAGAAAGATGTTCCTCCTCACAGAACACTCGCCATGTGTGTCGGAACAAGTGCAACGTACCCAGATATAATGATGTTATGAATGTGTTTGATAACGGTGACTGGTACTCGCCGTTGGTGTTAAATGTTCCTTAACCTTTGATCGGGTTCCAGCTCAGACAGTACCAACACTGTCACAAGTTTCGAGATGTTCCGGGGTGGTGATGCTGGTGCCTGGTAGGGGAGGGACAATGACCTCTAACATTTCATAAAGAGATGAGAAACAGACTGAGACCTGTTACAGCCGCTAAGGGGCTAGATTTGACACCGTGTGCACCAGACTCCCAATACTTTATTAGTAATTACTCCAGTCATCTTATCAACAATACTCAATCTATTACCGGGCTGTTTTGACTCAGAATTAACATGTCCATATGTTGATCTAATGTGCCCTGTTTCTTTCACGCTTATATGTTATATAATGACACCTTCTGGATTTATGTCGCCATAACTGAAGTCATGACATCGTTGCCAATGTCCTTAATACGATCTAAAATGTGATTTATATGACAACAGACTATCTTGTGTTTTTTGGGAGACAATAGACAATCCAACCTAAGATTGAGACAACTGACAAAACAAGAACGTCTAGAGAGACAACTGACAAAACAAGAAAGTCTAGAGAGACAACTGACGAAACAAGAAAGTATAGTGTCAAATACAACTGACTAAACAAGAAAGTCTAAAGAGATAACTGACAAAACAAGAACGCCTACAGAGACAATTGACTAAACAAGAACGTCTAGAGAGACAACTGACAAAACAAGAAAGTCTAGAGAGACAACTGACTAAACAAGAACATCTAGAGACAACTGACTAAACAAGAACGTCTAGAGAGACAACTGACTAAACAAGAACGTCTAGAGACAACTGACTAAACAAGAACGTCTAGAGAGACAACTGACTAAACAAGAACGTCTAGAGAGATAACTGACTAAACAAGGACGTCTAGAGAGACTGACAAAACAAGAACATCTAGAGAGACAACTGACAAAACAAGAACGTCTACAGAGACAACTGACTAAACAAGAAAGTCTAGAGAGACAACTGACTAAACAAGAACGTCTAGAGAGACAGCTGACAAAACAAGAAAGTATACAGAGACAACTGACTAAACAAGAACGTCTAGTGAGACAACTGACTAAACAAGAACGTCTAGTGAGACAACTGTCAAAACAAGAAAGTCTAGAGACAACTAACTAAACAAGAAAGTCTAGAGAGACAACTGACTAAACAAGAACGTCTAGAGAGACAACTGATTAAACAAGAACGTCTAGAGAAACTACTGACTAAACAAGAACGTCTAGTGAGACAACTAACTAAACAAGAACGTCTAGAGAGACAGCTGACAAAACAAGAACGTCTACAGAGACAACTGACTAAACAAGAACGTCTAATGAGACAACCAGAGATATATCAAATGAGACAACGGACTAACAATGTAGGGTTATCAAAAGAAACAACGGACTAACTGGAGACGTTAAGAGAGACAACCGACGAACCAGATATGTCAAAGGAGACAACTGATTAAGTCGGTAGAACGAGAACGTCGAAAAGCTATTTATAGTAACAGTTACCGAATTTTTGACCCCATGTGCATGGAATGAGAACTCCTACAAGAGATGTTGGTTGTAAATATTTAAAATTACAGGGAAATCGGATCATTAATGAAGTCGGTAGAACGAGGACATCGAAAATCTATTTTTAGTAACAGTGACCTCATTTTTGACCCCGTGTGCATGGAATTAGAACTCCTACAAGAGATGTTGGTTGTAAATATATAAAATTACAGGAAAACCGGATCATTAATGAAGTCGGTAGAACGAGGACATCGAAAATCTATTTATAGTAATAGTGACCTCATTTTTTGACCTCATGTGGTTGGGGAACGCAGATGATGGTTGTGAGTGAAGTAGTAGACCTATATATCCCTATATATAATCTAAATATCCGCTCGCCGACTCGTCGCGAGGGGATACAAAAGTATCGGTGCTGTTGAGCTGTCCGTTATCTTGGTTATACATGTACATCATATAATTAACCATCGTTATCTAAGTGTTATATAACACTACCACGAGAGTTGGGGTAGTCCCAGAAGAATCGATATCACATCAGGAGGTACATCAGCATTTTCAGGACGGTTAACTTTGGTTCATATTTAGTAGATCTTTGGTGTTTTATACTATTTATAGGACAGTAACATCTTGTACGGCCAGTGCTGAAGAGAGACGAAATGTGATGCACTCTCGTCTATCTATACTAGCATGTAGCGATATCGCGGGTGGCTATACGGGAACCTTACGGATTTGGGGCATTTAGAGGGTCCGTGCAAATTAAATTCTACAAAATATGCATATTGAACAAACATGCATGATAATAGCAGTACCCCGATTCGAACCTCCCGTGCTGGAGATGTTTGTACGTTAGAGATGGTACTGATGCTGAGAGATGGTTTATCTGGAGATGATGGTAGATGTAGAACCGACTTGCTACTGTAAGACACAAGTTCATAGAGAATGTATGGTACTTACGTAAACACTGAAGTAGGTTTTGTCGTAGAATACGATTGGCACAGTAAGAGGTATTTCGTCCGAACTTAAGTCGTCCCCGGCCTCCAGGAACTTATCCCCACGTTGTTCTCCAAATGGAAACAAAAATTTCATAGGCACAGCTTTGGTTACATATCCAAAATGACACAGAAGCACTAAGAGTAAATTTATGAATATATTCCCGAACTCCATTGTCTGGCTTTATAAGTTTCAAATGTCCGACGGCGTGGGTTCCAATGTTAATCCATGAGCGAAGTGCTGGCTCTAATCTATAAATAGAGGTTATTAGTGGTAATCAGCTTAGGAGCTCCCGGACTCCCCCTTACTGCCGTATTGCCTCTCGGGACCCGCTGACGTGATTGGCTACGCTATAGATGAGCGGCGTATGCCAGGCACATTTCACCAAAACTAAGGTCAGAGTTGACTTGTGTTTAGAATCGGAAGTTCTGATGGGTGCCCAGCTGGGTGTCTGGCTTATTAACGGGTTAATGTATGTATATATCAATTCATTGAAGCTGTCAAAAATCTGTGATTCGTCACTTGGGCACCAATTCCTCAACAGTGGGTAAGATCGAAGCTCCCGGACTTCAGTAGACACGGGGATGTTTTATTTCTCGGTTTGTTAACAATTTTCAAGTTGAGCCTGGCCGTTATTTCCCATCAATTATTACACGTGTGTACGTGCTATTCTTAATACTATGATTCTTCTCACTCCAGCAAAGTATGTTATCTATTTCATGAAATGAATTAGTTTTACCAGAGACGTCAGTATAGGCCGATATATAGTGCAATGGAGTTACAATAATTGTTCAAGTTTGTCTATAATATCAATTTTATGTCAAGATGTATATGTTCGTATTGTAAATCGTTTTTGAAACGAAGTTGATTTGTATCGATGTAGGGTCGTGCTCCTTGCACTCGTTAGATAATATTGTAAGCCTCTTATCTCCGGTTTATGTCCGGTATGGTGTCTGTGTGTTGGGAGATAATTTGAAATATGATCAATGCTAATAGTTAGCTTGAATTTCACTAGCAGCCCTTACCTACATCGGTGCATTTCACCCCAATACTGTATTTTAAGAATTGACACATAATGACCTATAGTTTGAGCAGGGACAGTACGTCCCTGGTTTGAGATTGAAGATAAAAAATAGAAAGTAAGAGAAAAAACACCCTTTCTACACAACCTACATCATATTTTTACATTGAAGATATCTCTCTTCCAATACATTGATATGTTGAGGCATTCTAAGCCTGAATGACTTGCCCCTCCCCCACTACACCCTATACATTACCACAACCAATATACTGAGTCCCGGGACATCCCCAATCGGAACCCCTCGTCATTTTCTCCGAAACGTTCGCAGACGGAGGCGAGGTGTTCCGATTGGGGACATCCCCCTTACTTTAGTATGAGAATGAGGACATCATCAGCGCCATGTAATCACACGATACGACTGTACACAATGCTCACACCATCCACGGCGTCTGATAACAACACGTGCACACGACATTTCACACCGCGCTATAGTTACTGAGGGAAATTGAATCTCAGTTACACAATGAGCCGTCAACAGTCCCCAGTCTGTCAAGTCCTACATGTTAACAGTTTACATGTATATCGTTGACGTTATCAATTAGTATTTATAGATCAAAGTTTACGACATACCAGAAATGTTACTCAATAATCATAGAACTTTTTACCAGCTGGTACCACACAGGGACATGCCTTGACTTATAAATTCATCCAGAAACACATTATATATATAGGTACTTCTGGTTTTTTTTGTATGATATAGGACGAGACATGTCCTCTGTTAAGAGTAGTTTGGGTAATATAGGACGAGACATGTCCTCTGTTAAGAGTAATTTGTATGATATAGGACGAGACATGTCCTTGTTCTGTTAAGAGTAGTTGTATGATATAGGACGAGACATGTCCTTGTTCTGTTAAGAGTAGTTTGGGTGATATAGGACGAGACATGTCCTTGTTCTGTTAAGAGTAGTTGTATGATATAGGACGAGACATGTCCTTGTTCTGTTAAGAGTAGTTGGGTGATATAGGACGAGACATGTCCTCGTTCTGTTAAGAGTAGTTTATATGATATAGGACGAGACATGTCCTTGTTCTGTTAAGAGTAGTTTGTATGATATAGGACGAGACATGTCCTCTGTTAAGAGTAGTTGTATGATATAGGACGAGACATGTCCTTGTTCTGTTAAGAGTAGTTGTATGATATAGGACGAGACATGTCCTTGTTCTGTTAAGAGTAGTTTATATGATATAGGACGAGACATGTCCTTGTTCTGTTAAGAGTAGTTTGTATGATATAGGACGAGACATGTCCTTGTTCTGTTAAGAGTAGTTGTATGATATAGGACGAGACATGTCCTTGTTCTATTAAGAGTAGTTGGGTGATATAGGACGAGACATGTCCTCTGTTAAGAGTAGTTGGGTGATATAGGACGAGACATGTCCTTGTTCTGTTAAGAGTAGTTTGGGTGATATAGGACGAGACATGTCCTTGTTCTGTTAAGAGTAGTTTGTATGATATAGGACTAGAAATGTCCTTGTTCTGTTAAGAGTAGTTTGTATGATATAGGACGAGACATGTCCTTGTTCTGTTAAGAGTAGTTTGTATGATATAGGACGAGACATGTCCTTGTTCTGTTAAGAGTAGTTTGGGTGATATAGGACGAGACATGTCCTCTGTTAAGAGTAGTTTGTATGATATAGGACGAGACATGTCCTTGTTCTGTTAAGAGTAGTTTGGATGATATAGGACGAGACATGTCCTTGTTCTGTTAAGAGTAGTTTATATGATATAGGACGAGACATGTCCTTGTTCTGTTAAGAGTAGTTGTATGATATAGGACGAGACATGTCCTTGTTCTGTTAAGAGTAGTTTGGGTGATATAGGACGAGACATGTCCTTGTTCTGTTAAGAGTAGTTTGTATGATATAGGACGAGACATGTCCTTGTTCTGTTAAGAGTAGTTTGGGTGATATAGGACGAGACATGTCCTTGTTCTGTTAAGAGTAGTTTGTATGATATAGGACGAGACATGTCCTCTGTTAAGAGTAGTTTGTATGATATAGGACGAGACATGTCCTTGTTCTGTTAAGAGTAGTTGTATGATATAGGACGAGACATGTCCTTGTTCTGTTAAGAGTAGTTGTATGATATAGGACGAGACATGTCCTTGTTCTGTTAAGAGTAGTTTGGGTGATATAGGACGAGACATGTCCTCTGTTAAGAGTAGTTTGTATGATATAGGACGAGACATGTCCTTGTTCTGTTAAGAGTAGTTTGGATGATATAGGACGAGACATGTCCTTGTTCTGTTAAGAGTAGTTTGTATGATATAGGACGAGACATGTCCTTGTTCTGTTAAGAGTAGTTTATATGATATAGGACGAGACATGTCCTTGTTCTGTTAAGAGTAGTTTGGATGATATAGGACGAGACATGTCCTTGTTCTGTTAAGAGTAGTTTATATGATATAGGACGAGACATGTCCTCTGTTAAGAGTAGTTTGTATGATATAGGTCGAGACATGTCCTTGTTCTGTTAAGAGTAGATGGATGATATAGGACGAGACATGTCCTTGTTCTGTTAAGAGTAGTTTATATGATATAGGACGAGACATGTCCTTGTTCTGTTAAGAGTAGTTTGGATGATATAGGACGAGACATGTCCTTGTTCTGTTCAGAGTAGTTTGTATGATATAGGACGAGACATGTCCTTGTTCTGTTAAGAGTAGTTGGGTGATATAGGACGAGACATGTCCTTGTTCTGTTAAGAGTAGTTTGTATGATATAGGACTAGAAATGTCCTTGTTCTGTTAAGAGTAGTTTGTATGATATAGGACGAGACATGTCCTTGTTCTGTTAAGAGTAGTTCTATGATATATAGGACTAGACATGTCCTCTGTTAAGAGTAGTTGGGTGATATAGGACTAGACATATCCTTGTTCTGTTATGAGTAGCTTGTATGATATAGGACGAGACATGTCCTTGTTCTGTTAAGAGTAGTTTGTATGATATAGGACGAGACATATCCTTGTTCTGTTAAGAGTAGTTTGTATGATATAGGACGAGACATGTCCTTGTTCTGTTAAGAGTAGTTTGTATGATATAGGACGAGACACGTCCTCTGTTAAGAGTAGTTGGGTGATATAGGACTAGACATGTCCTTGTTCTGTTAAGAGTAGTTTGTATGATATAGGACGAGACATGTCCTTGTTCTGTTAAGAGTAGTTTGTATGATATAGGACGAGACATGTCCTTGTTCTGTTAAGAGTAGTTGTATGATATAGGACGAGACATGTCCTTGTTCTGTTAAGAGTAGTTGTATGATATAGGACGAGACATGTCCTTGTTCTGTTAAGAGTAGTTTGTATGATATAGGACGAGACATGTCCTTGTTCTGTAAAGAGTAGTTGTATGATATAGGACGAGACATGTCCTTGTTCTGTTAAGAGTAGTTTGGGTGATATAGGACGAGACATGTCCTCTGTTAAGAGTACTTTGTATGATATAGGACGAGACATGTCCTTGTTCTGTTAAGAGTAGTTTGGGTGATATAGGACGAGACATGTCCTTGTTCTGTTAAGAGTAGTTTGTATGATATAGGACGAGACATGTCCTTGTTCTGTTAAGAGTAGTTGGGTGATATAGGACGAGATATGTCCTTGTTCTGTTAAGAGTAGTTGGGTGATATAGGACTAGACATGTCCTTGTTCTGTTAAGAGTAGTTTGTATGATATAGGACGAGACATGTCCTTGTTCTGTTAAGAGTAGTTGGGTGATATAGGACGAGACATGTCCTTGTTCTGTTAAGAGTAGTTGTATGATATAGGACGAGACATGTCCTTGTTCTGTTAAGAGTAGTTTGTATGATATAGGACGAGACATGTCCTTGTTAACAGTAGTTTGGGTGATATAGGACGAGACATGTCCTCTGTTAAGAGTAGTTTGTATGATATAGGACGAGACATGTCCTTGTTCTGTTAAGAGTAGTTGTATGATATAGGACTAGACATGTCCTTGTTCTGTTAAGAGTAGTTTGTATGATATAGGACGAGACATGTCCTTGTTCTGTTAAGAGTAGTTTGTATGATATAGGACGAGACATGTCCTTGTTCTGTTAAGAGTAGTTGGGTGATATAGGACGAGACATGTCCTTGTTCTGTTAAGAGTAGTTGGGTGATATAGGACGAGACATGTCCTTGTTCTGTTAAGAGTAGTTTATATGATATAGGACGAGACATGTCCTCTGTTAAGAGTAGTTTATATGATATAGGACGAGACATGTCCTTGTTCTGTTAAGAGTAGTTTATATGATATAGGACGAGACATGTCCTTGTTCTGTTAAGAGTAGTTGGGTGATATAGGACGAGACATGTCCTTGTTCTGTTAAGAGTAGTTGTATGATATAGGACGAGACATGTCCTCTGTTAAGAGTAGTTGGGTGATATAGGACGAGACATGTCCTTGTTCTGTTAAGAGTAGTTGTATGATATAGGACGAGACATGTCCTTGTTCTGTTAAGAGTAGTTTGTATGATATAGGACGAGACATGTCCTTGTTCTGTTAAGAGTAGTTTGTATGATATAGGACGAGACATGTCCTTGTTCTGTTAAGAGTAGTTTGTATGATATAGGACGAGACATGTCCTTGTTCTGTTAAGAGTAGTTTGTATGATATAGGACGAGACATGTCCTTGTTCTGTTAAGAGTAGTTTGTATGATATAGGACGAGACATGTCCTTGTTCTGTTAAGAGTAGTTTGTATGATATAGGACGAGACATGTCCTTGTTCTGTTAAGAGTAGTTGGGTGATATAGGACGAGACATGTCCTTGTTCTGTTAAGAGTAGTTGGGTGATATAGGACGAGACATGTCCTTGTTCTGTTAAGAGTAGTTTGTATGATATAGGACGAGACATGTCCTTGTTCTGTTAAGAGTAGTTTGTATGATATAGGACGAGACATGTCCTTGTTCTGTTAAGAGTAGTTTGTATGATATAGGACGAGACATGTCCTTGTTCTGTTAAGAGTAGTTTGTATGATATAGGACGAGACATGTCCCTTGTTCTGTTAAGAGTAGTTGTATGATATAGGACGAGACATGTCCTTGTTCTGTTAAGAGTAGTTTGTATGATATAGGACGAGACATGTCCTTGTTCTGTTATGAGTAGTTTGTATGATATAGGACGAGACATGTCCTTGTTCTGTTAAGAATAGTTGTATGATATAGGACGAGACATGTCCTTGTTCTGTTAAGAGTAGTTTGTATGATATAGGACGAGACATGTCCTTGTTCTGTTAAGAGTAGTTTGTATGATATAGGACGAGACATGTCCTTGTTCTGTTAAGAGTAGTTTGTATGATATAGGACGAGACATGTCCTTGTTCTGTTAAGAGTAGTTTGTATGATATAGGACGAGACATGTCCTTGTTCTGTTAAGAGTAGTTTGTATGATATAGGACGAGACATGTCCTTGTTCTGTTAAGAGTAGTTTGTATGATATAGGACGAGACATGTCCTTGTTCTGTTAAGAGTAGTTTGGGTGATATAGGACGAGACATGTCCTTGTTCTGTTAAGAGTAGTTTGTATGATATAGGACGAGACATGTCCTTGTTCTGTTAAGAGTAGTTTGTATGATATAGGACGAGACATGTCCTTGTTCTGTTAAGAGTAGTTTGTATGATATAGGACGAGACATGTCCTTGTTCTGTTAAGAGTAGTTTGTATGATATAGGACGAGACATGTCCTTGTTCTGTTAAGAGTAGTTGGGTGATCAGAGACTCCCGTTTTTGCCAGAGAACACTGCGGACATGATAGTAACATAGATAGAATTATAAAACAATATTTATAATTTTTGTCCTTATCCCGAGAAGAACATCATATCACAAACAAAAACGGGTTATTTTACACAGGGAAGTCACGTTTCGTAAACACTTTAAATTGATTCTACAATGTACCTACTTCTACTTATATTTTCGTAGCTGATAAAACACAATCAACGTATCACTTTTATATCTTTGAGTCTCTAAACTAAACACTAAAAACGCGTTTCGTATGTCATAAAAGTGAGTGGGGGGGGGGGGGGGGGGGGGGGGGGGCAAGAGTCCATAGTCCATAAACTAACTGGTTAGTAATACAAATAAGACCGAATTTGACAGATCTTGGGGACTGTGGACCGACGTGTGACACACAACAGGAAAGAGCTTTGTAATTCAGGGAAGTACTTGAAATGGTGTTTTACAGCACGTTTTAGATCTCGGTTTTAGCTTATTGTGTTTTCACTCGACTTACCAATAAATATTTGAGGCTTATAAGGCACGAGTGATGTAAAACATAATATATGTAAATTTATGATGATGATGATGATGATGATGATGATGATGATGGTGATGATATATTATATACTCCACTTCTTATTGCACATTCATCCGATATTGCCGCTTAGAAATGTATCATATAATATCTGTAACCTTTCATGGTATAGATCTGTTTTATATGTAAAGTAATTATATTAGTGTTGTCCATCTGCCGTTAATTTGTATAACATATTGTGGATTGTTAGTTGTGAGTCGTAAGGCTGAAGTTGAGTATACATTGAACCTTTAAAGGAGACGCGAACACCAAATACTGACAATGAAAATCCTCACTGAGATGGGAAAGTGGAACACTTCTTCTCGAAGGGCGAGTTGGGGTACCGAATGAGGTACCTGGAAAGTTTACAAATACACATGTGATATATAACGTCACAATTTGTGATGTATGGACTTATATTTGTATCTCTTCCTTCTTCAGCTTAGTAAACTAAAAAGGCGCAGCGGATTAATAAGCGCGGGAATCGGTAACTTAATCATGACGTCGTCTTATTGTGACGTTACAGGAACGTCAACTAGACAGCGCCATTTTCATAGAACTGATCAACGCAATTTTAGCTTTTTCTCCTGTTACCCGATGATCTCTGTACAAAAAAGCTAATGTCAAGTGAGTATTTTGTCAAAAAATAAACTGAAGATTGCGGAAATGAGTGAATATTTAACTTCTCCGCGAGGTAAGCTAACAACATGGTTGAAGCGTTCAATTCCTAGAGTTGGGGTACGTAATTTCGCACACTTTCGGTATGTATTTAAATACATTTCCATCAAATCAATTCCAAATCAGGAAAGAATACCTTACATTGTTAGATGTACAAATGCTTCGTAACATACAAGTGTGCAACCTGATATGCGCACACGTATCACTGCGCAAGGGAGCTGTTGTTAACTTGTGTTTATTGCTGGGTTTGAAGACGATCGGGAACGTAATTTCGCACACCTATCTAACTTCTTTAATTTTGTTGGTAAAAAATAGTTTCCAGCCATTTTGTATACAAACAACATCCTAAACTAAGATTAAGCCCAATGCCATGATTAAAAAAATCTTTAAAAACAAAATAATGTGAAATTGGAAAGTGTTAATTTACCGCCATTTTTGCTTTTAAATAATGACCGCCCCCTACGGAGGTAATGTAAACAAGGCGGTGAAAATGACGGGGTGTCTGCAGGTCAGCGCTGCTATTAGTTATATACTTTAGTGGATTTGTATTCAGTTTTGTTCATAATCTGATCAAATGATATTTTCCCTAAATATTTGCAAATTCACATGCCAATCAACGACTGGGATTATTTTAAATAAAATATTTAATCATCCGGTATCAATTTTATCGAAAGTGAGACGTATCAGTTAAAATGTTCCACTAAAGGTTGGCATTAGTCAACATATAAACAAAAAAGCACAGTCCTCGACCACCTGGAGGAAAAACGCAAAAAATCGTCAGGTGTGCGAATTTACGTACTGTGCGAAATTACGTACCCTTACTCTATAGAACATTCGACCACGTCACTACTGAATTTGTGTCATTATCATTACCCGCTGTGCTTGATAACCATAGTAAATCGGAGACGGAAATTGTGGATTGTGAATATACCAATAATTGAAAACGTAAAATGTATTAAACAAAAATGTCGAGTTGTTACGTTTAATATTGTTTATAATACTGGTGTCTTTACGTAGATTCACTAGAACTGTTATCTCGGCAATCACGGCTGCCGTAGTTACCAACGGCGCAACACATCACGACTTTTGTTTTCTACGTACGGTATTTCAATGATTGGTTTGATGTAAATACAGTGCAACTTCCGAAAACCGAACCTTCTAAAAACCGAACACCTCTGAATACCGAACGAATTGTCATTGTACGGAATATTCATTAAACGGTGTTTTCATTGCGTTTACGGTGGTATGAACGCAATTGGATACAAACATATTCAGTATATTTAAGCATTGAACGGCTTTCAGTTGGCATTCATATTGACTATGAATGCCAACTGAAAGCCGTGCAATGCTTATATTTACCATCTGCAATTTTTTATTTGTCGTGCGATTTTTTTTTTGAAATTTTTAAATTCAAATTTCAGTTGGCAGTTCATAAGCTGGTGAACTCGCAACTGAATTGGTAGGGTTATATAGTGGCAGTGCCTTACAATGGTAAATATATATATATATATATATATATATATATATATATATATATATAGCGCGTTAAACGCTAACGCGCTATATAGAATATGTCTGTATCCCATTGCGTTCAATCCCTATATAATCTAACAAAGTGAGAAAATCGCCGTTTCCGCAATGCATTGCAATTTTCACTACGCCATTGGAACGTTCTTGATATAGACCGCTGATACTTCTGGCTAGGTGATCAGGTGACGTAGATCGTGAGTTCGTGGCCCGGTCAGGGCACGAGGCACATTTTTTCCTCATTCAATATTTGTGTTACTTTATTATAGAATATAATAATATATTATATCGATTAATCATTGAGGAAGTGATGATATTCTCTTTGTTAATGATTATCTCATTGCTAGTAAAATGATTTTACAGTTCCACAAATTTATATATGTTCGTTTACTGGATTAATCGCCTCATAAACAGCCAGGGTAATTTTGAGGCGGGGGTCTTCTTGTAGTAGTTGGTGACTACCACACTGAACAACATACGGGGGCCCGTCGCATGCCATCCAGAGCAATTAGGGTCAAGTGTCTTACCCAAGGACAACCACGACAACAAAGACCGGCTTGTTTCTCAGCTTCCCGGGAACACAAACCTACACGGCTAGGGAGCGTCGAACCACCTGCATCGGATCTTCGCCAGAAACTACATGACCGGCGCTCCAACCGACTGAGGTTTATATATTTATTTAACGGGTTTTACGTCCATTATAACGGCCTTGCGGCCCTTCAGCCGACGAACCGATTGAGCTATGATAACACAATATAGACCTACCAAGCCTGCATGTCTATCAAAAACATGATATAGAGAACTCCACTGTATTCATGTTTTTCAAGATAGCTGTGAATATAAAGAAAGACCAGACACTCATGGTACCGTGCTATTTGTGTAGTGAGCTTCTGAGCGTGTCAATTGGCTATCAGTATGCAAACTAATGAATAGGTTGTTTTAATATGCATATGGTTATTTACTGATACAGTTTATTTAAGAAATAATTAACGATGATTCGTGTATTGTTGCAGGATATACAACGAGGACGAGGATATTTTGCAATTAAATTAATAACGAAGGCCGCAGGCCTGAGTTATTAATTAAAATTGCAAAGTATCCGAGTCCGAGTCATGTAGAGTTACAGTTAAGTATAGAAAAATAAACACCAAATAAGAATGTTACGGTTTTGAATTGCGGAGAAGGTCTGATTTGAAGGAATCTAACGTGTTGGAGTGAAATTATTTCTGAAGAGAGATTGTTCCTGTCAAATATAGTGCGAAGGAAGTATGACGTCTTCCTGTATTTGTTCTGTTGTGTGGTAGGGAATATGAATGTTCATGTTAACGTTGATGTCTCGAAATTCTTGGTGGCGGTAGCAGTTTGTTTTTTGGATTAATTGCGACAAGTTTGTTTCTAATTTTATAGAGTAGTGCCAGGAGGAAGCGTTTTTTCCTGGTATCTAAACTTCAGTTATCTAGCTTCTCTCCTACACCGGATCTGCTTTCTCGGCGATTTAGTGTAAAGCTTGCTCCCCTACGTTGGGCCATATCTGATGATGTCCTCTCTATATTACCAGTAACATTGCCCGAGTTGTTTATCGTACATTTCTTTTGGTGTTTTTATATTTTGATGAGAGTCTGGGGTATTTACACTTCTTCATCTTTTTGTGTGAGTTTGTCTCATTTTTATCAATTGTTTGATATCTTGTTTGGCTTGTTTATGTGTACATGATCTTGGGGTATATCTCTGTTTTTGTTTGAGCTTTTTGTGGGGAATATTATATTCTATAAATACAATGTCATAACCAGAGACACCTGGCATTACTTAGTTCTAGGAATGAGGACAGAGTAATTTGTCAGTATAAGGTCGAAAGTGTTGTCTTTTCTTGTAGAATCAGAGATCATTTGTGTGAGGCCAGTGTCATTGAAAATATCGCTAAATAGATAATGGATAATTTGACGAGTTGTGTCGGTCTTCAATGTCTTGGATTGCCAATCCACGCCAGGAAGATTAAAATCTTCACTGATTAGTAGGGCTGTATTTTCCTGCCAGCTGATAATTACAATGATTTTATTCTCTTAAACTAATAGTGTAGAGAACTACATACAGGACATACATATATACATTTTATGAGCAATATCACTACTTGCATAAAATAAAGAGTTTAGTCGATTACTTATGTGCCTGATTAACTTCACAATTAAAACCAATTCCTAATCTACCCTAGGTACCACAAAATAAAAAAAGGTTATTAAATTTGAAAGCGCTGAGTCTTTTATAATAGTACCGAGATAAAAAAAAGTTATCGATCACTGTAATTAAATAGATAATGAAACGCGTCTCCAATATCGTTCTATTTTCTCTGACATTGACGTTCCATCTACCGTGTTTAACTGGTAATTTGATATCACAAAATTTGCTTAAGAAAAGTGGTAATAGTGAAGGGCTATCTAGTAGATATTTCTCTAATATTAAATATTGTTTATAAATGATGTAGTTGGGCCCTTTTGGGAATTGAAAACATCGCTTTTCCAACTATGTATAAACATATTTTGAGTGTATGGAAAAGAGCGCTTTTCAACCATTGAATACTAGAAAATTCTTGATTTTCAAAAACAGATAATAAGTTCGTCACAGATATGTTTGATGTAGTTTGACCATGGTGTATTATAATTTCTAGATATATCATACAGTTTGTCACTCAGTTTGTTATTAGCTTATTCTATCATTTTGGTCCAGAGCCCAATCATTTGCACTTTTATGTTTACACTCAATGAAAATCTCCCAAATTCTCAATATACATACAGTTAGGTGTGGATGGTTTCTTAGTATGCTTACACAATATTAGATATAGACATTTAAAAAGTTTGGCGATACAAAAACCCCAAACCTCCCAGCCATATGGTGATATAATAGGCTTGATAGCTTTATCAAAAATATCTATTACAGTCAAAAGAAAGAATATAATTCTACATTTTGCTGTAGCACCATACATTGCCCAGAGACCTGTATATCAGGTATATACGTCTCTGCATGGCCTGAAGACCTTTTTCATATAATCATGATAACTGCTTGATATTTAAACGAGTAAAATCGTTACGTGTGAAATAAACCCCAAGATACCTGATTTCACAATGTCTATATCATTACCATTATAGATGAAACATACATCTGGAGACACCGTCCCGAAAATCATTACCTTAGTTTTTTTTCAATGTTTACTTTAAGGTGCAATCATTTTGAATAATTGTTAAATACATTAAGTTGCATTTGTAAATCTGCGACAGAATATATTAATTATCTACTTCAAATTAATTTGTTCCGCAGTCCTATTCTCCAGACACTGTCGATTGCTTTCTCAAAATCGATGAAAGCACAAAACATACGACTTTTAAACTGATTACAAATAAAAATTCAATTTAAGATCAAAGTGAAATATCTGATAAATAGTGGAATGTTGCTTTCGAAACCCAGCTTGGTTAATTATTTAGGCGAGCTATAGTCGTAAACAGTTTACCCACGTGATTTATATACAGTAGGCCTATAGGGCACAATGTTAAATGGGATTTTATGAAACAACCACTGCGGCCATGTGGGACATAATGTGTTGTATTAAAAAAACATAGACAACAAACATATGTGAATCCTAACACATCTCTAATCTCAATCCGTTCCGGTGTATATTTTATAATTTTAGAGTTAGCTCCCTTCAACTTCCTGCTTACAGAACGTGAAACGCAACATCGGCGATATTCGTATTTCTGCATGTGCTTTTATTTGTTACACATTGATAGTTTGTCAGACTATGTTCAGACGGAAACTATGCGCATTAGAGTATCAACAAGCAGACACTTTCGACCACGATAGTAAGTGAAAGCATCTCTTTTCTCTGCTTCCAAAACTTTTCTGATGTCGAGAAATGAACTGATGACACTGATGCCATGATCGGTTCTAGCTCCTTACCACAATCGTCAGTGAGGTGTACCTGTGATTGACATGTTTGTTTGTCTTTCCCTGGGTGTGCATAGCATGTACACGCTAGAAGAATATTAATGTTGTAATGTCATGATTTCGTAGCAACAAGATTGTTCTTTCAGGTTGGACACATGTACTAATAACATCTATTTTTATTATACATGTAACGTTACATGTAGATCTAGATAATAAGTCTAGCTGCAAATGTAAAAAAAAAAATATTTTTTTTATAAGTTGTTGGCCTGCCAGTCTGGTAAAACGACCAGAGTCATTCAGGCTAAGATGTTATATCACACGTAAAATATATAAAAGCACGCTAGCAATGTATATATATATTTATTTATTTCAGATGAAAATGAGTTCAGGAACCTAATTGTGTGGCTAGAAGACCAGAAAATTCGTCATTTTAAGATTGAGAACAGAACAGGTCTAAGGAACATCAATGGCGGTGACTGGTCCAAGGCTCTCCAAAGTGTAAATCATTCTTCATTTTATATCCAGCAAGAGCTTTCAATAATCAGTTATATTAATAATAAGTGTTTTTGATATGAGGATGATAGGCAGCTAAATTATGCTACAATACATGTATTGTGATGTAATAATCATTTATAAATTTTTTAAATTTTCTGTATTTTGTGTTATCAATGCCAGTCTTACTGTTTTGTGAGGCACCTTTAGGTACTTCGAATTCACTAACATTTAAAAACTGACAGCCTTAGGGAGCAGAGTAATTTTCACACTTAACTTCCAACAATTTTAATTTACATATTTTTATAACAATGACAAATTTGTGACTTCATAGGAGTAGAGGGTTTATCCATGTGACACATGCCGTAGATAGCCTGTTTGCGATACAATAAATAAATCTACAAATAATGGAGATTCATCTAATTACAAAAAGGAATAAAATAATTACACTTGCAAGAATTCTGAGCATAATAACTTTGACAATAAGTAAATGTCAAAACAACTTTTCTATACAATATGGAAGATTTGCATAAGCTTCAATAAGCAAGAAATTCAAATTAGCAGTAGATACATGTAGCTCTAAACAGCAAATTATCTGAGAATCTGATAGTATGATTAGTGCATGATATAAAAAATCCCCATTATAAAAATATATTTAGAATCCATACAAATCCACCAATGAAAATTACATTCAAGATAAAGTACTTACAATCAATCACTGTAGGATCCAAATTATATTCAAACAGTAGAAAACACTATATCTTCAGTTTAAGGTTATGACATTGGTGAGGTCTGGTCATTTTATTATGAGATTGCTCTAATTACTTTAGGATTCAGTGAAAAAAATGATAAAAGTCACACTTGTCTCCAATAGTCAATCCCCATCTAGCATACATTTTTATATCCCTAACTGATACTAGAATTAGAGTAATAGTATGCATGTTTCAGTATCTAGAAGAACTTGGCTGTCCCTATCAGCTGGCTGAACGAACAGTTTTCATAGACTGGTTGCTGGGCTATGCAGTACGTCTGGATTATGGAGACTCTGGTAAGTCTGGATTATGAAAACATTGAGATGTACATGATATACTGTTCAAGATGAATGATCCTGTCTGGTTGAATATTAAATAAAGTTTTATTTCACAGTTGATCAGTACAAGACTGTAACACCAGACTCGGTGAAGGCCAAAGCTGCGGCACCTGCTGGATCTACCAACCCATTGGATAATTTAGATTGTAAGTTTTTTTTCTCTACAACACAAACTATTCTATACCATATTTCTCAGGCACTAGACCCAGTAATAAACTCACCCAAGTCTATTTTACAGTTCATTTGAAATACTAACTAATGCTATTTCATTGTCCTGCAATAAGCCTGTCCTCTAAGCTGAGTCAAGTTTCGGTACCTATTTTCTTTGTTTTGTTTAATTGATATTTTTATTGAGTCAGTCACAAAATTTATGTGAAGCAAAGGTTCTTGATGAAAACATACACCGTATACAAAATATCAGATACAAATTTCATTCAAAATGATCAGTTTGATACTTTCTTATTTTTGGGGGCTTGTTCACTGACTTTTTGGTCATCATAAAGGTCGAATATAGATCAAGAATTCAGTAATTTTGTATAAATGTCTTGCATGTTTCCCAGTATGGAATTTTATTGTATTGTCGCATCAAGAATATTGATTTCTTGATAAGCAGCAAATGCATATATCTTAACCAATCTTTTGACCATTATCAATTATGCTCAATAGGAAAGTTGCAGTTTTTTTTCTAAACAACATATTTGAGAAAACAGAATTTATAAAACATGTCCATGAGTGATTGACTGTGTACAATCCCAAAAAATGTGATAAATTGTTCCAGATGCCCCACTTCAACAGCTACATTCCTGATGTTCTAACGTTTTTCCTTTTAATAGCGTGAAATTTGTGACAACAATTCTGTGGATGATTCTGTAAACTTTGTAATTTTGAGTCTTTTGTCTCCTGAAATGGAAGAGCATGAGTGTTTTCCTAGTCACCTTGGTTGAGAGAAATATCCAAAATAGTGTGCCATCTTACATGAAATTGTTGATGATAGCCAACAATTTTTTCAAATCAATATGATAACTTGATCCATAGAAAGTAAAAAGCCTGCTTTCTACTTTGAGTTCATGATGGGCATAGTACAGGATGAATACGGTAAATGTTTATTTAAGGTCACCTGAGTGAAATTAGGCCTTAAGTGATTTAACACCACCAGTTGTTATTACAATCAACCTATTTAGTTATCTTCCTGCAGACCAAGTGATCAGCCTGTGTCACGGTGCTGTATTCGTCATCTGTCTATCTGGTCTGGCATCAACTGTTTTTCTTGATAAAGTTCTCTGTAACTTAGTCATGATATTGGGATAGCAGCTTACATTCTGGGTTAAAGGGCTAACAATTACAAATTTATTTAACTCAATGACACTTCAAAATGTTTTGTGTTGTAAATCTTTAAATGACTTCTTAACCAAGAAGGCCATGATAGGATGATGGGGTCATGACATTAACATCCATGTAGTAAGATCTTGGGATGAAGGACTACCAACTGTTTTTCAAATGAATGACCAATTACTAAAATGATGGTGGTATTAATCCAGAGTTGATGTCTTCAGTTCACAAGCTACAGAACAGATGATCTGTACAGACCCATTGGGTATTTCCTTAATATGTTCCCATCATGCTCATACATCAAGGATGATTATCTCTGAAGTTACAACATTCCAGTGAGATTCTGTGTTTAACTGTTGGAATCTTGGTATTCATTGTTTACTGACATATTGCTTCTATGTATGACAGGAAGCAATTTTGATTTACAGTAGGTTTAACACATACTTGGACATTTTTTACCTTTCTTTAGAATATTTTACTTAACAAATTACCAACAAATACACTTTGAATATTGTCTTAAAATTATCATTATCCCTAAAGTAACTTCGTAATATAGAGATTAATATCTTATGGCCTAATCAAGTTTTGGAAAAAAAAAAGCAGTATGTGTAGTACTAGGAAATATTCAATGAGGCCCTTCCTGTTAGTGTTCTACCAAACAGTCTAGTAACGCCTCTTATTGTCCTTAAGTGCTGACACTTTTTATCCCATGAGAACACACTGTAAAACAAGTATTCTAATTCCCCTGGGTGGGTTTTGACCCAGGGGAATTAGAATACTTGTTTTACAGTGTGTACGGTAAAACAAGCATTCTAATAGTATTTCCATGCATGAGTCATAGGGAACACACTGTAAAACAAGCATTCTAATTCGCCTGGGTCATAGGGAACACACTGTAAAACAAGCATTCTAATTCGCCTGGGTCATAGGGAACACACTGTAAACCAAGCATTCTAATTCTCCTGGGTCATAGGGAACACACTGTAAACCAAGCATTCTAATTCCCCTGTGTCTTAGGGAACACACTGTAAAAACAAGCATTCTAATTCTCCTGTGTCATAGGGAACACTGTAAAAACAAGCATTCTAATTATCCTGTGTCTTAGGGAACACACTGTAAACCAAGCATTCTAATTCCCCTGTGTCTTAGGGAACACACTGTAAACCAAGCATTCTAATTCCCCTGGGTCATAGGGAACACACTGTAAACCAAGCATTCTAATTCCCCTGTGTCTTAGGGAACGCACTGTAAAAACAAGCATTCTAATTCCCCTGTGTCTTAGGGAACGCACTGTAAAAACAAGCATTCTAATTCTCCTGTGTCATAGGGAACACTGTAAAAACAAGCATTATAATTCTTCTGTGTCATAGGGAACACATTGTAAAACAAACATTCTAATTCCCCTGGGTCATAGGGAACACACTGTAAAACAAGCATTCTAATTCCCCGGGGTCACCATGAAGAAACCACCAAAATGTTGGGTATTTGTCTGAAAGCTACGCTAGTAAAATGAATATGTAATACATGTACATGTTGTAATCACTATTAAAATTTTCTTATACATGTATATTATTGAAAAAAATCATATTTCATTAAAGGAAATAATTTATTAAAAAAAAGTTATTAAAAAAGTAATGATAATACCTCCATATAACTGTTTCTGAATATTTGAAAAACATAATACATCATCTTTTGTTTGATATTTTTATTGTCACTATTTCTATGAAAAGTGATAAATATCACATGTTTGATAGTACACGATCTGGTATAATAAGTACTGGATGAAGTGCTTCCTGGTGTGTCATTGCTCTAACAGTGTATATATTGGGTCTTTCCTGTGACTTAAACCGTTGAAAAATACAAAATACTGGCAAAACAGCTGGTTCAGACACAAAATGGAAGCAAAATAACGTAACATAAAAACATACAGGTACATGTATATTAGTATGTACATACTTGACTTACCTTTAGTTTATTAAAATGACATTTTAACACAATACCGTCTTCCACCCAGAGTAAAAATTCATTTTGTGAAATCACCCATCCTGGTACTGTTTTCAGTCTTTGTGGATATAGGCATTGCCTGCTTAGAAAATCGGTGAAACCTTTCTGAATCGTCGTGACATCATATTAATACCTACATAACGTCGCGCCAATTACGTTGGCGCCATATACACAATACTTGTTATAGTGAAATATTATCTGTTTCAGTCAATGATGCCGATTTTAAGGCAGGAGTCGCCTCCCTTTCTATGATTCTAAAAGTACCTCCTCATGCTGATCATCTAGAACAATTAAAGGTAACGACATACCTACAGTAATTATTATGTATTGTTTGATGTTCTTTGGCTTGATGTTACTTTTCAGATCATTCCCTATAATTGTCAAACAGGTTCCAGTTTAATCAATACATTGTATTCATTACTAAAGAAAGTTAAGGAAAATTTCTATGAAGAAAGCATTATACATGCAGAGTTAAAGGAAAGTTCCTTAACTTAGATTTTGTCAATTATTTTGATCCAGTAATATGCCTTCCTGTGGAAAATGTTAAGTTACGGAACTTCCATATTATAAGGAATGTTGATGAAACTGTGGCCATATGTTTTTGTAATCGGAGCAAGGACTCAAAGAGCTGCTCATACTTTTCAGGCCATATGTTTACTGGTAAAAGACAGGCTGTCAAAGGAGGCATTAGAGAAAGCTGAAGCACAACCCAAGGTAAAGTTTTAAAGTAGCACAACCCAACATAGAGAGGTTTTGAGATTTAAGATAAATGAATCGTAGCCAAATAATAGGGATACGTCATGTAGCACAGTCAATGTAAAAGCTATGAAATATATAGATCAATAAGTTTTACAGCATTCTGGAAAATCATCTACATTATTGTACATTACAATGGAAATCAAGAGTACCTTCGGTAACAAACTTTAAACGTGAATGAATTTGGAAAAGAGAAAAAATACAGCTTTTAGTGTAATGTGGTAAATATCTTCCATTTCAATTTCTCGGAGAAAAAGCCCAAAGTAGGAATCCCACAAATGTAGAAAGATACACAGTGGATTAAAATTGATCCGATATCCTATAGTCCATGCATCACATTTAAGGAAATGCCAGGGAGCTTGATGAGTATCAGTGATTCCTACGCGAGATTTACCTTTCATATTATCAAAAGTATGTGACTTTTATATGGGATATAATAATTGTGCCCTCGGTTTAAATTTCTGGTAAACCACTCAAGATTGTTAAACAATATAATGCCAGGTTGCAAATGTTAGCTGACAATGAACTATTATTATTTACAGGGTGTACAAGTACCGTTAGATAAAACAGAACTAGGATTTGAAACAGGAGGTAGGTTACTTTGATGTCGAATAGAAAATATTACTAGAAACAATTTAATCGTTAATATAACAAAGCGATGATACATTCATACTTTATGAAGAAATTAATTTGTAATTATATATATACCGTATTGAAGCCTAATGAGTGCACCTGTCCCTATAAGTGTACACCATGAACATTATCAGAAGAGGATGGGTGTGTTAAATGAAACATAAAAAGTTCCGTACCTCACTGACCTTCCAATATAATCTCCAGTCTTTTAACCAAAGACTTTAGATTGTTTTCACTACATTACGGTTGTGTTCACTACAAAACGGTAGTAAATGAAAAAAAAAGCCAGATTTCACATAAGACCTCCCCTGTACATGTACATGGTTTTATTAAGCACGCCCCTTTTGTGTTTTTAACTACACAGTGCACATATTAGGTGAAACACAGTATATATTTTCATGTTTTATTAACAACTTCAATCATATGAATAATATCAAGATTAAGAAAGTTTTAATTTCAAACTGATTTGTCTATGAAATGTTATGTGTTGCAGATTATATCATCAATGAAGCTGCCAAAATTGTGCGGTTATTACATATAAAGGACTTAAGAGATCTACAGACTAAGATTAATGCCGCAATAGTTGGCGTACAAAGCATTACAGCCAACCCCAAAACTGACAGCAGGCTCGGCAAGGTTGGAAGAATGTAAATATAGCTCCAACACAGATTGAAATCCCTACGAAAATTGAGAAAACAACTACAACTACAACTGTTGAACTGCTGAACAAGTTGATCAACTACCTAGTCACATCAGGACTTTGTAATCCCAGTAAAACTTTGCGATACAAACTTAAACATTAGCTTAGATAAAGGTACATTTAGTTATGATTCCATTTAAACATTGTGAGAACCTCCCATGTAGAACTATCTGGACCATATCTTTATCCCTATTGAAGGTCAGCGTCCCAACAACTATATGCTGTACTTTTCAAATCAATGAACTAAACACTGAGCTATTACTCTGGACAAACTACTAGCCTTGTATAACCTTATACAAACCAGCAGATTTGTTTTTGGACACTTTTATCTTAAGTGCTTATAATACTGTACAATAATATGACATTGTAAATTAAATGTATATATGTCCAAAATATACCTGCTACGGATTTAATGATTCATTAAATTTGTTTTGAAATTGTCTGCCTTGTGAAGGGATATAACTGGCGATAACAGACACACGTTTGTCCATTCTCTGTGCTCTAGGCCCACAGCTTATAACCAGTAAAATATGGTACTGGACAAAACAGGAAAAGAAGTTTAAAGAATCCATTGGTCCATGCGCGGATGATAGATTGTAGGAAGTAAAATCTTCGTTACCTAGTAAGGAAATGCACTTAAAAGCTAAAATTTTTATTACCAAACAAACAAAAGTACTACTGTAGTTAAAGGGTTAAAGATACTACATCACCGAAAGTTATACAGCACCAGCAATTGAAGAAACAGCATCCTAAATCTGATCGTTTAGAAAAGAAAGCCACCAAACAAAACCACAATACTAGCTATATATCTCCATTAATGGCCTACGGTGTAAAATCCTGACCGGCTCTGTTACAATATTGGGGCTCTCTTACTCTTCATAAAGACTGGATGTGTCTTATACTGAGTGCAACAGAAATAAAGTATGTATTAGTCCCTCCAAATCAAAGGATTTACCTAGTGGAAATCAAATCGGTCTCTTTTAAGTAATTGTACTCTGATCTTGGTGTTGAACACTTATGAATGTTTCTCCTATATCGCAACAGCCATACCAGTAGTGTTTAATTTGTAACAGGAATTATATAGGTTTGGAACCTACTCCAACGTTATGATATATCACCCACATTACGTGAAACTAAATAAACTTTGTCAATGGCAATATATTGATTAAGACAATTAGGTAATTAAATGAAAATCATTCAATTAATATCGATTTTATTTCTGTCCCTACTGCGCACATTGATTAAAATGATCATTGATTGTAATGTTCCGAAATGAGGACATTTACCTACTGGTATATCCTGCCTACGTAGAGAAATAATTAATAAAACTTTAGAACACACTTCACGTTCCAGGTGGCGTATATCCTTTGTGGTTTCGACATTTGGGAAAGCACCTGTCTATCCTACACGGCTTTAATATGGATAGTATTTAATAAACCCAGCGCTGATCATGTAACACGAGTTTTATTAGACACGGGGGCATCGCTTGTTGGAGAGATGGTTTTAAAAAGTAATTAGTTTAAACATTATTCTATTTAAGAACTTCTGACATTCTAAATTGTGCTTTGGGAATTGGAAAGTCAACTTATATCAATCCCTCTTCTGATGTAAAATTACAGTCGGTAAACATAATTTGGTCAGAGAATCGGGTAACAAAATAACGGTAGTGGCAATCATACTGGGGATTGCTGGAGTAATATATATATGTCTACTACGTTACAAGTTGGAGATTAAATGTAAAAGAGGAAAAACAATTATGAAAAGGTCAATGACGCAACGAAACTTGAATTTGATCAAAACACTTTTATTTCAAAGCCAAATACGTTGTTTCATCTGTGGACACTTTCAATGATTTCTAACTTAGTGTTCTGTTCAGCTGACAGAAAACGTTACATCTCGTACATCGTGGTTTCGAGAGAATGCATGTTGCTAAAAACCATCGGTTTATTTTATGGTCGCCAGCATCATTTCATTAGGAAAAGTTCCATTTTCCTGTGTGATAAGAACTTAGACATGGTCGATGCTCGTTGATATGCGGTAAACTCCTCTGTATATAATAATGTGGACAATCAAAGAAAAATGAAAGACGTTTTCACAAAGGTTACCGCAAGTGCATTCTGCATTTTCCACCATGTTTACTCGACATAAATCATATTTGAGAGGACTGTTTTGGTACCTTAACTTCGTATGTATTATATTAATTTTCTTAAAGCCGAAGCTATTATAACGAGGTTTTGTTGCGTTGAATTCAGGAATAATAGAGTTTTTGAATACGGTCAATGAAGGTGAAGGTCTAGTAGTATGATCTAGGTCATTCCATAAACGAAGAGTTGAAGGTAAAACGGAAGTATTTGTACTAGAAAGCCTATCGTTAGGAATAACAAAATCATTTCAATTTCTCGGTACATACGAGGTATTTTGACCAACCATTTGAGGCAATGTAGAATTGCTACTAGTATATGAAGGTAAACCAGACCTTTTCTAATAAATTGAATTCCAACACATTACATCCACCCATAATTCACAGGCATATTCCAATACCGCTAAGATGAACCGATAACTGATACCGTTTTCATACTTCATAGTAAAATATTTGACCATGGGAGCAATTATTATGCCATTATGCAAAAAGGCATCTTTATTGCCACTCAAGGTCAAATGATTTAATCTAAAGGGCAAAAGATTTGTCCTTGGAGGGCAGATCTCTTCCCCGATGTATTATATGAATTTATTTTAGTCTTTGACATTCCATTTACTCACGTCTGCGTGCCCGTTACAATACTGCGCTTTCCTCAGTTCTTGAAATTCAAGTGATACATCCGTCGTGATTTTGTGTACTGAGTAATGTGACACACGCGACAAACACGGAAGTATTTACACACCACATCAATGAATCGAATTTAGGGATGTGTTTGTCCCGCGGTGTCCGGTGAGTACAGATGTATTTCTCATTACGTAGGACACTACAGATCGGCGTATAAGTTTGGACTTCTGGCAGGAAGCATGGATGTAGTCAGGTACGGAAAAATAACTCGCTGATCGAGTAATTTTTTCTTCGTGATACAATGTTAACAGGACTTTCAGTTTCTGTGTGTTTTGACAAGTAATTGCCTGAGGATTTGTCATAGACAAGTTGGAGTCTGTCCTGAAAATGGCGTCACCAAACAGCACTGCGAGTAGTGTTACCATGCTTGTCTTTGACGCAGACGTGTTGTTAAGGGATTGGAATACCAGATTGGCAAACTTGTTCATACCTCTGGACGTTTTGTTCATTCTCATAACATGTGTAGGGTTCCTTGGAAACATGGTGGTTTGCATTGTCTACAAGTTTTGTATGAAAGGAAAAATCAACGATCGCTTCTTCATCCCACTGCTAGCTTTAATGGACGCCATGGTGTGTCTGGTGGGGCCCATCATATCCCTCATTCTCAGCATTAGACCCGTGACCTTCTATGGAGACGCCATTTGTAAAATATCCATCTTTTGTTTCAGAGTAATGCTGAACTCTTCTGTTCTACTCATGTTGGTTATAGCTGTTCAAAGATACCGAAAGGTATGTCATCCCTTCGGGGGAAAATACGATTTAAAACGCTGCAAGATTGATGCTTCGATCAGCATAAGTTTCGCAACGATAATGGCGATCCCTAACCTCATTTTCTTTGGAGAAATTCCAGTTCGAGACACGATAAAAAACATCACTGTGGTTGGACACCGGTGTGGACTTCGGACAGAGGGGTCTGAGTTGTTGGATACTACGATATACTTCTACCAAGTTCTCTGTTTCATTGTAGTTGTGGCCATTGTAATAGCACTGATAGTAATGTATTCGTGTGTCGGTAAAAAAATCTACGTTCAGGCAAAACGAGTGGAACACGCACGCACCAGCAGCATGACATCCGGTTCAGAAAGCGACAGCCAGTACGGGTCCTCTACAGGGAATAGCGGTAACGGTGGGGTAAAACTTAAACTACCAGAGAAAGGGAGATCTAAGGCATCGAACAGTGAATCTTCAACTATGTTGAAATCTAATGGATCTCGTAGGTCTCAGAGGTCCCGGAGTTGTCCCTCCACTCCAACCTCGCCCAATGGCAGCATGTCAAAGCCACATTTCAAACAGAAACGAGCAAAGTCTGTGAGCAGACGATACACGATTTTATTCATGGCGATCTCGGTATTCTTTGTGCTGTCCTACTTGCCGACTCTATTAGCTAATACAATATCCAAAAACATGTGGGATTCACCCTCTTTCTGGACCGACAACTCGGATCAGGAAAAAACTATGTATACCTACCTATTTTTTACTTACTTTATCAACCATATCGCCAATCCGTTCTTTTACGGATTTTTTGACTCGTCATTCCGGCGAAGGATAGCTAAATCCTGTCGTTGTAATTTTTTGGCGTATCGGTTTGGGAAATGAAGTGTAGTGATTGGATGTTTAACACAAGTAGTGAAAATAAGGAACCACGACATTTATCCGTATTGTGCTTAGCGGTTGGGTAAGATTAATTTGATCTAATCTGTGATATACCCGTACTTACTGTGTGAATACAAACGGACAATGAATACAGGCCGAAGGTGTTCCCCTCTCCTGACACAAGTACATTTTATCTAGTCATCGGGATGTTCTTATATGGTGATATAACTATTGTGTGAACACAAACGGACATAATAAACATGTGACATGCCGAATTAATCGCAGTTAGTCATTTGAATCTAATTTTCCTGTTCACATTTACGTCCTTATTCCAACTATTAAGTACCAGGCCACCTGACTGGTATTATCACTTTTGTCTAATGTACACATATGTATCTACTCCCCTTGGTGTCCCCCTCTCCTGACACAAGTATGTAGTCACCGTGGTGTTCCTCTCTCCTGACACAAGTCTGTAGTCACCGTGGTGTCCCCCTCTCCTGACACAAGTATGTAGTCACCGTGGTGTTCCTCTCTCCTGACACAAGTATGTAGTCACCGTGGTGTTCCCCTCTCCTGGCACAAGTATGTAGTCACCGTGTTGTTCCCCTGTTCTGACACAAGTATGTAGTCACCGCGGTGTTCCCCTCTCCTGACACAAGTATGTAGAAACCGTGGTGTTCCTCTCTCCTTACACAAGTATGTAGTCACCGTGGTGTTCCCCTCTCCTGACACAAGTATGTAGTCACCGTGGTGTTCCCCTCTCCTGACACAAGTCTGTAGTCACCGTGGTGTTCCCCTCTCCTGACACAAGTATGTAGTCACCGTGGTGTTCCCCTCTTCTGACACAAGTATGTAGTCACCGCGGTGTTCCCCTCTCCTGACACAAGTATGTAGTCACCGCGGTGTTCCCCTCTCCTGACACAAGTATGTAGTCACCGTGGTGTTCCCCTCTCCTGACACAAGTATGTAGTCACCGTGGTGTTCCTCTCTCCTGACACAAGTATGTAGACACCGTGGTGTTCCTCTCTCCTGACACAAGTATGTAGTCACCGTGGTGTTCCCTCTCTACTGACACAAGTATGTAGTCACCGTGGTGTTCCTCTCTCCTGACACAAGTATGTAGTCACCGTGGTGTTCCTCTCTCCTGACACAAGTATGTAGACACCGTGGTGTTCCCCTCTCCTGACACAAGTATGTAGACACCGTGGTGTTCCCCTCTCCTGACACAAGTATGTAGTCACCGTGGTGTTCCTCTCTCCTGACACAAGTATGTAGTCACCGTGGTGTTCCCCTCTCCTGACACAGGTATGTAGACACCGTGGTGTTCCCCTCTCCTGACACAAGTATGTAGTCACCGTGGTGTTCCTCTCTCCTGACACAAGTATGTAGTCACCGTGGTGTTCCCCTCTCCTGACACAAGTATGTAGACACCGTGGTGTTCCTCTCTCCTGACACAAGTATGTAGTCACCGTGGTGTTCCCCTCTCCTGACACAAGTATGTAGTCACCGTGGTGTTCCCCTCTCCTGACACAAAGTATGTAGACACCGTGGTATTCCTCTCCTGACACAAGTATGTAGACACCGTGGTGTTCCCCTCTCCTGACACAAGTATGTAGACACCGTGGTGTTCCCCTCTCCTGACACAAGTATGTAGTCACCGTGGTGTTCCCCTCTCCTAACACAAGTATGTAGTCACCGTGGTGTTCCTCTCTCCTAACACAAGTATGTAGTCACCGTGGTGTTCCTCTCTCCTAACACAAGTATGTAGTCACCGTGGTGTTCCCTCTCCTGACACAAGTATGTAGACACCGTGGTGTTCCCTCTCCTGACACAAGTATGTAGACACCGTGGTGTTCCCCTCTCCTGACACAAGTATGTAGTCACCTTGGTGTTCCTCTCTCCTGACAAAAGTATGTAGACACCGTGGTGTTCCACTCTCCCGACACAAGTATGTAGTCACCGTGGTGTTCATCTCTCCTAACACAAGTATGTAGACACCGTGGTGTTCCCCTCTCCTGACACAAGTATGTAGACACCGTGGTGTTCCCCTCTCCTGACACAAGTCTGTAGTCACCGTGGTGTTCCCCTCTCCTGACACAAGTATGTAGACACCGCGGTGTTCATCTCTCCTAACACAAGTATGTAGACACCGTGGTGTTCCCCTCTCCTGACACAGGTATGTAGACACCGTGGTGTTCCCCTCTTCTGACACAAGTATGTAGTCACTGTGGTGTTCCTCTCTCCTGACACAAGTATGTAGACACCGTGGTGTTCCCCTCTCCTGACACAAGTATCTACTCCCCGTGGTGTTCCTATCTCCTGACACAAGTATGTAGACACCGTGGTGTTCCCCTCTCCTAACACAAGTACCTACTCCCCTTGGTGTCCCCCTCTCCTGACACAAGTATGTAGACACCGTGGTGTTCCCCTCTCCTAACACAAGTATGTAGTCACCGTGGTGTTCCCCTCTCCTGACACAAGAATGTAGTCACCGTGGTGTTTCCCTCTCCTGACACAAGTATGTAGACACTGTGGTGTTCCCCTCTCCTGACAAAAGTCTGTAGACACCGTTGTGTTCCCCTCTCCTGACACAAGTATGTAGACACTGTGGTGTTCCCCTCTCCTGACACAAGTATGTAGTCACCGTGGTGTTCCCCTCTCCTGACACAAGTATGTAGTCACCGTGGTGTTCCCCTCTCCTGACACAAGTATGTAGACACTGTGGTGTTCCCCTCTCCTGACAAAAGTATGTAGACACCGTGGTGTTCCCCTCTCCTAACACAAGTATGTAGTCACCGTGGTGTTCCCCTCTCCTGACACAAGTATGTAGTCACCGTGGTGTTCCCCTCTCCTGACACAAGTATGTAGTCACCGTGGTGTTCCTCTCTCCTGACACAAGTATGTAGTCACCGTGGTGTTCCCCTCTCCTGACACAAGTATGTAGGCACCGTGTTGTTCCCCTCTCCTGACACAAATATGTAGACACCGTGGTGTTTCCCTCTCCTGACACAAGTATCTACTCCCCGTGGTGTTCCTCTCTCCTTACACAAGTATGTAGACACCGTGGTGTTCCCCTCTCCTGACATAAGTATGTAGTCACCGTGGTGTTCCCCTCTCCTTACACAAGTATGTAGACACCGTGGTGTTCCCCTCTTCTGGAACAAGTATGTAGTCACCGTGGTGTTCATCTCTCCTAACACAAGTATGTAGACACCGTGGTGTTCCTCTCTCCTGACACAAGTATGTAGTCACCGTGGTGTTCCTCTCTCCTGACACAAGTCTGTAGTCACCGTGTTGTTCCCCTCTCCTGACACAAATATGTAGTCACTGTGGTGTTCCTCTCTTCTGACACAAGTCTGTAGTCACCGTGGTGTTCCTCTCTCCTGACACAAGTATGTAGTCACCATGGTGTTCCTCTCTACTGACACAAGTATGTAGTCACAATGGTGTTCCTCTCTCCTGACACAAATATGTAGTCACCATGGTGTTCCTCTCTTCTGAAACAAATATGTAGACACCTTGGTGTTCCTCTCTTCTGACACAAGTGTGTAGTCACCGTAGTGTTCCCCTCTCCTGACACAAGTATGTAGACACCGTGGTGTTCCCCTCTCCTGACACAAGTATGTAGACACCGTGGTGTTCCTCTCTCCTAACACAATTATATAGACACCGTGGTGTTCCCCTCTCCTGACACAAGTATGTAGACACCGTGGTGTTCCCCTCTCCTGACACAAGTATGTAGTCACCGTGGTGTTCATCTCTCCTAACACAAGTATGTAGACACCGTGGTGTTCCTCTCTGCTGACACAAGTATGTAGTCACCGTGGTGTTCCTCTCTCCTGACACAAGTCTGTAGTCACCGTGTTGTTCCCCTCTCCTGACACAAATATGTAGTCACTGTGGTGTTCCTCTCTTCTGACACAAGTCTGTAGTCACCGTGGTGTTCCTCTCTCCTGACACAAGTATGTAGTCACCGTGGTGTTCCTCTCTACTGACACAAGTATGTAGTCACAATGGTGTTCCTCTCTCCTGACACAAATATGTAGTCACCATGGTGTTCCTCTCTTCTGAAACAAATATGTAGACACCTTGGTGTTCCTCTCTTCTGACACAAGTGTGTAGTCACCGTAGTGTTCCCCTCTCCTGACACAAGTATGTAGACACCGTGGTGTTCCCCTCTCCTGACACAAGTATGTAGTCACCGTGGTGTTCCCCTCTCCTGACACAAGTATGTAGACACCGTGGTGTTCCCCTCTCCTGACACAAGTATGTAGACACCGTGGTGTTCCTCTCTCCTGACACAAGTATGTAGTCACTGTGGTGTTCATCTCTCCTAACACAAGTATGTAGACACCGTGGTGTTCCTCTCTCCTGACACAAGTATGTAGTCACCGTGGTGTTCCTCTCTCCTGACAAAAGTCTGTAGTCACCGTGTTGTTCCCCTCTCCTGACACAAATATGTAGTCACTGTGGTGTTCCTCTCTTCTGACACAAGTCTGTAGTCACCGTGGTGTTCCTCTCTCCTGACACAAGTATGTAGTCACCATGGTGTTCCTCTCTACTGACACAAGTATGTAGTCACAATGGTGTTCCTCTCTCCTGACACAAATATGTAGTCACCATGGTGTTCCTCTCTTCTGAAACAAATATGTAGACACCTTGGTGTTCCTCTCTTCTGACACAAGTGTGTAGTCACCGTAGTGTTCCCCTCTCCTGACACAAGTATGTAGACACCGTGGTGTTCCCCTCTCCTGACACAAGTATGTAGACACCGTGGTGTTCCTCTCTCCTAACACAATTATATAGACACCGTGGTGTTCCCCTCTCCTGACACAAGTATGTAGACACCGTGGTGTTCCCCTCTCCTGACACAAGTATGTAGTCACCGTGGTGTTCATCTCTCCTAACACAAGTATGTAGACACCGTGGTGTTCCTCTCTCCTGACACAAGTATGTAGTCACCGTGTTGTTCCCCTCTCCTGACACAAATATGTAGTCACTGTGGTGTTCCTCTCTTCTGACACAAGTCTGTAGTCACCGTGGTGTTCCTCTCTCCTGACACAAGTATGTAGTCACCGTGGTGTTCCTCTCTACTGACACAAGTATGTAGTCACAATGGTGTTCCTCTCTCCTGACACAAATATGTAGTCACCATGGTGTTCCTCTCTTCTGAAACAAATATGTAGACACCTTGGTGTTCCTCTCTTCTGACACAAGTGTATAGTCACCGTAGTGTTCCCCTCTCCTGACACAAGTATGTAGACACCGTGGTGTTCCCCTCTCCTGACACAAGTATGTAGTCACCGTGGTGTTCCCCTCTCCTGACACAAGTATGTAGACACCGAGGTGTTCCCCTCTCCTGACACAAGTATGTAGACACCGTGGTGTTCCTCTCTCCTGACACAAATATGTAGTCACTGTGGTGTTCCTCTATCCTGACACAAATATGTAGACACCGTGGTATCTTCGCTCCTGACAAATATGTAGACACCGTGGTGTTCCCCTCTCCTAACACAAGTATGTAGACACCATGGTCTTCCCCTCTCCTGACACAAGTATGTAAACACCGTGGTGTTCCTCTTTCCTAACACAAATATGTAGTCACCGTGGTGTTACCCTCTCCTGACACAAGTATGTAGTCACCGTGGTGTTCCTCTCTCCTGACACAAGTATGTAATCACCGTGGTGTTCCCCTCTCCTGACACAAGTATGTAGACACCGCGGTGTTCCTCTCTCCTGACACAAGTATGTAGTCACCGTGGTGTTCCTCTCTCCTTACTTGTGGTGTTCCTCTCTTCTGACACAAATATGTCACAATGGTGTTCCTCTCTCCTGACACAAATATGTAGTCACCGTGGTGTTCCTCTCTCCTGACAGAAATATGTAGTCACCGTGGTGTTCCCCTCTCCTGACACAATTATATAGACACCGTGGTGTTCCCCTCTCCTGACACAAGTATGTAGTCACCGTGGTGTTCCTCTCTCCTGACACAAGTATGTAGTCACTGTGGTGTTCCCCTCTCCTGACACAAGTATGTAGTCACCGCGGTGTTCCCCTCTCCTGACACAAATATGTAGACACCGTGGTGTTCCCCTCTCCTGACACAATTATCTACTCCCCGTGGTGTTCCTCTCTCCTGACACAAGTATGTAGTCACCGTGGTGTTCCTCTCTCCTTACACAAGTATGTAGACACCGTGGTGTTCCCCTCTCCTGACACAAGTATGTAGTCACCGTGATGTTCCCCTCTCCTGACACAAGTATGTAGTCACTGTGGTGTTCCTCTCTTCTGACACAAATATGTAGACACCGAGGTGTTCCCCTCTCCTGACACAAGTCGGTTAACCCCGTGGTGTTCCCCTCTCCTGACACAAGTATATAGACACCGACGTATTACCCTCTCCTGACACAAGTCGGTTAACCCCGTGGTGTTCCCCTCTCCTAACACAAGTATGTAGACACCGTGGTGTTCCCCTCTTCTGACACAAATATGTAGACACCGAGGTGTTCCCCTCTCCTGACACAAGTCGGTTAACCCCGTGGTGTTCCCCTCTCCTGACACAAGTATATAGACACCAAGGTATTACCCTCTCCTGACACAAGTCGGTTAACCCCGTGGTGTTCCCCTCTCCTAACACAAGTATGTAGACACTGTGGTGTTCCCCTCTCCTAACACAAGTATGTAGACACCGTGGTGTTCCCCTCTCCTGACACAAGTATGTAGACCCCGTGGTGTTCCCCTCTCCTGACACAAGTATAAAGACCCCCTGGTGCTCCCCTCTCCTGACACAAGTGCATTTTATGTAGACCCCATGGTTTTCCCCCTCTCCCGTAAATTATTCACATTTTATCCTTATTGTTTTAAGTTGATTGGTTGATTATGAACGTATCCACTTGATAAGTTGGTGTTGTGTTGTGTTAATACTAGAATATCATCTTCGTTTGAGGAGGTAGTTCCGCTACATCAAACAAGATCACTTCTCCGAAACCACTTATCATCTTGAAGGATGTGGTACACTTCTTTAGTTGTTAATGTAAATTAGGCATAGTCATTTCGACATTACCATGCATGGAGATGTAACTATTACTACTTAAAGAAACGAAAATAAAGGTATCAACAATAAGCTTAAACCAAGCTTTCAATGACACTAAGTCCGCGATTGTGTAGCTGTTTTATACATGTATTGCCTATTGGTATAACTTGTGAACTTTGATATATAATACGGCTACCTCGGACTAAGACGTCCATCTCGCCGTCACACGACTGATCCGACAGTCAATACCTACGTGGGGTATCACCCTTAATAATATCTGTACATGTATACCATTTTATTCCTATTCTCCCTATTTCCATATCCGGAGTTTAAAAGAGGACCGACAGATCCCTGACACGATCACATGACCGTTCATTAATTTACGTATATAATTTATTCAAGCATTCGGACGAATCAGATTTGTTTAGAAATAGTATCAGAAGAGTTTTTCGACAAATATCGATATTTCAACGATCATGGTTCGGAGCTGTAAAAGTGAAAACGAAGAAGATATTGTTATTGAACCCCAAAGATATTTTGTAACAAAATGTATGAAACAAGTTGGTTGAGTTGCTTTGTAAATAAAACATTTTACTGGATAAACCAAGTAGTATTTTTGTTCAATAACTGTGAATTTAAACTGCGAGAAATACATTTTTGATTCGGCACGGTAAGGGATATGTTGTACAATGTACCTACACTACACACACGTACCTCGAACACAAGGGATGTTGTCCAGATCCTTATATGCTGTTGATAGGACGTTAAACAATAAAAAAAAAAGACATACTTACCAGTTCCTCCTTATTATGTGAAGGAGATTCCCGATTTTGGACAATAAAACAGGGCGATTCATTTATTTATTTATTTTCTAAATTTTCATTAATTACAATTTTAAAATTCCATTGAGTCCAACAGAATGTGCAAATCTTAAAAAAAATGTTTAAAGTTAGTTTTGTCAAGAGCAGGTCTGGATGTTCTTGTGCGGTGTTCACGGAACAGACTTAAGTCAGCCAGAGCGCCAGCCAAATGACCTCAGGTGAAGATCCGGGCGCGTGGTTCTCATTGTTATATACCTGATACGTCTTGTTATACACGTTAGTGTGTCAGAGAGATATCCATACAACCTTACACACGTTAGTGTGTCAGAGAGATATCCATACGACCTTACACACGTTAGTGTGTCAGAGAGATATCCATACAACCTTACACACGTTAGTGTGTCAGAGAGATATCCATACGACCTTACACACGTTAGTGTGTCAGAGAGATATCCATACAACCTTACACACGTTAGTGTGTCAGAGAGATATCCATACGACCTTACACACGTCAGTGTGTCAGAGAGATATCCATACGACCTTACACACGTCAGTGTGTCAGAGAGATATCCATACGACCTTACACACGTTAGTGTGTCAGAGAGATATCCATACGACCTTACACACGTTAGTGTGACAGAGAGATATCCATACAACCTTACACACGTTAGTGTGTCAGAGAGATATCCATACGACCTTACACACGTTAGTGTGTCAGAGAGATATCCATACGACCTTACACACGTTAGTGTGTCAGAGAGATATCCATACAACCTTACACACGTTAGTGTGTCAGAGAGATATCCATACAACCTTACACACGTTAGTGTGTCAGAGAGATATCCATACAACCTTACACACGTTAGTGTGTCAGAGAGATATCCACACGACCTTACACACGTTAGTGTGTCAGAGAGATATCCATACGACCTTACACACGTTAGTGTGTCAGAGAGATATCCATACAACCTTACACACGTTAGTGTGTCAGAGAGATATCCATACAACCTTACACACGTTAGTGTGTCAGAGAGATATCCACACAACCTTACACACGTTAGTGTGTCAGAGAGATATCCATACAACCTTACACACGTTAGTGTGTCAGAGAGATATCCATACAACCTTACACACGTTAGTGTGTCAGAGAGATATCCATACAACCTTACACACGTTAGTGTGTCAGAGAGATATCCATACAACCTTACACACGTTAGTGTGTCAGAGATATATCCATACAACCTTACACACGTTAGTGTGTCAGAGAGATATCCATACAACCTTACACACGTTAGTGTGTCAGAGAGATATCCATACAACCTTACACACGTTAGTGTGTCAGAGATATCCATACAACCTTACACACGTTAGTGTGTCAGAGAGATATCCATACAACCTTACACACGTTAGTGTGTCAGAGAGATATCCATACAACCTTACACACGTTAGTGTGTCAGAGAGATATCCATACAACCTTACACACGTTAGTGTGTCAGAGAGATATCCATACAACCTTACACACGTTAGTGTGTCAGAGAGATATCCATACAACCTTACACACGTTAGTGTGTCAGAGAGATATCCATACAACCTTACACACGTTAGTGTGTCAGAGAGATATCCATACGACCTTACACACGTTAGTGTGTCAGAGAGATATCCATACGACCTTACACACGTTAGTGTGTCAGAGAGATATCCATACGACCTTACACACGTTAGTGTGTCAGAGAGATATCCATACAACCTTACACACGTTAGTGTGTCAGAGAGATATCCACACAACCTTACACACGTTAGTGTGTCAGAGAGATATCCACACAACCTTACACACGTTAGTGTGTCAGAGAGATATCCATACAACCTTACACACGTTAGTGTGTCAGAGAGATATCCAAACAACCTTACACACGTTAGTGTGTCAGAGAGATATCCATACAACCTTACACACGTTAGTGTGTCAGAGAGATATCCATACAACCTTACACACGTTAGTGTGTCAGAGAGATATCCATACAACCTTACACACGTTAGTGTGTCAGAGAGATATCCATACAACCTTACACACGTTAGTGTGTCAGAGATATCCATACAACCTTACACACGTTAGTGTGTCAGAGAGATATCCATACGACCTTACACACGTTAGTGTGTCAGAGAGATATCCATACGACCTTACACACGTTAGTGTGTCAGAGAGATATCCATACGACCTTACACACGTTAGTGTGTCAGAGAGATATCCATACGACCTTACACACGTCAATGTGTCAGAGAGATATCCATACGACCTTACACACGTTAGTGTGTCAGAGAGATATCCATACGACCTTACACACGTTAGTGTGTCAGAGAGATATCCATACGACCTTACACACGTTAGTGTGTCAGAGAGATATCCATACGACCTTACACACGTTAGTGTGTCAGAGAGATATCCATACAACCTTACACACGTTAGTGTGTCAGAGAGATATCCATACGACCTTACACACGTTAGTGTGTCAGAGAGATATCCATACGACCTTACACACGTTAGTGTGTCAGAGAGATATCCATACGACCTTACACACGTTAGTGTGTCAGAGAGATATCCATACGACCTTACACACGTTAGTGTGTCAGAGAGATATCCATACGACCTTACACACGTTAGTGTGTCAGAGAGATATCCATACGACCTTACACACGTTAGTGTGTCAGAGAGATATCCATACGACCTTACACACGTTAGTGTGTCAGAGAGATATCCATACGACCTTACACACGTTAGTGTGTCAGAGAGATATCCATACAACCTTACACACGTAACATATTTTCTCACATAAAATTTTGTGACAATGTGTGGAATGAAGAGTTTCCACCATTTACTTATAAACCTATCCGGATGGTGCCATGGTGCCCGCTCCGGAAAGTTGGGGTCTTACCATAAACTATCCGGATGGTGCCCGCTCCGGAAAGTTGGGTCTATACCATGAACTATCCGGATGGTGCTCACCCCGGAAAGTTGGGTCTATACCATAAACTATCCGGATGGTGCTCACCCCGGAAAGTTGGGTCTATACCATAAACTATCCGGATGGTGCTAACCCCGGAAAGTTGGGTCTATACCATAAACTATCCGGATGGTGCTCAACCCAGAAAGTTGGGTCTATACCATAAACTATCCGGATGGTGCTCACCTCGGAAAGTTGGGTCTATACCATAAACTATCCGGATGGTGCTCACCTCGGAAAGTTGGGGTCTATACCATAAACTATCCGGATGGTGCTCACCTCGGAAAGTTGGGGTCTATACCATAAACTATCCGGATGGTGCTTACCTCGGAAAGTTGGGTCTATACCATAAACTATCCGGATGGTGCTTACCTCGGAAAGTTGGGTCTATACCATAAACTATCTGGATGGTGCTCACCTCGGAAAGTTGGGTCTATACCATGAACTATCTGGATGGTGCTCACCTCGGAAAGTTGGGTCTATACCATAAACTATCCGGATGGTGCTCACCTCGGAAAGTTGGGTCTATACCATGAACTATCCGGATGGTGCTCACTCCGGAAAGTTGGGTCTATACCATAAACTATCCGGATGGTGCTCACTCCGGAAAGTTGGGTCTATACCATAAACTATCCGGATGGTGCTCACCCCGGAAAGTTGGGTCTATACCATAAACTATCCGGATGGTGCTCACCTCGGAAAGTTGGGTCTATACCATAAACTATCCGGATGGTGCTCACCCCGGAAAGTTGGGTCTATACTATACAGTTAATGTATCCATGGGTGTGAGGGAAATAGTACTTTTATTGTCCCCCGAGACATGAACTATTTTCCGAGACGAAGCCGAGGGAAATAGTTAATGTCAAGGGTGAAAATAAAAGTGCTACTTCCAGAAATACCCATACAATAACTATTTTATGATACCAACATTTAAATCATTCCATTTTTTTCTCTCGAACCAGTGTTCATATCCTCTACTAATACTAATTATTTTTCCCGAAGATAGTCTTTTAGCATTCTAACTGGTGTTTTATGACTTTATGTGTGTTAGCGCTGTCTTTTTCAGAAAAAAAATCCTCTCTAATATATATAGCATTTCTTCATCCAGATTATCGAAACTTGTAGATGAAGTCATTTCCCGAAGTGTTCCTGTATCATTCCCTTAAACGATTACTGTGTCTCTTCGTCTTGGTGACGAAAACGCGTATGCATTGTCCAGTCAGAATGAACGAAGCAAAAAAGCCCGCGAAAATCTGAATGGGCTCATTCCGAGTAAATAGCCCTTTTGACTATTAACCTGGTTAATAGCATTTTTGGAGAATGTGGTTCAAATAACATTTCTATTGTCTACCTTTTATATAGTGTAAAATAAGGAAAGGTATAATAACATAAACTATCCAGATGGTGCTCACTCCGGAAAGTTGGGGTCTATACCATGAACTATCCGGATGGTGCTCACCCTGAAAAGCTGGGGTCTATACCATGAACTATCCGGATGGTGCTCACCCTGGAAAGTTGGGTCTATACCATAAACTATCCGGATGGTGCTCACCCCGGAAAGTTGGGGTCTATACCATGAACTATCCGGATGGTGCTCACCCCGGAAAGTTGGGGTCTATACCATGAACTATCCGGATGGTGCTCACCCCGGAAAGTTGGGGTCTATACCATGAACTATCCGGATGGTGCTCACCCCGGAAAGTTGGGGTCTATACCATGAACTATCCGGATGGTGCTCACCCCGGAAAGTTTGGGTCTATACCATAAACTATCCGGATGGTTCTAACCCCGGAAGGTTGGGGTCGTTATACTACAATCATGATTTTTCTTTGTTGGTAAGTAAAAAGACTTTATCAAAACTTTGGTCTCTACACTCTATACATCAATGAAATTTCCCTAAAAATAAATGCCGAGATGTCAAAATATATTTAACATTTACGCTGGTTTAGTTTTAGTTTACAATAACATGATTTCAACGAAATCCTCGACTATGTAGGCCTATGGTAACGCGAATACCATGATGGACACAATGTTTTAGATCGTCTGTTGAACTAATTACCGAATAAAATTGATAGGAAAAAAAGATATGCATTGTAATTATAATTTTGAATTGTAAAATGTAGGTGACTGTGTGATCCGGATTAAGACTACGAAAATGGAAAAATGACGTTCATTGCATCAACATCATGACCTTCTTCACGGCTTTGCACTAATGACCTCATTATTTACCCGTAGTGACGTCATTAATCAGGATATGACAACAACATTTGTTTCAATATGTAGGTAAGATATCCCCTATCAATCGTTAATAATCACATTAAAAATGATATGTTCATTATCGACCTTCCTGCATCGGCCCAAAATCGGCCCCATGGCACATAACTTGAATGTAAGTACAATGTATAGGCCTAATGAATAGTTTAGTCGCTTTTGTCATTGATCAAGATTTTTTTTCTAACTTTTTCTTGTTACTTTTCAATAGGCTCTGTATACAATTTGTTTTTTTCGTAGCAAGTTAAATTTCTGTTAAGTTTTCATAAGATTTTTGACTTTATTTATACATCAGTGTTTTTGTCGCTTGCCGGAAAGTCCCGGTGATGACCGATGTCAAATGACGATAATAGTATTACGTCACAGATCAAATCACGTCACACCTTAGCAACTACATCAACCGTCCAGGCAACACAATGGTTGTCAGTACGTAGCTAGTTTCTCATCATGGACAGGAGCTACTTGTTGCGGAGAAGGGTCCGACCGGACCAGGGCAATTCGTCCAAAGTAGGAGCATGTGACTTCTGTTACCAGAAAAACGTCAAAATCCGACCGCTAGAGTGTAAGAACCATTTCTACTGTCAAGTATGTGAAGAATTTTGTCCGAAAATCAGAAAAGGCGACTTCACGTGTCGGAAGTGTTCTCATCGAACCCGTATGTTGGATGACGAAAACAGAAGGAGGGTGGACGATTTTTATGTGAAGCAGGAAGGATTAGCTAAACCGAAAGGATTCGAGGAGGTCATCATTAGCATCGACGGGCTCCAATTTCATCTCATTTGATGGTTTGTGTTCTTTATAAATCGTACAAAAAGTGGGCATTGTGTGACGACTTATTGACACATTAGGGTCATAGTACATGTAGTATAAAACGCCAAAGCTGATTTATATGATAAATTTTCATTCTATGGTTGGATTTTACTATTATATGATATCATATCATCATCATATGATATCATTTTGCTATCATATGATGCGACGTTGCCATTATCTGGTGTAAAAATATCATTATATGGCGCGACATTACCATTGTATTATGAAATGCATTATTATATGAAGCGCCATTATCATTATATGATGCGATATCGTATTTATATGACGTAATTTTACTTAAGGAATGATTTTTTTTATTCAGCATTCCTGTTTGCTTCCATCTCTGTCATGACGGTCGGCCATATCCTCTATCACTATACTACATACGTAAAGTCTAAGTCGAGTGCTCGAGAAAATAAGTCGATCCCTCGAGAACTTGAAATACAACGTAAAATATCGAGCGATCGAGATAACAAATATGAAAAACAATATTGTCCATGTCCTCAATGTACCACCGTAGCTTAGAACTCAAATTTAAAAATAATGATGACGCTTATCTAATCTATCAATGCAGATAGGAAATTGAGTACTTCCCTAGATTCCCTATTTCGCGGGATCCCTAACGTTCAAAATTCTGTTGTAGTTAAAACTTATAGGCCATTGACGACTGTAATCTAAAACAAAGCATGCTGATGAATGCAATTCCAAATAAGAGTTAAGTGTCTATTTCATAGCAACGTCGATTTTATATGCGGAATTCCACGAAAACTTTCCCTTCGCTATTGTTTTAAATTGTGAACAAACCAATGTTCACCATAGTCTAGAAGAGTTATCTCGCTTTAGGCCTAGCTGGTTTCGTTTGGTTAACTACATATGTAGTTCCAAATATGTATCGTAAAAAAATCTAAATCCAAGAATCTAAAAGAGCACAACTGGAACCGTCCGGTAAATGGAAAAAAAAAGGCAGTGATAAAAATCGGGATCAGCTATACTCTTATTTAACTTACATAATGTAACCTCTCCAGAGAGTCAGTACGTGTGTGGCGTGTCTCCGGTAGCTATCGGAAATATCTAAAACGCAAACGGCACGGAGTGAGATTTATGTTTGATTAAGAATATTATTTTTGACTATAAAAGGTCATGTTTCATTTTATTATTGTAGATTTTAAACTGATATGAAAAGTAGAAGTACTATACTATGTTCAGGACGAACCGTCTAACAACAAGCAAGGAGAAACCAATTAAAGAACAGAATATGTGTCTTGATCTCAGCTTCAGTATCTTAGGTACCACAACTGATAACAGAACAGTCTTTATTACATTGAATTAATATCTTCTAAAAGTGATATTTTTCACTAGGACATACATATTGATTTGACAATCAAATCATGATTAGAAATACAAAAAATTGACCATCAGAAGCCCGAATATTGTCAGCACCTGGACAGGGAGAACTACTTTTTTAGTTTACCAATTACGCTGTTCCTAATTAGCATACGGGTATGATAAAAATGTATAAAAGATCTAACAGGTCTTCAGTAATACCAAATAATTACATATCGCCGTGAATCAACATTGAAAATTACGGAAATGCTGTTTAAATATCCAGCTTCTAAATTGTAATAACTGTGTGCATGTAAATATATTCGAATCGAAGTGTTTGATATGATAATTATAGTATGTAAAGGGTTATTCTCAGTACATTATTCTGCATTGTATCTCTACTGTATGTTTGCTCTGTTACACTTTTTTGTACTGATAGGCCAATGGCCTAAAGGTTTGAATAAAACTTGAAACTTGAAACATTAACACATTTTAACCTGTAATATACTTTGTATCGAAATATTTCAAATCTGCTGTGATGTTTGTTTTTTTATCACAACGCTAAATTCCTCCTCATTTGTTTACCTTTTATCGTATGTATCGTAAAACTAATAGGAACCGTGTTTTATTTTTACCTCTACAGCAATACCTAGTGACAAGATTGCTGGCATACTATATATAGCACACAGAGACGATCAAGGTTTACTATTTAAGATGAGTGTTGAGTGTGATTTTTGTACTCAACAGATGATGATGACGAGGAAGATGGCGACTTGTCGGGAAATAACACAGAATGGGACTTCCTTTTGGAATCTTTAACGAACAACGATGTAGATAAAGAACCCAAGAAAGCACCAACCAGCAACAACACAGAATCTGACAAAGGTGAAATTAAAAAACAAAAAATAAGTAAGAAACAGAAGAAGGAAATCAATTCAGCTTTTCCTAAACTACACTCTTCACAAAAACTCAGTTCCGGCGGAAGTGAAGAATCGAATTCCTTTACATTTTTGGGTCAAATGGGTATCACAGGACTCAGTATCAAACCGGAAGAGGAGAATCTCTCCTCGACACTGGAAGTGGCCCCAGAACAAGGAAGTAGTTCTCCAAACTTTCCTCACACAATCCAACATCTTACGGACCAAGTAGAGGGGTCCGTTATTCTTCCAGCGGACAGCGATTCTCTGTCGGAGAGAGGAACATCGCCCGTCAAGCGTGAGTTAACGACCATTTTTTATGTGATAATGTTCTGGATATGGATTCAGACATGTTAATTAAGTTTCGACCGAGTAAATGTTTGTATTTCACCCCGGTCCAACTTACTGAACAAAAAAAGAACATTTCATACCAAAATTCTGATAAGCTGACGTGAAAACCTTACTGAACACGGATATTTTCTATGGAATATTCTGTTCACTGTTCAGAGTGAACTGTACATCGAAGCCACATGATGAACTGAATGTTAATATTTTAAGAAACAATGGCGACATATGGCTTTATTGCTTGGTGTGTTTGATATACATTCGTGTAGGTCTGTGTCGCCGTGTTTGCCAGAATATGTCCCACTTTACACGGGTTCGTCACGTCGGTTGATATTTACCGGCCCGGTCTCATCAATATTCCTTAACTTATGATTACTTTTTCATTAAGATAGCATTACAGGATTTAGGAAGGTTCATTGACTGAGATTTGTCTTTAAATTGTTAAGTGTCACTATCAACGTTTACACGTGCATGTCACTATCGACGGTTACGCGTGCGTTTCACTATGACGTTTACATGTGTATCAGTCACTATTGACGTTTACACGTGTATCTGTCACTCTCGATGTTTACACGTTGTATCTGTCACTGTCGACGTTTACACGTGCGTGTCACTAAGGACGTTTACACGTGCGTGTTACTATCGACGTTTACACGTGCGTGTCACTATCAACGTTTACACGTGCGTGTCACTATCGACGTTTACACGTGCATCTGTCACTATCGACGTTTACACGTGCATGTCACTATTGATGTTTACATGTGCGTGTCACTATCGACGTTTACACGTGTATCTGTCACTATCAACGTTTACACGTGCGTGTCACTATCAGCGTTTTCAAATGCGTGTCACTATCGACGTTTACATATGCATGTCACTCTCGACGTTTACACGTTGTATCTGTCACTATCGACGTTTACACGTGCGTGTCACTAAGGATGTTAACACGTGCGTGTCACTATCGACGTTTACACGTGCATCTGTCACTATCGACATTTAAACGTGCGTGTCACTTTCCACGTGTACACGTGCATCTGTCACTATCGACGTTTACACGTGCGTGTCACTATCGACGTTTACACGTGCATCTGTCACTATCGACGTTAACACGTGTATGTCACTTTCGACGTTTACAACTATCGACGTTTACATGTATATGTCACTTTCGACGTTTACACATGCATGTGTCACTATCGACGTTTAAACGTGCGTGTCACTATCGACGTTTACACGTGTATCTGTCAATATTGACGTTTACACGTTGTATCTGTCACTATGGACGTTTACACATGCGTGTCACTATGGACGTTTACACGTGTGTGTCACTATCGACGTTTACACGTGCCTCTGTCACTATCGACATTTAAACGTGCGTGTCACTTTCGACGTTCACACGTGCATCTGTCACTATCGACGTTTACACGTGTATGTCACTATCGACGTTTACACGTGCGTGTCACTATCGACGTTTACACGTGCATCTGTCACTATCGACATTTAAACGTGCGTGTCACTTTCGACGTTTACATGTGCATCTGTCACTATCGACGTTTACACGTGTATGTCACTATCGACGTTTAACACGTGCGTGTCACTATCGACGTTTACATGTGCATCTGTCACTATCGACGTTTACATGTGCATCTGTCACTATCGACGTTTACACGTACATGTCACTATCGACGTTTACACGTGCGTGTCACTGTCGACGTTGATTTATGAGTAGGCCCCTTTCTCGACTCTTATGGATACACGTGTGTTAATGCTGACTTTTAGACGTGTGTGACAATTTAATTTGTTGACGTTTAAAGGTATGTTACATGTGTAAATATTTTGTTGAAATGTGTACAATCAATTTGTTGACTGACATATGCATGCGTATCACTTTGTCATTAATGTTATTAATACACTATATTACTATTATGTTTGCACGAGTGTGTTACTGTGTTAACGTTGATTTACACGTGCATTTCACATTGTTAGAATGCAAACTTGTGTTTCACTCTTTATAAGTGGTATTAAATACCATGTCAGTAGTGACTACGTTTCGTTACACAGAGAAAAGCACGTTTTCCGCGACTATATAATGATGTTTGTTATTAGATTTTCGGAGATTGGGTTTCACGTACTAACATTCGCCACACAATTCCTATCATCATCCACCGTTATGATTACTTTTTGTAATAATTCTTGGACGTGTTGTCATTACTTTCTTTTGTAATTTTTGTTATTCTATTACGGTACAGAACACTGCCCTCTCACGTTTACATCGCGCGTGACCCCAGTCCGGGCGTAACCCGCCTCGCTCAATCACAGCCAATCCCGCCTTGTCACCCCGACTTGTGGAATCTGGAATGAAAATTATCACCTACCCTCATCTGTTCGTCTGCTTCTTCCTTTGGGGAATTATAGCTTCATGGAATGTCCCTTAATCTGTGGTTCTTTATGGATCCGCGGATTCGGGCCGGTCGGTGCTGGTTAGATTGTTTCAGTGTATTAGGAGGATATTGGGGGTTGTGGGGTGAGGTTTGGGGGTAAATTAAACATTTAACTGTCTTATAAAAACTGTAACCATTATCAGTAAGGGTTGCCGCGAAACTGTTTCAGTTGACATGACTTAGATACGAACTGTAACGTACGCATGCTATACCAAACAAATGGTACGGAATCAAATTCTATCAATGTTTTTCGTATTTGAGACATTCTGTCCATTTTTCGTCTGAATCGCCTTTTCCCCTTCACAACAAACAACATTTTCATTATTACAGGGCCTCCAAAGATGTTGGACGCTGCCAGTTGGCTGGGCCTTCGGAGACCTGCCACGAAAGACGACAGCGCCAGCCGGACCGAGTTGTATACTATCGAGGGACCGTCCTTCAGGGAGAGAGCCTCGAGCCCAGGAGACGACGGGTCAGCATTTGAGCGGGATATTCTTCAAGGCGATGATTTCTGGGACTTTTGAAATTAAGAGCAATGACGATAAAGTTGAAGATAAATAAAGCGATCTTTCAAAAAATCAAGTAAAAATAGTTATATCAAAAGTGTTTCCACACACCAACAATCATTTGCTTTGTATTTTCCACACGAAATTTCTCGGATAAAGTGACAATGCGTAAAATATATTTTTTGCAAATGTAGTAATATACAATTGTTGAATTTAGATAAGGTTAACACCAGGATTTATCAACCCTACAAATCTGATAATTTAAAATTGCGACGGTAATTTTTGCAAAGCCTTAATCCAGAAACACATGGAAATGCAAACGAAAACTGTCGGGCTGAAGAACGATTAGCTGATCAAAACGGCATATAACCAGGTGTAATACATGTACATTTTAGTGAATGAAATGTTCGATTAGAAGGGTTGTTTTACTACAGTTATGATATACCTGTCTCCAGTAACATATTGTTATCATCATCAATGCATGTTAAGTTTTTTACGTAAAAACTTTTTATTTAGATCAATAAATTGAATCTAGAATGGACCTCTAAATAGGCGTTGGGTGTATTTAGCTCGTCACATTGACGTAACGTGTGTCACAGTTATCAAGCCAGAGTAGTCATATCACATTGCACTTGGTTTTGGTATCAACTTATCTTATACATAACAAGTACTACTATTGCATTAACAATATTTCACCATCTGTTTGTGAAATTTGCAATGGTCTAAGGTACTTTTCACTGGCGAAAAGTGTTTTACAAATGTTAACGAAACATGCAACGCATCATTAACATTTTCATAAAAACGTAGAAAACTTTTAGCACATTTCCATGCGAAGTACAAAACCCACCCATAGCCAACTATTGTACAACCGAGTGATATTTAATGACCACACCCGAGTGATGTTTAATGACCACACCCGAGTGATATTTAATGACCACACCCGAGTGATATTTAATGACCACACCCGAGTGATGTTTAATGACCACACCCGGGTGATATTTAATGACCACACCCGAGTGATATTTAATGACCACACCCGAGTGATGTTTAATGACCACACCCAAGTGATATTTAATGACCACACCCGAGTGATATTTAATGACCACACCCGAGTGATGTTTAATGACCACACCCGAGTGATGTTTAATGACCACACCCGAGTGATATTTAATGACCACACCCGAGTGATATTTAATGACCACACCCGAGTGATATTTAATGACCACACCCGAGTGATGTTTAATGACCACACCCGAGTGATGTTTAATGACCACACCCGAGTGATATTTAATGACCACACCCGAATGATGTTTAATGACCACACCCGAGTGATGTTTAATGACCACACCCGAGTGATATTTAATGACCACACCCGAGTGATATTTAATGACCACACCCGAGTGATATTTAATGACCACACCCGAGTGATATTTAATGACCACACCCGAGTGATATTTAATGACCACACCCGAGTGATATTGAATGACCACACCCGAGTGATATTTAATGACCACACCCGAGTGATATTTAATGACCACACCCGAGTGATATTTAATGACCACACCCGAGTGATATTTAATGACCACACAATAGTACGTCACGGACCAGGATTGCTGGATGGTTATATAGCTTGTAAAGTGTCTTCGGTGGGAATTGGCGATTTGGAATAATGGATTATTTCACAATAAAAATCTAATCATTAATCTTTCATGTCCGGCTGTTAGGTACAGAATAATTCATAAAGGATGGCATGGTGTAGGTGTTTTATTTAACAGTCTATAGATAACACATTGATGGCCGTTCTTTCTCAAATCAATCCTAAATAAATAAAGCTCTCCTATAATGTGTCTGGGACCTCGGAGAATTCCTCACACAGGTGTCGATCTTTATATCGCAACATCCATTACAAATAATAGGTGGTACAGTGTGTTATACCGTATAAAGTTGTTATGTTACAAGGAATACATTGAAGAATACATACACTAGTCTATATAGAGCTTCAATGTTACAAGGAATACATTGTAGAATACATACACTAATCTATATAGAGCTTCAATGTAGGAATACATTGTAGAATACATACACAAGTCTATATAGAGCTTCAATGTAGGAATACATTGTAGAATACATACACTAATCTATATAGAGCTTCAATGTAGGAATACATTGTAGAATACAGTGTACATACACTGGTCTATATAGAGCTTCATTGTAGGATAATATAACACATAGACTTGTCTATATATTTAGATTTATTGTAGGATGCGTTTGATCTTCCTTAACTATACACATAAGCTATATTATACAGTTATTGTATGGGTGTGAGGGAAATAGCACTTTTATTGTCCCCCGAGACATTAACCATTTTCCGAGACGAAGCCGAGTTCGCCTCGGGAAACATTTAATGTCAAGGGGGACAATAAAAGCATTATTTCCAGAAATACCCATACACTAACTTTTCCTCAAGAGTACACGCAAGTAATAAAAGCAAAGTCTGTTTCGATGATTAAATTTTGATAGTGTAAATTAAGAATTAAGAAAAACTTTACTACCTGTGTGTTAGTGCTGTCTATTTCACAAACAATCCTCTCCAACGCTTCATCAGGATTAAGGAATTTTGTAGATGAAGGCATTTTCCGAAATGTTCCTGTAGCATTCATTCGAACTTTATCGTTATACAAATGATGACGGTAAAGACGATCCGAAGGGATATGCCTGATGCATTGTCCAATCAGAATGAAGAAGAAGAAGAAGAAGAAGAAGAAGAAGAAGAAGAAGAAGAAGAAGAAGAAGAAGAAGAAGAAGAAGAAGAAGAATTTTAGAGGATGTGCTAAAAAAGTGTAAAATAAGGAAAAGTGTAATAATATAATAGCGTGACGTTTCGGAATTTAGTCCTACCGTTTCAAGCGTCTAAGTCACTCAGATGTCAACGATGCCAGACGACAGTCATGGCGACTTCTAGGCCTACAGTAAACAGTGATTCTAAAGTGTGTTTTAGAATGATTTTGTAATAAAGCAATTATATCATGGGTGTCTCTGTAATAGTATAAAATTATATCATGAGTGTCTGTGTAGTAGTATACAATTATATCATGTGTGTCTCTGTAATAGTATACAATTATATCATGGGTGTTTCTGTAATAGTATACAATTATATCATGGGTGTCTCTGTAGTAGTATACAATTATATCACGGGTGTCTCTGTAATAGTATACAATGATATCATGGGTGTCTGTGTAGTAGTATACAATTATATCATGGGTATCTCTGTAATAGTATACAATTATATCATGTGTGTATCTGTAATAGTATACAATTATATCATGGGTATCTCTGTAGTAGTATACAATTATATCATGGGTATCTCTGTAATAGTATACAATTATATCATGGGTGTCTGTGTAGTAGTATACAATTATATCATGTGTGTATCTGTAATAGTATAAAATTATATCATGTGTGTCTCTGTAGTAGTATACAATTATATCATGTGTGTCTCTGTAATAGTATACAATTATATCATGGGTGTCTGTGTAGTAGTATACAATTACATCATGGGTGTCTCTGTAATAGTATACAATTATATCATTGGTGTATGTGTAATAGTATACAATTATATCATGGGTGTCTGTGTAGTAGTATACAATTATATCATGGGTGTCCCTGTAATAGTATACAATTATATCATGGGTGTCTCTGTAATAGTATACAAATATATCATAGGTGTCTGTTCAATAGTATACAATTATATCATGTGTGTCTGTGTAGTAGTATACAATTATATCATGTGTGTCTGTGTAGTAGTATACAATTATATCATGGGTGTCTGTGTAGTAGTATACAATTATATCATGGGTGTCCCTGTAATAGTATACAATTATATCATGTGTGTCTCTGTAATAGTATACAATTATATCATGGGTGTCTCTGTAATAGTATACAATTATATCATGGGTGTCTGTTCAATAGTCCATACTATTTTACACGGGCTGCTGGCAATAGACCAATGTTCTATTGCACGACGCCAAAACACCCATGATGGATTTGTTTATTACATTTTTCAGTTTTGCATCATATTCTGATTGGTCTACATCCGATCGCGTACTAATCATTGTTATAAAACATCGTATTCTGATTGGTCTACATCCGATCGCGTACTAATCATTGTTATAAAACATCGTATTCTGATTGGTCTACATCCGATCGCGTACTAATCATTGTTATAAAACATCGTATTCTGATTGGTCTACATCCGATCACGTACTAATCATTGTTATAAAACATCGTATTTCACGTTCTTGCGAGTGTTCTGTGACGTCGCGTAATTTTAGCTTATCAGATTTGTCAGACACATTCCGTCAAATTGCGCAGGAGTACAATATGATGTTTTATTAAAGATGCGGTGATTATGACGTTGTGGTGAATATTATGTATAAAGATTAAAATGGCGGGATCATACCTTGTAGACTTATGGTACGAATGCTTGGGTATGGCTTGTAGACTTATGGTACGGATACTTGGGTATGGCTTGTAGACATATAGTACGGATACTAGGGTATGGCTTGTAGACATATGGTGCGGATACTAGGATATGGCTTGTAGATTAACGGTACGGATACTAGGGTATGGCTTGTAGACTTATAGTACGGATACTAGGGTATGGCTTGTAGACATATGGTACGGTTACTAGGGTATGGCTTGTAGACTTATGGTACGGATACTAGGGTATGGCTTGAAGACTTATGGTACGGATACTTGGGTATGGCTTGTAGACTAACGGTACGGATACTAGGGTATGGCTTGTAGACTTATGATACGGATACTTGGGTATGGCTTGTAGACTTATGGTACGGATACTAGGGTATGGCTTGTAGACTTATGGTACGGATACTAAGGTATGGCTTGTATATTAACGGTACGGATACTAGGGTTTGGCTTGTAGACTTATAGTAGGGATACTCCGGTATGGCTTGTAGACTTACAGTTCGGATACTTTGGTATGGCTTGTAGACATATGGTACGGATACTAGGGTATGGCTTGTAGACTTATGGTACGGATACTAGGGTATGGCTTGTAGACTAACGGTACGGATACTAGGGTATGGCTTGTAGACTTATGGTACGGATACTAGGGTATGGCTTGTAGACTTATGGTACGGATACTAGGGTATGGCTTGTAGACTAACGGTACGGATACTAGGGTATGGCTTGTAGTTATACGGTACGGATACTAGGGTATGGCTTGTAGACATACATATATGTATGGTACGGATATTAGGGTATGGCTAATAGACTTATGGTACGGATACCTGGGTATGGCTTGTAGAATAACGGTACGGATACTAGGGTATGGCTTGTAGACATATGGTACGGATACTAGGGTAATGCTTGTAGACTTATGGTACGGATACTAGGATATGGCTTGAAGACATATGGTACGGATACTAGGGTATGACTTGTATATTAACGGTACGGATACTTGGGTATGGCTTCTAGACATATGGTACGGAAACTACGGTATGGCTTGTAGACTTATGGTACGGATACTAGGGTATGGATTGTAGACTAACAGTACGGATACTAGGGTATGGCTTGTAGTTATACGGTACGGATACTAGGGTATGGCTTGTAGACATACATATATGTATGGTACGGATATTAGGGTATGGCTAATAGACTTATGGTACGGATACCTGGGTATGGCTTGTAGAATAACGGTACGGATACTAGGGTATGGCTTGTAGACATATGGTACGGATACTAGGGTAATGCTTGTAGACTTATGGTACGGATACTAGGATATGGCTTGAAGACATATGGTACGGATACTTGGGTATGACTTGTATATTAACGGTACGGATACTTGGGTATGGCTTCTAGACATATGGTACGGAAACTACGGTATGGCTTGTAGACTTATGGTACGGATACTAGGGTATGGATTGTAGACTAACAGTACGGATACTAGGGTAATGCTTGTAGACTAACAGTACGGATACTAGGGTACGGCTTGTAGACTAACGGTACGGATACTAGGGTATTGCTTCTAGACTTATGGTACGGATACTTGGTTACGGCTTGTAGACTAACACTACGGATACTAGGGTATGGCTTGTAGACTTATGGTACGGATACTAGGGTATGGCTTGTAGACTTATGGTACGGATACTTGGGTACGACTTGTAGACTTATGGTACGGATACTATGATATGGCTTGTAGACTTATAGTACGGATACTAGGGTATGGCTTCTAGACTTATGGTACGGATACTAGGGTATGGCTTGTAGACTAACGGTACGGATACTAGGGTATGGCTTGTAGACTTATGGTACGGATACTAGGGTATGGCTTGTAGACTTATGGTACGGATACTAGGGTATGGCTTGTAGACTTATAGTACGGATACTTGGGTACGGCTTGTAGACTAACGGTACGGATACTAGGGTATGGCTTCTAGACTAATGGTACGGATACTAGGGTATGGCTTGTAGACTTATGGTACGGATACTAAAGTATGGCTTGTAGACTAACGGTACGGATACTAGGGTATGGCTTGTAGACTTATGGTACGGATACTAGGGTATGGCTTGTAGACTTATGGTACGGATACTAGGATATGGCTTGAAGACATATGGTACGGATACTAAGGTATGGCTTGTAGACTTATGGTACGGATACTAGGGTATGACTTGTATATTAACGGTACGGATACTAGGGTATGGCTTCTAGACATATGGTACGGAAACTACGGTATGGCTTGTAGACTTATGGTACGGATACTAGGGTATGGCTTGTAGACATATGGTACGGATACTAGGGCGTGGCTTGTAGACGTATGGTACGGATACTAGGGTATGGCTTGTAGACTTATGGTACGGATATTAGGGTATGGCTTGTAAACATATAGTAGGGATACTCCGGTATGGCTTGTAGACTTACAGTTCGGATACTTTGGTATGGCTTGTAGACATATGGTACGGATACTAGGGTATGGCTTGTAGACTTATGGTACGGATACTAGGGTATGGCTTGTAGACTTATGGTACGGATACTAGGGTATGGCTTGTAGACTTACAGTACGGATACTAGGGTATGGCTTGTAGAGTAACAGTACGGATACTAGGGTATGGCTTGTAGACTTATGGTACGGATACTAGGGTATGGCTTGTAGACTTATGGTACGGATACTAAGGTATGGCTTGTAGTTATACGGTACGGATACTAGGGTATGGCTTGTAGACATACATATATGTATGGTACGGATATTAGGGTATGGCTAATAGACTTATGGTACGGATACCTGGGTATGGCTTGTAGAATAACGGTACGGATACTAGGGTATGGCTTGTAGACATATGGTACGGATACTGGGGTATGGCTTGTAGACTTGGATTCTTTCTTGGTTTCACTGGCCTTAATTACTCGAAGTTTGGAACAGAAATGAGGCATCTCCTTATTGATTACTGAAACGAGTTTTAATTTTATCAATCGTCAAAACTTGGGATTCAAATTGGTAAAGGAAGATATTGATCGTGAGGCGCAAGAATAAACTGAGAATTAAGATGATTGTATAATTGTGCAAAATGTTGTGTGAAGTAAACTTTTTCATTGTATTAAATTTGCGGTATCGCCATTGTTGTTTCCTAGATAATGTAAATGATTATGAAATGCACTTGAAACAGTAACGTTAAATTGTCCCTCGATTGAGATACAAGTGATGCGTGTTAGAGACAATACATTGATTGTTTCAGAAACCATGCAGAGGGCCTCAAATCAATATTGAATTAGAAAAATGGGGTCGTATACAAAACAATGATACAAAAGTTCGTGTTCCTTGAATTAATTACTGTCTATAAATAAATAAATAAATAAATAAATAAATAGATAGATAGATAGAGAAAAATAAATAAATAAATGAATAGATAGATAAATAGATAGATAGATAGATAGATAAATAAATAGATAGATAAATAAATAGATAAATAAATAAATAAATAAATAAATAAATAGATAAATAGATAGATAGATAGATAAATAAATAGATAGATAGATAAATAAATAAATAGATAAATAAATAGATAAATAAATAAATAAATAAATAAATAAATAAAAAAATAAATAAATAAATAGATAAATAAATAGATAAATAAATAAAATACTGTTTGATGCCAATTAGAAAATGATCAGCAGTTTACTTACAGCTTGATACGAAAAGTTCAAAATGTAATTGAAGGACCATGTGTTGACCAGCACTAATAATAAAAAATGTTGATATAAGTCAGGACTCATTTTGGTATTTTCTAAAGCGATAAACTACTTAGTCAGGGTTTCTGAAAATACTATTGGTCATTAGTATAAAATATTTAAAACCAGAGGTTTCTACGGGACACCCTTCATTGTACACCGCCGACTGGCCAAGTTCAACAACTTGAATGTACATGTATCGCCGACATTTTTAGAGTCTGGGCGAGTTCAACCGATTCGATGTAAGATGTACACCGTCGACATTTAAGACTCTGAGCGAGTTCAACCGATTCGATGTACACCGCTCTGAGCGAGTTCAACCGATTCGATGTCCACAATGTACACCGCCGACATTTGACACTCTGAACGAGTTCAACCGATTCGATGTACACCGCTCTGAGCGAGTTCAACCGATTCGATGTACACCGCCGACATTTGAGACTCTGAGCGAGTTTAACCGATTCAATTGAAAAGTGTTTAACACTTGTCGTTATTGCACAAAATAATAATAATAATAATAAAAACATAATATAGGCAATTGTCATTTTAATCTATTATTGGCAATAATCGGCCAGGTATGATAGTCTATAGTCATCCTCGTGTATCGTGACATCTGTCGTCCTTAATAACACCTGCTTGGCTAATACCTAGACAGAGATCGAAGTTTTGTACGCTCGATAACTGTCAAATAAAACACCGTACCTGTGTTTATACGTTATTAACGTAACTCGGCAGTACTTCCTATTTCTCTCCTCACGATACTAAAGAGTTCCGATCGATACCCTTTGATGTACGCTATGCTGGCCTGGGATGCTGGATACTTGGTATTTTAGTTTGGGTGCTGAGCCGGGGCGGTGACAACACAGTGTAAGCGACATTACTGGCCGTTCTGTAAAAACTCAATGACATGCTATCGACCGGCGAGTGATGCCAGGGCGGCCCTCCGATAACGTTAAGTTAAGTGGTTCCATATTAATTATTCAGTATATACTATTGTGACAAAAATCAATACACGCTATAGAAAAATATTTCCCGCTGCTACCAACTGCTAATAGTGTTTTTCTCTTAATATACACCTTCACTTTACTCAGTACAGACTCTCTACGACTTCTTCCCCTTACCGACACGTCAGTCCAAAGTTTCCGACTTGGACTTGACGCGAATCTGACTAGCAGCGATAACCATTTAGTGTCGAAATGGCGAATAATTTATGAAAACATAGCTTTTTGAGCTAGTCACTACGATGAATCGTTAATGGGCGAGTGTCACGGTGTCGTCATGGTGACGAGCGCATCATAGCTTCAGTCTTGTCGTAAATTAGCGACATGAAACAATTTCTGGCAGGTAGACATAATTACCTGTAACAGACATGCGCAAACGGAGAAATAAGATTATTAATAATTAAGTCGGTTTCCAAACGCTTTTACCTGGAGACAGGAATTGTAGCAGAGTGGTGTCCAGTCAAGATGGAGACTCCCTGATATTTTGGTCGTGACTCTAAGGATGGTTACAGTGTATTAGTGATACAGGTAGGCCAGTGGTCACACCTGAAAGGATGCTGTGGATGTGACTTAGTGCTACTGTTTGTGTGGGTAGGAGTCTCAACCCCACCCAAACATGCCCGGGGCTAGACGGGGCCTCGTGGCCCCACAAAATACATTTTTGGAAAATATAATCAGGCGATCCAGTGGCCAACGTAAGTACCGTTTTGTGATGAGGAAAATTCTTATGTTTTTGTGAAAATGTTTTAGTCTTTTCTACATATTTCCCCCCTATTCTAATATTTCAGCCAATCTTCGGGTGTCTACATGGAGTATGGAAGCGGTTCAGATTTTGATAGCTTTTTTTGTCACTCAATTTCAATTTCCTGAAAACGGGATATACGTTACGTCTGAAATTTTGAAACCTTATCAATTTGTTTTCACGGCTATATTTCTCGGAACCCGTCTATATTATGTTCCATGGCGGATTAAACAGATTTCGGAACACTGGTACACTATTATTGTAAGTCCCAGGAAGGAATCCATGTAGTGCTATACAGTCCACGGCCAGGTTAAGGTTCGTGTCAGAAAGGATTGTAACTAACTTGTGTTTTATTCGGAGAAAGGAAAACCATTTTGTTCAATATATTGAATATACATATCAAATCGCCACCGGCCTATTCCGTACAAACATTACATAACAGCCCGTACTTAGTAAGAGGATCAAAACCAGCATTACAACAATGTACTTATAAATAATATCTACCTTCCAACAGTTGCAGTTCACCTAGCCACTAAGTATCCGTGATCATTATAAAATGGAATTTTGTATATATATAGTTTTCTTTTGGTTAATACTTTGTTTTAGCTAGGATATGCTTTTCTGTTAGCTAAATGTTTAAACTACTACGATAGGTTATCTTAGCTAAAGGTTTTAAACGATATGTTTTCTGTTAGCTAAATGTTTAAACTAGGATAAGTTCTCTTAGCTTAAGTTTTAAATTACGATATGTTTTCTGTTAGCTTAAGGTTTAAACTAAGATAAGTTCTCTTAGCTAAAATTTTAAATTACGAGATGTTTTCTGTTAGCTAAAGGTTTAAATTATGATATTTTCTGTTAGCTAAAGTTTTAAATTATTATATGTTTTTTTAGATGAAGGTGTAAACCTCATGGGTTAGTTATTTATAATGTTTGAATACAACCTTGGAGTAATACCGATTACAATGACACAATACACAATATTAACAAAAGCAGCGTTACTCAATAAATGATTGATCTTATTCTGGTTTTATTGAGTTTAAAAACCAAAAATCCATTATAATTAAATGTTAAACTTCCAGTTCAATGTGTACATTCCATACTTATATAATTACTGTATCGAATAGCTTCATTTGCAATTTTACGCGTCCTTTTAACACAACAATTTGTGTGTAAAGTAGCGTTAGGCAATGTTTGGTGTATATGTGTAAAGTAGTACCAGTCAATGTTTGGTGTATATGTGTAAAGTAGTACCAGTCAATGTTTGGTGTATATGTGTAAAGTAGTACCAGTCAATGTTTGGTGTATATGTGTAAAGTAGTACCAGTCAATGTTTGGTGTATATGTGTAAAGTAGTACCAGTCAATGTTTGGTGTATATGTGTAAAGTAGTACCAGTCAATGTTTTGTGTATATGTGTAAAATAGTACCAGTCAATGTTTGGTGTGTAAAGCAGCGTCAGTCAATGTTTTGTGTATATGTGTAAAGTAGTACCAGTCAATGTTCTGTGTATATGTGTAAAGTAGTACCAGTCAATGTTCTGTGTATATGTGTAAAGCAGCGTCAGTCAATGTTATGTGAAGTTTATCCTATTTTACATTTCCTAATAACTAAAAAAAAGTACAACATATTATACGGTTTCCTTATAACTATGTACCGAGTAATGTAAAGCATATTTAACAAATTCCTTACAGTTTTATAATTTACAACAAATTTTACAACAAATTATACATTTTCGTTGTAACTTGATAATGTAAACAAATGCTGTAATAACTTTACATCGTACAAGATATTCATACCTATTTCTAATAACTTTATATAACCGTTGATGATTTAGACTTCTCACTGTATAACGACTTTATATGGTCCAACGCGTGAAATATGTCCTAATATATCTACAATATATAACAAGTTATTTTATACAGTTCCTATAAATGATATAACGAGCAACAAATTATACATTTCCTTAAAACTGTATAATGTACAAAAAAAAAAAAAAATTACAATTCCTTAAAACTTTGTAATGTACAAACTTATACACTTCCTTAAAACTGTATAACGTACAAAGACTTATACACTTCCATAAAACTATTAAACGTACACAAAATTATACATTTCCTTAAAACTGTATAATGTGCAAAGACTTATACACTTCCATAAAACTGTTAAACGTACACAAAATTATACATTTCCTTAAAACTGTATAATGTACAAAAAATTATATACTTCTTTAAAACTGTATAACGTACAAAAAATTATACATTTTCTTAAATATACAACACGTTACACATGTATATACTTCCTTAAAATTATATAACGTACACAAAATTATACATTACCTTAAAACTGAATATTGTACAAAAAATCACACACTTCCTTAAAACTGTATAAGTTACGAAAAATTATACACGTCCTTAAATATATTACAACACATTATATACTTCCATAAATCTGTTAAACGTACACAAAATTATACATTTCCTTAAAACTGTATAATGTACAGAAACTATACACTTAATTAAAACTTTATAATGTACGAAAAATAATACACTTCCACACCTAATTATATACTTCCTTAAAACTGTATAATGTACACAAAATTATAAAAGAAAATGTCAATGTACAGTATAAATACGTGTAGAGTCGTCTACCCCTGATAACTATATCTACTTTTAACTGTTAATGTGGCTCTGTAATGTGACTCTGTAATGTGGCTCTGTAATGCTCCACTGACAACAGAACTATATGGGCCACAGTTAGTAATATCTTAGTGCACTTTTCAGTTTAATTTAATAAAGAGCTCCAATGGAAACTTGTATAATATAGTTCTTTGTTATAACCAGTCGAACAGTTTCTGTAAGCTTAATTATGTTACTACAACAGATATGGTAAACGGTGACAGTATTCATTGCTAGCTTTGTTATACCAGGGATAATTAATGTTCACGGACCATCGATGAAGCCGTGAACGCCATGTACCGTGTATAAGTATCGACCGACGGCCTGGTAATGTGTGCATTATAAAGATTAATGTTCATCAATACTTGATGAACTAATGACTATAATTATATGTTCAGTTTATGGTGAACTTCATGGTAGGGACTATCATCCCGTTATTGGTAATGTTCAATATTTGGTGAACTACATGGTAGGGACTATCATCCCGTTATTGGTAATGTTCAATATTTGGTAACTACATGGTAGGGACTATCATCCCAGTAAGGTAATGTTCAATATTTGGTAAACTACATGGTAGGGACTATTATCCCAGTAAGGTAATGTTCAATATTTGGTGAACTACATGGTAGGGACTATTATCCCAGTTAGGTAATGTTCAATATTTGGTGAACTACATGGTAGGGACTATCATCCCGTTATTGGTAATGTTCAATATTTGGTGAACTACATGGTAGGGACTATTATCCCAGTAAGGTAATGTTCAATATTTGGTGAACTTCATGGTAGGGACTATTATCCCAGTAAGGTAATGTTCAATATTTGGTGAACTTCATGGTAGGGACTATTATCCCAGTAAGGTAATGTTCAATATTTGGTGAACTACATGGTAGGGACTATTATCCCGGTAAGGTAATGTTCAATATTTGGTAAACTACATGGTAGGGACTATTATCCCGGTATGGTGATGTCCAATGTTTGACGGGTCATGTTGAAGTGAGTGAGATGGTAATACTCGTTTTAGGTGAACTACATTGTAGTTAGTGAGATGGGAATGTTCAATGTTGGGTGACCTATATTGTAGTTAGTGAGATGGGAATGTTCAATGTTGGGTGACCTACATTGTAGTTAGTGAGATGGGAATGTTCAATGTTGGGTGACCTACATTGTAGTTAGTGAGATGGGAATGTTCAATGTTGGGTGACCTATATTGTAGTTAGTGAGATGGGAATGTTCAATGTTGGGTGACCTACATTGTAGTTAGTGAGATGGGAATGTTCAATGTTGGGTGACCTATATTGTAGTTAGTGAGATGGGAATGTTCAATGTTGGGTGACCTACATTGTAGTTAGTGAGATGGGAATGTTCAATGTTGGGTGACCTACATTGTAGTTAGTGAGATGGGAATGTTCAATGTTGGGTGACATACATTGTAGTTAGTGAGATGGGAATGTTCAATGTTGGGTGACATACATTGTAGTTAGTGAGATGGAAATGTTCAATGTTGGGTGACATACATTGTAGTTAGTGAGATGGGAATGTTCAATGTTGGGTGACATACATTGTAGTTAGTGAGATGGGAATGTTCAATGTTGGGTGACATACATTGTAGTTAGTGAGATGGGAATGTTCAATGTTGGGTGACCTACATTGTAGTTAGTGAGATGGGGATGTTCAATGTTGGGTGACCTACATTGTAGTTAGTGAGATGGGAATGTTCAATGTTGGGTGACCTACATTGTAGTTAGTGAGATGGGAATGTTCAATGTTGGGTGACCTACATTGTAGTTAGTGAGATGGGAATGTTCAATGTTGGGTGACCTACATTGTAGTTAGTGAGATGGGAATGTTCAATGTTGGGTGACCTACATTGTAGTTAGTGAGATGGGGATGTTCAATGTTGGGTGACCTACATTGTAGTTAGTGAGATGGGGATGTTCAATGTTGGGTGACCTACATTGTAGTTAGTGAGATGGGAATGTTCAATGTTGGGTGACCTACATTGTAGTTAGTGAGATGGGGATGTTCAATGTTGGGTGACCTACATTGTAGTTAGTGAGATGGGGATGTTCAATGTTGGGTGACCTACAGATACGGGGTAATACCCCGGTATGGTAATGGTCAGTGTTTGGTGACCTACAGATACGGGGTAATACCCCGGTATGGTAATGGTCAGTGTTTGGTGACCTACAGATACGGGGTAATACCCCGGTATGGTAATGGTCAGTGTTTGGTGACCTACAGATACGGAGTAATACCCCGGTATAGTAATATTTAGTGTTTGGTGACCTACAGATACGGAGTAATACCCCGGTATGGTAATGTTTAGTGTTTGGTGACCTACAGATACGGAGTAATACCCCGGTATGGTAATGTTCAGTGTTTGGTGACCTACAGATACGGGGTAATACCCCGGTATGGTAATGTTTAGTGTTTGGTGACCTACAGATACGGAGTAATACCCCGGTATGGTAATGGTCAGTGTTTGGTGACCTACAGATACGGAGTAATACCCCTGGTATGGTAATGGTCAGTGTTTGGTGACCTACAGATACGGAGTAATACCCTGTTATGGTAATGGTCAGTGTTTGGTGACCGACAGATACGGAGTAATACCCTGGTATGGTAATGTTCAGTGTTTGGTGACCGGTATTGTAATGAGAGTGATGGCGATGTTCAATACTAAGCGGAGTAGTGATTGAGAGGATCTCTGCCAGGTACAGCGCGCCAGGTACACGGTATTGACAAGTCCCGTTTATTTCACCCATTGGTTTGTTAATGTGGTAAGATCGATGATAAACTAGTTTGAGGTATCTGTCAACATTCAGACCTTTTTTTAGCGGTAGTCATTTGTGTCATACCAAAGCCATATATTTCATCAAGTACCGTTATCACGTAGGACTAGACCCGTTATAGAGGTTGAGGAAATGATTATAAAACATGGCTCTCTGGTCCATATCCTGGTACATCCACAGACTGAAGTGAACGACATAATTAGTCGGACAAAAATACCCGTATGTATGGAACAATTTAAATAATGTGTTGTGAACGTGGTTACAGATCTGGGCGTATTACACAATAGTAAATATTACCATCTCGTAGCAACACCGTCATCATTGTCTGCCACCACGCCGAGCACGTCATGGTACTAACTGGTAATTTGGAGGTTATATTCCCTAAATTATCGGGTGATTTTGTAAAATCAATGAGTTTTATACAATATGATGTTGTATTGTTTATGGCTTATAGACATAAAATCTACAGGAGGAGGGACATCCAAACAGTCGATGATTTGATAGCATATGTTATACGATACAGTGAAAAATGCATATCTAATAATTTTATATGCCTTTATATCTATTAATCTATAATATAAACCTTCTCAACACATAGTGCGTGTACTTCTCGTGCGACCAAAACTACATTTGTAACTCTCTGTCTTGATGCATCAAGAATATAGAATGAACGAGATATCTTTTAGGTTCAAAATATGTCTAAGATTCAATATATATACCTTTCGAAGCGCTTCTTGGGAATAATGTAAGCTTGGTTACCCATAATGGAATCTGCGTGATGTACATGAAAGGCGACAGTGAGCAGATCAGACAACCGCAAATAGAAGTGAAACTTGTCAAATATTTTCACGTAAAAACGTTATTTAGTGTAATGGTTGAGTTGCCCAGCGATATACCAACGATTCCAGTCACGATAGAGTCATTGATAAATATATCTGTATAAAGCTAATCAATCCATTGGATAAGAGAGAAAATTGAAATAGTAAAATAACGCACTGTGGGTTACCATTCGTGTCCACGAATAGACATATGGTATTGTGGTGTGCACAAACAAAACGTGATTGACAATGTAGGGTCAAGTGTGACATTATCTTCATGCCATTCGAGTTTAGAGAATCTCATTTCACAGTAAATATTCTATTTGCGATACCTGCCAATCAGACCCAAAGATGTCTTTTAGTTAAAGATGTTTTGATCGGTTTATACACTGATTCTGTAGCGTCAAGTCTGATGATTGATAATGTAATATGAGTGTATTGTATTTAAATGGTGTTTGTACACTGGATGTATTTCATCTCAGTTTACATTTTATTATTGTAGTAATGAAGATTACCATTGTGACGATATGGTGATAGATCTAATAATGTTTACCATTGTGACGATATGGTGATACATTTAATTATGTTTACCATTGTGACGATATGGTGATACATTTAATTATGTTTTTACCATTGTGACGATATGGTGATACATTTAATTATGTTTACCATTGTGACGATATGGTGATACATTTAATTATGTTTACCATTGTGACGGTATGGTGATACATTTAATTATGTTTACCATTGTGACGATATGGTGATACATTTAATTATGTTTACCATTGTGACGATATGGTGATACATTTAATTATGTTTACCATTGTGACGGTATGGTGATACATTTAATTATGTTTACCATTGTGACGGTATGGTGATACATTTAATTATGTTTACCATTGTGACGGCATGGTGGTAATTGTGTTGGCCATTGTAGATATTTTGATGTATCTACATGTATTACTTTTGAGGCGATATGAGGACATACACACGGATAACTTTGTGGTATCATTCAACTGGAACCCGGATGTTGGGAGAACATCTGGTTTCTCCCTGTTGCCCCGGAACAAGTACACGTAACCCATCAAAAGTAACAGTCATCCCAGTGCATGCAAATCGTATTCCCCCTCACGGGGCCGCAAGATTGAGCACAAACGACTGTAATTTGAAAATATGTATTTCTATCAAATCTTGTGTCAAACGCAATTGTGTTAAGCTTGCCGGAGCTGTACGTGATAATCCCTGTGGATATTGTTAGAAACCAAGTATTAATGTCAAATGTCAGCAGTGTTTACTGCATAGAAGGAAACTTTACAACTTCCTCTTATGACACGTTACGTGACTTAATGCAAATTCTGATAGTCCCCATACACATCAGAATACATTACCATGTGTACAACACGACCAGTACTCAATATATCACGTGAACGACACGAACATTAGTCAATATAGCACGTGAACAACACGTACAGTATACATTAGTCAATATATCACGTGTTAACACGTACAGTGTACATTAGTCAATATATCAGTTGTAAACACGTACAGTGCACATTAGTCAATATATCACTTGTAAACACGTACAGTGTACATTAGTCAATATATCACGTGTAAACACGTACAGTGTATATTAGTCAATATATCACGTGAACAACACGTACAGTGTACATTAGTCAATATATCACGTGTAAACACGTACAGTTTACAGTAGTCAATATATCACGTGTAAACACGTGCAGTGTACATTAGTCAATATATCACGTGTAAACACGTACAGTTTACAGTAGTCAATATATCACGTGTAAACACGTGCAGTGTACATTAGTCAATATATCACGTGAACAACACGTACAGTGTACATTAGTCAATATATCACGTGTAAACACATACAGTGTACATTAGTCAATATATCACGTGAACGACATGAACAGTGTACATTAGTCAATATATCACTTGTAAACACGTACAGTGTACATTAGTCAATATATCACGTGAACAACACGTACATTGTACATTAGTCAATATAGCACGTGTAAACACGTACAGTGTACATTAGTCAGTATATCACGTGAACAACACGTACAGTGTACAATTGTACATTAGTCAATATATCACGTGTAAACACGTACAGTGTACATTAGTCAATATATCACGTGAACAACACGTACAGTGTACATTAGTCAATATATCACTTGTAAACACGTACAGTGTACATTAGTCAATATATCACGTGTAAACACGTACAGTGTACATTAGTCAATATATCACGTGAACAACACGTACAGTGTACATTAGTCAATATATCACGTGTAAACACGTACAGTGTATATTAGTCAATGCATCACGTGTAAACACGTATAGTGTATATTAGTCAATATAGCACGTGACGACCAACACATACAGTGTACATTAGTCAATATATCACGTGAACAACACGTACAGTGTACATAATCAATATATCACGACGTGTAAACACGTACAGTGTGCACTAGTCAATATATCACGTGAACAACACGTACAGTGTACATTAGTCAATACATCACATACAAAACACGTGTACAAGATGTACGTTGGGTTCAGTACCCCTAGTTCCATCAAAGTTCCATCACCGTGACGATAAGGCCTGTTATCTTGAATCAATGCGTCGGACACTACTCGTTATCGTATGTTTTATACAACACAACAACTACTTTATACCTCTATCGCGTGCCATCGTACGAATTCGTGTACCTGGCGCGCGCTAACCAGCTCAGGTAGTTATTGATTGCCACCATCAATATCAATAGGGACTATATTGTACAGCGACACTACTCTCGGTGAAGTGAAGTGATTGCATAACACAGCGATTGATTTCATTTCAAAATAGATATTCATGTCTAATGCTGAACCCACAGTCTTTCAAACAAAAAAGACTCAGCTGCAATTATTGAATTTAACACCGGAAGTTTACCTCCCTCGACTTAAATTATACGGAATGGCACACCGGAAGTACATGGAATAGCACACCGGAAGTACAAGCTCCCGGAGAGTAAAGTTTTATAATAGAGAAATATCTCATTAAATTCAAGGTTTTAATTTAGGGTTGTTGGTGGAATTTTAAATATATTCAAACTCCCTGATAAGTTATGCAATCTACTTAAAATATAGATGCTAATTCTCACTACGTTATATGAACATCTAACCACATTGCGTAAGGGGTCACGTTAGGATGACCTATGGGATTAACCAATCAAATTACTACTTACATAATCTTTGAAGTGAATTTCGTATGTGCGATGCATAATCTGTCAATCTGTTTCAAGTCATTTCGCCAACAAAGCATATAGCTATATACATGCTGTACCGAAATGGTTAGCTTCAGATGCATGATGTGACGAATGGGTGAGATCGATGACATCGCAAAATTGACAATTCGACCTGAAATGAAATATTGAGGTAACAAAGGTCATTCTGATGTAACCCCGATGTCGTTAGATGTTCATGTAGCGTAGTGAGAATTAACATCTATATTTTAATTAGGTTGTAAGTTATGTTACATCGATAAAGTTGCGATATATTTCCTTAGCGTAAAGATCAGGGAGAACACACTTTTATTTTTCTACCATCAAACTATCACATTGATACGAAGTCAGATTGATATTTCGTGTCAGTCTGTAGTGTATCTACTGTTAAAGTTAGTCTGATATTTCGTGTCTGTCTGTAGTGTCTCTACTGTTAAAGTTAGTCTGATATTTCGTGTCAGTCTGTAGTGTATCTACTGTTAAAGTTAGTCTGATATTTCGTGTCAGTCTGTAGTGTATCAACTGTTAAAGTTAGTCTGATATTTCGTGTCAGTCTGTAGTGTCTCTACTGTGAAAGTTAGTCTGATATTTCGTGTCAGTCTGTAGTGTATCAACTGTTAAAGTTAGTCTGATATTTCGTGTCAGTCTGTAGTGTCTCTACTGTTAAAGTTAGTCTGATATTTCGTGTCAGTCTGTAGTGTATCTACTGTTAAAGTTAGTCTGATATTTCGTGTCTGTCTGTAGTATCTCTACTGTTAAAGTTAGTCTGATATTTCGTGTCAGTCTGTAGTATCTCTACTGTTAAAGTTAGTCTGATATTTCGTGTCAGTCTGTAGTGTCTCTACTGTTAAAGTTAGTCTGATATTTCGTGTCAGTCTGTAGTGTATCTACTGTTAAAGTTAGTCTGATATTTCGTGTCTGTCTGTAGTATCTCTACTGTTAAAGTTAGTCTGATATTTCGTGTCAGTCTGTAGTATCTCTACTGTTAAAGTTAGTCTGATATTTCGTGTCAGTCTGTAGTGTATCTACTGTTAAAGTTAGTCTGATATTTCGTGTCTGTCTGTAGTGTCTCTACTGTTAAAGTTAGTCTGATATTTCGTGTCTGTCTGTAGTGCATCTACTGTTAAAGTTAGTCTGATATTTCGTGTCTGTCTGTAGTGTCTCTACTGTTAAAGTTACTCTGATATTTCGTGTCTGTCTGTAGTGGTGTCTGATATTTCGTGTCTGTCTGTAGTGTATCTACTGTTAAAGTTAGTCTGATATTTCGTGTCTGTCTGTAGTGTCTCTACTGTTAAAGTTAGTCTGATATTTCGTGTCTGTCTGTAGTGTCTCTACTGTTAAAGCCACATACACACGAAGAAACATATATCAATGTTAGCTTTTTACAGTTTTCGGACTTGATACATACCTAACAGATTATCGTGAATCAGAAACTGAAAGAAAATGTGTATTTATGAAAGTATACGGGGAATTCCCAAAAATAATAACTGTGGCTGCCGGACCAAGTTTCTCAGAAAATTAGTCCCACAATGCAACGGCGGGTTTTACAGTCCATACAAAATGGCGGAACGCCGCAAGCGTAGAACTGCGAAAACGCAGACAGATTCTGCCAAATAAAGACACAAAAGTGTGTGGAATCGGCAAAACTCGAGTACTTCCTTAGGAAAGGAAATGATTCGTTGGAACTTAACGAGAGAAGAAGGAATTGACTCGAATTCCGATTTTTCCGGACGTCTACTGGATTGCTGGCTAGCTTTTGAAATTTTCAACTTCACCGATCTAAGATTTTATCAATGTTTTGTTGTATGCATATTGCTACATTTTAAAATTAAGTATTTAAATGTAAACTACAAAATGTATATATATGTTTGTTTATTTTGTTCAGTTACCTGGGTATTATGCGAATATTCTGTTAATATGTTTAATTGAAAGCATTATTAGGCAAAGTTCACGTATGTTCGATATGTAAACAACGGCCATGCATGTGTGTAGTTTATGTGCAGTGCACGTTGTTATAGCCTCGTTCTCGGCTCCGTGACAAATCTCGCTATAACTATAAATGCGGCGAGTTATTTTTATACACTGATGTCTCAGGACTCCCCCGGTCAAGCGTCCACGCCAGTGGTCATTTTAATGTTGGGAGAGCGTGAATGAGCATCTTGGATTGCCATTAATACACGTGTGCAACTAGAATATTAGGTTGTTCGGGAGTGTGTGACTTTAAAGTCAGTCTGATATTTATGTTCTAAACGACAATCTTTATGCCTGAACCGATATTCATTTCCATTCGAGGACAGTGAAACTAAGTACAAGACACCCTATCAGTTCGTAAATATATTTGTATTCCTAAATTCCGTTTGGCACTTGCAGTTCCATGTAATCGTCTAGTAGGTAAATTAAATTACCAGGACAATAAATACCGCTTCATATTAACTGTAAAATGATTCATAACAGTTCTACTCCTGTCAGAAGACCATGGACTAGGGCTTTCCTGACTAACAGACAATTCGTGTGGCTATTTTGAAGTCAGAGACAAAACTCAATTTAGAACTTGAGTCACGTCAAGGTACCAGCCTTGTAGAAATGGAGAGAAAATTTAATTGATGTCGGTGGAACAATTCTGGCGTCTTTATAATTGTCAGTTGTTTCTATTCCTGCTTCAGTTAACTCATTCTCCTACTACACGTGAGCCGAACATGCTCTTAGCATGATAAATAAAAACCGGGGATATTGATGGATGGATTGTCTTTCCTGGCGAAATCTATTTGTTTTAACCAAGTTATCCACAGAAAAAGTCCCTCTGCTCAATAACGTTTTATACGCCATACAAACCTTTTTATTGCGTTAAGCCAAACACCCACTGTCTACGTATTTGTAAAACTGCGATTATCTAAGCAATTATAAGTCCAAGTTGTCTCTGTAAAAAAATAATAAAATTTCAGACGTAATGAAATTAAAGGTGAGATAGTGAAACTGGTATTTGTGAAAGGCGGCCTTCTTCAGAAGCATTCATTTCGTAGCAAATGATATTGTATCATCACAGAGCCTGGAAATCAAACCCGATTGATCATATCAACTTTAAAAAATCGTTGTAAGACTGTGATCTTGAATGGTCACTGAATGTTTACTAAACAAAAATCACGTATCAGTGTCATTTTTGTGCTTTTACAGACATGCGTACATGCATTTGTAGCATTCGAGACCTTTGTATTCCGACATTCTGAGTATTCCACTATCCTTTAATATTCGTCTTGTGTAACATATTGATACTGAAGTCTACCTAATAAAAGCTACTTGTGATCTGACTCGAAAGTTGTATCCCATGTAATGTCGGACTGGTTTCACTGTACAATCGGTTTCAGGTCGAGGCTGAGCCAAACAGCCGGAATATTTATGCCCTCACGGATTGGTGTGTAGCGGAAGTGTTAAACAGGGTCAAAGAAGCAGAGAGTGATTTCGTCTTGTAAGGCCACAAACAATCAAAACAGCTTCGGCATTTTAGAGCGAAATTAATTATTAATGTATATCCCTATTCCCTTCAATGATTTTACAATTATCTTCAGAAATCAATTAAGAGCCGGATGTTTATGTTTTTGCGAACGAGTTCATTGCGTCCACTCGATCAAATTCGCAGACTAGCTAATGGGAGTAGACTTAGGAATCTTGGAGTAAGCTGGAAGCTTTGGTAAGTCTGCCCAAGATCTAAGGACACATGTACGATGCGGTGTCTACGAAAGAAGGGCAACTAACGGGCGGATTTATAGTGTCATCACACTGAACGGCTAAACCTGGACATGATAGCATGACATCCCACACAGTCACGTGATGATAAGAACGGTACAAACAAGCTGACGATATTAACATCATTTTAGAACTGTGACAAAAGCTTTCGTACGATCACAATTAAGTGTTGAAACAACGTAACCGAGCCAATACGTTTGTGTTGTAGACATTGAGATCTGATACTCGAGTCACGGGGTCCGATACCATTGTCATTGTGTTGTAGACCTTGAGTATCGGGGGTCCGATACCATTGTCATTGTGTTGTAGACCTTGAGTCACGGGGGTCCGATACCATTGTCTTTGTGTTGTAGACCTTGAACCCCGGGAGTCTGATACCATTGTCATTGTGTTGTAGACCTTGAGTCACGGGGGTCCGATACTATTGTCATTGTGTTGTAGACCTTTAGTCTCGGGGTCCGATACCATTGTCATTGTGTTGTAGACATTGAGTCACGGGGGTCCGATACCATTGTCATTGTGTTGTTTGAGTGACGGGGATCCGATACCATTTTCATTGTGTTGTAGACCTTGAGTCACGGGGGTCCGATACCTTTGTCATTGCGTTGTAGACCTTGAACCCCGGGGGTCTGATAGCTTTGTCATTGTGTTGTAGACCTTGAGTCACGGGGGTCCGATACCATTGTCATTGTGTTGTAGACCTTGAGTCACGGGGGTCCGATACCATTGCCATTGTGTTGTAGACCTTGAGTCACGGAGGTCCGATACCATTGTCATTGTGTTGTAGACCTTGAGTCACGGGGGTCCGATACCATTGTCATTGTGTTGTAGACCTTGAGTCACGGGGGTCCGATACCATTGTCATTGTGTTGAAGACCTAGAACCCCGGGGTCTGATACCATTGTCATTGTGTTGTAGACCTTGTGTCTCGGTGGTCTGATACCTTTGTCATTGTGTTGTAGACCTTGAGTCTCGGGGGTCTGATACCTTTGTCATTGTGTTGTAGACGTTGAGTCTCGGGGGTCTGATACCATTGTCATTGTGTTGTAGACCTTGAGTCTCGGGGATCTGATACCTTTGTCATTGTGTTGTAGACCTTGAGTCTCGGGGGTCTGATACCTTTGTCATTGTGTTGTAGACCTTGAGTCTCGGGGGTCTGATACCATTGTCATTGTGTTGTAGACCTTGGGTCTCGGTGGTCTGATACCATTGTCATTGTGTTGTAGGCTTTGAGTCTCGGGGGTCTGATACCATTGTCATTGTGTTGTAGACCTTGAGTCTCGGGGGTCTTATTGTAGTCCTGGAGTCTCGGGGGTCTGATACTATTGTCATTGTGTTGTAGACCTTTAGTCTCGGGGTCCGATACCATTGTCATTGTGTTGTAGACATTGAGTCACGGGGGTCCGATACCATTGTCATTGTGTTGTAGACGTTGAGTCTCGGGGTCTGATACTATTGTCATTGTGTTGTAGACCTTGAACCCCGGGGGTCTGATACCATTGTCATTGTGTTGTAGACCTTGAGTCACGGGGGTCCGATACTATTGTCATTGTGTTGTAGACCTTTAGTCTCGGGGTCCGATACCATTGTCATTGTGTTGTAGACATTGAGTCACGGGGGTCCGATACCATTGTCATTGTGTTGTTTGAGTGACGGGGATCCGATACCATTTTCATTGTGTTGTAGACCTTGAGTCACGGGGGTCCGATACCTTTGTCATTGCGTTGTAGACCTTGAACCCCGGGGGTCTGATAGCTTTGTCATTGTGTTGTAGACCTTGAGTCTCGGTGGTCTGATACCTTTGTCATTGTGTTGTAGACCTTGAGTCTCGGGGGTCCGATACCATTGTCATTGTGTTGTAGACCTTGAGTCACGGGGGTCCGATACCATTGCCATTGTGTTGTAGACCTTGAGTCACGGAGGTCCGATACCATTGTCATTGTGTTGTAGACCTTGAGTCACGGGGGTCCGATACCATTGTCATTGTGTTGTAGACCTTGAGTCACGGGGGTCCGATACCATTGTCATTGTGTTGTAGACCTAGAACCCCGGGGTCTGATACCATTGTCATTGTGTTGTAGACCTTGTGTCACGGTGGTCTGATACCTTTGTCATTGTGTTGTAGACCTTGAGTCTCGGGGGTCTGATACCTTTGTCATTGTGTTGTAGACGTTGAGTCTCGGGGGTCTGATACCATTGTCATTGTGTTGTAGACCTTGAGTCTCGGGGATCTGATACCTTTGTCATTGTGTTGTAGACCTTGAGTCTCGGGGGTCTGATACCTTTATCATTGTGTTGTAGACCTTGAGTCTCGGGGGTCTGATACCATTGTCATTGTGTTGTAGACCTTGAGTCTCGGTGGTCTGATACCATTGTCATTGTGTTGTAGGCTTTGAGTCTCGGGGGTCTGATACCATTGTCATTGTGTTGTAGACCTGGAGTCTCGGGGGTCCGATACCATTGTCATTGTGTTGTAGACCTGGAGTCTAGGGGGTCCTATACCATTGTCATTGTGTTGTAGGCTTTGAGTCTCGAAGGTCTGATTGTAGACCTAGAGTCTCGGGGGTCCGATACCTTTGTCATTGTGTTGTAGACCGAGAGTCTCGGGGGTCCGATACCTTTGATTGCTATGAAATATTGTTGCCTTACAAATATCTGTGTGTTGGCCGGTCGCTTGGCCCGGTCTATAGCTCAAGTAGGTTACGTATCATTGCTGTTTTACGTTTTCCTGGAAACAAAGTTAACATTTAACCCAAATAAAGTAAAGATAAATTTACCTTCCTTTTTACAATTAGCATTCAAAGAAAGTGGAGAAATCGGTAAGGGTTGTTTGAACTTTCAGGGCATTTTGTTTTATTAATTGTTTGAGTTGAGTCAGAATTGTCAGTGATACTTACGGAACCTACTGTACAGGTACTTATTGTCAGTGATACTTATATAACCTACTGTACAGGTACTTATTGTCAGTGATACGTATATAACCTACTGTACAGGTACTTATTGTCAGTGATACGTATATAACCTACTGTACAGGTACTTATTGTCAGTGATACTTATATAACCTACTGTACAGGTACTACTTATTGTCAGTGATACTTATATAACCTACTGTACAGGTACTTATTGTCAGTGATACTTATATAACCTACTGTACAGGTACTTATTGTCGGTGATACGTATATAACCTACTGTACAGGTACTTATTGTCGGTGATACGTATATAACCTACTGTACAGGTACTTATTGTCAGTGATACTTATATAACCTAGTGTACAGGTACTTATTGTCAGTGATACGTATATAACCTACTGTACAGGTACTTATTGTCAGTGATACGTATATAACCTACTGTACAGGTACTTATTGTCAGTGATACTTATATAACCTACTGTACAGGTACTTATTGTCGGTGATACTTATATAACCTACTGTACAGGTACTAATTGTCAGTGATACTTATATGACCTACTGTACAGGTAAATATTGTCAGTGATACTTATATAACCTACTGTTCAGGTACTTATTGTCAGTGATACTTATATAACCTACTGTACAGGTACTTATTGTCAGTGATACTTATATAACCTACTGTATAGGTACTTATTGTCGGTGATACTTATATAACCTACTGTACAGGTACATGTACTTATTGTCAGTGATACTTATATAACCTACTGTACAGGTACATATTGAACATTTTAGGAATGCCATGTGATATCGATATTGAAAAAAAATGTTAACATTAGATGAAACTATGGTAAATAAATAGGTCATTAACAATGTATATCAACTGAATTATTCGTGATTTTTACGAGCTAGGTTATCATACATGTGTATAAATCGGATTATTAATGATTTTTACGAGCTAGGTTATCATTAATGTGTATAAACTGGATAATTAGTGATTTTTACGAGCTAGGTTATCATTAATGTGTATAAACTGGATAATTGGAGATGTTTATAAATTGGGTTATTGGTGATTGGTAATGCATGTAAGATGGGTTATTGGTGGTTGGTAATAATATAAACTGGGTTATTGGTGGTTGGTAATAATATAAACTGGGTTATTGGTGGTTGGTAATAATATAAACTGGGTTATTGGTGGTTGGTAATAATATAAACTGGGTTATTGGTGGTTGGTAATAATATAAACTGGGTTATTGGTGGTTGGTAATAATATAAACTGGGTTATTGGTGGTTGGTAATAATAAAAACTAGGTTATTGGTGGTTGGTAATAATATAAACTGGGTTATTGGTGGTTGGTAATAATATAAACTGGGTTATTGGTGGTTGGTAATAATATAAACTGGGTTATTGGTGGTTGGTAATAATAAAAACTAGGTTATTGGTGGTTGGTAATAATATAAACTGGGTTATTGGTGGTTGGTAATAATATAAACTGGGTTATTGGTGGTTGGTAATAATATAAACTGGGTTATTGGTGGTTGGTAATAATATAAACTGGGTTATTGGTGGTTGGTAATAATATAAACTAGGTTATTGGTGGTTGGTAATAATATAAACTGGGTTATTGGTGGTTGGTAATAATATAAACTGGGTTATTGGTGGTTGGTAATAATATAAACTGGGTTATTGGTGGTTGGTAATAATATAAACTGGGTTATTGGTGGTTGGTTATACTATAAACTAGGTTACTGGCATTAAAGAAAGTCCGTCTTTTACCTGACACATAATGTTTTGACGCATGCGCATGCCATCCAAATAAAGGGACTCCTGCTGGTATCGTCTGTGGCGATGGCAATATGATCATAAGTCTCGCGCTGACTTCCGCTCTCGGCCTTGGCAAACCAGAGACATAATGCTCAGGGGACGAAATATTAATATCATTTATCAAATACATAAAAAATCTACATTTCCAAGTTGAAGTTTGGTTGATATGAGTCGGTATAAGGGAACCCGCTGGGGCAGTCTGCTGAACGGGAAACAGTACGTCTGAGTGTATATCATATATGAATCAATCTCGCTCGGCTTTATTTGAGCGCGATCGTGTGACAAAATAACGACTGAATATCTGTTGTTTTGTGTGATTTATCGACAATTGATATTCCGATTGGGCTTTAATACATAGCGACAAAACATACGATATGGGAATGTCGTAGTCATGAGGTGTGTGATAACCTAGTCTCGTCATCACACGTGTGTAATAACGTAGGCGCGTCATCACACGTGTGTAATAACGTAGGCGGGTAATCACACGTGAGTAATAACCTAGTCTCGTCCCCACACGTGTGTGATAATGTGGTCTCGTGATCACATGTGTTACGTCGGCCATAGAGACACAGACATGATACTTTACACTGAGGTTACGTCGGCCATAGAGACACGGACAGGATACTTTACACTGATGTTACGTCGGCCACAGAGACACGGACAGGATACTTTATACTGATGTTACGTCGGCCATATAGACACGGACAGGATACTTTACACTGAGGTTACGTCGGCCATAGAGACACGGACAGGATACTTTACACTGAGGTTACGTCGGCCATAGAGACACGGACAGGATACTTTACACTGATGTTACGTCGGCCACAGAGACACGGACAGGATACTTTATACTGATGTTACGTCGGCCATAGAGACACGGACAGGATACTTTACACTGAAGTTACGTCGGCCACAGAGACACGGACAGGATACTTTACACTGATGTTACGTCGGCCACAGAGACACGGACAGGATACTTTACACTGATGTTACGTCGGCCACAGAGACACGGACAGGATACTTTACACTGAGGTTACGTCGGCCACAGAGACACGGACAGGATACTTTACACTGATGTTACGTCGGCCACAGAGACACAGACATGATACTTTACACTGAGGTTACGTCGGCCATAGAGACACGGACAGGATACTTTACACTGATGTTACGTCGGCCATAGAGACACGGACAGGATACTTTACAATGAGGTTACGTCGGCCAAAGAGACACGGACAGGATACTTTACACTGATGTTACGTCGGCCACAGAGACACAGACATGATACTTTACACTGAGGTTACGTCGGCCACAGAGACACATACATGATACTTTACACTGAGGTTACGTCGGCCACAGAGACACGGACAGGATACTTTACACTGAGGTTACGTCGGCCATAGAGACACGGACAGGATACTTTACACTGAGGTTACATCGACTAAGGATGTTTGTGAAGACGAATTTATTATCCATGAAAACCCTTTGTGTTTGTTTCGTTCAGCAAATATCTCTTCAGTGACAACGAACCATCTTAAAACACCATGATTTTGTTCAATACGCACTTTTTTCTAATTAATAATACAATGCATCATTGTCTTGAGGGATTTAAGCGACTTCTGGGAAACATCCGTTAATTCAAGCATTTTAATCCATACCAAAGTCAATAAATATTTTCGGAGCTGCAACCATAATTCATCTCCTTCAATACTTAAATCCACCCACTGGAAAATGATGCCGTGTTACAAAATCAGTGACGAATCTGGCAAACAAAAGTGAAACAGATGTCCGTTTGGTTGCGAGTCATGGCGAGCTAGGTCTTGAGTGATTACTTCTAGATATGTAACTAAAACGACAAATGATGACTTACTTACTGCTTATCTCGGACCATAATACTCAACAATAGTCTGTACACCGTCATCTACTACATAATCCCGTTACTACCACCCCGAACAGTATCATGTAAAGTGGACTCAGTCATAGGAGCGCGCACAAGGAACCCTGGGAATGTTGTTCGTGTGCCTGGGCATCACTGCCTGTTTGATGAAGTGATTATGATCACAATATTTTTGTATAATAGGTATTAACATGTCTGCGCACATGCGCCAAAACTAAGATATCTATGACATGTATGTGCCTAATTTTTGATATCCAAGACATGTCTGCGCTCAAGCTCTGATAATTACATGTATGGCATATCTGTGCACACGCGCCCAAGCGCTCATATCTATGAGATGTATGCGCACACGATCCCAAGATCTATAATCTAAGTCATATATGCGGCGAAGCTCTGATATTCATTACAAGTCTGGGGCCAAGCTCTGTTATCTATGACAAGTCTGGGGCCAAGCTCTGTTATCTATGACAAGTCTGGGGCCAAGCTCTGTTATCTATGACAAGTCTGCGCGATAGATATGATATATATTCGACATCTTTGCAACCAAGCTCTGATATCAACATGTCTGCGGTCAAGGTCTGATATCTGTCACATGTCTGCGCATGCGCCCAAGCTTTTATATCAATGACATGTCTGAGCCCAAGCCCTGACAGTTTAAAATGTTTGCGCACACGCTCTGATACGTTAGGCATATCTGGGCACATACTCTGATAGACAAGACATGTCGTCCGCAATATTGGATCAAATGTCTAAACATAATCGATGTTTGTTGAGCTTTGCCTGTTAGAGATCGAACATAGCCATGGATCGGTAGCCTCCGTGACAAGTATGTCCTTCCGTAATCCGTGACAGGCATGTCATTCCGTGATCCGTCTAGGTCTTTATAAAGCCCCGTTCATTCACTGTATAGATAGGGTCTAACTGATACGATCACAGAAAATGGATCGCTATTCATGTAGCGTTAATTATATAAGTCACCGAAAACGGTTAAAAGCAGTTCTTTTTCTCGCGTGCGAAAAGAATCTGTTAGCGATGTCACGCGAGCTGGGCAAGATACCGTTCGTAGTGTTTACCCAGGTCTACAGACGGCCATGTGCAAACAGTGACAAACACGAACATAACTTGGCCTAATGGCGAATAAAACACCACTCTCAATTATCGGGTGCAAACATCTCCACGTTTCTTTGCAGATCATCAATACACTCACTGCAACTAAATTACACAGGTTACATTATGATAGGGTGTGAAGAACACGTGCTGTCCTTCCTGCGCTGCTGTAGCTGGGCTGTTTAACAGCAGAAATCTAGTAGCTGATAGATTAATGAAAAAGTTAAAAAGAATCACGGTAGGATATTTTGAGGATTTAAATGAAGTATATTTAAATATTGTGATATTTCAGGAAAGACACATAGCTAGGGTCTACTTTTCCAACATGTATGAATGGATTTAGAAACATTTGTAACAGGATTATTTAAAGAAAACATTTGAAAACCAGCACTTAAAAGGAATTACGTGAATTAGACTAGTATCCCGCGGAATTAATGTACAAACCAGTTGTAACATTAGTCGTAGGACTTTGTATGCTGTGTAATCTGCCGGGTATTGAAGATAAATTCCACTTCATTCTTAAAGAGTAAATGTTACGAAACATGTGTATGCGATTCAGTGACTTGACTTTAGTGTCTATTGTCTAGTTAACAGACATACAAACAATACATTGAAATACGCCTAGTGAGTGATATCCTTTGGTCCAGTTCTCCCTTACCTTCTCGGAACACTGTCTCAGTATGTCTCTCCATTACTGTGATATCCTTTGGTCCAGTACTCCCTTACCTTCCCGGAACACTGTCTCGGTATGTCTCCATTACTGTGATATCCTTTGGTCCAGTACTCCCTTACCTTCCCGGAACACTGTCTCGGTATGTCTCTCCATTACTGTGATATCCTTTGGTCCAGTTCTCCCTTACCTTCCCGGAACACTGTCTCAGTATGTCTCTCCATTACTATCCTTTGGTCCAGTACTCCCTTACCTTCCCGGAACACTGTCTCGGTATGTCTCTCCATTACTGTGATATCCTTTGGTCCAGTACTCCCTTACCTTCCCGGAACACTGTCTCGGTATGTCTCTCCATTACTGTGATATCCTTTGGTCCAGTACTCCCTTACCTTCCCGGAACACTGTCTCGGTATGTCTCTCCATTACTGTGATATCCTTTGGTCCAGTACTCCCTTACCTTCCCGGAACACTGTCTCGGTATGTCTCTCCATTACTGTGATATCCTTTGGTCCAGTACTCCCTTACCTTCCCGGAACACTGTCTCGGTATGTCTCTCCATTACTGTGATATCCTTTGGTCCTCTACTCCCTTACCTTCCCGGAACACTGTCTCGGTATGTCTCTCCATTACTGTGATATCCTTTGGTCCAGTACTCCCTTACCTTCCCGGAACACTGTCTCGGTATGTCTCCATTACTGTGATATCCTTTGGTCCAGTACTCCCTTACCTTCCCGGAACACTGTCTCGGTATGTCTCCATTACTGTGATATCCTTTGGTCCAGTACTCCCTTACCTTCCCGGAACACTGTCTCGGTATGTCTCCATTACTGTGATATCCTTTGGTCCAGTACTCCCTTACCTTCCCGGAACACTGTCTCGGTATGTCTCCATTACTGTGATATCCTTTGGTCCAGTAATCCCTTACCTTCCCGGAACACTGTCTCGGTATGTCTCTCCATTACTATCCTTTGGTCCAGTACTCCCTTACCTTCCCGGAACACTGTCTCGGTATGTCTCTCCATTACTGTGATATCCTTTGGTCCAGTACTCCCTTACCTTCCCGGAACACTGTCTCGGTATGTCTCTCATTACTGTGATATCCTTTGGTCCAGTACTCCCTTACCTTCCCGGAACACTGTCTCGGTATGTCTCTCCATTACTGTGATATCCTTTGGTCCAGTTCTCCCTTACCTTCCCGGAACACTGTCTCAGTATGTCTCCATTACTGTGATATCCTTTGGTCCAGTTCTCCCTTACCTTCCCGGAACACTGTCTCGGTATGTCTCTCCATTACTGTGATATCCTTTGGTCCAGTACTCCCTTACCTTCCCGGAACACTGTCTCGGTATATCTCTCCATTACTGTGATATCCTTTGGTCCAGTTCTCCCTTACCTTCCCGGAACACTGTCTCGGTATGTCTCTCCATTACTGTGATATCCTTTGGTCCAGTTCTCCCTTACCTTCCCGGAACACTGTCTCGGTATGTCTCCATTACTGTGATATCCTTTGGTCCAGTACTCCCTTACCTTTCCGAAACACTACCTCGGTATGTCTCTCCATTTACTATGAGACGGACATAATGAAAACCGAAGAATACACCAGCCCTCTGTCAGCAAAGAAAAGCCTCGACTTTGGTCAGAATGTTACAGAAAACCATAAAGATTTTATCGGCATAAAAAGGAATGGATAAGTTTAGATTATAGTACATCATATTTTAATACCTATACAATGCATATGTTATGGGAATTGTATGCTTTCTCCACTTGCGGATCCAGTTTGAGTTCGTGATGCTCACCAACTTCAGACCACGTGATTCCTAACCGTGGCAAAGTGATGGACGGGATGAGCGTTAGGGTTATACAGGCCTAATACAGCAACTAGAATGAAACACATTCGATAAAGAATTTTATATATTTTATATATATACTCATATACAGTTAAGATAATTATCACACTCATTCTTTAATAATTGAAAAAAACGCGTGTCAGTACTGAAACTACACTGTGATCACGTGACACTAGCACAATTATTGTGAAACCACGGTTACTGTGATATGGCTGTTTAAATGATCACGTGACACGGTTACTGTGATATGACTGTTTAAATGATCACGTGACACGGTTGCTGTGATATGACTGCAGTGTGACCTATTTAAATGATCACGTGACTCTGTCGCATGCTGTTTAGCACAGACGTGTCTTAACCAACACAACTTTGATTAGTTGTAAGCCGTTTAACGTCTCACTAGTAGGCGCGGACTTGCTATATGCGTGACAAATGCCATACCATTTTCACTGTCTCATTCGTTCTCTTGCTCTCAGAATCACTCAATACCATCGGATAATACCCAGAACAACTCCAGGAAAGTTTGTATTACCACCGTGTGTAAAAGAGCCAAATTGCAAACTGTACAAAGTACCCACGATATATCAATGAAATACGTATGTATATGTCGAATCTAGGTGAAATGCAAGTATTGTGGCGGTCAAAATAATCAAAGAAGTATTAGTGGAAAATAACAACGGAGCCATCAGGCATATTCTTGTATCAGGCCAAAGTTTGTAAGAGGAAGGAAAGGGTTATTTCCGCAAAATTTGTATCAACATTTATCTCTCAAAACTTTGTGTAGCAATATTTTCCGTCTACAGTCAACGCCTGTCACGTGATTGGGTCAATACCGATCGATCGATCTGCCGTGTGTGATTACCCTATTCCATGACATTTGACCGATCTGCCGTGTGGTTGCCATTCTCCATGAAATCTTACCGATCTGCCGTGTGTGATTGTCCTTCTACATGAAATCTTACCGATCTGCCGTGTGTGATTGTCCTTCTCCATGAAATTTTACCGATCTGCCGTGTGTGATTGTCCTTCTACATGAAATCTTACCGACTTGCCGTGTGTGATTGTCCTTCTACATGAAATCTTACCGATCTGCCGTGTGTGATTGTCGTTCTCCATGAAATCTTACCGATCTGCCGTGTGTGATGGTCCTTCTCCATGAAATCTTACCGACTTGCCGTGTGTATTGTCCTTCTACATGAAATCTTACCGACTTGCCGTGTGTGGTTGTCCTTCTACATGAAATCTTACCGACTTGCCGTGTGTGGTTGTCCTTCTACATGATACCTTACCGATTTACCGTTCGTAGTTGTCCTTCTTCATAAGATTTTACCGATCCGTGTGTGGTTGCCCTTCTCCGTGAGATTTTACCTATCTGCGTCTGCCGTGTATGATTGGCAGTTGCCCTTCTCCACGATACATTACTGATCTACCGTGTGTGGCTGCCCTTCTCCACGATACATTACTGATCTGTCGTGTGTGGTTGTCCTTCTCCATGGAACTTTACCGATCTGCCGTTCGTGGCTCCTTAATCAGCCTATCCAGGACCTAATGAGAACTAAAGACACGTTTTCGCTGCTAGCAGAAGATACGTCAACAGGCATACAATTATCCTGTCCATTCAACCAAAAATAATTTTCGAGAGAAGGACGTAAGTTCGATCTTGACGTACTGTTAATGATTCACTTCAAATATCGATCTGTGAGTGTAACGTCAAGATGCAAGACCATTCTATCTGTCACAAAGAGAAAATCGCTGTCACCGCTCAGTTGTTACCAATGCCGGAACTCACTGATGGTCAGCAAAGCTGATACCTTACTGGTGGTTACCAGTGTCTATACCTTATTGGTGGTTACCAGTGTCTATACCTTACTGGTGGTTACCAGTGTCTATACCTTACTGGTGGTTACCAGTGTCTATACCTTACTGGTGGTTACCAGTGTCTATACCTTACCGGTGGTTACTAGTGTCTATACCTTACTGGTGGTTACCAGTGTCTATACCTTACTGGTGGTTACCAGTGTCAATACCTTACTGGTGGTTACCAGTGTCTATACCTTATTGGTGGTTACCAGTGTCTATACCTTACTGGTGGTTACTAGTGTCTATACCTTACTGGTGGTTACTAGTGTCTATACCTTACTGGTGGTTACCAGTGTCTATACCTTACTGGTGGTTACCAGTGTCTATACCTTACTGGTGGTTACCAGTGTCTATACCTTACTGGTGGTTACTAGTGTCTATACCTTACTGGTGGTTACCAGTGTCTATACCTTACTGGTGGTTACCAGTGTCTATACCTTACTGGTGGTTACCAGTGTCTATACCTTACTGGTGGTTACCAGTGTCTATACCTTACTGGTGGTTACCAGTGTCTATACCTTACTGGTGGTTACCAGTGTCTATACCTTACTGGTGGTTACCAGTATCTATACCTTACTGGTGGTTACCAGTGTCTATACCTTACTGGTGGTTACCAGTGTCTATACCTTACTGGTGGTTACCAGTGTCTATACCTTACTGGTGGTTACCAGTGTCTATACCTTACTGGTGGTTACCAGTGTCTATACCTTACTGGTGGTTACCAGTGTCTATACCTTACTGGTGGTTACCAGTGTCTATACCTTACTGGTGGTTACCAGTGTCTATACCTTACTGGTGGTTACCAGTGTCTATACCTTACTGGTGGTTACCAGTGTCTATACCTTACTGGTGGTTACCAGTGTCTATACCTTACTGGTGGTTACTAGTGTCTATACCTTACTGGTGGTTACCAGTGTCTATACCTTACAGGTGGTTACCAGTGTCTATACCTTACTGGTGGTTACTGGTGTCTATACCTTACTGGTGGTTACCAGTGTCTATACCTTACTGTTGGTTACCAGTGTCTATACCTTACAGGTGGTTACCAGTGTCTATACCTTACTGGTGGTTACTGGTGTCTATACCTTACTGGTGGTTACCAGTGTCTATACCTTACTGTTGGTTACCAGTGTCTATACCTTACAGGTGGTTACCAGTGTCTATACCTTACTGGTGGTTACTATTGTCAATACCTTACTAGTGGTTACCAGTGTCTATACCTTATTGGTGGTTACCAGTGTCTATACCTTACTGGTGGTTACCAGTGTCAATATCTTACTGGTGGTTACCAGTGTCTATACCTTACTGGTGGTTACTAGTGTCTATACCTTACTGGTGGTTACCAGTATCTATACCTTACTGGTGGTTACCAGTGTCTATACCTTACTGGTGGTTACTAGTGTCTATACCTTACTGGTGGTTACTAGTGTCTATACCTTACTTGTGGTTACTAGTGTCTATACCTTACTGGTGGTTACCAGTGTCTATACCTTACTGGTGGTTACTAGTGTCTATACCTTACTGGTGGTTACCAGTATCGATATCTTACTGGTGGTTACCAGTGTCTATACCTTACTGGTGGTTACCAGTGTCAATACCTTACTGGTGGTTACCAGTGTCTATACCTTACAGGTGGTTACCAGTGTCTATACCTTACTGGTGGTTACCAGTGTCTATACCTTACTGGTGGTTACCAGTGTCTATACCTTACTGGTGGTTACTAGTGTCTACCTTACTGGTGGTTACCAGTGTCTATACCTTACTGGTGGTTACCAGTGTCTATACCTTACTGGTGGTTACTAGTGTATATACCTTACTGGTGGTTACTAGTGTCTATACCTTACTGGTGGTTACTAGTGTCTATACCTTACTGGTGGTTACCAGTGTCAATACCTTACTGGTGGTTACCAGTGTCTATACCTAACTGGTGGTTACTAGTGTCTATACCTTACTGGTGGTTACCAGTGTCTATACCTTACTGGTGGTTACTAGTGTCTATACCTTACTGGTGGTAACCAGTGTCTATACCATACTGGTGGTTACCAGTGTCTATACCTTACTGGTGGTTACTAGTGTCTATACCTTACTGGTGGTTACTTGTGTCTATACCTTACTGGTGGTTACCAGTATCGATATCTTACTGGTGGTTACCAGTGTCTATACCTTACTGGTGGTTACCAGTGTCAATACCTTACTGGTGGTTACCAGTGTCTATACCTTACAGGTGGTTACCAGTGTCTATACCTTACTGGTGGTTACCAGTGTCTATACCTTACTGGTGGTTACCAGTGTCTATACCTTACTGGTGGTTACTAGTGTCTATACCTTACTTGTGGTTACCAGTGTCTATACCTTACTGGTGGTTACTAGTGTCTATACCTTACTGGTGGTTACCAGTGTCTATACCTTACTGGTGGTTACTAGTGTCTATACCTTACTGGAGGTTACCAGTGTCTATACCTTACTGGTGGTTACTAGTGTCAATACCTTACTGGTGGTTACCAGTATCGATATCTTACTGGTGGTTACCTATGTCGATGTAAAAATTTAAAATGTAAATGAGGTTTTGCGAGTACTGATACTCGATTTGTGGTTGCCAAAGGTGATTCATTATTGGTCAAATTGGGTCAGTGCTGCTATCTGATTGGTTGTTGCGGGTGCTGATATTGCCCGGTCCTGGCCAGTGACGATATCCCATTAGCCTGTGCTGCTACCTAATAAGTCGTTGTCAATGTCGTCATATCATATTATTTGTTGTCAACACTGACACTTCATTAGTTGTTGCCAAAGCAATGCTTTTTTCAATTGCTGTTGTTATGGTCGTAGATTTATTTTTCCCCAATTCTGATTTAACCGTATGTATACATGTATATTTAACCAATGTCGGGGTAGACTGGTGCTAAATTGTGACCAATATCAGTGTTTAAAATATGAACTTTGTATGTTTGACAATGTTAGTGTTGTTTGTATGTTAATATGCCTATCAGCAATATAAACTCAAACATCTTATTGGAAAATCATTCAATGCATACGTTTGTTAGGAAATAATTAAGTAAAATTGGTATTGTAACAAATGACATAAATATTTATCAATGGTTGGTGCTCGAGTAGTTATTTAAGAGATACCTCACTGTGATAAGTTCTAAATTATACATGATAGCAAGACAAACATTATTATTACTCCAATAAAACAATGGGTCCTGATAGACTTCGGATAGTTCGCTGTCAGTAGGGACAGTCGGCTATGTTTAATTACAACGTGTTTACGGCTACTTCGCCTGGGGTCGCTGAGTGTTAGATTTACCGTGGTTTTATTGTACAGCACTTTGGACACACTGATCAGTATGTACAAGAGCTGTTTAAGAGAATATCACGGACCTTAACAAGCCTTTTATCACGCCCTTCGTTTACACCCTTGTATGCTAGTTACTTCTGTAAATATTCATCATTGAAGGTACACCTTAACACAGAAGTCCTGTGTCGTTGACAACTCAGTTTGAAATTGACACCGGGTGCTGACAGAGTGTCGATCGATAGACCTGCCGTGAGGAACTCCCGGGGTGGAGGGCTGCAGAGGCTGGCTTCTCGGACAATTGGCGCGGAAACCAGCGACCTCATTATACCACACTTCGGCTCTTGTCACCAGTTGTGTTGCTAAGCACTTTGTTCACAGCAGCTCAATAGAAGGACATTACAAAACGGACGAGGTGTTCAGATCACCGACTGTTTTATCGAAAACCGATTATCGGTTATGTCCTAACATGTAGGACGGCTTTTGTGGAGAGTCGAAGCATTATCAGGTGTAGAGCCACTGAAACCTCAGCATCCACTGCTGGGATGATACAATAGTTTCATAATATCCTCGGGTATAGAATGTCACAGTCGATAATTACATCGGTGAATAATTGACAAAATATGAGAATAGCCTGGACGATATAAATATATTGGTAGGTTTACCCCTAGTTGCACAGTACAGGCGATACGTATGCGACCAGTACTTCTATCTATTATTCATTGAATCAGCCATCTACGAAAACATGATGGCTGACAGCTAACAATCATGTACAATCATATCTCACAAAACATACCGGAACAAAGCCCTTCATATCAATTATGTAACGGATCCGTCCATTCGTATTACACCACGGGTAACGAATCCTTACTGTCGGTATTACACCACAGGTAACGAATCCTTACTGTCGGTATTACACCACAGGTAACGAATCCTTACTGTCGGTATCACACCACAGGTAACGAATCCTTACTGTCGGTATTACACCACAGGTAACGAATCCTTACTGTCGGTATCACACCACAGGTAACGAATCCTTACTGTCGGTATCACACCACAGGTAACGAATCCTTACTGTCGGTATTACACCACAGGTAACGAATCCTTACTGTCGGTATCACACCACAGGTAACGAATCCTTACTATCGGTATTACACCACGGGTAACGAATCCTTACTGTCGGTATTACACCACAGGTAACGAATCCTTACTGTCGGTATCACACCACAGGTAACGAATCCTTACTGTCGGTATCACACCACAGGTAACGAATCCTTACTGTCGGTATTACACCACAGGTAACGAATCCTTACTATCGGTATCACACCACAGGTAACGAATCCTTACTATCAGTATCACACCACAGGTAACGAATCCTTACTGTCGGTATTACACCACGAGTAACGAATCCTTACTGTCGGTATTACACCACGGGTAACGAATCCTTACTGTCGGTATCACACTACAGGTAACGAATCCTTACTGTCGGTATCACACCACAGGTAACGAATCCTTACTGTCGGTATTACACCACAGGTAACGAATCCTAAACTATCGGTATCACACCACAGGTAACGAATCCTTACTGTCGGTATCACACCACAGGTAACGAATCCTTACTGTCGATATCACACCACAGGTAACGAATCCTTACTGTCGGTATCACACCACAGGTAACGAATCCTTACTGTCGGTATTACACCACGAGTAACGAATCATTACTGCCGGTATCACACCACAGGTAACGAATCCTAAACTATCGGTATCACACCACAGGTAACGAATCCTTACTATCGGTATCACACCACAGGTAACGAATCCTTACTGTCGGTATCACACCACAGGTAACGAATCCTTACTGTCGGTATCACACCACAGGTAACGAATCCTTACTGTCGGTATCACACCACAGGTAACGAATCCTTACTATCGGTATCACACCACAGGTAACGAATCCTTACTGTCGGTATTACACCACAGGTAACGAATCCTTACTGTCGGTATTACACCACAGGTAACGAATCCTTACTATCGGTATCACACCACAGGTAACGAATCCTTACTGTCGGTATTATACCACAAGTAACGAATCCTTACTGTCGGTATTACACCACAGGTAGCGAATCCTTACTATCGGTATCACACCACAGGTAACGAATCCTTACTGTTGGTATCACACCACAGGTAACGAATCCTTACTGTCGGTATCACACCACAGGTAACGAATCCTTACTGTCGGTATCACACCACAGGTAACGAATCCTTACTGTCGGTATCACACCACAGGTAACGAATCCTTACTGTCGGTATCACACCACAGGTAACGAATCCTTACTGTCGGTATCACACCACAGGTAACGAATCCTTACTGTCGGTATCACACCACAGGTAACGAATCCTTACTGTCGGTATCACACCACAGGTAACGAATCCTTACTGTCGGTATCACACCACAGGTAACGAATCCTTACTGTCGGTATTACACCACAGGTAACGAATCCTTACTATCGGTATCACACCACAGGTAACGAATCCTTACTGTCGGTATTATACCACAAGTAACGAATCCTTACTGTCGGTATTACACCACAGGTAGCGAATCCTTACTATCGGTATCACACCACAGGTAACGAATCCTTACTGTTGGTATCACACCACAGGTAACGAATCCTTACTGTCGGTATCACACCACAGGTAACGAATCCTTACTGTCGGTATCACACCACAGGTAACGAATCCTTACTGTCGGTATCACACCACAGGTAACGAATCCTTACTGTCGGTATTACACCACAGGTAACGAATCATTAATGTCGGTATTCTACCACAGGTAACGCCTAAGCACGTCACATTCCACGAACATCCACACTTTAATATCAGTATTTCACGTTACCCGAGATACGTTGTACTGTAGTGTTATTCTGGTAATACTATAAAACACATGTGTTTTTTTACGTACAAACGTATAAAGCGTCTGTTTTTTGTACTAATATTTGTAGGAAGCTTCTTTTGGCACCTGCAACTGTACAAAGCACCTTTTACTAGCACCACATTTGTTTAAAGCACCTGCTGTTGGTATTTATATTTCTTTAAAGCCCCTATTGTTGATAACTGCAATCCTACCCAAGTGGCTGGTGTTGGCACCTACAAGCATACTACGATTCTATAAAACCTTTGCAGGTGGCATGTTGATCGTAGAAGGCCAAAAGAGAGAAAGTTCATCCCTATCGCAACACATACGATCTTTTATCATCTTTTTCCTTGCTTGCTTTCTTTCTTTCTTCCTTTGTTTTCCTGTATAGGTGTCTGCTGGTCACCCGTGTTTATTTGACACTGGCTGTTGGTGTCTGCTGGACACCCGTGTTTATTTGATACTGACTGTTGGTGTCTGCTGGACACCCGTGTTTATTTGACACTGGCTGTTGGTGTCTGCTGGACACCCGTGTTTATTTGACACTGGCTGTTGGTGTCTGCTGGACACCCGTGTTTATTTGACACTGACTGTTGGTGTCTGCTGGACACCCGTGTTTATTTGACACAAATATAGCCTTGAACGCAAACGGGTTCCCATGCCATTTGCCCACCATACATCTTGCTGCCATATCGACTATAACAACATTAAAACCACTGCTGATTGCTTAATTGAAGTCAATATTGTTGGTATCTTCAGTTTTATAAAGCGCCTGTTGTCGGCGCCTACATTTTAAAAACGACTTTAAAAGTTCCCTTTGTTGGTATCTTCTTGAAAGCGTCTGTTGTTGGTACCTCGGGTTTTATCAGAGCGCCTGTTGTCGGGCGCCTACAATTTGTTTGGGCCTGCTGTTGATACTTTCAGTTCTATAAAGGGCCTGTTGTTGGTACCTTCAGTTCTATAAAGGACCCGTTGTTGATACTTTCAGTTCTATAAAGGGCCTGTTGTTGATACTTTCAGTTCTATAAAGGGCCTGTTGTTGGTACCTTCAGTTCTATAAAGGGCCCGTTGTTGATACTTTCAGTTCTATAAAGGGCCTATTGTTGGTACTTTCAGTTCTATAAAGGGCCTGTTGTACATACTTTCAGTTCTATAAAGGGCCTGCTGTTGATACTTTCAGTTCTATAAAGGGCCTGTTGTTGATACTTTCAGTTCTATAAAGGGCCCGTTGTTGATACTTTCAGTTCTATAAAGGGCCTGTTGTTGATACCTTCAGTTCTATAAAGGGCCTGCTGTTGATACCTTCAGTTCTATAAAGGGCCTGTTGTTGGTACCTTCAGTTCTATAAAGGGCTTGTTGTTGATACTTTCAGTTCTATAAAGGGCCTGTTGTTGGCACCTTCAGTTCTATAAAGGGCCTGTTGTTGATACTTTCAGTTCTATAAAGGGCCTGTTGTTGATACTTTCATTTCTATAAAGGGCCTGTTGTTGGTACCTTCAGTTCTATAAAGGGCCTGTTGTTGATACTTTCAGTTCTATAAAGGGCCTGTTATTGATACTTTCAGTTAGTTCTATAAAGGGCCTGTTGTTGGTACCTTCACTTCTATAAAGGGCCTGTTGTACATACTTTCAGTTCTATAAAGGGCCAGCTGTTGATACTTTCAGTTCTATAAAGGGCCTGTTGTTGATACTTTCAGTTCTATTAAGGGCCCGTTGTTGGTACCTTCAGTTCTATAAAGGGCCTGTTGTTGATACCTTCAGTTCTATAAAGGGCCTGTTGTTGGTACCTTCAGTTCTATGAAGGGCCTGTTGTTGATACTTTCAGTTCTATAAAGGGCCTGTTGTTGATACTTTCAGTTCTATAAAGGGCCTGTTGTTGGTACCTTCAGTTCTATAAAGGGCCTGTTGTTGATACCTTCAGTTCTATAAAGGGCTTGTTGTTGATACTTTCAGTTCTATAAAGGGCCTGTTGTTGGCACCTTCAGTTCTATAAAGGGCCTGTTGTTGGCACCTTCAGTTCTATAAAGGGCTTGTTGTTGGTACCTTCAGTTCTATAAAGGGCCTGTTGTTGGCACCTTCAGTTCTATAAAGGGCCTGTTGTTGGTACCTTCAGTTCTATAAAGGGCCTGTTGTTGGTACCTTCAGTTCTATAAAGGGCCTGTTGTTGATACTTTCATTTCTATAAAGGGTCTATTGTTGGTACCTTCAGTTCTATGAAGGGCCTGTTGGTGGTGTCTATATTTTAATAAATTATCTGTAGTCCTACATGTAGTTCGGTTATATTGGCGACATGTGACAGACAAGATGATACTAGATATATCCCATCAACGTTTACAGTAAACAAGCTCTGTCTGTTACTGTACTGCCTGTTACTGTACTGCCTGTTACTGTACTGTCTGTTACTGTACTGCCTGTTACTGTACTGCCTGTTACTGTACTGCCTGTTACTTTACTGGCTGTTACTGTACTGCCTGTTACTGTACTGCCTGTTACTGTACTGGCTGTTACTGTACTGGCTGTTACTGTACTGCCTGTTACTGTACTGCCTGTTACTGTACTGGCTGTTACTGTACTGCCTGTTACTGTACTGCCTGTTACTGTACTGGCTGTTACTGTACTGCCTGTTACTGTACTGCCTGTTACTGTACTGGCTGTTACTGTACTGCCTGTTACTGTACTGCCTGTTACTGTACTGCCTGTTACTGTACTGGCTGTTACTGTACTGCCTGTTACTTTACTGGCTGTTACTGTACTGCCTGTCACTGTACTGCCTGTTACTGTACTGGCTGTTACTGTACTGCCTGTTACTGTACTGGCTGTTACTGTACTGGCTGTTACTGTACTGCCTGTTACTGTACTGCCTGTTACTGTACTGGCTGTTACTGTACTGCCTGTTACTGTACTGGCTGTTACTGTACTGCCTGTTACTGTACTGCCTGTTACTGTACTGGCTGTAACTGTACTGCCTGTTACTGAACTGCCTGTTACTGTACTGCCTGTTACTGAACTGTCTGTTACTGTACTGCCTGTTACTGTACTGCCTGTTACTTTACTGGCTGTTACTGTACTGCCTGTTACTGTACTGGCTGTAACTGTACTGCCTGTTACTGTACTGGCTGTAACTGTACTGCCTGTTACTTTACTGGCTGTTACTGTACTGCCTGTTACTGTACTGCCTGTTACTTTACTGGCTGTTACTGTACTGGCTGTAACTGTACTGCCTGTTACTGTACTGCCTGTTACTGTACTGCCTGTTACTGTACTGCCTGTTACTTTACTGGCTGTTACTGTACTGCCTGTTACTGTACTGCCTGTTACTGTACTGCCTGTTACTTTACTGGCTGTTACTGTACTGCCTGTTACTGTACTGTCTGTTACTGTACTGCCTGTTACTGTACTGGCTGTAACTGTACTGCCTGTTACTGTACTGGCTGTAACTGTACTGCCTGTTACTGTACTGCCTGTTACTGTACTGGCTGTAACTGTACTGCCTGTTACTGTACTGCCTGTTACTGTACTGCCTGTTACTTTACTGGCTGTTACTGTACTGCCTGTTACTGTACTGGCTGTAACTGTACTGCCTGTTACTGTACTGGCTGTAACTGTACTGCCTGTTACTGTACTGCCTGTTACTGTACTGCCTGGTCATTTGTGTCCGTTTATTACTTCGCTGCTGCAAGAATCTGATTACTGGGTAGCGTCCGTCTGGAAATCTAGTCTACAATATAAATATGGAAACATCACGTCATATTCGATTAGGGTTATATTAGCACGTGTTTTGTAAAGCCACGTTGCTATGGTACTGGGTAAGTAACGGCGAAGGTATCACACCTCTATCAACGTCAATGGACGACTGTTTACCGCTGTAAACACGGGTGTTTGGTTCTGGCCGAAGTAACGCGAGCTTTCACCAATAATTGATAGAAATCTATTTTAGGATCAGCAACGTGATTGAGTCGAAAATGATTGTTTTGTCATTCATCTCTTAGAGTGTAGTACCTAATGCTTATTACGAAAGTAGTAGTATTTAGTTTTAAATCCAATCTTTGTTAAAACAGCTTCGTTAACGCCGCTTTGTTTTCCTTCCCTATTGTAATTCGAGTTTTCTTTTCCAGAGATGAAAAAAAAACTTTGTCAGTTATACTTGTGCTTGACGCAACGCTCTTTAAATGTGTTAATTTGATGTTTAAAATATTGACGTGAAAAGTACAAAGTAGCGTTCAATTACCTAGAGAGAAATGTTCTGATATTGAAAATGAGGAATGGGTGATAGCAGAAAGAAATTATATGCACTAACTCTTCAATGAAGAAATTAGGCAGGTAGATAAGGTAAAATAAGCCTGGGATTACTTGTGGCGCACAGTTTAAACGCTTCCTCTCCAGGTAAACATAATGTACCCACTGGCCCTACCCTTTATATACTGTCGCTTACTACAGAACGCATCACCACACCTCTCTTCAACATTCTATAAATAGTTATATGTTATGGCAATAAGTTGTCGTATCTATATATGGATTCATGTTTGTAGTTTGTAGTTACCAGTATTGAACCGAAGACGTTCCCAGTTTTTTCAGCAAAGCCATTATCAATGTCAACTGTGTCATGCAGGAACAAAATGAAATGTAATGTCTTGATATATATATCTATATATAGGTATCGAAATCTAGCTCTAATTCTTAGCTAACCATCAACAGATTCCATTTAGGGTGGTGACGAATTTATGTTATGAACGCAAAGGAACATTTCTACGCTCATCATGTGGAATGTCAACTTCCGGTTTTGCAAATTGAAAATAATCAATAAAAAGAGGAGAATAATGAGCAAATGTGATAAAAAGATAGAAACAGAATATGAAATTTAGGATAAAATAGAATACCGAATATGAAATTAACGACATTTTTGAACTGATTTGAACTCCTAACTGATTAACACTCACTTAGTAACGACAGTACCTGTTATATGTTATATACATGTTATATGTACACCTGTTATATGTACACCTGTCATATGTACACCTGTCATATGTACACCTGTTATATGTACACCTGTCATATGTACACTTGTCATATGTACACCTGTTATATGTACACCTGTCATATGTACACCTGTCATATGTACACCTGTTATATGTACACCTGTCATATGAACACCTGTCATATGTACACCTGTCATATGTACACCTGTCACATGTACACCTGTCATTTGTACACCTGTCATATGTACACATGTTATATGTACACCTGTCATATGTACACCTGTCACATGTACACCTGTCATTTGTACACCTGTCATATGTACACATGTTATATGTACACATGCTATATGTACACCTGTTATATGTACACCTGTCATATGTACACCTGTCATATGTACACCTGTTATATGTACACCTGCCATATGTACACCTGTCATATGTACACCTGTTATATGTACACATGTTATATGTACAACTGTCATATGTACACCTGTCATATGTACACCTGTCATATGTACACCTGGTATATACACACCTGTCACATGTACACCTGTCATATGTACACCTATCATATGTACACATGTTATATGTACACCTGTCATATGTACACCTGTTATATGTACACATGTCATATGTACACCTGTCACATGTACACCTGTTATATGTACACATGTCATATGTACACCTGTTCTCGAGGCTATCCTATCCTTAAGTCTCGTTAGACAACAAATTATCATATGAGGAAAAAAGGTTCTCAATAATGAATCTCGTAACATAGATGTCTGTCTCAATGATCAATCTTGGTACATAGATGTCGCTGTCTCAATGATTAATATTGGTACATAGATGTCGCTGTCTCAATGACCAATCTTAATACATAGATGTCTGTCTCAATGACCAATCTTGGTACATAGTTGTCTGTCTCAATGACCAATCTTGGTACATAGATGTCTGTCTCAATGACCAATCTTGGTACATAGATGTCGCTGTCTCAATGACCAATCTTGGTACATAGATGTCGCTGTCTCAATGACCAATCTTGGTACATAGGTGTCTGTCTCAATGATCAATCTTGGTACATAGTTGTCTGTCTCAATGACCAATCTTGGTACATAGATGTCTGTCTCAATGACCAATCTTGGTACATAGATGTCGCTGTCTCAATGACCAATCTCGTAACATAGATGTCGCTGTCTCAATGACCAATCTTGGTGCATAGATGTCTGTCTCAATGACCAATCTTGGTACATAGATGTCTGTCTCAATGACCAATCTTGGTACATAGATGTCACTGTCTCAATGGTCAATCTTGGTACATAGATGTCTGTCTCAATGACCAATCTTGGTACATAGATGTCACTGTCTCAATGACCAATCTTGGTACATAGATGTCTGTCTCAATGACCAATCTTGGTACATAGATGTCACTGTCTCAATAATCAATCTTGGTACATAGATGTCTGTCTCAATGACCAATCTTGGTACATAGATGTCACTGTCTCAATGACCAATCTTGGTACATAGATGTCTGTCTCAATGACCAATCTTGGTACATAGATGTCTGTCTCAATGACCAATCTTGGTACATAGATGTCGCTGTCTCAATGACCAATCTTGGTACACAGATGTCTGTCTCAATGACCAATCTTGTTACATAGATGTCGCTGTCTCAATGACCAATCTTGGTACATAGATGTCTGTCTCAATGACCAATCTTGGTACATAGATGTCACTGTCTCAATGACCAATCTTGGTACATAGATGTCGCTGTCTCAATGACCAATCTTGGTACATAGATGTCTGTCTCAATGACCAATCTTGGTACATAGATGTCGCTGTCTCAATGACCAATCTTGGTACACAGATGTCTGTCTCAATGACCAATCTTGTTACATAGATGTCGCTGTCTCAATGACCAATCTTGGTACATAGATGTCTGTCTCAATGATCAATCTTGGTACATAGATGTCTGTCTCAATGACCAATCTTGTTACATAGATGTCGCTGTCTCAATGATCAATCTTGGTACATAGATGTCGCTGTCTCAATTATTAACCATGGTAAGTACATGTCCCCGTTGTGTGATTGGTGTCAGTAGAAATACATTGTATTAGCAATGATTAATAATTCAAATATATAGCTTTATTTACACATTGTACTTCCTGATTTAAACTGTAATGATATATGATCCTCTTATGTAAAGTTGGAAACCGGATGTTACCGGTCAGGATCAGGTCTGGGTTGGTGTGCAGTTACCTAGCTACCATGGTTGGAAAACAACTTAGGGGCAACACATAGGTTACAATCAGTCACGTTTTATAAGGATACACAAATAGTATTTGTGTTTTAAAGGGGCAAACAAATAGTATTGACGTTTGATAGGAACACATAGAATTCACGTTTCATAGAACGCACAGTATTAATGTATTTTTAATGACGCAAACAAGTCACATGTTATTGGAACTCACGGAATTCATGTTTTATATTGACACACAGTATTCACGTTTGATAGGGACACACAGTATCCTTGTTTTATAATGACACAGTATTCACGTTTTAAAGGGACGCAGTATCCTCGTTTTATAATGACACACAGTATTCGCGTTTTATAGAACCCACAGTATTCACGTTATATAGAACACCCAGAATCCATGTTTTACAGGGACACGTAGCTTATGTAGACTATAATATATTACCATTATTGCCGAAACCCATCGTTTTCATATTCCTCGTTGTTTCAATAAAGTTCAGTATAAGAACCACGAAATCAGCCTGTTAATAGCGATATGTTTATGGATTCGCCATAAACTATACAGCTAAGAACAATAGCGTCATGTTCTGAAAATAAAAATTATAAACTATTCATGAGTAAAACGAAACTAAAATAGACAATGCAGCTGGCAGTTTTACACAGAAATATTGATTAGAGTGGTGTCTATGTCGTTCACCCAGATAGGTGCATCTCGTCACCACCCGTCCAGTCAGGCGGCACGCGCAAAGTCTATACAAAAAAATCATGTTATCGCGAAATGCCAACCCGTCTATCAATAACATATTGGTAACTTACATGATAAGTATTACATTTGCTACTCTAATCGATTTCAGTGGTATTTCATCTAACTATAATTGGGAACATATGTTTAAACTGCCTTGATATGATTAACTCGTTGATGTTATAAAACATTAACCTGATGCCATATATTTTGTAAATCAAGTTCACACACTATGTCAGACTTTGAGCAAGGACGGAAGATCAAAATATGAGATGAGGACATCTGGACAGGGCAGACTGTCATTGTCAGACAGGTGACTCCAGTCTTTAAACGTCTGATAGGAGAATCGAACCCCAGCCGCCTTGGTGAAAGGCAGCTGTGTTCCACCACCAAACCATCCATTGCATTTCATGTAATAGTATAGGATTTAATATCATGACACTGTTATTGATAAAAAGTTGTCCATTACATAGTATGCTAGATACACAGAGAACGTGGTCATCGTCTTCATGTAAGATCTGGTATGGACAGATTCAGGAAACCTATATCAGGTTCGGACAGATTCAGGAAAACCTAGATCAGGTTCGGACAGATTCAGGAAAAACCTAGATCAGGTTCGGACAGATTCCGGAAAACCTAGATCTGATACGGACAGATTCCGGAAAACCTTGATCTGGTATGGACAGATTCAGGAAAACCTAGATCAGTTCGGACAGATTTCGGAAAACCTAGATCAGGTTCGGACTGATTCCGGAAATCCTAGATATGGTACGGACAGATTCCGGAAAACCTAGATCCTGTACGGACAGATTCCGGTAAACCTTGAACTGGTATGGACAGATTCCGGTTTCCATGGTACGAACAGGTACTTATTTATCTACTCACTTGTAGTTGTGACGACAATGGCGTACATTGCAAACATTTTTTTAAGCAACAAAACGCTACCCGTAACGCCTCGTCAATATCTGCCGCTAGGCAAATGATACAAATAAACCAGAGAGCAATCGAAATATTCACTACAAATTAGTGTTGATAGGTCAATCAACCAACGAACAATGCGATTTTCATTTTATGGAAAGTACGCACGTACCATGTGCGTCACGTGATCGCCTGACATGCTCAGGCAGGTGCTTTTATTAATTCAGAAGCAATGAGTACCCCTCTTTAGTGTGATGATTATACTTTGTACTTACCGGGACACATGCAACATTATGTCGACTAGTCCAAGGTCTGATTTGTTATTTATATCGGGTCATAAATACATGTACAGCCTTCGGCATGTGTTTTTTGTGGATCTTAGTTTACTCGGGGTGGACGTACTCTTAATTGATATCACTTTATTATCAGGACATTAAGTTGACCTTTAACGATTTCTGAAGTCAGATCACCATTTCTCAGTAACCTGAAGGGTCAAAACATATGTTAAATAAATAAATGTTCCTTCGATCCAATCTCATTTTGATTAGTCAAAAACATACTCTGAAAGGGTCTACCGTAAGCCCTGATAATGTGTTATGAAAAATGGAATGGATGAAACTTTTCCGTCAAAAGTGGACATACAAATGGTATATTTTTATCGTGAATATCGGAGATAATATGACGTTATAAAGACATTATAGTGGTATTTATGTAAAGTTTAGCTGCATATCGCATCCTTTTAGCAGGTACAGTGTTTGGCTGGAATGTCTTGAACGCCGTAGCTATTACAAATGGTATATACATTGTAGCTGTTACATATGGTATATAACTGTTACATATGGTATATAGCTGTTACATATGGTATATAGCTGTTACATATGGTATATCATATAAACATAATGCGTTTGGTTTTCCTTAACTATACGCATAAGGTATATCTTGAGTTGTTACCCGACTCTCTATAAAAATGTAAATGAAGTTATGCAATAATATAATGAAGTTATACATTATATCATTTTTTTATAATGAAGTTATAGATCATCTTTCTTACCGTCAGCTGTAGAATTATGGATCTCCGTACCTCCAGAAATCAGAAATAACCCTTCAATGACAATCTTCAAAAAATTCCTTAATAGAAATCTTACACGTCCTCCTTCACACAGAAACTATGGAAAACGTAAATTGCAAATTTTACACACCAGACTTCGCTTACATTGCAGTACATTAAAAGAACATTTGTCCAATAGAAACTTATTTGACAGCCCGTTTTGTACGTGTGGATATATTGAATACAACTTTCATTTCCTCTTCATGTGTGAAAAATATCAAAATCAAAGAAAACAGTTCATTTTTACCCTAGATATGGACTTAAACACCGATATACTGTTATGAGGACACCAAAACTTATCTGATGAAGTAAAATGAAACAATTGTTGCTGCGGTGCAGACTTTTATTCTTTATTCTAAAAGGTTTGACTAAAAGGAATCAGAATATATATCATAGTTAACCCCCAGTAAAAAACCAAATTGAAGCTATGAATGTGATAGTTATGTATCAATGTAAAATATTCAAACAACTCTCAACAAATTTTAGTTATATATGTTCCACCAATGTTCTTTAACTGACATTTCATTCCTTGAATGTACATATTATGTTTTAATACATTTTCATTTATAGAACTACATATATAAATTGTAAAATGATTAAGTAGTGTTGTGAATCGACCACTATGCTACATAAAATTATGCTGACCTTTTAAGGGAGATCTAAGCTTTAAGCTTGTTTCCAGATCCTTTTGCAAATTATGAACTGATATTTGGTATTTTTGTATGCAATGTCTATGAATTAAATGAAATACGGTTTAAACTAAATAGGTAGATATTCATTGTATGTGCAACGTTAAACAGCAGAAATGAACTATTGGCTGAACATTTTAAAAACTAATAATTGTGTTTTAAAATCATCTTATACGCACAACAATAACAAATTGTAAAAGTAATTGGGTATATCACATTAAAATGAGCTTTGTAGTTTGGATTGTGGTTATATTTGGAATAGCCAATACGTTTTAAATGAAAATCATTTTATGCAAATGTCCAACGTGTTTATTATGTTTTTATTCAAAAAATACGCAGTACGTTTTAAACATCTTCGAAATTTTATTTATACAAACATATTGTGGATACCTTCAATACTGAATTTGATCTTATTAAACCAATTGTTTATAGATTAAAAAAAAGTTATTGAGTCAATTCCATATGCAAGGACACAGTCTTAATATTGAATTTGGGCGCTACAATAAAATACCTAGAAGTCAACGAATTTGCACAGTTTGTGACAAAAATGACGTCGAGGACGAATTACATTTTGTGCTTCTTTGTCCTGCATATTCAGAATTAAGTAAAAACATACATCGAAGAGTATCATTATTGCCGTCCAAGTGTATATAAATTAATTGAATGTTCCAGTGAAAGTGTTAAAACTTTGAATAGATTGGGTAAATTTTTGTTACATGCCACGGCAGAAAGAAAAACTCTCTTCGTAAGTAATTAAATTAAATATGTCTTAGAAAATAAGTTCCAGTTTTCATGTTTATTGTTTTAGTTTAGAAATAAGTTACTTATACTGAATTGTATACATTGACATGCCAATCTTACGTAAATGCTGAGTTGATATGCATCAGTTACAAGTTCTCAGAATTAATATGTAATTCATTTTCGATTATGTGTCGTAATTACATTGCTGGTGTTATGTCCTCCACTATCTTGTCGTTCAATTTGCAGTATGTATACAAACATATGAATATTTTGTTATCATATATGCTGTGTTGCATTTGGAAATAAATTGAATTGAATACAATGACGTAATGAAGTTATAACAATAATATAATGAAGTTATTACAATGGTATAATGAAGTTATTACAATGGTATCATGAAGTTATTACAAATGGTATAATGAAGTTAATACAATGGTATAATGAAGTTATTATAATAATATAACGAAGTTTTTACAATAATATAATAAACTTGTACAATTATATCATGGTATTTGTATATAATAAAATGACGGAATGGTTTAACGATAAAATGTCGATTACACTAAATCATACAGTGACGAAAGCATATACTAATATAATGTTGAAACTAAATAATATAACGAAACATCAAATCATTTATTGATGATATCGAATGATATAACTACAAAACCAAATCATATAACGACAACAACGTACTAATATAGTATAGTGGAGTAACCGAATCAAAACACAACAGTATTTAATCACATTATGACGAAAGTATATAACGGTAAAGTCAAAATATATACTGGTGAAAGTATTCAATCCAGTTTCAGAACCATATAAAATTGAAACCAAATCATTGCTGATATCGAATAATACATTGATAAAATCAAATAATAGAATATGACATTATATATTATAACGATGAAATCATACAATATCATGGTATTAAATCATACATTACTGATATCAAATAATATGTTGATTGAATCAAATAATATGTTGATGGAATCAAATTATATATATCGATGGAATCAAATAATATATTGATGAAATCATATAATATAAAGATGATTTCTATCCCTCACAGTATTTTCATGTTAAAGGTGACAGATATGGCGTTTCATATATGTCCGTCACGCCGTCTTGTTGCTCGTTACAGCGGTGGTACGTAATTTGTCCATTGCATTGACTTTGGTCTGTTTTATGACACATCCTTGGGCACGCATGCGTATTGCGGAGCCTCCTTTTCAGATATCGTGGAACAGACGTTCTGAGGGCTCGTTTTATTACGGCGTGTAAAGCTCTTTAAAACGTGGTTTATATTTGAACTCTACAGAGCTATATATAACTCAATTGGAACTGTTATGTTGCCGATAAAATATCTGCTAGCGAATAGCTTATACTAAAACTTCTGTCTCTGAAATACGATATATTTGAAAATACGACATAAAAATCTCTGGAGAACCTCGGAGATAAGAATTAGAGAATTCTCCTGTCTGTAGACCGATTTAGGAGCATTGTCAGAACAGTTTTATTATTTGTTTAGAAATTCATCATACTCAACGGTTACCACTGATTGTTTTCCGATGCATCCACCTACTTATTGGTATTGTCTGAGCCAAGGGAATAACGGTTTCTTGTTGGAAGAAACTTACCTAGAATGTATTTGAGCAAACTTCTTTGGCTTATTTTTTCGGCAAATTTATTTTTTAACAAAGTTGAATTTATAAATTGATCTTTTAAACATATATTCGGCTTTGTACCCTATTTCTATCAAACAGTAAGTTTCAGAAGGAAGGTTCGTCTGCTGCGTCGTTCCCTGTTCGATCAGCTTTCGTTATTGATACAAACACAGTGTTATGTTAAGGGATAATAGACAATGGCTTAGCCAACATTCTTCTACAAAATAAGATTCCACAATCCCACAAGATCTATTTCAGAGGTCAAGAGACCTTGCTGTTTAGTCATTGGCATGCTAGCATTAGTGCATAGTGGTGAATGACTTCTAGTATTTTTTAGTGAATTAACATTAGACAGACTTTTTACTCTCCATATTGCCTCAATTCATACTCACAATTAAAACCATTCACTAGCTCTCAATAAGCCCCGATGATTAAATACAGGTACTTTTTTGGATCTCACATTCAATTTATTTTCTTGCCTCTTTGAGCAAAGTATGAACCCCTTTCCGCTGAAATCTATTGACTAAGTGTAGTGTTATCTACCTCCCCAATGACATGTATCAAGTTTATGCTATACTATACACACCGTCTCCATTCACAGTTTGAATTGAACCTAAGTCCAACACAAATATGGTGCTGTAGTAAATCAATGATGAAAGAGTGTGACAGGTATTGTCTTAGTAGAGCGACTTAGTACACTTGGTTAACCGGCTACCATCAATGGCTCGATTATATCAGTCGCAGATTCTTAGTCGGTGCATGGTATGGTATGTGGACACATCATCCAAGTCGTTATGGGGTGAGAATTATGAGGCAATATCGATGGACAGATTGCCAGACAGCCTACTCTTGGCACTTAGCAATTTCAAAAATGAAATATTTTCTCCCAAATCCGAAAATTCAAAACATATGTCATGTCTCTCCTAACCAAGTAGAAACAACAGAGAATTCGAGTTCAAAATTGATAAAACGAGGAGAAAATAACAATAAATAAATTTTGATCGAGGAGACCCTTGAAAGAGTGTAAGGAGAACAAAACCGCCAGAAGCGTCTTCGGCTTACACGACGAAACCAGCCATACAAATCTAGGTCAAATTAATCCAGGTAAAGTCACATGCTCAAAATGAAATGATAATTAAGGTGATGACAATTGAATCACTAGGCATATCAAAAAGTATTGAACACGTCCGAATTCATACAAAAATTAGAAAATTTCCTCCAGATAAGATCATGACGTCATGGTCTTCATCAACCCGTATCTCTCGGAACCCCGTGTTGTTCATTGTCTCTTCAGTAGTCAATATCTGTCATGTAAGGCGTGATAATGGTAACATTGGATATCTGTCACGTAAGTCGTGATAATGGTAACATTGGATATCTGTCACGTAAGTCGTGATAATGGTCACATTGGATATCTGTCACGTAAGTCGTGATAATGGTAACATTGGATATCTGGGACATGTAAACACCGTAGGTAGGAGATGCAGGCGTTTTGCTACATCTGCCCAGAAATAATTAACCATAGAGAAATTGAAATCATCATGCTTATAATACAGATTAGTTGAAAGCTGTCCCTATTGGTTACGCTGTAAGTAAAGATCGAGGTAAGCGCCTGATGTTGAAGAGTCTGAATAATAAAATGACAAAGAAAAATGGAAGAGTTTCCATGGACAAAAACTGCGAACATACTGTTTCCATAACATCCTGTTCCGGATGGTTTTTACAACTTGACGTAGTACTTAGTTACCAAGTCGTACCCTTTCCCTCACACAACACGGTAAACAGCGATAATCTAGTTCTTCACTCTTCTGTGTCCCTATGTTGTTTCCACATCGATCCCGTCGCTTTGTTTTGTTTATCTCCAGTTGAAAGACATACCTAGTCTGAACTTTCCGATAATTGATATAGGCATGCCAGGAACCGCTCCATATAAAAGAAGTGTGGTTCTCCTTTCATCTGTTTTATCCCACTTGACATTTCGTAATATCGATTTACCCATCCGTGTTTGTCCGCCGCCATGACACCCCCGGCCAGGCGGATCTATCGGGTTGATTTAGTCGTTTAACGGTTATCGCATATCGATCCAATGCTGCTATGATCTATATATTCATTGATCATAATGTCTATCTCATGTACACACTATATCTAGTGTACTACAGTGGTGTGCTGGGTGAATGCCACCTCTAAAGGAATATGGCGAAGTAAGTTTACAGATCAGCATATACTCGTAAGCTCTAAACAAAAAGGGTAAACAAAAGCGGTAAAGAATTGTCGTGCGAGAGACATAAACAAAGAGGATAGAGAGAAATGGCGTGCGAGAGACATTAACAATTTAAGGGGGTAGAGAATAGGTGTGCGAAAGACAAAAAAATGGGCAAAGTAAAGGCGTGCAAAGACATTATCAAAAGGGGTAGAGAAATGGCGTGCGAGAGACATAAACAAAAGGGTAGAGAAATGGCGTGCGAGAGACATAAACAAAAGAAGGAAAAAGAATAGGTGTGCGAGAGACAAAAACAAAAGAGGGAAAAGAATAGGCGACCCAGAGACATAAACAAAGGGTAAAGAATAGGCGACCCAGAGACATAAACAAAAGAGGGAAAAGAATAGGCGACCCAGAGACATAAACAAAAGAAGGAAAAGAATAGGCGACCCAGAGACATAAACAAAAGAGGGAAAAGAATAGGCGACCCAGAGACATAAACAAAAGGGTAAAGAATAGGCGACCCAGAGACATAAACAAAAGAGGGAAAAGAATAGGCGACCCAGAGACATAAACAAAAGAGGGAAAAGAATAGGCGACCCAGAGACATAAACAAAAGAAGGAAAAGAATAGGCGACCCAGAGACATAAACAAAAGAAGGAAAAGAATAGGCAACCCAGAGACATAAACAAAAGAGGTAAAGAATAGGCGTGCGAGAGACAAAAACAAAAGAGGGAAAATAATAGGCGACCTAGAGACATTGGGCATAAATAAGGGAGGAAAAGGAAGTATGAGGAGAAAACCGTATAGACTGTATAATTACACTTCTATTAGTAAATCTGGGCCCATATTGATCCATAGCTAAATGATTTTTACCGCAAACATTCCAAAGTAAGCGTAATTCCCACAGTTGACCTTAACAGCGGAGTATTGACGGTTTTGTTTTGACATTGGTTTGTTAGAATGGTAGCCCTGTTCCTTTGGTTAGTCATGTGATTCACGTGTTTACACACAGCGGTACCATTGCTTAAAGTCTATGTGTTCAATAGAAAGTGATAGGAGCATCATTAGAGTCCATTGTCCAGTTGAATACTTGCTCTAACAGTGTGATAATTATGAATTATGGAGTCGAGTCCATCTAACGTTAATGGTCCATCTAAGTCATCAGCGTGGTAACCATGGTTTGTTTACACGCGATGCCGTGATATAACATCCGATATGAAAATGGCACGCGGAATGTTTATATCAGTTATTTGTAGATCGATATGAACAACAATGCCATTATTTTTACTGTATTTCTTGTATACAAAGTTATGTAATATACCGATCGTCTCAACATCCACACCGAATGTGTTTAAATTAAAATTTAACACACCATAGTATGAAAGACAATTTGTATTCAATTTATTTTCAAAATAATGACATAATCTGTATCAGTGAAACGCTTTGTACGTGACTGTATCCCTTTAGAGTTGTTCGCGACCCTGTAACTGACCCCGAGATTGACGCTTTTGCCTGTGATACCGACATAAACGAACACACTCTAGTATTTCCTTTGTACCCCCTGGGTTAACCAAAATGTTCTTATATGGACTACGAGAACGCTCATATCTTGTCATCAAAGTCAATTATAGGTGAACACGGAGTGGGTCGACGTGCCATGTTGGAAATCAAGACAAAGAACGACAAAGATTTGCAGTAAACCGTCAGTGTGGTATTTTAGATTACTTTTCAAGGTTGATTAAATAATCCTTTCTGGTTAAAGCAGTCATTACAAAGGTCAACTGACACGAGAATGTCACTTCTGTACTAATGAAAGGTGGTCGTCATTAATAATTCCGACTTGTTTACTATTTCGGTTAAAACAGATCTCAGGTGGCCTTTGTTGTATAACACCGGGTTCATTATGTGATTACAGTGGTGGACTTTAGAGCGGATACCAGCGGGGACACGACCGCCCGCATGCTAACAGAACGCGAAGAACCTGAGAAGAACTTTTACTGCAGAATAATGTGTTAAGGCGTTTCACCAATCTTCGTTTAAATAAGGCCGCGTCTTAAGAGTCACGCTCTGCCATTAAAACGACCTAACTGATTGTCATGGTTAAATAAATCACCAGTTGTTCATATTTGTCACATGCATATGCTTTTATTTATTAAATTGTGTGTGTATTCAAATGGTATTGAGTTCTAGTACTTTTAGAAATGATCTGAACTGTTTATCAGTAGTTACATACCTATATGTGTCAATTAAAAGGATAACACATACAGCTTTTAATATGATTGATTGGGTATAAATATAGGAGAAAAAACTCACGGACCGACATACTAGCGGCTTTCAAAAAGAAAAAAAAAACCTGATTGTAACTAAAGTAATTTTGGTATATCTTTTATTTGCATTCAATTAATAATTATAAAATAATTCTAATACATTAGACTTACATGTATTATCAATACACAGTAATTCATTTTCGCTTCAATCACAGAAAGGTTTTATCCTTGTTAACAATTACGGTGTTGAGTATTACATTGGTGTGAGTTAAGTCTGTCACTTATGATACTGACAAGCGAGATTTGTTCGTCACTCACTAAAACATTAAACAGAGTTTGTAAATTATATTTCACCTCAAGAAATGTTCCATCTGCAATACCAAAGGGTAGTTTTCAGTAAACAATAACTAGTCTTAAAGGCAGACCTATCAAATCTTGTTCATAAACTTTTGTAGTTGGTCCCTGACTTAGGTTAACTAAAAACATCGTTTTTTTTATATTTAGTATTTACGTACAAAATGTATATGGAAAACAATGCTTTTTAACCATCGTGTACTGGTTGACTTTCAAAACCTTGTGATAAAGTTCACCGAAAAATTGAGCAAAAGAACAAAATATTTTAGACTCAAGTACCTTTCAAAGCCAATTGAGAGTAAGATACAACAGAGCCAAATGAACTGTGTCGTACAGCTGTTCCTCCATCTAGACTCGCCAGGGAGGCGACCAAAAACTCGATAAAGGTCGACATCTTTAACACAGCTTAACCATTGTCCTTCTATATTGTTTAGATACATATTTATACATAAGGTTGTTACTTAACTTGTTATATGTTTTTATAAATTTTAGACATATACATTTGGTTACTTAACTTGTTATGTGGTTCTATAATATTAAGATAAATATCAAGTTTGTTATCTTGCTGGTAATGTGTTTTTATAATGTTCAGATAATTTTGACCCAAAATCCAATCATGGTATTAAGACCGTTATAATGTTGTTTGATACTTTATGTAGACCCATGTTAAGTCGGTGTTATAAATAGACAGTATAATATGTTATGTTCATGGATTTAGACATTTACCTGGCCACCTCAAACTATCTGCTGAATCATTCTGTATTGTGGGTGAACTTACACTGACAAGGAATGTGTGAAGAGAAACCTAAATGACACTGATAATGTAATGTAGACACTTGTGGAGTACAAACATATGTGTATATATTAGAAGAAAATTAGCAGAGAACTGTATTATGAAGTTGTATTTTCTCGAATCATTTACCATACAATATATATATAGCTTCCATTATTGATTTGTGTTGGGTATCATTGCTGTAGAACAGCTGGCATACAGCTATCATTATATGGCAGAGTAGAAGGTCATTAAAATCAAATGAAATTCATCGTCTCATTCATATAACATAACATAATAAGTATCCTATCTATAAACTCCCACATATAATCTTTCTTTTGTGTTGACATATTTATCTTACAAACATGATTTATATAATTGGTATAGATATGTTCTGACATCAAATGTCGATGTCTAAGAACAGCAGGGAATATCAAAATTTAACAACATTGTAATTCTAACTCAGATTCAACAAAACGAGGATAAACACGAAAAAAATATAGACTTACAGGGATACCGTTGACAAAGGACCAGGATGATACGATCATGAGGTCCGAGAGAGTTACCGTCTTCTGCGTCTTTTGAGAAACTGTAGACATATTTTATTGCCATAATTAATTTTAACAAAGAGTTAGGCATAAGTTATTACAACTTATTGGATCCTTGTCTAATTATACATTTACAATTACACTATTACAATGGAATATGTATAAACACGGAGAAGATTTATATATAATACCAGGTACAAGTATACAACATAAAAACACTATCAAGATATATTGATAAATTTGATAAAACTGCACACATCTAAACACTATGGAGTTTAATTCCTATACTCAATGCAGGACAAGAAACAGATATAAGGCTCCATAATTTGTAAAATAAAAGATGTTTTCTCTTGATGAAAGGATGAAAACAATCCCTTAGGGTTATAGAAAACATGTTTGTATATTATTTGCTGTTATAATACAGGTTTAAACCATTTAAGAAGATTCTATAATTGATTAATCTGCACATTTGAAATAAGGGAAAAAACAACAGCAGTGTATTACCTAAATAGTTACTTATCTTAGTTCTGGATGGTTCACTTATATGTTAATGAATGTGGTAACGATCATGGATATGTATTTTTCAAAACTGATGTCTGATACTGATATGATATCGATATTATACAACGTATGTATTTACTTTGTATTTAGGTTTACATTGAGATATACACTAGTATGTGTTTGATATACAACAACCTACACCATTGTTATATATTATATATCTATGTAATAGTCTATTAAGGTATACTAGAGAACGTGTATGTCCAACATTTTAATATTGTAGTTTGTCTGTTATGTCATTGTAATATAAGATTTTATACAGTACAGGTATATTCAAAAGGTAAATGTATAGATCATTTTACCTGTAGTGTTATATGTTTGCTAATATTGATTACCGCGTAATGAATAGTCATCTGGTTAACCATAGTGTATGAAGCTCTATTTACGCCAACGTATAACGTCTAGTCTGAAGTCTGTAGAGGATATAGTCCAGTGTCATTGTGTCTATGTCAAAGTCTGTAGAGGATAGAGTCCAGTGTCATTGAGTCTATGTCTGTAGAGGATATAGTCCAGTGTCATTGTGTCTATGTCTGTAGAGGATATAGTCCAGTGTCATTGTGTCTATGTCTGTAGAGGATATAGTCCAGTGTCATTGTGTCTATGTCAAAGTCTGTAGAGGATATAGTCCAGAGTCATTGTGTCTATGTCTGTAGAGGATATAGTCCAGTGTCATTGTGTCTATGTCAAAGTCTGTAGAGGATATAGTCCAGTGTCATTGTGTCTATGTCTGTAGAGGATATAGTCCAGTGTCATTGTGTCTATGTCTGTAGAGGATATAGTCCAGTGTCATTGTGTCTATGTCTGTAGAGTATATAGTCCAGTGTCATTGTGTCGATGTCTGTAGAGGATATAGTCCAGTGTCATTGTGTCTATGACTGTAGAGGATATAGTCCAGTGTCATTGTGTCTATGTCAAAGTCTGTAGAGGATATAGTCCAGTGTCATTGTGTCTATGTCTGTAGAGGATATAGTCCAGTGTCATTGTGTCTATGTCTGTAGAGGATATAGTCCAGTGTCATTGTGTCTATGTCAAAGTCTGTAGAGGTGTTTAATTTCTCTGTCATGATGTCAAAGTCGACAGTGTGTATTGTGCCATTTGTGGTGGATCAATAGCAGATGGCTACAAGGTAGTCATTGATACTATCGATATTGTCAAATAAAATAATCCGATGAATACGTCGGTATGTGACAAACTATAAAATGAGAATTTAATGGTTCTATGAAGGCCTTGTGACCCAGTTTAATCTTAAAGCACCGTATTACATTACGACTAGCCGAGTACATCAATATAACAAACGACATCGTATTGTCTTGATGACTTTGTAAGATTTTACTCTTCATTATGTTATGAAAACATTATTTCATGAAACCGAGGACATAATAACTGTTCTGGTTACGGTTACGGTTCTTGCAAATGATTTCCCTACTCTACGCTCGTCCACTCACTTGGGACAGCGGCAGGTAGAGGCGATTCATATTACGGTAGCAACGTTAACGCCATGCGATAAAAGCACGCCAAGATTAGCACGACACGGCCGTTGTCCCCGTAACTATATCCGCCTTAGTTCCAGGACACACGTCCAGACTTATGCTATGTAATTGACGTGCCAAGATTGTATAAACGGCCGGTGTTTTTACCACACACTGCGCGTTTGCTACTGATGCACATTACAATGTACATATGATCTTTTACGTTAATATCAAAAGCCATTACTTTGCCGCTATCGCTGGCGTTGTAGATTATAGAAGCACAATGGCCTGAGGTAGACGTCGTGGACGAGAATAATAGATTAAGAAAAAACATAATCAGCTTCACATTACATATTTTAGTTACCTAGCAACACTTGATGAATTAAGGGCGAAATCATATGAGTGGGAATGAAAAGCAAACATTTCATGCATTAATCGCGCGTTAATATAAAACAGGAGAGCCGTTTTGATACTAGCCTACGTTCATAAATACGATGACATACACGTCACTATTACCTATCCACAAGGTGTTATAAAACAGTATTAATCTAGGTCGTTACAGTATTAATGTAAATAAACATCCAATTGGTTGTACCTTCACCAATCAATAGGTGCAAATTAATCAACGTTAATAGGGTCTACCAACCTTGTGAACCATATCAATTTAATTAAGAAATCTTTGTTTTCAATATTAAATGGTGTTGGTTTTTTTTTATCCAAGAGTTAAACACGTAAAGTTTCTTTTGTTGTCTTGTGATCACAAAGTTATGACAAAGGATAGTAAAATTAACAAGAACGAGAAACGATTTGTTTGGTCGCAAACATCGTGCGGGAGAAGCATTCATTGGTCTCGTAAAGTTCCCCAAACAGAAAAAATAACAAAATACTTGGTTTCTTTTGCTATGTAGGTTGTTAAAAGTTTAACTGTATATGTTGATTAACTTTTTTATTGTTTGTGAGTAAAAGAAACACTTTTTGCAGCGTAAAAATAATTGCATGTTTCAGTTGATAGACTATTTTCAGCTGATTTGATTAACATTTTTATTAGAATACTTTGATAATATACTGACAAAAATGGTTGTTTGAAAATGTAAAAACGGCTTGGTTGTCGAGTTCTTTAAATCATTGTTCCTTGTGACATGGTAACATGTGTTATTATGAATTCATTACAGCAATTGTTGGTATTAGTTGTTACAGCAATTTTTGGTATTAGTTGTTACAGCAATTGTTGGTACAGGAATTCCGACCAGATGCCTGTGCGTACATGCTTCAGTCTTTTTTTGCGATGAAATAAGTCTTCCTTATGCTGTACCTGTAAATGTGTATTTTTATGATTATGATTTTTGTGATTCACGAAATGTATTGTTTTGCAATGAGGTGTTGTCTTTAAATTCGAATTGTACGGTTTATTTGACAAATAAGTCTTTCGAAATTTAATTTTAATTCTTTGTAAAAAAATAAGTTTTAATAATGTATTGTATGTGACCACAGACATACTGAATATAAAATGGTAAAATTAAAAAAATAACTTGTGAAATAGATGTTTTAGTTTTGTTAATTCTAGGAATGTGAGTGACATTGCCAATTGCCATTTTCTTAACATACAGAAAAGTGTCATTTTGTTCCTAGTTTCATAATCAGTAACGAAGTCCTGACCCAGTTATACATTTATCTGTAATTGGCAATTTGCAATTACCAGGAATATAGTTTGGCACGATGTAACTGTCATTGACAATAATATTGACGTGTGTTACTGTGTTATTGACTTTTATTTGCAAGTTATCAGGGATATTAGTTTGAACTGCAACTTCCAATGACAATTTATCAAATGTAGACTCGGATGGTATACAATGTCAAATCTTACGCAAAAAAAAGACAACAAAACCTTTACCACTTCAGAACATCTAGGCAACCCCCAACAGCATTATAAAACACCAATTGTGCAGTTTATCAGGTATTTTGCAACAATATGCTTCCTATAATGATCCCTGTTTATGGCATGTGTTTATTATTACGTGTATGCCATAAGTAAGTATTTTATAAAATTTATAGTGTACAATAATATAAAATTTCATTCTTGACTGATTTCTTTCAAATTTTATTTTTATTATTTAATTACAGATAGCAGCTTCCTGCTGGCCAACGCACGGATCGTGGAGTACCCTATAGTATATTGTAACGACGGGTTCTGTAAACTCTCCGGATATAACCGAGCGGAAGTGATGCAAAAAAGTTGCACGTGTAGTTTTATGTACGGTGATCTAACGGACCAGGACACTGTTCTAAAAATAGAACAATCTTTTGAGGGTGTGGAACAAGAACAAGTGGAAATTCTATTATACAAGAAAAATAGTAAGTTTTCTTATAACATCTTTTGTTTACAGGCCATTTTAATAACGACACTCGTGTTTCAACGATGTGTGACTTGAATTATTATTGACTATTCATACATACTCTTGTATGTTTTGCCTCATACACTTGAATATCATATCATTTTTCACGAATGAAAGTATCAACAATTTTCTCAAGAGTGCCAAATATCGACAAAACACTATCTATATATAGGGTATACACTTATCTACTTATTGGTCAACAAAGTTCAAAATTTTAAAACAAGTTCCTATAAAGAGCAGTACTGATTAAATCGTTCTTTTGGTTTGGCATGCATAACGTAAACTGTCGAAGACATTTCGAGGTAAAGTGATTTGTATATATTGCTATCTATCAATCAATCAGTTATTGCATTTTTTCAGTGATATATTCAGAAATTTGATTTGAATTTACTATCAAAACAAATTATGGAAAGACGCATGATATCTGGTTCTAGTGAGCAAAACATATTATATCTCCTGTCTTTTTACTAATTCTCTCTGTATCAGAATGATCTATATCATTATACAAATCGGTTTCATCTATGCGAATCTCCGCATTTCTTTGACCATTAAAGCCATTTAAAGTAGTGCTTGTCATGCCCTCTCGTTTTCAACCTTCCACATGTTACACACGTCAATATTGTGCACGACAGATATATCGTTCCATCCATCACAACCATTGTATTAAGAAAACTCCCGCGTACTATCTTTTGAGCGTTGATAAATGTCACCTTTGTTTTAAGAAAGACCAGCTCTTCTTCGGCTTCGTACATCTGCCATCAGAGATTTACCTCGTTAGCATAACTGACCTTTGATTGAAACGGCCTAAATGATAGGTCTAAATGTAGCGCTGGCGGCAAACGTCCATTTCACACCATCATATTGTAACATAATTTATCTATACATTCTTGACTTACCCGAAAAGGTCATTTGCGATTGCCTCCTACGAGAATGTCAGAGAAAGTTTTAGCGACGAACCTTCATACTTGCATTTTAGTGGCTTCAACAACAGAAAACATGATAAACACCTATGAGTATAGGTAGACATCTTGTCTGGTTTTGTTCTATGTGACCCCTGAAACACACACTGTTGTAACCCACACGCTGATGTAACGTAGTTACACTGGCCGTCAATCTGTCACCAAGATTTGCTTGGAAAGTCGAAGGAGGGGGATTTCTAAAGGCTCAGGACATGTCTTTGTCAATTATTGTTTTTCTTATCCGATGACCTATCCCATCCTTCCCTCCGCGTTTATACGTTTGGGCGATCCTGACAAACTCCTCTATTTCGACGGGTCGGATTATACAATTTTTAAGTTATATCTTTGCAAGGCAGGCGCAAAGTATGCTGCTCAAAATTATCTGCCCTTAGAGTGAAATGTGAATTTATTTCATTATTTTTTCGCCTTCGTTTCCCTGACTATCTTCTGTATTTTAGCTTTCGGAGGTTGATGTATATATTATTAAAAACAAGGGAAGGGTTTCGCTACTGTTTTGTGTTTTCCTACAGACACCCTTACTTTCGCGTGGTTTTCCCCACCTTTCAGTTGTAGGATATTGATGAGTGTCTCCTCGTATTGATTGAGAAATTCCATTATATATGGCTCTTTCATCTTTTCATCGGATTAACTCTTAGCCTCGTTGTTTCGAAGTCCATTCACCTCGATTATGTTAAAGATTTTCCACCCTGATTCTTCGCCCTCCATTCAGAAATCAAATAGTCCAGACATCGAAAAGATTCAAGCTAGATCTATTAACCGTATAGATCATTTATGTTTCAGAACACAACCATCACTTGCAAGCATCTTGCATGCAATATTTTTGTTATGTATTATGATACTATGACTTTAAAGGCACCTGTAGATTTCGGATTTATTGCCATCACATCTGCTAGTTTGCAGCCATAGGGTTTTGTAGTAGCTCAAAAAAGTACTGAATCATGTATCTTGCCACAATTACTGGGGATCGCATCCTGCCATTTGTTAATTCCCTGGGGAAAAGTTACCCATTTAGACATTTCTAAAGCTACTTTTGTAATTGGAGTCTGGTTTGGTATGTTTTAAAATATATAAGTAGTTGTAGAGCCACCAAAAACTTCCGACGTAGTACTAGAGGGTCAGATGGATAAAATGCTGATTTCATTGTACAGGGTAGAGCGCAAAATGGTTATATTGCTGTAGTTTATGCATCAACTTACTATGTTTTGTTTTAAATTATCACTTGTTTACCTAAGAACATACCATTCTAAATTTTTTCAGATGTTAACTTGTGTTTGTGCTACCAGGATAGCGGTTCTGGTTATACTTTAGTAAAATTTGAATAATATAATCACCTAAGAAATGAAGTACTATTACTATGCTTTTTAAATATGATTATAGCTTAGAATGTATATTATTTCATTTATTTTTCCAACCAAAACAATGGAAATTTTGAAATAACTAGCCAACTATGATTGTTCCCTTATGGTATACTTTTATTAATTAAATTCATAAACACTCTAAACATGTGTTTTATAAGGAAAAACCTGTTATGTTTATGACACCAATATTAAAGTAGGTCACATATAGGTTTACATTTACCTACTGGCAAAATGTCAGTGGGTTAGTGGAACAATTCACTATGACTGGGAAATATTTTATAGTCAATTCCGTGTAATGATGATAGACTGGCAAACTTACGTTTTTAGTGTGTACAAACGGTTCAATTGAAATACAAGGGCAAAACTATTGCTTTACTCGATCACCTTGGGTGATGAACTTCGCTTTTTTTTTTTAGACAATTTCAACATGAGCTGCTTCGTTATTCATTTGGTTTGTCTCAAGGCCAACTATATTCATTTCACCATTAAATCGACAGAAGGAACAGTTAGTTCACTAATTTCAATTTATGTTTCAAGCTTTCCAGTTGTGTATATTTCACTTGCCCTGATGTGTACCAGTTAAATGTAAATGTTATCTATTCGATGGCTGAATTTCGACCACAATTTGTTTTCTATTTATTTTATTTTCATAAAGGATATTTTTGACGATTATATTGTATCTTGGAAAATACATGTATCTTACACAAGGAAATACAATCCCTCTAAAATTATAATGAAAATAAGAACATGCCTGTGTATAGGACAGGTTCCAGTATTAAGTGTGCGTAGACTGGTTCACACATGTTCAAGGTATTGACAAATAGGTTTACTTGAAACAAAAATAGAACGATGCTTCAGTTGATCCCATTTGGTGAGGAACTGAGTTTGTCTTGAACTTCACAGTTTATAAAATTTGTCTTTAACCCTACCCAACTGATCCCACAGGAAATCCAAAAAACCAAGATTAATTCCTTAAATAAAGGAGTTGGATAATCTTTCTTTAGTCCAATGCATTGTGGAGATCCATTGCTCTAACCTCTGCATTAACTCGTCCATTAACTCAAGAATAACATTTTTGTGTATCTTAATTGGTGTCGACTTAGTTTTCAGCTCTTTCCAATATCCAGATAGATAATTTCAGATGTTACGTAACAACAAACCAACTGTCGTAATAAGGTTCCTTATTCTCTTGATAAGATTTAAAACGCTTTAAGATGCGACATCGTCGACAAAAGAGTAATTATGATCGATTGAAAACAATAATAGTCTGTTGATATTATTACACAATATAAAAAATTGTATACTTTACGTAATTTATAACCATCATAAGGTTACGCTACTTTTTCCCTTTTAAATTCCATGTGAATACTTTATTAAATCTCGACGAAATTCTATCTTACTCGACCTCTAAATTTGGTATGCAACTTTAGGCTAATAAGCAAACTATTTTAGGCTGCTGTTATTATTTTATTTATTTATTTTTAATGGGTTTTTTTTGTGTTAATTAGATATTTTTAAACCTTAAATGATGCATTTTGGTGACAGGCAGTGTATACTGTCGGTGCTGTAGCATCATTAACAATAACATAATTCAATGTTTAATTCAGCTGACCATTAATCTGTTATATATATAACATTATATCTTTATATACCCCCTCCACAGGAACACCGCTATGGCTGCTGCTGCACGTTGCGCCAATCAAAAACGAGAAGGACCAGGTCGTACTCTTCTTGTGCACATTCAAAGACATAACTGCTTTAAAACAACCAATCGACGAGGAAGGTGGCAAAGGTAAGCTATACAAGATGAATTAACAAAGATGAACGTACATTTTAAAACATAACCAAACATACAGTTTGTATTTACCATGAAGATGAGAAAATATCGATTCTTAAAAAAATGACTTCTTACAGAACAAAATCGCCTCGAAACAATTTGTTATGTTAGGATGTGACAGTTGATATGTGAAGTCTTTAAGTAACACAATTGTACTGAGAACTACCATCTTGTATTTGCTGGCATTGTGCCGTCTGTTATCTAGCTAGACGTAAGCATTACTCTATGTCCCTGCGTCCCCTGTACATCCAACGGTACCGCGATTAGCCAGCAAGTTCCTGTCGAGTTTATCGTGATAAATGAACCACCATCGTTCCCCATCTCTCTTGTCAGGAGTATGGATTCGGCTTTTAATTGCATTTTGGAAACAAAGTTTACATATAGTGTGCATGTTTGAACGATGTTATACCAGTCAAATATGCTTTCCTGCTACATAAAACGCTGACAGAGGCACAATTACAACATAGTAACACACTACGGCCCAACAACGGAGCGATAAGGGATATCTTGCAGTTGATTAGCGTAGCAAAAGTCTACCACGGAAGGAATCCTGTTAGACCTTTACTGGTGTGTCGAGTCCTGGCAAACACTAAAATTACACGGCGATTATAGACCTGCGGGGTCCTACCCTCCAATATGCTACGTGTGACCACGGGCGATTGACGCCTTATCGATTGGCCACCTCCGCTTGGTGCCAAATTGCGATAGTTGGGAACGGGATTCTTCTGCAGGTCGCGGGGTACTCAGTGGGTACATTACAGCTTATTGTGAACGCTAGACAAATAAATATTAAGCCATCAATCTCTAAAGTACAGGTCTGAAAAGGCTAGCGCAACAGTGAAACACAGTCTGAGTTATGGTCAACGTATGACGACTCCATTTGTACCTTCTCGCGTTGGTATGTCAGACACAGACCCGCCTATTCATTGATTTCAAGGGATACTCGGAAGTCATATAAAAATCCACTAATTGTTAAAATAAAGAGTTATTAAAACATAACCGACACATTTAGCAAATGCAAACATTATCGTTAGAATTAATGTTAAAAGTCATCAAACAAAGCATTATATTGTGTAAGGAAGGAGACATTTTTTTCAACATTTGGACAGACATAAACATTAGCTTTTGGTTTGTTTACGGTAATAAATAAGTCCTTTCTCTGAGTACCCTGTACTGCTGCTTGAAGAGTTGCACATTGAACACTTAAACAATTCATTATACTATAACCAATGAAGAAGACAACGCCACAGACCTCATATGAGACAACCAGAGATTATTTCAAACTCGACCAGCCCCCGTGGTTGCTTGTCGGACAGTACTAAGCGACACTGCCACTGCTGGGCGAGTATTAGTGGGCGACACCGCCACTGCGAAGCTGGTTAAGCCATTCAGTATTGTAGCATGTATACATCACCACCAATGATCGAGCACTCCATGTATGGCGCTCAGCCATACCATTAATTCATGCGATTGAAAATAACACCTTATCCTGAATCCATGTCATTCTGATTGAAGTCTTTGGAAATCTCAGGAAATAGTCGGACAGAATATTTTCAATCCAAAACCGTTTACGCTAGGTCTGCGATTCAATGATCATCCCTCTACGGATAATGGATTAGGATTTCTATCGAGGAATTAAAGGACGTTTATGAATTATTGTAGAGGAAAACGAGACGATTATAGCCGTATTCCTATATAACGATACCCCGAACTGATTAATCACCTAGGGCAGACATGCATATAACCGATCCATTCCGTACGGAACGATTTACCACCGGAACTGAAATCTAGGCATTTCTTACACAATTAATTTCTATGGGGGAAAGTGCGCCGAGCAAACATTTCAAAATAAAGCAAAACGGTATAATCGAGGTAACATATATGTATTTTACCACTGGGAGGGGCGGTGTAAAGCTTCATAAATACAGGTCTTATGTAAGCGGGACATTCCCCTATGAATCAATTCAATTTATTGGCAATAATTGTGGTGGGACTCCTGGTTTGTTGTGGCATACTGGTACAAGGAAATTGACTGGCTTCGTGTAAATCATCCAACCATTTTGGAACTCTTCATTATTGTCATATGTATAGGAGCTAAATGTTGTTGAACTCTCTAGATTTATCATAGGAACAGAAACATCCATAGAGTTACATTCATTATAAAATACTCTATATTTACCATAGTCATATACGATACGCTAGCCATTACATACCTCTCTCGATTGATCATAGAAATATTAATTAATATTAATCGGCCTTTATAAAGCTCTCTAGAATTATCATACGATAAAGAATAGATGCCAACTAGTATACAACCTTCTTATTGTGTACTAAACTTTCTAGATGTTACACTACAATAGAAAAGTCAGCATGAGTTCTCCAAATGTTATACTAAAAGAAAAAGCCAGCTGGTACAATAGAAAAGTCAGCTTGTATGAAGTTCTCTACATTAACATGACAATACAAAAAATCAGCTGGTATGAAGTTCACTAGATGTAACACTACAGTAGAAAAGTCAGCTGGTATGGAGTTCACTAGATGTAACGCTTGAATAGAAAATGCAGCTGGTATGGAGTTCTCTATATGTACCACGTAAATAGAAAACGTCAGCTGGTATGGAGTTCCATAGATGTTACACTACAATAGAAAATTCAGCTGGTTCTCTAAATGTCATACTACAATAGAAATATAGAAATATTCTCTGTGTTTTTTTTATACAGCGGGTATGAGCAAATTCGCGCGCCTCGCTCGATCTGTGACGCGGAACAAGTCTACACTCCTCCAGTTCTCATCACACATACCCAACACAAAGTTCGACAACTCAAAACCATCACAACTCGCAAATGTAAGTACTGTGATGTCTTTCTTTTAACATCGTTAACAAGAGGTAACAAAGGCCTGTTCAGATTAATGCAATCCCGTGACAAATGTCAGTGATTTACTATTAGAAATGATATGATAACGATGTGCAAATACAATTTTATAATGTAAAATCTGTTTCATGGAATAAATAAAACATAAAGCATATCTACTTTCAGATGATGAACCTAAACGCGGATGTTCTGCCCCAGTATCGTCTTGAGGCACCTAAGACTCCGCCTCATATCATTCTGCATTACTGCTTGTTCAAAACCATATGGGACTGGATGATATTGACCTTGACATTTTATACAGCGGTCACGGTACCGTATAACACTGCCTTCAGAAACAAGACAATGGACCAGGTGCCACTGCTCGTCCTGGACAGTATCGTCGATGTTGTGTTTTTCGTTGATATCATTCTTAATTTTCATACGACATTTGTGGGTCCTAGTGGTGAAATCATCTCCGACCATAAAATTATTCGTATGAACTATTTAAAGAGCTGGTTTGTTATTGATCTGCTGTCGTGTCTCCCGTATGACGTCTTCAATGCCTTCCAATATGTAGATGACGTAAGTATGATAGGGATATGATCTACAGTCTAGCTATTCAAAAAATAGACAAGTGATTATTTCCTCTTTTTAATATATGATTAATATTTACCAAAGTATCATTCTGCAAAGGAAGGATCAACTCAGGCAAATGAGGAATGGATCAAATTGATTTTTTGTTAAATTCATCAAGGAAACATCCCGACAATGTTTCTAAAAATTGATAAAATGATGACACAATAAATAAACAAATTTAGAGTAATAACGATACAAGACCAGGTGTTCCAGAATAGTACGCGTATTCTGCTTCAAAGACAACATATAAATCAATCTCAAATCAATGGAAATGATAGCCGTTTAACGGGCAGCAAACACGTCACAATTCATACCTTTACACGGAAATAGATAATTTCCAAATCAGACCCTGGTACTGACCATAAAATGTTCGGATATTGTTCATAACCTCGCATACTTGTTTTTGAAACCATGATATCTGTATAAGCCCCTCATACGGGACCCTTGGCGTGTTGATATACCTGATGGTTCCGTTGTCACCATCCTTCATGTATATCTCATTTTGAGGGTGTGACTTGGCTGATGGCATGTTATGACAGGTGCTGAAGTTGAATCAGAACACATTTACCATTCCGGAACACCTGATTTCATTCTCTTTGAACTTTTACACCGGTTTTGATGGAGATCTATATTATCGAATTATTTCATCGCTTTAGTTTGTTTGCATATCGATATTCTCTGCTATTTTTTAAAACGAAATTCCCGTAAAGAAACGTTCATAAAAAGGGAATGTAAATTTTCTTATCGATGAATTTGTCGTCATAAAAAAGTTGTGACCTTTTTGTCGTAATTGTTTTTACATGTTGCCTTTTCCTTCTTTTCAGGGGATAAGCACACTGTTCAGCGCGTTAAAGGTCGTTCGTCTCTTAAGGCTCGGGAGAGTAGTCCGAAAGTTGGATCATTATTTAGAATACGGAGCCGCCATGCTGGTTTTGCTCATTCTTGTTTTCATACTGTTTGCTCATTGGTTTGCTTGTATATGGTATTCTATCGGCCTAACAGAACTTCAAAGTGGTTTGGAATATGGCTGGCTTTCTACACTAGCCAATACCACATTTGAACCTTTTATATGGACTAACACCACTACAAGAACTATGCTCACCGGGGGCCCAGGCAAGGGCATGCGCTATCTCACCTCGCTCTATTTCACGTTGTCATGCATGACTGGTGTCGGCTTTGGCAACGTGGCAGCCGCAACTGAACACGAGAAACTGTTTTCTATATTCATGATGATCATTGGAGGTAAGAACTGAGTGATATGTCAGTAGGCTTTCATGCTATAAGATGATGTCAATGATAGACTGTAAGGAAATTGATAGGGACGTGTAATATTAGGATACAAAAGAGCCACCCTATGTTAATGATCCCACAAAGTACGATATAGTGAAAAATAGAGTAAATTATAAATGCAATAAACTAAAGTCATATAAGATTAACTCTAATTCCTCCCTACAAGGCACCATCTCACTCATCCACACTGGGTATCCTCTTTCCTCCTTACATTATATCATTCCATTTTAAGGCATTATGTTTACCACATAATGTATCATTTAACTTCTTCTTGCTGTGTGTTCTTCTATTTTTCACTATAAATAACCTAATCACTCAACATCCACCAGGAGCCCACACCAGGAAGAGGAGGTCACATTAATTCAATAACATACCTTTATTTTCAATGATTACATTTTCGCCGCGTGACACAGTTTACTGCTGTTGTCCGTTTGATCCATGTCGTGATTTAGTTGGCAATGATGTATATATCAGTGGGTATTGCTGTGATTTCATAAATTGAATCAATGTTATATAGTGATCCGGCCAATGGTTGACCTTTGTCAGCGACATCATTCCCCCAGTACCTCAGCGGTAAAACATTGGTTAATTAGAACGAACGAAGTAACGTGATTTGATGCCATTAATTAGACCGCAAATTTGATTTTGGTGTATGAAGCCAACATTCATTACTGTACTCACCTGCGATATTCGATGTACGAATTAACAATTCGAAAAACTATAACAAATTTTGCTCCGATATAAGTAGTTTTACCTTAGGGACCCCCAGGAGGGACCTTTTTACTTAGGACGTATTTGTTACTATTTTTTTCATATTTGTTATTATTTATTTGTTATAAATTTTGATATTTTACTGAACAGATGTTGCCTGCTTCATTACCAATTACAAACAAGTAATAACAAATCAGTATTTACAAGTAAGTAATAACTGTAAAGCAAAATAGCAAATATCGTCAATAGAATTTAAATAGCGTCCAGACAATTTGAATACCCGGAAGTACTTAACAACGGAACATAAACACAAAAGGATTAATATAAATAGATATATATATTATAATATAATTAAGTAACATAATGAATAATTATTACAATAAAATACGTCAGTATTAGTAATTATTAATAACAAATACGTAATACAATATCAGGAATATGTAAGTGACTAATACATACTAAGATTAAAATGGTAACTTAAGATGTCCGATCAGGGCTTCCATATTAGCTTGTCTCCATTGGACTGACCTCATTCTTGTCTAGGTTTTATATGGTTATATGAGAGAATTCTATTTTAGCAACATATTCCGTCTAAGTAATTAATTAGCTGAACCAGGCTCCAGTTTCATCAATATTCCTTAGCGTTATGAAATTGTCCAAGACGAACGGCGTAACAGAATTAAAAGAACAGATCATAACTAAGATTTATTCCCTATTTAAAGCAAAAATAACTTCCGATTGATAATTTTACTGAATTCCGTATGTTAAGGAATATTGATAAAACAGCATCAAGTAAAATATGATATTAACATTCAGGGAATGATTTGTTATGAACTTAACAAAGATATAACTTTGTAGGAATCCACTCAGATCACATATAAACTTTATTATAAACCTATTGCCGCAAAGAGATTACGTTCAACCTAGGTGACGGACCAAGTCCGGACAATAATCAAATGAATGCTATTAATATTGAGGTGAATTATTTATAAACCAATCATTGGTGAATATACCAAATCCATCTTGACAATATATCTAGGCCATAAACCTTCCGAGCACTTTATAGTGCATAAAGAGCAGGAGATAGCGATCGCAGATCAGGTAGCTTTATTCGCAAATTTAAACAAAATCAATACCCGTATTCTTTGTTAATGAACCCTCTATGATTTAGTAAACAATGTAAACATATTTGTATAGGAAATCTAATTAATGTAAGAAAATGCAGAACTTTACGATTAACAATTGCATGGTTTCTCATGCAAATTATTTTATTATATATTTTATGACAATTACGAGTGTTCTTGAACGTTTCCAAAGGTACAAACGCATGGATTCAAAATCTTAATTACGCCCAAAGGTACAAACATGTGGAGTCAAAATATTGATTACGTCTAAAGGTAAAAACGCGTTGAGTCAAAATCTTAATTACGTCGAAAGGTAAAAATGCGTTGAGTCAAAATCTTAATTACGTCGAAAGGTAAAAATGCGTTGAGTCAAAATCTTAATTACGTCCAAACGTAAAAAACGCGTAAAAAGTAAAAATTTTAACTTAGAAAACAGAATTTCTTAGAGCTTTCCATGATTTATGAAGTACTGTTTTGCCTTGATGAAAAACATAACGGCAGAATATGTCTTGTTAAAATCTATATTATTGTAATATCAAATCCTCTTCTTAATAGGCAAATACCGATACCGGTTAATTCGTCCAAACAACAATCCCTTTTTTTAAAACTCGTATAAATATCACGATAACGAAAGGTATATATGCTTGTATGCATCAATATCTGTATCAGTGCACTAACTCTATCTAATAGTAACGCCAATTTTCATTAGCTCACTGTGATATTATCAACTTTGATTTTTCTATGACGTATGATTTTAATGATACATGCTGTAAGTGTTGTACAGTTTACTGTCAAACACTTGTTAGCAGAGCTTTTGGCTCAAAGTGATATCGATCAGAAATAAAGTCTCGGAACTTTATTGCCAATAATCCTCTTTAATGTTCATGTAAGAAGTAGACAATAGATAATACTTTTGTCCATTGATTTTAAATTTTATGCTATAACCATATTTTTTATGTATTCCACAAGATTAAAATTCAGAATTAATATGTTTACCACTACAATACCCAATAGTATTATCCTTGGTAATATATTGCAGTATTATACATGTAGGTAATTTTATATGTTATAACACAAGTATTTTTGACATTCCACGTGTACACGAAACACTTGTTGGACTTCATGCACAATACCATTCGCGTACATATGCCATTAACTACAATATTCTTAGATCGACATAGCAATATTTAAAAAGCAAATAATGAGGGCACGAACATTTCATTTCAGAACATTAACCTTAATCTACAAAATGATGATACCATCTAATCCTACCTTACGTTTATATTGATTTATTTGACCGTGTCCACCTGTAGTTCCGTCGATTATCATATTAAATTTAATGCTGTCCTCATTTGGTCACATTTTTACTATCCAAAAGGCCAACATGTATTGTTTTACTTTCAACACCGGAAAAAAATGTTTGTATAACATTTACCGAAAGATGACTGGCTAATAGTTAGAAGCTTCTGAGAAACTCTTCTAGCATATACGAAATCCGCCAACTAAAAAAATAAGGATACTAGTTAGAACTTGTTTATTTAATGTAAATATTAATTCTGTGATATGTACACTCTGGGAAACCATTCCGTTACACTTATTACACTGTTGTGTCTGCCAGATCTACGCCATGATATAGTAGGTGTCTTCCATAACGCTGTCTAAAGCTATCATTTTCGTGTTGTCGTATTGCATTACATTGTATTTGAAGTGTGTCTAGCAAATCGTTGTGGACAGTCGTAACTCATATTACCGGTTCATTAGCACAATTGGATTTTGAAAGTTTTGACACTCTTCCTCTGGGAGGTGCCGTTCTGTATTGATCGTAGTTCCAGTTCGCATCTGGGAACGAGGCATACGTTTTGTGTTTCCGTTCAGGGTGGCAGACAGGTGTTAATTGCCGTTGATCATCACCACATTGACCGGTATTGACTAAGCGTCATCATTAATAACAAGCACAAAACTCCTCGTGCATTTGATACAATTATATCACAATTTAGGCAGCAATAGAACTATCCTTGAAAAACACCATAAAACTATCGTTAATAAGGTAAAAGTGGGTCATAAGAGCTATAAACTGAAATGTCCGCGAGAAGACGACACGGGAAGGGTTGGTTTGATATCTTCCTGGAAAAACGATATGTTTCTTGAATGGTCAAATGAAATGAATAATTAAGGGACATCCTTTGCACAGTGTAGCTCTTTAATGTTACTTAATGTGTGAATGCTTCTATTAGTTAATGAGAGACGTTAATATTTTGAATAATTAATTATGAACTTGTGAGCGCCGCGTGTTGCCTGTCTGTGTCAATCAGGCACGTGCATTGTGATGGATGTGACGCTCGCGCCACTCTTCGACATGTTTGATGTTATTACTTGAGTCGTTAAGGTTTTTGGAGTTAATGGTGTAAATTTCTTCTCCATAAAACTCCGTTACATTTAGATTCCACTTGACCGTTCGAATTTAAATTGTGTTTCATTCTGAACTTGTCAGCTTACACTGCATCCATTGTCAGCCTGATAGTTTGACTATTTTAGTAATCCAGAGCTATAGTGTAAGTGCACATAAAATTATCATTCTAGAGTTATACATAATTAATATACACGTCTCTGTTCTCGGAATATTTAGCGACATAAAACATAACATTTAGTGAGTTTTATTGTTCGATTTCCTGTTAACAGAAGTAAAGTGGTGGTGCAACAATTATATAACATCATTCTCATCTCTGTAAAAGTACAAATTTCGGTAATTTAGGTCACATGGGATTTGGTAGTATTTCCTGCTTCTGATCGCAGTAGTCATCAGGGCGGCTAATAAATGCTCACAATGTCATGTTCCATACTGATATTAAAACGTAATGTCCTATGCATGAATAAACTCTCCGCTGTGGCATATTGGCTAAAGATAACCTTTATTTTTTTGTTTTCAGCACTGCTCTATGCAACAATATTTTCCAATGTGACAACCATATTTCAACAGTTCTACGCCAATTTCGCACGCTACCATGATATGTTGAACAGTGTCCGCGACTTCATGAAATTGCATGATGTCCCCAAGATCCTTGGAGAGCGCGTGATGGACTACATTGTGTCCACGTGGGCCATCACTAAGGGTATTGATGCCACTAAGGTAATATTTTAGCTCATACTCACTCCAATTATTGGGTATTCAATATGATTAAAATCATTAGTTCACCTTAACAAATAGTGTTTGAGATAAAGATTTCAATGGCTCTGTGTTTTGGTATCTCCACTCATGAACTCTCAAACGCTGCCATATCATCTGATCAATGGATCACTTCTACATTATCCATTAATCAAAACATCCTTGAAACATTGCTTTTTGTAATGAATTATTGCTATAATAAGAATACGTTGTCAGTGTTGTTTTTCTTGGACAATCCTAGTAATCAATTACAACCAAGATTGAAAATTGCAAACATTAAGGAGTAAATAGATTCTGTTTGATTCCAGGTTTTGAATTATTGTCCTAAAGACATGAAGGCCGACTTGTGTGTTCATCTCAACCGAAAAGTCTTCATGGAGCACCCGGCCTTCCGGTTGGCCAGCGATGGTTGTTTGAGAGCGCTCGCCATGCATTTCAACATGACGCACAGTGCACCCGGTGACCTGATATTTCACCAAGGCGAAAGCCTTGATGCCTTATGCTTTGTTGTGTCAGGGTCACTAGAGGTCATTCAGGACGATGAGGTGGTCGCCATACTGAGTACGTAATGCTAGATTAGTGAATGTTTTATAAAGTTGAACCATGTGTCAAAGACATATTTCACGATATCAATGTGTTGTTTAGAATAGTGTTGCCATTCTTCTGATGTATTTCATATAACTGGCTTGTTATGCCTACATAAGGATACAATCGTGTCAGCTACCAGGCTTTGTCCTATAAATAGGCTTATACATCTGCATGTTCCACATGGAACCACACGTTGGTGTGTGACCTCTTCCATAATATCGTAAACCATTTGAATAAGGTAAAGTATCACAATAACATGTTTGCTTATTCATAGTAATACCAGCAGCTCAACAAACACAGAGTGTTCGAAAAATTGTTTCAAAAACCTTGGTATAAATTGCATTAGTACAGAACTGTCTGATAAAAACTTATCATTCTCATTAAGCTTATTTGATGGATCCGCGGAAAATAAACAATTAAATATTTATATATTTCATTAACTCTTCCTCAATATCCCATCCAAAAGAGCAATTAAATATGCTCACACTGAACATGAGACATACTAATGTCCTCATTTATGGCAGTACCTCGACAGCGGAATGTTAGATAGTCATAGTACGCTGCTTGCCATCCCAATGGACTGTCAGTCACATTACTGTTTGTAGGCCCTGTGGAATATTAGTCACATGACTGTTTGTAAGCCTAATGGAATATTAGTTTCATTATGTTGGCAGTGTGACATATCAGCCACATTTACATGTGTACTGTTTGTACGCTTAGTGGAATGTTGGTTACATTACTGTTTGTAAGCTTAGTGAGATGTTGATTACATTACTGCTTGTAAACCTGGTAATATTTTAGTCACAATTTTTCTTGGAAGCTGGAATGGCATAGTTTGTACTTGGGCAGATCCCACGCGTTACCGATAACAAACATGCTACATTGCAAAACAAGTATTCTAAAGTACCATTCCACGAGGACAGTAAGGACACCCATCCACTTTTTCCTTTGCCAAGTTCCTAGTATGACGTCACTCATTATCTATTGTCTTTCGGAATATAATTGTTCTATATCTTTTGAAACTTCCCAAGTTTGCTGCTGTGACTTATGAGGAATAATTATGATAAATTTATATCTTACCCAGTCTGTTTCCTTAGACAGCCTTTTTGGGATTAGGTAATATAAGATGTTCCTTATTTTCACAATATGATATCTATATGATGTATTGCCAAAATGTCTTCTGTCACTAAGTTCGAGTACGCTTCCTTCATCATAATCCTATTTTTATATTACCCACTGACACTTTAAATGTATGTTATATCTTAAACATATGCTGTTATGACTGCGTTACGTTTATTGTACTCCCAAACCTGCAGCAGAAGTTAGGGGGTATATCGGAATCATCTTGTCTCTCTGTCTGAAACTACACAGGAATATTATGGACCATATGGTCTGCACTCTCAATTACTACTATAATATATTGTAATAGGTATATTGACTATACACGTTACAAGTGTATGCAAATGAAGCGGCCAGGGGCGGGGTATTAATCACACGCTTACAGTTCTTTTTATCGGTTAGCGTTCCCTTGGACATCTCTTTGGTTGTGAATGTCTCCCAAGACATTCATTCTCTATGTGCCTACCTGTTGGTGTCTCCCTAGACTGTCGTTGCAAGGGAAAAAACTAGATAAATAAAATAAACGTGTGGTAATACTTCAGAATTTTAAAGCATTTAAGTTTGAAATCTGTGAGAAACATGAAGAAAAACAATGGCAATGGTGTTAGCGAATTGGATTAAAATAGAGCTGAATTCCCTTGTTTCCGCAGGTAAAGGTGACGTATTTGGCGACAACTTTTGGAAAGAACAGTCGATCGGCCAATCCACAGCCAATGTTCGAGCTCTAACCTACTGTGATCTCCACACCATCAAAAGGGTTCGGATATTAGAAGTTCTAGAATTCTACCACGCCTTCGCCAACTCATTCGCCAGGAATCTCACACTAACGTACAACCTCCGTCACAGAGTTAGTATATATGGTGTGACTGTTTGTCTCGAGGGACATGGTTATTCCCGTGTAATCGCATAAGTGTTTCTACACATATTTATACTTAGTGTTCAGGAGTGAAAATGATGAAATATAAATGAGCCTGTATTGAAGATCTGGAAACGAGCATTGTTATCTCCATCACAAATAAAATATGTAGACTATAGATAATTATGTATGACTTTACTGCCAATTGGTTTTCGGTAGAACTAACGCCATGGAATATATCATAATAAAGACAAATCTCAAGAATTATTTGCTTCTTACTTGCAATAATAACGGTTAAATTAAAAGTGCATGCAATTGTGTTGCACACTGTATACAGAGTAGCATTAATACACGTTATGGGTTTGAGTTTATGATATACATTTACTTCAATGCAGATAGTGGGTATCATTATAATGCCAAACACCTTACAGTGTATAAGTATAAAATAAAGAGCTTTGTTTGTGTTTCAGTTGATTTTCCGGAAAGTTGCCGATGTCAAAAAAGAGAAAGAACTGGCAGAAAAGAGGAAAAATGACCCACCATTGGAGTTGTCGAGTGATCATCCAGTTCGTAAGCTTATTTCACGATTTCGAAAAATAAGCGATGCGAAGGCCATGCAACCAAATAATGATCCCGAGCGCGGACGTATGTCTGCCATGGATATGGCCGAACGACCGCGGAGTTTTACGAGGCTTATCAATGTCTCCGAGGGCTCTCAAGGCGGCTCACCTGTCCCAAAAATAGGAGGTGGAGCTTCGAAATGGGGGAAAATAATGAACGGGAGTGTGCCGTCGGAAGGGACATCGGATAACAACCAAAATAAATTAAATGTTGAAAAGGAGAAGGATGATTTACAGACAAAGATAAATGAGGCACCAAAAGCGACAGTAAAACCCTTATCTAAATGGGGCAAAATGATGGCAAAACCTCCGGAACCGATAAATGAAGCTCCGGAGGACGATCAGAAATCTAATCTGAAAAAGACAGATTCAACCGACAGTGGAATTCTCCGTAGTAATGTGAAATTAGACCAATTAGCGGAAGACACTGTGAGCGAGGGCCCCCAGACATTGAGGGAGTCGACATCCGGGGCACTCTCAGTAGCCGAACGTCAAATGCTGACGTCTCTCTATGATATAAGGTTAGAAATCAAGGAGGAAATAGACGTGTTACACCAAAAAATGACAAGAATAGATGAACAAATGTCGGAAATGCTCCGGATGTTTTCTCCTAGCACCACTCCGTGTTCGTCACAAGAGTCGACATATCCAGTGTCGAAAATTACTTCACCACGTAATACTACTACCAACACCACGGCAAGTATCGATAACACTCCAAAATCGTCAGTAGAATCCTCGCCCAAAAGGCGAGTGGCTGACGTGAACTTTATCGCAAAATCGTCGACGACGTCAGCACCACGACCAAACTCGCCGGCTAGTGTTAAGTCACGTGATTCGCAATCAAAGACGTCTCAGGGCTCTTCCGTAGATATATCTAGAGGGTCTCAGAATGACTCTCGTTCTTCCTCGCCAGCTGGCCGAAGTTCGACACCTGTAAAGACTTCAAACATCTCGTCGATGTGTGATGATGTTCTTAAAATGGATGTGAAAACTAAGTTGATTAAAGCTCACCCAAAAGGCCTGCAAAACAAATCACCCAGTGCTCGATACAGTGCACACGTAAGCAACCAGCAAAGACAACAACATTCCCCACCGAAACATGTTCAACTTAGCAGCTCATCGGAGCCCTCGGGATCTGTAAGTGATTCGGGGTCCCAACAGTCCCAACCGTCCCACGGGGCTCATTCGTCTCCCGGAGACGGAAAGTCAGGGTCAGATCGAGGTCAACAGGTGTTGGCTGGACTTCGGATTCCCTCGGACGATAACGACGCACACATTAAAGACAGAGACTTAGATATCTTATGAGGAATATGTGGTCTACGGTTGTGAGGTTATCTGTGATTATCCTAGGCAACCTTACTATTGTTACAAATAATTAAGTGATATCTCGCCCGCATTAATATCAAGGTGATACAAATGAAATTGGAGTTATTGTTACTGTCGGTGAGATTGTTCATAAGGTTCCGGATCGTTCAACTAACTGTGGAATCATTGAGATACATGGTCACCAGTTTCAAATTATTCTGGGCACCTCAGAAGAGAATCTTCTCTTCCGATTAATTCGAATATACTTCCGTTTTTGTGAATGTGTCGCTTCATGGGTCTATGTCGCACAACAAGGAGAGAATAGAGCGGATCTCCACGCAACTGTCTGACCGTACCATATGTGTATACATATAGGCGATCTGACAGAGAAGCAAAACAGAAAAAGAACTTGAACCAGCATGGATTCTAGTTAGGCAACATGGCTATTCTAATTAGCCATCAGGGCGTCTAATCAGGCGGTTGTATTTTTCAGGGATTGTTATTCTCTATGTGAGCGTGGAATTGAAAGCAAAGTGTTGTTAGTTTTCAATATATACTGAATAATGCAAAACCAAAGATACAGAGATATGTTGGAATGTTTTCACTGTATATGACGATAGTTAAACTCATTTTCTTAGGAACAATTAATGGCAGTTTGTTTTCCACTGCTCATTGTTGAACAGAATGACTAAAAACCTTTCCAGTGACGCCACCTGGTGGTAGTGTCTACACTATGTGATATCTATTCTGCATTTGCTCACTGTCCAATAGTGAAAGATTAGCTCTGTATTTCCCCGTCAATATCATTCTTCAAGACTATGAACGTGGAACCATGCTTAAGCGATGAAAGTCAACAGCCTGTATATGAACCAATATCTAGCCAGTTTTGTTTTAGGAATTAATGTTGCTTAAGTTGTCGTCCAGGTATGTCTGACTTACTGTCGCTAACGTGTGTGTTTGGTACAGGGATGGTCGACTAGCTATCTCAAATTACTTGTGTATCGGTACAGGGATGGCCGAATCATTGTTGTTAATCTGTGTATCAGTACAGGGACCGTTACCTAACCGTCGATAACCTATGTACCGGTACAAGGACCGTCGACTCACTGTCACTAATCTGTGTACCAGTACAGGGACGGCCGACTCACCGACGCTAACTTGTGTACCGGTACAACGACCGTCGACTCACTGTCGGTAATCTGTGTACCAGTACAGGGACGACCGACTCACCGACGCTAACTTGTGTACCGGTACAAGGACGTCGACTCACTGTCGGTAATCTGTGTACCAGTACATGGACGGCCGACTCACCGACGCTAACTTGTGTACCGGTACAAGGACGTCGACTCACTGTCACTAATCTGTGTATCAGTACATGGACGGCCGACTCACCGACGCTAACTTGTGTACCGGTACAAGGACGTCGACTCACTGTCACTAATCTGTGTATCAGTACATGGACGGCCGACTCACCGACGCTAACTTGTGTACCGGTACAAGGACGTCGACTCACTGTCGGTAATCTGTGTACCAGTACATGGACGGCCGACTCACCGACGCTAACTTGTGTACCGGTACAAGGACGTCGACTCACTGTCGGTAATCTGTGTACCAGTACAGGGATTGTGGACTAACAATCGCTAACCTGTGTATCGGTACTGGAATGGCTGACTAAATGTCACTGACCTGTGCATAGATGCAGGGGTGGTCAACTCACATTCGCAAACCTATTAGTCGGTACAGGGACGGCCGACTCGCCATCGCTAACCTGTTTATCGGCACAGGGACGGCCGTCTCACTGTCGCTAACCTGTTTATCGGCAAATGGACGGCTTTACTAACTGTCGATAACCTGTTGATTGGTACAGGGTCGGCCGACTCATTGTCGCTAACCTGTCTAACGGCACAGGGACGGCCGACTCATTTTCGCTAACCTGTTGATCGGTACAGGGACGGCCGTTTCACGTGACGGCCGAATCGCTGTCGCTAACTTCTAACTCAACCAATTGTATAGCTTCGTTATCCTAATGGAATCCACAAAATTTCATGGGGAATTTGAATTTTAATCTTGATACGTGTTATCTTTATGGTTATTTTTTTTTTATTGCTGTTTAATTATGAAGATGATATTATTGCCACCCGTTTAAGAAATGTTTCCTTTTTTTCTTCCACTCGGAGGATCCAAAACATTCCACTGCCTTCCAATCATAGCACCCGGAACACATTCACGCATTCTTAACATGGTCGTCTTATCTAGATAGTCAAGTAAATCATCATACTGCATTGTTCATTTTAATTGCATGTTTTCCGTACCATCAATGCAATGTGTATGACTCATTGTATTGTGATATTTAAAACTGATCTTTGAAATTAAATGCACGTAAACAAAATTTTGAGGACAAAAGCCAAACGATGGATTGATCCATTTTTGCTCATGAAAGTGAAAAACGTTCATGAAACAAAAAGTTTGTCGTCACATGCACTTAGGTCTGAGCTAACCACTTTATTCCCGATATAAATAGTGACGCTATTTTTCAGGTGTAAGGACTAAGCTTTTTTTTAATGTCTTTTGATTATCTTTTAGCCATACGTACACCAGTCATTGTGTTGTCCTGTTTAATTCACAGTTTGCTCCGATGCCCACCTAGTAGAGGAATGACTTGGACAAAATAATCACAAGTTAGATGACCAAGTAATTAGCTTACCGTTCGAGACGAAGAGCCATATCTTAACATTTTTGACGGTAAATGTTACTTGTAGAGTCGCTAGGCTATACACTATGTGACGTTACAACACCTCCATGGAACTCACAATGTTAAAATGTCAATTGGTTACACAAACGTATTGGTAAACACCATTTGCTAATGTAGATTACAGCACTGGTAGTTTCAAATTGAAAATGTTTTCTTTTTATTGAAAATATCCCTCGGCTTATACAGTGCTCAAAACGATGCAAAACCTACAAGGCATTAGATGAACAAAAACGTCATTTTACGCAACCTATGTATAATATATTGGGTTATTTGTGACTTTTATGGGAACACCGAACATGAACAAAGTACGAAAAAACAAACTTATAAATGTTGTATCCGTATTGGTCATACACTATGTATACTACATTTCCTAAAAGGTCAAATTTGTTTATTTCTAGACACAGATAATATTGTAAGAGATATATATTTATAACAGACAACTTTAAATTTATTATGTAATTGTAAAGTTATATTTTGATACAGAGTTACTTTGAATTCACTTGTTGAAATTCAATTGGCTTCCAGGTGCTTCTGTCACATAAAACATTTGTATCAATATGATACTACACTCGGGATTCCTTGTTTTGGTATTTGGCGTTTCAAGTGGTAAAATCTGCATATACTAAAAGATTTAGATTATTCATGAATTTTGGACAGGATTTTTCAGGTCTTCAACAAAACATTTATAAAGAAAGAAATGTTTCTAGGCGTTGATTGTTTTACCACATCACGATGTTGTTAATGTTCCACTGTACTTTCCTCAATTCTTGTTATTTGAGCTAAGGTTAGTGTAAGCAATTATTACGTACGCCAACCAATCCCTACCCATGATAATAACGTTGCCCAGAGCGCCTTTATAGAATTTAAAAACCTTTAAGCGATACACAGTCGCCTAATTGTACAATATACTTCCTTATTGCTCCGTTGTAATGTTGAGTTAATAGGTTTTGAGAAGTAAACCAGCCACGGCTCTCTGTCCTATTTATGGTATGAAAACAGAGAATTCTAAACGAGTTACGCTTGAGAGGAAGTACCTATAAGTTAGTTTGCAATCAAAAGCATTTAGACACATAAAAAGCCCTTTGAATGATAAGTTGTTTTTGCATTTATAAATGAGCCTGATTGTTTTGTGTGATAAATGTTGATACAGTTTTATCGAAGTTAATCTATTAAAATAATGAAGTACTTTGTTTTACTTCATTTAGTTAAGTCTTGTTTAATTTATTTCCACTTTGCATAATCTAGAAACTGTTGTTTTAAAGTTGGGCTTTGTATACTTAGGTAGGTTTTATAAGGCATTTTGCTATAATGTGATGTCTGCGCACGCGTAACGTCTGTATTGGCACCGCCCCTCACGCCTCGTAACCACGCCCACGCCTGGGGGACGGCGCTGACAATGTAAGGAACCACGGCTCACTCTGGACACAGTTCCATGTGATATTTTCATCATTTTAATGGTATAATAATACATTTCACATAGAGTCTTTCACTCCGGTATTCCATCCAACGTTTTGTTGATTTTTTATCTTGTTTCCCCTCACATGTAATATATTACCTGTTTACAACATTGTTAATAAACCACCCACCTTTATCATTCATTTTCGATTAATAAAAATAAATTACTTTTTAATCGAGTTATTTTTTCTATTATCTATTTCAGGTGTTCAGTACAGTTCTATTTCCTGGCATGATTTATTTGTACAATAACACTGATTTCTATTGTTCTCTCACGACATCAGGTACAAATGTTTTCATATGGAACGCCATATCCGTCATATATCGTATAGAAAATATTAAATGCATTGATATTTTATTATTTTATAGGTTTTCTTCTTTATATGATTTGATTCTGTCATATTGTATGATGTCATTATTATATGATTTGATTTTGTCATTATATTGTATAATGTCATAATTATATTATTTGATTTTGTCATTATATTGTATGACGTCATTATTATATTATTTGATTTTGTCATTATATTGTATAATGTCATAATTATATTATTTGATTTTGTCATTATATTGTATGACGTTATGATTATATTATTTGATTTTGTCATTATATGATATAATGTCATGATTATATTATTTGATTTGTCATTATATTGTATGATGTCATGATTATATTATTTGATTTTGTCATTATATTGTATAATGTCATAATTATATTATTTGATTTTGTCATTATATTGTATGACGTCATGATTATATTATTTGATTTTGTCATTATATGGTATAATGTCATAATTATATTATTTGATTTTGTCATTATATTGTATAATGTCATAATTATATTATTTGATTTTGTCATTATATTGTATGATGTCAGGATTATATTATTTGATTTTGTCATTATATTGTATGACGTCATGATTATATTATTTGATTTTGTCATTATATGGTATGATGTCATAATTATATTATTTGATTTTGTCGCTATATTGTATGATGTCATGATTATATTATTTGATTTTGTCATTATATTGTATGATGTCATCACATTATTTGAATCTATCATTATATCATATGGTGTCATTATTATACTCTTTAGATTTACCAATATTTGCTTGGATTTTAACGTTATATTACTTAGTTTCAACATTATGTTATATGCATTCGTTATGATATGATTCAGTACATATACTATATAATGATATATAATAATCGATATTTTATTGCTATATCGTTTCATCATCATACAGTGTCTTATTCTTTGACATCATGATATGATTTCACAACTTCATTGTAATGGAAGAACCATATACAACGGACTCCGAATTTTATAAATTAAAATATATTATTGATATAGAATCATATATTGATGATATCAAATAATGTAATGTTGACATCATATAATATAATGGTAAAATCATGTCATAAAATTAATTCTTATGTTACTGATATCAAACCATGTATTGGTGAAATCAAATTATATAATGATAACACCATATGATATAATGAAAATAGCAATCCCCGTAGTAGTTTTATGAAATATGTGACAGCTATGGCGATCCATACATGTGCACTTATTAAGTGCTTTCCACCAATCACTGAGCACTAGTAGAATCCATCAATGTACGAAATACAGAAGACTCCAATAATAATAATAATAATTTGGATTTATATGTACCGCTATATCACAGCATCAGGGTCCACAAATTATTACCCGTGGTCATGGGCCTTTAGCAACCAGCCAATGTCTTTCTTAACTCCCCGGGGAGCATGCCGCCGGAGCTGCCATTTCGGCGCTAACGACTTACACACAACATTTCTTTCGCTACATTACCACGTACTCATTTACACCCTTCAGTCACGTAGCTCTGCGTCTTACCACTAGTCCACCGGCCCACTAACCCTAGGTATAATTCATTTAATGAAACGTTTCCGTTTGGTTCAGATTTACTCATCTCATCATCAATGGGTGAACTATTCCACATCAGTATTTCACATTGAACACGGGCCTCTAAGGGGAGAAACCTATACAATTTGGGTAGTAACCAATGTAATATGAATTTTTGGATTACGCCGTGTGTTTTGTAATTATATTACATGTGTACATTGTGACGTCATAATCAAGGCAATAGATATAGGTTGAAAAAAGGAATGTGAGTTTTCAATAATGGCCGGAAAAACCGTTTTTTTCTTTGCTGGACTGATTGAAAAATCCTGCACCATACCTTTAAAAAAGGTGTCCATTTCATAAATAATTTTGTCACAAAATGTGAGGATATGCTCAAACCAATCAAAGCAATCTCCTATAAAGCGGAAACCCATTCTATATACATGGTCTGTGTATTGTAGTTGGACGTGTAGTTATTGGACTAATAACGTAACGACCGCCTACATAGTACAGTGTAATCAGTGGATACAGCCTTGGTCGTCGTTATCGGGAGTCAAACACTACACAACAAAGCCATCACACAGGTACAAGCGTGATAGAATGTTTAATGACGAAAAAGAACAACAATGTATATGTAGAGTTACTTGAAGATAATACATTATCCGCGGATATCTTGATTTTTGTTAATGATGTGATACACAAAACCAACTTTATCAACGTTAAGCAAGAAAAAGTTTATCAGTGACGTCCCCGGGTAACCGGAAGTTCGGACATTAGACTTACCGTCAATACAAAGGTACCCGATTTACCGTACGACAAGGATATTAAACCTCACGACTCCCAGGGACACACATGTATGTACGACTACCAGGGACACACATGTATGTACGACTACCAGGGACACACGTGTATGTACGACTACCAGGGACACACATGTATGTACGACTACCAGGGACACACATGTATGTACGACTACCAGGGACACACATGGATGTACGACTACCAGGGACACACATGGATGTACGACTACCAGGGACACACATGTATGTACGACTACCAGGGACACACATGGATGTACGACTACTTACCGACTCGCATGTTGTCCAGATAACCATTACTGTTACAGTAATTCGATCGTATGTTTTATTGAATGAGGACATTCTAATGGTACATATGAAAATAGGGTTTTCCAAGATATATATATATATATTATACGTACCTGTGACATGTAGGGGAGTTTGAAGTGTGTTCTATCGGGTTTCAAAAGCCGACATCAAAGGACGGCCTGATTGGAGTGAATAATTAGAATCGATTATTTCTAAACAAAACGTCGATTAATACCCGAATCAAACAAAACGTCGAGTCACGATAATAGGCGGAACCACTGAGCACAAAGTCTGCATTAAACAATTCTAGGCCAAATATCCAGTCACAATAATAGGCGGAACCACTGAGCACAAAGTCTGCATTAAACAATTCTAGGCCAAATATCCAGTCACAATAATAGGCGGAACCACTGAGCACAAAGTCTGCATTAAACAATTCTAGGCCAAATATCCAGTCACAATAATAGGCGGAACCACTGAGCACAAAGTCTGTATTAAACAATTCTAGGCCAAATATCCAGTCACGATAATAGGCGGAACCACTGAGCACAAAGTCTGCATTAAACATTCTAGGCCAAATATCCAGTCACAATAATAGGCGGAACCACTGAGCACAAAGTCTGCATTAAACAATTCTAGGCCAAATATCCAGTCACGATAATAGGCAGAACCACTGAGCACAAAGTCTGCATTAAACAATTCTAGGCCAAATATCCAGTCACAATAATAGGCGGAACCACTGAGCACAAAGTCTGCATTAAACCATTCTAGGCCAAATATCCAGTCACAATAATAGGCGGAACCACTGAGCACAAAGTCTGCATTAAACAATTCTAGGCCAAATATCCAGTCACGATAATAGGCAGAACCACTGAGCACAAAGCCTGCATTAAACAATTCTAGGCCAAATATCCAGTCACAATAATAGGCAGAACCACTGAGCACAAAGTCTGCATTAAACATTCTAGGCCAAATATCCAGTCACGAAGAATCGGTGGCACTCCTGAACAACAAAACAGACTATTTCAAAACATACACTTACAATGATGGACAGAACAATAGAAAACACGCTTACTCAACATACACTCACAATGGCGGACGGAACAACGGAAATGACGCCTACAAAACCTTCACTTACAATGGCAGACTGAAAAACAGACAGGACGCTAACAAAACCTTCACTTACAATGGCAGACTGAAAAACAGACAGGACGCTAACAAAACATACACTTACAATGGCAGACTGAAAAACAGACAGGACGCTAACAAAACATACACTTACAATGGCGGATGGAACAACAGAAAAGACGCTCGCAAAACATAGATTCACAATGGCAGATGGAACAACAGAAAAAAGCTTTAAAACATAGATTCACATTTGCGGACTGAATAGCACAAAAGACACTTACAAAACCTTCACTTACAATTGCGGACGGAACAACAGAAATGACACTTACAAAACCTTTACTTATAATGGCGGACGGAACAAGAAACTGGCTATCACAGAATGCACTCTCACACACACTTTCACAACATTAGACATTAAACATTAGATAATAATGAATGTTTCGCTGTTTGTTATTGTCATGAGCAAAGATGTAAACAAAAGACCTGTCACGTTAGATTGATATAATCTAACATGGGTCTGTTCCATAGATAGGGATATCTCAACCCGAGTGTAAGAGTGTGACCAGCTAAGCTCATACACGAGGGTTGAAATATCTTTGTTCGTGGAACAGACCCATGCTTGATTATTTTCTCACACAAGTGCAAGCAAATGTAAGTTTTTATGAAAATTTTTCATCGCGCAATCTACAATGTTCCTGGGCATGCGCGGCAAAAATGATGACGTGGTTACTCAACGTAAAATGATGGCGTTACCTAATTATGAGCAGTGTCATATAGCGCGTGCTTTAATATTTTAGTTTCATACTGGTTTGAAAGAAAAGCCGAATTTCAAACTTATCCGCACATTCATTCAGTGTGCAAATCGATTTTTTTTTTCAAACCAGCGTGACACTAAAAATAAATAATCCTATTAATTCCTTAATAATGGTGTTCTCTTTCAGATGTACATCGTCGATGAGTGACCTTTGAAGTTACAAATCTACGCAGTATAGTACATGCTTAAAGGGTTTGCCCACGATGGTTTCATGTTCATTTGTTAGAGAAATATTCGAGCATTTTGTCTGTTTTTATATAGTGGTGAACACAGAACCGTAGTTTCTAAACAGAGATCGCATCGTCAAATCCGTGTTAAAATTCCACACACTGACCGAAGCTGAGTAATCCGATCATCGTCATCATAGCCGATCTTTCGGATTTTCAAAATTATTTAGTTTTAGTTTTAGATCTGATATATCTACAACAGCTATTCCTATATTTATCCGAGCCAAAGTGATTGTTCAAAGTGTAAAACAATGTTAACTTTGCCGCGTGTATTCGTTGAAGATATTTCTTGGTTCTATTAAGCAGCTAGATAAAATTCCCTTCATAGATTAAGTGATCACTCTTCCATATTTCTATATACAAAATGTGATTGAAATGCGTCTGGTATGATGCTAATTGGTATCTTTACCTTTCAAATTGTAATTACCAATTTAGCCCTTCGTCAGTCTCAGCTGTATTACACTTGAGTATCGCGACATCCTGATCTATATTTAGCACCATGTTGACCTACGTTACGTCTACCCTTTGTCCACATATACTTAGATAGCTCGCATTATACATGCGACCTCAGACAACAGCTTCGTCGTCATGGAACGGCTGTTTCATTAATTGATTAAAAACTGCTGAAAATGACAACGACACCATACAAGATGATGATAACAAGAAATTCAGTTAATTGACAGACTTTCAATAATCCACAGATGACGGCAGCTCATTCCTTTCGAGGAACATTCATAAAAACAAGAAACTCATTAATTTGATCGTTATTTATTCATCTGAACAACGAACACAATTAACAAAAAGAGGAAGTATCACAGGAAATATCTGTTCTACACTTTCTTAATGTCTACTTAATGATGACAATACATACAACAGAATTAATTGTTAAAATCGTACAGGTGACACAAGTTAGTGCTCTGAATATAACCAGTGTGTCCCTTTCTAAATGTAGCAATACTATTGTTTAATTGGTTAACATGTTTCGGATCTCTATCAATAAACAATTCTCCTGTATTACCGTGAGATCTAAAATCCACATATGACAAATCAATGTCTGTGTCACCATTCGTCCTACATTGTCAAGGTGCCCCTTCTGAATTGTCGGCCATACTTTGGTGATTAGTTGTAGCAATAGAATATTTGGTGGATATTTTTTAACAGGTAATCCTGGTGAAATTAATGAAATAATAATATTGTAAGTTGTGTTGTTATGTGATTTATAATAATGAATACAATGTAATTATGTTATAATGAAATATATATACATGTATATATATTAAATTCCTGAAATGTTTAGTAGACTTTAGGGAGATAAAAGTTAACTTTTTTTTTCATATTCACGTCTGTTTAGTTATGTCCCTTTGGTACCTTTTGTAGGTTGCAAGCAATTTTGTTACATTTGAGGTTCTGTATACTTCAACTTTTTATAACTAAAACATTGTTCCTGTTAACGCTGCTGCAATAGTTAAGCCATCTTTTCTCATTCAGTTTCACTGGTTCATTCGAAATGAATTAAACTGCTCTCAGATTTGTGACACTGTCATCACATGTCTTAACTTTATTCAAAAATGCTATAGAAGTTGTACATAAAAATGATTTGTATAAGCTCGTGATAATTTACCCTCAACTGTAGGTTGTCCCTAGCGTATTGCGCCCTTAATGTGAATGGTCATACCCAACATTCTGAGTTGATACGCGTTTTATGCGTCTGAAAGAAGACATCCGAATCCGGATGTAATACAGACAAGTTTTTCAGTAATAATGAAAATGGAGTTAAATCTTTCTGGTATTGTAAATTCACCCGACCAGTGTCTTCTCATCAGGCATATTTCATCGCTGTTTCTTGTCATATCTCTCATAGAAATACGATGTTAATTTTCATCATAAATAAAGTCGTTTTTTTCTAATGTGTTCCGGCCACGGTTGCAAAAAGTAAATAAAGAAATCGACGAAAATTTTGCTTTGCAGATCATACGGAGTATTCACATCAAAATGTTCATACAGTTTTTTTTCAAGTCCTCTGTTGAAACGGATTCATTTGGTTAACAACAGCGTTCCCTTTGTGTAACAACTTGACAATATTGTAAGAACCATTAAACATTGGTGAATTTATAATGCTCAATATTATCAAAATGTTGTTTTTGTAATATATACCTAATGGACAACTTAGATCTAGATTTATTTGAGCACAACTGTCCTTTGGAGTGAATGGCGGTCCCATCATACGGATAATTGAAATTCGTCTCCAAGAACTACGTTTGTTGAATCCTTAATCTTCAAAAGTAGCTCGATGTCGTCATTGGAATCATCCCTGAACCTATCTGTGTTTTAGTCAGTCCGAAGACATTAAACATGCAAGAAATGATAAAAAAAATCCTAATTTATCGAATGTCAATTGACGAATATATATAATTGATAAAACTGGTACGCTTATGTTTTCTTAAATCTCTGAAATATAAACATATTCAATTTAACTTTAATTAGCACATTTATAATTACATTAGTAAGTTGATGTCTATATATAAACTCTCAACAGACAGATATAAGTAAACCACTAAAGACATATTATGGAATATACATGTATATAGCTGTTCCACGTTTGGCAGATTGCATTCATTATCGATATAAATGCAGTCTGACTGAGTGATAAATGTGATAACGAGTCAATAGTTAAACATATGTAAGACGAAATTTTACGACGAACACAGGAACGACAACCCATCATGTTACGATAATATACGATAATGGAGTATACAAATAGCCATGTATGTCTCACAGTGTTAACACTCAATTAGAGAAAGCTTGCTTAACGAGGTAGGACAAGGGGTTAACAAGTACAGCAACATACCTCGGACCATGCCCTCTACTTACTTCAAACAACCGCTGACATGCCATCTATAATGAAGAGGATATTTGTAGCCAGTACTAATGTCAATGAGTCCGTTCTCATAACGGGTAGGGCAACACCGATTGCCCGACACGCAGTGACTTATACATGGTTGTCACGTAATGGACGGGTATTGTTAACGAATATGGCATTATAGATACAATCTGGGCCGGACAGGTACTGATCGTGAGTCTAGGAGCACAGATTATAAATAAAATCTGGCCCGAACATGTACGTATTGTGAGTCTAGAAACACAGATTATAAATAAAATCTGGGCCGGACAGGACTGTTTGTGAGTCTAGTAACACAGATTATAAATAAAATCTGGGCCGGACAGGTACGAATTGTGAGTCTAGTAACACATGCAGATTATCAATAAAATCTGGGCCGGATAGATACGGATTGTGAGTCTATATGAACACAGATTATCAATAAAATCTGAGCCGGACAGGACTGTTTGTGAGTCTAGGAACACAGATTACAAATAAAATCTGGGCCGGACAGGTACAGATTGTGAGTCTAGGAACACAGATTACCAATAAAATCTGAGCCGGACAGGACTGTTTGTGAGTCTAGTAACACAGATTATAAATAAAATCTGGGCCGGACAGGACTGTTTGTGAGTCTAGGAACACAGATTATAGATAAAATCTGGGCCGGACAGGTACAGATTGTGAGTCTAGGAACACAGATTATCAATAAAATCTGGGCCGGAAAGGTAATGACAACACAATCTGGGCCAGACAGGTACTGACAGAGAGTCCTATAGGATCATGAATAAAATGTGGGTAATTGGTGACTAACGTTCTGGGCTTTCTTTTGTGTCTAGATGATCGAAGTTTAATCTTAAATATATGTTAATATGAAATAAAAATAACACTGAATATGCATTCAATAACAACAAGAGTAATATTGATTAAAGGATACTATCAATGGATGGATAATATATAATCAATGGGAATAAAGATAGCATGTTTAAAGAGCAATAAAAAATCAAGAAGAACATTGATTTGCAAAGGGGAATCACAGCAGTGTTCTATAAAGGGAGATTGTTGTATATATTTAATAACTGTGAATATTGTGTCTGTGTAGGATGAATTAAAACGATCGTGTAACCTCACTTCACTGCTTTCTAATACGAAAATCGTCATTGGTGTCACAATTACTGTATTCTATGTACCGTGCTAACGGTCAATATTAAATGTTATATTTTGTTTGTTTATATATGACGACTGTTGTAGCAGTAATTAGTACACGAGAATGTGATGATATTTTACACGTATAATACAGTAATTAGCAAAGCTTTCATCTCTTTACTGACAAGGAATGACTGTTACATCAACACTACAATGTTATATATATTTTGTATAAGTCATCTTAAGGCACATATTTTACATACATTACCCGGTTTATTGCCCGAAATGCAGTATACTTATCAACTGTTTACTGGGTCACATATCGGGAACATCGTATTGACTACATATCAACTTTAGAGGATGTGGATTCAGACCAGCCATTGTATTTACTAACATCAATTTTAGAGGATGTGGTTTCAGATCAGCCTATTGTATTGACTACAGATCAACTTTAGTGGATGTGGTTTCAGACCAGCCATTGTATTGACTACAGATCAACTTTAGAGGATGTGAATTCAGACCAGCCATTGTATTGACTACAGATCAACTTTAGTGGATGTGGTTTCAGACCAGCCATTGTATTGACTACATATCAACTTTAGAGGAAGTGGTTTCAGACCAGCCATTGTATTGACTACAGATCAACTCTAGAGGAAGTGGTTTCAGACCAGCCATTGTATTGACTACAGACCAACTTTAGAGGATGTGGATTAAGACCAGCCATTGTATTGACTACAGATCAACTTTAGAGGATGTGGTTTCAGACCAGCCATTGTATTGACTACAGATCAACTTTAGAGGAAGTGGATTCAGACCAGACATTGTATTAACTACAGATCAACTTTAGAGGAAGTGGATTCAGACCAGACATTGTATTAACTACAGATCAACTTTAGAGGATGTGGTTTCAGACCAGCCATTGTATTGACTACAGATCAACTTTAGATGATGTGAATTCAGACCAGCCATTGTATTGACTACAGATCAACTTTAGAGGATGTGGTTTCAGACCAGCCATTGTATTGTCTACAGATCAACTTTAGAGGATGTGAATTCAGACCAGCCATTGTATTGACTACATATCAACTTTAGAGGATGTGGTTTCAGACCAGCCATTGTATTGACTACGGATCAACTTTAGAGGATGTAGATTCAGACCAGCCATTGTATTGACTACAGATCAACTTTAGAGGATGCGGATTCAGACCAGCCATTGTATTGACTACAGATCAACTTAGTGGATGTGGTTTCAGACCAGCCATTGTATTGTCTACAGATCAACTTTAGAGGATGTGGTTTCAGACCAGCCATTGTATGTACTACAGATCAACTTTAGAGGATGTGGTTGCAGACCAGCCATTGTATTGACTACAGATCAACTTTAGAGGATGCGGATTCAGACCAGCTATTGTATTGACTACAGATCAACTTTAGAGGATGTGGTTGCAGACCAGCCATTGTATTGACTACAGATCAACTTCAGAGGATGCGGATTCAGACCAGCTATTGTATTAACTACAGATCAACTTTAGTGGATGTGAATTCAGACCAGCCATTGTATTGACTACAGATCAACTTTAGTGGATGTGAATTCAGACCAGCCATTGTATTGACTACAGATCAACTTTAGAGGATGTGAATTCAGACCAGCCATTGTATTGACTACAGATCAACTTTAGAGGATGTGGTTTCAGACCAGCCATTGTATTGACTACAGATCAACTTTAGAGGATGTGGTTTCAGACCAGCCATTGTATTGACTACAGATCAACTTTAGAGGATGTGGATTCAGACCAGCTATTGTATTGACTACAGATCAACTTTAGTGGATGTGGTTTCAGACCAGCCATTGTATTGACTACAGATCAACTTTAGAGGATGTGGTTTCAGACCAGCCATTGTATTGACTACAGATCAATTTTAGAGGATGTGGATTCAGACCAGCTATTGTATTTACTACAGATCAACTTTAGAGGATGTGGATTCAGACCAGCCATTGTATTAACTACAGATCAACTTTAGTGGATGTGGTTTCAGACCAGCCATTGTATTGACTACGGATCAACTTTAGAGGATGTGAATTCAGACCAGCCATTGTATTGACTACATATCAACTTTAGAGGATGTGGTTTCAGACCAGCCATTGTATTGACTACAGATCAACTTTAGATGATGTGAATTCAGACCAGCTATTGTATTTACTAAGGATCAACTTTAGAGGATGCGGATTCAGACCAGCCATTGTATTGACTACGGATCAACTTTAGAGGATGCGGATTCAGACCAGCCATTGTATTGACTACAGATCAACTTTAGAGGATGTGGTTTCAGACCAGCTATTGTATTGACTACATATCAACTTTAGAGGATGTGGATTCAGACCAGCCATTGTATTGACTATAGATCAACTTTAGAGGATGTGGTTTCAGACCAGCCATTGTATTGACTACAGATCAACTTTAGAGGATGTGGTTTCAGACCAGCTATTGTATTGACTACAGATCAACTTTAGAGGATGCGGATTCAGACCAGCCATTGTATTGACTACAGATCAACTTTAGAGGATGTGGTTTCAGACCAGCCATTAGAGACATAGATAGGAAGGGGAAAGTAAAGTTAAAGCGAACCGTCACTAAGTGGGACGTATATACATGAAAATGTCCAACACGGAAGGTCTGTGGGCGGAATTATGTAATAAATCCTTGTTTGTCTGTCACACGTTGGAATTACTACGCAGACTTCAACTGTAATAAAACCATAGCCCACAGCCAACTGCATTTGCTGGTGATTTTAATGTCAACAATATACAAAGAAGAACAAAATAATTAGAGGGATTGCTCCCAAGAATGAGTTTTAGGAATCTTATGAGTGAACCTTTCCGTTTTATTGCTTATTGTTCCTCCTGTATTGATCAGCGCAGAAAAACGGTGTGATAACACCTTTCTATGTCGATCTGTGACAAACCAATAGTAGTTAAACATCTCCATGTCGATATGTGACAAACCAATAGTGATAACACCTTTCTATGTCGATATGTGACAAACCAATAGTGGTAACACATCTCTATGTCGATATGTAACAAACCAATAGTTATAACACCTTTCTATGTCGATCTGTGACAAACCAATAGTGGTAACACCTTTCTATGTCGATCTGTAACAAACTAATAGTGATAACACATCTCTATGTCGATATGTGACAAACCAATAGTGATAACACATCTCTATATCGATCTATGACAAACCAATAGTGATAACACATTTCTATGTCGATCTGTGCCAAACCGATAGTGATGACACCTTTCTATGTCGATCTGTGCCAAACCGATAGTGATAACACCTTTCTATGTCGATCTGTGACAACCGGTATTGATAACACATTTCTATGTCGATATGTGACAAACCAACAGTGATAACACCTTTCTATGTCGATCTGTGACAAACCAATAGTGATAACACATTTCTATGTCGATCTGTGACAAACCAATAGTGATGACACATTTCTATGTCGATCTGTGACCAATAGTGATGACACCTTTCTATGTCGATTTGTGACAAACAAATAGTGATGACACATTTCTATGTCGATCTGTGACAAACCAATAGTGATAACACAATTCTATGTCGATATGTGACAAACCAATAGTAATAACACCTTTCTATGTCGATCTGTGACAAACCAATAGTGATAACACACTTCTATGTCGATCTATGACAAACCAACAGTGATAACACCTTTCTATGTCGATATGTGACAAACCAATAGTGATAACACATTTCTATGTCAATCTGTGACAAACCAATAGTGATAACACATCTCTGTGTCGATCTATGACAAACCAATAGTGATAACACACTTCTATGTCGATCTGTGACAAAGCAATAGTGATAACACATTTCTATGTCGATCTGTGCCAAACCGATAGTGATAACACATTTCTATGTCGATCTGTGGCAAACCAATAGTGTAACACCTTTCTATGTCGATATGTGACAAACTAACAGTGATAAAACCTTTCTGTGTCGATCTGTGACAAACCAATAGTGATAACACATCTCTATGTCGATATGTGACAAACCAATAGTGATAACACACTTCTATGTCGATCTATGCCAAACCAATAGTGATAACACATTTCTATGTCAATCTGTGTCAAAGTAATTGTGATAACACATTTCTATGTTATGGTCTAACTCGGTTTTACCTTTTGTACTTGCTATGTGGTATTTGTTTAATATGTCACTACAATCACCACCTGACACGAACATCCATACACTCAATAACTACCAATACAATCACTTAAAGATTGAGAAATCTTCAGTTAAAAGTGTGGTTTCCTTACCTGTGGCATTTCAGAAAGGACAAAACATACCGAAACATTTTGATAGTGCAGCTTGTAGAAATACAAGAAAAAAAATAAAAAATTAGGGTGCGAATTTTACATTAAAAATCTCAACATTTGAACACCGCGATGCCTGAATCTGAAATTAAGGTGCTTTTCTTCGGATTAAATCGTTTTTAACGTTTTTGGCGGATCTGAAAGATTGATCCAAACTCGTTTGTGAATATGTAGAGGGGTCTTGGTAGGTATCAGTAACGCATACATAAACTCTACCACAACATTTTGCAATAACTTTTTAGAATACAAAGGTGCCGGCGAATTGAATATACCAATTTTGATGCTATTGTTATTTTCTATATATAATGAATAATAGTTTTTATTGTGTTCAAATCATCTGAGACTATACAACTACAGAAAACATTTTTTTTATCGCGCTGGATGTTACGCATGTGTGCATAAGCTATGCTTTCAATAACTGTTCGCGAATTCAATTTTTCAGCCAATCTATTGTTTCTGTGGCTACTGTGTTTTTGATTGATCAATTTTCGTGCGGCTGTGGTTTATAACCTCGACAAATTCTCGTAATATCGCAACAACAACTAAGGTTGAAAACGATCATACATTGCATTTATCAAATATTCATTTTGTAACTAATACACCTTTGTTAATCTCCAATGATACGCCACTGTAATAGACTTTTAGAATCACATGACGTGTTCTTGTCCATTACACTGTACGTGCCATCATAGCCTTATGTAGTGGAACAACATCATATATCAATGTATAACTATCATTTATTATATGATTGGTATATCACTCATTGGTCCTAATGAGATCACATGCCATCAATTATTTCCTTGAAAACACTTCATGACATTATATTGACCTCCCGGTGATGTGATAAGGTATTTTAAAGGAACTTTCTGTTTTGTTTTTGTTTTGTTTTTTGTTTTGTTTTTAGATTTACATAAATCATATACATGTAATAAAGCAAATGCAGACTTAATTTTCGGGCTATCCATGGTTTTACGGATCTGCCCTGAACTTTATCCTACTCGGCCTTCGACCTCTGGTAATATTGTCCAGGGCAAGTCTGTAAAATCATGGATTGCCCTCAACCAAAGTCTGTATTTGCATTATATTTGCATTTGCTCCGCATTTTCCCAGTAACACAATGCTAAGAGGCAGTTTCCATCATACGCCATAACACCCAGTGCCTCAGCTTATAACACCCAGTAGGTCATGTGATATTAAAAAAGGCCGGATCGTTTTGTTGGTTCAGGTTTTTTTCAAAGTAAACTAAAATGGTAAGACAGTGTAAATTATGTATTGAACAGTGTTTTTAATGTTATCATAGTCACTTAAATGAATATTCCCTCAAAAATATAAAATATCGGCAATACAAAATTATCAAATGAGCATAAATCCCGAGCGCTGTACTGGCTATCTGTTATTGGTAGTTTATTTTATACTCTGTAAATAATACATATAATTCATTTTGATAACAACTACTGTAAACGTACGTATTTTGGTGCACTCAAAGTTTAAAGAATTCATGATGAATCGGCACCACGACAATGATTGTCATAGAAAGGATTAACGTTATGATGAATCGGACTACGACAATGTTTGTCGTAGAAAGGATTAACGCCATGACAAATTAGCACCATGACAATGCTTGTAATAGAAAGGATTAACGTCATGACAAATTGGCATAAAAAAACAATGATTGCCATAGAAAGGATTATTGTTTTGATGAATTGACACCACGAAAATTATTGTCAGAGAAAGGATTAGCATCAAGATGAATTGGCGACACGACATTGCTTGTTATAGAAAGGATTAGCGTTATGACTAATTAACACCACGACAATGCTTGTTATAGAAAGGATTAACGTTATGACTAACTGAAACCACGACAATTATTGTCATTTTACGGATAATGTCATGACAAATTGGCACCAGGACATTGCTTGTCATAGAAAGGATCAACGTCATGACAAATTAGTACCATAACAACGCTTGTCATACAAAGGATATCCGTCATGACAAATAAGCTCCATGAAAATGCTTGCCACAGAACGGATTAAGGTCATGATGAATTGACACCAGGACAATGTTTGCCATAAAAGGGATTAAAATCATGACAAGTTATCACCATGACAACGCTTGTGAATCTAACGGATTAACGTTATGAAGAATAAGCCCCACGACACTTATTGTCATTTAACGGATAATGTCATGACAAATTGGCACCACGACAATGCTTGTCCTAAAAAGGATTAACGTCCTGTCAATTTGGCATCATAAAATGATTGTCATAAAAATAATGAACGTCGTGACAAATTTACCAACATGTTAATAGTTTCTTTCCTTCCATGTTTAATGAATTCAATAACATTGCCTCTAGTCTAGAAAATGTTCACTCTATATATCAGTTTAAAAAATTAATCTCTCAGCACCATATCCCAAATTCAAATACTACTGATGTTTTCAAACTATTAGGAAATCGAGAGATGAACATTCTTCTCTGTCAGCTAAGAAATAATGCTAGCAATCTTAACTTCGACCTCTTCCAAGATCATCTATCCGATTCACCCATGTGTTCTTGTAATGTTAGTATTGAAACTGCATACCACTTCTTCTTTGAATGCGCTAGATAGAATGATATACGTATCATTCTCTGTCAAAATACTACACAAGTCATTCATCATGACCACTTACTACTAGATGTTTTTCTCAACGGCTGTGAAAATTGTAATGAAATTGAAAATTTAGCTATTCTCTCTGCAGTATCTAAATACATTTCTGATTCAAAAAGATTTAAATTTCACACTTGACAACTTATAACCACATTGGTATAGTACTTATACAAAATGTACATGTATGTTAGCATGTTATGATATAAAAGACATACTTATATTATTTATTATTATTTACTATTTATTATTATTTCCTTTAACAAAATATGCATGTGTAGTGAGATATAAATAAAAATGATGTACATTTTGTATATTAATTATGATATACTAGTAGTAATGAATACATTTTTACAAAGATGGTATATATATATTGATACCAGGAAACTGATACCATATAATTTAATGCTACTTCCTGCTTCTGCCTATATTTTTCTATATATAAGTCATATGGTTGTTTACTATGGAGAGTGTGGCTTGGTGGTCAAAAATATATATATTTCTACCTACATGTAAATATTGTGAGGCAGCTCCTGTTAAATACTATTCTCAGTCAAATAATCATTTCAAACTTTATATTTAACCTTTAACCCAAACAATATAAACTATCTGGTGATATAGAATTTCTAAATTTCATCAGTGGATGGCCAGTGTGATGATGAAATGGACTATGTGGCTTGTATCTGTTGGGATAAGGAAATTCAATATCATCAGATGTTTATTCCATACAGTTTGTTAAAATTTATTCAATAAGGAAATAAATGCCTATTCTGTCTTTTTGCTTTAAATATTGTCTTACCTATTTAAAAAGGTTAGAGTATTCCTTTCATAAAACAAAATTAATACTAATCTAATGGAGCTGCCTCTTTGTTAAGCATTGAGATTGTAATATGTAATGTGTTTTATTATGTCCATGTTTGTACCATTCTGTATGTTACTGTTTTGGGAGAGGACTTATATAGGTTTTGCCTGCTGTCCAATCCTATTGTCCTTATGTGTCAATAAAATGTTTTGAAATCGAAATTTAACAACATGTTCAAGCGCGAAAATTTCTATGATAAGATTACCGCAAAAAAATATGTACTCCTGCAGCATGTGTTTCAATTAGGTAAGAACCGTCTTAAAGCTTTGATAGCATTTGATATTCAGGTAAATGTTGTACAAGGCAAAAAAAATTAATAAATACATTGTCAATAAATTGATATTTTTTTAACTGTTTGATTGGCTTAGATAGTATCACGTGATTCCCGATGTAAAGTCATATTTGACCGGCCGCGCAAAAAAAAAAGCTGGTAAAACAAGCTGGTTAACTGGTTGTTTCTAAAATATAGATATATGACGTAACGTCAAGCGCTCCGAAGACCTTGACCCCGCTTGACAACAACAACAGCAATGGCAGACGTCAGGTTCGCCGTTCTCTCGACGGTGTTGAATCCAAGAATGCAAAACGAAACACATCGACATCTGTTAAAGCTTTTAGGAATTATCTAACATTGAAGAAAACATCATTTTGTTGTTTGAATTTATATCAAAAATATCAATTTAAATAAAACTATTATTGTCTTTCGATTTCGATCGATGCACGGTTTTATCGATCCCAGAAAAAATATCAACCTCGGTCGATATTTTTTATTAGGTTGATAAAACCATGTATCGAACTCAGCGAAAGGCTATAAATGTATAATGTATTTATAAAAAGGTAGAAAAGAGCCGTCAACGTATAAATCCATTAACAGCATTAACCTATTAACTTAACTTTGGCGTTCGCACTAATCTGTAGTGTCGCTGTTTACCTTCTGTTTACCAATTCTCACTAATCTGTGATATAGCAGTTTGCCCTCGATTTACCTATTTCAAATAATCTGTGTTATACCAGTTTACCTTTGGTTTTTCTATCCCCATTAATATATGATGCAGTAGTTTACCATTGATAAACTTATTTCCACTAATCTGTGATGGAGCAGTTTACCCTTAGTTTACCTATCCCAATTACAATGGGATGTAGCTGTTTACCCTTGGTTTAGCTAATCCAATTTATCTGTGATTAAGCAGTTTACCCGTACGTGATTTATCTATTCCAGTAAATCTATGATTTAGCAGTTTACCTGTGCTTTACTTATAACAATTAATCTGTGATATAGCAGTGTACCATTGATAAACTTATTTCTACTTATTTGTGATGCAGCAGTTTACCTTAATCCAATTAATCTATGATGTAATAGTTTACCTGTGATTTACCCATTCCAATTAATCTGTGTAGAAGTTTACCCTTAGTTTGCTTAATCCAGTTAATCTGTAATGTAGAAGTTTACCCTTAGTTACCTATTCGCAATAATCTGTGAGGTAGCAGTTTGCCCTTGGTTTGCCTTTTCCAATTAATTTGTGATGTAGAATGTAACCAGTGAGTTACCTATTCGCATTTATATGTAATTTAGCTGTTTACCCCTCGATTTACCTATTTCCGATTTGCTGTGATGTAGCAGTTTACTATTGATTTATCTATGATTGTCTGTTGTTTAGAATTAAACTCGTAGTTTACCTTTGCCTCTGTAAGAGGAATGCCTTCGTTATTAATCTGAGTGTTAGATGTGATCTAGTTTCTCTGTTTTAATTATCAACAAATGTTTTCGTACGCGTATTACCAATACTGTACTAGTTATAAGACATAATCAAATAATCAGGTGTTTAAGTAAGTTTACCTGTTTTTATGACGTTTTCTATTAGCTCATGTTTCCCTGTGCCTTATTAATGAATATGTCTTTAAGTCAATTTACCTGTTCGTTATTTAGACCATTGTATTTTACCTGCTTACCTGTGCTTTTTTGATTAACACATGCTTATGTAATCTATCTTGTGTAGTTCCGACACTTGTAACCGGGGCGATTTAATACCCGCTGACAGGTTCGATCAGAAACATGCTGAATGCACTCTACGTTACTGCCTTTTCTCACCGCTCTCGTTTAAACAGACAGGGTTCATTGAATAGCTCAGCAACTCAATACAGGTTTACAACTTCTATAATTGAAATTATGAAGTATTTGTAAATGGAGTCTTACGCGGTCGACAAGGGCCTCGAGCTGGTTAACCATGATTCAATAATGTGATCAAACACCATTGTCTCTAACTTAAATATGTGCAATATGTCGATCGGGCTCGGGGCCACGCTTCTTACGAACGAGGGCGGCTTAGTTAATATGATATGGCACATGAAATAATAATCCAAACCCGGGCTAATGTAAAGCTTAGACGTTCTCGAGTAAACTAATTATTTAATACAATCAATGTAATGTTGGTTAGCATATATTAGATTACAGTACTTCACAATTATATTACCCAATTATAGACCTTAATCAATATGGTAAACGTTTGCTTCGTGACCTCGTGTCATCATAAGTTTTAGTTAATATTGGAATTTTTGTCTCGTTTACCAGTTCTATATTATGACATTTTAAATTATGACAACTGTCTTGCTTCTTTCCTTATCTTAATTCATTTGCTTTGATAGATGCACATATACTACCAGTAGTAAGCTTTCTGAATCTGGTTTCACCATATGATACCATAGAGAAGTGATTTTACTGGTTGATTCCAAATGCAGTGGGAACTAAATAACTCAACATTATATTCACATACAATAGCATTATCAAGATTTAAAGTAAAACGATCATACACATTATTTGGATGCTTAAACTCATGAAGAATTCTGATGAACAACATTTTATTGCTGCCTGGAGTAGTTGTATAACTAAGTCTTTATCTAAACTCATTACTACCAATCTTAGTACAATTAGGCTGGGACTGCAGTCATGTTTCATACTGTTAACTCCAGAAGTATAATTAATGGGATTAATAAAAAGTGGGTTTCGAAAATCTCCAAAGATCTATTAATCGAGAACATCCGATTCTAATGGACGGTTCTTCCATCAAAACATTTGATTTCTCTACTCTTTACACTATCATTCCCTATTCCAAACAACTTCGTTCACTTGTAATATGAGCTTTATTTTCCAAGAAAGGTGTGCAGTGATATAAGTACACACCTGAGAAACTATTTTGTAAAACATACGGCTAGGATTCATAGAACGTACATCGAAGATGAAATAGTGAGAATAATTGGATTTCTGATCGACAACATCTTTGTTGAGTTTGTTGACCAGATCTATTTACCAGATTTCTTTACCAGATCTATTTACCAGATCTCTTTACCAGATCTATTTACCAGATCTATTTACCAGATCTATTTACCAGATTTCTTTACCAGATCTATTTACCAGATCTATTTACCAGATCTATTTACCAGATCTCTTTACCAGATCTATTACCAGATCTATTTACCAGATTTCTTTACCAGATCTATTTACCAGATCTATTCACCAGATCTATTTACCAGATCTATTTACCAGATTTCTTTACCAGATCTATTTACCAGATCTCTTTACCAGATCTATTTACCAGATCTATTTACCAGATTTCTTTACCAGATCTATTTACCAGATCTATTTACCAGATCTATTTACCAGATCTATTTACCAGATCTATTTACCAGATCTATTTACCAGATTTCTTTACCAGATCTATTTACCAGATCTCTTTACCAGATCTATTTACCAGATTTCTTTACCAGATCTATTTACCAGATCTATTTACCAGATTTCTTTACCAGATCTATTTACCAGATCTATTCACCAGATTTCTTTACCAGATCTATTTACCAGATCTATTTACCAGATCTCTTTACCAGATCTATTTACCAGATCTATTTACCAGATCTATTCACCAGATCTATTTACCAGATCTATTTACCAGATCTATTTACCAGATTTCTTTACCAGATCTATTTACCAGATTTCTTTACCAGATCTATTTACCAGATCTATTTACCAGATCTATTTACCAGATTTCTTTACCAGATCTATTTACCAGATCTATTTACCAGATATATTTACCAGATCTATTTACCAGATCTATTTATTTACCAGATCTATTTATTTACCAGATCTATTTATTTACCAGATCTATTTACCAGATCTATTTACCATATCTATTTACCATATCCCTTAACAGACTATTGTATAATAAGCGTGGTGATTTCAATTTCCTAGTTCATTTTCTATTTCTAGATAGCAACATCCCTGCACCCCCAGCCCACGGTGTTTAAATGTCCCATTAAGGCTTGTTTCCATTTGTATGATTACCTTGAAATATGTCGACTACTAAGGGATGCATGGACGTCAATGTTTAGAATTCTGACCTCTCATGGAAACACGACCTTACATTGAAGCATGTGTACAAATAGTAAATTTCAACCGCCGTTATATCAATGTTTCCGCACGATATTGTCTTGAAATATACCTCTGATAAGTTTATTGTAATTATATCTATATACATACATTACATTTTTACTCCTCGATATTTTAATGAAAGTCGCGCATGGATGAGTTTTAATGATAATCTACAAATAAACTCCCTGTACGGGCAGACATACCTGAGAAGTGTTCGATTGGTGTCATTCAAAAATCAAACAAATAAAGATAAAATATCCATAAATATTTAAGTTACTATTGATACTATTGATTTGTAGACATTTTTAGAATTCGGTTAAAATCAGAGTATCTTAGATTTCATGTTTGGACTATATTTTCTATAAAACAAAATACGCCCAGGGATACGTGGAGAAAAAAGGTGAGTAGGCAGCCATTTTATAATTCTTTACAAAGTTTCCATCTTATGTATGTCTCGTAGACCACACAAATAGAAAGACTGATCAGGAGGAAAGGAGAAGCAAGGACAAATATAACTGATATACATATGAATGGTGCATGTAAGCATTTTGATCATATAGTACGTTTTGGAAGTAATTGAACAACTGATAATTTGGAGTACTGAGTCACTACAAAAACGTTTTGGATAAAACATTTCAAAGCACCACTAGTGTACGGGTATATTTCCGTGCACAGGTAAATAAATCGTATATGCCGTATAAGGAGGCGTCCAAATAGAGGAGTCCGTCTGTACGTTCCAAATGGTAGTCAATTATTAAGGCTGTAATATGAATGCAGCCTCATTTCTTTGGTGTAGGGTTACACTGTATAACAAATGTTTAGCCTGGTAAAGTACGCAGACAGACAGCATTAACAATGCATGTAAATGGCCATGGTATCTCCTCAAAGTGGATTGCGACCAACAGTGCATATACCGAAACACTGTTAATCAGTCAATAACTATGTTATCAGAAAATATTGGGATGTTGCTGGTGCCATCGAGAAAGTTGCCACTTTACTGTATTTGATGATGTCTGGATTTGGTTCATTGGATGTTCTTCATACACTGGTATGCTATACGTTTGAAATTGACAACAATATATCTATAATTCAAATTACAAACGGTGTCTGAATTCCCCAATTAGCTGATTCGTTATATATGTGAACCTTTTGAAACAGTGGATGTGTTGTGGTGGCGAGAGACTGGACTGTGACATAATCGTATGGGGAGGAATCTATGAATTGGGAGGGCATCACAATAAAGAAGGTTAAAATCCAAACATACAACAATAGAGCCATGTCCAGTATCTTCTCATGTCAAAATGTTCGTTACATGCAGTAATGTATTTTGGTTGTCAGCCATCTAACCAGTGAACATGATATTTTGATGGTGGCAGGTACAATATCATACCAAATCGAGTTTACGAAACCATCCAGCCTGCCTATTTTGCCTTGCCTGCCTACCTGCCCGGAAATATACATTGACAGGTTCATTATGATATACTCTCTAAATTACTCACCTTTCCTTTGATGTTTGAGGACACATTCATCATTAGTGATTTCATTCTATATAAGATAGATTTACCTACGTTTGATGTTTAAGACAAAGAAAAACCAGTTACCATTGTTTAAATCTGAAACAAATATAATGTCAATGCTCACATATCATGCAAAAACCATTTAAAACTAGTAAAAACAGTAAATATTTGATCATATCAAAACTACGTGGTGCACCTATAAATCCTTTTTGACTGTATTCTTAGATTCATCCATCCATAAATGCGGATAAAATTAATAATCCAAACTGACTAGAACATGTCAACAAGGGCCCTGTATCGTGGCAAAATATCTTTGATAATCATCAAGAAGACATCTTTCCGTATAGCTAAATTCTACGTTTGACATTTGAACTTAAAAATAACCACAAGAAAGCAAAATATACACTTCACATTTACTTTGATGTGACTCTTGTTTCCTTCCACCTCCATACTTGCTTGACTAACTGAAATGCAAAAAATGGTGCAATATTAATTCTTTTTTTTTTAAATTTCAAAACCTTCCCAGTCAAGAGCCAAGGTCATAGTCAGAGATCCACTTTGTCTTGAACTTTGGACCCATATGACCTTAACCTTTAATCATGTGAGGGCTGCTATAGTTTAGTTGGGTAGAGTTTTAGCTAAATAGCCTCAAGTGAAGACCCCCGGTGAGTGGTTGGATACTCCTTACCGTGGTGGTTCGTGTTTCTTGAGAAGCTAAGAAACAGACACTTCAGAAAGACACTTAATCCCTAATCCTTGCTCCTGATGGCATGCGACAGGTCTGTCCTATGCTTACAGTGAGGTTGCCACTAACTACTACAAGGAGTTCCCGCAACAACCTAACACTATATGTTCACAGGATGATAAACACCAACAAACAAACTATAATTATTTGGCCTTGATCTTTTGTCGGTTGACGTATCCTTTAATTCAGACCAATTTTGCTTCATAATGTAACAACAAAATGTTCATCAGTAAAAAATTCTAAACTTGACATTGACCTTAAACCTTCTGACCCCGTGTCCTTGACCTTTTGTCAGTTGACTGCTTCTTTAGTTCAGACTTAGTTTGCTTCGTAATAACATAACAAAATGTTTATCACCATAAAGATACAAAATTTGCCATGGCATTGACCCAGTGACCTTGACAATCACAAAACGTTCATCAGTTAAATGATGCAAAATCGAAACCTGACCTTCGACTCAATGACCTTAACTTTAAGACAGCTGACTCCTTGTTATATTTCAATCAACTTTGCTTCGTCATGTCATAACAAAGTGCTCATCGGCGAAAAGATGCAAAATTGGACCTTGACTTTTGACCCTGTGACCTAGACCTTTGGTCACTTGACATCTTGTATAATTTTAACAAACATTATTTCAAAGTGTCATAGCAAAATATTCATCAGTGAAAAGCTTCAAAATTTGGCCATTTTGACTTTTTAGCTGCGTGTGCATTTATGTAAACTGAATATTTTGATCAATTTTCATCTTAACCGGTTAATATATACTAATATTATAGCAAGGAGTAAAATTTGTGGACGGACGGACAGACGGACGGACGGACTTACGGACAGAGTGATTACTACAGGGCACCCCTATCTTCGATACGGCGCCATGATAAGTGATTTTGTGTACGTTATTTTATCATTTTTATGACGTAGGTAATTGTAACTGTACCTCGAGGACAGTTATTCACTGATGTTTTTGTACCATACTGTAATCTAAGGTGTATCATCCTGTGTCTGAGCTGATATTGGACGATACGTCGCCTTTTGTAGTGCTATAGGCTGTAAATACCCGTGATTCTCCCTGTGTGGGTTGGTCCTATACCCAGGCCTATATAATACCCAGCATACCTGACTTATTACGTGAGCTTTTGAAAAACAAAAGAGGTGTCTCAGTATAAACTACAAATTACACAATCTGCACATCTTACGTGTAATGTCATATACACAGTCTGCACATCTTACGTGTAATGTCATATACACAATCTGCACATCTTACGTGTAATGTCATATACACAGTCTGCACATCTTACGTGTAATGTCATATACACAGTCGGCAAAGCAGCAGTTTATTTTTTGTGAATGCTATCCAAAGTACAATGATATTACATATACAGTAGATACACCATATAAATCAAATGAGATTATGATCATTCACGTGATACTAATCAAATGAATACATAATAAAGTTAATCAAAGAAATAAATATATTATCGAAAAACAAACTATGTCATTTAACAATGATAACATATTTATAGTAACATCTTATATGAATTATGACCATGTGAAATAGTATTATTAATATTATTATTAACGATAAATACGACAATCACATTACTATATAAAAGGAAACATTTCATTGTTAACCTTTCTCATACAAATCGTTATAGAATGTCATATTCGTAAAATATATATTGTTATACCGACCTGGTAGAATCTAAATATTGACATCGGGCTTCGCCCTCGGTTAATTCTACCAGGTTGGTATGACACCATATTGAACTCATCAAATATCCATAATTGATCCTTATGACGTATAGGCGGGTTTCGGACGTCTTAAATTACCATACGAGTTTTAATAAACACTAAATGAATATGTTCAGCCATTTTGATAGACCTTTTGAGGGTGCAGTTATAGCCATGTCAGATTTCGTTCCTGGAATGTTTGATAGACGTCAGCTATTAATGTTTTGACACTGATAACCAATAGTCACTCAGTTATTGTCAATAACGTTTGGACTACGATGACTTAAGCAGACCAACATTTTCATTGTCTCCCTTGAAGTCTGGTGAAATCTCGCACTGTCTACAATTAATGTGTCTTATTGACAGAGTGATAAACACAAACAAAGGACATTGGCCAAATGTTTTTCCTACTTGTATAGAAACTGTCAAACTTTATTTTTGTAAGTCTTAGAAGCCAGACCAATTTTGTTTTTATCGTTCTATCGAAGAATGGTAAGTAACCCTAAAGATTACGGCACCATGACTAAACTTTAGGCAGGGGAAGGTTGGCACTCTACATTTGAATTCCTTTGTACGTTAACTGTAAACAGGTATTGATATTATCAATTATGTTGTTTGAAAATAATTTAGATATATTAATTTGTTCAAACATCAACTTAAGAGTTTTTCCTAAACGGTCTTGGTGTAAAATGTGACGTGGTCTATACACTCATTATTTCCTCGCGTTGCCCTGCTTGTAATTAACACATACTGTGGCAGAATATGTTAGCAGAACAGAACACAGATATGTTTTCTGCGACAATAAATTTGAATGATGAAACGATGTCATCAATATGCAGTTGCTGAGTAAATGGGTTTTAGAGTTGTATCTAATCTATCGCGAAAAATTCCTAATTCATTATTGGTATCGTTTTACATCATTTCCCAGTTTGTACTGGTGATACTGCTAATGAATTCTAGTTAAGTACTGTTCCTAACATCGAATTATGTAATCAGAGTGTATCCAGTTACTGGAAGGAACAGTAAAAAACCGATTGTCAAAAACCGCCAAGGTTGCAATTGTGATATTCCTATATGGTATCATTAGCATATCTCATAATAAAAGTGACGTCAAAGAAGACAACAACAGCTCTCATAAATGCAATTTCTCTTAAGTAGTTTAATCAGGCTCAGTGAGAAAATGTTAATAAACAGTATTAGGCCATATAATCATTCATTATCTGTAAGATCACGATTTATCATATAACTTCTTGCGTTCTGTCACGTCATATGGGGTAATACGGTGTAGCATTAATTATAGACGTCTCAAAATTGTATCTGTAGAGTAAAACATACTGTCAAGTCGAAATTCACCTGCCTTATACATAAAAAAAAGTTTTATTCTCATTAAAATGGGTTATAGGATCAACAGAATCTTAAACTAGTGCCAATGCAATATTGAATTTATTAAACTGGTCAAATAATTTAATATGCCACTCACCTTAAGGATTGTCTAAAATAATTGAATATGTCACTTACCTAAAGGATTATCTAAAATAATTTAATATGTTACTCACCTTAAGGATTATCTAAAATAATTTAATATGTCACTCATCTTAAGGATTATCTAAATTAATTTAATATGTCACTTACCTAAAGGCTTATCTTAAATAATTTAATATGTCACTTAACTAATGGATTATCTAAATCAATTGAATATGTCACTTACCTAAAGTATTATCTAAAATAATTCAATATGTCACTCACCTAAAGAATTATTCAAAATATTTGAATATGTCACTCACCAAAAGAATTATTCAAAATATTTGAATATGTCACTCACCTAAAGGATTATCTAAAATAATTGAATATGTCACTCACCTAAAGGATTATCTAAAATAATTTAATGTCACTTACCTAAAGGATTATCTAAAATAATTTAATATGTCAGTCACCTAAAGGATAATTCAAAATATTTGAATATGTCACTCACCTAAATGATTATCTAAATTAATTGAATATGTCACTTACCTAAAGGATTGTCTAAAATAATTTAATATGTCACTCACCTAAAGGATTATCTAAAATAATTTAATATGTTACTCACCTAAAGGATTATCTGAAATAATTTAATATGTCACTCTCCTAAAGGATTATCTAAAATAATTTAATATGTTACTCACCTAAAGTATTATCTAAAATAATTTAATATGTCACTCACCTAAAGGATTATCTAAAATAATTTAATATGTTACTCACCTAAAGGATTATCTGAAATAATTTAATATGTCACTCTCCTAAAGGATTATCTAAAATAATTTAATATGTTACTCACCTAAAGTATTATCTAAAATAATTTAATATGTCACTCACCTAAAGGATTATCTAAAATACTTGAATATTTCACTCGCCTAAATACATATTCGAATTCTTGAACTTGTTTAATTCCACATAACATTGAAAGTTCATTCTTTTCTATGACTGAAAACGCTCTGAAGCTTTTAATCATACAGATGTCCGACTTCTGCCATTAATCCGAATAGATTCAAACATTCGAGTTAACGACGGAGTTAGTTCGCCGCATTTATTTTCACATGTATTCATCACAGGTACTTGGGGTAAGAAATTATATTGGTATATATATACTATATAGCCTCGTATTATACGAGGCTATATAGTATATATATACAAATATAATTTATCATATTAATATTTGAAATTATATTTGTATAGATATACTATATAGCCTCGTATTATACGAGGCTAATAGTATATATATACAAATATAATTTCTTACCCCAAGTACCTGTGGTATTCATACCACAAAAAAATACAAGGCTTACGTATTGTTTGTTCTTCTCGCGCTATGATGCTATGGATGTGTCTACTCAGTTTTTATTTATTTCAATCTTGTATGATTATTATGCTAAATATTAAACGGAATATAATGGTCCACAGAATGTATTAGAAAGCAAAGGTGACAAGTACCATAAAGTTAAATACATAATTCCGTGTATAAAACATTATGCTTTGACGAAAAGATGCAAATTTAAAAACTTATTTTCAATACTACGATCAATTTTTATTAATTTACAAGTCCAAAAACTGTTGCAATTTCGTTGTGAAACGTTGTGAAACGAAATATTAAAAAAATAATGAATTCCAAATAAACAATTGAATCTGACGGTTAAATTACATGTATGCCGTTAGCTTTGCCCTACATAATCCAGGTAACTTACGTCCTCATTGATCCGTTCAAATGACACATTGTACTCGCATTATTTTCTATGCCATGGTAACGATGACGTGGTCATTTTATTTATTAATTACTTCGGGAGGGGGATACATGTCCCATGGGATGCCGTTACTATGTTGTTCGGGTAACGTGAATCAAAGCAATGACAAATACAGGTCTGCAATAGCTGAGCAGTGCTGGTACTGTATTAAATGTTCCGTGATCGGAGAGATATACGGTATTGTTTCCGTGGATAACTGGCTATATGATATGGCTGGCTGGCTTAAATATCAGATAAGTTATGGCTGGCTGGTTTCAATATTGGACATGTTATGGATGGTTGGTTCCAATGTCAGATATAATTATAGAGTGTCTGATTATACTAATATACATGCTGCTAATGGTTATAACAATGACCTGGCATTGTTGATTCCAATATAAGACAGTTAATGATAACATTGCCCAATACCAGACATACTAGAATAAATATCATGTCAGCTATGAGTGGTTTGTTCCAAATTTCGGACATGTATTGTTGATTCCAATATAAGACAGTTAATAATAACATTGTCATATACCAGACATGCTAGAATAACTGATGACAATACCACACTTGTTGCGAGTGGTTTATAGACAATAGATAACAGTGTATTATTAGTTCCAGTAAAAGACAGCATATATTGACAATGTACAAAGCTTCTTTATCTTGTATGCTGGATGTTGGTTCCAAATGTTGGACATAGTATTATTGTTCCAATAGCAGACAGACTATATAATGAGTATGTGCATGTTTTTGTGCAGGAAAGCAAGAACGGTTTTTCAAGATTCTAGACAATTTGTATCTCTTTTAAATGATAACTTACAGTAGATAATAAAAGCAATCATTCCTGGGATATCTTTATGCTGATCCAAGATAAGTCCCTGAAAGGTGACATGACCTTTCATTTCAATCGAAGGCTATTAATTTTTGAAGATACTACTGAAACAAGTACTTTGTATGATCGCTAGATGAACAAAAAAATTCGATGGGAATCTTGACATATATGTTTTTACTTTTGTTTTTGGACAAACCTGTAGGAGTACAGGATACAAGTAGATCAGATGGCCCACACTGGGCAGCATTTTAAATATTGATTTTATACTACGGCTTCCAAATGGCCGAAGAAATATAGTTTATTGTCAGTGTGGTTATAAAATGGAAAATACTACGTCTCTAAATGCTATCACCTTTTGTCAGAACATTTTTTTTTTGTACATTAAGTTATAAGTTAGCACAACGGATTGAACAAAACACTCGTTTTAATTACTTACTTAAATGCAATAATTTACTTTGGTGATCCGCCCTCCGAAATGTGGATTTTTCATTTTGACTATTATTATTTGACTTCCAGGCCGCTGCCGAATGTACTGTACTGCCTACCAGGTATACTGTATGGGTAAGAGATTATATGTCTGCTGGAAAAAAAGTGGAGACAATCATACAAAAATTATGGTCGAGTTGAAAGGAATACCAAACCTCAAGCTAGAATTCACTAGAAATGTCTGCCTTTTTAAGGAAGTACTTTTGCCAGTTTGAAGTCACTTATTTCGGACTAACAACCACCACGCTTTCATTTCGTACAAAATAATAGCAGTTGAAATACACGAAGTTGAATACAAAATTCGTCAAACGTGTGATCAGACAATTTAAATAAATGATGATCACACTTCGATGCTTCCGCTAAATTTGCGTCGTATTAAAGAGTATATTCCACTTTTCTATAAAAACCCATATAGTATACGAAACGTAATTTTAAATAGGTTGAATTGTTACCTGTAAAATATGAACTAGATATAGCGTTACTGCAATAGCCGAGTGTTAATTCGATATACCTGATATAGAAATCGCCCTTCGTGATCTACCCTAGTAATAACACCTATACAAACTCTTCCACTAATAAATATTAATGAGCACATCCCGACGTAAAGCATAATGGTACAAACCGAAATAACACATAGCACATGTAAATTAGAATATTAATGTACATCCGCGGCTTTTACTTTGAATTCATCAGTGTAATATATACCCACATCAAGGCCATCCTTAAATGACCATAGCTGTTGATAGGACGATAAATAATTCATCTACTACGGAAATACTTATCGGCTTACATATCTCGATATTGCGATAGCTATGCCCTGGGAACTGACACTGGAAAACCCATCACAGAAAAAATAGGCTACATTTCAATACATGGATATCAGTTTCAAAGTACGCCTTATACGATACTGTGAGTATACAATGGCCCTTTCGTAACTTAATACAGCTACATACGTGTATCATATCTATAAATGTATTTATGTACTGGTGTGCGAGATTCATTGTCTGGGAACGTGGATTCAGGTCATTTAGTTACCTACCACTTGATCAGAACATATCGATATTTACAGAATGATAAAGCAAAACTCAATATAATGATAACAATAAATACATGACAAAACATATGAGAGGATCAAAGATGACAAAATCTACATAAAATATAACAGATGAGAGGCTCAAGGGAAAAAAAATCATATCGCATGTAAAAAATGAGAGGATCAAGGATTAAAACCTACATCGAATATGACAGATTAATATCGATAATTACTAGAAAACACTGAACAACATAACTGAAAATATCGAGGACAGCAAAAAAATACCGAATGAAATATTGATGTAGAACATCGATAAAAAAGAACATGGATAAAACATGAAGGACTCTAACTAACTATGGTGTCTAGTTCTGACTAAACTAGGGTGTTTAGTTCTAACTAAACTAGGGTGTCTAGTTCTGACTAAACTAGGGTGTCTAGTTCTAACTAAACTAGGGTGTCTAGTTCTGACTAAACTAGGGTGTTTAGTTCTGACTAAACTAGGGTGTCTAGTTCTGACTAAACTAGGGTGTTTAGTTCTAACTAAACTAGGGTGTCTAGTTCTGACTAAACTAGGGTGTTTAGTTCTGACTAAACTAGGGTGTCTAGTTCTGACTAAACTAGGGTGTCTAGTTCTGACTAAACTAGGGTGTCTAGTTCTAACTAAACTAGGGTGTTTAGTTCTGACTAAACTAGGGTGTCTAGTTCTAACTAAACTAGGGTGTTTAGTTCTGACTAAACTAGGGTGTTTAGTTCTAACTAAACTAGGGTGTTTAGTTCTGACTAAACTAGGGTGTTTAGTTCTGACTAAACTAGGGTGTCTAGTTCTAACTAAACTAGGGTGTTTAGTTCTGACTAACCTAGGGTGTTTAGTTCTAACAAAACTAGGGTGTTTAGTTCTGACTAAACTAGGGTGTTTAGTTCTGACTAAACTAGGTTGTCTAGTTCTGACTAAACTAGGGTGTTTAGTTCTGACTAAACTAGGGTGTTTAGTTCTGACTAAACTAGGGTGTCTAGTTCTGATTAAACTAGGGTGTTTAGTTCTGACTAAACTAGGGTGTTTAGTTCTGACTAAACTAGGGTGTCTAGTTCTGACTAAACTCCTTTTCTTGGCTGCTCAGAAAGTCATCCACTGCATGTACGACGTCATCATCGGTCTGAAAGTTGGGGCCTGAAATAGCTGTTTTCAGTTTTGGAAATAGATGAAAGTCTGATGGAGCTAGATCAGGTGAAGAATGCGATTGCCCAATCAATTTAATGCCACAATCGTGGATAGCAGCCATGGCAATGACAGACTTGTGAACAGGAGCATTGTCCTGATGGAAAAACACACCTTTAGTGAGCTTTCCGTGGCGTTTAAGTTTAACATTTTCCCGTAACTGCCCCAGACGTGAAGAATACCATCTGCATCCCAGAAAACCGAGGCCATAACCTTCCTTGCTGATGGAACAGTCTTTCCCTTCTTTGGCGTGGGGGAGCTAGGGTGCTTAAATTGTTTCGATTGTTGTTTGGTCTCTGGGGTAAAATGATGAATACATGTTTCATCCATATGCAAATCTCTGACGAATGGCAGGATCTTCCTCAAAAAGGTTAAGATTAGCAGGCGATTATGTGCACCTGGTGTGCTTCTGATCAACTATCAGAAGTCTTGGTACCCATCGGGCCGAAAGCTTTCTCATTGCAAGATCCTCGGTCAGAATGGAATGTACTCTTTCTTGTGAAATGCTAACTCTACTTGCTATATATCTTTCTGTGACTCGTCTGTCAATCATAACAAATATCATGAACTGTATAGACCATTTTTGGGGTTGCAACATTGGGGTCATCCTCAAGGCTCTGTCAGCCGCGCTTAAATTCCGCCACCCACATTTTCACTGTAGCAAATGAAGGGTCATCTTTCCCTAGTGTTGCTATCATATCATTATGGATATCCTTAGGTGTTAAACCTTTTTATGCAAATATTTGATCACTGCTCTTTCACCGATTTTGTCCATTTTGCAAAAGCCGCTTGTCTTGTTTACTTAAGAGTGCTACCTCGTCGATATAAAGTAACCAAATGAGACCAGTCCTTGGATACATGGCCCTATATAGACAGAGAATAGTAGGTTTGAAAAAGAACATCCTTGAGTACCTCCTTCAATACGAGGCTCACAACATATCAATCATCCATCGTAGCTACCCGTGACCTGATCCATCATATTTCTGAATACAAATGTATGACGTAAAAAACGTGCCTCTCGAGTCGTATTTGATGCCAGCCGGCTATACATTACACTGAAATGAATGTCATGTTGTTATCTCATAGCGTTTGTAATGTAGTCGTTTTATTTCAATATAATCACCACTGAAACCCACTGCGCGCAAACGTTATATATCTACTGGATTTGTGATATATCAATCGCACAAAACATTATGTAAGTACAGGGTTCATTTATTAAATTACTCATACAGCGTGGAAACATCACAAAGTCATTCATTTAGGTTAAACTAAAGATAAGCAAACTGCCACACATGGATAGTAAGGTCCATGGAGACAACATATATAAAATATGCTGTTGGTTTATGATGATTAACAATTATATTATTCTTAATATCGAGATGAATAACTCCTAAAAATATTTTCTAAGATTTCTTTATCTATATACACAGTGCTTTCTTTAGAATTAATCGTCAGCATAAAACCTCATAATTCACTGATTGAAATTTAAAATGAATATTGTTATGTTATCGATGCATTTACCCAACAAGAAGTGCTTGGATTGCACATGGAATTCCATAATACCCATCAGGTGATTAGTTGAAATAAATGACCTTACCAAATAACCCCAATAACTAATTGACTAAGGGATCTTTGAAACACTATACAGGTAAATATTATTATTACTGAACAATTACAGACAGGTTTACGTATTGTATCCGAGGTATAATTTGCGATATTGAGAAGACCTGGAGAGTTATAACCGGACCTTTGGGTTGTGGACACGTGACCAAACATGTTCTAATTGTCACCAGAATTATAGGCTGACGTCACTCAAACATCCAGATTTATGACAGCTCAAAAAGAAACCCCTTAAATAGACAAAATATCGACTTATGCAAACCACGTGTAAAAGACATTTAACAGAAATGAATTCCTCGATGTGCGGGTGCTGTCGGCTTTCTGGTTGATATTATTTCCATTAGAAGACTTGAGATAAAAGAACGTATTTTGATCAGTAAAACTCGATAGTTTCCTTCCGCGTTGAATTTATTTTATTAGGTTACCAGGGGAAGAGACTGGGTGTTAATACACCAGGGCTGACAAGTAACCCAGTGAAAAGTTCACTCTGTTCAATAATCATGACCTGCCACAGGAGTAAAACAGTACGAATGTGTGACACGCACGCTGGCCAGAAAAATGGAGGACATACCACAACATTGATCCTACACCAAGTGTGTTCTCAGTTGGTAGCTATAATAAAGTTATAAAGACATTAATGGTTAATTCTTTCTATATTACAGTTTTAAGCTGACAGATGAATAAATATCATATTTCAATAATACAGTTTTACACTAACGAAGGAGTAAATATCATATTTCAATATTACAGTTTTACACTGACAAAAGATCAATATAATATTTCAATATCACAGTTTTACATAGACGGAAGAGTAAATATAATATTCATGGTGTACTACCCGAGTGTATTGTGACCGTACAAAGATTTGATTTCGACGGAGGCCCGGTGGGCTAGTGGTAGGACGCAGAGCGACATGACCGAAGAGTCGTGATTACGAATCCCGCACGTGCTTGACGTAATGGCTCTGTGGCATAGAAATTCAAAAACAATTTTATCATTTTATCCGTATAGCTGTATCATAGCATGCAAGGAGCTGCTAGTGTTGAGAATCACTTTAAAATTCCTGATGGCTAATCACTATTTCTTAAACAATCAGTGACCGGTTATTGATCGATCAATCAGTAATCGGTTATTGATCGATCATTGGGTGATCGGTTATTGATCGATAATTCAGTGATCAGTTATTAATAGATCATTCAGTGATCGATTATTGATCAATCATTCAGTGATCGATTATTGATCAATCATTCAGTGATCGGTTTTTGATCAATCATGAACAGAAAAGCAAATATCTATAAACTACTTTTTTTTCTAATTTTGGAAAACAATTTGAGTATGTTAAATTTAGTTATTCTTTTAATGTATTTTGATGTAAATATTATACATTTCTTCATCTATTCATTTTTCAAGTTTGCTGAAAATCTCAATAACAAAAAAGTCCATGTTATAGTGAAATTATGATCGATCACAGAAAAGCATAACGGATGATTTATAGACAGAAGTAAAAGGACTCATCATCGACTAGATTGATATATTATGCAAAATAAAAAATCGGGTCCTTCAACTAGACAAACAATATTTTAATTTAGCACCTGTGTCATTTAATGTATCAGGAATGAAAACTAAAAGGACCAGACCGGGACTCGAACCAAGGACCATGAGACTTTTGTGTTGATTAAGACATACCAACTTGAGACCAATACAATTTCTATTAAACGTCTGAATAAATTGGAACAATTGGGCATCAGCTAATTTACAGGACGAACGATCAGTATTAAGCCTGGTCCAGTCTTAGGAATATGTAATAAAAATCACCCTGTCATCAGTAATGTGGCTCGAACAGGCAACCCATCCTCACTCTCTTGAGCGGACATCCTACTAACCTCCTGACTATAGGCTAAAGGGAAATGCTGCAACTCACAATTAACATGGTATATAAAAAACGTTGGCTAATTTGTATGTTCAGTATTTATAAACTGATAAAAATGAATAAAAGATATACTACATTTCAATGGTATGCAGTCAAATCAATGATATCGATGACTATATATCACAAATGCTGCAGCAACCATTGAATTCCTGCATTAAACTGCTTTATGGTGTCTGTTATCATCTCCGTGTACAATGGTATTTTTCAGTGTATGATTAATTTAGTCTGCTCAACTGCCCTTGTTCCAGGTGTCCTTGTCCTTTTGTGTCACAATTACTAATTAAAATCATACTAGAATCTATCATTCCATTTTTTATCGCTTCTATAACAAAACTGAATTTGCAATATAAGCTGGATACGGGAAAAGTATGTCCATTATCGAGACCTACGCTCTTATAAAAACCGTTCTGCATTCAATACAGTTGTAATTATGACGATATCGCAAATATTATAATTTTAATTATTATATAAACATTATCAATTATGTATTTGATTAATTGGCGTGACCACGATCATGCCAAAGAAAAAAATTATAGAATCTAGAATGCTTCACGCGTCAAAATCGCTGTAATGTAAGTTTACAATATAACATTATTTGCCATAGACGCGTATTGTCAACGCATTTCATTTCATCATAGACATGCATTAATGTTACCATGGACCCATATTACGTCATATGATTGGTGAGTACAGAGACAGGCGATTACCTTGATGTATGTGTCTATGGATACGTGACAGCGTTAGTAAAAAACATTGAAGACACGTGATAGCGATGACGAATGATCTAGTGACACATGATAGCGATGACGAATGATCTAGTGAACACGTGAAAACATTAGTGAATGATCTTGTGACACGTGATGGTGTAAGTAAATGATCTTGTGACACCTGATAGCGTTAGTGATTGATCTTGTGACACGTGATAGCGTTTGACACGTGATAGCGTTAGTGAATGATCATGTGACACGTGATGTGGTTAGTGAATGATCTTGTGACAAGTGATGGCGTTAGTAAATGATCTTGTGACACCTGATAGCGTAAGTGATTGATCTTGTGACACGTGATAGCGTTAGTGAATGATCTTGTGACGCGTGATATGGTTAGTGAATGATCTTGTGACAAGTGAGAGTGTTAAAGAATGATCTTGTGACACGTGATAGCGTTAGTGAATGATCTTGTGACACGTGATAGCGTTAGTGAATGATCTTGTGACACGTGATAGCGTTAGAGAATGATCTTGTGACACGTGATAGCGTTAGTGAATGATCTTGTGACACGTGATAGCGTTAGAGAATGATCTTGTGACACGTGATAGTGTTAGTGAATGATCTTGTGACACGTGGTAGCGTTAGAGAATGATCTTGTGACACGTGGTAGCGTTAGAGAATGATCTTGTGACACGTGATAGCGTTAGAGAATGATCTTGTGACACGTGATAGCAGTGTCGTAGAAGTGTGAAGATATGCGATAGTGTTGGTTATTGACGCGGGAGACACGTGGTACGTGTAGGCGTTTGAAGACAACCCGTGTTCGGTTAATATACATGTAATTACCATATCTACTACAAAATTGTGTTATTGCATGTAATACAAGAAGGCTGTTATGGAGTTCACAGTAACCTAGCGTGTATTTATAAATTGATCAGGTTAAACCCAATATCGGTTTAAATGGTAAAATGTTTCCACCCAGAGAAATTTTATGAGTAACAACTAAATAATAAAAAACGAAACTGTAGAATTCTGAGTGGCACCTTTCTATATAGGTTATTAGTATCTATGGAAACAGAAGGTTAGCAGCACAAAAGCCTGACAGGAGCTCCGACTGGGTACTACGGCGTACCTAATAGACCTGTCAGGTGTGTGTGGTATAATAGTCCTATGTATAGAAAATAAACCGCGTAAGGACCGCCCCTCCGCTGATCTACGGAGGATGTAAGTGGACCTGTCAACATCGATCATGCATGCATGTACATATTATTCAATAATTCATGTTTTGCTTTCTGACATTCCTGTACCGTACACTAGTTCGGATAAAATGTAATATATTGAATGTCACTTTTCAGGTAGTGTTAAAATGGCGCAATATTCCATTGTAGAAACACCATAAATAAAATGTTAATATTTTATAACGAAAATATATTCTCTCATTAATTCGTCCAAGTTTTGACTGCTATACGGTTTTAAACAAATTTAGAATTCTGTGAAGAGATATATATAGCAACAAGATTTAACGGTTTTGTCATGATAACGGAGGGGCTCTCTGCTGTACATTTACATATATCTATATCTACGTGGTTACGATGATCTTCACTATTATTCTATCATCAATATCATAAGAAAAAATAGAAACATATGTAGAACGAAAAAAGAGAGAAAAAGTTCCTTGGTAGACTTCTACTAATATAAAAACATATATTAGTATATATAAATATATTTTAATATAATGCCAATTAATTAATGTTTCAAATTTACATCCGATTAACACCAGCTTAATTGTCTTTAAATAAGAAACAATTATACCAACTTCTCTGTGATACTGACCAGTTCGGTCAACTTCTCTGTGATACTGACCATTGCATTCAACTTCTCTGTGATACTGACCAGTTCGGTCAAATTCTCTGTGATACTGGACCATTTCATTCAACTTCTCTGTGATACTGGACCATTTCATTCAACTTCTCTGTGATACTGACCATTTCATTCAACTTCTCTGTGATACTGGACCATTTCATTCAAATTCTCTGTGATACTGGACCATTTCAGTCAACTTCTCTGTGATACGGGACCATTTCATTCAAATTCTCTGTGATACTGACCAGTTCGGTCATCTTCTCTGTGATACTGACCAGTTCAGTCAACTTCTCTGTGATACTGACCAGTTCGGTCAACTTCTCTGTGATACTGACCATTTCAGTCGACTTCTCTGTGATACTGACCATTTCATTCAACTTCTCTGTGATACTGGACCATTTCATTCAAATTCTCTGTGATACTGACCAGTTCAGTCAACTTCTCTGTGATACTGACCAGTTCGGTCAACTTCTCTGTGATACTGACCATTTCAGTCAACTTCTGTGATACTGACCAGTTCGGTCAACTTCTCTGTGATACTGACCAGTTCGGTCAACTTCTCTGTGATACTGACCATTTCAGTCGACTTCTCTGTGATACTGACCATTTCATTCAACTTCTCTGTGATACTGGACCATTTCATTCAAATTCTCTGTGATACTGACCAGTTCAGTCAACTTCTCTGTGATACTGACCAGTTCAGTCAACTTCTCTGTGATACTGACCAGTTCGGTCAACTTCTCTGTGATACTGACCATTTCAGTCAACTTCTGTGATACTGACCAGTTCGGTCAACTTCTCTGTGATACTGACCAGTTCGGTCAACTTCTCTGTGATACTGACCATTTCAGTCAACTTCTGTGATACTGACCATTTCATTCAACTTCTCTGTGATACTGACCAGTTCAGTCAACTTCTCTGTGATACTGACCAGTTCGGTCAACTTCTCTGTGATACTGACCAGTTCGGTCAACTTCTCTGTGATACTGACCATTTCATTCAACTGCTCTGTGATACTGACCAGTTCGGTCAACTTCTCTGTGATACTGACCATTTCAGTCAACTTCTCTGTGATACTGATCATTTCATTCAAATTCTCTGTGATACTGACCATTTCAGTCAACTTCTCTGTGATACTGATCATTTCATTCAAATTCTCTGTGATACTGACCAGTTCGGTCAACTTCTCTGTGATACTGACCAGTTCGGTCAACTTCTCTGTGATACTGACCAGTTCGGTCAACTTCTCTGTGATACTGACCATTTCAGTCAACTTCTCTGTGATACTGACCTGTTCAGTCAACTGCTTCTCTCCGATACTGATCATAAGATCTTTGTGACAGAAGGCGGTTGAGGTACCACGTGACCATTTTTGTAGTAGGCCAGACGTCGTTTGGTGGGTCATTCATGGTTTTGACAGGGGTTAATTCAATCATTAAACAGTGACGAAACACCACATCCTATAGCTAAATCCGAGTGTAACACATATCGGTCGGAACTAATGACCTGTCCTTACAAAGGAGGTCACGTTGCCATTAACTCAGTTCTGTTGAGTGTTATGTTATTGTTTTAATGTCTTTTTTAATTTTTTTAATGTCTTTGATAATTTTTCTAATACAGGAAGATCCTCTCGGAGAGAGTTCAAAAGCCTTGTACTTCTGATAGCGAACTCTTTCTTTCTCAGCATCGCAAATGGATTAATGTGGGAAGATCATTTGTTTGTGTTCTCTTAGCTGTGCCATGTTGCCACATCTTTCCAGAATCCACACAAATCTGCAAGCTTCCTTGTTGTTGATGTCACTTAGATCAATCCTATCTCTCCTGGCTCGTCCGTATGATACTGTTGATTTTGAGTTTCTGTAGCCTTTATGGTATGTTATATTTTATCATTCCGGGTAGACTTGCCAGCACATGGTCGTTCTGTCTCCAAATTACATTGAATTTTTTTTATATATATTTTGCTTTATACACCCCCAACAAAATGTGCCTAGTCATTCATACTGAGATCTGATCAATTTTTGTATAATTGCTGAAAAGTTGTACAATTCATGAGGTTACATTGCAAATATTCCCCGAAAATTCCGAAATTCTGGATTGCCTATAGGATTTGTTACGAATGTGATTTCAAAATTAGTTCAAAATGTATAATTACACAAATATATTGTGTCTGGTCTTGGAACTTATTGAGTTGATCCTACATGTTATACCATCAGGCACGATCACTGGTATCGGAGACAACTGATCTGTGACGTACATGTACCTGTTTATACACCGTGACCATTATAATGTTGGTGTTTTGGGAAGGTAACCAACTCTCTGTACAATAGCTTACCATCTGCTACCAGGACGCAGGCCGTCACATTATTGCACCTATACACACTGTATGTCTGTAATTAAGATCCTCACGCAGACGTCCTGTATATCTTTGACATATGTACCCTCGTAGATTAACGACTTTTACGCTAATGCGAAGTGTATTCATGCCATATAGGCCTACAGTTAAAGCTTCTTCTGTACACTGTGTAACACAAGAACGATTGTATACAAAATTGTGCATATAATGCAATGTGCATTAGAGTAATTTTAACAATTTTATAATGCGCTATATGAATCATTATTGTGACTATCACATCTCATGTTTACAGTGTTGGGGACCACAGAAAAACACTTTTCTCTCAGGCACCTGTGGTCGTATGCTTATCCTCTCAAATTGATCTCCACAAAAAAAAAAATAAAAAAAAAAAATAATTAATTAAAAAAAATCAACTTATAGCTCCAGTGTCCTGGGCTTGGAGTTGATAATATTCTATGAAACATTTAATTTACAGCTACGCGTTATGTTCCATTTAATACGAATGCCCGGACATGTCAGATCGTACCACAATCAACTTTACCAATACATCTGTATTTATCAGGAGTAAATACAAACCCTGTTATTCGTTTCTCATACGTGATCTGATGAAAAGTTGCTTCAGACAGAAGTGTTGGAAATCTTCATTAACGCACGGCTTTTTTTTGTCATTTCTGACTTCATAAATACCAGGTACAGGGTGCGCAATCAGCATCAAATCTATTTATAGAATACTATCGATTATCGTCATCACGAATGGTTTAAAAAATGACAAACGCTGTATTATTCTATGTCATATTTCATAGACTTTCTTTAATGTATTACAGTATATAGTTCTGATATTCACATATTTGTTAAACTACTAAATACACAAATAACAGAAGTATTTCTTTGATTTATATAAATATGTCAAAGTTACAACGAAAAACAAGGCGTGAAAATATAGATTACATCTATATAATTTCACATTTTTACAGCCACAAACTGTATAATTAGTTTTTCATCGAAGTGAGATTCACTAAAATGCTTCTGGGGTCCACAGAGTCCTCAATTATATCCATGACTGTAATATTCAATAAGCACCAATTACATAAAATGATTATCACCAATACATATAACAAAGGTCTTTGTCTATAAATTTGTAAATTGTCAACCTGCGACTTCTCTGATGGTCTACCTTTGTAATCACCCAGAACGGATATTACGGCTACCGTAAATGTATTATAGGTGAAGCTCATTTCAAAAATGAGATTTGCGGACCATAATATGATACTGCCTCCCAGGTCTCAAACACTAAGTATTCATTCGCAGTCGCACAAAATTATGTCAATGTGACGTCTTGGTTCCCAGAGGCATTGCGCGGGTGTGTTTTGGTGACCGCCGTCCAAGGATATCCGAAGTCGATGACTGTGTGGATGTTGTTGGACGTGCTAATAACAACAAGACAGCGTATAATGTATTGGTATCTGATCATCAATCCTGTTTTGTATGCTGACGAACCTGCTCTCTTCTCTTGACCTCCATTCCCACCTGTATACAGCAGTACAGTAGACCGAAGACTGCCGCCCAGTTTTCTGGTCCTCCTGTAATGAGAGCCAATGTTAAGAGTAGAGTTACGGGGAATATACTTTATAGATCAAATCTACTTTTATGATATTGTCATTTTCTCTGGAAACATTTAATCTAATACAATACAGTTAAGAACAAATACCTGCCGTCAAAGCTTGCTTTGTTTTAGTGACGACGCATCTAATTGAATCTATTCCACACCAGTTTATTTAACCAGTGTAAATATTAAATGTTGTAAAGTTTATGTCATATTTCAGACAAATTGTGTATTTCGTTATTGTTATTTGGAAACGCATTATATATTATAGATCTAGATCGAAAAAAAAATTGGTTACGGCTGGTTATGTTCATGAAAGTATTTATATCTTAAGCTAATGCGTAATCAGTAAATTTGATGTTCAAATGAAATGCATTAGACAAATGTGAGGAATATCAAATCATTTAATTATCTTGAAGCAATACATTTCAATTAGCAGTCAAATATTTCTAGGATATTTCATTTTATAATTGAACATCACAGATTACTGTGCGAGCGTAATTGTTCCCTTAGGAACTATGGCAACAGAGCACCAGGTATGGAGTTACAATCAAGTTTAAATAGACCGTGCCTTCCTTTATCGGTTCCATACCAGTTGTACAAGTACAAATCTGCTGTACTCGTAATGGAACACGCAGTATCTGCAGAACTTCGCCGGTTCTCGTGATTCGTTTTCTGAATCGTACTGTTTGATCCAAAATGAGGGGACCTCAGTCGTTTAGTATATTTACATTCTGTTGAAAACTATTGCTAATGAAATTGTATTAATCAGATATAAAACTATTCAGGTATATGGTCTGCATCCGTTACGTCACTAAAAAGAAAATAATCAATGTTTATGTTTGAAGAGTATATTTTGTTTAGATGGCTTCCACCATGGAAAATCACTTGGTATTCACGTCCGTTCCATTATATGATGCCGCACCTATTCAGTACAACTAGTACGGACCAGATAAAGGAACGCATGGAGAGTAGCCCCAATCCAGGGCCCAAGCAGATGACATTTACCTTCAGTTCATCTCCTACTCGACCTTTAGAGTAAACCTTTTGAACAACCATTGTAAAGTGACATTGCTTTATAAAGCTGCTACTGAGGTGATTGACCAATCTGACACAGGACTTGAACCTTGACCATGACAATTTGAAATACTCTTCTACTGTGTTCCCATACTTGTCTTTCGCACACTATCAAATGGATAACAGATAAAGTTACCACACTTGATCATGATACTGAATCCGGAAACATGGTGTAGGCCGTAAGTAGGTAACAGGACCAGTCAGGTAACGGTACCGGTCAGGTAACGGGACCTGTCAGGTAGCGGGACCAGTCAGGTAACGGGACTTGTCTGGTAACGGGACTTGTCAGGTAACGGGACCTGTCAGGTAACGGGACTTGTCTGGGACTTGTCTGGTAACGGGACTTGTCTGGTAACGGGACCTGTCAGGTAACGGGACTTGTCTGGTAACGGGACCAGTCAGGTAACGGGACCTGTCAGGTAACGGGACCAGTCAGGTAACGGGACCAGGTAACGGGACCTGTCAGGTAGCGGGACCAGTCAGGTAACGGGACCTGTCGGGTAGCGGGACCGGTCGGGTAACGGTACCAGTCAGGTAACCAGTCAGGTAACAGGACCAATCAGGTAACGGTACCAGTCAGGTAACGGTACCAGTCAGGTAACGGGACTTGTCTGGTAACGGGACTTGTCAGGTAACGGGAACTGTCAGGTAACGGTACCAGTCAGGTAAGGGGACATGTTAGGTAACGGGACTTGTCTGGTAACGGGACTTGTCAGGTAACGGGACCTGTCAGGTAACGGGACTTGTCTGGTAACGGGACTTGTCTGGGACTTGTCTGGTAACGGGACTTGTCTGGTAATGGGACTTGTCTGGTAACTGGACCAGTCAGGTAACGGGACCTGTCAGGTAACGGGACCAGTCAGGTAACGGGACCAGGTAACGGGACCTGTCAGGTAGCGGGACCAGTCAGGTAACGGGACCTGTCGGGTAGCGGGACCGGTCGGGTAACGGTACCAGTCAGGTAACCAGTCAGGTAACAGGACCAACCAGGTAACGGTACCAGTCAGGTAACGGTACCAGTCAGGTAACGGGACTTGTCTGGTAACGGGACTTGTCAGGTAACGGGAACTGTCAGGTAACGGTACCAGTCAGGTAAGGGGACATGTTAGGTAACGGGACCTGTCAGGTAAGGGGACATGTCAGGAAACCATCTTCTTCACAAAAAGAGATAAAATTATAGGACAGTAAACACTGGCCATATAAGAGATGTTGGAATATGTGGGACAAAAGAGTTGTGGGTTGGAAAATAATGACAAGAAAACGAAAACTGACACAAGTTGGACAAGATGCTCTAATAATTATCAGAAAAGGCACTGTGGAAGATGTATGACAATTGGACTTTGTTGACAGTTGTCAAAATCTACTATGGTTTCAAGTTGATGATAGTGATGTATTTATTTCAATAAGGAAAGAGAATGAGGGGTATGTGTTAAAGTAAGGTAATAGAACACACAATAAATCTGTGCTAAAAATGTCATCCAAAACTAGAGATAGTTAAGTTAATGAACTACTAGACCGATATGTACTGAGTTAGGGAAATTCTGTGACTATCCAAAAAGTAACAAGATTTTATACAACTAAGAAGATATAATCAAATGGTTCGCATCTTTGGTACTGCAGTATTTCATATTGATAGCATATAGCACTTGTATCGATCCTGCAGCTATGCCTGGTAGCTCGGGCAATATTAAAGGAAATTAAATTATTTCCAACCTTTTCAATAACTTTCTACATTGTATATGTATACAGGTCTGATGTAGACCAGCCACACCACACTCCATGTCTTCTAGTCACTTTCTCAACAATTTAGATTATATTGAATTGCATAAACTGTTTTCTAATGTTGCCACTTTCCAAATAAAATACACCCTGAACAAAAGGCCCAGGAGGTCTGAATCGCCCACATGACTAGTAAGCAATAATAGCAAAATTATAAATCGTATTGATTTTAATATGTTAGTGGTGCCAGGAAATGGTATACAATATTTCTAATACAGGTGATATGATGCACTGATGCATTAGTGAATCATAATGTAGAATTCTGCATTGATGCATTATTTGTTAATGGTATTAAAATAGCAAAAATTACCTCCACTGTTGGTGTTTATGTTAAATCAAACATAACTCATGTGAAACCAATTACAGTAAAACTTTCTTGAGACGAACCTGCTTGATACAAATTTCTGCTTGATACGAAGTAAATTCAAATCCCCGGTTTTGGCTCCTCTTTACTTATACTATTTTTTGTACATTACAAATTTCATAACACTGTAGAGCAGTTACCTACTGGCCAAAGAGGATTATTTTAGGTCTTTTATAACCAAAAGGAAAAGGAAGTATTTGACACTGTGACCTTAAAAATAAGTTGTCATTTATATGAGGACACTTAATACCTTGGGAGAAGATTTCGGAAGTTTTAAACAAACATATTTGACCCCTTTGACCTTTAAAATAGGCCAAGACCATTGTTCTTTTCATAACACTCCATTGTAGGAACCTACTGGATGAGCACCCTGCTTGGGTCTTCTAGGTACTGTACTAGCTCAAGTCCCTGGACCTTCTGGAAGATTCTGATACTTTGACCTTGTCAATAGGTCAAGGCCACTGGTATGAGGAAATTTCATAGCCCAGTACCCTGGGTTCTTTAGATCGTGTGCAAAAGATTTGCAAAGAAAAAAATAGAATTTTGTTCTCCTGGCATTTATGAAAACATGTAATATAACTCTATTCTAGGTACCTACTTGCAAAATCAATCAGGCTTCTAGGTCTTCTGGAACTTGAATACAAGATTCTTGAATGTTTAACTTATGTGACCCTTATGAAAAGATCAAGGTCCTTCATATCAGGAAACTTTAATGTACTCTTTCCCCATCTATCTCCTAGCAAGCTATCAGTTCTCAGTTGGTTATAGATTTCTAGAAGAAGTTAAAAATTGTTGAATGGACGATGAATGCCCACTCATGCACCATACCATAATAATATAAATTGTAGACATTAACATCAGAGAAGATACAAATTCCATAGCAATGTGATGCTTGAAGGTTCAACTTCCTCAAATAGAAAATTTCAAAATACTTATTGAAAAGTGAAGAAATTTGAGTGAAATAACACCAGGTAGTCTATGACCAATACATTTTAGTACATAGCTTCATAAATAAGTAAAACAAAGTCAAATTTATGTTCAAATCTACCTAGCATGGATCATGAGACCAAAAGGGGAAGTCCATCAATGCTAACAGCTTCTCAACAAATGAACAAAATATGCGCAACCTAACAATGTAAAGAATATGATGTCCCGAGTATATTTCCCAACACATACTTGACTGTCCTGGTTATGGGGATTGTGTCCATAGGGACACAAACATTATCGGTGAACCTGCAATAACACAATGACATTACCCGACAGCCTAGGACTGACAATACATTATTTATGGCCGAACTTCTCGTAACTGTATTAAAAACTCTTCCCTTTGCTGGTTTTTCTTCTGTTTTTACCTTAGCTAGTTTCATTAAATATATGTTACATAAAATCAATACCCCTGTGTTTGTCGTACAGTGATAATGTAATCCAGAGCTGTCATGCGTATCAGATGCCTCACCAATTTTCCACAAAATTAGCTCCAGAGATAAGGTTACAGTCTGGGAACTGGAGCCAGTCCAGTCTCTCAGCAAGTGAAATAGCATGTTGAATATAACAAAAATTTGAAATCATCATTTTTGAGGGAAACAATTTAAGAAAAACATGAACTGATATGGTAAATAAGTTTGAATTTGTCATAACTTTAATAATAGAAAAAAAATCATATATTCTGCTTTGTTAAATTACTGTTTTTAAATTTCAGAATAAAATCAATTTGCCGCATCACTTCAATATTACCCAACAACATTATTACATTGCATCATTGAGTTATTTTGTAATGAAATATTATATACACCCAATACAATGTATTTCACAAAATAGATTATACTATAATAGTACCTTGTATCAGGATGTTGAGTCATTTTGTAATAAAATATTACATTACAAAGGAAACAGCATATATAAAATTTACCAAATTTATTGAAGTAGCTTGCAGAAAAAGACATATTTTCATATTTGGTAATTATTGTGTTTTTTCATACTTTGACAACACAATGTTTCTAGTAAGACTAGTGATATGTGGTACGTTATATTACCAGTAAACCTAATGTTATTCTGGTACCTGAAACCTTAAACACCCTACACACTGTTAGTTACTATGGATACCAGACTCTCAGTATCAGGTAGTGCTAGTATGGATCAGGTTAAAGAAGTAACTGAATAACACCTGTATGTTAATTGAGGGCTACAAATATTCTAATTACTCATTACTTATTCATATTAGATTTCAAACATTTAATAACATTTTTTATCCTATATTGTCTAACCTCAATATTATCTGAACTGAATCCTCAATTATCTTGATACTCGAGGGGTTACAATCACAATACTTATATCCTAAACTCACTAGGGGTTACAATCACAATACTTATATCCTAAACTCACTAGGGGTTACAATCACAATACTTATATCCTAGACTCACTAGGGGTTACAATCACAATATTATATCCTAGACTCACTAGGGGTTACAATCACAATACTTATATCCTAAACTCACTAGGGGTTACAATCACAATACTTATATCCTAAACTCACTGGGGGTTACAATCACAATACTTATATCCTAAACTCACTAGGGGTTACAATCACAATACTTATATCCTAGACTCACTGGGGGTTACAATCACAATACTTATATCCTAGACTCACTAGGGGTTACAATCACAATACTTATATCCTAGACTCACTAGGGGTTACAATCACAATACTTATATCCTAGACTCACTAGGGGTTACAATCACAATACTATATCCTAAGCCGAATTTATTATATTATTGAGTTATATGTAATACGAGTGTGACGTACGTTATTCGACATTTTTGTTTTCTCACTTCCATTTACGATTTCCTCAATTTAGGTACAAGCATCCATATAAAGAATTATGTTACATATTCAGTTTGATTATAATGAATTTACTTATCTACATAGGTATTTACCTCGTTATTAGAAATTTACCTACGTAATTAGAAATTTACCTACCTACATTATTAGAAATTTACCTACCAACATTATTATAAATTTATCATCTAAATTATTATAAATTTACCTACCTACATTATTAGGAATTTACCTACGTACATTATTAGGAATTTACCTACCTACATTATTAGGAATTTACCTACCTACATTATTAGAAATTTACCTACCTATGTACATTATTATAAATTTACCTACCTACATTAATATAAATTCATCATCTACATTATTAGAAATTTACCAACCTACATTATTAGGAATTTACCTACCTACATGTTTAGAAATTTACCTATCTACATATGTATTAACCTCGTTATTAGAAATTTACCTACGTACATTATAAGGAATTTACCTATCTGTATTATTGAAAATTAATCATCTGCACTATTAGGAATTTCACCAATCTACAGCTCATAGATATCTATATTTTAAAAGTTATATTTATTTGTACACTGTTTATAGAAATCTACAGATGTTGCATATCAATATACATTTAACATACACAAACCGTTCAGCAAAAAAATCATTTCCATTCAAGAGAGGCTGTCCTAATACAATTTATAGCAGAGATATATGTAGAAAATCTCCAGTATTAGATGAAGGAAGGTGACAAATGTATTCTATCAGCGATATGTCTTTTATATGTCAACCAATCTTAATCCTAAAACTCGGGGCATGCATATCTCATTCAGGCAAATTAGGTTGGGCTGGAATAGGATTTCATTTTAGATTGCTTTGTATACTACCAGTAATGTACATGGTTTAACAAGTTGATGACTTGGGCTTAACAAGGTCTGCTGGGCAGAAATTGAATTTTGATATTTTTTAGACCTTGTAGCTCTATCTACCGTACTGTTGTGTAACATATAGAGCTACCACATGCAAATGTCACCTGACACACGTCAGATAATTACACAAGCCTGTCTTCTCTAATTAGTGCCGACACTACAGTCCATTTCAATATTTCATTACGCATCTAGCTTCAATTAATTCTCTCTTTCTCTAAATAACAATACAAAGTGTAAGACAATTCGCCATCCCTTCAATATGTAGTCAGATTTCAATAACAGTTCTTGTACTATATTTGGCAGAACGTCTATGTGGTTACTTGGTAAATTGATTCTGAACATGTCGAGGTTGAGGATTGCTTTCTTTTGTTCAATGCTAAAACTCTGTCAAAGCAGTTGAGAGTCTGTCAATAGTAGAGATGTATCAAAACAACAGATAATATGTCAACACTGTTGAAGATAAACAGAATGTCAACATTGACCCAACAGTAAAAAAACATCAAAACAGTACATATAATGTCAACATTGACTAAACAGTAGTATATAACAAAGTTATAGACAGTATTTCAATATTGACTAAACAGTAGTATATACCAAAGTTGTAGACAGTGTTTCAATATTTACTAAACAGGAGTAAATACCAAAGTTATAGCATCAAGTGTTTGCTGATAGAATGAATTCACATTGATGGTCCCATTAAATGCAAACAAATTATATGTTCATATTGCTGAACTGTCATGAAATATTAATCATTCTGATTTTATTTACACTGCATTAAACAAATCTACCTGAAAGGTCTCCAGATAAATACTTTTCACTACCATGTTGTTGTCAGCTGGTGACCATGACTACATACATTTATGAATAGAACTGATAAATGTTTTATGTAGTACATAACTATGATGCCAGGTAAGTTTAAATTGTACCATCAATATACATTTATACAGCAGTATTAACAAGGGTTAGGCTTAAAATGGAAAGTAAAACATAAAGAAAAGCATGATCTTAGATGGATCTTGGTGCCACTGGTTCTAAATATTCAAATCAGTTCATTTACACTATTGCTATATTGTTTTCCAAAAAAACATGACTGTAATTTTCTCTTTTCTGATCAGCTCCAAAATGTGAATAGCCAGAGAAAAAGTTGAGCAAACAAACAAATGGACATCACAGTCGCAAACTCTGTTTTTGATCAGGCACTTGTCTCTCTCCTGTGTAGAAACTGAGCAGATATATTAATAATGAATTGTAAAATAACAAAATGAGATATCATAAAAAAAGAAAACACATAAGACTATCATTATATGTTATTTACCAATATCATAAAATCTCTCTCTATATATATATATATTCTATATTTTCCATTCTTGACTAATAGCTGAATATTCTTTATTTGTAAAAATGGTACTATGTTATGGAGAGAACTTTGGTATAGGCTGAAGCCTGATGTTCAATCCAATTGTTTCCAATTGAAATATGTTGAAATGAAATATTTCAAGCAAACTTCCATAATATTAGAGACCCAAGGGGAAACAGCAAATTTAAAATTGAATTGCCAAGATTCAAGATGGCCTTTGTTTATTACATCAGTCAATCTTTTTTAGGAATAACAAGGGTCCAAGGAAAACTCCTTTATTATTTGAGAAACTGAATATTTCCTATACCCTGAGAAACAGCGATAACAAATTGTCTAAATTCAAGATGGCTTCCTGTCAGCCATCACGCACAGTTCTATAGACCAAAGAGATTGTCTTGTTATTTTTTTTTATACATCTGTAATTTAATGTCCTATCAGCAGCTTTGGTCATTTCAGGACAGAGGCCAAGGAGAACCTTAACAAGAAATTTGAGAATGATCAGCCATATCAGTAATTTTGTTTTCTGGTTGGTCTCAAAATGAATATGTACAGAAAGGGCATGTGTCAGCCATTTGTTTTCCAATCAATCAGTCTGAAAATTAAACATGCACTAATACTGACCAAGGGGAACCTACATTTAAAATCTTAGAAAGATTGTTAATGGACAAATGACAGAAAAAGAACAAGAGGCCCATGGTCCTTAACGGTGGCCTGAGTTATAGGCCCAACAACAGGCCTCTAGGGCGATTGGTTGTTAAGAAGAAGTAGAAAATGTAAATTGTTTACAAATAGTTGATGCTTGATGTCTGATGGAAGATGTACAAAAGGCGATTAGAATAGGTCAATTGAGACAGGTGACCTAAAAAGGAAGGACTTGCACAAAAGGTGATTTGAAAAGTCCACTAATTGACACTATTGAGCAGATTGTGTTTGTTATAAGTACTTATATCTTCAGAGATAGAGTCACCGTTAAAATGATTGATTATATTTCAAATGCAGTTTAAAACAGAAGCCATGACAGTTTCATAGGTTGTTTTGGCGGTTTTCTTTCATTTTGTTCAATAAATCACAAGTCTCTCATCATGTATTTGCTTTGTGACACGATTCTCAGATAAGAATGTGTCATGTGCATTACTACCTTTAAATTACGCCTATAGAAAGCTGTGTCGTAGAACTCTAACACAATCAATGGCCTAACTACAAAGCCAGAATATGGATCTGCAGCATGACGGTCTATAAGGGGACAGTTCGTGCACGTCCATGTATTACGAGGCACCATCACAGGAATGTTTATGGTAAGTGGTGGGGTGAGCCTACATGCCAAGTTTCCGGGTAATTCAGATCTGCCAGTTGATTGATGATAAACATTTCATTTGCACGCTTAAAAATATCATAATTAAAAAGAAATTACATAGCACATTTTGTGAAACAATAATGGAGCAGCTCTCAAGTTTGTGTTTGCATTTTGGAAATAATAAGTTTGTGAGTGTATTTGTTTAGTATAGCTCCGTTCTGCACCAATTTACTGCCTAGTGTCTGTGATGTCACTTCAGAGACTTGTACAGAGATACAGCGTGGCTCAGACAGGCACAGACTGGTGCTAATATAGAGCTTTTACAACATGCAATGGCTTGTTATCATGTGATCAAGTTACACAAAATTTATTTAAATGTCTTTAAAATTTTGTTCAAATACTAACTAGATTCAGCTAAACATAACTAATCAACGTCAGTTGGAAACTTGATAGGACATGGTTCATATTACAATAGTTACATTTGTATTACGACGACACAATACAAACTAATTAAGAGTACTGTGGGGCGGAACAATATATGGTGGTCCAATGCCTTTTGGTGTTACTAGTATATACTATATATATATATAAGATATCTTGCATTAAAATAAGATTTGCATCACCTTAAGGATGGCTAGCTGGCAATGCTATAAATCTCACCTTTCACTACAAAGTCAATGCTCAATTTTTTGAATGTCTAAAACAAAAGTTTATTACTGAAATAAACAAAGAGTAACAACCTTTACAAAATTGTTGAATCAACATTCTTTACAGAAAATCACACCAACATATCATGCTTATAAAGCATAAAGGAATTGGTTGAAAAATGTATGAGTTCTCCAGACAAAAAAATGAATACTGAAATAAATAAAGGGGAATAACTACTGCAAAAACAGATGAAATGGAATTCTTTTCAAGGAGACCTAACTTTATATCTGGATCATGTTTTCCAAATACAGATCTTTGCATGAAAACAAAGTGTATATAATGTGACCTGCAATATTTTGTTTGTCTTCAAATGTGGATCTGTCATTCATTATGACTTTGAATACATAGCAAGACAGTCTCATACTTCATTCAGTCATGGTGTCAGACTGTTTTATGAAAGACCTTTGTGACCAAACCTAATGAGTCAAGGTTATTTCTTTACATCAACTTAAGTTGGGATATTAATCAACCCAGTTTTTCTACATGTCAGTAAGTTCCAGCAGAATATCAGTCTATATCAGTAGAAGTCACTTACTAAAACATCTGTACAAATCATTTTCCCCCTCTGTTAGATATCAGAGATGGGAAGGCAGGTTAGTGTGAACTTGGAGCGGGCAGTGATGGAGGTTATTCATCAACTCTGTGTACCACACCCAGAACAGTTCGGTCAGCTGGGTGATCTATTGGGGCTGGTCATCCTCTGTATCCACGGAGGACAAATGAGTGTTACTTCAGATAATAGTGATTACAGTTCACCAACGCAAGTTGTGGCCCAAAATACACCTTGGTTGTATGACCACTAATTAAGTGACAACTTTGATCACACCATCTATTCCGGGGCATTGATGTTTACATGTTACCGTAGTAACAGAGCGTTACACTGCCAGAGCCTTCTATAGCTGAGAGCGTTGACAGTAAACTACTACATTTTGTATATTGACATACCTGGACTGCCTTCAAGTACACAACAGCTTCCAATCAATTTCATAAGACACTGACAATATCGCACAAACAGGGCCATAGACTACATCTAAACAGAAATGGTGGTCACGCCATCCACAGGCAAACCATATACACAAAGGACATAAGGGACGACCATGTTAATTGGTCACTGGAGAAGTTGGTAAACATCTAATCAATCATCGATCCTGCGTCTATTAAAAAATAACTTACAAAGAATCATATTGCCATGGTGATTGATGTTAACATCATATTGAATACATAACAACAAATATTTGATTTTGACAATGGTGTAAAAAAAATTTATTAACTTTTTCATAAAATTTGCAGAAGAAATATGCTGGAGAGGAAGAACAAGAGGCCCATGGGCCTTAATGGTCACCTGAGATTTGAAACATTTCAGTTAATTTAATTGACCCTTTTCGTGTATACCATTAAGCTGTAATCCAATGCTGATAATGTTAACAAAGTTAGAATGATAGTCAAAAATGTAATTTCCCTATATAAACTATAGTAAAATTTACCCCCTCCCCAGGGGCAAACTTGTGACCCCCAGAGTCATGAAATTCATAAATAGTAAAGCGGCATAAGACCCTTCTACCTGTGAAGAGTATTTGATTCTACCTTATTTGGGTCTTGAGAAGAAGATTTTTGAAATTTCATTCAATATGACCCTTTTTAGCCCCGCCCATCAGCCCCTAGGGATCAGTCAGGGCCAACATATGCATACCATCAAACTGCCATCCCAAGCTGATAATGTTTACCAAATTAGAATGAATTCCAATAGAAATAAAACAAATCATAGTCAAAAATGTGATTTCCAAATACAAACTATAGTAAAATTTACCCCCTCCCCAGGGGCAAATGTGTGACCCCAGGGTCATGAAATTCACAATTTTGGTAAAGCACCTTAAGACCCTTCCATCTATAAACAGTATTTGATTCCACATTATGTGGGATTGAGAAGAAGATTTTTGAAATTTCAGTCAATTGGACCCTTTTTACAGACCCCCAGGGGCCCATCAGCCCCTGGGGGTCAGTTAGGGCCAACATGTGTATACAATGTGTACCATGAAACTGCCTTCACAAGCTGATAATGTTAACCAAGTTTGAATGAATTCCAATAGAAATCAAACAAATTATAGTCAACAAGAGGCCAGAGGGCCTGTATCGCTCACCTGGATTTCATGAGATATGAAACAAGAATGATGATTAAGTATATTTGTCACTGGTATTGCTATGTCAATATATCATAGGCATTTTATATGGGTACCTGAGGATTTGATGTCAAAAAATGCATTAATCCATGAAATAAAATTAACTTTTGGCACAACCCCATAGGGATGCTACCACACAAATGTGAGTGATATCCATTGCTTAGTTTCAGAAAAGAAGTTGTTTAAACCAATTGACCCCTTTCGACCCCGCCTTCTGCACCCCGGGGGGAGTGGGGGTCAGTTCCTTCCTTTATAAAATTTTGAATCGCTACCCAAAAGGATGCTACCAGGCAAATATGAGCAATATCCCTTGCTTAGTTCAGAGAAGAAGTTGTTCATATCAATTCAGCCAAATTGACCCCTCTTGGCCCCGCCCCTCAGACCCCCGGGGGGTCAGCCTCACCATTTGTACAATTTTGAATGCTCACCCAATAGTGATGCTACCAGGCAAATATGAGCAATATCCATTGCTTGGTTTCAGAGAAGAAGTCGCTAATATCAATATAGCCCAATTGACCACATTTGGCCCCGCCCCTCAGGCCCCTGGGGGTCAGCTCCATCATTTGTACAATTTTGAATCCCCACCCCATAGTGATGCTACCAGGCAAATATGAGCGATATCCATCCCTTGGTTTCAGAGAAGAAGTCGTTTATATTAAGAGAGCCAAATTGACCCCTTTTGGCCCCACCCCTCAGACCCCAGGGGGTCAGCCCCGTCATTTGTATAATTTTAAATTCCTACCCCAAGGTGATGCTACCAGTAAAATATGAGAGATATCCATTGTTTGGTTCCAGAGAAGAAGTCAATTATATGAATATAGCCCGATTGACCACATTTGGCCCCGCCCCTTAGGCCCCTGGGGGGTCAGTCCCATCATTTGTACAATTTTAAATTCCAACCCCATAGTGATGCTACCAGGCAAATATGAGTGACAGGCATTGCTGGGCTTCAGAGAAGAAGTCGTTTATATCAATATAGCCAAATTGACCACATTCGGCCCCACCCCTCAGGCCCCTGGGGGTCAGCCCATCATACAATTTTGAATATAGCCCGATTGACCACATTTGGCCCCGCCCCTTAGGCCCCTGGGGGGTCAGTCCCATCATTTGTACAATTTTAAATTCCAACCCCATAGTGATGCTACCAGGCAAATATGAGTGACAGGCATTGCTGGGCTTCAGAGAAGAAGTCGTTTATATCAATATAGCCAAATTGACCACATTCGGCCCCACCCCTCAGGCCCCTGGGGGTCAGCCCCATCATTTGTACAATTTTGAATCCCCACCCCATAATGATGCTACCAGGCAAATTTGAGCGATAGCCATTGCTTGGTTTCAGAGAAGAAGTCGTTTATATCAATATAGCCAGATTGATCACATTTGGCCCCGCCCCTCAGGCCCCTGGGGGGTCAGCCCCATCATTTGTACAATTTTGAATCCCCACCCCATAGTGATGCTACCAGGCAAATATGAGCGATAGCCATTGCTTGGTTTCAGAGAAGAAGTCGTTTATATCAATAGCACAAAAATGACCCCATTTGGCCCCGCCCCAGAGGCCCCCAGGGGGTCAGCCCATCATTTGTACAATTCTCCCCTGCCCATAGGCATGCTTCTGACCAAATTTGGTCAAATTCTGATGTGTGGTTATGAAGAAGAAGTCAATTGTTGACGGACAGACGGACGACAGACGGACGGACGACGGTATGGCAACGGTATGGCAGGTGAGCTAAAAATGTGATTTCCCTATATAAACTATAGTAAAGTTTACCCCCTCCCCAGGGGCAAAATTAAGACCCAAGTATCATCAAATTCACAACTTTGGTAAAGCACCATCAGACCCTTCCATCTATGAAGAGTATTTGATTCCATCATATGTGAGAGAAGAGAAGAAGATTTTTGAAATTTGAGTCAATTTGGCCCTTTTTAGCCCCGCCCCTCAGGCCCCTGGGGGGTGGGGACCATATAATTTACAATTTTGGTTGACCTTCAGCCATAGAAGCTTCCTGCTAAATTTTATTGAATTTGGTTTAGGGGTTTTGGAGAAGAAGTCAAAAATGTAAATTGTTTACTGACGGACGACGTACGACGAACACGGACGGCGACGGACAAAAGGCGATTAGAATAGGTCACTTGAGACTTTATCTCAGTTGACCTAAAAAGGTGTTAAATATAAGTGTGTCATAGGCATTGAAAGAACTGCAGTAACCCGGTTTTAACACAAGGGTGTCAAACTGCAATGCTCTGGGCTGTACACCAAGGTGTCTAACTCCACTGACCAGTGCTGAAAACCAGAGTCAAAGTGCACTAACCAGGGCTGTAAACCAAGATGTCAAACTGCGATGACCAGGGCTATACACCAGAGTGTAAAATTGCACTAACCAGGGCTGTAAACCAGGGTACATGTCAAAGTGCACTAACCAGGGCTGTAAACCAGGGTGTCAAACTGCGATGACCAGGGTGTCAAACTGCACTGTCCTGGGCTGTACACAAAGGTGTCCAACTGAACTAAAAAGGACTGTACACCAAGATGTCAAACTGCGATGACCAGGGCTATTCACCAGGGTGTAAAAGTGCACTAACCAGGGCTGTACACCAAGGTGTCTGAACTTACCAGTGCTGATTACCAGGGTGTCAAAAAGCACTAACCAGCTGGGCTGTACACCAAGGTGTAAAAGTGCAATGACTTTGTATGGCCCACCTGGCAGGAAAGAAGTGTACTTAAATTTGTATGGCCCACCTGGCAGGGGAGATCATTGTACATGTACAATTGTATGGCAGGAAAGAACTGTACTTTCCTTTGTATGGCTTAACTGGCATGGAAGAATGTTCTTACCTTTGTAGGGCCCACCTGGAAGGGAAGAATTGTACTCACCTTTGTATGGCTAAGTGAAACCAGACAGGAAAATCCTTTTACTCACCTTTGAATGGTGCACCTGGTATGGAAGAATTGTAGTTACCTTTGTATGGCCCACATGACAGGTAAGATCCTTCTACTCACTACTTTGTATGGCCCACCTGGCAGGGAAGAATTGTACTCACCTTTGTATGGCCCACCTGGCAGGGAAGAATTGTACTCACCCTTGTGTGGCACCTCACCGGACAGAGGAGTAACCTGACAGAGGGATGTGCATGCTGTATATGTTGACAAAATGTATTTCAAACAAGACAGAGGAGGTAACTACATACCATTATAGATGAACCTTTGGTAAAATGTGTATCCCACAAGGCTGCCACCAAAGAAGCAAAAGGCTGTAAAGGCAGACATGACATAGAGAGGAACAATTGCCAGAGCCTGCATCCGTCTCAGTCCCCTCGGGGTAAGGTATTTTACCTGTAACAAATCAAGTAAAGGTAGCTGTTTTGAATTTAACTAGAGATCATGTTTTGTGAACAAAAACATATGTCTCCTCTTCTCCCTTATTAGGCATTAAATATTTTTTGGACACAATAGACCTCTGACCTGAAAATGAAGGTTACAATGACCCTATTATAATACATGGGCTGATTGATATGTTGTGAGCCTCATATTGAAGGATTTGGATTTTGACAGACATATTGTATTATTTTTCAACATAATCCCCTTCAGTATCTATACACTTTTGCCAGCGATTTTAAAGGGCCTCAGTGCCACTTTTATAGAACTCCTTTTCTTGGCTGTTCAGAAAGTCATCCACTGTATGTATGACGTCATCATTGGACTGAAAGTGGGTGCCTGAAAAAGCTGTTTCAGTTTTAGAAATAGAAGAAAGTCTGATGGAGCGAGATCAGCTGAATATAAGGCAGATGCTCAATCAATTTAAAGCAACAATAGTGAATGGCAGCCATGGCAATGACAGACTTGTGAACAGGAGCATTGTCCTGATGGAATAACACACCTTTAGTGAGCTTTCCATGGCACTTAAGTTTAATATTTTCCCTTTTGGAGATAAAACTAGAACTGTCGCCAGGATGGCTGACTAATACCCCCGCAATCTGCACGAGTCAATGGTGAATTGGAACTGTTAATTAGAGGCTAACTAAGATAACCCAGTAATATAGTGACCAGTTGCAATAGCAACCATAATTTTTAAAAAAAAAAGTGGCATGCACATCTACACATGGTCCTCTATATTTGTGTGAAGTTTCATTGAAATCAGCCCTTCGGTTTAGGAGGAGTTGTCCGGACAAACTTAAATTTATGGTTCTTATCGGAAAACCTGTTTATAGTGACCAGTTGCCATAGCAACCATCATTTTGTGAAAAATAAAGTGGCATGCACATCTACACATGGTCCTCTATATTTGTGTGAAGTTTCATTGAAATCGGCCCTTCGGTTTAGGAGGAGTTGTCCGGACAAACTTAATGTTATAGTTCTTTTCAGAAAACCTGTTTATAGTGACCAGTTGCCATGGCAACCATAATTTTGAAGAAAAAAAAGTGGCATGCACATCTACACATGGTCCTCTATATTTGTGTGAAGTTTCATTGAAATTGGCCATTTAGTTTAGGAGTTGTCCGGACAAACTTAAAGTTATGGTTCTTATCAGAAAACCTGTTTATAGTGACCAGTTGCCATGGCAACCATAATTTTGAAAAAAAAGGAAGTGGCATGCACATCTACACATGGTCCTCTATATTTGTGTGAAGTTTCATTGAAATCGGCCTTTCGGTTTAGGAGGAGTTGTCCGGACAAACTTAATGTTATAGTTCTTTTCAGAAAACCTGTTTATAGTGACCAGTTGCCATGGCAACCATAATTTTGAAGAAAAAAAAGGAAGTGGCATGCACATCTACACATGGTCCTCTATATTTGTGTGAAGTTTCATTGAAATTGGCCATTTAGTTTAGGAGTTGTCCGGACAAACTTAAAGTTATGGTTCTTATCAGAAAACCTGTTTATAGTGACCAGTTGCCATGGCAACCATAATTTTGAAAAAAAAGGAAGTGGCATGCCCATCTACACATGGTCCTCTATATTTGTGTGAAGTTTCATTGAAATTGGCCATTTAGTTTAGGAGTTGTCCGGACAAACTTAAAGTTATGGTTCTTATCAGAAAACCTGTTTATAGTGACCAGTTGCCATGGCAACCATAATTTTGAAAAAAAAGGAAGTGGCATGCACATCTACACATGGTCCTCTATATTTGTGTGAAGTTTCATTGAAATCGGCCTTTCGGTTTAGGAGGAGTTGTCCGGACAAACTTAATGTTATAGTTCTTTTCAGAAAACCTGTTTATAGTGACCAGTTGCCATGGCAACCACAATTTTGAAGAAAAAAAAGTGGCATGCACATCTACACATGGTCCTCTATATTTGTGTGAAGTTTCATTGAAATTGGCCATTTAGTTTAGGAGTTGTCCGGACAAACTTAAAGTTATGGTTCTTATCAGAAAACCTGTTTATAGTGACCAGTTGCCATGGCAACCATAATTTTGAAAAAAAAAGGAAGTGGCATGCACATCTACACATGGTCCTCTATATTTGTGTGAAGTTTCATTGAAATGGGCCCTTCGGTTTAGGAGGAGTTGTCCGGACAAACTTAATGTTATAGTTCTTTTCAGAAAACCTGTTTATAGTGACCAGTTGCCATGGCAACCACAATTTTGAAGAAAAAAAAGTGGCATGCACATCTACACATGGTCCTCTATATTTGTGTGAAGTTTCATTGAAATTGGCCATTTAGTTTAGGAGTTGTCCGGACAAACTTAAAGTTATGGTTCTTATCAGAAAACCTGTTTATAGTGACCAGTTGCCATGGCAACCACAATTTTGAAAAAAAAAGGAAGTGGCATGCACATCTACACATGGTCCTCTATATTTGTGTGAAGTTTCATTGAAATCCGCCTTTCGGTTTAGGAGGAGTTGTCCGGACAATCTTAAAGTGATGGTTCTTATCAGAAAACCTGTTTATAGTGACCAGTTGCCATAGCAACCACAATTTTGAAAAAAAAAGGAAGTGGCATGCACATCTACACATGGTCCTCTATATTTGTGTGAAGTTTCATTGAAATTGGCCATTTAGTTTAGGAGTTGTCCGGACAAACTTAAAGTTATGGTTCTTATCAGAAAACCTGTTTATAGTGACCAGTTGCCATGGCAACCATAATTTTGAAAAAAAAAGGAAGTGGCATGCACATCTACACATGGTCCTCTATATTTGTGTGAAGTTTCATTGAAATCGGCCTTTCGGTTTAGGAGGAGTTGTCCGGACAAACTTAATGTTACAGTTCTTTTCAGAAAACCTGTTTATAGTGACCAGTTGCCATGGCAACCACAATTTTGAAGAAAAAAAAGTGGCATGCACATCTACACATGGTCCTCTATATTTGTGTGAAGTTTCATTGAAATTGGCCATTTAGTTTAGGAGTTGTGCGGACAAACTTAAAGTTATGGTTCTTATCAGAAAACCTGTTTATAGTGACCAGTTGCCATGGCAACCATAATTTTGAATAAAAAAAAAGGAAGTGGCATGCACATCTACACATGGTCCTCTATATTTGTGTGAAGTTTCATTGAAATCGGCCTTTCGGTTTAGGAGGAGTTGTCCGGACAATCTTAAAGTGATGGTTCTTATCAGAAAACCTGTTTATAGTGACCAGTTGCCATAGCAACCATAATTTTGAAAGAAAAGAAAGTGGCATGCACATCTACACATGGTCCTCTATATTTGTGTGAAGTTTCATTGAAATCGGCCATTTAGTTAAGGAGGAGTTGTCCGGACAAACTTAAAGCGATGGTTCTTATCAGAAAACCTGTTTATAGTGACCAGTTGCCATAGCAACCATAATTTTGAAAAAAAAAAGGAAGTGGCATGCACATCTACACATGGTCCTCTATATTTGTGTGAAGTTTCATTGAAATTGGCCATTTAGTTTAGGAGTTGTCCGGACAAACTTAAAGTTATGGTTCTTATCAGAAAACCTGTTTATAGTGACCAGTTGCCATAGCAACCATAATTTTGAAAAAAAAGGAAGTGGCATGCACATCTACACATGGTCCTCTATATTTGTGTGAAGTTTCATTGAAATTGGCCATTTAGTTTAGGAGTTGTCCGGACAAACTTAAAGTTATGGTTCTTATCAGAAAACCTGTTTATAGTGACCAGTTGCCATGGCAACCATAATTTTGAAAAAAAAAGGAAGTGGCATGCACATCTACACATGGTCCTCTATATTTGTGTGAAGTTTCATTGAAATCGGCCTTTCGGTTTAGGAGGAGTTGTCCGGACAAACTTAATGTTATAGTTCTTTTCAGAAAACCTGTTTATAGTGACCAGTTGCCATGGCAACCACAATTTTGAAGAAAAAAAAGTGGCATGCACATCTACACATGGTCCTCTATATTTGTGTGAAGTTTCATTGAAATTGGCCATTTAGTTTAGGAGTTGTCCGGACAAACTTAAAGTTATGGTTCTTATCAGAAAACCTGTTTATAGTGACCAGTTGCCATGGCAACCATAATTTTGAAAAAAAAAAGGAAGTGGCATGCCCATCTACACATGGTCCTCTATATTTGTGTGAAGTTTCATTGAAATCGGCCTTTCGGTTTAGGAGGAGTTGTCCGGACAATCTTAAAGTGATGGTTCTTATCAGAAAACCTGTTTATAGTGACCAGTTGCCATAGCAACCACAATTTTGAAAGAAAAGAAAGTGGCATGCACATCTTCACATGGTCCTCTATATTTGTGTGAAGTTTCATTGAAATCGGCCATTTAGTTAAGGAGGAGTTGTCCGGACAAACTTAAAGTGATGGTTCTTATCAGAAAACCTGTTTATAGTGACCAGTTGCCATAGCAACCATAATTTTGAAAAAAAAAAGGAAGTGGCATGCACATCTACACATGGTCCTCTATATTTGTGTGAAGTTTCATTGAAATTGGCCATTTAGTTTAGGAGTTGTCCGGACAAACTTAAAGTTATGGTTCTTATCAGAAAACCTGTTTATAGTGACCAGTTGCCATAGCAACCATAATTTTGAAAAAAAAGGAAGTGGCATGCACATCTACACATGGTCCTCTATATTTGTGTGAAGTTTCATCGAAATTGGCCATTTAGTTTAGGAGTTGTCCGGACAAACTTAAAGTTATGGTTCTTATCAGAAAACCTGTTTATAGTGACCAGTTGCCATGGCAACCATAATTTTGAAAAAAAAAGGAAGTGGCATGCACATCTACACATGGTCCTCTATATTTGTGTGAAGTTTCATTGAAATCGGCCTTTCGGTTTAGGAGGAGTTGTCCGGACAAACTTAATGTTATAGTTCTTTTCAGAAAACCTGTTTATAGTGACCAGTTGCCATGGCAACCACAATTTTGAAGAAAAAAAGTGGCATGCACATCTACACATGGTCCTCTATATTTGTGTGAAGTTTCATTGAAATTGGCCATTTAGTTTAGGAGTTGTCCGGACAAACTTAAAGTTATGGTTCTTATCAGAAAACCTGTTTATAGTGACCAGTTGCCATGGCAACCATAATTTTGAAAAAAAAAGGAAGTGGCATGCCCATCTACACATGGTCCTCTATATTTGTGTGAAGTTTCATTGAAATCGGCCTTTCGGTTTAGGAGGAGTTGTCCGGACAATCTTAAAGTGATGGTTCTTATCAGAAAACCTGTTTATAGTGACCAGTTGCCATAGCAACCACAATTTTGAAAGAAAAGAAAGTGGCATGCACATCTTCACATGGTCCTCTATATTTGTGTGAAGTTTCATTGAAATCGGCCATTTAGTTAAGGAGGAGTTGTCCGGACAAACTTAAAGTGATGGTTCTTATCAGAAAACCTGTTTATAGTGACCAGTTGCCATAGCAACCATAATTTTGAAAAAAAAAAGGAAGTGGCATGCACATCTACACATGGTCCTCTATATTTGTGTGAAGTTTCATTGAAATTGGCCATTTAGTTTAGGAGTTGTCCGGACAAACTTAAAGTTATGGTTCTTATCAGAAAACCTGTTTATAGTGACCAGTTGCCATGGCAACCATAATTTTGAAAAAAAAAGGAAGTGGCATGCACATCTACAGATGGTCCTCTATATTTGTGTGAAGTTTCATTGAAATCGGCCTTTCGGTTTAGGAGGAGTTGTCCGGACAAACTTAATGTTATAGTTCTTTTCAGAAAACCTGTTTATAGTGACCAGTTGCCATGGCAACCACAATTTTGAAGAAAAAAAAGTGGCATGCACATCTACACATGGTCCTCTATATTTGTGTGAAGTTTCATTGAAATCGGCCTTTCGGTTTAGGAGGAGTTGTCCGGACAATCTTAAAGTGATGGTTCTTATCAGAAAACCTGTTTATAGTGACCAATTGCCATAGCAACTATAATTTTGAAAGAAAAGAAAGTGGCATGCACATCTACACATGGTCCTCTATATTTGTGTGAAGTTTCATTGAAATCGGCCATTTAGTTTAGGAGTTGTCCGGACAAACTTAAAGTTATGGTTCTTATCAGAAAACCTGTTTATAGTGACCAGTTGCCATAGCAACCATAATTTTGAAAAAAAAAAGGAAGTGGCATGCACATCTACACATGGTCCTCTATATTTGTGTGAAGTTTCATTGAAATTGGCCATTTAGTTTAGGAGTTGTCCGGACAAACTTAAAGTTATGGTTCTTATCAGAAAACCTGTTTATAGTGACCAGTTGCCATGGCAACCATAATTTTGAACAAGAGGCCCATGGGGCCTGTATCGCTCACCTGGTTGGATTTGACCAAATGTCAAAATAATGTTCATGTTCAATTCCTTTTGTTTGTTAACCTCAAACAATGCTATTTATGGTTATAGCGTGGGGATCCCAACTGCTTCAAAGAAATAATGAAGTCCAGACTCTCTGAGTTTACAACATGCATTTATAACTTTATGACTAGTAGTGATTTAAAGGAATTACCTCTATTTCCTATATGGGGCCCCGCTCCTTTTGCCCCTCGGGGGTCAGAGTCACCATTTATGCAAAATCTGTTCCCCTTCCCCCAAGGAATGTTTCTGACCAAATTGGGTTCAAATCCATTCATAACTTTATGACTAGTAGCGATTTTAAGGAATTACCTCTATTTCCCCTATTAGGCCCCGCCCCTTTGGCCCCTTGGGGGTCAGAGTCACCATTTATGCAAAATCTGTTCCCCTTCCCTAAAGGATGTTTCTGACCAAATTGGGTTCAAATCCATTCATAACTTTATGACTAGTAGCGATTTGAAGGAATTACCTCTATTTCCCCTAATGGGCCCCGCCCCTCAGGCCCCTGTGGGGTCAGAGTCACCATTTATGCAAAATCTGTTCCCCTTTCCTAAAGGATGTTTCTGACCAAATTGGGTTCAAATCCATTCATAACTTTATGACTAGTAGCGATTTGAAGGAATTACCTCTATTTCCCTATTAGGCCCCGCCCCTTTGGCCCCTTGGGGGTCAGAGTCACCATTTATGCAAAATCTGTTCCCCTTCCTCAAAGGATGTTTCTGACCAAATTGGGTTCAAATCCATTCATAACTTTATGACTAGTAGCGATTTGAAGGAATTACCTCTATTTCCCCTAATGGGCCCCGCCCCTTTTGGCCCCTTGGGGGTCAGAGTAACCATTGATGCAAAATCTGTTCCCCTTCTGCCAAGGATGTTTCTGACCAAATTTGGTCAAAATCCATTCATAACTTTATGACTAGTAGCGATTTGAAGGAATTACCTCTATTTCCCTATTAGGCCCCACCCCTTTGGTCCCTTGGGGGTCAGAGTCACCATTTATGCAAAATCTGTTCCCCTTCCCCAAAGGATGTTTCTGACCAAATTGGGTTCAAATCCATTCATAACTTTATGACTAGTAGCGATTTGAAGGAATTACCTCTATTTCCCCTAATGGGCCCCGCCCCTTTTGGCCCCTTGGGGTCAGAGTCACCATTTATGCAAAATCTGTTCCCCTTTCCCTAAAGGATGTTTCTGACCAAATTGGGTTCAAATCCATTCATAACTTTATGACTAGTAGCGATTTGAAGGAATTACCTCTATTTCCCCTATTAGGCCCCGCCCCTTTGGCCCCTTGGGGGTCAGAGTCACCATTTATGCAAAATCTGTTCCCCTTCCTCAAAGGATGTTTCTGACCAAATTGGGTTCAAATCCATTCATAACTTTATGACTAGTAGCGATTTGAAGGAATTACCTCTATTTCCCCTAATGGGCCCCGCCCCTTTTGGCCCCTTGGGGGTCAGAGTAACCATTGATGCAAAATCTGTTCCCCTTCCCCAAAAGATGTTTCTGACCAAATTGGGTTCAAATCCATTCATAACTTTATGACTAGTAGCGATTTGAAGGAATTACCTCTATTTCCCTATTAGGCCCCGCCCCTTTGGCCCCTTGGGGGTCAGAGTCACCATTTATGCAAAATCTGTTCCCCTTCCCCAAAGAATGTTTCTTACTAAATTGGGTTCAAATCCATTCATAAATTTATGTCAAGTAGCGATTTAAAGGAATTACCTCTATTTCCCATATGGGGCCCTGCCCCTTTGGCCCCTCGGGGGTCAGAGTCACCATTTATGCAAAATCTGTTCCCCTTCCCCAAAGGATGTTTCTGACCAAATCGGGTTCAAATCCATTCATAACTTTATGACTAGTAGCGATTTGAAGGAATTACCTCGATTTCCCCATTAGGCCCCGCCCCTTTGGCCCCTCGGGGGTCAGAGTAACCATTTATGCAAAATCTGTTCCCCTTCCCCAAAGAATGTTTCTTACTAAATTGGGTTCAAATCCATTCATAAATTTATGACAAGTAGCGATTTAAAGGAATTACCTCTATTTCCCATATGGGGCCCCGCCCCTTTGGCCCCTCGGGGGTCAGAGTCACCATTTATGCAAAATCTGTTCCCCTTCCCCAAAGGATGTTTCTGACCAAATCGGGTTCAAATCCATTCATAACTTTATGACTAGTAGCGATTTGAAGGAATTACCTCTATTTTCCCATTAGGCCCCGCCCCTTTGGCCCCTTGGGGGTCAGAGTAACCATTTATGCAAAATCTGTTCCCTTTCCCCAAAGGATGTTGCTGACCAAATTGGGTTCAAATCCATTCATAACTTTATGACTAGTAGCGATTTAAAGGAATTGCCTCAATTTCCCCTATTGGGCCCCGCCCCTCAGGCCCCTTGGGGGTCAGAGTCACCATTTATGCAAAATCTGATCCCCTTCTGCCAAGGATGTTTCTGACCAAATTTGGTCAAAATCCAATAAGAACTGTTTGACTAGTAGCGATTTAGAGCAAATGTTGACGGACGACGGACGGACGACGGACGACAGACGGACGACGGACGCCGCGCCATGGCATAAGCTCACCGGACCTTCGGTCCAGGTGAGCTAAAAAAAAAGGAAGTGGCATGCACATCTACACATGGTCCTCTATATTTGTGTGAAGTTTCATTGAAATCGGCCTTTTGGTTTAGGAGGAGTTGTCCGGACAAACTTAATGTTATAGTTCTTTTCAGAAAACCTGTTTATAGTGACCAGTTGCCATGGCAACCACAATTTTGAAGAAAAAAAAGTGGCATGCACATCTACACATGGTCCTCTATATTTGTGTGAAGTTTCATTGAAATTGGCCATTTAGTTTAGGAGTTGTCCGGACAAACTTAAAGTTATGGTTCTTATCAGAAAACCTGTTTATAGTGACCAGTTGCCATGGCAACCATAATTTTGAAAAAAAAAAGGAAGTGGCATGCACTTCTACACATGGTCCTCTATATTTGTGTGAAGTTTCATTGAAATCGGCCTTTCGGTTTAGGAGGAGTTGTCCAGACAATCTTAAAGTGATGGTTCTTATCAAAAAACCTGTTTATAGTGACCAGTTGCCATAGCAACCATAATTTTGGAAGAAAAGAAAGTGGCATGCACATTAACACATGGTCCTTTATATTTGTGTGAAGTTTCATTGAAATTGGCCATTTAGTTAAGGAGGAGTTGTCCGGACAAACTTAAAGTGATGGTTCTTATCAGAAAACCTGTTTATAGTGACCAGTTGCCATAGCAACCATAATTTTGAAAGAAAAGAAAGTGGCATGCACATCTACACATGGTCCTCTATATTTGTGTGAAGTTTCATTGAAATTGGCCATTTAGTTTAGGAGGAGTTGTCCGGACAATCTTAAAGTTATGGTTCTTATCGGAAAACCTGTTTATAGTGACCAGTTACCATAGCAACCATAATTTTGAGAAAAATAAAGTGGCATGCACATGATCATTAATATTTGTGTGAAGTTTCATCGCAATTGGCCCATCGGTTTAGGAGGAGTTGTCCGGACAAAATGCGTCTACAGACAGACAGACGGATGGACGGACAGACAACCTGATTCCAGTATACCCCCCCTAACTTCGTTGCGGGGGTATAATTAATCGATCAGCAGATTACCATCTGCATCCCAGAAAACCGAGGCCATAACTTTCCCAGCTGATGGAAAAGTTTTTCCCTTCTTTAGCGGGGCAGAGCCAGGGTGCTTTCATTGTTTCGATTGTTGTTTGGCCTCTGGGGTGAAATAATGGACCCATGTTTCATCCATAGTGACAAATCTCTGAAGAAAGTTGGCAGGATCTTCCTCAAAAAGGTTAAGATTAGCAGGCAATTATGTGCACCTGGTGTGCTTCTGATCAACTATCAGAAGTCTTGGTACCTATCGGACTGAAAGCTTTCTCATTGCAAGATCCTCGGTCAGAATGGAATGTACTCTTTTCTGTGAAACGCAAACTCTGTTGGCTATATATCTTTCTGTGACTCGTCTGTCAGTCAAAACAATATCATGAACTTTATTGACCATTTCTGGGGTTGCAACATTGACAGGCCTTTCAGGACGGGTCATCCTCAAGGCTCTGTTGGCCTTGCTTAAATTCTGCCACCACATATGAAGGGGCATCTTTCCCTAGTGTTGCTGCCATATCATTATGGATATCCTTAGGTGTTAAACCTCTTTTATGACCAGTCCTTGAACACATGGCCCTATATAGTCAGAGAACAGTAGGACTTAAAAAGAACATCCTTAAGTACCTCCTTCAATAAAAGACTCACAACATATCAATCATCCCTCCAACACTGAACATTTCCTGTAGGTGATACATACATGTATAAGTTTAACTGTACAAATGTTATGCCCAAGATAAGATAAAATTAAAAAATCAGCGAGACATTGTAATAACCAGTACAAATTCAATGTCTCCCTTCTCTGAGGGTGAGAAATGTATATGATATCTTTAACTTCTTTTGAGGTAAAAGGATTGGTTTAGTTTATCATAGTCTAACATCCTATTAACAGCTAAGGTCATTTAAGGATGGCCTCCTGTGTGTGTGACATGCATGTGCTGAGTGGGAATGTGTGGACTGGGAGGCTGTGGTATGTTCCTGTTATGACTCCTTGACTGTAACTTTTGCCAATTTATAGTGCTACCTCACTGATGCATACTGCCAAAGACACCTAGCAGGACACCCCACCCAGTCACATTATATTGACAACATGCAAACCGGTTGCCCTACTCCCAAAATACTGAGCGATTAGCAGGAGAAGCAACTACCATTTTTAAAGACTCTGACCTCATCAAACTTTGTAGTTCTTCATCCCAGCATGCTAAAGGCCAAATATCAGGTACCTTTGTCTCGGGCATGCTCTTGTTATCGAGAAATCATTGTTTAAATATCTTAACATATTTGACCCCTGTCACCTTGAATGTATTTGAACTGACACTTAGTAGCCTGGCCACCTGTCTCTAGAATGTTAAGATCATAAATTAAATTAAGTTGTTTAAAAGAAGTTTTGACCTCAAACAGATGGATGGTCATCTAAGGGATGCTGCACTACGACATTAGCTCACTAGCTCGGCCCTTAACACTTTTTTTTAACTCAAATATTATGCAAGGAATGTTTTTTTATGTTTATTGGAAATAGGTAGGTACCAGTTATTATAATTATCAGTACATTAATAATGAATCAGTGGAAAACAATCTTCAAATTATTAATTATAATCATGGCAGTAAAAACAAAACAAGGTAGGTAATTTTTTAAATGCATTCATCTTGAGAATTATTTCCCTGACAACGACATACATTTTCCCTGACAACGACATACATTTTCATGTATTTTCGTGTGTTCTGTAGATCCCATGACTTACCTATGAGATTTGAAATAATGGCAACAATTCAATGATATTTTTATTTTATGTCTAGAACCTGTAAACTGTTTTGTGAATTTTACAATTAGAGGATTTACATTCACATGGGAATAAAACAAGACAGATTGACTGAGATGGTAAAACTATTGTCTCCCCTGGTTGTACCTGTAAGGGACTAGAACGTATATTATTGACAGAAGGGATGACAGGTGAATGTTACAAGGCATGATGTTGAAACAAAAGAGTCAAGAATAGGTATACCTATTGCATGGACATTCAACTGTAGCGTACTCCACAGAAATGTTCAACCTACAGAGGGAAGATATAAAACATGTCTGTATATTTGGTAACAGGAGTTCTGGTATCAAACCTTGTTGTTAGTGTTGTAAAATGTTCCAACAGGTATTAACCCATTATGGCCGATATCATCATAATGCAGTCCAACAAACACAGCTTCACACAACTACAGATAAAAATACAGTTTCACTCACGAACTTAGGAAATGATGAAAAGACTTCAGACAGGTTTTCTTGTTATTAAAATGATGGAAGTATTGATTTGATTGTAAAATGATTTATTTAAGTACCAATAAAATTTCTAGAGTACAACCAGTCACACTAAAAATAAGACGTACTTGCACGAACTTTCAATCTGGCATTCGTAATAAATTTTTCCACTTTCAATTTAAAAATCTTGTTTCGCAATTACAAATCCAATCATATTGTGATAAATATTTCACATACATAATTTTTCAGTGAAAAGACAATTTATTTATTGCCGACCAAAAATCAATAATTTTATAATCACACCAGCTAGTATATGTACATAACGATGCTAGATCTGAACGACACCATCTGCTGATAATCCACTGATTAAACCAACACACAGGTTTTATCCAAATCCTCTTTTTAGTAATATTTGCCATATAAATTTTAAGTGACAAGTCCAATAACCACTGTGTCTCGTTTTTTAAATTTGTGGAGAAAAACAAACACAAATTTTCAATTTGAAAATGACAAACCTTTATTAAGTGCTGCAATGGAGTGAGGGATAAATTGTGCAAGAGTCCTCAGTGTTCAATAATTTACAAATTCCCACACACTAGGAGCTGCCATGTTGTAATATGATTTTGAGTGCTTTGGTCACACATTGAGAACTGATGTGCAATATTTATAATTATGATTATGATTTTAACAAACAACCAGGACTTGCAGATGCATATACCTCATCTCTTCCCCACTTACGAGTTACATGTAGATATGTAGATATTATTACATAATCTCTACCTACATTACATAGATATACCTAATCTCTATCTACATAACACAGATATACCTAATCTCTACCTACATAACATAGATATACCTAATCTCTACCTACATAACATAGATATACCTAATCTCTACCTACATAACATAGATATACCTAATCTCTACCTACATGTACACAACATAGATACATATACCTAATCTCTACCTACATTACATAGATACATATACCTAATCTCTGCCTACATAACATAGATATATATACCTAATCTCTGCCTACATAACATAGATATACCTAATCTCTTCCTACATAACATAGATATACCTAATCTCTACCTACATAACATAGATATATATACCTAATCTGTACCTACATAACATAGATACATATACCTAATCTCTACCTACATAACATAGATACATATACCTAATCTCTGCCTACATAACATAGATATACCTAATCTCTACCTACATAACATAGACATACCTAATCTCTACCTACATTACATAGATATATATACCTAATCTCTACCTACATAACATAGATATACCTAATCTCTACCTACATAACATAGATATATATACCTAATCTCTGCCTACATAACATAGATATACCTAATCTCTACCTACATTACATAGATACATATACCTAATCTCTACCTACATAACATAGATATACCTAATCTCTACCTACATAACATAGATATACCTAATCTCTGCCTACATAACATAGATATACCTAATCTCTACCTACATTACATAGGTACATATACCTAATCTCTACCTACATAACATAGATATACCTAATCTCTACCTACATAACATAGATATATATACCTAATCTCTGCCTACATAACATAGATATACCTAATCTCTACCTACATAACATAGATATACCTAATCTCTGCCTACATAACATAGATATACCTAATCTCTACCTACATTACATAGATATATATACCTAATCTCTACCTACATAACATAGATATACCTAATCTCTACCTACATAATATAGATATATATATCTAGTCTCTACCTACATAACATAGATACATATACCTTATCTCTACCAACATTACATAGATATACCTAATCTCTACCTACATAACATAGATACATATACCTAATCTCTACCTACATAACATAGATATACCTAATCTCTACCTACATAACATAGATACATATACCTAATCTCTACCTACATAACATAGATATACCTAATCTCTACCTACATAACATAGATACATATACCTAATCTCTGCCTACATAACGTAGATACATATATCTAATCTCTACCTACATTACATAGATCCATATACCTAATCTCTACCTACATAACATAGATACATATACCTAATCTCTACCTACATAACATAGATATACCTAATCTCTACCTACATAACATAGATATATATATCTAGTCTCTACCTACATAACATAGATACATATACCTAATCTCTACCAACATTACATCGATACATATATCTAGTCTCTACCTACATAACATAGATACATATACCTAATCTCTGCCTACATAACATAGATATACCTAATCTCTACCTACATAACATAGATACATATACCTAATCTCTACCTACATAACATAGATACATATATCAACATGTAATCTCTACCTACATAACGTAGATATACCTAATCTCTACCTAAATAACATAGATACATATACCTAATATCTACCTACATAACATAGATACATATACCTAATCTCTACCTACATAACATAGATACATATACCTAATCTCTACCTACATAACATAGATACATATACCTAATCTCTACCTACATAACATAGATACATATACCTAATCTCTACCTACATAACATAGATACATATACCTAATCTCTACCTACATAACATAGATATACCTAATCTCTACCTACATAACATAGATACATATACCTAATCTCTACCTACATAACATAGATATACCTAATCTCTACCTACATAACATAGATATACCTAATCTCTACCTACATAACATAGATACATATACATAATCTCTACCTACATAACATAGATACATATACCTAATCTCTACCTACATAACATAGATACATATACCTAATCTCTACTTACATAACATAGATATACCTAATCTCTACCTACATAACATAGATACATATACCTAATATCTACCTACATAACATAGATACATATACCTAATATCTACCTACATAACATAGATACATATACCTAATCTCTACCTACATAACATAGATACATATACATAATCTCTACCTACATAACATAGATACATATACCTAATCTCTACCTACATAACATAGATACATATACCTAATCTCTACTTACATAACATAGATATACCTAATCTCTACCTACATAACATAGATACATATACCTAATATCTACCTACATAACATAGATACATATATCTAATCTCTACCTACATAACATAGATATACCTAATCTCTACCTACATAACATAGATACATATACCTAATATCTACCTACATAACATAGATACATATATCTAATGTCTACCTACATAACATAGATATACCTAATCTCTGCCTACATAACATAGATATACCTAATCTCTACCTACATAACATAGATATATATATCTAGTCTCTACCTACATAACATAGATACATATACATAATCTCTACCTACATAACATAGATACATATACCTAATCTCTACCTACATAACATAGATACATATACCTCATCTCTGTCCACATAACATAGATATACCTAATCTCTACCTACATAACATAGATACATATACCTAATCTCTACCTACATAACATAGATACATATACCTCATCTCTGTCCACATAACATAGATATACCTAATATCTACCTACATAACATAGATACATATACCTAATCTCTACTTACATAACATAGATACATATACCTAATCTCTACCTACATAACATAGATACATATACCTAATCTCTACCTACATAACATAGATATACCTAATCTCTACCTACATAACATAGATACATATACCTAATCTCTACCTACATAACATAGATACATATACCTAATCTCTACCTACATTACATAGATATACCTAATCTCTACCTACATAATATAGATACATATACCTAATATCTACCTACATTACATAGATACATATACCTAATATCTACCTACATAACATAGATATACCTAATCTCTACCTACATAACATAGATATATATACCTAATCTCTGCCTACATAACATAGATATATATACCTAATCTCTGCCTACATAACATAGATATACCTAATCTCTACCTACATTACATAGATACATATACCTAATATCTACCTACATAACATAGATACATATACCTAATCTCTACCTACATAACATAGATACATATACATAATCTCTACCTACATAACATAGATACATATACCTAATCTCTACCTACATAACATAGATACATATACCTAATCTCTACTTACATAACATAGATATACCTAATCTCTACCTACATAACATAGATACATATACCTAATATCTACCTACATAACATAGATACATATACCTAATATCTACCTACATAACATAGATACATATACCTAATCTCTACCTACATAACATAGATACATATACATAATCTCTACCTACATAACATAGATACATATACCTAATCTCTACCTACATAACATAGATACATATACCTAATCTCTACTTACATAACATAGATATACCTAATCTCTACCTACATAACATAGATACATATACCTAATATCTACCTACATAACATAGATACATATACTTAATCTCTACCTACATAACATAGATACATATACCTAATCTCTACCTACATAACATAGATACATATACATAATCTCTACCTACATAACATAGATACATATACCTAATCTCTACCTACATTACATAGATACATATACCTAATCTCTACTTACATAACATAGATATACCTAATATCTACCTACATAACATAGATACATATACCTAATCTCTACCTACATAACATAGATACATATACCTAATCTCTACCTACATAACATAGATACATATACCTAATCTCTACCTACATAACATAGATACATATACATAATCTCTACCTACATAACATAGATACATATACCTAATCTCTACCTACATAACATAGATACATATACCTAATCTCTACCTACATAACATAGATACATATACCTAATCTCTACCTACATAACATAGATATACCTAATCTCTACCTACATAACATAGATACATATATCTAGTCTCTACCTACATAACATAGATACATATATCTAATCTCTACCTACATAACATAGATATACCTAATCTCTACCTACACAACATAGATACATATACATAATCTCTACCTACATAACATAGATACATATACCTAATCTCTACCTACATAACATAGATACATATACCTAATCTCTACCTACATAACATAGATATACCTAATCTCTACCTACATAACATAGATATACCTAATCTCTACCTACATAACATAGATACATATACATAATCTCTACCTACATAACATAGATACACATACCTAATCTCTGCCTACATAACATAGATACATATACCTAATCTCTGCCTACATAACATAGATACATATACCTAATCTCTGCCTACATAACATAGATACATATACATAATATCTACCTACATAACATAGATACATATACCTAATCTCTGCCTACATAACATAGATATACCTAATCTCTACCTACATAACACAGATATACCTAATCTCTACCTACATAACATAGATACATATACCTAATCTCTACCTACATAACATAGATACATATATCTAGTCTCTACCTACATAACATAGATACATATACCTAATCTCTACCTACATAACATAGATACATATACCTAATCTCTACCTTCATAACATAGATATACCTAATCTCTACCTACATAACACAGATATACCTAATCTCTACCTACATAACATAGATACATATACCTAATCTCTACCTACATAACATAGATACATATACCTAATCTCTACCTACGTAACATAGATACATATACCTAATCTCTGCCTACATAACATAGATATACATAATCTCTGTCCACATTACTTTTAGAAGATGAATTAATGAAATATTCCGTACTAAGGATACACAGACTCAGGGTTTGAAATCGGAGAGTTTCTACCTGACTGTCGATACATTAAGTCTAGCCAGGCCTAATCAATATCAGTGTAATGCATAGGACTGTGCTGAGTAATGACCATCGCCAGCTAATATTTCTTTAATGTCGAGTAATATGTTTTCAGTGTTGAGAGGTGAATTTTGTTTGATGCCAGAGCATTGATCCTTGATGTTAAGCTATTGTTTGTCAATTAGGAAAGAATTATATATATAAATTCCAGGTTTTCAATATAAGAGAGAAAATGAGGAAAAGATTAAAGATCACATATTTAATCAATGTGATGAGGACATTCAGAGATGGTGAAGCTGAAGGACTGATAGAAAGGGATTGGTATATCAACATGGAATTGGGAGAAAACTAGACAAGAACTACATGTAATTATATGTGTTGTTTGTCCATGCCTTGTCAGTATGGTAAGTTTTAGGAAAAGAAAAAAAATTACAGAACTTTCTGTACTTTTTTCCCAAACCCACAAACCAAACTGTCACATATTACTTTTTTCCCAAACCCACCAAACAAACTGTCACATATTACCAGAGTTAAAGAATCTGATTGCAGTCTAAATATTTATTTAATTGTTTTCAGATTATATATATATACATGTATAGACAAGAACTACACATAAGTATATGTCTCGTCTGTCCCGCTTTGTCATAGTATAGTATCACCACAATGGTAGTTTTTAAGCAAACTCCAAAATTTATTAAATATTTCAGTATTTTCTCTTCAAAACAACCCAAAATAACCTCCACTTTAGTATGAACTGGAGGCACCCTATATTATAGACTTTTGTAAATATTGATACATTGCAATACATACAAAACATATGCCAAATTTGGCAAAATGTACTTAAATATGTCATTTTTACCTAAAAAAGCACACTTTCCAAAAAGTGAGAAGATTTATAGAAATCACTCCTATTTGGCTATAAACTAATTTGAAAATCAATTAAAGGGAATTTATAACAATTTCTCTAATTTAAAGGTGTTTAACCCCAAAATTGAGCAGAGAATTAAAATTCATGTAATCTATAGTATAGGGCATGTTGAGATGTTCAAACTAAAACACAACTAACCATTATATTCCAGGTTTGGTTGAAATTACATTAAAAATTTTGAGAAACTGAATTTAACATAAAGCTTTGAAGTGGAGATTTCCAGCATCCCTAAATTCTAGAGTTGTTAATTCTAGATGATAAATTCTGTAAATAAAGGATGTGTTGAAATATACATTGTCATGTGATTTAACTATATACCAAGTTTAGTTTAAGATGGACTTCTACTTTTTGAGCAACAATGGATCTCAATGCAAACCTTTAACGTGGAAATGTTGACAATGTCGCAATCGCCACCCTAAAAATAACACCATAGTCTCGCTTTGTGACTTCCTCACAGGTGAGACAAATATGATGTTCTTTCATGCAATAGCTAGGTTCTGCTAATTTGAATGCCTACCCTGAGCTATAGCATTAATTATTTACAATTTTTCATATTTATTTCGTCTGTGACAGTACTATCCCAAGTGTCCTGAAGGTAGAGGCAGTAATTACTATTGGTTGTAAACAATAAAGGCAGGCCTCCAAACAATAATCAGCAACAATTGAAAGTAATTTGAAAAACAAAAAATATTTAATTAGCATTTTCACAAATTAAAAAGTAAACTTAAGTGCTTCAAGATCAATATGATTGGTCATTAACTGCCAAGTAATATTTGTGAAGTTGCTAGCAATTTTAGACATGAGGCTTGACAAAAAGTTTGAAAGCTTCAAGCATTTGTTTGAAAAATTCTTTATTTATTTTTTGCAAATGTTTCCTGCAATTTTTGTTAAATCTATAGATTTGTAACAGTAATATTGATGGTACCACCAATAGTGTAAGATATTTCCTCAGGTGATGGAATCAATAACAAATTTCACATTTAAAGCTTTTTCAATCGTTTCAATGGGCAAAGAAATTGTATTTACAAATTAAACTCTTAATTCAAAGTATCAGCTGTGCAACAAACAATTTAAATTACGTACTGTGTTCACCCTCAGTGAGAAAACCACACTCTGCCATAACACCACACTCCATCAGACTACCACACTCCGTCACACCACACTAACACAGACCACCACACTCCATCAAACCACTACACTCAATCAGTCAGTCAGAACACCACACTCTGTCAGACCACTACACTCAATCAGTCAGTCAGAACACCACACTCCGTCAGACCACTACACTCAATCAGTTAGTCAGAACAACACACTCTGTCAGAACACCACACTCTGTCAGACCACCACACTCCGTCAGACCACCACACTCAATCAGTCAGTCAGAACACCACACTCTGTCAGACTACTACACTCAATCAGTTAGTCAGAACACCACACTCTGTCAGAACACCACACTCTGTCAGACCACCACACTCCTTCAGAACACCACACTCTGTCAGACCACCACACTCCGTCAGACCACCACACTAACTCAGAACACCAACACCAAACTCCATCAGACCACTACACTCAATCAGTCAGTCAGAACACCACACTCTGTCAGACCACTACACTCTGTCAGACCACTACACTTCATCAGACCATCACACTTTGTCAGACCACCACACTCAATCAGTCTGTCAGACCACCACACTCCGTCAGACCACCACACTCTGTCAGACCACCACACTCCGTCAGACCACCACACTCTGTCAGACCACCACACTCTGTCAGACCATCACACTCTGTCAGACCACCACACTCCGTCGGACCACCACACTCCATCAGACCACCACACTCTGTCAGACCACCACACTCCGTCAGACCACCACACTCCATCAGACCACCACACTAACTCAGAACACCATACTCTGCCATAACACCAAACTCCATCAGACCACTACATTCAATCAGTCAGTCAGAACACCACACTCCGTCAGACCACTACACTCAATCAGTTAGTCAGAACACCACACTCCGTCAGACCACTACACTCAATCAGTTAGTCAGAACACCACACTCTGTCAGACCACCACACTAACTCAGAACACCATACTCTGCCATAACACCAAACTCCATCAGACCACTACACTCAATCAGTCAGTCAGAACACCACACTCTGTCAGACCACTACACTCAATCAGTCAGTCAGACCATCACACTTCGTCAGACCATCACACTTCGTCAGACCACCACGCTTCGTCAGACCACCACACTCTGTCAGACCACGAAACTCTGTCAGACCACGAAACTCAATCAGTCAGTCAGAACACCACATTCTGTCAGACCACGAAACTCTGTCAAACCACTACACTCAATCAGTCAGTCAGACCACCAGACTCCATCAGACCATCAGACTCCATCAGACCACCACACTCTGTCAGACCACCACACTCAATCAGTCAGTCAGAACACCACACTCTGTCAGAACACCACACTCTGTCAGACCACTACACTCAATCAGTCAGTCAGAACACCACACTCTGTCAGACCACCAAACTGTCAGACCACCACACTTCGTCAGACCATCACACTTCGTCAGACCACCACACTCAATCAGTCAGTCAGACCACCACACTCAATCAGTCAGTCAGACCACCACACTCTGTCAGAACACCACACTCTGTCAGACCACCACACTCCGTCAGACCACCACACTCTGTCAGACCACCACACTCCGTCAGACCACCACACTCAATCAGTCAGTCAGACCACCACACTTCGTCAGACCACCACACTTCGTCAGACCATCACACTTCGTCAGACCACCACACTCAATCAGTCAGTCAGACCACCACACTCCGTCAGACCACCACACTTCGTCAGACCACCACACTCAATCAGTCAGTCAGACCACCACACTTCGTCAGACCACCACACGTCGTCAGACCACCACACTCAATCAGTCAGTCAGACCACCACACTCCGTCAGACCACCACACTCCGTCAGACCATCACACTTCGTCAGACCATCACACTTCGTCAGACCACCACACTTCGTCAGACCATCACACTTCGTCAGACCATCACACTTCGTCAGACCACCACACTCAATCAGTCAGTCAGACCACCACACTCCGTCTGACCACCACACTTCGTCAGGCCATCACACTTCGTCAGACCATCACACTTCGTCAGACCACCACACTTCGTCAGACCACCACACTCCGTCAGACAACCACACTCTGTCAGACCACCACACTAACTCAGAACACCACACTCTGCCAGAACACCAAACTCCATCAGACCACTACATTCAATCAGTCAGTCAGAACACTACACTCCTTCAGACCACCACACTCTGTCAGACCACCACACTTCGTCAGGCCATCACACTTCGTCAGACCATCACACTTCGTCAGACCACCACACTCAATCAGTCAGTCAGAACACCACACTTCGTCAGACCATCACACTTCGTCAGAACATCACACTTCGTCAGACCATTACACTTCGTCAGACCACCACACTTTGTCAGACCACCACACTCAATCAGTCAGTCAGACCACCACACTCCGTCAGACCACCACACTTCGTCAGACCACCACACTCCGTCAGACAACCACACTCTGTCAGACCACCACACTAACTCAGAACACCACACTCTGCCAGAACACCAAACTCCATCAGACCACTACATTCAATCAGTCAGTCAGAACACTACACTCCTTCAGACCACCACACTCCATCAGACCACCACACTCTGTCAGACCACAACACTCCGTCAGACCACCACACTCTGTCAGACCACCACACTCTGTCAGACCACCACACTCCGTCAGAACACCACAGTCCGTCAGACCACCACACTCCGTCAGACCACCACACTCAATCAGTCAGTCAGACCACCACACTCTGTCAGACCACCACACTAACTCAGAACACCACACTCCGTCAGACCACCACACTCAATCAGTCAGTCAGACCACCACACTTCGTCAGACCACCACACTCAATCAGTCAGTCAGACCACCACACTCCGTCGGACCACCACACTCCGTCAGACCACCACACTCCGTCAGACCCCCACACTCCGTCAGACCATCACACTCCATCGGACCACCAGACTCCCTTGGACCACCAGACTCCGTCAGACCACCACACTCTGTCAGAACACCTCACTCCGTCAGTCAGTCAGACCACCACACTCCGTCAGACCAACACACTCTGTCAGAACACCTCACTCCGTCAGTCAGTCAGAACATCACACTCTGCAGACCACCACACTCAATCACGCAGTTAGAACACCACACTTTTTTAGAGCCTGTAATTTGGCATAATCAGGCTCAGGAACCAGGGTTGAAAATGCAGAGGCCAGAGTTCCTTAAGCTGATGAGGCATGCTACAGAAACAAGGCCTACATGATTTATGAAACACAATGCTGAAATTGAGGATTTAGCTCTACCATAACTTACCTGTATGTCTTTGACCTTGGGAAATCCTATAAATTTTCTTCCAAGAGCCTCTATGGTGATCCCGATGAAGTTGAACACTGTCCATAGAAAAGCATAATACTCTGACCCATGCCAGTAGTATACAAATGAGAAGCACAACACTGACCCGGCGAACTGTCGCATTGTACCACCTCTTGATCCGCCAAGTGGTACATAGATATATCTGCAAAATAATTGATAGCAAAACACAAATTTATCCAATGTAACTCTATCATACATAAAGAGGATATTGAATGGTTTCCCATCGAATATAAGACATGTTTTTGAATATGAAGGAATATCAATATTTTTTTTGCTGCCTCCAAACAATGGTTCAAACCAAAGGTGGATGAAATCCTGCCATTTTCAAAGAGAAAGAAGTCTTTTTTGCTATATTTCCCTATTTCGGCCCCTCTCACTGACCTAAGGGAGCCACACCCTGCGTTTATACAATATTGGATCTCCTTTGCCCAATAATGTTCCTGACAAAATTTCATCAAAATCCATTCTATTGTTAGAACAAGTTGCAATTTAAAGGATTGACCTCGATTTTCAATCTGGCCACATGGGAGCCACACCCTCCGTTTATACAACATCAGATCTCCTAGTTGATCATTTCTATTATTTCACTGGTAAAAATGTAATACAAGTGGCCCATGAGCCTTAATGGTCATCTGACTTCAACAGACCCTGTAGTTTACAGACTCACTAGCAATATAATGGTACTGACAACGATTGGGATTGTGCAATACTGTATTTTGACCATTGTGGCCATCTTGGATTACCGAGATATCTGAATCTAAAAAATAACAACACTTGGTCAGAACCATCTTTTCAGGCAAGTTTGAATTGAAACCAACAGAAGGAACTTTAACTTAAGTTTAAAATGTGTTTTTCAAAGCAACACTTTGTTAGCTTCCCTTCCTTAACAACCCCACCAAATTCAAAATCTCTAAATCCCACTGGTGAAACTTCATAAAAAAAGTTAGAAATATATGTTGTTCAGGACAAGAGGCCCAACGGACCTGTATAGCTCACCTCGCATACTTGTGAGAAGTGGGTCTAAGACTCAGACTGTCACTCTAAACCGTATCGACGAGATGGTCGAGACCACAGACTAAACAGTAAGTTTTACCAATGTCATGTCCCTCTTATGAATGCCATCATGCAGCATTAATACCGAAGGACAGTCTAACCTTGACCAATTGGACTTGGACATATTTGTGATTCTCTTCAAAAATGCCAACAGCAGATTAATTGTTTTGTAGTCAGAGTAGTTTCATTAAAATACTTCTTTTTCTTCTTTTATAAATGTGTTACATCCAATTTGACCTAAAATGCAGCACAAAATCTTTCCAATTAGGCAGGAAAGTCCCTGATTGAAGCATGTCATGACAATACCAAATACGGTTACATGTAGCCATACCATAAAGGTATGACATACAGACCTAAACAGAGTGGGGAAATTCAGCCCCTAAGCCCTAGGGATGAGCCGCCTGTGTCTGTATATCCATATCCTCAAACTAGGATTCAATCCTGATAATAGATTGAATAATATTAAACTGAACAAACTTCAGGTCTGATGATCTGAACATTATATGGTTTCCCATACTGAATGCCACATAATTTCACTGGTAAGATAGAACGTTTTAATAGTGAAAAATATCATTATTCTCATGTAATACATGTATATGGTATGTGTGGGGTGTGGGTGTTGTATATAGTATATAACAGACCCTTTAATATCTTTATATTCCAAGGATGCCGAAAATATGTGAACCAGTTAATTTCAAAGATGTACACATAATAAGTCAAATAAATAACTTTACCTTTTCATGAAATCATACATGCCACGGTCAAAATATCTGAAAAGAGGAAAAAAAAAATATATATTATCGGAACTGTTTCTAAGAAGGGTGCTAATGTAAAAGTTGACATGTATGATAATTCCCTGCATCACTCCACATTCAATGATGGTTTTTTACCCAGGTAATATATCATCTTCAACTTTACAGGAAACCTTAGACATTTGATAATAAGATTACCCAGAGATCTTGTTTACAGCTTACAACATTATAAATATGGAACACATGATCTATTTATAGAACAGATAGAATAGTTAACTCAACATTATGGTCACCCATGTCACGACAGATCCCACCGAATTATTACTACAGTCACCCATGTCACGACAGATCACACCGAATTATTACTACAGTCATCCATGTCACGACAGATCACACCGAATTATTACTACAGTCACCCATGTCACGACAGAGTCATCCCTGTCACGACAGATCACACCGAATTATTACTACCGTCATCCCTGTTATGACAGATATTGCGATCACACCAAATTATTACTACAGTCATCCCTGTCATGACAGATATTGCGATCACATCGAATTATTACTACAGTCATCCATGTCACGACAGATCACACCGAATTATTACTACAGTCATCCTTGTCACGACAGATCACACCGAATTATTACTACAGTCATCCCTGTCATGACAGATCACACCGAATTATTACTACCGTCATCCCTGTCATGACAGATCACACCGAATTATTACTACCGTCATCCCTGTCATGACAGATATTGCGATCACACCGAATTATTACTACAGTCATCCCTGTCATGACAGATATTGCGATCACACCGAATTATTACTACAGTCATCCCTGTCATGACAGATATTGCGATCATACATAACAAATTATTGATCAGTAGATTAACACATTTTATCATCATCTGATTGCTTCCCAATATAACTGAACAATGGCAGCATTATGTTAAGTTCTGCCATCACATTGAGCCACAATTTATCATAGTACATGCTATTATGATGCTTATAATATCATAAATGATGGTTAGCTTTATGGAAGCTGATAGACAATGTTAAAATTTAACTAAACTAATTTAAAAATATCTAAAATAATTTGAATAAAAATGGGTACACAGCTGTAAAATTAATAAACCTACTGCATTGACAACACTTCTAAACAGCCTTACTATTATATATATTGTTTTTAATTAGGGTTTGTACTTGGTAGTGGTTAATCTTTCAAACTACCGAATATTATTTTCGCTAACCAGTTAATTGGAGAAATCAATTTTTTGTTCGAGTTATCTCCCTTGCATTTAACTATTCCGTCTTGTTGACGAACCAGGTACACCTAACAAATTTGGCATGACTGAACACAACTCAGTGGCCAGGCCGAAAATAAAGTAGCTATGAAAACTTATCACTATAGTCATATTATCATTCCCATGCCTCGTTTGTAATGCTATTTCTTGTGTCAGCTGTCCTCAAATATTGGGGACTATCAATTTTTTGTATACTGCATTAACTATACGTACGAAGCAACTTGTGTAGTTGAAACTTGAATGAAATTACATGCTTTTCATATAACTCTGTTTGTTTCAATCATTAATGTATTCTTGGACGTTTATATGAGATTATCTATCTGAATCAAGGAAAATTTGACATTTAAACATGCAGTTAAATAAGAACATTTCGATTAACTGGTTAGTAGTTTTTATCGGATTAGACATTATTTTATATACAATGATGTTCATCCTCAAACAACATTGTCACATATATCAAAGATTTTAACATGTACATAGTCCTCGACAATGTATACTTATGTTAACGGGTAGCAGAAATAGGTTCAGGGTGATTAATTGTTTTATCAAAATTATTTCACTCCTACTAGTTAAAGTTAATAAATTTTTAAACAATCAAACAAAGAGTCATTTCTATATGAATTATGAAAATTAGCAAACAGCGATTTGACATAAAGGAGATACAACTTGATAAACAAGAGAAACAGCATTCATTGATTGTGAAACCTCTACTGGAGCTTCATCAATTTTCACCAGGTAATCGATCTGAAAGAATTCTAGGAAACCATCACCTATACTCTTGATCAGCTTTATGACAATGTAATTTACTTATTGTCATCTCAACCACAATGGGACACACATTAACTAATTACTTGTGACTGAATTCTTTGACAAAACTTGATAGTCTGATTTAAGTCATTTAAAATTTCTAGACAGCCCTTGATATATACACTCAATGTTATATACTGTATACTGTATACAGTCCTTGTACACCCAATGTTATATACTGTACACTGTATACAGTCCTTGTACACTCAATGTTACAGACTGTATACTGTATACAGTCCTTGTACACTCAATGTTATATACTGTATACTGTATACAGTCCTTGTACACTCAATGTTATAGACTGTATACAGTCCTTGTACACTCAATGTTATAGACTGTACACTGTATACAGTCATTGTACACTCAATGTTATAGACTGTATACAGTCCTTGTACACTCAATGTTATAGACTGTATACAGTCCTTGTACACTCAATGTTACAGACTGTACACTGTATACAGTCCTTGTACACTCAATGTTATAGACTGTACACTGTATACTGTCCTTGTACACTCAATGTTATAGACTGTACAGTCCTTGTACACCCAATGTTACAGACTGTACACTGTATACAGTCCTTGTACACTCAATGTTATAGACTGTATACAGTCCTTGTACACTCAATGTTATAGACTGTACACTGTATACTGTCCTTGTACACTCAATGTTATAGACTGTACAGTCCTTGTACACTCAATGTTATAGACTGTACACTGTATACAGTCCTTGTACACTCAATGTTATATACTGTATACAGTCCTTGTACACTCAATGTTATAGACTGTACACTGTATACTGTCCTTGTACACTCAATGTTATAGACTGTATACAGTCCTTGTACACTCAATGTTATAGACTGTACACCTTGTACATCAATGTATAGACTGTTACAGTCCTGTACACTCAATGTTATAGACTGTACACTGTATAGTCCTTGTACACTCAATGTTTTACTATACAGTCCTTGTACATTAATGTTACAGACTGTATACTGTATACAGTCCTTGTACACTCAATGTTATAGACTGTACACTGTATACAGTCCTTGTACACTCAATGTTATAGACTGTACACTGTATACAGTCCTTGTACACTCAATGTTATAGACTATACAGTCCTTGTACACTCTATGTTATAGACTGTATACAGTCCTTGTACACTCAATGTTATAGACTGTACACTGTATACAGTCCTTGTACACTCAATGTTATAGACTGTACATCTGTACACCATTTAAGACTGTACACTGTATACAGTCCTTGTACACTCAATGTTATAGACTGTATACAGTCCTTGTACACTCAATGTTATAGACTATACACTGTATAGTCCTTGTACACTCAATGTTATAGACTGTACACTGTATACAGTCATTGTACACTCAATGTTATAGACTGTATACTGTATACAGTCCTTGTACACTCAATGTTATAGACTGTACACTGTATACAGTCCTTGTACACTCAATGTTACAGACTGTATACAGTCCTTGTACACTCAATGTTATAGACTGTACACTGTATACAGTCCTTGTACACTCAATGTTATAGACTGTACACTGTATACAGTCCTTGTACACTCAATGTTACAGACTGTATACAGTATAGTCCTTGTACACTCAATGTTATAGACTGTATACTGTATACAGTCCTTGTACACTCAATGTTATACACTGTATACTGTATACAGTCCTTGTACACTAAATGTTATATACTGTATACAGTCCTTGTACACTCAATGTTATAGACTGTATACAGTCCTTGTACACTCAATGTTATAGACTGTACACTGTATACAGTCCTTGTACACTCAATGTTACAGGACTGTATACTGTATTACAGTCCCTTGTACCACTCTAATGTTATATACTGTTACAGTGTATACAGTCCCTTGTACACTCATATGTTATAGACCTGATCACTGTATACAGTCCCTTGTCCACTCTAAGTTATAGACTGTACACTGTATACAGTCCTTGTAACACTCAATGTTATAGACTGTAAACTGCATACAGTCCTGGTATACTCAATGTTATAGACTGTACTACTGTATACATGTCCGTGTACACTCAAATGTTATATACTGTATACAGTCCTGTACCCTCAATGTTATAGACTGTACTGTACAGTCCTTGGTAACACTCAATGTTATATACTGTAACACTTGTATACAGTCCTGTACACTCAAATTGTTACTAGACTGTACACTAGTATCAGTCCCTTGTACACTCACTGTTATAGACTGCTACACTGTATACAGTCCTTGGTACACTCAATGTTACAGATGACACTGTATGACGTCCTTGTAACACTCTAATGTTATAGACTGTACACTGTATACAGTCCTTGTACACTCAATGTTATAGACTGTACACTGTATACAGTCATTGTACACTCAATGTTACAGACTGTACACTGTATGAAGTCCTTGTACACTCTATGTTATAGACTGTACAGTGTATACAGTCCTTGTACATTAATGTTATAGACTGTACACTGTATACAGTCATTGTACACTCAATGTTATAGACTGTACACTGTATACAGTCCTTGTACACTCAATGTTACAGACTGTACACAGTCCTTGTACACTCAATGTTATAGACTGTATACAGTCCTTGTACACTCAATGTTATAGACTGTATACTGTATACAGTCCTTGTACACTCAATGTTATAGTCTGTACACTGTATACAGTCCTTGTACACTCGATGTTATAGACTGTATACAGTCCTTGTACACTCAATGTTATAGACTGTACACTGTATACAGTCCTTGTACACTCAATGTTACAGACTGTACACTGTATACAGTCCTTGTACACTCAATGTTACAGACTGTACACAGTCCTTGTACACTCAATGTTATAGACTGTACACTGTATACAGTCCTTGTACACTCAATGTTATAGACTGTACACTGTATACAGTCCTTGTACACTCTATGTTATAGACTGTACACTGTATACAGTCCTTGTACACTCAATGTTATAGACTGTATACAGTCCTTGTACACTCAATGTTACAGACTGTACACTGTATACAGTCCTTGTACACTCAATGTTACAGTCTGTACACAGTCCTTGTACACTCACTGTTATAGACTGTACACTATATACAGTCCTTGTACACTCAATGTTATAGACTGTATACAGTTCTTGTACACTCAATGTTATAGACTGTACACTGTATACAGTCCTTGTACACTCAATGTTACAGACTGTATACAGTATACAGTCCTTGTACACTCAATGTTACAGACTGTATACTGTATACAGTCCTTGTACACTCAATGTTATAGACTGTATACTGTATACAGTCCTTGTACACTCAATGTTATATACTGTACACTGTATAGTCCTTGTACACTCAATGTTATATACTGTACACTGTATAGTCCTTGTACACTCAATGTTACAGACTGTATACAGTCCTTGTACACTCAATGTTATAGACTGTACACTGTATACAGTCCTTGTACACTCAATGTTATAGACTGTACACTGTATACAGTCCTTGTACACTCAATGTTATATACTGTACACTGTATACAGTCCTTGTACACTCAATGTTATAGACTGTACACTGTATACAGTCCTTGTACACTCAATGTTATATACTGTACACTGTATACAGTCCTTGTACACTCAATGTTATAGACTGTATACAGTCCTTGTACACTCAATGTTATAGACTGTACACTGTATACAGTCCTTGTACACTCAATGTTATAGACTGTACACTGTATACAGTCCTTGTACACTTTTATAAAGACAAATTTATATGGAGCTAATTTTACAAAACATGCTCGCACTCGTTTGATCATTAGGGGAAGATAAGCACTGAAATAACTGATCAATGCAAATTGGTAGAATAAAAAAAAAAATTATCTAGTTGTCTCATCATAAATATCAAAGAGGTAGCATTATAATGATTAATTTAACAGTTAATTATCATAAAACGCCATCATACATGAGACAAATTAGAAATTGATGAATAGCAGAGTAAATGTAGAGCATGACAGAGCAGCAGGATGTTTTATCATTGGAGTGTGTGGAACTACCATCTATAACCATCCAATTAGCCCATACTTATTGCCATGATGATCAGCTCACAAGCTTTACACAGACAGTTTTATTGATGGAGTTGATCAATGTTATTTTCAACATGCACAGTAATTCTATATGTATACATTTATGTACAGCCTACTCCCTTGTTAATGAAACTAATCCCTGTGGAGGCTTGTCATATTTGTTCATGTTACATTCCTTTTGATTAAAACTATAATAAGCCTGAATCTATTAAAAATCAACATTTTCAATACCATGGTAATAACACATAATGTCCTTTCACTTGACCTTGACATGTGCCTTGTACATACAATAAAATGTCTGTGTGTCACTAAGGGGATAATACTATGTACTGAGTAAACAATCATAATAGCCTGATGTGGATCTCAAACACTGAAGATCTCCAGTCAAAGCCATACGAGTTAAAACCAATGTAAAAACAATGACTTATGCCATTTGAGCTAGACCCACTGTTAACAATAACTTAAGCCATATGAGCTACAACTGCTGTAAATATGTAAATTTTAAACCACAGTAAGACAAAAACTTTTGTCCCCTCCCCCCCCCCCCCCCCCCCCCCCCCCCCCCCCCTTCTTCTCCTCCCCTCTTTTTTTGTATATTTATCTCTGTCAGAAATCATGGTCAGTAGCCACTTTGCATTGGATTGACGATCCATTTAACATTCAAGCTGATGTATGATACATGGGTATTCGGGTCATCCCATTGTTTGTGACATCATTAATAATCAATTTTATGATATGTCTGTGTCACGCGATGCTTTAATTGTCATTTACAATCACCAGCCTCTATTCATATGCAGATGAGAATTTTATGGTATATAATGGCTATTCAAATTCGCATTTATTTTCATTTATCAATTGAATGCCAGAATACATCTCAAATGAACTAGAATGGAACGAATGCTACCAGTTAATTTCCTCACTGATAATTTCACTACAATTTTTCAGGATTAAATTACTTGGAATATCAGGTACATTGTTGAGAATTTTTACATTTTGATAGAAGTGATCTGCATATGAATAGATTGATTTTGTGGAAAAATGTTTGTTATTCATTTTTTCATAATAATAATATGTTGTTTGTTCTTAGAATCTGCATGACCCAAGTTAACTGGTGTGTAATCTAGAACACAGCAATACGTATAAGTCATGGTAGTAATGGCGGTGTCCCTGTAGGGAAGTATTGGATTGGATACTGTATTAAAGTAGTTATGGCGGCGTCCTTGTGAGGATCGAAGAATTGAATTGGATGCTGTATTAAAGTAATCAATCATAGTCTGAGGTCCCAGCAACTTTATAAGCCATATAAAGTAATCTACCTGTCTCAGTAACTGTATCGGCCATATAAGGTAATATACATGTCTCAGTAACTGTATAGGCCATATAAGGTAATCTACATGTCTCGGTAATTGCATACACCATATAAGGTAATCTACATGTCTCAGTAACTGTATCGGCCATATAAGGTAATCTACATGTCTCAGTAACTGTATCTGCCATATAAGGTAATCTACATGTCTCAGTAACTGTATAGGCCATATAAGGTAATCTACATGTCTAGGTAATTGTATACACCATATAAGGTAATCTACATGTCTCAGTAACTGTATAAGCCATATAAGGTAATATACATATCTCGATAATTGTATCGGCCATATAAGGTAATCTACATATCTCGGTAATTGTATAAGCCATATAAGGTAATCTACATGTCTCGGTAATTGTATCGGCCATATAAGGTAATCTACATGTCTCAGTAACTGTATAGGCCATATCAGGTAATCTACATGTCTCAGTTATTGTATACACCATATAAGGTAATCTACATGTCTCAGTAACTGTATAAGCCATATAAGGTAATATACATATCTCAGTAATTGTATCGGCCATATAAGGTAATTTATAATCTACAGGTCTCAGTAACTGTATTAGCCATATAAGGTAATCTTCAGATCTCAGTAACATTATCAGCCAAATAAGGTAATCAACAACAAGCAAATCAGACAATGTATGTGTTTTTTTTGTCTGTAGCTTGTACATTCAGAAATGGAAACATTTCCGTTTTTTGCAGATATTGATTTTTTCTTCTTATTTTTACATCTGACATAGTCTGTCCTGGACTTCTGTTCACATAAATTGCTTTAGAAAACATGCCTTTGGATAGATAGCTAAAACTTTATTCCAATTTCTCTGTTTTCAATGAATGTAAAGTGATACCAACACAACCATCCCTTGATATAGAGATGTGAAACAATACCAGGTAATTCAAATTATTTTAATAAACTTCAGTGCTATTTTAGATCTAAAAATACATCAATTTTTACACTAAATCCTGTAATCACTAAACAAGTATATTTTTAGGATATGGTTAAAACATTTCACTATAACATGTGATAATCATATGGGCTAGCTGTGCCATGGAGTTTGAAGGGATTTGAGGACCAAGACAATACACAGCAGTAATATGGATATCATAATAACTTACTTCCACATATCAGAGTACAGGTATATATAGGAAATACATTTTGGGCCCTTAGGAGGTTCAAGGTCATCCGTTCTGGCCACAATGGATGGTAGTCCAAACATGACTGTGTACTTTGTCATGAAGAATTGACCGCTACAGTATCCAATACCAGCCATTGTCCATAAATTGATCTCTTGCATTATAGTGGAATTGTGCTGTAGAGCATTGAAGTAGAAGTAATGCAAGCATAACTCATTGATGAAGGCCCACAGCAGTAAACGACACAAATCTGTACAAAGGGAGGCAACCCTTGTCCAAGTCCAGGGCTTCCTCTGCTGGCACAGCTAGAAAATAGATACATTAAATAAATCAAATGAAACATATCCTAAAATGTTAAAGTTCAAATTCACACTTAACACCAAATGGGAATAGAGATTCAAATAGTTATCTGCAGACATAAAACATAACAAAATTGTAAAAATTTGTCAAAAACTGCATTTCAAAAATTATCTTAATTTTGAACTCAACTCCAATCCATATTAAAAAGTAATAATAGGCTTCTTGTCGTACCTGAGATGAGAATACTGTGTAGGACATGATTGGTCCAGTGAAAAAGAGTGGAAAGTAGAAGACATAAAACAACATGTCTATAGGTCCATATCCTAATGCTATGTGTGACTCCACCTCTACATTCTCATCTGTGTCTTCCTTTTTTGACTGTGTATTTGACCTTTTGACCTTCTCCAGACAGAAACTTGTATATCTAAGCTGCAGCAGGGCCAGGGTGAACATCAGTAAGTAGATCTTGTATCCTTCAATATCATTAGTGTTTAAAGCTTTCTGAAAACACAAGTAGAGTAATGCAGGCACAAGGGACAAAATTTAATAATGTACGCTTATTCTATATGGCATGTAGTATTTATTCAGACTCATAATATTACAAAGAGAAAGACTTAAATTATTCTGTAGTGATTACACTACAATAACATCAAAAACCTATACATTTTCAATGCTAACCTGTTCTGCTTCAGGGTTGATACCAAATAAATACTCCCTTTTCGAGAATGTTACACCCCTGATCTTCTTGGTTATTCAAAAGAAATCATTTGAAGACTGATTGTTTTAAACCCTGCGTCTTCAAAGAATGTCAAGATAATTTTATAACCCAATGTGACCCTTATGCATGTGACATTGAATATGGGGGAAAATTAGTTTCTTTTCATAAATGTTTTTGGTCATCATCCAAGGGAGCTTTCATCTATATTTAATGATTCCCTGCATTTTGGTTAATCAGAGGAATAAAAGTCCTTTCTTAGAAGAGATTTTTTCTATTTGCCAAATTTTTGACAAACATAATGATTGTAGAACCTCAGTTTATTGGAAGAGACTTTAGTATTTAAATTAGTTGAACCTGTATGATCTTTAAAAGGAATCAAGCTGGTTAGATTATTTTTATTTTTAACCGACGTTGTTATAAACCCTATAACAGTCAATTAAGGGAGATAACAGTAACGTAAATGTGGTTTACCCAAGGGAAATCACTCTTACTATTTTAGAAGGGCCTAGACCTAGTTGAAATGTTCTGGAAGATTTAATGTTTTGATTGCAAATGTTTATTAATGAGTGGTTGTTTACAAGAAGTGTCTAGAGATTTCTAGGAAAGAGATGGTTGGAGAATATCAAGATTTGGCAATATAGTATAAATGCCATGAGAGACAAATTGTACAATTGTCAAGGAGAGCTGTATGAATTCTGTTGGATAATTAATTGCCAGAAACTGCGAAATGTGGGTTTCATAAAACATTCTTAATTCTCGAGAAATGGATAGGAAAGGATTAATCAAGGACATCTGTAATAAGATAAGTAATTATCAGTGTTGATTTAATACAACACATTGCACACGACTTTTTAAAATTGTAATAGTGAATTACCTCTGTAACTTGCTTAGTTTTGTAAATACCATTAAATTGTGTTCAAACTTAGCTGTTGGGTTTTATTTCTCTGTTATTATCACGTAACAATGTTCATCACATTAAGCCATAGGAGTGTTTCAAAAAGTTGAACCCAGTTACTTTGAATGAGTATTATTTCTTTTCATAGCCTTATACATGTAGTTAAAGAACGCCATTGCAGGAAGCCAGCCACTGAACTTCATCACTCCAGAACTTTTGTTTATTTACCTGTCAGGTATCTAATATTTAAACTGTACTTACCATCCATGAGACAAATGGTTCAAAGTTGAGTGTAGAGAGCAGAGCGATGGAGACAGCCCAAACTGTAGTAGTAGACTGAAGAAATGAGGTGATATAGAGGAGAGCACAGTGGCATAGGAACAGTGTTATCACTGGCCATCCCATCAGGAACGTCAGGCTGGCCAGGGAAAAGGCCGTCAGCAGCAGCTTCTTATACTGGGGAGGTAAACGTAAGTATGTTTTATATGTACTGGGGAGGGAAACCTTAAGGTGATTATACATAAACTGCAGAGGCAAACATTATAAGTATGATTCTTATACTGGGGAGGGAATCATAAGTATGATTCTTATACTGGGGAGGGAATCATAAGTATGATCCTTATACTGGGGAGTGATTCATCAATATGATTCTTATACTGGGGAGGGAATCATCAATATGATTCTTATACTGGGGAGGGAATCATAAGTATGATCCTTACACTGGGGAGGGAATCATAAGTATTATCCTTATACTGGGGAGGGAATCATTAGTTATACATGTATGTAGTATTATCCTTATACTGGGAAGGGAATCATAAGTATTATCCTTATACTGGGGAGGGAATCATAAGTATGATCCTTATACTGGGGAGGGAATCATAAGTATTATCCTTATACTGGGGAGGGAATCATAAATATGATCCTTATACTGGGGAGGGAATCATAAGTATGATCCTTATACTAGGGAGGGAATCATAAGTATGATCCTTATACTGGGGAGAGAATCATAAGTATGATTCTTGTACTGGGGAGGGAATCATAAGTATTATCCTTATTCTGGGGATGAAATTATAAGTATGATCCTTATACTGGGGAGGGAATCATAAGTAGTATCCTTATACTAGGGAGGGAATCATAAGTATAATCCTTATACTGGGGAGGGAATCATAAGTATGATCCTTATACTGGGGAGGGAATCATAAGTATTATCCTTATACTGGGGAGGGAATCTTAAGTATGATTCTTATACTGGGGAGGGAATCATAAGTATGATCCTTATACTGGGGAGGGAATCATACATATGATTCTTATACTGGGGAAGGAATCATAAGTATGATCCTTATACTGGGGAGGGAATCATAAGTATGATCCTTATACTGGGGAGGGAATCATAAGTATGGTTCTTATACTGGGGAGGCAAATATAAGCACGATTCTTATACTAGGGAGGCAAATATAAGTACGATTCTTATACTGGGGAGCCAAACATAAGTATGGTTCTTATACTTTGGACTTGGGAAGGAAACAATAATGTGATTGTACTTACAGTGAGGAGCAAAACATAAGTATGACTATACTTATACTGGGAAGGTAAACATAAGTATGACTATACTTATACTGGGGAGGTAAACATAAGTATGACTATACTTATACTGGGGAGGTTAACATAAGTATGACTATACTTATACTGGGGAGGTTAACATAAGTATGACTATACTTATACTGGGGAGGTAAACATAAGTATGACTATACTTATACTGGGGAGGTTAACATAAGTATGACTATACTTATACTGGGGAGGGAAACATTAGTATAAATATACTTATACTTGGGAGGGAAACGTAAGTATAATTATAATAATACTGGGGGTGAACATGTATATTTTATACTGGCACTGGGTAGGTAAATGTTTTAAGACAGGTACAGCATTTATGATTGCAGGAATAATTGTTTACAAGCAATAGTTAAAATTTCCTCTCAGATATTCCATGTCAGAAAGTCTCTTATAAGTACTAATCAAACTTTATCCAGGTTGTAGTCAAACTATCTGTAACTTAAAACTGAACATCATAAAGCCAATACAATTACGTTATTTCTTATCATTTTCTGATAATAACTTACATGTTGAAAGTTTAAGTCGCAGATTCTGGCCAATGCCATGTGTCCAACATACCAAGGGCTAATCCTCCAGAAATACCCATAAAAGAAATGCCACTCGTAGTTTGAAATATCCTAAAGCATATGAAATAAAAATATGTTGAAATAAAAAGTTTTGATTAGAAAAAAAATAAAACAGTGTTATATATCTTTAAATACAGGTAAACACAACTTATCGAAATCATTATAGATCTGGCATGGTCTTGCATTTAACAAGGTATCTCAAGTGATACAAATCCCCTCGCTATTCATCACTGACCAATATGCAACAAAAGATGGTAAGAATTATCTAATCACAATGTCCTTCAGAAAAGTACTGCTAATTATCGTATTAACAAGAGATAACAGTTGTGAATAATTTAAATATTTAATTAACAAAGCTGGTGGAGTGAGAACATTGAAAATTTATTTATAGTAACTAGAAAATGTCTGTAAGATATAAATGCCCCCGCTGCCACTTGACACCCTGAAACACAGTTTAGAGAGGATTGCATCAACTGTTCCTGAGATAAATTAGTTACATTACATGTACATCAGGATGGGACAGGACAGACATGGCCATTTCATGGCGGGGGCATGATTAAAGAGTGATTTCAATTTGGATCCCAAGAGATTGAAATGCAAACTCATTCAAAATATCATAGTTCTTAATTAGTGTATGGAGTCTTAGGACAGTCAGATATATAATTAATGAAGTTGGTAGAGTGAAGACATCACATATCTATTTGTAGCAGCAGACTAGCAGTGGCCTCAATTTTGACCCCCAGGGGTTTGAAACCCAAAATTTCCCTAAAGATGATGGCTGTGAATAAGTGTTAATCGGCAGAGTAAGGACATCGGAAATCTATCTACAGTAAAAGTGGCCACAATTTTGACCCATGTGGGTAAAACCTGAACTAGTACAAGAGATGATGATTGTGAGTAAGGTATTAACTTTCTGATCAGGACAATCAGGTAATTAATGAAGTCTGTTAAGCATGGACTTTGAAAATCTATATTTAGTAACAGTGACCTAAATTTTGACCACAAGTGGTGGAAACATCAGCACATACATGAGATAATGGTCTTAAAGTATATGAAATTTCAAGACACCTTATACTCTATTTTAAGCAAGTGTAATGATATAAATAGCATGTATCCTGTATTTTTAAAGGATTCATGACTAAAGTAAGAATAACTGAGTAAAACACAACCAATTGTCATTGAGTCTATAAATCGCTATTCCTATAAAATGCTTCATTTCAATGTCATGCAAACAAGACTGGACAGATGTAACAAAACATACTATAGTTATCAAATACAATTTCCTTGAATGCTAATTTAGCTTACAAAATATACAAATTGTTAGGCCTAGTGATAACGTACCTTATCTCGTCCGATTATTTTCCATCCATCTTCAAAATCAAACATGTTGAGTAGTCCATCATGTTCTGTTAAACAAAAGATATTATAAAGTACATAATTTAAAGTTCTATTACATAATTTTTACTGAAACAGAACAGGCATGTGATAAATACAAATCATCAAAGCATACTGATCATTAGGATTGTAAAGGTATTTTAATTAGTGAAACGATTCTGTAGTGTTACAAACGGTTTGTAGGATTCCAGGTACTGTGGTGGTGTTTCCCTTAAAGTCCTCAATTCTTAAACTACCTGTTACATTCTTACCCTTACCTCAGTCAGAGCAATACAGATGCTTATTCCTAATGCTGGTTTTATGCCTTACATATTACTTCCTACAGACATTCTAACTCATAAACCAGTTTTCTTGTGGTGTGTGTAAAAGAGAGGCCAACAGCCAAGAAAATAATTACTGGTATATAAAAGCTCAGTTCAACTCAGGGGTGTATAGATAGAACTCAATTCCAGACTTATCTATGTATTGGTTTTTTATGACAATTACTCTATATATATATGTCAATAGTTATAGCCCTATTGTATAATCTCTACATACAGTATAAAGGGAGATAACTACTCCAAATTTACAAAAGTCCAGAGGTCCTTACACTAGTTATTTTCCACAAAAATGGATTCTTAAGTATGTTTCATGTAGCTTTGATATAGACTTAAGCCTACTCTACACTTTATTTTTAGTAGTGGCATTAAGTATGTTGTATTGTTAGGAGGATGAGTACATTGTGTATTATTATAGTACACATAAGGGGTGATAACTTTCCCCAGATTTCCACCGGTCCATAGGACAAATAAGCTATTTCTAGTGAGATAAAGAATAACAATGAATCTCTGTATAATTTATGAAGCTTAGTATTATTTAACTGTCTGTATTGTAAACTTAACTTTCTATAAGTATGAATTTACATGCTATAGTGTAGAAGTTGCCAGTTATTATCAATTGATATTCTACTACATTCATATTTCCAGATTTTCACAACTCATTATATGGAAAAGTAAGAAACAAACAATTACGTCCAAACATATGATCTGCTCACATTGTCATGTTATAATTGTAACATTGCTGTACATTTGTTTGACCTCTTGTTACACACTCTCAAGTGTGTCAGAGAGTAATAAAAATCTTGAATCTTGAATTCAGACTCATATCAGGTAAACTCACCTATGGATGCCCAGTATACACAGGCACAGATATAGGCCACTACACTGATGTGAACAACGAGGTAAAAGCTCAGCTCCCATATAGGCAGAGTAGGGATTCCTGAATAGTCATCTTCACATGGTTCTTTGATCGATTTCTTCTTTTTCCCCATTGTTGTCTTCAAGTGTACTAAAACAATGGCAAATGTCCAGCGTTTGGGTTTTCCTTTACAAATAAATAAATTGGTGTTTACATTATCATGCAACTTGCTTTCAATTGTTTTAGTTTAATTCTACTATTGTTCTGTTTGTATTGGGGAAGACTTATATAGGCCAAGCCTGCTGTCTAACCCATTTGTATAAATGTTATACAATAAAATATGTTGAAATGAAATGAAATAAATTGAAATAAATTGGTGTTTACATTATCATGCAACTTACTCAACAATTATGCCAATACATCATGTCATGCTCAAAATTAGTTTAGTAAATATTATATAATATAGGGATTGAACAGTGTTTTTACTGCATTTATGGTTGTATGAATGCAATGGGATACAGACATATTCTACATAACGTGTTTGTTGAATGTATACTGTATGAATATATCAAATATACAATGTTATCCTCTAAATCATCACCAAAAAATGTACACTGCTGTTGTTACGACAATATGGCAAAGAAATCTGTTTGTTCGTTCAGGTACTGGAGCATTGTTAAATCTGACAATACATACTAATTTAATGTATATTGTAGCCAGATACAGATGTGTAGGTTATGGCAATCCATTTTCAGTTTTACGAAATATCTGTATTTAATGTTAAAGATAGCCGAATCGGAAATTGGGAAATCTATATTTAAATTTATTCAAATTCAGATATCATTGAAAAGCAGAGAGTTTTATTTAAAATCTATGCATCTCTATTTTCTATCAAATACAATTAAATAAAATATTCAGTTATGACAGACTGTTAACGTTTTCTGGTTAGATCTTCTGCCGTCATGTACATGTACAATGTAGGCATATAGCTAGGTTTTAATATAAAAAATAGTAGGCCTAATCCGTAATCATCAGCCCGTATAAGATATGTATTCCAGTGCTTATCTTAGTAAGATTACACATATAAAATGCAGATCAGTATAGGTAAATATGTTAGGAAGTTGTAAAAAGAAATACCTGTTCAATGTACAGTCATCACGTTGTTCTAAATATTGGGGTTCATTCCTCGGTCCTGCAAGATGTCATGCCAATCGGTCGTAACACAGTAGTTTAAAGGACCGAGGGAGTGAGAATATTGTTGTGTGTAATATACAGGCTTATGAAATAGCATGCTCCATACCCATAATGAAATACAATACCGCTAATAATATCAGTTTTAAACACATGCACACAGAACACAGAAGAGTTCCAACACATCCCTCTACTATCACATGCGGACGACGGATTTACCTGACGGGATTACGGATTGTATGTACTTTTTTACGGTATCACATCAAATCGGCGTTAGGGTGTTGTTTTAATTGACGGAGTAAAAGGAAATACTTGCGACCATGATAGAAATAATTACGACAGTATTCGTGCTCACTAGTATGTGTAGATATGAAATGTAGTAAGAGAACTAGTAATCACAGAACGTCATGTGACTAGTGGAACCACAGGGACATGTGTAAATTAACCAGAATCAATCAACAAGGGTTTGAAGTTCAAAAGAGATGGAAATTAAAGGATTTATCAGCTAGTGCGGTTTTTCATCAAATACAAGTTAATGTCAAACTATATGGACCAAAAAGTCATTTCTAAGTACCGTGACACAATTTTAGTCTTTTACACATTTTGTATTTACTTAAAGATTTGTAGTCTAACTTTGTTTCCTCCGACAACTTAGATAAGTAATAAGGAAAAATAGATGGAATTATTGAGTAGAATAAATCTTTGGTCCATAGTTTGTCAATTGAGAAAATACTTTATGGGAAAAAATAGAAACAGAAACCCGTTAATGTATGTCCTTTTTGATTGCTGAGCGTTTACCAATTTGAATCAATCCTTTGTTAGGAATGACATGAAACACATCAATTTTGTCATCAATTACCCGATATAGGTTGTCAATGATGGACAATTCAGTCATCAATCATCTGTAACAGGAGAGGAGAAAATGTAGCGGCCAGACCGGGGTTCGAACCCGGGACCTCCGAACACTAGCCGGATGCTCTACCATTTGAGCTACCTGGTCACCGATGATCGACCCAGTCCAGTCCCGCTACACACCTCCCTCCTTTTTTCCAAGTCTTCGCCCTCGAAGACACACGAGACCCTTATACCACCATCGTGAGTATTTTAGTTGGGCGCCAATTTTGTAACAGGAGAGGAGAAAATGTAGCGGCCAGACCGGGGTTCGAACCCGGGACCTCCGAACACTAGCCGGATGCTCTACCATTTGAGCTACCTGGTCACCGATGATCGACCCAGTCCAGTCCCGCTACACATCTAATGTAATTCGTATGGACCATTTAGTCATCAATTTTCTGTTGTAACTTGTATATGTACCATTAATCAGTCATCAATTTTCTGTTGTAACTTGAATTGTAAATCTGATGTTATATGTAATGTCAATTCAATCTCTTAACTGGTTTAGTTTGTATTGTAAATTCTGTCATCAATAATTTCATGTAATTTGTGTCTTCGTTGACGAGTATTTCACTTACATTGCTAATAACATGTATCTAAAACCTTGTTTAATGTATATCTCCGCCTCTCTGAATTCTATTTGTTTCCCTATAAACAAAGGATTGTTGTCTGTGGGAGCTTGGATATTTCTTTCTAGAGAGTATTAAAACAGTCTTATGCTTATCTTCATTGTCAGACATACACTTTCATGACATCTACGTTTTAGCATGATGTTTGTGCTCATGCATAGCCCTGTAATATTCATAAAAAAGAAAAGAAAAGAAAAGAAAAAACAGGAAGGGAAAAATAACCTGTGTACGTTACGGACTGGTCTTCACACATTTGCAACTATTCTGAAAGAAAATCATTATTATAGTTTGTTCCCAAGAGGTCATGTATTTTAGTTACGTTGCAGAAGTTTGAAATGTGAAAGGTTTATGTACGGCAGACGATGACGGGCGAAACAAGATAGCTATAGGTCATCCCGACCTGATGACAGAATAATAAAGATGCCAAGTATTTGCAAAGAAAGCATCATATTTGCAAACAAATAGATAAAAAAAACTTAAATTTTCACCCGAATATTTTAAAGTATTTTTTCTGATTTTATCGAAAGAAAGGAAAAAAGTGCGTTACGCGTGTTTTACGATAATATCAGGGTGGATGCGTCTTCAAAATTATACTAAGCAACATAAAAACCTGTTCATGTGCTGCCCTGTAGGTAGTGCGTAAGAATTATACCTGCTGCCCCCATTGCATGATCGTAAGAGGCGACTGAATTTGGGATGTTATTTATCTTCTTTCTTACAAACTTTCTTCTTCTTAATGTCTCCCTTGAAAATGCCTCACTTTTGGCCTTTAGTTGAGCGTTCACCCCTGTGAGGAAGGCTTTGGGTTCTGTCCCCTGGCCGAGACATACCAGAGTCTTTAAAAATAGTAGTTGCTACCCCTGCTTAGCGCTCAGCATATGGGAGTGGGACGACTGGCTCACCCGTTGTCAGTATAATGTGACCGGGTGGGGTGTCCTGCTGGGTGTCTTCGGCAGTATGCTCCAGTGAGGTAGCACTATAAATCGGCAAAAGTTCCGGCCTACCACAAGGAGAATTCACACGAACATACCGCAACCTTCCGAAACACACATACGCACTCACCACACGCATGCATGTTGTACGCACGGGAGGGCGTCCTTAAATGACCTTAGCTGTTAATAGGATGTAAAACAAAATAAATCAAACCAAACTGTTCATGTGATTAAGGTAATCACACAGTCGTGTATATCACATCCAGAACCATTCAATTCAGTAAGGCTGTTTAACTTTTGTCCTTTGTTAATCGCAATGACTGTGCATCCCTTATAAAGTTCGGAACTCTCGAAAAGGAAAAGATACGTCTGCTGTTGTGGGTGGAAGCCCAGCTTTGTAGTCGGATTCGATAGAAGTCTGCTGTTGTGGTTGGAAGTTCAGCTTTGTAGTCGGATCCGACAGAATTCTGCTTTTGTGGTTGGAAGCCCAGCTTTGTAGTCGGATTCGATAGAAGTCTGCTGTTGTGGATGGAAGCTAAGCTTTGTTATCAGATCCGACAGAAGTCTGCTTTTGTTGATGGAAGCTAAGCTTTGTTATCGGATCCGACAGAAGTCTGTTATTGAGGGTGGAAGCTCAGCTTTGTGATCGAATTCGACAGAAGTCTGCTGTTGTGGATGGAAGCTCAGCTTTGTAGTCGGATCCGACAGAATTCTGCTTTTGTGGTTGGAAGTTCAGCTTTGTAGTCGAATTCGACAGAAGTCTGCTGTTGTGGATGGAAGCTCAGCTTTGTAGTCGGATCCGACAGAATTCTGCTTTTGTGGTTGGAAGTTCAGCTTTGTGATCGAATTCGACAGAAGTCTGCTTTTGTGGGTGGAAGCTAAGCTTTGTTATCAGATCCGACAGAAGTCTGCTTTTGTGGGTGGAAGCTCACTTTGTGGTCGGATTCGGATGAAGAATCATACCCGATATCTGATATACAGGAGTTACTAATTATATATTATATATACGTATACGACTTAATTTTCACCCTAAAATTTTTAAGGTATTTTTCTGATTTTATCGAAAGAAAAGAAAGAAAAAAAGTGCGTTACGCGTGTTTTACGATAATATCTCTAATAGTTCTCTATTCATGTACCCTTTTTAAAGGTCACTGTTTTCACAACAGTCTATTACGGAATGCTTACATCAGATGTACTTACTTATTATACATGAATTTACAGCAGCTGTATTAGCAGATCGAAAATTCGTAGTCTTGAGCACTATCAAAGGATGTCCTCGAACCGCAGTAACATGTGACTGCGAAACACAATCTTGAAGTCGTCATCCAGATCTGTCCGCCAATGGACATTTTCATTCTATTCCAGACGGTAATCAACTCAAACAGAGCAAAACCGGCTCGTCTCATTCTCCCGTTCTATCCCAAGGAAATTAAGTGCTAAGTTTACTATTAGATCACGTATTTACCTACCAGGATATAATAACAAAAATATTATACATGTGATAGTACTGGTGGCGGTGTCATCTATCTCTGAATGTACACAGTGCCTCTCCTCAGAGCATGTTTTATTTTGATTGTCGTGCTAAGTTAATAACTTCCTGAACAACATACTGGTCTTGACACGATCACTTTCGTCAAGTCTTGGTCTACATTCACCATTCAATCGTTTTGGCTCCCGACGAGTTCCAATATACCATTTGCGTTACTAATGATCAAAGGAAACCAACACGCGTGCGTAACATAAAAGAAAGTGTCGATCGGACGTGAAAAGGTAGGGAAAGTTGTCCTTATATATTTATATTTTTTGACCCCTAACCTCTTTATGAAAGGACGTTGTGAGAATGTCTTATACTAAATTTTATCAAAATTAGTTATGTGTTTTCAGACTAGTAGAGTTTAAAGGAAAAGCTAAGTGAAGAGTAGATGCATCTGTAATATATGAATATAAATTGTACTTAATATTATAATAGAAAATCTACTTATCAGGGATAAAAAAAAAAAAACAATAATCAGATTCAGATTGTTTTTAAAATAAAAAATCAAGAGTTAAATTCATATATACTCACAACCATTACTCACAAGTTTTCATGACGAACTTTAAACTGTAAATTGTCTCGCGAAAAATCAATCAATATACATGTATGTGTAAAATACATGAAATGTTGACCATACCGGAGATCGAATCATGAAAACGTCTATTGAAATCTCTGGCACACGGTATGGCTCCAGAGCAGAAATTCAGAAGTTAATCAATGCTTGAATCTCTTTTGATGTTGCTTTATTACTACTGTAAATAGCCAAACGTTTTTTTTTTATTTGAGCTCCAAAAGCTAGACTTGACTGTCATATCCAGTGTATTGTAATATTTGTAATAATTTCAAAGTATAATTCCGTCTCATCTATTTTTGATAGTTTAATTGGATGGATTTGATGATAAATCCCTTTATCAGAGTTCAGATATATTAGATACGTGTTATACGACTACGATTTGCTGCCCCTTTGTCAAAAGCATCACTTTGAATAATCTCCTCTCAGAACTAGAAATCTCCAGACTGTCACGACGGATTTATACTTTGAAACGGAGAGAATAAGAACTATTAGAAATGAACTGTACATGTCCGCTATCAAAGGTACAATGACTAACGACAGAATAACATTGACACTCGGCAAAATATGAATAATTTTAATATTATCAAATTGATTATATACATAATATTACACTATTACATTTATAATTCAAATTCTCTCCATGAAAACATGCATACCGGTATAAACGTCACGGAATTATTTCATTTTTCGAGCTGTAAAGTTATAAAACTGAGACATAACAACCAAAGTGTATATATATTACACATACACGGGTATTCTGAATGATAGGGACTATCCTTAACCCATTATGATTGATGATAGAATTTGTACACTTGTTTAACTTTGCTGTTTAAACAATTTCATTGTGTAGGATGATCCATCATAACTTTGAGAATTTTGCAGTCTTCTTCTGCATTCCCGCCATTATAGCCTTCATGACATCCTCACTCTGTAGCATCCCCTGGTTCCATAAAACCTGTAAACACCAATTATATCATCTATTAGTCTGATGTAACCTGTATGGGCAATCCAGCCATCAATTACCAGATGTAACATGTGGTGGCAATCCAGCAATCAATTATATCATCTATTACTCTGATGTAACCTGTATGGGCAATCCAGCAATCAATTATCTGATGTAACCTGTATGGGCAATCCAGCCATCAATTATCTGATGTAACCTGTATGGGCAATCCAGCCATCAATTACCAAATGTAACCTGTATGGGCAATCGAGCCATCAATTATATCATCTATTAGTCTGATGTAACCTGTATGGGCAATCCAGCAATCAATTATCTGATGTAACCTGTATGGGCAATCCAGCAATCAATTATCTGATGTAACCTGTATGGGCAATCCAGCAATCAATTATCTGATGTAACCTGTATGGGCAATCCAGCCATCAATTATCTGATGTAACCTGTATAGGCAATCCAGCCATCAATTATATCATCTATTATTCTGATGTAACCTGTATAGGCAATCCAGCCATAAATTATATCATCTATTAGTCTGATGTAACCTGTGTGGGCAATCGAGCCATCAATTATCTGATGTAACCTGTATGGGCAATCCAGCAATCAATTATCTGATGTAACCTGTATGGGCAATCCAGCAATCAATTATCTGATGTAACCTGTATGGGCAATCCAGCAATCAATTACCAGATGTAACCTGTGTGGGCAATCGAGCCATCAATTACCAGATGTAACCTGTATGGGCAATCCAGCCATCAATTACCAGATGTAACCTGTATGGGCAATCCCGCAATCAATTATCTGATGTAACCTGTATTTGCAATCCAGCAATCAATTATCTGATGTAACCTGTATGGGCAATCCAGCCATCAATTATATCATCTATTATACTGATGTAACCTGTATGGGCAATCCAGTCATCAATTATCTGATGTAACCTGTATGGGCAATCCAGCCATCAATTATATCATCTATTATACTGATGTAACCTGTATGGGCAATCCAGCAATCAATTATTCTGATGTAACCTGTATGGGCAATCCAGCAATCAATTATCTGATGTAACCTGTATGGGCAATCCAGCAATCAATTATCTGATGTAACCTGTATGGGCAATCCAGCCATCAATTATATCATCTATTATTCTGATGTAACCTGTATAGGCAATCCAGCCATAAATTATATCATCTATTAGTCTGATGTAACCTGTGTGGGCAATCGAGCCATCAATTATCTGATGTAACCTGTATGGGCAATCCAGCAATCAATTATCTGATGTAACCTGTATGGGCAATCCAGCAATCAATTATCTGATGTAACCTGTATGGGCAATCCAGCAATCAATTACCAGATGTAACCTGTGTGGGCAATCGAGCCATCAATTACCAGATGTAACCTGTATGGGCAATCCAGCCATCAATTACCAGATGTAACCTGTATGGGCAATCCCGCAATCAATTATCTGATGTAACCTGTATTTGCAATCCAGCAATCAATTATCTGATGTAACCTGTATGGGCAATCCAGCCATCAATTATATCATCTATTATACTGATGTAACCTGTATGGGCAATCCAGTCATCAATTATCTGATGTAACCTGTATGGGCAATCCAGCCATCAATTATATCATCTATTATACTGATGTAACCTGTATGGGCAATCCAGCAATCAATTATTCTGATGTAACCTGTATGGGCAATCCAGCAATCAATTATCTGATGTAACCTGTATGGGCAATCCAGCAATCAATTATCTGATGTAACCTGTATGGGCAATCCAGCCATCAATTATATCATCTATTATTCTGATGTAACCTGTATAGGCAATCCAGCCATAAATTATATCATCTATTAGTCTGATGTAACCTGTGTGGGCAATCGAGCCATCAATTATCTGATGTAACCTGTATGGGCAATCCAGCAATCAATTATCTGATGTAACCTGTATGGGCAATCCAGCAATCAATTATCTGATGTAACCTGTATGGGCAATCCAGCAATCAATTACCAGATGTAACCTGTGTGGGCAATCGAGCCATCAATTACCAGATGTAACCTGTATGGGCAATCCAGCCATCAATTACCAGATGTAACCTGTATGGGCAATCCCGCAATCAATTATCTGATGTAACCTGTATTTGCAATCCAGCAATCAATTATCTGACGTAACCTGTATGGGCAATCCAGCCATCAATTATATCATCTATTATACTGATGTAACCTGTATGGGCAATCCAGTCATCAATTATCTGATGTAACCTGTATGGGCAATCCAGCCATCAATTATATCATCTATTATACTGATGTAACCTGTATGGGCAATCCAGCAATCAATTATTCTGATGTAACCTGTATGGGCAATCCAGTTATCAATTATCTGATGTAACCTGTATGGGCAATCCAGCAATCAATTATCTGATGTAACCTGTATGGGCAATCCAGCCATCAATTATATCATCTATTATTCTGATGTAACCTGTATGGGCAATCCAGCCATCAATTATATCATCTATTATTCTGATGTAACCTGTATGGGCAATCCAGCCATCAATTATCTGATGTAACCTGTATGGGCAATCGAGCCATCAATTATCTGATGTAACCTGTATGGGCAATCCAGTCATCAATTACCAGATGTAACCTGTGTGGGCAATCGAGCCATCAATTATCTGATGTAACCTGTATGGGCAATCCATCCAGCAATTACTCTGATGTAACCTGTATGGGCAATCGAGCCATCAGTTATCTGATGTAACCTGTATCGCCAATCCAATTATCAAATATATCATCTATTACTCTGATGTAACCTGTATGGGTAATCCAGTCATCAATTACTCTGATGTAACCTATAATGTCCATTTAGTCATTTCATGACTTCTGTTGTCAATCCTATTATCTTATATGACTTGTATAGTCAATTCAATAATCAAGTATCTTACTAGCTCGTGACAATTAAGTCACTAATTATAAAATCTAACTTGTACTTTTAATTCTGTCATCAATTATCTGATCTAATTTATACTGTCACTTTAGGCATCAGTTATGTAAGTAGTTTGTACACCGTGTTCGTCACGTGCATGGTCAACGACGTATTTGAAGTATCTCAATGCATGTTGTGAAAGACGACTACTTGCTGGGTCCATTTACTGGTTTGGGTGTGGTTTCGGTTTTTGAGGCAATCCAAAATATAACGCGTGCTGTATTATACGGCACATTGACTTACAGAATCGTTTTTCTGTGTATCCATGAAGGAACCATCAAAGAGGCCTAATGACATTTTTGCCCTCATCAAATGGTTTGGTGTCTTTATCTTTCTGTCCTATATGTTCCTTCGTTCTTTACTTTGTCGGTGATCTATCCATACACATCAGTCTACATATACATAGTCATGACTGTTGTCATAAACCCCAGTCTCAGGACGTATAGATATAACTTTGCAGTATATAGCAATGTCTTTATCACTATTACAGCACATTTAACAATAAGTTTTCTGTCAGTAATTGAAAAATTATTCAATGGAAATTTCTCTAGAAAATGTCCTTTTATTTTCAAATTCAAAAGAGGATTGAAAATAAAGAGATACCACTATGTCGATAAAGGACTTGTACGTACCACATGTTCTAGTCCTTCCCGGACGGAGTGATCTCGGGAGTACACTAGTGACACCTTGCTGCCTTGCACAGCAACTGGACTCTTGGAGGCAATGAGCTCTGCAGTTTCCATGGCTCCTGCCATCATGGAATTCTTATCTGGGAAGACACGACTGTTGAAAGAAATTCATCAAATAAATAGATTTTGAATATTAAAAAATACAGTTACAGCCATTTTATGGTATACTTTGGTTTGTTTTTGTTTAACGTCCTATTAACAGCCAGGGTCATTTAAAGACGTGCCAAGTTTTGGAGGTGGAGGAAAGCCGGAGTACCCGGAGAAAAAACCACCGGCCTACGGTCAGTACCTGGCAACTGCCCCACGTAGGTTTCGAACTCGCAACCCAGAGGTGGAGGGCTAGTGTTAAAGTGTCGGGACACATTAACCACTCGGCCACCGCGGCCCCCTATGGTATACAAGCTAAAGTATGATATTATTTTCTTTTGAGTTTTAATGTTTCACCAACTAAACTATTGTCATGTGACATGAAATACTCCAGACGTTACCTGACAAAACCGATTTCCTTTGCTTCATCACTGTTGAATCTCCGTGCTGTGTAAGTCAGTTCTCGCACTAAACTGTCATTCCCTACAATTTTTGGAAACCTCTGAAGAGTTCCAACATCTGCTGCAACTCCAATGTCAACTTCCTTCAGAATAAAGTTCACATAGCTTAAGAGCAAAGTGCACCAACACTTAACGGATAATTCAGGAAATACAGGTCACCAACACTTCATTAAAATCTTTGGTATTACAAGTCATCAACACGTCATAAATAATTCAGAAAATACAGATCACTAACACTTCATCAATAACACATCAAATACAGGTCACCAACACTTCATCAATGACTCAGGAAATACAGGTCACCAACACTTCATTAACGACTCAGGAAATACAGGTCACCAACACTTAATCAGTAACTCAGGAAATACAGGTCACCAACACTTCATCAATGACTCAGGAAATACAGGTCACCAACACTTCATCAATGACTCAGAAAATACAGGTCACCAACACTTCATTAACGACTCAGGAAATGCAGGTCACCAACACTTCGTCAATGACTCAGGAAATACAGGTCACCAACACTTCATCAATGACTCAGGAAATACAGGTCACCAACACTTCATCAGTAACTCAGGAAATACAGGTCACCAACACTTCATCAAAGACTCAGAAAATACAGGTCACCAACACTTCATTAACGACTCAGGAAATACAGGTCACCAACACTTCGTCAATGACTCAGGAAATACAGGTCACAAACACTTCATCAATGACTCAGGAAATACAGGTCACCAACACTTCATCAATGACTCAGGAAATACAGGTCACCAACACTTTATCAGTAACTCATCAAATACAGGTCACCAACACTTCATTAATAATTAAGGAAATTGGATTTACAAATTTTCATTGATATTCTCTTTTATATCTTACATTGAGTAGGAATTATTCAAAAGATTAACCTTGATTTGGAAAAATGAATCTTGTGTAGCATATCGAATGTCACAGGCTGATGTCATGTCTATTCCTCCTCCTATACAGGCGTTGTGTACAGCTGCTATCACAGGCTTGGTGCACTGAAACAAGCATAGAAAAGTATACATCCAATCCTATATCAAATAGTTATATATGTCATTATATGCTTCGTGGACTATAACACGCACAGGATTAGTCTGGTTTGATTTTGCATCGTTTAACGTCCTATTAACAGCTATGGACATAATAGGACAGTCACTCATGTGCACAAGATGCATGCGTGTAGCAAACGTGTTTTGTGAGGCTGCGGTATGTTCATGTTTGTCGACTTAAAAGTGCTATCTTGCTGAAGTATAATGCCAAAGATACTAAGCAGGACACTCGTTACATGATAGTCCGGATCGGTCAATAATCGGCGACCAGGAAGCTTAATTGGTAGATCATCCGGCTAGTGTTCGGATGTCCCGTGTTCGAAACCCGGTCTGGTCGTGCATTTTCCTACTCCTCTCACATAGAAATGGGAATCCCCTACCCCATAACTTTGGTTGAGGATCTGAGCAATGCCAATGTGCTAAATATTATTGCGAACATACATGCTCATACACACCTATTTGCAAGAAGAAACCCATGGTGCAAACCTGTTCTATTGCAGTAAATGTATCCTGATAATCAGCAAGCTTTTTACGGATGGCAAAGGCTTTCCGGGAAGTGTCTAGGCCAGATTCTTTGGCAGAAACAGAACCTGTGTCAGTGAGGTCAAGACCTAGAGTATACAAATGAATTGAGATATTGATTATGAAAGATTGGTATATATACAATGTAATACGAAATACATTCATTTATAAATTCACAAATTCGTCAAACAAAGTATTGACCTACTAACCAGCCGTGCTTAATTCCTGGGTGGTGACCTATTATATCAATAATAGTTCCTTGCCTTTTATCACCATTATAGATATATTGTGAAACTGTAAATGTAGGCTTGCATCTTGCTGTCGAATCCAATTGATATGTTTATATCAATAACATCTGTTTCAATCACTCCTGCTTTTACTACCTTGTGAGTTCCTTTCTGGGTATCACTTATCTGCTGTGAATACCTTTCCTCCTCTGGGTACGAATACCTTGTAGGTCCCTCCCTCCACGAGTACGGTTACCACTGTGAATACCTTAATTTGCCAGTCCCTCCCATGTACAACATACCGACTGTGAATATTACCTGCTGTGAATACCTTGTCTGAGCATCCCTTGGTTTGACTTACCTGCCGTGAATACCTTTCCAGTCCCTCCCTGGGTTTGACTTACCTGCCGTGAATACCTTGTCTGGGCCTCCCTTGGTATGACTTACCTGCCGTGAATACCTTTCCAGTCCCTCCCTGGGTTTGACTTACCTGCCGTGAATACCTTTCCAATCCCTCCCTGGGTATGACTTACCTGCCGTGAATACCTTTCCAGTCCCTCCCTGAGAATGAATTATCTGCCGTGAATACCCCGTCAGTCCCTCCCTGGGTATGACTTACCTGCTGTAAATACCTTGCCCGTCCCTCCCTGGGTATGACTTACTTGCTGTCAATTCCTTGCCAGTCCCTCCCTGATGGATATGCCTTACCTGCTTGAATACCCTACCGGCCCCTCCCTGGTGGGTATGACTTACCTGCCGTTAATACCTTGCCAGTCCCTCCCTGATAGGTATGACTTACCTGCTGTGAATATCCTGTCAGTCCCTCCCTGATTGGTATGTCTTACCTGCTTGAATACCCTACCGGTCCCTCCGTGGATATGACTTACCTGCAGTGAATACCCTACCAGCTCCAGACAAAACAATGACTCGACAATCACTGTCACTGTTCAATTGATGGAAGCAGTGTTTCATCTCACTAAAAATAAAATAAGTAAATATGAAGGGTAAATGCACGCCCATCTTGAAATGGTTAATGTGATCAGGTCAGTGTATCACAAATAACAATTCCATCCTACAATATGATTTCACGAATACTCCAGGCATTGTTTTATAAGGATACATATGAAAAGAATTATTTTACAGCTTTTTCAAAGTCACTTAAATTCCTGAAAATAACATTAGCATCATCTGCAACCATCCAGCAGCAACGTATAATTACTTAAAAAATAGAATTGTCTTCCTATTTCACAAAATGTCCCGGTGGTGTAAAGTTTTGTTGTAACTAATAAATATTTCATATTTGCATGAAAGATATCTTTAAATAGAAAATCCATTATAATGATGACATACCTCCAGAATGCCTTGTTCATTGCATTCAATCGTTTTGGTCTGTTCAATTCCACATGAGCAACGAACTCCTTTGGCTGGGTAACCTTGAGTGTCTCAAAGTTGTACTTAGAAGTAGCATCTGACGACATATTTCTGGCTGACCCCAGTTCGATAGATTGTTCTTCTTGAACGGTACGTCAAAGTTAACTATTACAGTTAAGGAGGATACACTGCAAACACGGTTTCCAAAGGGAAACTGTTAACGCCACGAAATAAATATAATTGTTCAACCACAGGTACTCGCATCGTGTCTGTCAATATACCTAATATAGGAGGTGTATTGACAGACGAGGCGAGCACCCGTAGTGTTTCCATGTCCTTGTTATAATGAGAAGACTTGTTAGTAAGAATCCAAACAATTAACTGCTCAAAATTATGAATCGTAAAATCATTTAGTGAATAAACGTGTTTATTGCATTTTTGCCAATGAAAAATAGAAATTTATCAAACTAATAAAACTTATATTTTCACTGCAGCGACGAGCAGTAAAAATATAATATTTTGCAGTGAAAACATAAGATTTTGTAGTGAAAATAAGTTTTCCGTTTTTGACCAATCAGACGTCATACTGATTCCCGCTCTTTTTGACACTATTAATTTTTCGATGTTTTTAATTTTGTTTTTAAGTATATGAAATGTAATTTTTCCCGTCAAATATAACATATATTTCACTCGTATGACAGAATATTTCGATATTCTGTCATACTCGTGAAATATATGTTATATTAAAAAGGAAACTATTCAATATCATCTATACAATGTATGTTACACATGTAATCATGTGATATCACAATGATAGTACAAGTAATAACACGGTATGTCATTGATGAATACAAAAATACTTTATCAGAGTGGATGGTGACCAGTGAAATTACGTTAACATTAGATGTAGATGTAACAATGAGGCTAAATTGCTCATTTGTTGAATCGTATTTACACAATATCTATATATGCTGCTGAAGGCATGATTAGTGATAAATCCCCCTAATAGCTTGCTTATGAAGGACGTGTCAGTGAGTAAGCTGATAAACTCCAACGATTCATACAGAGATGGGGTCAAAATATGGGATACACCTATCCGCCCCTGTAAAGGTTATCTTTACAATGTTTTCAAAGTCATTTCCTGATAACATAAGCAACACTGTATTGACCTGAGGAACAGAAAGAAGTACTAAATTTACCTGTGTGCATTAAAACATGGTGATTAGGTCCCAATATAGCTAGCCTGTAACAAACTATCTGGTCCCTGAGGTGAACAGGTGATTGCCAACAGGTACAAAAGTCCGACGTGAGTGATACTTAAACGAACTGGTTACAAATATTCATGCGTCCGTTTCTGATAACGACTGCCTCACAATTAACCTTCACAAAGTCAGTAATATCAACGAGGTAGTTTCGCTCTTCCTTAAGTCAAAACAATGAAGAAGAGAGGGACGGGAATTCATTTTTAAAGGGCACTCGGTTAAAGAATAACAATCGATTATCTGATAAACAGGAATTACTAATTATATCGAAAATACATGCGAGAGCGAAAGTCGATATCTTAAAAATTAACCATGATTCAGGGTTTGGCCGTCTTATATCCCGATGGCCCGTTTAATTACTCCTAAAATCTATTTCAAAACGTGTTATATCGGTGATATCAATGTCAATATACAAATGTATAAGCTACATGTAAACAGGTATGCTCACAAATTGCATATACATTGTACTTTTATTTAGTATGCTCTGAAAGTTCAAAAAAAAAAAAAAAATATGACGAGGTGCCTACTTTGTTTTGTACTTTTTTATGCAAAACTATGGAAATTTGATGAATTTGTAGCAAAATATCAAATTTCAGTTACTTGGTAATCACTATTATATACCCGTTAGGGAATGTTTGGCCAGGAGTATAAGATAATGCAGATTTACATCTAACAAATAATTTACTTACTCAACTCTGACCGAGACAAGTACAAAGTTAACCCGGAAATATACTAATTCTACATTCCTACGTTTACCTGCCATTGTTTATGTCATAAATAACTGTGAATCCTTCGCAAACAGGTGAGTTGCTGAACTCGACAACGACTTGTCTTTTGTCGTGAGGTTTTGCCTTATATCAATTAAAACATTCTTGTTTATATTCATTGCAGAGAGACACTCTAATGGAATCCGGTTTTTAGCAATATGATGGGTAGTCCTATAATTAATCTGAGTCAGTTGATAAAACTAAAAACAAATGCCAAATATGGTATTAAAACAGCAAAATGGATAAATATGCAATTATAAACGTCATTTCCCCCGAACATTTTGATATAATTCTCTGATTTCATTGTAAACAAATGTACTTAATGTGTGTTTTTCAGGTAGATGTATCTTCAAAATAATATTAAGCAATTTAGAAATCAGTTCATGTGATAACACAGTCTTGTAGATAATAAGGTGAAAGTGCACGATTAGATTGTGAAAAATATGGCCTTTGTCAATTGCACTTTTAAAATTCGGACCCCTCGAAATGGATAACAAAAATCTGCTTTTTAAGGGTGAAAGGTCAGCTTTGTAGTCGGATTCGGTTGGAGGATCTTACCCGATTATCTGATAAACAGGAGTTACAGTGTACATTTTTAAAGGTCCCTATAACAGTCGAATACGGAATGCTTACATCAGATTTACTTACTATCGAATACCGATTATATTCGGAATCGGTTTAGTTCTAACCCTAGCCTTAAACACTCCTGAAAGATGTCCTCGAACAGCAGTCAAATGTACTAAAACTTGCATCACATGAGCCAGTGACTGATGAAATACAATCTTGAAGACGTCATCCAGATCTGTGTGCCAAAGGACCTTTCCGATCTGTACCAGACAGTAACAATCAACAAAAACGGGTCATCTCATTCTCCCGTTAGTTCCAATCTTGATTCGCCCATGATGAACGCACCTGCTCCACTGCTAAGTTTACTATTATAGATCACGTATTTATACCTACTAGGATATATCATACAGGTGGTAGTACTGGTGGCGGTGTCCTCTAGCTCCGAATGTACACAGTGCCTCTCCTCAGCGCATGTTTTATTTTAACTGTCGCTCTAAGTTAATACCTTCCTGAACAACATACTGGTCTGAATATAATCACTTTCGTCAAGTCTTGGTCTATATTAATCATTCAATCGTTTTGGATTCCGACAAGGTCCACTATACATTTCCGTTACTAATGATCCATTGGAACCGCCAGGCGTAAGTAAAATAAAAGAATGTATGTGTCGATCGGACGTGAAAAGGTAGGGAAAGTTGTCCTTATATTTTTATATTTTCCTATTTTGACCCCTAACCTCTTTATGGAAGGACGTCGTGAGATGATCTATACTAAATGTTATCAAAATAAGTTATGTCTTTTCAAACTAGTGGAATTTAAAGGGAAAACTAATGACAAGTGAAGAGTTCACATTGTTTTTAAAATAAACAACCAAGAGTTAAATTCATATAAACTCTCATTTTCATGACAAATTTCAAACTGTAAATTGACTCATGAACCTTATAGAATCAATATTTGTGTATATGATAGGTTTACCATACAGGAAATCAAACCATAAAATGTCGTTTGAAAGCTCTGTGACATGGTATGGCTCTAGAGCAGAAATTCAAAAGATTAGTCAATGCTTGAATCTCTGTCGCTTTCTTACTACTGTAAAAAGTCAAATGTGTTTTTCTTTGAGCTTCAAAAGATTGCGTTGGGTAAATACAAGTATATCCACATAGGCGTTTCGGTTTTCTCATTTGCCAATGACACCAAACAAAAAGTCATCAAAATAATGTTATCAAATTGATTATGTACATAATATTACAAATATTACATTTACATGCATGTAAACATTATTGAATGATTTTGTTTCCGAGCTGTACAGTTATAAAACTGAGACACAACAACCAAAGTAACAATTTTCATGATACTCTCCAGTTATAGAGAAAGAATGTACAAATGTACTTTTCAAAGTTATAATGAAATGATCAGTTCTTATCCAAATAAATTAATGGTAATCTCTTCATGCACTTGGTAAATTTTTATTAAGTTGAAAACTAAGAACAAATACCCGTTTCATAAACATGTTTTTCATTCCTCTTTTCCTTGTACCAAACTATTTCTTACATATATTTTCTGTACAATAAATGTATAATGAGGTTTATATATAGTTTACATTTACTGGTATACAGAATGAGAGGGACTATCCTTGTGCCATTATAATTGATGATAGACATTGTACGCTTGTTCGACTTTTCTGTTTTAAATAATTTCATTGTGTAAGATTATCCATCATGACTTTGAGAATTTTGCAGTCTTCTTCTCCATTCCCGCCATTACAGCCTTCATTATATCCTCACTCTGTGCCATTCCCTGGTTCCATACAGCCTGTAAACAGGCAAAGGCAAAGGCAAATTGAACATGAAGCGCTAGCGCGCTTCATTAAATTTGCCTTTGTCCAGTTGGCATTCATCAGCCCATAACTTCCAAATGAAAGCAGTTCAATGCTTAAAAAATTAATGATAAATCCCCTTATTAACATGCTTATGAAGGAAGTGCCAGGATGAAGCACGTGTCAGGATGAAGGACGTGCCAGTAAGTCGGCAAACTCCAGATTTATACAGAGATGGCGCCAAATCTGACATATACCTATAGGTATCCGCCCCTGCACATACTAGGTTATATTTAATTGTTTTCCCAAGAAATATCCCATATGGTACTACATTGTATATCAGCTTCCTACCAAATTTTCTCTTATACATATAAACCAGTGGTCCCAGGATCGATCCCATCACAGAAAATATCCTCTATAACATGTAGAGACGCCATTATTTAGTAAGAGTAGATAGACTAAAGGACATGGCTATCAAAATCAAACCCATGCTCATATTTACATAACACTGTACATTACCTGAAGAAGCGAAAACAATACTTACCACCTTTTTCAGTTATATTGACAGTGTCTCCCGTAGTAGTTCTGTGAACCTCGGAGGCCTGAGAATGAGTTACAGTCGAGATGTATTTGGCCTACACGTGTATCCTAGTCACTGTGTATCGATACTCGTGCATACAATTTCGCACATTCTGTGTGATATTTAGATATAGGTTCGGTCAAGATATAGCTAGACTGTGACACATTATCTGGTCCCTAATGTGAACAGGTGATTGTCAACCGGTACAAACGTCAGTCGTGAGTGATAATATGTAACTGCTTATATAATATGCATACCATCGTTTCTGATTACGACTGCCTCTAAATTAACCTTCATAAAACCAGTAAGGTAGTTCGCTCTACCTTCAATCACAACGACAAAGAAAGAACGACGGAAATTCAGCTTTATAGAGTACAAGTATTTTCCGTATTTGGTTAGGAGAATAATAATCGATAAAGAGGAGTTACTAATTATGTGGCAATACATAGATTTATTCTGACAGCATACATAAAATATGTACAGGATTTACATCCTTTGATTGTCAGCTCATAATAAAGTTATTGAATTAATTAATAATTGTTCAGTTCACAGCTTGATTTTCTCGTTGAAACAGTACTTTTATGACTGATTTTTCCAATGTTCAAGTTTATATTCGAATTGTTTAATCGATATGGCATTTACAACATCAAATGGGAGACTATTCCACATATCCACAATTCGCTGCGTGAATGAATATTTTCTGACATCTAATGTTGAGGATCATTAATGTATGTTAAAGTTATGTCCGCAAGTGATTGGCCCTACATTTACTGAAAACAGTATCAATAATACAAAGAGAAGTGGTCCCAACACAGATCCTTGTGGTATACCGCTTATTCCTTGATTCCATTGTGATGTTTCACCGTTCACTACGACTCGTTGTTTCCTTTCAGTAAAAAGACTGTAATTCAAGAGGAAAATTGGCCAGCAATACCATATTTTGAGAGTTCATGTACGAGTTGCTGATGAGGGACTTTATCAAAGGTTTTCATAAAATCACAGTATATAACATCCACGCATCCTCCATTATCCAAAATATCTGTCCATCTCTCCATGACATTAAGAAGCTGTAGAACGGTAGATCTACCATTTACAAAGCCGAATTGTGCTTTACCAAATAGCCTGTGGGTCATAATTTGTTCTCTGAATAATTATTAAAGTATCTTGCAAACAACACTAGTCAAGCTTACTGGTCTGTAGTTTGAAGCTTCCTTACGATCTCCTTTCTTTAAAATTGCCGTTATAAAAGCACATTTTCAACCCTCGGGTAGTTTTCCAGTCTCTATGGATGTTTTAAATATTAATGATAACGCATGACTTATGACATAACAAGCCTCTTGGATTCTTTTAATATCGCCTTAAATATTGTCCATTGCCTTTCTACATCATTCTCACACTTCGAAAAACGTTCTTGCCAATGTCAATTTGTATTTAGTTATCGAGACAGTTCCTGAAAATTTCCTTTATCGTAGGAATAACGCTTTTTTTTACATGTTCTATCTCGGCGGTAAAATTACAACGGATATAGATAACTGAATGATCACTTTTGCCCATAGGAGGGAATTGAACAGCTTCGATGTTATCTGTTAGAACTAAATCTATAACGCTTTGATACATACGAGTACGAAATTAAAAGTCGATATCTTTAAACTTGACGAGGAATTTAATTGTTTGACCGTCTTGTATCCCGATGGCCCGTTTAATGTACCCGTTAGGGAATGTTTGGCCAGGAGTATAACATAATGCAGGTTTACAGCTAACAAATAGTCTATTTATAACTCAACTCTGACCGAGACGAGTACCAGGTTTAACCCGGAAATATACTAAATCTACATTACTACGTTTACCTGCCATTGTTCGTCATAACTGTGAATCCTTCGCAAACTTAGGTAGTTGCTGAACTCGACAAAGACGAGTGATTCGTCGTGAGTTTTTGAAACATATTTATTAAAACGTTCTTGTTTATCTTTTTTTTTGTCTGAGACACCCTAATGAAAGTTTTTAGCAATATGATGGGTAGCCATATATATATATATATATAAAAGAAAGAAAAAATTGTTTACGTTACAGACTGGTATTTAAAATGTGTAGCAATTTTGACAGAAAACGCTATGGATTTTTCCCCGAAAGGTGATCCATTGCCGTTACGTCGCAGAAGTTTGAAATGAAACACGATGGCTATAGGTCATTCTGACACCGGGTCAGATGATAAAACCAAATATTATGCCAAATACCGCATTTACAAACAACAAAATAAATAAACATGCCATCATGAATATAATTTTCCTCCGAACATTTTGATATAATTTTCTGATTCCCTCGAAATGAATAATCAAAGTGTTTTACTGATGGATGCATCTTCAAAATTATATTAAGCAATGTAAAAAGCTGTTCGTGTGATTACACAGTCTTGTATTGTTTTAGTTACCCACAATGTACTATAAAATTGTGAAACCATAGGCACTTGCATAGAAAATAATATTTTTTTGTATGTGACCGTGGAAAGAATACTTGTTCTTTTCAGAGTACACATACCACTGCCATATCATTTTTTTTAAAGATCACATTTTCTATGCAAGCGACTGTGGTGAAACATATGGACTGTGTCAGTCGCGCTGAACATATTCCTTTTAAAATTTGGAACTGCCAAAAAGAAAAAAAAAATCTGTTTTTGTGGATGGAATCTCAGCTTTGTAGTCGAATTCATCAGAAGTCTGTTAATGTTATTGAGGATGGAAGCTCGGCATTGTAGTCGGATTCGACAGAAGTCTGCTGTTGTGGGTGGAAACTCAGCTTTGTAGTCGGCAAGTCATAACGTGTTAACCTGATATATAGGAATTACTATGACTTTATTTAAAAATTGACTTGAGTAATGAAAAATTCGTAATTCGATTTCCACGATTTCCATTATTAAAGTTCCTATATATTTACATCCGATTCGCAAATGGACTATATAGATGTATCAATAGATCTAATATCGTTGTTGAACAGCCACATATTAGCCATAGTCTTGAACACTCTCAAATGATGTTATCCAACCACAGTCACATGAACTAGATATGCTTTATGTTCTCTGGAAATAAACCACAGTGAGTGTTGAAATAAAATATCATCTTCAAGTCATCATCAAGATTTAACATCGACTGACTATTCAGCCTTAATCCAGACAATGGCAACCAACACAAACGGAGTGAAAATGGCCAGTCTCCTCCAGTTTCATCCTAAGGAAATTAAAACCGCAAATTCCTAATCCTGATGAACCAAATTGCCTTCTTTTCCTGCTCAGTTACTATATATCAGATCACGGAACTACACTGTATATTATAGTGGTAGTGGTGACGGTGTCCTCACGCTCCGAACATGCTTTATTTTGATTGCAGCTCCTAGTTAATTAATTCCTGAACAACATACTGGTCTGAACATGATCACTTTTGTCAAGTATTGGTCTATATTCACCATTCAATTGTTTTAGCTCCAGATGAATTCCACCATACCATTTGTGCAATGGGAACCTACACGCATACGTAAAATTGAGGAATGTGTTGTTCGGGCATGAAAAAATAGGGGAAGTAGTCCTTATAATTGTTCATATTTTCAGCTCATACCTTTTTATGCATGCACCTTTTAATCCAGGGATGGTGTATACTAAATTTTGTCAAAATAAAGTTTCTTTTTAGATTAGAAGAATTTAAAGGATTACGTAGCTAATACATGTAACTAGTGAAGCAGATGCAACTGCAATGTACAGTGTATGAATCTACAATTTATTGTACTTACATCAGAGAAAATAGGTGAGATGGATTAATATTTTGCATAGTGGAATATGTTTGCGCTGAGTTCTTTGTCAAAGAAACAATGCAAACTGGATAATTATTTTAATTTTATCACAAAATAAATATGCAATAACTATAATGTTATCGAATAAAATTTCATACGCAATATTGCTTGCATTTCATTTATAATTCCAATTTTCTCCATAAACATACATATCAACATCACTGAATACGATTAATCGAGCTGTACAGTCACACTTCAATATATAGTTTTAAAATGGAACCACAACCAAACTAACAATTTCCAAGTTACTCACCATTTTAAAGAAAACGAATGTACTTTTTCAATCTAATAGCTAAATATTAAACTCTTATTTAAATAAATTGTTGGTAATATTTTTTCTGTACAATGAATATATAATGAAGTTTATATATAGTACACCTTCATGGCTATATACTATGATATGGACTTTCCTTGTTACATTGATGATAAGACTTTGTACACTTCTTGAACTTCTTTGATCCATCACAACTTTGAGAATTTTGCAGTCTTCTTCTCCATGCCTGCCACTACAGCCTTCATTATATCCTCACTCTGTATCATTCCCTGGTTCCATACAGCCTGCAAACACCAATTATAGTATCTCATATAAAAGGTCAATTCTGTCATCAATCATATCATATAACAGGTCAATTCTGTCATCAATCATATCATATAACAGGTCAATTCTGTCATCAATGATCTCATGTAACAGGTAAATTCTGTCATCAATGATCTCATGTAACAGGTCAATTCTGTCATCAATGATCTCATATAACAGGTCAATTCTGTCATTAATGATCTCATGTAACAGGTCAATTCTGTCATCAATGATCTCATGTAACAGGTCAATTCTGTCATCAATGATCTCATATAACAGGTCAATTCTGTCATCAATGATCTCATATAACAGGTCAATTCTGTCATCAATGATCTCATATAACAGGTCAATTCTGTCATCAATGATCTCATATAACAGGTCAATTGTGTCATCAATGATCTCATATAACAGGTCAATTCTGTCATCAATGATCTCATATAACAGGTCAATTCTGTCATCAATGATCTCATATAACAGGTCAATTCTGTCATCAATGATCTCATATAACAGGTCAATTCTGTCATCAATGATCTCATATAACAGGTCAATTATGTCATCAATTATATCATATAACAGGTCAATTCTGTCATCAATCATATGATATAACAGGTCAATTCTGTCATCAATGATCTCATATAACAGGTCGATTCTGTCATCAATGATCTCATATAACAGGTCAATTCTGTCATCAATGGTCTCATATAACAGGTCAATTCTGTCATCAATCATATCATACAATAATGTATAACAGGTCAATTGTGTCATCAATGATCTCATATAACAGGTCAATTGTGTCATCAATTATCTCGTATAACAGGTCAATTCTGTCATCAATGATCTCATATAACAGGTCAATTCTGTCATCAATGATCTCATATAACAGGTCAATTCTGTCATCAATGATCTCATATAACAGGTCAATTCTGTCATCAATGATCTCATATAAGTTGTGTTGTCTATTTTGTCATCAATTATATATATCTCATGTAACTTGTGTTGTCAGTTCTGTCATCAATGATGTCATGCAACTTGTGTTGTCAGTTTTGTCATCAATTATGTCATGTAACTTGTGTTGTCAGTTTTGTCATCAATGATCTCATAATAATATAACTTGTGTTGTCAGTTCAAAGTAAAACGGAAATAATCATGATTCCACAATTCATGAGCTGTACTAAGCAGTTACATATATGTATTAATATACTATGATAATATGTACAAGGACTTGTTCGCTACGTACCACATGTTCCAGCCCTTCCCGGACAGAGTGATCTCGGGAGTACACAAGTGACACCTTGCTGCCTTGGACAGCAACTGGACTCTTAGAGGCAATGAGCTCTGCAGTTTCCATGGCTACTGCTATCATGGAATCCTTATCTGGGAAGATGCGACTGTCAAAAAGGATATGGATTATTCATTCATCCAGTAAATAGTTTCTAAACAGTTTCAGTGTTTTTATGGTAAATGAGTTTTTCAACAACAAAACCACTCTTTTCATATATGATAGACATAACCCAGACATTTACCTGATAAAACCAATTTCCTTTGCTTCATCACTGTAAAATCGCCGTGCTGTATAAGTCAGTTCTCGCACTAAACTGTCATTCCCTACAATTTTTGGAAACCTTTGAAGAGTTCCAACATCTGCTGCCAGTCCAATGTCAACTTCCTGTGGAACAAAAATCACAAACACAGGTCACTAACATATCATGAGTGAAGAAACCCTAGATCATTAATACTTCATCGGTTACTGATGAAACAGATCATTAATACTTTCATCAGTTACCGATAAAACACAGATCACCAATACTTCATCAGTTAACGATAAATCACCGATCATTTATACTTCATCAGTTCTTCATCGGTTACTGATGAAACACAGATCATCAATACTTCATCAGTTACTGATGAAACACAGATCATCAGTTCTTCATCTGTTACTGATGAAACACAGATCACCAATACTTCATCAGTTAACGATAAATCACCGATCATTTATACTTCATCAGTTACTGATGAAAAAGATCATCAATACTTCATCAGTTACTGATGGAACACAGATCTTTAATTCTTCATCAGTTACTGATTAAACACAGATCATTAATACTTCATCAGTTACTGATGAAACACAGATCATTAGTTCTTCATCTATTATTGATGAAACACAGATCATCAGTTCTTCATCTGTTACTGATGAAACACAGATCATCAGTTCTTCATCTGTTACTGATGAAACACAGATCATCAATACTTCATCAGTTACTGATGAAACACAGATCATTAATACTTCATCAGTTACTGATGAAACACAGATCATCAGTTCTTCATCTGTTACTGATGAAACACAGATCATTAATACTTCATCAGTTACTGATGAAACACATATCATCAGTTCTTCATATATTACTGATGAAACACAGATCATCAATACTTCATCAGTTACTGATGAAACACAGATCATCAGTTCTTCATCAGTTACTGATTAAACACAGATCATTAATACTTCATCAGTTACTGATGAAACACAGATCATCAATACTTCATCAGTTACTGATGAAACACAGATCATTAATACTTCATCAGTTACTGATGAAACACATATCATCAATAATAACTTATTTCTCATTGAAATAGAGAGATAATTAATTCATCAATACAGAGAACCATGTGTGATCTGTAGCTGTATGGCTAGAGTCAAGATCAATCAGTTGTGCTCAAAACATTTCTTTCCGTTCACCACATGTCAACAATTTTAGTACTAAACTTAAATTTGGGTTTGAAACTATCCTTACTATTTATTACCATAGTTTTGGTAAAAAATCATGATGCATACACATACTATGTACAAAGTTTAATCTTAAATACACCAAAAATATTTTTCCAGAACAAGAAGTATAGGAGATCAAAAGCAAAATTAAAAAAGCTTTTTCAAAAAGATCAGAAAAAGAAAGAAATTTACCTTGATCTGGAAAAATGAATCTTGTGTAGCATATCGAATGTCACAGGCTGATGTCATGTCTATTCCTCCTCCTATACAGGCGTTGTGTATAGCTGCTATCACAGGCTTGGTGCACTGAAACAAACAAAAGATAGTTTATACCCAATCATAAATAAATTAATAGCTTTCTTATTTGAGCACTGAAACAAACAAGAAATAGTTTATATCCAATTCTAAATAAATTAATTATAGCTTTTATTATTGGATAGTATATATCCAATTCTAAATAAATTAATCATAGCTTTAATTATTGGTGCACTGTTTTTACTTACTTAATGTACATGTTTATTGGTCACTAGTAATTGAATCATGGCCGCTGTGCCAAAAATATCTTACTCACCATTATTCAAGTGGTAAATACAAACCTTTTCTATCACAGTGAATGCTTCTTGGAAATCAGCAATAGTTCCACGGAGGGCAAAGGCTTTCCGGGAAGGGTCAAGGTCAGATTGCATGACTGCAACTGTATCTAGGTCAGTGAGGTCAAGACCTATAAAGTAGCGGATTCAGATCTTTTAATAATACCACCAAACCATGAGTGTCCCATCTCCCCTAGCTAAATCACTCTTTAGTGTGAAAACATTGCCCATTATATGAGAGCCCAATCTCTCTCCTTGTCCTTCTGTTCTTGCTCCCTCACTAGTACTGACTTAAGGTCAAGGGAATTTAGAGGTTTGCTAATTGCCCTGAACTGGCAATGTGTTTTATCCAATCAAGTTTTAAGGACTTTAGAAATTATTTTATTTACTTTGTATTATTAGTTTTCTAGCAATAGCAATTCTATCTGTTGAATTACTACCTAAATATGAGAAAAGATTATGTTTAGTCTGGTCAAATATTGTACAAACACCAGCTTAAGAATAGTCAGGGATTTATATAGTATTCTACTAAGGGAAGCTAAATATCTTTTGGGCCAATTATTGAAGAATACCCATTTCTTAACTGCTGTGAATAATTGGCCAGTACCTTCCCATATATGACTTACCTGTTTAATTATCTGGCTAGTCACTCCCTGATGGGTATGACTTACCTGTTTATCTTGCCAGTCCCTAACTAGATATGACTTACCTGCTGTTCATTCCTTGCCAGTCCCTCCCTGATGGGTATGACTTACCTGCTGTTAATTCATTGCCAGTCCCTCCCTAGGTATGACTTACCTGCTGTTAATTCCTTGCCAGTCCCTCCCTAGGTATGACTTACCTGCTGTTAATTCCTTGCCAGTCCCTCCCTAGATATGACTTACCTGCTGTTCATTCATTGCCAGTCCCTCCCTAGGTATGACTTACCTGCTGTTAATTCCTTGCCAGTCCCTCCCTAGGTATGACTTACCTGCTGTTCAGTCATTGCCAGTCCCTCCCTGATGGGTATGGCTTACCTGCTGTTCATTCATTGCCAGTCCCTCCCTAGGTATGACTTATCTGCTGTGAATACTTTGCCAGAGGGCCCTGATGGGTATGACTTACCTGCCGTTAATACCTTGCCAGTCCCTCCCTGATAGGTATGACTTTCCTGCTGTGAATACTTTACCAGTCCCTCCCTGATGGGTATGACTTACCTGCCCTGAATACCCTACCAGTCCCTCCCTGATAGCTATGACTTACCTGCAGTAAATACCCTACCAGATCCAGACAAAACAATTACTCGGCAATCACTGTCACTGTTTAGTTGTTGGAAACAGGTTCTCATCTCACTAGAAATTAAATAAACAAATATGAAAAACCTAAAATACATAAAACCATTTTGGAATGAATTGCAGATAAGTTAAGATAAGATAAGATAAGATAAGTTTATTTCTGGTTCAGGACTTTTAAAGTCCTCTATACCAGACTCAAAATAATACATAATACAGATTGATTGATATAGTACTTCTGTCCGGTCTACTGTACATTGTTTTTATGATTTAATTGATGCTTTGTAATTAAAGAAAAGTTCTTGGTTTTTCCAGTGATCGTCTAGTTTGTTTTTGAAGGAGTTTACATTTAATGCTGATATAAACTGTTCTGGCAATTCATTCCAGATTTACACTGTTCTGTTTGAAAAGTAGTTTTTTCTTAGCGTATTTGTGGATAGTCTAGGGAATATTTTTTTGGTATGTCCTCTGGTACTGTTGCGTTCAGCAGCATCCTTCCATAAAATGATACCATTAAAACATTCTTTATCATATATTTAGCTCACCTGCCCGAAGGGCAAGTGAGCTTATGCCGTGGTGCGGCGTCCGTCGTCCGTCCGTCCGGCGTCAACTTTTTCATTCAAACAACTTCTTCTCAATAACCAAGATGCCCAGGGAGTTGATATTGGGCCTGTGGCATGCTGGGGTGAAGGGCTACAAAGTTTGTTCAAATAAATGACCTTGACCTTCATTCAAGGTCACATGGGTCAAATAGGCTATAATCTTCAAATGAGTTCTTCTCAATAACCAAGATGCCCAGGGACTTGATATTGGGCCTGTAGCATGCTGGGGTGAAGGGCTCCAAAGTTTGTTAAAAAAATGACCTTGACCTTCATTCAAGGTCACATGGGTCAAATAGGCTACAATCTTCAAACGACTTCTTCTCAATAACCAAGAGGCCCAGGGACTTGATATTGGGCCTGTAGCATGCTGGGGTGAAGGGCTACAAAGTTTGTTCAAATAAATGACCTTGACCTTCATTCAAGGTCACATGGATCAAATAGGCTATAATCTTCAAAAAACTTCTTCTCAATAACCAAGAGGCCCAAGGACTGGATATTGGGCCTGTAGCATGCTGGGGTGAAGGGCTACAAAGTTTGTTCAAATAAATGACCTTGACCTTCATTCAATGTCACATGGGTCAAATAGGCTTTAATCTTCAAACGACTTCTTCTCAATAAACAAGAGGCCCAGGGACTTGATATTGGGCCTGTAGCATGCTTGGGTAAAGGGCTCCAAAGTTTGTTCAAATAAATGACCTTCATTCAAGGTCACTAAAGGTCACATTGTTCAAATGGGCTGTACTCTTCAATTGACTTCCCCTTAATAACCAAGATGCCCAGGGACTTGATTTTAGGCTTTTAGCATGCTGGGGTGAAGTGCTACCAATTTTGTTCAAATAAATGACCTTGACCTACATTCAAGGTCACAGAGGTGAACTTGGCTTAAATCTGTAAACAATAATTTTGCGATAGCCAAGAGCCTCCAAGATCTGATATTAGGCCAATAGAATGCTGGAATGAAGGACTAGAAAATTTATTAATATGAATAAACCTAGCTAGCTTACTATGATATTTGAATAAAGAGGTAATCAGCATAGTATCTGTAGAAATGACCTCAATCAACATCAAAGTTGCTGTAGAGCCAGGTGAGCGATACAGGCCCATTGGGCCTCTTGTTTGGTTATTATTTTGTATAGTTCTGTCATATCTCCTCTAATTCTTCTGAATGCCAATGTTGGTAGTTTGAGTTTTTCCAGCCTCTCACTGTAGGTAAATTCCTTCATTCCCGGGAGGCACTTGGTTGCTCTTCTTTGAACCCCTTCTATCTTGTCAATGTGCTTTTGTAAGTGAGGTGCCCACACAGGACTAGCGTAGTCAAGTTGGGATCTTACCAGACATTTATATAATGGGATAAAAGACCTGGTGTCCATAAACTGAAAAGTCCTTTTGATGAGTGCAAACATAGAGTTCGCTTTCTTAACTTTTTCAGATATATGTTCGTCAAATGAAAGCTCAGAGTCGATGATTCCTCCTATGTCCTTCTCTTGTTTGGTTTTCTGGAGGTATTTCCCGTTGAGATGGTAGTCCAGTTCAGGTTCATCGTGTACTCTTCCTTTTCCCTTGCCTATTCTCATCTGTTTGCATTTGTCTGGGTGCATCTTAAGTAGCCATGTATCGCTCCACTTCCACATTGTGTCCAGATCCTTTTGAAGCTCTGCACTGTCGTGCTCGCTTTTTATTATTTTGAATACTTTGTTGTCGTCTGCAAAAAGGTACATATCCGATTGAACTGTTTCAGGGAGGTCATTTACAAAGATGACAAACATTAATGGTCCTAGCACTGAGCCTTGCGGAATTCCTGATGTGACTTCGGTCCAGTCAGAGTCTGCACCATTCAGTTACTTTTTGTTGTCTACCTTTTAAGAATGTTGCTATCCAAGAGATTATTTGGTTGGAGAAGTTATATGAATTTAGTTTATTAAGGAGTCTATTGTGTGGAACTGTATCGAATGCCTTTTGGTAATCCATGTAAATACAATCTACAACCTGTCCTTTATCCAGGGCTTCTGTCCATATATCCAAAACCTCCAAAAGCTGAAGACTTGTTGATCTTCCAGATCTAAACCCATATTGTTTATCCGAAAAATATTTGTTAGATCTCATGAATTTGAGAGTTAAAGTTAATAAATGAACAAACTTGACCATTTACCAAGGATTGTCTAAAATTGATATGTGATATATCAATGAGATTTTTCTAGATGAAAATCTATTATTTTTTATAATGATGACATACCTCCAGAATGCCTTGTTCATGGCATTCAATTGTTTTGGTCTGTTCAATTCCACTTGAGTAACGAACTCCTTTGGCTGGGTAACCTTGAGTGTCTCAAAGTTGTACTTGGAAGTAGCATCTGACGACATATTTCTGGCTGATCCTAGGACGACTGGCTTCAAACCTGGTCTTAGGAGTACTCCTTGAAGAAGTCAAAGTTAGAACTAAAGTCACAGCATGGATCAAACCCTTGTAAGCTATATATTATGTTATTGTTTATTTAAACTTTCAAAGACTCAAACTGTATAATTATAGCTATACATTTTTTCATGCTTTCAGTACTGTGACGGTAGACTATACCGTAACGTAGTGTACTAGGCTAGTTACAATGTATATTATGTATGTATCACGGACTGTCGACGGTACAAAGGTCACAAACATAAAAGATAAACTTATTTCTGAGTCGTTTCCGACGATGATTACCTCGAGATGAAGCTTTTATAAGCTGGGCAATTATCTTCATTCTTCTCAGTTTATCGCCAACAAGATTTTAGCTGATTTTAGTCTGCATCAAGTAGCACTCGTCTTTTTCATTATAACTCACATTAGATAATAAGTCTAGAGATATTCCGAACGTCGACGATATAGTTTCGTTTTGTCTTGGCCAATCAAAATGAGTTTGACATTTCCGTGTACATTCGGAACACTGAAAAATAAAGTTAACCAAGGTACTTTAAGCATGTCTTCACCTTCATGGTTTTGGCTCACTGTTGTTGGAGGTGGAATCTCAGCTGTAGCACTTTGCATTCTCAAAAGATGTTCTCGAACCGCAATCACGTGTACTAGCTTACGTTTGATGTCCGGTAAAACTGTCCTTATCACGGGAGCAAACTGTGGATTAGGAAAAGCGACAGCCTTAGAACTGGCTAAACGTGACGCTAAAGTGATTTTGGCATGTCGAGATCTGGTGAAAGCAAAACAGGCTATCGATGACATTCGTCAGAGGACATCGAAAGGGGAATTACAAATTGCTAAACTCGATCTGTCATCGATGTCATCTGTAAAACAGTTCTGTGAGGATATAAATGCAAATGAGAGGAGGCTGGACGTGTTGATCAATAATGCTGCTGTTATGGCACATCCTTTCGCCATCACTGAAGATGGTTTTGAAATAAACATGGCTGTCAATCACTTTGGAAACTTTCTAATGACAAACCTTCTTTTGGATCTGCTGAAGAAATCGACTCCAAGTAGAATTGTCTTTGTATCATCTAGTCTTCACAAGTTTGGAAAACTTGACTTGAAAGACTTGAACAGCAAGCATAACAATCCATATGCTGACAGTAAATTAGCTAATATTTACTTTGCAAGGGAACTTCACTTAAAACTTAAAGGCACTGGAGTGGCTGTCCATACCCTTTCCCCAGGCATGGTCAACACAGAACTTGGGAGACATAGATTATCCCAGGTGTTACGATTCTGTCTACAGCCACTGTTCTGGTTATTCATTAAGTCACCCGAGGAAGGATGTCAAACTATCGTTCATTGTGCAGTTTCAGAAAAACTTGACCATGCTTCAGGGGGTTACTATGCAAATTGTGAAGAAAGTAAATGGAGTGAAATTTCCAAACAAAGTGTACCAGAACTGTATGCTATCAGTGAAAAATTGACAGGTCTTAGGTGAACCATTTAATTATTCTTTGTTTTCAAGCAATCGTAGACTAAACATTTACCAAGTGCTCTACATACATCATTTGTTATGTTAAAGTAATGCTGGTGCCAGATATAATGAGAATTCAGTACAAGTGTATTTGAGGACTTTTTTTCTGCATCACATTGTTTGTGCATAACATTTTATTGACAATCTAATTACAAATGCAGATAAGATATTGTCAATTCAAAAATAAACAATTTTTCCCATTGTATTGCTGCTAATGTGTGTCTGTTTGATTTTCTGTTTTACATTTTGGTAGTATTAAAATCAAAATCATCTTTTTTTTTTCGGTTTTCACTCATTTATTTTATAAAACTGGATATTGAAGAAGTTACCCCTCCAATCTTATCCTTACTTGTGGGTCCCAATTGACCATATATATAAGGTATCACAACTTGTGAAGAATGTATATCAATTTATAGTGTCATCAAATAGCCTTCATCAGACAAAAACAACATTACATAATGTATGCAGCACATACTGAAGTATATAACATGTACTTAAAGAAAGGATTAGGTAGCAGTGTACAGTAAAAATGCCAAATTCTGAAAAATATGGCACATGCTTTAGATATGTAAACATTGCCAGTTAACCTTACATATAACCTCTAATAAAGTATATATATTTGAAATCTGTACAACATTTGCAATTTTAATAGAGCTCTGAAGGAGAAGTAAACTGATATTTTCTGTGGTTTTTAGAGCTGTGAATACCATGGTAACAGCTTAAAAAATTCTCAAAAATTGCAAAATATTATGATATTTGACCCAAAATGGCACAATTCTCTACACAATTTTTTTTCTGAAACCTATTTAAAATTAAGTATCTCTATCCCAAAGACAGAATTAATCTTGTTTGGACATATGTTGTAAATTAAGTTTTTCCGCTATCTTACCTTTTCTGTGGGCTTCCATTTTGCACTGTAGGCGAAACTAAATTTCCTGTGTAAACACACGTTCGGAAAATCCGGATATTTAAAATCCGGAACCAATTTATTGATTTTTGTTTTAATAAATGTGAAGCCTGTATGTACTACTTCATACTGGATATACCAATTATAGTGTACATTTATTTTTTCATTTTTTATACATATCATAATACAGGAGTTATTTGCTTAACAAAAAAATTGCCCATGGCCAGGCTGTCTTACTGTGGTGTGCTACCTTAGATTGACATAATTCACAGAATGAGTATCATAGAGTGATGATTTAATTGAGTGGTCTTTTTGAGAAGGGCGATTGGGATACTATGGAGTGATTCTTATGGATAGAGTAATGGGGTTACTGGCATGGAGTATGGATAGAGTGATGGGGTCATATGGCAGGATTGACATGAGAAGAGTGGTAGGGTCCACTGACTAGAGTGATGGGGTCCTATGGCAGGATTGACAGGGTCCACTGGAGTTATTGGCATGGGTATAGTAATGTATCCTTTAGAGTTTATTAGCATAGGAGGGATAGGACCCTATGGAATTATGATCAGGGGACTTGAGTATTATACTATAGCGATGAGATAATGTGGAAGGACTGTCAAGAGTGTAGAGTGACAAGGTTTATGGAGGGGGTTGTCATGAGTAGAGTGACAAGGCCTATGGAGGGGGTTGTCATGAGTAAAGTGACAAGGCCTATGGAGTTGATTGTCATGAGTAGACTGACAGGGCCTATAGGGGAATTTTCATGAATAGAGTGTCAAGGCCTATGGAGGGAATTGTCATGAGTAGAGTGACAAGGTCTATGGAGGGGATTGTCATGAGTAAAGTGACAAGGCCTATGAAGTGGATTGTCATGGGTAGAGTGACAAGGCCTATGAAGTGGATTGTCATGGGTAGAGTGACAAGACCTATGGAGGGGATTGTCATGGGTAGAGTGACAAGGCCTATGAAGTGGATTGTCATGGGTAGAGTGACAAGACCTATGGAGGGGATTGTCATGGGTAGAGTGACAAGGCCTATGAAGTGGATTGTCATGGGTAGAGTGACAAGACCTATGGAGGGAATTGTCATGAATAAAGTGGCAGGGCCCATGGAGTGAAATAGGGGATTGTCATGAGCAGAATGACAGGATCTAATGGAGGGGATTGTCATGAGTAGGGCGACAAGGTTTTGAGGGGATTGTCATGAGTAGAGTGACAAGGCCCATGGAGAGGATTGTCATGAGCAGAGTGACATGGTCCATGGAGGGTGTAGTCATGAGTAGAGTGACAAGACCTATGGAGAGGATTGTCATAAGTAGAGTGACAAGGTTTTGAGGGGATTGTCATGAGAAGTGTGACAAGGCCTATATAGAGGATTATCATGAGTAGAGTGACAAGGCCTTTGGAGGGAAATAGGGGATTGTCATGAGTAGAATGACAAGACCTATGGAGGGGATTGTCATGAGTAGGGCGACAAGGCCTATGGAGGGGGTTGTCATGAGTAGAGTGACAAGGTCTATGGAGGGTGTTGTCATGAGTAGAGTGACAGGACCTATGGAGGGGGTTGTCATGAGTAGAGTGACAAGACCTATGGAGGGGATTGTCATGAGTAGATTGACAGCGCCTATGGAGGGGATTGTCATGAGTGTAGAGTTACAAGGCCTCTGTAGGAGATCGTCATGAGTAGAGTGACAAGGCCCATGGAGGGTGTTGTCATAAGTAGATTGACAAGGTTTTGAGGGGATTGTCATGAGTAGAGTGACAAGGCCCATGGAGAGGATTGTCATAAGTAGAGTGACAAGGTTTTGAGGGGATTGTCATGAGAAGTGTGACAAGGCCTATATAGAGGATTATCATGAGTAGAGTGACAAGGTCTTTGGAGGGTGTTGTCATGAGTAGAGTGACAGGACCTATGGAGGGAATTGTCATGAGTAGAGTGACAAGACCTATGGAGGGGATTGTCATGAGTAGAGTGACAAGGTCTATGGAGGGGATTGTCATGAGTAGAGTGACAAGACCTATGGAGGGGATTGTCATGAGTAGAGTGACAAGACCTATGGAGGGGATTGTCATGAGTAGAGTGACAAGACCTATGGAGGGGGTTGTCATGAGTAGAGTGACAGGGCCTATGGAGGGTGTTGTCATGAGTAGAGTGACAGGGCCTATGGAGGGGATTGTCATGAGTAGAGTGACAAGACCTATGGAGGGGGTTGTCATGAGTAGAGTGACAGGGCCTATGGAGGGTGTTGTCATGAGTAGAGTGACAGGGCCTATGGAGGGGATTGTCATGAGTAGAGTGACAGGGCCTATGGAGGGGATTGTCATGAGTAGAGTGACAAGACCTATGGAGGGAATTGTCATGAGTAGAGTAACAGGGCCTATGGAGGGGATTGTCATGAGTAGAGTGATGAGGTCCTGTGAAGTGATTGTCATGAGTAGAGTGGTGGGTTCCGATGAAATGATAGTCATAGGTAAAGTGATGGGTTCCATTGGAGTTATTGTCGTGAGTGGAGTGATTGATCCTATTGAGTGATCACCATCAGTGATTAGTCCTATTGAGTGACTGCCATGAGTAGGTGTCCTATGGAATGACATGGGTCATATGGAGTACCTCAATGACATAAATAGAGTTAAGGGCTCCTATGCAGTAATATATAATAATATATGTAATATATTATAAGTCTGTACAGTTGTCGATTATATATTTTTCGTGTTACAGTGTGCATGAAGGATGTGATAATTTGTTAGTCTGTGCAAAGTTTTTTTTCCTGAAGACTATTATTGGGCAAAAACAGGAATTTTCTTGGCAAAAGTGAAACTAAATGATGGTTTCATACCCTGTTCCATTTTAGCCCTATTTCAATTCGTCCTGGTTTTGTCCATGGACCGTCTGTCCATACTGGAAGGATCCTCTTGGTGCATAAAAAAACGAAATGACTGACGGATTGCCATCATGACTCTTGCGATTGATTTTGTTATCGCTATTTTTATATTGATGTTTCTCAAATTCATATATGTATGTTAACACCTTCCTGTTTGGAGGTTTTTAAGGAATTTGTAGGTAAAATTAACAAATTTTCTAAATCAATTTTTTCTATATAAATGTAATCTTCCATGTGTATTGAGTGTTATATATCACAAGATAGTGTATTTCTCAAAGGTTATTTTCCTTTCAATATTTTTCATCTATGACCAATCAACTAGGAAAGGTCAAAGGTCACAAAGATCACATTTCTTTCAATAAAAAATATGTTTATTTTTTGTTTGGCTTATTTTTCATACGTGTAACAACACCAAAAATAGCTAAATGGATAATATATTGTAAATTAAAAACATAAATGAAGTTAATCTTATGAGATGACTTAGCAAAAGCCTGGAGTAAACTTTTGGTAAAGGTTTTGCATCATCAAATAATTCTTAATGAAATATATCTGTTAAATCAATATGTTACAAAGAGAAACGGTTTTGTTGTTACATTTCGCACATAAAAAGGCTGAAAATCTCAAAATATACTTCATTGCTATGAAATCCTTTGGAATGCCGTGTTCGGGTGGGGGGTGGGGATGGGTGGATTCATATGCATCGAGCATTGAGTAATAAGTGACTCTGTTGAAAAGAGCTATAAGAGAGGTGGTTACTCAGATAATTGTGATACATTATGTACGCGTATGTAATTGAATAATGGATTATCTCCCTTGTTTGTGCACGGTTTTTTTCAAAAACGTTATTTTGTAAATGTATATATGTCTCTGTTTGTAGGTATTCCATTTAATTTGATTTTTCAAAATAATGTTCTTGAAAAAAAAAAATCAATTATATTTTCATACTTTCAGTTGAGACATTTTTGCCTACAAGATCATGAGAGGGTGGCCACCAAACCCTCCGGGCGGATGTCCAGAGATCTATATATAAATCTCTGTAACGTCTCGTGATACATACATCTCTGGTCTGATCGTGTCACTCACATACTATACAATTACTGGGATACGTTTTATGAAATCAGAGATATGTATATAAGTGTGTCACGTCTCTGATAAAATTAACAAATTATGATGGTCCTGAGATGCACACCAATCTCCAGGGTCAAAGACCTTCAGGTATATATATATTATACACGTCTCAATAACTATGAAAGGCCGTTCATGTCAAAAACGAGATACATTTAACGCGTTAAACATAACATTTAACGCGTTAAAATAGATTAAACGCGTTAACACTAACGCGTAAAGCTTAAGGCGTCAAAGCTTAACGTGTTAAATGTTTAACGCGTTAAATGTAGTTATCATTTAACGCGTTAAAAACAGTTTTATCACGTTCATAATCATTTTAACGCGTCAAACTTTATCAGATTAACCAATCAGTTGCACCCTTGTATATATCAGCATTCGGGTGAATTCTTCATGGAAGATGGAAAATATGGAGGCTTCGAGGAGAGAGGTTCGGGCAGTGGTTCAAGAATGCCTTGGGGCTGTGCCAAGACAATCCCTCAGTCCCGTCGGCGATATTGTCAGTGGACATGTATAAACTTTTTGGTTTGGTTTGTTTTCGTCTGCAGATGTTTTTCACACAGTTTAATGACAGAACATTTCAGTACGCGTTGACAGAACATCAACACATAAAAGAGGACGTTGATATTTCTGAAAAACCGATTTAAACAGAGACCGTATCAAAATAATCAATTTGTGCAATGAACCAACAAATGTTTCCTCTTTCACTATGCTTCATTTTTTTGCTCATTTGTGTAGATCTAGGTCTGTAAGATACATTGTTGTACACTTCTGTAACTGGTAGGCCTACATTCTGATGACGTCACATTTTTTTTTACAGACGTTTCGAGTTGTGTCATTTTGTTCAGCGATTTGGTAGTTTTGTCCACAGGGGCTTGGCACGATTTTCCAAATGATAGTCTATATATATATGTATATAGTATCAGATACTATATACATATATATTTAGACTATCATTTGGAAAATCGTGCCAAGCCCCTGTGGTTTTGTCATCTTTGAAAATTGATGAGATTATACAGAACATCATACATTATACCGTGTTATAAACGCAGTTTACAGATAACGAGATGTCCGTCTATGGTGGTCGGCTGCCATATGATCCATCATGTATGTAAATAATCATGGATTATGGGGCTAAGAACTGGGACCAATACACCTGACCAGACGGCACCGTCGTATATTGAAAAAATCGTATTAAGTTAGTAAAATGTATCAATATAAACTCTATAATAAAATGGAGAGAAAAAGGTGTCACCTTTGTACAAGGGTGTCTCTTGTGTCAGCATTACACCCCATGCCAACACAATAACAATATCTGACGGTAGAGTCAATGCATTCTCTCAAGAAAGCTGGCTCTAGCAGCCACACTGTTAGTCCTTCAAATACTTATACATTTGTATATGCAACAAGGAATTCGATTCGTCTGTTATTTTAGTCATTTTAACGCGTTAAAACAAAAGCTACAACTTTTAACGTGTTATCACGTTAAATGCTAGCTATAGGAACAATTTTAACGCGTTGAAAATTCCAAGAAAACATTTAACGCGTTAAGCTGGTAACGCGTTAAAGCTTTACGCGTTAAGTCTCAACGCGTTAAAACTACCAGAGACTTGTATATACGTCTCTGATACCACAGACTCTGACGTCTCTGGTCCTGGTGTCCCTAAACTTGTCAGACACAATATTGAAATAAATGTCAAAATTGGCTCTTGTGTACTATCTATCAGTTTCACAATAACATATTTCTTTTTTTTTTTATACTAGTTTGGATAGCCTAGAACTGTATCTGTTTACAAACACTTAGATTATAGGCCTAATGTTATAGAAGTCAGTGCTATTTATCTTTATGATTTGGCGCGAAAATATAAGCAATCGTCCGCGTAGAGTAGGCGTTTGGTAGATAGGACGGGTATAAGCGCTTCCTTGACATGGATAGGTTTATTTTTGTAACAGGAAAAGGTTATTGTGAAACCTCATGACGTGATAGGTTTCGTCACCGTTTTTTCCCGTAAACAGACACAGACCGTTCAAGATGAAGTCACGATTTAGCACTATCGACATAGCTGTCGGGATAAAAGAGTTACAAAGGTTCGTTTGACACAAAATTTTGTTAGTGGTGTGATCATGGGTCAGTCTCGCAGGGATATTGTATTCCTATCACGATTATGATTATCAAATCAACAGATAAAGACATACAAAACAGTCGTACACATTACACAGTCAGTCAGTATGACCTTATATAATCATGTAATAACTTTAATATGTAACAGTATCTTAAAAATAACAAAGTGTTAATGAAATTATCTAATATTTTGCCCCCCCCCCCCCCCCCCCCCACACACACACACACACGGACATAGAAATATTACCTATCTATGAGACCGTGGTCAGACGGTAGACATGCCACTAAGATTTCATTTTTTTTTGATTGAGTAGAATAATCTATAATGACGAAATTAAATAAATTACTGTGACATATTATTACCATACTTTGTCATGATGTTCCTGGTAAACCTGTCTATTTATATTTTTTAATAATCTACAACGTGTATATACATACTACATAGTCTATTTATAAAACTTGACATAATTACATTAAGCTATTTAATTTACTTACTGTACCTCATTGTTCGAATGCTAGTCGTTTCGGTAACAAGTCGTTTCGGTAACAAGTCGTTTCGGGACTACCGAAACGACTCGAAGTCGTATCGAGTCGTTTCGGTACATTCTCAAGATATTTCGGGACATTGATAGGACGTTTCGGTAGACTTCTAAAATAATTTATATTCTATCATAATTGTATTAATTGCAGTTCTGTTGTTTGGTTCAACATCTGTATGTTTCTTTACGATAGTTAGGGTTATGTCCCTTACTACGTTTTTTCTTCCGGGTTGTGATGAACTCTGCCACGTGCCACGGGTCAAAAGTCTGCGTAGTTAACATCCATTTGGTAGGCTAATATATTCTTTTTTTTCTCTAGGAAATATTTCTGTAATGTTACGGAAAGACTTTTGACCCGAAGCTGCATAAAACTACATGAGAATATTATGGAAAATCAGCACAAAACCACAACGCACATGTAATGTTTTTATTATCATTAATAACAAGCAAATATAACAGTGTAAAAATATCAGTGTAACAAACAATAATTTTATTATAAGTTCATAAAAATAACAATGATGTAAAATGAAATTATATAATATAAATCAATTAATAATAAAAACAAGTTACCACATAAATGCATATATTATATGACATGCTGTTGAAAAGCATTCGCTACACAATAAATTAATATATAATATACATGTATATCTGTGTACCCAGGACTCGGGACGTGGACCCTGCTTTTCTGAAGCCCCATATTTTTTTTATTTTTTTTTGCTTTTTTTTATTATTAATATTTTTTTTATTTTTTTTAAATTTTAATTCATGATATCTATTAACACTACAATCTATAAACATATCTATGAACAAAACTACGAGAGAACTACATAAGCGCTACATAAATTAACATTGCATGATTGGACCATCCTGGAAATAAACTAACAAAATGTTCATTCAGCACTACAAACTATATACATATCTATAAACAAAATGTTCTTCACTACTATAGCACTACATCAGCACAACATAGCACTACACAACACTACACAACACAACACTACAGTTCATCTACATAAACACACTTTCAATGTAACAAACGTCCTATCCTCCGCATCAGCTGGGAGGTTGAAACCTCACCATCTGTATACTGTCCCCACAAACGAAAGACTTCCCTCTGAATGTCCCGTGTTTTCTTGCGCTGGTATCTTGCGAGCTTGTTCTCGCAAACCATCTTTGATTGAAGGGGGATCGCGGTGGCTTCCCTGAAGAGCTCCTGCAACAACAGATAAAATGGAACGGGACCCCTGATGTTGACTCGGGAATTCAACCTGTTGTGCCACCCTTCTACGTCGTTGTTGGTTCTAATAGCCGACATGAAAATGGACCTCATGTGTCGCTTCGGTAACCTGGAATGCCGTTGATATGTTAAAGGAATCATCTGCTGGCTCCTCTGGATCTGGACGATTGCAGAGTGCACACGACCAGTCAAGTTGCATTAAATCCTTCGCCATGTTCCTGTATTCATTCCTCGTTACGCCTAAAATATAAACGCAATTATATACCAAAAACCTTAACTATTTTGCCGTAAACTACATGTACATATTTTCTCTATCTTTCCGTAATTCTATACCTATAACCTTAACTATTTTGCCGTAAACTACATGTACATATTTTCTCTATCTTTCCGTAATTCTATACCTATAACCTTAACTATTTTGCCGTAAACTACATGTACATATTTTCTCTATCTTTCCGTAATTCTTATATATGTAAAATATTTTCTATCTTATCGTAAACTACATGTATATATTTTCTCTATCTTTCCGTAATTCTTATATATGTAAAATATTTTCTATCTTATCGTAAACTACATGTATATATTTTCTCTATCTTTTCGTAATTCTTATATATGTAAAATATTTTCTATCTTATCATAAACTACATGTACATATTTTCTCTATCTTCTCGTAATTCTATACCTATAACCTTAACTATTTTGCCGTAAACTACATGTATATATTTTCTCTATCTTTCCGTAATTCTTATATATGTAAAATATTTTCTATCTTATCGTAAACTACATGTATATATTTTCTCTATCTTTTCGTAATTCTTATATATGTAAAATATTTTCTATCTTATCATAAACTACATGTACATATTTTCTCTATCTTCTCGTAATTCTATACCTATAACCTTAACTATTTTGCCGTAAACTACATGTACATATTTTCTCTATCTTTCCGTAATTCTTATATATGTAAAATATTTTCTATCTTATCATAAACTACATGTATATATTTTCTCTATCTTCTCGTAATTCTATACCTATAACCTTAACTATTTTGCCGTAAACTACATGTATATATTTTCTCTATCTTTCCGTAATTCTTATATATGTAAAATATTTTCTATCTTATCGTAAACTACATGTATATATTTTCTCTATCTTTCCGTAATTCTTATATATGTAAAATATTTTCTATCTTATCGTAAACTACATGTATATATTTTCTCTATCTTTTCGTAATTCTTATATATGTAAAATATTTTCTATCTTATCATAAACTACATGTACATATTTTCTCTATCTTCTCGTAATTCTATACCTATAACCTTAACTATTTTGCCGTAAACTACATGTATATATTTTCTCTATCTTTCCGTAATTCTTATATATGTAAAATATTTTCTATCTTATCGTAAACTACATGTATATATTTTCTCTATCTTTTCGTAATTCTTATATATGTAAAATATTTTCTATCTTATCGTAAACTACATGTATATATTTTCTCTATCTTCTCGTAATTCTATACCTATAACCTTAACTATTTTGCCGTAAACTACATGTATATATTTTCTCTATCTTTCCGTAATTCTTATATATGTAAAATATTTTCTATCTTATCGTAAACTACATGTATATATTTTATCTATCTGATTCAAGACACCTCACAGCTAGTATCAAATATACAACATCAATTATTCATATAAACATATACACAAATATAAGCATACAGCAATGAGAACAAATACTTTACATGGGCCCGGAGAATTTAAAAAAAAAATAATTTCGGCATTTACATACTTTCTTGTTAACTTTCTTTCAATATAAGTATGTTTTCTAAGAAAATGTCATAAAGCCTATTTTTAATGCTTTTTACATTATAAAAAAAACTGTTGCCGTACTTTCTTTCAAAATAAGAAATGGTATCTAAGAAATAGCCATAAAACCTGTGTTATGATATTAAAATAATGTAATAAAATATGTCAATACAGACTATTAGAATATCAACAATTTGTCTTGTTTAATTTCCATAGGAAAGGCCCCTGTAATCGCATTTTAAATTCTAAACATGTAACAATTTTTTTCACAACACTCACCTGAATTGCACGTTCTATGTTGCCATCTGGAGCACTTGTCACACTCAAGACCCTCCTGTCGAGGACGAACGGGTTTCGTACACGCGACACAAAGATCCGATGAAGACATGTTGAGAGATTCAATTGATAGGTGCCAATTGGTGACAGTATTTAATATACCCATTGTTAATGTTTTTCCTCATCCATGGAGTAACAATTAATTATGTTTTCTTACCAGAGTTGCTCCAATTCATTAGTGTAATGATCGGTACATGTAGGTATACGCATGTATAAAATTAATTAACTAGGTATAATTATGTTTTCTTACAAGAGTCGCCCCAATTAGTGTAATAATCAGCTGGTATGCGCCCGTAAGTAATTAATTAATTATGTTTTCTCACCAGGGTCGCGTCACTCCACCGTCGTACGTAAAGCACACATCAATCAGCGCCGACTAAGAAAACATTGTTTGTATTAATGATACAATTGTTTTCAAAATCAGCAGTAATCATTGATTAATAATGTATCAATTATCTACGGGTGCAGCTTCAATAATAAAATAATAAAAAGATAAATACACAATATCAAGGAATAAATACACAATATCAAGGAATTAAACATCAAAATAGTAACTATTCATTTCTTTGATTATTTGTTAACTATTACTTTCTTAATGCTTTATACATGTATATGATATCAAAGTAATGAAATCAACCTGTATAGACTTTATTTCTCGGGCATGGGTTGTTATAACAATTTTTGAAAATTATCTCCCGAAACGACCCGAACTTCTACCGAAACGACCCGAACTTCTACCGAAACGACTTCCGAATGTCCCGAAACGACTTCCGAAAAAGTCCCGAAACGACTTGTTACCGAAACGACCTGTTACCCATTGTATTACCTTGACTGTCACATGAAATATGATTTATGTCAGCTTTTTGTTGTTCCAATAATAATCTCTTCTTCTGTCCCCCCGCCCCCTCAAGCCACCAATGTTTATTTAGAACATTTGGACAGGAACTTCCTTCTATATGATTACATTATTTATCCACTAATTCTGATAGAAAAAAAATAAGAAAGATTGTACTGGATAATTGTGTAATTATACATGTATATAATATCGTCATACAGAAATGTAAATGTAGTGTTGGCAATTGGTTTCACTTTCAGAGTCGATAATTGGAACACCGAATTGATCAATTACCGATTTTAATGGGTTTTCTAAATTTAAAACAAAATTGTCCTAATGTAGAAAAGTTATATACATCTCAAGTTTATTTATTACATGTCTTAATTAGCCTTTCTTATCATTATTTTTAAGATTGAACACAAACAAAGCATTTATTATTGATATATTTGAATCTCCATAATCACTTAAATGGTCATTGAATATTTCGGTAAAATATTATAAGATGAATCAAACTACTTCTTGATTGGGCTTTTCACAAAGATAAGCGAGGCCAAAGATTTTCGACCACTTTCAAATTAAAATCTCCAAATAATTACCCTTTCAAAATTGTCAACGATGATCATTTTTATTTGTTTATCGGCTATTTATTTTGGGTAATTTTCGATCATCGACACACCAGTATAAATGTAATGCTATACAATGTCAGTTGCTGTAAGTCATCTTGACCATTACTTGATTGGCAGAAGACGCCCCGATAGAGACCTTATTTCAATAAGTCAGAAATTATTTATCTACAGAGCAATTACGGTATTTTTTTAACATTGTAGGTTCTATGGAATGCGAGTTGTAAATGTGTATGATGTTGACAACAAAACCTACCTCATCAAATTAGGACGGTGAGTTAATGATTTTTGCTTTTCTGTCAATTTCGTATTATGAGTATATGTTTATATATATATGTTTATATATAAATAACTTCACTTGTAAAATATTGAATTTAAAGAATGTTTTTGAATAAATTATAATGGTTCTCAGCTTATTTGGATACGGTATATTAAGAAATTAAGTTTGCATTCTTTTATAGCATGAAATTGTATGTCTTTTGTGTATAGAGACTGAGCTGGTCACTAAGTGATGACCATTTTATTGTCGAATCATCATTATTCAATGAAATGAAAATCTAGCTGATTCAGTATCAAATTAAATTTATCTATGGGAAAACTTTCTTTTGCAGGCCAGAGGAAAAGGCAGTTATACTTATAGAATCTGGCATCAGAATTCACTGTACAGAGTTTGATTGGCCAAAAAATATGGCTCCTTCAGGTTTCTCGATGAAGGTAAATTAAAAAAACCCCATCTTATTGAGAAGTAAACATAGTATCTGCTAGTACATTGCCATTGATCGCCTCTATCTTATAGATAAATATATACTGTCTCTACGACAAAATCACATTTAAAGCAACATTTTTCATTGTTTGATTTACACCTCAACCTTTTTTAACAAATCAAATATGTACATTACAGTATATTCATAGCTGGTGTTCAGGTATTTTTCGTTATGTAGTTGTGTTTCAATAATAGTTTTTCATGTTTTTTGTTTTCAGCTGAGAAAACACATCAAAGGTCGACGTCTGGAGGCTGTCACACAACTTGGTGTAGACAGAATAGTTAACCTCCAGTTTGGGTCAGGTGATGCTGCGTACCATGTCATCCTGGAACTCTATGATAGAGTAAGTGTTATTGTACAGCTATTGCTACCACACTGACAAATCCCACACAAATAAGGAAGTCTTTGAGATACCTATGTTTTCACTAAACTACCTGGTCAATATTTAAACAGAAAATAAATGATTCTTGTCTTGCAATTGTTGAAGATTGGAAAACAGATGTATTTTACAGAAGTTGAATAGTCATTGTGTCTGGTACACGAGAGATGTTGTTATTCAATTCAAGCAGTCACAAATGTTTAGTTTACTGACATAACTAAAAATTAAATTTCATATGCACTGGGTTATTGCAAATGGCAGCCAACCCATTCCAATATTTACTAATTATGTACATAGTAGAGAGACATTATTCTGAAAGTTGCATTTTAATATAAGACATCACCGTAATGTTGGGCCTATGAATTGATTCCTCATGATTCAGACAGATTTGTAAGTCACCAATTTAGAGAATGAATGGGTACCATTTTGAAGGTTTTTACTGGTAAAATAATTTGAAAATATTTTCAAATCTATTGTCAGAGTTTTATGTTTTATCTTCTTTAAAGGGAAATGTTGTGCTGACTGATTTTGAGTTTACTATCCTGAACATATTGCGACCACGTACTGACCAGAGCCAGGATGTGAGGTTTGCTGTACGAGAAAAGTATCCCATCACCTCCACCAAAACACATGAGGTTCCTACAGATGAAAAGTGAGTATGACAGAAGTTATTTAATATTGATCTACATCTTTGTAACTAGTCAAGTTAATGAGTTGTCAAACGGAATGAGACCCACTACTCTAAATGAAGCACAGTTCCATGCTGTTTGTAGGGATCTAGGATTCAGTGGAGTAGTTCGAATGTGGAAGGTTGGAATGAAGATAAAACAACACCAATTTTGTTGTCAGCAAACATCCTGAATTAACATCCATATGTGAACATAAAGTTTAGCCTTGTGTCAACCTTCCAAAACTGAATTAAAAAATTGCATGTCTAGATCATGAGAAGATAACTGTAAAAAGACAGTAATTTTTTGTAGCAAAGAAATGTTGGTATATCGATCAATCATCACTCGTCAATTTTCATTACAATCGGTTCATTATTTCCTGACTGTGTTGTATTGCCTTGAATGATTCGTGCTGTTTGATCATGTATTGTTATAAGTTATGATCTTGTGACAAGGGTTTCAAATTTTTCTGTACTTGATTTGGTTTTAAAATGGATACAATTGTTTTAACTTTAAAGGTTAATGGAGCTTCTTACTGCTGCAAAGGAGGGCGATTCTTTGAAAAAGGTTCTGGTGTCACATCTAGGTAACAATTTGAATTTCATAATGGACATATCAAGACTTTATCAACAGAAAAACTGTTTTACAGTTAGATATTGATGGATAATAGAACAACTATATTACTTTGGGTTGAAGGATAATAAAACAACTATATTACCCTGGGTATGTAGATAATATTGTTTCCATATAGAAAGAATTGTTCCTCAGTAAAAGAAAAATTAGACTTGTGGCTCAACACCTAATGGACACCCTCCACATTTTTGTTTCAGACTATGGTCCTGCCATTGTTGATCACAGTTTGCGGGTGGCTGGTGTTCCTGATTACGCAAAGATTGGAAAACACTTCAGTGCTAAAGATGGTAACCATTACAAACTATTTGATTATATAATATAAAGCTTAGTACTATCTGGAAGATTTCTATTTATTTTTAATCTATGTTAATGTTAATTCTAAGTGGTGCTGTCTTTGTGGAGAAATCTTTAACTGTGTAAACAGTTCATGTTTTACATATTATGTTACATAAGAATACATATCGTCATACACATTAAGTTTGTCAACAGCCAATTAATCTATGAAAAGAATGAATATTTCAACTCAGAAATACAGTTATTTGTTTACAGTGAATGCATAAGGATATGTGAAAGTAATTGCAGTATATCATAAGATGTCTTACTAAATTTGTTACAGACATGGAAAAGCTACGGATTGCTGTGGAAGAGGCCGAGATGTTGTTTGATTTATTAAAGACTGAACCATGCAAGGTCTGTGTAAACTTGTAATGTACACATGCTACTTGTTTGATTGTGATGATGTAATCATCAAATATTAATCAAATATGTACTTAGCACGGGACAGTGTTTCTTTCTGTAGAGTTTTGTGATTATTAGTTCCACTTTACTTAGTGTTGTGATATCATTATTATTGTGAATCAAATGATACTTTCAATTGAATTTCTTGTAAGATATTCAGATCAAGCCAATACCTTATATATTTTATTATCATCCTTCATGTTTGCTTTTAGCTACTTTTTGACATGTTACAACATGATTTGACAAGTTACATCATAATTTGACATGTTACATTATGATTTGACTTGTTACATTATGATTTGACTTGTTACATTATGATTTGACTTGTTACATTATGATTTGACATGTTACATTACGATTTCACATGTTGCATCATGATTTCACATGTTACATTATGATTTGACAAGTTACATTATGATTTGACAAGTTACATTATGATTTGACAAGTTACATTATGATGTGACAAGCTACATTATGATGTGACAAGCTACATTATGATTTGACTTGTTACATTAAAAGCTTGTGCACTTTTGCCTCATTTGTATTATTTTTGTTGTTACTGTTTCAGGGTATAATTGTACAAAAGAAAGAGAAGAGGGTTGCAGTGAAGGAGGGGGAGAGTCAGGAACTGCTCACGTAAGTTCTAAAGTATTGTTTACAATGCAAAAACCTAATAGTACATGTAACTGTTGTGACACGAGTGATAAGGTAAAGATTTCATTAGTTATCCCCCCCGAAACACGTTTACGGGGGATATTAAATTGGGCTCCGTCTGTGCGTCCGTGTGTCCGTCCGAGATTCTTTTCCGGGCTATAACTCCATAACCGTTCAATGCGGCTCCTTGAAACTTTCTGAATATATCAGACTAGTTGTGCCTTTTGCTATTGCGGACCTTCCATTTTCGGTATTTTTTCTGTCACCATGGAGACTTAATCAAAAATACCAAATTGCTGTTTCCTTTTGTTTCCGGGGTATAACTCCAAAAGCGTTCAACACAGCTCCTTGAAACTTTTTGTATATATCAGACTAGTGCCCTAGTTGTGCCTTTTGCTATTGCGAACCTTCCATTTTCGGTATTTTTTCTGTTATAATGAAAATTTGTCAAAAACAACAAATTACTAATGTTTCCTTTTGTTTGTAGTAGTAGTAGTATCCTAGTTGTGTACTATCTGTCCATTCGTTTAATACATTAGGATATCAATTCACCAAATACTCCAAGAGGTATTATCCAGGATGTCAGTCACCTGCTGTCATTTTTTTTATTTCAGTTTTACAATACTCACATATTGATACTTGTGAATTTGGACAACTGCGTTGATGTCGTACTTATCAACATATGAGATACAAATTATACAATGTACATATTTAGGTATTAGAGCTTTTGTTATGTTTTGTTGGAATTGATATATATATCTAAAAAATTCAGATAACTATTGTATATCATTATTCATTCATTCATTCATTCATGGACTATCTTTGGTCATAAAAAGTGATTATTAAATTTCCTGTTTTGCTACATAAATATCATCATCATTTTGTATATATTGCATCAATTCTGTGTTATTTTATTGTTTTTATTTTATTCGAGGACGATGCCAAACTCAAATACATACATTAAAAGTTATTCTTTAATAACTCTTACTTTGAGCTTGATGTATACATGTATTTGGGTTTTCATACCAACTGCGGGGCGCGGGGGATAATGCCAAGCTTTGTGGCTCCTTGTTTTAAAATGTTTTTATTTCTTTTCCAACAAATCAACCATGCATATCCATGGTGTCAATGCATCCATATTTTACAGAATTGTTGTTACTAGATATGTATGTCTGGCTTGTCTGCTGAGAGTGAAAATATCTGAATACAAAATGCTGAGAATATTCCCATAGGCTCTTTGTTTCACCTTGCACTATTTTCAGTACCTAACGTTATTTCATCTTTCAACTGACTTTGATTTCTGCTACAGATATGAAGAATTCCATCCAATGCTGTTCAAACAGTTTGAACATAAACCTGTGTGTGAATTGGCAAGCTTTAACAAGGTAATTCCTGAACATGTAAAATTCTAGAAAGATACCTGACTTACTCATACATGATCTAAGCTTAAATAAGAAAGGTAAAAAAAACTCTTTTAAGAACCTAGAGGAAACAAATCAAAAGTTCTTGAGGTGTGCACGTGGTGCAGCTTGTTGACATATTTGCTGTACAGGAAATTACAATTGTGCAAGCCTTTTAAGGCATAATTTCAAAGCATGATAAGTTGGGAATACCAAGATCGATTAGCTTCACCATTCTTGGCACTATATATACTGTGTGTGGGGACTCACATGTACAAATAAACTCAACTCCAAGTCTGGGGGTAGGTTTACTGTGAAAAAGATACAATATTTGTTTGCATTGTTAATGAATGGCAATTAGACAAGGATAGGATGCTTATTATTTAACCAGATAACTATGATATATATAATGGAAACAAGTAAAATAAAAAATTTGTAAAGCCTGTTGAAGTTATTTGTTTTCTGTCTTAAATTTTCATGTACAAATCTGTTAATTTCATTTCTTTTCAGGCTGTCGATGAATTCTTCTCTAAACAAGAAAGTCAGAAACTGGACATGAAAAGTTTGCAACAGGTACAGATGTGTATTCGGTTATGATATTTTTAATCTGACTTGAATATACAATTAGTTGGTTAATTACATAATTATGGATCCCAATTGAATGAAGAGCAGCTATGTCATATGACTTGTAAAATACTAAATTCATAGTGTTAAGATGTTTTAGATGTTATAGCAGTTATCATGATGGTTAAAAAATTGTTAACTTTATTATTTTACAACAATTCCAAAGTTATATCAACTTATATTTGTCACTCTTGTTGGCCCGGATGGAAACAAGTGAGAGGTCTTGTTGGGAGGAGAAAACCAGAGTACCTGGAAAAAACCCACTTGGTTGGGGAATCAAACTCTGGTCACCTAGGTGATAGGCAAGTGTGGTACCACTACACCTGACCACCTAATCGCCTTGGTTCTGCACCTTAGCCCTAACACATTGATATATTTGTCCTGGTGACAGCTGGACTCGCATACTGAAACATGTTGCCAGTATACTAACCACAAAACGCAGGCTGTATGGTGGTGACTATCTAGGGAAGATCAGTCTCTGTCTCTACCATAGTGTGTAAGGTGATTTGGCTTTACAGGGTTAGCACGGGCCTTGAGAAAGCCTTGAATTTCATTCCGGGCCTTGAAAAGCCTTGAATTTCATTCCGGGCCTTGAAAAGCCTTGAAAATTGGTTTACAGCCTTGAAAAGTCCTTGAATATTAAAGTTTCATTAGGATAAATGAAACCCTGGCCACTGATCATTTGGATTCAACTTTGTCTTTGCCGCTTCCCCTACAAACATTAATAATAACCATGTCAAGTTGTATTTTGATCAAGTGGATAGTTATAAGTTTCTTGTTTGTTCTCTTGTTCCCTCTCAAGATGACTTAGACGACGGGTAAAATGGGCCTTGAATATTTAATTAAGACATTGAAAAAGCCTTGAAATTGCCTTGAATTTGGTTTGACATAATCTGTATGAACCCTGCTTTAGTAAAATCTACTAAATCTCACATAGACTTTAAATTGTTTTGTTTTTCCTACAGGAGAAAGCAGCATTGAAGAAGCTTGATAATGTAAAGAAGGACCATGAGAAGAGGATTGATTCCCTTCAGAAAGAACAGGAGACTGATATCAGCAAGGGCCAGCTCATCGAAATGAACCTTGAGTTGGTATGTCCTATTTCATGCCTAATCAGGTTTGATAAAGGGAGTTGGGTATATTTTAAGGATTCCTGATGTAAGCTAAACATGACAGATTTCATGCTCCTGGGTTTTGAGAGTAAATCTCATCAGTAGGACATTAATATAATTGTTATATAATTGTAACAATGATGAAGCAGGCATATTGATGATATTTATTATCTTTTGTATAATTTATGTCACTTTTCCATTAGGAAATTATTTCTAACACTAACAGCATGGAACTGTACAAATAAAGTTGTGTGTTACGAATTCAAACTTGAGATCTTGAGAAAGATTTAAGTTAGGTAGAAACCCAGTATGGAGTTTAGATTAAAGTCTTATAACCAAAGGTTGACATCGGAAGAGAGGTTCAATATTATGTTCTCATATACTGAGGAGAAAACTATTGAAATGCTGACAGGTTGACAAGGCCATCACGATTGTGAGGAGTGCAATAGCCAATCAGATAGACTGGACAGAGATCAACAACCTGGTCAAGGAGGCGCAGGCAAAAGGGGATCCGGTCGCCAGGATGATCAAAGGCCTCAAACTCGACTCCAACCACATGACGATGTTGCTCAGGTAAAATTTAGGGTCATCAAGATGTCATTAATGTAGGAAAACAAATTTGATTTGTCTTACTTCCCAAACTTGGAATTAGACCAGCAAGCTATCTGCCACCATCCAGTATTGAATGATTGGTCTAGCATAGCAAAATTCAATATAATTAATTTTGTTACTTTCAAAGCTCGACAGCAAGCACTTCATTTGTTATAACTTTTATTCTCTTATCCCTGTAATATCATTTTCAATCTTGTAGTGACCCGTATGCAGACAGCGATGAAGAAGATTCTGAGTGTGTCAAACCTCAGAAGATTGATATTGACCTTTCTGTCAGTGCTTATGCCAACTCTCGCAAGTAAGTACACACCAGTTATGCCAACTCTCGCAAGTAAGTACACAACAGTTATGCCATCTCTCGCATGTAAGTACACAACAGTTATGTCAACTCTTCCAAGTAGGTACACAACAGTTATGCCATCTCTCGCAAGTAAGTACACACCAGTTATGCCAACTCTCGCAAGTAAGTACACAACAGTTATGCCAACTCTCGCAAGTAAGTACACAACAGTTATGCCAACTCTCGCAAGTAAGTACACAACAAGTTATGCCAACTCTAGCAAGTAAGTACACAACAGTTATGTCAACTCTCGCAAGTAAGTACACAACAGTTATGTCAACTCTCGCAAGTAAGTACACACCAGTTATGCCAATTCTCGCAAGTAAGTACACAATCGTTATACAAACTCTCGCAAGTAAGTACACAACAGTTATGCCAACTCTCGCAAGTAAGTACACAATATTTATACAAACTCTTGCAAGTAAGTACACAACAATTATGCCAACTCTCGCAAGTAAGTACACAACAGTTATGCCAACTCTCGCAAGTAAGTACACAACAGTTATGTCAACTCTCGCAAGTAAGTACACAACAGTTATGTCAACTCTCGCAAGTAAGTACACAACAGTTATGTCAATTCTCGCAAGTAAGTACACAATAGTTATGTCAACTCTCGCAAGTAAGTACACAACAGTTATGTCAACTCTCGCAAGTAAGTACACAACAGTTATGTCAACTCTCGCAAGTAAGTACACAACAGTTATGTCAACTCTCGCAAGTAAGTACACAACAGTTATGTCAACTCTCGCAAGTAAGTACACAAGTTATGCCAACTCTCGCAAGTACACAAGTTATGCCATCTCTCGCAAGTAAGTACACAATAGTTATGCCATCTCTCGCAAGTAAGTACACAACAGTTATGTCAACTCTCGCATGTAAGTACACAACAGTTATGTCAACTCTCGCAAGTAAGTACACAATAGTTATGCCATCTCTCGCAAGTAAGTACACAACAGTTATGTCAACTCTCGCATGTAAGTACACAACAGTTATGTCAACTCTCGCAAGTAAGTACACAATAGTTATACAAACTCTAGCAAGTAAGTACACAACAGTTATGCCAACTCTCGCAAGTAAGTACACAATAGTTATGCCAACTCTCGCAAGTAAGTACACAATAGTTATACCAACTCTAGCAAGTAAGTACACAACAGTTATGCCAACTCTCACAAGTAAGTACACAATAGTTATACAAACTCTAGCAAGTAAGTACACAACAGTTATGCCAACTCTCACAAGTAAGTACACAACAGTTATGTCAACTCTCGCAAGTAAGTACACAACAGTTATGCCAACTCTTGCAAGTAAGTACACAACAGTTATGCCAACTCTCGCAAGTAAGTACACAAGTTATGCCATCTCTCGCAAAGTAAGTACATGACAGTTATGTCAACTCTCGCAAGTAAGTACACAACAGTTATGCCAACTCTCGCAAGTAAGTACACAACAGTTATGTCAACTCTCGCAAGTAAGTACACAACAGTTATGTCAACTCTCACAAGTAAGTACACAACAGTTATGCCAACTCTCGCAAAGTAAGTACATGACAGTTATGTCAACTCTCGCAAGTAAGTACACAACAGTTATGCCAACTCTCGCAAGTAAGTACACAACAGTTATGTCAACTCTCGCAAGTAAGTACACAACAGTTATGTCAACTCTCACAAGTAAGTACACAACAGTTATGCCAACTCTCGCAAGTAAGTACACAACAGTTATGTCAACTCTCGCAAGTAAATACATAATAGTTATGCAAACTCTCGCAAGTAGGTACACAACAGTTATGCCAACTTTCTCAAGTAAGTACAGAACAGTTATGTCAACTCTTCCAAGTAAGTACACAACAGTTATGCCAACTCTCGCAAGTGCGGTAACTGCTTGTATATTTCTCCATAACATTGATGTTTATTATGACTTCATCTTCAATGAAGAAAATTCTGATTGTACCAACTGGCTCTAGTGTTTTTGGGTTACTGTTAATCTTTCCTTGTCATAAGAACATTGGCTATTTTACAATATTCATGTCATATTTAGTATGAAATGATGTGTTTATAGTTAGGTATACATGGTCTATGATTTTGTCTATATTTACTAAATATCAAGTATAGGTCTGAATTTCAATAATAAATGGTTATATTTTTACTTATAAGGTTTTTTGATAAGAAGAAACAGGCAGCTAAAAAGGAAAAGAAAACTATTGATGCTTCAGCAAAGGTGAGTTTCAATTTCAGTTCCTACAATTAAATTATAAATGTTATTGTCAAATGGATTAAACAGCTGGCTAAGTTCTTTCACTGATTTGAAATAACATGATGTCAAATGTTTAATGATATATTAGTATGTAAATATTTGAGACGAATAATGTGTACAGACAAGTATAACATATTTATAAATGAATATATGTACAAAATAATATGTATTAGTGTGAACGATTTGTTGTTGTTATGTACAATTAGTGTATGTTTGTAGTTATGGTATTAGTTAATTGTATGTTACTAGAAACGCTCATTTCTGTTAAATTATGAAGCGTGGATAATTCTTTTTTGTTAGGCTCTAAAATCTGCCGAGAAGAAGACAAAAGAGACCCTCAAGGAAGTAGCAACAGCAGCGTCCATCAACAAGACGAGGAAAACCTACTGGTAATACTTTTACTCTGAAACCATTAAAGTAATACAAACACAATATACATTACATGAAGCAGATGTTGTGATAATTGAATAGGGCTTATCACTCAGTTACAGAGTCAATGAAGGGAAAAACAGGATTCTGCAGGCTTCTTGTTACCTATTTTAATGTGCTTTTGATGTGTTTACTGGGTGAATTGTAGTTGTAGGATAGAATTACTTGCTGGAAGCTTTTCGTTCCAGTTTAATGTATAATCTGATGTATTTATGTAATTATAATGATATATTAATAACAGATGTGAGATTTCTACATAGTAAAGAGACTTTAATAATCATTCCTATTCAGGTTTGAGAAGTTCCTGTGGTTTATCACATCAGAAAATTTCCTGGTAATAGGAGGACGAGACCAACAACAGAATGAGATGATAGTGAAGCGTTACCTCAAACCAGGTAGGTTTAGACAAAGATAACTATCAAATGATACCTCAAACCAGGTAGGTTTAGGCAAGGATAAATATCAGATGATGTGATGAAATAAATATCGATGTCAATGTTAATTGGTTCAGTAAAGCGTTACCTCAAACCAGGTAGGTTTAGACAAGGATAACTATCAAATGATACCTCAAACCAGGTAGGTTTAGACAAGGATAACTATCAAATGATACCTCAAACCAGGTAGGTTTAGACCAGGATAAATAGCAGATGATGTGAGTTAAGGAATAGATTCAATGTAAGAACATTTCAGCACAACTGATTTATGTGAAATGTTATCTGTCCAGAATTAACTGGAAAGGTAGGATTATGTTATACAGTATGGCAACATTAAATTTGACTCGGCATTATTTTTGTATCCAGTTTATACAGATGGAACTATTGACCTTGATGGTATTTGAAATTCCATGATACAAAGTAAAAGGGCTAATGGTATATTTCTTGACCCTACAGTTTTATTGTGATGAGTTTGAAAGGTGTATGTTGTATGTTCCAGGGGACCTGTACGTCCATGCTGACCTCCACGGAGCCAGTAGCTGTGTCATCAAAAACTCCACTGGTCAGTTTATATACTCTGGTGTTTCACTGATTGTTGTTCTTAGACTTATATATTCAATGTGCTTTTGTCATAAATCATTGGATATGGTACCAATAGATAGTTTATATTATTTAGTTGATATGAATTAACAAATTAACTGAAATATAGTCCTTTGCAGGGAGAAGAGAAAACAATGTTTATGTTGTGTAATGGTCATATTCTGTTGACAGGTAATCCTGTACCTCCAAAGTCTCTGAATGAAGCAGGAAGTATGGCCATTTGTAATAGTGCAGCTTGGGATGCGAAAGTTGTGACAAGTGCTTGGTGGGTTTATCATGATCAAGTGTCCAAGACAGCGCCCTCTGGGGAGTATCTAACCACTGGAAGTTTTATGATCAGAGGTGAGTCACCTGTTCTTAGGTTTCAGACACAATATCATATACATGGTTAAAAAAGATGGTGAATATTTTTTTGAATATAAGTTGTATGAAAGGTAGTTATACAAAATGGTAGCATTTAACAATTTTTAGCTCACCGGTTACGAGTAACCGAGAGCTAATGCTGTCACCCCGGCGTCAGCGTTGGCGTCGGCGTCCCACCCCAAAACCTGAAGTTTTTGGGGTAAGTTTTTGGAAAGCTTGTACGTCAAAAAGTATACACCTCATGCCCTTCTAATTTGGTTTATGCATTCATTAGAGGTCTAGGAGTGATGTTCTGGCAAAATCATGCAGAAAAAAATTATGATTTTTTTCACATTTTACCATTTTGTGGACTTAACTTTTTTTGGCACCATAACCCCACTTTTAAGTTTTTGGGGTCAGTTTTTGGAAAGTTTGTAAGTCCAAAAGTATACACCTATCACCCTTCTAATTTGGTTCATACATTCATTAGAGATCAAGGAGTGATGCTGTTGCAAAATCATGCAAAACAAATTTGTGATTTTTTTTTTTGGCATTTTACCATTTAGTGGACTTACTTTTTTTGACACAAAAACCCACTTTAAAGATTTTTGGGGTTAGTTTTGGAAAGCTTGTAAGTCCACACCCTTCTTATTTGGTTTACACATCCATTAGAGGTCTAGGAGCGATATTATGTGACATACAATTTCAAAATGAAATGCTTATACATACATAAAAAATGAATGCATAGTGTGATTGCTGCCGCTGGTGAGCTTTCGCAATCATTGATTGCACTTGTTTTATAATATTAAGATATAATTATACATGCATTTACAGTTTATACAAATAATGCCTATTGTTGATCTGGAGAAAGTACATTAAAGATTTAGATATTATTCACAGATATTAAAACCAAAATATCTTTTCAAATTAGTTCTATTAAAAAAACTTTTCTGATTATTACAGGAAAAAAGAACTATCTTCCGCCATCATTTCTTGTGTATGGTTTCGGGTTTCTCTTCAAGGTAAGAAATTAAGTAGCAAGATAGTTGCCATTGGGTCTACTGGAGAGAGGGGGCTGTTAGAATCTTACAATCAGTATGTTGTAGGATGTTCACAAAATATTAAGAGTGGCATAAACGGAAACTGTGTCATGTGTACCACAAGATACGAAATTGTAACCGACTTTTTACACAGTTATGGCCCTTTGTTCTTACACGCAAGTGTTTCCAGATGTTCGTGACTATGAATTTCTTACAATGATTTGACTTGCTTTGGAAAATAGGATGAATGTCCATGTTTATTGTAAACATTTTATCTTTGATATTTGAAACTGGATAATCTAAAATGTCAATATACGTTTTTGAAAAACTAATTTAAGAGTTACTTCATAAGACTTTTGGAAATTGTACTGCTTATTTCAGCTTGAGGATGACTCCATATCACGCCATAAAGGAGAGAGAAAAATCCGAACAACTGAAGAAGATGAGATGTCTGTAGTAACAGAGAGTGATGTGACTACAGATATAGACAGTGTAATAGATGAGAGTGATGACGACAGCAGTGATGAAGATGACAATTCTCAGACAGGTGACGAAGGTCAGCAACAGAGGCTTGACACACTGGAGGAACAGAATGAGGAAACTGAAGAACAGGACATGCCAATAGTGGAGGTCAAAGTTGAAGGAGTCAAAGAAGAAATGAAAGAGGAAATGGAGGAAGAGAAAGAAGAGGAGTCGTCAATATTTCCGGACACAGAAATCAGTTTGCAACATGTCAAGGGAGATAAGTACGTTCAGTGAGATTGTATGGATCTTTTTGATACTTTGTGTAGTTTGATGTATCCCAGGGCGCAGATTTTAAATGAAATGTCAGTGGTTTTTGGGATAATATATAGTATAGTATTTTTGAAAATCATTAAGTATGAAAAGCAATAACCTGAAAAATACTTCTCAACAAGGTTTTTTTTTTTTGTATTTCAGATATGAATTACAGAGAGGAAGGAGCAATACTAGCGATAGTGTTGAGACTATAGAAATATCAGTTGAGGAGGAAAAAAAGGTATATACTAATCTGCAGGTACAATTTAATTAATAAATGATTAATATTGTGGACAATTATATGAATTAAAACACTGCTATATAATTTGTGTAATTGATGCTGAACATAATGTTAATATCCTATACTACAGTGCTGTAACATCTTGAATGTGTTGGAACTTCAGCAAGGATATATTTAAATGATTTTGGTTATAAATCATCCTCTTACAATATTGATTAATCCTATGGTAATTTATCCTTTATTCCAGCCTGTGATACCCACAGTTGTTCGACTATCAGCTAAGCAGAGAAGGTCAGTTGTCTTCCTAAATCTGAAATGTTGACAAAACCAATACTAGAATGTTCTGATATTGTATTATATTAATTTGATTACGACATTATTACTGAGATTGTTTTTCCACATGCGGTATTTGATATTTTGTATGATTTAAAACATTATTTGATACTTGATATTAAATGAGTACTTGTACCTTCAGGGATCTCAGAAAAGCCAAAAAAGCAGCACAGCAGCCGCAGAAAGATGAGGAAGACAGTGTATCCTGGCTCAGTCAAGGTCAAAAGGAAGGTCAAGGACATCAAGAAGAGCAGAAAAAACAACATGAGCAAGCCATTCAGGAAAGATTGTCTCTCACCAAAGACGAACATAAGGTATAGAAAATAATTTTTAAAGATATGGAAAAGGAAGAGAATGTGAGATTAAAGAAAATACAAATTTCACAGATGTAAGGAAATTCTCTTTTCTTTTACCCATTACTTTTCAAGTCAGTCAGCTGTCTGGTGGCATTATTATTTAAGTATGAATTTTGACACAATAGTCTAAAGTTTTATATGTCGCATAATTCTAGGATATTTCATGAATTACTTTATACAGGACTCACCTGCAGTACCACCCCAGCACTATGATAAACCGACACAGGAACAGCAAACACAAGCTAAACGTGGACAGAAGGTCAGTAGAATCAAAACTAGAAATTTACATTACGCTCAAATTTCATTTTAAGTATCCCTTATTGAATTTTTTAAACATATGTTTGATATGTCATGATTTCAGTATTTGGATGGTGGAATTGTGCTTCACCATGTCTCCTCAATTATAATTTAATTATGAAAATATATGTATATTTGAATGAATTTTGAATAAGAAATATATTGTTAAACTGAAGTTTAACTATATTATGGAATACGCAAGTTTTCGGAGTATAAACTTGACCTCTGTTTTACTGATTGCAGGGTAAACTTCGGAAGATGAAAGAAAAGTATGGAGATCAGGATGAAGAGGAGAGACAGCAGAAGATGGACATTCTTGCAGTAAGATATTTTATGATCCTTGATGTGTTTAATAAGATGTGAATTTCCTACAGAAAATGGAATCTTGCTTTAGAAATATTTACAGTTCCAGGCAATTAAAGGTTGAAATTCTGTTTGTATTAAAAGAATGATTAATGTGATAATGTATTAAAAGAATGATTAATGTGATAATGTATTAAAAGAATGATTAATGTGATAATGTATTAAAAGAATTATTCATAGATAATTTTTGATGTCAACAGTCAGCTGGTTCTAAAAAAGAAGACAAAAAGAAAAAAGGAAAGAAGGGAAAAGGAAGCGATTCTGATCAAACACGACCTCAGAGTGCCAAACAGCAGCTGCAGCAACAAAAGAGGAAAGGCATCCCTCGAGGTGTTGATGTGATCCTACAGCCCACCGCAGATCTCATCCTAGCAGGTAAGTTTTACTTTCTTTTAAATACTTAATCATCATTTATTTCCTAGACTTCCCTCGGTGGACTGGTAGTTCGTATAAATAAATAAAGAGATGTGCAATATTGATCAGGATAGAATTCTGCTACTCTGACTAAACATTCAATAAGGTGATAACTTTATATCAATAATGATTGTTTAACAGTGTGTTTGGTTGGCTATAGTGATTGTAAGTGTAATTATTATAACCAATTGTTACGATGCTTTCCAGATACTACTGGAATAACAGAAGACAAAAAAACAGATCAGGCAAATGAGGGAATAGTTGGAACTAGTCAGGTAAGTTACATGGTGAATTTTGTGCACGTCTATGTAAAATTAAAATATGTGTGTGAATAACTAGTCCATGGTTCAGATATTCTGTCGGTGAATAACTAGACCATGACTCAGATATTGTGTCTGAGAATAACTAGTCCATGATTCTGATATTCTGTCTGTGAATAACTAGACCATGATTAAGATATTCTGTCTTCGAGAGTAACTAGACCATTTTTAAGATATTCTGTCTGAATAACTAGACCATGATTAAGATATTCTGTCTTCGGGAGTAACTAGACTATGATTAAGATATTCTGTCTTCGAGAGTAACTAGACCATGATTAAGATATTCTGTCTGCGGGAGTAACTAGACCATGATTAAGATATTCTGTCTTTGGGAGTAACTAGACCATGATTAAGATATTCTGTCTTCGAGAGTAACTAGACCATGATTAAGATATTCTGTCTGCGGGAGTAACTAGACCATGATTAAGATATTCTGTCTTTGGGAGTAACTAGACCATGATTAAGATATTCTGTCTTCGGGAGTAACTAGACCATGATTAAGATATTCTGTCTTCAGGAGTAACTAGACCGTGATTAAGATATTCTGTCTTCAGGAGTAACTAGACCATGATTAAGATATTCTGTCTTCAGGAGTAACTAGACCGTGATTAAGATATTCTGTCTTCGGGAGTAACTAGACCGTGATTAAGATATTCTGTCTTCGGGAGTAACTAAACCATGATTAAGATATTCTGTCTTCGGGAGTAACTAAACCATGATTAAGATATTCTGTCTTCGGGAGTAACTAAACCATGATTAAGATATTCTGTCTTCGGGAGTAACTAAACCATGATTAAGATATTCTGTCTTTGGGAGTAACTAAACCATGATTAAGATATTCTGTCTTTGGGAGTAACTAGACCATGATTAAGATATTCTGTCTGTAAATAACTAGACCATGATTCAGATATTCTGTCTAGGAGTAACTAGACCATGATGTAGATATTCTGTCTGTGAATAACTAGACCATGTTTAAGATATTCTGTCTTCGGGAGTAACTAAACCATGATTAAGATATTCTGTCTTCGGGAGTAACTAAACCATGATTAAGATATTCTGTCTTCAGGAGTAACTAGACCGTGATTAAGATATCCAATTCTTTCCAATAAATCATTTTATATACAAAAACATGACATCAAAATCTTTCTTGAATTTGTCAAAAAATATTTCTTTTAATTAGAAAAAATAACTTGGTAGATGCAAATTCATATGTGTAGGCATTTTCATCTGGTCATTGACAAGTTCTTGTTCAATTTAAACAGGATATATTTGTTTGTAGTTTCATTCACTCCAACTTTAGTAGGGAATGCTTTTTTTTTGGCTTTTAATTGCAGTTTTGTTCATTTTAATTGTGAGAAGTTTAAGATGCATTTAAATTTTTATTATTATAAAATATGACTAGTATATTATGTTGCCATGTAAAATATTTATGTTTGTAGGAGGATAAGGTTGATGACAAGGGAGAGGATGAGACAACACATGCAGCAGATGTGAGTACATTATTACTTATGTATGTTGTTACAGATTTCTTGTTTTGTAAACTCAAACCTCCTTCGTCAATCTCCCATGACATCCATCCCTTCCTAGGAACATGGCCATCCTAAACTTTAACTTCCTTCCTCAGTTTCCCATGACATCTATCCCTACCAAGGAACATGACCATCCTAAACTTGAACTTGCTCTCTCAGTCTCCCATGACATCCATCCCTTCCTAGGAACATGGCCATCCTAAACATGAACTTGTTCTCTCAGTCTCCCAAGACATCCATCCCTACAAAGGAACATGGCCATTCCTAAACTTGAACTTTCTCCCTCAAGTCTCCCACGACTTGCATCCCTACCAAGGAATAGGCCATTCTTAAACTTGAAATTCCTCCTTCAGTTTCAGATTGCATCCATTTTTACCTTCTTAACTTGACCAGTTTTTTTGCTCACAAGTGTATAAATACACTAACAATGTTTTTAATCTCAATAATTTCAAAGTTAATAGAAATGGGTTGTATGAAGCTGAAAAACAATATTTAGAAAAAAAACTTTTTTTTATATGGTACCAAATTTGAAGGTGATTGTCGGCCTTTTGCGAGTGGCAATTTCACAAAATGTTTACTGAATTTTGCAGGATCTACAGATGTTGGACTCCCTTACTGGAATACCAGTTTTAGAGGATGAGCTTCTGTATGCCATTCCTGTATGTGCACCATACAATTGTCTCGTCAACTACAAGTGAGTGTTACAGTTTCTACCTGGGTCCACTGAGTGTGTTTTATGCTGTGATATGAGTTGCTTGAATACATCATGGGTTTCCTTTATATATAATGATAATTATATTTCTGAAAATACAAAGAACTTAATATCTTCAGGTTGATATTAACTTGCAGTATACATTCCTATAAGAATTGAATATTAAATCTATAATCATTATAATGTTGATATTTATTACACACTTCCTCCTTTGGTAATATCTCGCTTGAAACAACAGAAGCCTACAGCCAGCTCTGCTGTGTATCATTATTAGATGTGTTTTTATGACAACATTTTATAATGGATGTTTCTTACCGCTGATGACAGGGTAGTCATGTGATTTACATGTTTCTGGTTTTGGAATTTCCTTCAAACCTTACATCAGTTGTCTTCATACTTTTAAATAAAGCTGTTGTTGTTTGCAGATACAAAGTCAAACTTACACCAGGTTCAACAAAAAGAGGAAAAGGTAAGCAACTAACAGACTAACAGGCAATACTGAGTGCTAGCTGAGGGTAAAAAAAAAGACTTAATGTTAATAGATGATGAGGGATTGTTACTATCGGAGTAGATACCTATAATGTATAAGTCTGAGGGACTGTTACTATCCAGTATCGGAGTAGATACCTATAATGTATAGGTCTGAGGGATTGTTACTATCGGAGTAGATACCTATAATGTATAGATGATGAGGGATTGTTACTATCGGAGTAGATACCTATAATGTATAGGTCTGAGGGATTGTTACTATCGGAGTAGATACCTATAATGTTTAGGTCTGAGGGATTGTTACTATCGGAGTAGATACCTATAATGTATAGGTCTGAGGGATCGTTACTATCGTAGTAGATACCTATAATGTATAGGTCTGAGGGACTGTTACTATCGGAGTAGATACCTGTAATGTATAGGTCTGAGGGATTGTTACTATCGGAGTAGATACCTATAATGTATAGGTCCGAGGGACTGTTACTATCGGAGTAGATACCTATAATGTATAGGTCTGAGGGACTGTTACTATCGGAGTAGATACCTATAATGTATAGGTCTGAGGGACTGTTACTATCGTAGTAGATACCTATAATGTATAGGTCCGAGGGACTGTTACTATCGGAGTAGATACCTATAATGTATAGGTCCGAGGGACTGTTACTATCGGAGTAGATACCTATAATGTATAGGTCCGAGGGATTGTTACTATCGGAGTAGATACCTATAATGTATAGGTCCGAGGGATTGTTACTATCGGAGTAGATACCTATAATGTATAGGTCCGAGGGATTGTTACTATCGGAGTAGATACCTATAATGTATAGGTCTGAGGGATTGTTACTATCGGAGTAGATACCTATAATGTATAAGTCCGAGGGATTGTTACTATAGGAGTAGATACCTATAATGTATAGGTCTGAGGGATTGTTACTATCGTAGTAGATACCTATAATGTATAGGTCTGAGGGACTGTTACTATCGGAGTAGATACCTATAATGTATAAGTCTGAGGGATTGTTACTATCGGAGTAGATACCTATAATGTATAAGTCCGAGGGACTGTTACTATCGGAGTAGATACCTATAATGTATAGGTCTGAGGGATTGTTACTATCGGAGTAGATACCTATAATGTTTAGGTCTGAGGGACTGTTACTATCGGAGTAGATACCTATAATGTATAGGTCCGAGGAACTGTTACTATCGTAGTAGATACCTATAATGTATAGGTCCGAGGGATTGTTACTATCGGAGTAGATACCTATAATGTATAAGTCCGAGGGATTGTTACTATCGGAGTAGATACCTATAATGTATAGGTCTGAGGGATTGTTACTATAGGAGTAGATACCTATAATGTATAGGTCTGAGGGACTGTTACTATAGGAGTAGATACCTATAATGTATAGGTCTGAGGGATTGTTACTATCGGAGTAGATACCTATAATGTATAGGTCTGAGGGACTGTTACTATCGGAGTAGATACCTATAATGTATAGGTCTGAGGGACTGTTACTATCGGAGTAGATACCTATAATGTATAGGTCTGAGGGATTGTTACTATCGGAGTAGATACCTATAATGTATAGGTCTGAGGGATTGTTACTATCGGAGTAGATACCTATAATGTATAGGTCCGAGGGATTGTTACTATCGGAGTAGATACCTATAATGTATAAGTCCGAGGGATTGTTACTATCGGAGTAGATACCTATAATGTATAGATCTGAGGGACTGTTATTATTGGAGTAGATACCTATAATGTATAGGTCTGAGGGATTGTTACTATCGGAGTAGATACCTATAATGTATAGGTCCGAGGGACTGTTACTATCGGAGTAGATACCTATAATGTATAGGTCTGAGGGATTGTTACTATCGGAGTAGATACCTATAATGTATAGGTCCGAGGGACTGTTACTATCGGAGTAGATACCTATAATGTATAGGTCTGAGGGATTGTTACTATCGGAGTAGATACCTATAATGTATAGGTCTGAGGGATTGTTACTATCGTAGATACCTATAATGTATAGGTCTGAGGGATTGTTACTATCGTAGTAGATACCTATAATGTATAGGTCTGAGGGACTGTTACTATCGGAGTAGATACCTATAATGTATAGGTCCGAGGGATTGTTACTATCGGAGTAGATACCTATAATGTATAGGTCCGAGGGACTGTTACTATCGGAGTAGATACCTATAATGTATAGGTCTGAGGGACTGTTACTATCGGAGTAGATACCTATAATGTATAAGTCCGAGGAACTGTTACTATCGTAGTAGATACCTATAATGTATAAGTCCGAGGGATTGTTACTATCGGAGTAGTTACCTATAATGTATAGGTCTGAGGGACTGTTACTATCGTAGTAGATACCTATAATGTATAGGTCTGAGGGATTGTTACTATTGGAGTAGATACCTATAATGTATAGGTCTGAGGGATTGTTACTATCGGAGTAGATACCTATAATGTATAGGTCTGAGGGATTGTTACTATCGGAGTAGATACCTATAATGTATAGGTCCGAGGGACTGTTACTATCGGAGTAGATACCTATAATGTTTAGGTCCAAGGGACTGTTACTATCGTAGTAGATACCTATAATGTATAGGTCTGAGGGATTGTTACTATCGGAGTAGATACCTATAATGTATAGGTCTGAGGGACTGTTACTATCGGAGTAGATACCTATAATGTTTAGGTCCAAGGGACTGTTACTATCGTAGAAGATACCTATAATGTATAGGTCTTAGGGACTGTTACTATCGTAGTAGATACCTATAATGTATAGGTCCGAGGGATCGTTACTATCGGAGTAGATACCTACAATGTATAGGTCTGAGGGATTGTTACTATCGGAGTAGATACCTATAATGTATAGGTCTGAGGGACTGTTACTATCATAGTAGATACCTATAATGTATAGGTCCGAGGGACTGTTACTATCGGAGTAGATACCTATAATGTATAGGTCTGAGGGATTGTTACTATCGGAGTAGATACCTATAATGTATAGGTCTGAGGGACTGTTACTATCGGAGTAGATACCTATAATGTATAGGTCTGAGGGATTGTTACTATTGGAGTAGATACCTATAATGTATAGGTCCGAGGGACTGTTACTATCGGAGTAGATACCTATAATGTATAGGTCTGAGGGATTGTTACTATCGGAGTAGATACCTATAATGTATAAGGTCTGAGGGATTGTTACTATCGGAGTAGATAGCTATAATGTATAGGTCCGAGGGACTGTTACTATTGGAGTAGATACCTATAATGTATAGGTCCGAGGGACTGTTACTATCGGAGTAGATACCTATAATGTATAGGTCTGAGGGACTGTTACTATCGGAGTAGATACCTGTAATGTATAGGTCCGAGAGATTGTTACTATCGGAGTAGATACCTATAATGTATGGGTCCGAGGGACTGTTACTATCGGAGTAGATACCTATAATGTATAGGTCCGAGGGATTGTTACTATCGGAGTAGATACCTATAATGTATAGGTCCGAGGGATTGTTACTATCGGAGTAGATACCTATAATGTATAGGTCCGAGGGATTGTTACTATCGGAGTAGATACCTATAATGTATAGGTCCGAGGGATTGTTACTATCGGAGTAGATACCTATAATGTATAGGTCCGAGGGACTGTTACTATCGGAGTAGATACCTATAATGTATAGGTCCGAGGGATCGTTACTATCGGAGTAGATACCTATAATGTATAGGTCCGAGAGATTGTTACTATCGGAGTAGATACCTATAATGTATAGGTCCGAGGGACTGTTACTATCGGAGTAGATACCTATAATGTATAGGTCCGAGGGATTGTTACTATCGGAGTAGATACCTATAATGTATAGGTCCGAGGGATTGTTACTATCGGAGTAGATACCTATAATGTATAGGTCTGAGGGACTGTTACTATCGTAGTAGATACCTATAATGTATAGGTCTGAGGGATTGTTACTATCGGAGTAGATACCTATAATGTATACGTCTGAGGGATTGTTACTATCGGAGTAGATACCTATAATGTATAGGTCTGAGGGACTGTTACTATCGGAGTAGATACCTATAATGTATAGGTCTGAGGGATTGTTACTATCGTAGTAGATACCTATAATGTATAGGTCTGAGGGATTGTTACTATCGGAGTAGATACCTATAATGTATAGGTCTGAGGGATTGTTACTATCGGAGTAGATACCTATAATGTATAGGTCTGAGGGACTGTTACTATCGGAGTAGATACCTATAATGTATAGGTCTGAGGGATTGTTACTATCGGAGTAGATACCTATAATGTATAGGTCCGAGGGACTGTTACTATCGGAGTAGATACCTATAATGTATAGGTCTGAGGGATTGTTACTATCGGAGTAGATACCTATAATGTATAGGTCTGAGGGATTGTTACTATCGTAGTAGATACCTGTAATGTATAGGTCTGAGGGACTGTTATTATTGGAGTAGATACCTATAATGTATAGGTCCGAGGGACTGTTACTATCGTAGTAGATACCTATAATGTATAGGTATGAGGGATTGTTACTATCGGAGTAGATACCTATAATGTATAGGTCCGAGGGATTGTTACTATCGGAGTAGATACCTATAATGTATAGGTCTGAGGGATTGTTACTATCGGAGTAGATACCTATAATGTATAGGTCTGAGGGACTGTTACTATTGTAGTAGATACCTATAATGTGTAGGTCCGAGGGATTGTTACTATCGGAGTAGATACCTATAATGTATAGGTCTGAGGGATTGTTACTATCGGAGTAGATACCTATAATGTATAGGTCCGAGGGATTGTTACTATCGGAGTAGATACCTATAATGTATAGGTCTGAGGGACTGTTACTATCGGAGTAGATACCTATAATGTATAGGTCCGAGGCATTGTTACTATCGGAGTAGATACCTATAATGTATAGGTCCGAGAGATTGTTACTATCGGAGTAGATACCTATAATGTATAGGTCTGAGGGATTGTTACTATCGGAGTAGATACCTATAATGTATAGGTCTGAGGGATTGTTACTATCGGAGTAGATACCTATAATGTATAGGTCTGAGGGATTGTTACTATCGGAGTAGATACCTATAATGTATAGGTCTGAGGGATTGTTACTATCGGAGTAGATACCTATAATGTATAGGTCTGAGGGACTGTTACTATCGGAGTAGATACCTATAATGTATAGATCTGAGGGATTGTTACTATCGGAGTAGATACCTATAATGTATAAGTCCGAGAGATTGTTACTATCGTAGTAGATACCTATAATGTATAGGTCTGAGGGACTGTTACTATCGGAGTAGATACCTATAATGTATAGGTCCGAGGGACTGTTACTATCGGAGTAGATACCTATAATGTATAGGTCCGAGGGACTGTTACTATCGGAGTAGATACCTATAATGTATAGGTCTGAGGGATTGTTACTATCGGAGTAGATACCTATAATGTATAAGTCCGAGAGATTGTTACTATCGTAGTAGATACCTATAATGTATAGGTCTGAGGGACTGTTACTATCGGAGTAGATACCTATAATGTATAGGTCCGAGGGACTGTTACTATCGGAGTAGATACCTATAATGTATAGGTCCGAGGGACTGTTACTATCGGAGTAGATACCTATAATGTATAGGTCTGAGGGATTGTTACTATCGGAGTAGATACCTATAATGTATAGGTCTGAGGGATTGTTACTATCGGAGTAGATACCTATAATGTATAGGTCTGAGGGATTGTTACTATCGTAGTAGATACCTATAATGTATAGGTCTGAGGGATTGTTACTATCGGAGTAGATACCTATAATGTATAGGTCTGAGGGATTGTTACTATCGGAGTAGATACCTATAATGTATAGGTCTGAGGGATTGTTACTATTGTAGTAGATACCTATAATGTATAGATCTGAGGGATTGTTACTATCGGAGTAGATACCTATAATGTATAGGTCCGAGGGATTGTTACTATCGTAGTAGATACCTATAATGTATAGGTCTGAGGGATTGTTACTATCGGAGTAGATACCTATAATGTATAGGTCTGAGGGATTGTTACTATCAGAGTAGATACCTATAATGTATAGGTCTGAGGGATTGTTACTATCGTAGTAGATACCTGTAATGTATAGGTCTGAGGGATTGTTACTATCGGAGTAGATACCTATAATGTATAGGTCTGAGGGATTGTTACTATCGGAGTAGATACCTATAATGTATAGGTCTGAGGGACTGTTACTATCGGAGTAGATACCTATAATGTATAGGTCCGAGGGACTGTTACTATCGGAGTAGATACCTATAATGTATAGGTCCGAGAGATTGTTACTATTGGAGTAGATACCTATAATGTATAGGTCTGAGGGATTGTTACTATCGGAGTAGATACCTATAATGTATAGGTCCGAGAGATTGTTACTATTGGAGTAGATACCTATAATGTATAGGTCCGAGAGATTGTTACTATCGGAGTAGATACCTATAATGTATAGGTCCGAGAGATTGTTACTATTGGAGTAGATACCTATAATGTATAGGTCTGAGGGACTGTTACTATCGGAGTAGATACCTATAATGTATAGGTCTGAGGGATTGTTACTATCGGAGTAGATACCTATAATGTATAGGTCTGAGGGACTGTTACTATCGTAGTAGATACCTATAATGTATAAGTCCGAGGGATTGTTACTATCGGAGTAGATACCTATAATGTATAGGTCCGAGGGACTGTTACTATCGGAGTAGATACCTATAATGTATAGGTCCGAGGGATTGTTACTATCGGAGTAGATACCTATAATGTATAGGTCTGAGGGACTGTTACTATCGGAGTAGATACCTATAATGTATAGGTCCGAGAGATTGTTACTATCGTAGTAGATACCTATAATGTATAGGTCTGAGGGACTGTTACTATCGGAGTAGATACCTATAATGTATAGGTCTGAGGGATTGTTACTATCGGAGTAGATACCTATAATGTATAGGTCTGAGGGACTGTTACTATCGGAGTAGATACCTATAATGTTTACACATGTACAGAGAACATGATTTCCATTAACACACAATTAACTTACTTAATCATTTCTTTACAGCTGCAAAGACAGCTTTGAATATGTTTTTACACGACAAGGCATCAACAAGTCGAGAAAAGGATCTAATGAGGATATTAAAAGTGAGTATTGAAATAATCTAACATATATATTCATATGTATTTAATATATCTTATGGAGGTCGATATACCAAAGATAAAACTGTAGTTGGTTTGTTTTCTAAAGATTATTGTTTCTTTGCGACACTTATTTTCTAATTTTACACATACAGGTGAATTTGATTGAATATGAATATTAAGTAAAAGAAATCTGCCATTATCATCTTTCCATGTACACGTTATTAGATCTGATAATGCTAGAGGTTATTACAAAGAACTTAGATACTATATGTTGTCTACAATTACCAAAGTCTTTTGTTTGGGAGTACATCTAGTGATGCAACAGTTTCACACACTGGAATTGATCCAACATTATACAGTTGTCAGGTTGTTTATGTTCAATACCATATTTTGACTAGAAGTTGTGGACTGTTAGCTTGCTGTACTGTGTTTATGTTCAATACCATATTTTGACTGGAAGTTGTGGACTGTTAGCTTGGTGTGCTGTGTTTATGTTCAATACCATATTTTGACTAGAAGTTGTGGACTGTTAGCTTGCTGTACTGTGTTTATGTTCAATACCATATTTTGACTAGAAGTTGTGGACTGTGTTAACATGCTGTACTGTTGTTCTTGCTTGATGTTGTGAACTTTGATTTACAGGATGTTGACCAAAGCCGTAACATTCCAGGAAAGGTTAAAGTGTCAGCACCAAATCTTCACAGGAACAAGAAAAAGTGACCAGACTACAGTTTTTCTCTACACTACATTAATAAATCGCTCCACATTGGAACTGATGACAACATGAAGTCTTATCCTAGGTTAGACCTAGGTGTAATTACCCATTGTGTGAAACACTCTAAAAGATAACCTCAAGTTCAATGCAGTTTATAAAATTTTCTATTGAAAATGTTTTTTATTAGGTGAATATGAGTCAATTAAAATAACCATCCTGTTTTAAGTAATAAATGTGTCATATGAGTAAGGTAAAACTGTGGATTATGATAATCATAGAGCTATACAATTAGCTGCTTTCAGATTCCAGAAGAAATGTCATGAACGAACAGATAAATGTAATTTAAAGTTTGTCAACAAAGACTACACATTTTGTGACAATATAGACTTGAGAACTAAAGTTTTGAAACATAATGATACCATTACACAGTTACAACTGTATGTGATGGTATAGAAGCTTAAGTGTCTGAGGAAATGTGAATACAGACTGGAATTATAAATGGAAATTGTGCGATTGTGAACAGAAACTGGAATTACTGTGGAATTGTGAACAGAAACTGGAATTACTGTTGAACTGTGAACAGAAACTGGAATTACTGTGGAATTGTGAACTGAGACTGATGAACAGATCTACAGTTAGAGTATTAAATATTGGAAACTTTGAAAGGAATAGTCAAACCTACAGTAATAAGTCTTAAAATCCAATGTTACTATTTATAACTATAAATGTTAGTCAGTTCAGATGTTGATTCAACTAAAGATAGCAATTAATTTCTAAATAGACAAATGTTCAATTTTCGTGATTGCTACATATATATATATATATTCAGATTTTGAAAACAGAAATCTTTCAAAATTTCTGAAGCAGAAAATAAAGCTTTAGAAGTGCTAAAATTGATAATTTTTTGACCTTGGCATGGTGAACCAACTGATGGTAATCAGATACAGTTGGGACTTTTTTGAGAAGTATACATGAACAAAGGCTGTGATAAAGTTACATTTGTAAGGTAATAAAGAAGCATTAATCCTACACAATGTGTTTGTTATACCGCACAGTACTTCATCATAGTGGTGAATATATCCGACTATCTTTATCAACTCTCCTGGATTCTGGTATTTGCTGTATTAGCAACAACATATTTAGCTTGCCATTGTCAGATTGTAGCCTGTTTAAATTCCATATCTGTAAATGTGGTCCGTCAGCTCTCCATCCAGAACAGTTTCTTTACTTCTTGAGAAGTACCAGATCTTTATCAAATTTGATATGAAGGTTCCTCTCACCTTGTTACCGGATGTTGTACGGGACATGTTCAACTTTGAGAGAGACTTAAAAAAATGAAATGGCCATCTTTGATTTTGAAATTTTCCTATTTCACAGAAGGTATACTGATCCAGGATGATTTTTCTCTCAGTTTCATGTTTTAAGGTTTCCCTTGTTCCCCGAGTTGTGCATGTTTAATTCTGAAACTGATAGGAAGAACAAAACGGTGGCAAATGGCCATTTTGACAAACTTTTTTAAAATACACATTGAAGAAACCGACATTTTAAAGAAAACATGTCTTGAATTAATACAAAATTCAAAATTCATTTCATTATGGTATTTGATATTTGATATTTTGATTTCTTTACATAAGAGGAAGGAGTTATCATAAACGATGATCATGAGGAATTTTTGAAATAATAATAAACAATTTTCATTAATTTTCAACAAATTTTATTTAAAAGAAAGAAAAAAAAATATAAACAATGTTTATAAATTGAAACATGTACTCTATCAATGAAGAATGCTGATCAATCAATCATTTTAATAGTTAATACATATTGTTAAGGCAATTGTAAGATATTATAACAATTGGAAAGACAAATTGTCAAAAGTTAGGCATGACATTGCATACAGTAGATATGAGGTATATGGATATATGTACAGAACATCACTGTGACGGACAACGCTTTATAGTGAATGTAAATGTTTGTGTATGGGACATATGACATTGGATGGATAATAGGAAAAGTGAACACGAATATTTGTGTAAAGGAACAGATGTCTGATGGACGCTAGGAACTGTGAATGTAAACCTTAGAATGTAGGACATCATGTGTGATGGACGCTAGGAACTGTGTAAACACAAATGTTTGTGTAAAGGACATGATGTCTAGGGACGCGAGGAACAGAGAACACAAAAATTTGTGTAAATGACATAATATCTGATGGACGCTAGGAAAAGAGAATGTATATAATTGTGTAAAGGACACGATATCTGATGGACGCTAGGAACAGTGAATGTATATAATTGTGTAAAGGACATGATATCTGATGGATGCTAGGAACAGTGAATGTATAAAATTGTGTAAAGGACATGATATCTGATGGATGCTAGGAACAGTGAATGTAAACCTTAGAGTGTAGGACATGATGTCTGATGGACTTTAGGAACAGAGAACACGCGTTACGAATATTTATAAACAACATGATATCTGATGGATGCTAGGAACAGTGAATGTTAAGGATTCGTTATCTATAATACACATAATGCATAAATGTGAAACATGAAATTGATGAATTTGATCAATAATTTAAATAAATAATTTTGATACCAACTAACATGCAAAATATCACATGAAATGTTAAAGTAAATGTACCATTTCCCGTCTTAAATATACAATATACATCATATACAGTTTGTAAAAAGGTTTAATTTATAGAACAAGATGCTTAGAGTAAAACTTAAATAAACAAGTTATACATAGAAGTGTTCAGGTTCATGTTAATAAATTAAAAATACAGGACGAGTCCCTAGAAAATGTTAGAGGATAAATTATAATTAGCCAAAGGGTAAAAATAACTTATTCGTAAAAAAATTATGCCTTGTGGATAAAAGTTGAGTAAAAAATGCAAAAAAAGTCAAAAACATCTAACAGGATAAAACCACTTTATATTGATCATTTCAAATAAAAAATTACGGACATGGAATAAACAGGGTAATTTATGACATTAGATGTGTTTTATACAGTCCCGACAATAGGAAGGGGATCCTTATATAATTACCTGTCGGTACACTATTTTAAGTCCTATTGCATTACTGCTACAAAAGTACCTATTTTGGTGTATATTGACTAGTTTTTACAATCCCATCACATAATTAAAATGCAGTCATGATCACCTGCTGGGTAATATAGTTATTTATTCCATGACATGATAAAAAATAATAATTGTATATATATGAGGCAAGATCAATGAATTCTTCACAAAGTGATGCTGAGAATTAAAGGTATAACAATGTACATATACATGTACAAACAATTAAACCATTCAGTGTGGAATGAATTACAACACCTAATAAAACCCAATGTAAAAGTTTTGTTCAACACATTCTCAACTCTTTCTCTCTTAATTTTCATACCATCAGACTCTCGTTACCAGATACCAAGTACATGATAATATAACCAAAGCGATTATTTCCCATTGAAAATTTTTAAAAATGCAATCTATTTGAATTGCTGGGTATAAGGAAAATGTCAACTACGGTGTGACAAAATCAACAATTTTGATTTGAAATGCATCTTTAAAATCTTTCCTTCCGTGAATAATACTCATTTTGATTATCTGAATTCAAGGTATAGAGAAGAAGTAATTAAAATTTCATCCAATTTTACCCATTTTCACCCCATCCGTAATGCTTGGCATTTCCAATTTTGGTGTGCCTATTGCTATTTAAGTTTCCTTAAAAAATCATCAAAATTTATTAAATATAAAATGAAGTATTATTTTGAATATGTCTAAAATGTGATTTTTTACAAAATCACAATCAAGATATATTCTAATCAGCTGCCAAGTGCAAGTTTATCTGTATGGACAAGTACAATGGTCAACAGAGCTCTTAACAATTTTGGACACAATTGACTTTGATGTAAGAATCTGTCAATATGATGGTTCTATAATGTCAACTATTGGTTAAACTAAAAGTATATCTTCAGCAACCAGGTACTTTTTCCTAGCACTGAAATATTAATTGTCTTATACTTGTACTTGATCTATATCACTACCCCAAGCACAATGATAATAACTTATAGCATGTATTATGAAAAAGGGATGTTTGAAGCTAACATCCTGAACACAGAAGATTGTAAATGTGCTGTAGATGTATGCATTCTGTTGACAATGAAAATTTTATGAATCGTTGTATGGCCTCTTGTTGACAGTGAATCGAACAGTCTGAGAATTAGTCCTCCTATCTACACTATGTAAAGGTGATTCTGTAGGCATTGATTTCCATGGGAGGTACACTAACTCTCATATCATTGACCTTCTGTATAACCTTGACCCCAGTTAGACTTGTTTCTTCTAATGACTCAATGTATATGGATTTGGAATTTGTTGTCAGATCAATTACATCTGATGACTGTAAAAGAAAGGAACAAAGACAATTAAACAGTTATAATTCAATATTTAAGGAAAGAAGTTTTTCTTTGAATACATCCTGAGGAAGCAACTAAGGAAACCACATTTCAATTTTGATAATTCCACCTTAAAATTTGGAACCATAATGTTAACTCTGATGTGGAAGAATAGAATTCAGGATGGTACAAAGACAGCAATATAGTCATGTACTACATGTACAGAGTACCTTTCTATCATGTTTTTGTAGTATCACAATATAGGAAATGAGATATGATTAAATCTGACACAAAGTAAAGTAATATTTTTCACTTGGAGTGAATGCTATCATTGTTATATTGACCTATGGAAGTGTTGTTCACTGTATCAAAACCACCAATTATCTGCCCAGATGGAGCTGAAGTACTGTTCTCTTTAAATACCATACATCTTTTCATCAGTTTTGAAGCTATTTTCCAGCATAAACATTATCACAATAAGTAAACTAATTCTATATACATGTTCATAGACTGTCTTTAAAACTGAGCTTGTTATTTGAGGAAAAGAACCCAATTATCAATTTGAAAGGAAAAGATCTATCTTTTCTGTAAAATGGCTAAAGTTAGAATATAGCTATCTAGTTTGATTTACAAACCTGAGAAGGACACTGCCAGTCCAGACACAAAAATCCACAGTCTGTTACCCTCCGGTGAATCAGCAGTAGGGCATGTGACCGGTTACCGTCTTCTGTATACAAACTTCTCAATGATACCAAGTGGGTGTGATTTGGAAAAGGTGGAAAGGGTAGGTCTAGCCCTTCCTTCAGCAGCTGAGCTGGATCAGATTGTTTACCGGAAATCAGTATGTCGAGTGGTTGTTCCAAGATATCAGACAACACCATAGCCATGGGGGAAGGGTAGCACATTAGTGAGTCCTCCTGTTAAGGTATATCATCATACATATTACTAAATTATCACAAACAAGGTGTTGTAATATCTGACATTAGATATCTTATGGGTAGGCATTGATAACACTAAGGGTAACAAGCTAATTCGTAGATTTTATATCCCCCACAGGGGTAATCTGATAATATTTGTTGCCGTTATTGCATGGAATCATCCAAAAATGATGTCCGCAAAAAGTTTGAAAAGTGGTGATTAACCTTTGTTGAGCCATTTAGGAATTTAATGTTGTTACCAAGTTTCAAGAAAATCAAACAATATTGTTGCTGTTATTGCACGGAAACTTCCAAAAATGACATTTTTCGTTAATCAAGGGGCCATAACTCAGCCAAATAACGTCCGCGAACATATGCAATCGAATTTGGCCGAGCCATTTTGGCATTTAATGTTGTTACCAAGTTTCGAGAAAATCTGATAATATTTGTTGCTGTTATTGCATTGAAACATACAAAGTGTGACAGACAGACCCAAATCAATATCCCCCGTTTCCCCAGTGAAAGTGGGGGGGGGGGGGGATGTAACAATATTTGCAGAGTTTCAAGAGATGGTTTATTAGTTTAAATGTCATATAACAAACTCTAATTATAACAAGCATGTTAGGTATTGCTAAAGCAATACATGTACATGTCCCCTACCAGTCCCCGCTAAAAATAGTAACAGTGACCTTGACCCAAAAACTCTGGAACTCGTACTTGATTTGTAGCTACTCATACTGGAGCTACCAAATTTCACAATGATGCCTTGAATCATGGCTGAGAAAAGTGAGGAAAACTGAGTGGATGGACTAGTACTGGTAGAGGACTAATAAGGTTAAAGGTTGTATACAGATGAAATCTAGTCATAATAGTCATAAAGTTAAAGGTCATAATATTATATACACATCAAATCTAGTCATACTAGTTGAAAGATTACAGGTCCTATACAGAACACATCTTGCCACAGTTATATCGTTAACAGTTGTACATATACCTTGATGGCTGATTTATGACGTCTCTCAAACAGCAATACAAACTGACTGTGTGTGGGGACATTGTCAGTAACACCCTCATTAAGACCCCTCCAGTCGCCCTGTAGGAGCTTTCTATCCAGGACCACCTCCAGTTCACCTGGTTAGTACATCATTATAAAATGGTTAGCCATAGTATTTACAGCTGGCACAAATCAGTGATTACATATTTACTGATGTTACATCCACCAATCAGTGATTACATATTTACTGATGTTACATCCACCAATCAGTGATTACATATTTACTGATGATACATCCACCAATCAGTGATTACATATTTACTGATGATACATCCACCAATCAGTGATTACATATTTACTGATGATACATCCACACATCAGTGATTACATATTTACTGATGATACATCCACCAATCAGTGATTACATATTTACTGATGTTACATCCACCAATCAGTGATTACGTATTTATTGATGTTACATCCACCAATCAGTGATTACATATTTACTGATGTTACATCCACCAATCAGTGATTACATATTTACTGATGATACATCCACCAATCAGTGATTACATATTTACTGATGTTACATCCACCAATCAGTGATTACATATTTACTGATGTTACATCCACCAATCAGTGATTACATATTTACTGATGTTACATCCACCAATCAGTGATTACATATTTATTGATGTTACATCCACCAATCAGTGATTACATATTTACTGATGTTACATCCACCAATCAGTGATTACATATTTACTAATGTTACATCCACCAATCAGTGATTACATATTTACTGATGATACATCCACCAATCAGTGATTACATATTTACTGATGTTACATCCACCAATCAGTGATTACAATGTACATATTTACTGATGTTACATCCACCAATCAGTGATTACATATTTACTGATGTTACATCCACCAATCAGTGATTACATATTTACTGATGTTACATCCACCAATCAGTGATTACATATTTACTGATGATACATCCACCAATCAGTGATTACATATTTACTGATGTTACATCCACCAATCAGTGATTACATATTTACTGATGTTACATCCACCAATCAGTGATTACATATTTACTGATGTTACATCCACCAATCAGTGATTACATATTTACTGATGTTACATCCACCAATCAGTGATTACATATTTACTGATGTAACATACACCAATCAGTGATTACATATTTACTGATGTTACATCCACCAATCAGTGATTACATATTTACTGATGTTACATACACCAATCAGTGATTACATATTTATTGATGATACATCCACCAATCAGTGATTACATATTTACTGATGTTACATCCACCAATCAGTGATTACATATTTACTGATGATACATCCACCAATCAGTGATTACATATTTACTGATGTTACATCCACCAATCAGTGATTACATATTTACTGATGTTACATCCACCAATCAGTGATTACATATTTACTGATGTTACATACACCAATCAGTGATTACATATTTACTGATGTTACATACACCAATCAGTGATTATATATTTACTGATGTTACATCCACCAATCAGTGATTACATATTTATTAATGTTACATCCACCAATCAGTGATTACATATTTATTGATGTTACAACTACCAATCAGTGATTACATATTTACTGATGTTACATACAGTACGAGGAGGGTGATTTGGTACTCAAACGCTCACAGAGCGTTGACCCGCGCAGCCCTCCGCTCAGAATCTGCGCGGGTTTGCAGCGGGATTGCCGCAGGATTTGAGCGGGCTTGAGCGGGTTCGCAGCGGGCTTGAGCGGTTTTGTAGCGGGCTTGAGCGGGCTTGAGCGGACTTGTATCGGACCCGCTCGCCGGGCGGGCTTGTAGCGGGCCCGCTCGAGCGGACTTGTAGAGGACCCACTCGAGCGGAATTGTAGCGGACCCGCTCGAGCGGAATTGAATAGGACCCGCTCAATCAGTAATGACGGTAGACTTTCAACAGCCTGGTGTCGATTAATTATACTTTAATGACCATGTATATGTTTTCAGTTGTATCGTCCATCGTAAGTATTTATTGGATGATGTACCTCAACTATGAGATACAAATTCATACGTGTAATGTATTGCTCATGAAATCTATGTTATAAGTTGAATAATATCTGCAATGTTGCACAATATGACAGTGTACTTGATGTCGACCATTTTGATAAAAACTATTTGTAGGGAAATATTGTAGTTATTAAAGTTCAAATAGACTATTTTCATGCATGTGCAAGAACACTCACGAGTCATAAATCCAGTAATATTGGATATAGTCGTCATTTAGTGTTAGGAGTTGAATCAATACATTGTAAATGTATCCTGTGACTGCTAACTGGTGACCGCCTTCTTTGGGAAAACAAAAGGTAATTATTCCGGTTAATGGTGGACAATGAACCAAGTGTCCGCAGTAGCTTTATTTCATTCTTACGGAATGGGGACGGGTCAAAAGGCGGTTTTGTCATCATTTCTAGAGTACTTAGGACGGTCGGATCTTGGTCAGAATTTTTGTGCACCTCGAGTGAGATATGGGGAACACGGAAATGTGCTAAATCCGGTAACCATTTTAATAGTGGACAATGAGCCACGTGTCCACGGCAGCATTATTACAATTCTGATTTAGCTGACCTTTGTATAGATGTCGTTTTGTGCATGACCTCGGAGAGGCCACATAAGGGGCTCGTTATTTTGATCTCGACTTATTTTTACGTAGACATTTGAAGTATTTAGCTAGCAACATGTCCGTTTGAGAAAATTATCTTTGAATTTCTGTAGTAAGTTTCATAAACTTCACAATTATTTGAACATTTCGTAGTTTTAAATCTACGGCCTAAAGATATTGTGTTTTTATTACTATCATTTTGTATGTGTCCATCGGGGTCATCTCTTGCATGGCTAATATCACGGACATACACTTACATGTATATTACCGGTAGATATTGAAATCAGTGCTAATAGTTCCCCAACTATAGTAGCTAATCATTTAATTACTTTCTTATCAGAAAAAAAAAACGTCACAAGTGCATTGCTCTACTCGAGCTGACTTGAATTATATTTTTTGTAATCGTATGATGTTGATGAGATGTATACTCGCAAGACTAATAAAGAATTGAAAAAATTGTTACCATTTTAGCAGCCTGGTACAAAATTATTTTGTGAGATATCGAACACTTTTGTAAAGGATAATCGATTGCCTTCCCGATCTCTTTTTGCCAGCAAAGAAATACATGTAGTACGGTCTTTGATTACAAGACCGAGCATAATAGTATATAATAAAATACAGTTTAAACTATATCGACCACAGAATGATTGTGTGTGTGGTCCAATATTCTTTCTTTATTGTGAGAAAAACAATACATTTGTGTCATCTGTCATGTGTATGTGATAAAAACGTCAACAAAAACACATTTTAAACAAATTTTAATCAATTATAACGACAACATGGGAATATTTCCTGTCCTTTTTATTTCGGAAGTAAAAAAAAAAAAAAAAAAAAACGTACTGACTATGCGAAAGTCACCATTATTATCAAGACCTAACACCCAAACAATGTGAAGTATTTCCTCCTTCACCGAGCTATTGACCAGTCCATTTTATGTCCGATGAAGCCCGAGATTAGATTAACTCTAATTGTATTAGATACACAGTGTACGTACATGTAATTGAAATTTTCCATTGAAACTGGTAGGTAACAAAGAGTTTCAGGAGAAGATATGAACCTTGTCTTCAGAGAATGTAGGAGATGAGTATCATTATCTGTTTTCCTGTAAAAACGCAATCATTGAAAATTGGCAAAGAAATTACATATTCTAAATTATTACCGCTCAAATCCAAATAAAACTAAACTAAAGGTCTGTTTAAGGTCATAATTATAAACGGAAGTTCTAAATGGTTTTTCTTTTTTTTCTAAAAAAATCTCTTCTTTGATTACGTGTATGTAATATAATCCTATGAATATTATGTTTTTGTAACTGGATTGTTTATTCATATATATGTACGTGTGATACAATGTTAATGTTCCTCATGTAACACATTTCCATGTGTTATAGTATCCAAATAAAACTGTGGGTATGGAGACCACGTGGTTAAAATCGCGTCATTTACAAATCATGATTGGAGTTAATCAATGTGATATAGATAAATCCTCTATACACAGGACAAATACCGGTCGTGTACAGTGTAGTTACCGTTATAGAAATGTTTTCACCTGCTGTTAACATCTGCCAATCACAGATTTTGATTACAATAGCGAGTATACCTGTATCGCAGTGACCCCATCGAACCCCTACAGCTTTTTTTTTTACCTGCGGGTGGAATGTTGTTACATAAGGATTTAGCCTATGCTCCATGTTTACTAGTCTACCTGTATCTCACCTCTTCCATTTAGGTCTTTTAGAATAAGGCACCTGCCGTTTTCCTTTTGAGGCCGTAATAGCGGAAGTAAAACCCGTTAAATCCGTATGCGATGATAATTGTATTAATCATTCTTAAATCATTTATATATTTTAGATTTAAATTAGGTACGTAATTTGTATTGTTGAAAGTTATACATTTATGATATGTACATTGTACGTATTGGTTTAACGGTTGCAACATATCAAGATATACACGTGCATTGAAATAAGAGCAATTACTTTCACTATATCTTTATATATACCCCCCCCCCCTCCTCTCTCTCTCCCGCTAAACCAATTTGTAAACATGCTAAAAAATAATATTATATTAAAATATTATATTATGCCATCTTGCTGTATTTTTTTCATGTATACTTGTGTCGGGAAAGGTGGTTTTTGCCCAATCTCTTATATACATATAAGTTACAATAAAAATATGTTTAAATAAAAAATCAGGGTAACTATTTATGTCAGGTTTCGTAAGAAAATAGAACACTCAGTATCCATATTTTTAATTTCAACACATCTTATTGACGAGATGTTAAGTCAAAAGGATTGGACATCAGACATAGCCTATATAGATCGATATCGTGATACCCTTATTTATTGATCTTCATATTACTTTAATAAGGACGAACTTGGATATTTTACCCAAACATGCATATACAATTTACATATATATACACATAATACTAATCATAATAACAACATTATCCGTAATAAATCATGTACATGTATTTGTTTCAACAAGCACATACAAATGTACATGTACATGTATAATGTATATATGAGACATACGTTATGAAAAATGTCAAGACTGGTTACCTATCAAACGGGTGATATACAGATTAATAAGTTTACAATACAGTACATACGTCTCAGCTTATGTAAATGATAAGGATGACCACAGTTCATTTCAAATATTTCATTCAGAGAATTACATAAATATTATATATATATATATATATATATAACAACAAACTAAGCCTACATGTATCAGTGTATACTGCCCATCGCCAGCCGTCGAAAAACTGTCTCGGTACCCTGTACATTGCGCGTGCATTGTGCATACTACGACGTTTACCGAGCATTGAATACATGTACATTTGTAGGTAACTCAGACGGGCATGGCTACATAACGGCTGGCGATCGTACAATTCGACCACATTTCAAATCCTGCCTATATCAAAGAAAATGTTTCACTGACAGAACGAATTGCCTTCTTTATTTTGATATATCATACATAACTACGATACTTTAAGTGGATATACCACGCACAAATGTATATATAAGATAAATGATTGTTCGCGCACAGCGCTAGCGAGAGCTTAACTAGAGTACATGTGAAATATCACGTGACTTATTGCGAATCTACATCACCGTATACCAAAATAGATATAAACATATATATTGCACTCATATTTTGCTCAGTTGTCATCGCTGTGAGCTTCGCAACTTGTAGATATGTACATATGTATGCAAAATAGATAAATGTTGGTGGTTTGATCTCTTAATCTTCCGTATGCTGCATAAACTGATGGTTTTGTTTTCTATTATTCATGTAGTTAGTATAATTGACATCCAAACTTAAATATTTCATCAACTACGTCTTCCCCCATGTTATTGACACCAGCAAATATTAAATCTGAGAACTACTTTTTATTTGAAAATGGTAACCTTTAGGTCAAAACAGGCCAAATTGAGTCATGTTCCTCTTTCATACGATCCAGCTAACATGTACATGTACTGTATGTACACCAAAAAGACAAAACAACTTAGAAATATATCAGAATACTCAATCTAATTAAAATCATATGTACATTTGCATTTTGCACTACGCTACTCTCCGTATGAACATTTTTAGATACAAGATGTTGTATAAAAAATAACTTTGTGTTTAACCTTTTTCTATGATTATACTTTAAGATCCATAAAATGTATTTTTGTTAAACTAAACTTCATTACTTACGCTACCAAATTACTCTTGATTTGATACTTACACAAGCAGAGAACAACTCAAGCAAGTGAATACGAAACATATTTTGTAACCGTTACATTACATATTTACTGATGTTACATCCACCAATCAGTGATTACATATTTACTGATGTTACATCCACCAATCAGTGATTACATATTTACTGATGTTACATCCACCAATCAGTGATTACATATTTACTGATGATACATCCACCAATCAGTGATTACATATTTACTGATGTTACATCCACCAATCAGTGATTACATATTTACTGATGTTACATCCACCAATCAGTGATTACATATTTACTGATGATACATCCACCAATCAGTGATTACATATTTACTGATGTTACATCCACCAATCAGTGATTACATATTTACTGATGTTACATCCACCAATCAGTGATTACATATTTACTGATGTTACATCCACCAATCAGTGATTACATATTTACTGATGTTACATCCACCAATCAGTGATTACATATTTACTGATGTTACATACACCAATCAGTGATTACAATGTACATATTTATTGATGTTACATCCACCAATCAGTGATTACATATTTACTGATGTTACATCCACCAATCAGTGATTACATATTTACTAATGTTACATCCACCAATCAGTGATTACATATTTACTGATGTTACATCCACCAATCAGTGAAAAATCTAAACAAAATCACAGAGGAAAAAATAACCCGGAATAAGTTAAATCTTCTTTTATAAGACAGTTTTTATGACTGATATGAGAACAAATGAATGTTTAAAATGACACTCCTGTCGACAGACCTGGTCGTAGACTAGCCACTCCGTGTGCTGCTGAGGTCAGCATGGTCAATCTCTCCTCCACTGTTTCTATCACAGACATTGATGTCATTGGATAAAAGTTTCCTTGGATTTTCAGTTTCTTTCTTGTTTTCCTTTTGTGCATCTAAATGAGATTAACATCAAAGACTGTTAACAGTAAAGTGTTTAAGATTAGACAGTGTAATTGGACAAACCAGAGCACAATAATATAATAAATAAGTGATTTTCACAAGTTAATACCTGGTAATTTTCAATAATCCAAATACTGTATTGATAAATATCTTCAATAAAGATTCAATATACACAATACTGGTACTGAACGTACAGTCACATTCTTAGACTAATTGTTATAATTTTTTTTTTATATAATATAAAATTGATTTCTAACCATCTAATTCAGATTTGCTAAAAGAGTCTATTTGAAATGAACATATTGTTCATGGATTGTTTATACTAGGTAAATAAAATATTTTATTGCACACAACACCTGCCGAGGATTCCCTACCGACCTGGAACCCGTTGAGGTCCACACAGAGTCTGTTATCAGGGTCCACCACTGTTGTGTCCAGTCGTAACACCAGCTCAGTGTTGTTCCACTGACCGTCTCTCATGTCCACCACATTGTCCACATATACACCAGCTGATATAAAAATCAAAATTTACCTCTTGTCTACCATAAGTCATTTTCTCATATATGCCTATTAAATAAGTACCGTTTTTAGTAACTAGTTTATAAAAAGCTGATAATATATCAAAACATTTGATAAAAATTATTGAGGACATAAAAAAAAAAAAAATCAAGCTCCTAATCCAAAAGACTGATTTTGAGAATGAACTCTCCCTATATTTCTGTATTTTTCTGTCATATTCCCTATTTCGATAATACAAAATAAGTATAAAGTGAAGATTGATTTAACCTCACTTCAACATGATTATTTTCTACACCCGTGATTTGTATACAGTGTTTCTATATGATTTGTAACTAACCAGATTCTTTGTGAAGAGTTGTGGTGTGAACAATGCCAGACTGCACAGCTAAAACCTTGGACATAATAGGACCTTCCACTACGTAAACCTTTACACTGCCATCAAGGACAGGCTGAGGAAAAAGACATATCAAAAACACATTTCAATTACAATATATAATTATTTAAATCATGACAAGATTATAGTAGTCAATATGAAACAATGTGTGACTAATTAAGATTTTCTTTAACTTTTATGTATGATTATTACAAAACATAAGTATTAGTTATTCTTGTTTATACCAAGACAATCTGATGGGATAGAAACCAATGATTTCTCATATATTAAGTACATATGTAGAATATACTTTTGATACACTCTTGGCCTCCCATAATAGTAGATACTAATACACTCCTGGCCTCCCATAGTAGTAGATACCAATACACTATTGGCCTCTCATACCAGTAGATACCAATACACTATTGGCCTCCCATAGCAGTAGATACCAATACACTATTGGCCTCCCATAGTAGTAGATACCAATACACTATTGGCCTCCCATAGTAGTAGATACCAATACACTATTGGCCTCTCATACCAGTAGATACCAATACACTATTGGCCTCCCATAGTAGTAAATACCAATACACTCTTGGCCTCCCATAGTAGTAGATACCAATACACTCTTGACCTCCCATAGTAGTAGATATGAATACACTTATAGCCTCCCATAGTAGTAGATACCAATACACTATTGGCCTCCCATAGTAGTAGGTACCAGTACACTCTTGGCCTCCCATAGTAGTAGATACCAATACACTCTTGGCCTCCCATAGTAGTAGATACCAATACACTATTGGCCTCCCATAGTAGTAGATACCAATACACTCTTGGCCTCCCATAGTAGTAGATACCAATACACTCTTGGCCTCTCATAGTAGTAGATACCAATACACTATTGGCCTCCCATAGTAGTAGATACCAATATACTCTTGGCCTCTCATAGTAGTAGATACCAATACACTATTGACCTCCCATAGCAGTAGATACCAATATACTCTTGGCCTCCCATAGTAGTAGATACCAATACACTATAGGCCTCCCATAGTAGTAGATACCAATACACTCTTGGCCTCTCATAGTAGTAGATACCAATACACTATTGGCCTCCCATAGTAGTAGATACCAATACACTATTGGCCTCCCATAGTAGTAGATACCAATACACTATTGGCCTCTCATACCAGTAGATACCAATACACTATTGGCCTCCCATAGTAGTAGATACCAATACACTCTTGGCCTCCCATAGTAGTAGATACCAATACACTCTTGACCTCCCATAGTAGTAGATATGAATACACTTATAGCCTCCCATAGTAGTAGATACCAATACACTATTGGCCTCCCATAGTAGTAGATACCAATACACTCTTGGCCTCCCATAGTAGTAGATACCAATACACTCTTGGCCTCCCATAGTAGTAGATACCAATACACTATTGGCCTCCCATAGTAGTAGATACCAATACACTCTTGGCCTCCCATAGTAGTAGATACCAATACACTCTTGGCCTCTCATAGTAGTAGATACCAATACACTATTGGCCTCCCATAGTAGTAGATACCAATACTCTATTGACCTCCCATAGTAGTAGATACCAATATACTCTTGGCCTCTCATAGTAGTAGATACCAATACACTATTGACCTCCCATAGCAGTAGATACCAATATACTCTTGGCCTCCCATAGTAGTAGATACCAATACACTATAGGCCTCCCATAGTAGTAGATACCAATATACTCTTGGCCTCTCATAGTAGTAGATACCAATACACTATTGACCTCCCATAGCAGTAGATATCAATATACTCTTGGCCTCCCATAGTAGTAGATACCAATACACTATTGGCCTCCCATAGTAGTAGATACCAATACTCTATTGACCTCCCATAGTAGTAGATACCAATACACTCTTGGCCTCTCATACCAGTAGATACCAATACACTCTTGGCCTCCCATAGTAGTAGATACCAATACACTCTTGGCCTCCAATAGCTGTAATTACTGATACAATTATAGCCTCCCATAGCAGTAGATATTTTACCAATAAACTCATGGCCTTCCTTATACTACAGCCCTGGTTTCCCTTAGCAGTAGTAGATATTACATCACAGTTGTCTTCTTTTGATATTTTACCAATCTCCTCTCACAGCTGCAAATGATAGAAAGTCAGGGTATTCTACCAATCAAGGCATTATATGATATTCTGACTATTAATTCTACAAGGTCCATGAATGCCCCTGGGATATACTGCTTACCTTTGCTGGTCCATCAGGTTGAAAGGTGTACGCCCCACTTTTATCTTGGAAGACATTATACTTTGATCCTGTTCCATAAGTCATGAACTTGACCTCTGACCTCAATGTTTGCCCATCAGATTTTCTTGTGATATACTGAAGAACCAATGACATTAACTAGCTTGGTGAAAACAGTGTACAAAAAACATCATGCCCATCAAACCTTTTCTATATTGATGGAAAGATGGGAATTTTCCACATTACTTTTTTTCAAATCTCTTCGATTTGTCAAGTACATTGTAACTTCAATTTTTGGTTGATAACTTGCGCCAGCTTAATATTTGTACAGTACTGATATTATTTATACAGTGGATCCAACTTATTGTTACATGTATATATATAATATCCAATATCATAATATTCTGCTTATTATACAGTAATATTATTTCCATGTACCATGAATTAAAAAAATTCTTAATATAAATTAAGTAAAAATATCCTGTTTATTATAAATGATATGGTCCAATGTGAATCCTGCTTATTTTAACATTTTTTTTCTATCCTTAATTATTTTTGTTAGCTGTAACCCCAGGTAAGTGGTCATATTTGACACCTGGACAAGTCATTAGCTAATTACTGCCTGAGGATGGCACTGGAAATGGTTCCTACCAAGCATGTAAATGTGATTGTCATAAATATGCTGTTGGACGAATGCATTCTGAAATTTTAATTAATTCTATCTACTGACATCCCAAAGGCCAATATATTCACTGAAATACCAGTTTTGCTTGGACTAAAAAGCTGACCCTGCCTGACTGCAGTTCATGTGACTGTCATGTGATGAGCATCTCACCGCAAAATGTTATGTTTATGAGGAGGTAACAAAATTAATGTTTTGATCAGAAATTCGACAAATCATCATAAATGATGTATTATTTCAATCTAAAACTGATCCATTCAACTGAATGTTACATTCCAATACTTCTCTGAGTCCAGTTTAATATAATTTCGGACCGAGATTGAATTTGAACGTAGAAATATGCTGTGGCATTGTACCTTGATTTTGATGACATAATTACAAATATATCAACATCTTTATCAATTGATTATCAATTAATTCAATAATTTTTATATCAGTTGTTACATAATTTTTGTATAATCATGTTATTTTTGTGTTTTTCTCCTCTTTCTACACTTAGTCGTAAGTCTTACAATCGTAATGGGCCCAAACTTCCAGTTCAAGGGGCATATAACTGCTTGCTCGGTTATTATAATATCCCAGTTATTATAATAGTTTTCTCTAGAAAGTAGAATATAATAATAAGTGGGCTCCACTGTACTGGTGTTTGACTTCTGACATTGTGCTTATATTTGACATTACAGTCAAAACACAAAGGTAGACATACAATTACATCACATGATGTGGGTATGGACCACTTCTGTCCTAATTACATCACATGATGTGGTTATGGACCACTTCTGTCCTCCTAATTACATCACATGATGTGGTTATGGACCACTTCTGTCCTAATTACATCACATGATGTGGGTATGGACCACTTCTGTCCTCCTAATTACATCACATGATGTGGTTATGGACCACTTCTGTCCTCCTAATTACATCACATGATGTGGTTATGGACCACTTCTGTCCTAATTACATCACATGATGTGGGTATGGACCACTTCTGTCCTCCTAATTACATCACATGATGTGGGTATGGACCACTTCTGTCCTCCTAATTACATCACATGATGTGGGTATGGACCACTTCTGTCCTAATTACATCACATGATGTGGGTATGGACCACTTCTGTCCTAATTACATCACATGATGTGGGTATGGACCACTTCTGTCCTCCTAATTACATCACATGATGTGGGTATGGACCACTTCTGTCCTAATTACATCACATGATGTGGGTATGGACCACTTCTGTCCTCCTAATTACATCACATGATGTGGGTATGGACCTCTTCTGTCCTAATTACATCACATGATGTGGGTATGGACCACTTCTGTCCTCCTAATTACATCACATGATGTGGGTATGGACCACTTCTGTCCTCCTAATTACATCACATGATGTGGGTATGGACCACTTCTGTCCTCCTAATTACATCACATGATGTGGGTATGGACCACTTCTGTCCTCCTAATTACATCACATGATGTGGGTATGGACCACTTCTGTCCTAATTACATCACATGATGTGGGTATGGACCACTTCTGTCCTAATTACATCACATGATGTGGGTATGGACCACTTCTGTCCTAATTACATCACATGATGTGGGTATGGACCACTTCTGTCCTAATTACATCACATGATGTGGGTATGGACCACTTCTGTCCTCCTAATTACATCACATGATGTGGGTATGGACCACTTCTGTCCTAGTTACATCACATGATGGGGGTATGGACCACTTCTGTCCTCCTAATTACATCACACGATGTGGGTATGGACCACTTCTGTCCTCCTAATTACATCACATGATGTGGGTATGGACCACTTCTGTCCTAGTTACATCAACTGATGTGGGTATGGACCACTTCTGTCCTCCTAATTACATCACATGATGTGGGTACGGACCACTTCTGTCCTCCTAATTTCATCACACGAGGTGGGTATGGACCACTTCTGTCCTCCTAATTACATCACATGATGTGGGTATGGACCAATTCTGTCCTAATTACATCACATGATGTGGGTATGGACCACTTCTGTCCTCCTAATTACATCACATGATGTGGGTATGGACCACTTCTGTCCTCTGGCTGGCCTAATTTACAATGCCTCCTTACCATATGATGTATTAACCAATCCTGTCCTATGAATTTTGGTAATTTTGATGCTGATATCATAAGTTTAAAGCTTGATATTATTTATACCTACCTGCAGTTTCCCTGTACAGGTAGAAAACGATGCCAACAGGTATGAATTCTCTATGGTGAATAACACATCCTTTATAACTGATAAGGTGAAGTCTGGGCTATCACTGTCACTGTACAACAGATAACGTGATAATGACAAGTACACTACCAACAAACAGCAGGGAAAATAACATACCTTAAACTTTGTAAACATACATGTGTATTTGACAAATAATAAGATTATAACATCAGTTTGGTTTGGTGTGGTTTATTTTGTTTAACGTCCTATTAACAGCTAAGGTCATTTAAGGACGGCCTCCCGTGTGTGCGACATGCATGCGTGTGGTGAGTGCGTATGTGTGTTTTGGGAGGCTGCGGTATAAGAACAAGATTGTTCAATATATGGTATTATTTATGGAGACTCAAGTAACATGAAGACGAGGAGCTACATACATCAACATTATAGTTATCATAAACAAATTGTGATGTAGAGCGATATGTATACGAGATATGTGACCTTGAGACAGAGAGATATGCAAATTAGATATGTGACCTTGAGACAGAGAGTTATGTAAATTAGATATGTGACCTTGAGACAAAGAGATATGCAAGTGAGATATGTGACCTTGAGGCTGAGAGATATGTACATGAGTTATGTAACCTTGAGATTGAGAAATATGTAAACATGTATGTGACCTTGAGACAGAGAGATATGTAAATGAGATACGTGACCTTGAGACGGAGAGACATTACCATACCTGAAATCTGGCATTTGTGACAGTGGCACTGAAAGTGTAGCCATAGTCGGGAGATAATCACTATCACTTATCAAGGCAAAGGTTCTGATTGACAGGGGAGGTAAATCTACTTCAAATACCAGCTGGAACAAAAGAAACAGATTAATTAACAAATTGATTGTATTCATCTAATTTTCTATAAATTTCATTTAAAATCTAGAATAAATCAACCTTTACCAAACACGTGTACTGTCTATAGTGTAAGATCTAGTTCCAAATTAGTCATCTTGGCCTTTAAAATACCGAAGCAACACAAGTATAAAGTATGCTCACTATCAAGCATTAAACACAAGCATTAAACAGACAAAATGAATTACTAATTTTTTCAAGAAATAAACTAATCTATGATTTGTTTGCTTGATTATTACCTTCACATCTGAAATACTTCAATACCTCATAAACATCCAGTTGAAGTGTGCCTTTGGTACTCCACACAGGATTGACCTGACAGGATAAGTATTGATGTGTGCTCCGGTCCATGACCTTGACCTTTGGCTCTGTAACACGTAACACCACCACATCTTTTCTCCTATGTGGGAGACTGTTGTACACCACGATATGGACCTGGTACATGTTCTGAGACCCGTCTATTACAATAGTTTTCCTTGTCAGAAGCTTGTCATAGCTAGTCCATTCACTCATCTATAATTTGCAATTATATCTTTAGGGAAAAAAACATCAATATTTCATTCTTTTACTTTTAAAATTCTATGATGAAAATTCTGCATAAACATAAAAATTGATAGGTGTAACTTTGTCTGACTAATTTGGTAGTCTACTTTTTCATTAAAGACAGCAACCTTCAATCATGGCTGCTGTTTTGTTATTAGCCTCATATCTTTTCTGTATTTTTCATGTAAGGCATAAACAGAGATCAGCCTACATCCAAAATCAGTATAAAACCAAAGTACATAAAGTTTATGTGAACACCACTAGACGCTGATCAACAGTATTACACCATTCCTCCATTGCTCTGTCTATTGAGGTAAACAGAGATCTAGCTAATTCAGTAATGTCTGTCCTATAGGGTTTAGCAGGATTATCTTAAATATACCTACCAAATGCACTTCTACAGGATTAACATGGTCCTTGGCATTAAGCATGTTTGCCATCAGTGAACCAAGTGAAGTAGAAAGACCATCAAAAGCACTCTGCAATCTGTAGGTAGGAACATATCTATATACAACATGTTAACAATGGGACCAACATAAAGGAAAATAGTTGTTTTACCATTGAATTTATCAATCAAATCTACAGGCCACAGAAAGTTATAAAATATTCTTACTATCATGCCTATAGAAGATTATGTACAGCCATGCCTGCAAGAGATTCCATATTGCTATAACTACAAGAGATTTTGTATTGCCAAGATATGCCTACAGGAGATCTGTTATTGCCATGACTACTAGAGATTTTGTACTACCATGCCTTAGATTTGTTATTGCCATGACTACAAGAGATTTTGTACTGCCATGACTACAGGAGATCTGTTATTGCCATGCCTACAGGAGATCTGTTATTGCCATGACTACAGGAGATTTTGTACTGACATGCCTGCAGGAGATTCCTTATTGCCATGCCTACAGGAGATTTTGTACTGCCATGCTATGACTACAATAGATTTTATACTGCCATGACTACAAGAGATTTTGTACTGCTAGAGATTTTATTACAAGATATTTTCTCACCTGTCTCCATAATCTCTAACAACTTTTCTTTTTGAAGTTCCAGTAATGGCGTCATGGTGTTGAAACAAAGACAATGTCTGTCTGTAGGACTGGAGCTTGGTAGAATCTTTCAGTATTTCTACTATGTGTTCAATTGTTCTTGTGTGTATTGCCTGGGCAAGACACAGAGAAAACAGAATTTCCACTGACCTGTTAACAATTACAACCAAAAACTAAGGGTATTATAAAACAAGCTGGCACAGAATGCCAAATATTTTCTTTGTGACAGAGGAAAGCATTCATATGATATTCAAGTCATTTATTACTCAACTTCAAAATTTATCAAGATTTGAAAAAAAATATGACACAGCATGAAGTTGGACCAAAAAGGAACTATTTTTGCTATAACACATTCTGAAAAAATTCTGGTGTGATGGACAAATAAAGTGTAACACTTCAAGCCTGTGCCAGACCACTTCATGGTGAGGGCATGAAACCTACATGCATGTAGAACAGAATTGCCATCTTTTTATTATAGTATCATAGTATCACAAACCAAAACCTTCGAAAATAAATTGTTTAAGTCTGTAAACTTATACATGTGGCCAATATATACAACCTAATGAGTTACTACCTGAGAATGGCTTGGAGTTTGCGAGACATGTGTTTAAGGTGTGGCCTGGATGTGTAGTAGCCACTCCAGTACTGGTCAGAACGGTCAGTATAGGTAAAGAAGTCTCCGGCCAGTGTAGGTATATTAAGTGCTGATCTCTTTTCCACTGCGGTAAAATAATCACTCAGTGTTCCGAATCTTATCTGTAAAATAATGGAAGAAAATCACAAGTGCTGAAGTATAAAAAGATTAGAAATAATGAGGCAGGCTGGACCTCTATATTTAACCCCTATATTGTGTTTGGTACTGGCCTTAAACTAAGGTATATGGCAGAACTCCTACAAGGGCTGATTGATAAGTTGTGAGCCTCGTATTGAAGGAGGTACTCAAGGATGTTCTTTTTAAGTCCTACTGCTCTCTGACTATAAAGGGCGGTTTACCCAAGGACTGGTCTCATTTGGTTAATTTATATCACAAGGTAGTACTCTAAAGTAAACAAGACAAGCAGGTTTTGAAAAATGGACAAAATCGGTTAGGGTTAGGGTGAAAGAATCTCTCATTACCATGGCTACCATTCACAATGGTGGCTTTAAATTGATTGAGCATCCGCCTTATGCACCTGATCTCGCTCCATCAGTCTTTAATCTTTTTCCAAAACTTAAAACAGCTATTTCAGCCACCCTAATCCTAACATGCAGTGGATGGCTTTCAGAACAGCCAAGAAAAGGAGTTCTATAAAAGCAGCATTTAGGCCCTTAAACACTGCTGGCAAATATTAAAGTGTAATGATACTGAAGGGGATTATGTTAAAAAATAATACAATATGTATGGCAAAATTCAAATCTCTCAATATGAGGCTCACAAATTAGCCCTTGTACACATACTTATTTTGGTGCACTTCAATTTCGTGTCATGAAGAGTTAAAGCGTCGAAGACTTACCATAACAAGAGGCCCATGGGCCTTAACGGTCACCTGAGATTTGAAATATTTCAGTTAATTAAATTGACCATTTTTGGCCCTGCCCATCAGCCCCTAGGGGTCAGTCAGGGCAAACATGTGCATATTATCAAGCTTTCATCCCATGCTGCAGATGTTAACCAAGTTAGAATTAATTCCAAATGAAATCAAACAAATCGGTCAAAAATGTGATTTCCCTATATAAACTATAGTAAAATTTACCCCCTCCCCAGGGGTAAATGTGTGACCCCAGGGTTATGAAATTCACAATTTTAGTAAAGCACCTTAAGACCATTCCATCTATAAACAGTATTTGATTCTATCTTATTTCGGTCTGAAAAGAAGATTTTTGAAATTTCAGTCAATTTGGCCCTTTTTAGCCCCGCCCATCAGCCCCTAGGGGTCAGTCAGGGCCAACATATGCATACCCTCAAACTGCCATCCCAAGCTGATAATGTTAACCAAATTAGAATGAATTCCAATAGAAATCAAACATATTATAGTCAAAAATGTGATTGCCCTATATAAACTATAGTAAAGTTTACCCCCTTTCAGGGGCAAACTTGAGACCCCAGGGTCATGAAATTCACAACTTTAGTAAATCACTTTTAGACCCTTCCAACTATAAAGAGTATTTGATTCCACCTTATTTTCGTCTTGAGAAGAAGATTTTTGAAATTTCAGTCAATTTGGCCCTTTTTAGCCCCGCCCATTAGCCCCTGGGGGTCAGTCAGGGCCAACATGTGCATGCCATCAAACTGTCATCCCATGCTGACAATGTTTACCAAATTAAAATGAATCCCAATAGAAATTAAACAAATAAAAGTCAACAAGAGATCCCAGAGGGATCTTGGCGCCCACCATTGAATGATCTTTATAGGTTCCATGTCAGATTGATCTTTTCTCTACTTTTCCCTTCCTCTAAGTGTTACTAATCAGTGTAAATTCAGAAACAGCCCTCTAGTACTTTTCAAACAAGGGGAACCTATATATAAAATTTAAGATTTAGCGATAATGGCTGTCTGTCGGCCATGTTATTTTCGGATTGGTCCCAAAATGCAACACCAGGGACCAAGGGGAACCTACATATGAAATTTGAGAAAGATCCCTTCAGTACCTTCTGTAAAATAGCGATAACAAACTTCAATTGTCAAAATACAAGATGGCTGCCTATCGGCCAGGTTGTTTTCTGACTGGTCTCAAAATCCAATATGCATAACTAGGCACAGAGGGCAACATACAAATGAAATTTGAGAAAGATCCCTTCAGCCATTTCTGATAAATAGCGATAACAAAATTCAATTGTCAAAATCCAAGATGGCTGGCTTTCGGCCATGTTGTTTTCCTAATGGTCCCAAGATGCAATATGCAGAACTACAGACCAAGGGGAACTTACAAAAAAGTTTGAGAACGATCCCTTCAGTACTTTCTGAAAAATAGCGATAACAAACTTCAATTGTTAAAATCGAAGATGGCTGCCTGTCGGCCATGTTGTTTTCTGATTGGTCTCAAAATGCAATATGCATAACTAGGCACTGAGGGGAACCTACATATGAAATTTGAGAAAGATCCCTTTCGCATTTTCTTAGAAATAGCGATAACAAGTTTCAATTGTCAAAATCTAAGATGGCTGCCTGTCGGCCATGTTGTTTTCCGATTAGTCTCAAAATGCAATATGCATAACAATGCACCGAGGGGAACCTACATATGAAATTTGAGAAAGATCTCTTCAGTACATTCTGAGAAATAGCGATAACAAACTTCAATTGTCAAAATCCAAGATGGCCGCCTGTCGGCCATGTTGTTTTCCAATAGGTATCAAAATGCTTTATGCATAACTAGGCACCAAGGGGAACCTACATATGAAATTTGAGAAAGATCTCGTCAGTGCATTCTGAGAAATAGCGATAACAAACTTCAATTGTCAAAATCCAAGATGGCTGCCTGTCGGCCATGTTGTTTTCTGATTGGTCTCAAAATGCTTTATGCATAACTAGGCACCAAGGGGAACCTACGTATGAAATTTGAAAAAAATCCCTTCAGTACTATCTGAGAAATAGCGATAACAAACTTCAATTGTCAAAATCCAAGATGGCTGCCTATCGGCCATGTTGTTTTCCGATTGGTCTCAAAATGTAATATGCATAACTAGGCACCAAGGGGAACCTACATATGAAATTTGAGAAAGATCCCTTCAGTACTTTCCGAGAAATAGCGATAACAAACTTCAATTGTCAAAATCCAAGATGGCTGCCTGTCGGCCATGTTGTTTTCCGATAGGTCTCAAAATGCGATATGCATAACTAGGCACCAAGGGGAACCTACATATGAAATTTGAGAAAGATCCCTTCAGTACTTTCTGAGAAATAGCGATAACAAGAATTGTTTACGGACGGACGGACGGACGGAGGGACGGAGGGACGGCCGGACGGACGACGGACCACGGACGCAGGGCGATTTGAATAGCCCACCATCTGATGATGGTGGGCTAAAAATGTGATTTCCCTATATAAACTATAGTAAAGTTTACCCCCTCCCCAGGGGCAAACTTGAGACCCCAGGGTCATGAAATTCACAATTTAAGTAAAGCACCTTAAGACCATTCCATCTATGAAGAGTGTCTGATTCCACCATATCTGAGAGTAGAGAAGAAGATTTTTTAGTCAATTTGACCCTTTTTAGCCCCGCCCCTCAGGCCCCTGGGGGTTGGGGACCATATAATTTACAATTTTGGTTGACCTTTGCCCATGGAAGCTTCCTGCCAAATTTCATGGAATTTGGTTAAGGGCTTTTGGAGAAGAAGTCGAAAATGTAAATTGTTTACGGACGCACGACGCACGACGGACGACGCACGACGACGGACAAAAGGGGATTAGAATAGGTCACTTGAGACTTTGTCTCAGGTGACCTAAAAAGACCATACTGTAAAAGTGGAAATGTTCGCGGCGTGGAAATTTTACAGTATACAGAAACTTCAATTAGCATAATCTTAATATATATAGCGGAAATTCTTCAAGAATCGATAAAATAAGATTTCCGCTAAAATACATACATTTACAGTATGGTAATTAACAATAAAATACTAATCTAAATTTTGACATTGTTCCAAACATCTTCATTTGAATAAAAAAAATCACCATATACAACAGGAAAATCTTTTATGCTACATGCATACAGGCATAGTCAGAATTTGTTTCCATAAATTCAAGATTAAATTTCACATCTTTTGGTAACACCAATATATAAATGATCTTTTCCTCTACTATCCTTCTTTTCCATCATCCTCTTACTAATTGGAAAACAAGCAGAACTTACTTATGAAGTCTAATTAGAAAGATCTAATTGAAGAAGAACTTTCTGAATAATAGTAGTAACAAATTCTACAACCTTCAAAATCCAAGATGGCCACTTATTGGCCATTTTTATTTCCAGACCTGACTCAAAATTGAACTCATACATGATATTGTGAAGTTTGAGAAATATCTCTCCAGTGTTCTTCCAGAAATAGTGGTAAGTAAACAAACTTTGATGATTGCCAAAATCTAAGATGGCAATCTGTCAACCATATCATTTTTCTTATCAGTACAAAAATCAAAAGGGCATGATTACAGAAAAAGGAAAACATTCATTTAAAATAAGAGAATGATCCATCTAGTACATCTCAATGGATAGTGATAACAAGAACTGTTTAGGACTGCATAACAATGGATGATGGAAGGACAGACAATGGACACAGAGACCTCTATAGTGATGATAGATCTGTTGATAGTAGGCTTAAATAAATGCAAAGTGAGTGGGAGCTCAAATAAATATACTCCCTTCCCTCTCATCAATAAAATAAATCTGGGTTGGAGAGATATCTTAAGATCTTGGTATATCTCAACATTGATTGCATCCCCTTACCTTTGTCTTCATCTGAGGGTTTGTGTTAATGTAGTTGATGAGTTTGGTGAGGTTACCAAACTGTTTGTCCCACTCTGTAGCATCACTGTAGTAGAAGTCGTCACCATGAGGAACTAGTAAAACGCCATGTTTATACAACTCTGCCTTCTTCTGGAACTCCTCCCACAGTTGTTCTGCACTATAACAAAGGAAAATGTAACAAGAAATAACTTATACATGTATATAGAAAAATCTAACTGAAAATCTCTTAAACCGTGATATACCTGTGTAACAGTAACTTCAGCATGTTGAATTTTTTTCTGATTTGCTAATAAATGTCTTTGTGATTTTATATGTTCTGATATCCTAAGTCAAATTGCATTGCTTAGCATGTGTGGAAAAACAAAGCTTTCCACCTGGCTTGTTACATGTACAATGCAATAAGTATCCATTCAGCAATAATTTTATTAATATGTACAACTGCCATAATTTTACCAGATATCAGTGTCGGGGGTAATTTTTTCCTTGAAGAGGTTCGATATATTCTTGTTGCAGCAGCTGTTTCAATATCTATTGTTATAACTAATCTTCGTTGCTTCCAATCTCATTCAAACTGTGTAAAACACTTTAGTGTGGTTGGTTTACACTTTACAAACCAGAACTGCTTAACTTTGATCAACTCTGGTATCCACAAACAAAACAGAAGCACATAGCCCCAGATTAATTTAGGAACTAGTATGATATTGACCCATGCTGATTCTGAAGTAATAACAGTTTTTCCAGTCTATAGGCAGATCATTAACAAATGTGCTCCCCTCACACACCCACAGCAATTTTTCTACAAGGTTTAATGATCATGAACTGAGAATTTCACGAAGGTGCAGCCATGCATGTGAATCTGCACAACATGAGATAATTGGTACAGTCACACCCATAAATGTGTATTAAATTACAACACTGCATGAACAAACATCATCACATAACTCATATACCTGTAACATTATCTAACCTGGCTCCTAATGGGAGTTAAATTCTTTTGTGATATGATATTTTGCAGTCATGTAATCATGCAACTGCAACTTCTGTACTTAACAGGTGCCCACAAAAGTAACCAGTTATTATAATACATTTATGTATAACACTTCTTTCTGTGTATTGATGATTGTTTAGAAGAACAATTTCATAAACTATTCTCCAAATTAAAAAAAATACTTTAGTATAAGAAGCGTAAAATAATATGTATCATAAAACATTACAATGTAGTTATATGATTTCATATATTTATTTTGTCCACTACTTACTTATCATTAGGATAAGTGATAACATGGTTGTGTCCTTGAGCAAGACACTTTACCTTAATTGCACTGGGTGGCATGTGATAAGCCTCTTATATGTTGTTCAGTGAGGTAGCCACCAGCTACTACAGAGGGACCTGCCTCATAATGACTTTAGCTGTTCATAAGACAACAAATGTAACCAAACAAATAAATAAATAATAAATTTTACATTAAGTTCCCAAATCTAAGGCAAGTGTATTGTGAAAGCTGCCATTCATACATACAGATAAGCCACATTGCTGTCATCAACACGAATGGGTGGCACTGCTTGCATTCCATAGTAACACTTGTTTCTGATGAAATCTAATTTGCAGCAGATTTGAGGATCAGGGCCACAGGAAAATGGTACAGCATAGGACAGGAAGGGCATCATGTGACATAGACTGGCAGTGGTATGTGTCTGGTCTACAAAAAGAGAAAAGAAACCATTAAACACCTACAGAATGATACAACATTTGGTCTACAGGGAGAAATAGAACATTTAACACCTACAGAATGAGACAACTTTTGGTCTACAGGGGAAAATATAACATTCAACACCTACAGAATGAGACAACTTTTGGTCTACAGGGAGAAATAGAACATTTAACACCTACAGAATGAGACAACTTTTGGTCTACAGGGAGAAATAGAACATTCAACACCTACAGAATGAGACAACTTTTGGTCTACAGGGAGAAATATAACATTTAACACCTACAGAACGAGACAATTTTTGGTCTACAGGGAGAAATAGAACATTCAATACTAACAGAATGAGACAACTTTTGGTCTACAGGGAGAAATATAACATTCAACACCTACAGAATGAGACAACTTTTGGTCTACATAAAGAAATAGTTAGTCAAGCTAAGGTTCTTCCATTTTAACATTCCAACACACTAGAAAGACCTTTGTATCAACATATTACGAAATATCACAGTCGACACCGTGTATGTGGGCTTCTATTAGATTACATATTTGACTCCTTTTGATCATAAAAATGTCTCATTATCATTTATGAATTATAAATGCCTTCTTCTTCTTCAATTGTTATGGAGATACAATGTGTATGAATTATGATAATGATAAAACATAACAGTTAACCGTGAATCACTGAAAACTCCTGACCACAGTTAGGGCTGAAGAAGGCCATCAGGTCGTGGTCGAAAGCTACCTGTGAGTGGAATTATTTGCTAAGGGACATTGTTTTACAAATTTTATTTATTACACTGCATGGTGACCATCAAAACCTCTCATGATTCAGTAACTTTTTAAAAAAAATACCCCAGGCCTGTGTCCAGTAAAACTCCAGGTTTTTCTCTGATGCCAAATGTTGCTTGACTGCATAACTAACTCTCTGGATAACCATTTTCTGGAGGTTTGATCGTTGTAGTAAGTAGGTCATTGTTGTGGAGTGACCAAATGGGTCAATAGCCCAGCTGATATTTGGTGTGATACCTACATTGTAAATGACAAAGTGATATTAATACCTACATTGTAAATATAACAAAGTGATATGAATACCTACATTGTAAATGACAAAGTGATATTAATACCTACATTGTAAATGACAAAGTGATATTAATACCTACATTGTAAATATAACAAAGTGATATTAATACCTACATTGTAAATGACAAAGTGATATTAATACCTACATTGTAAATGACAAAGTGATATTAATACCTACATTGTAAATATAACAAAGTGATATTAATACCTACATTGTAAATGACAAAGTGATATTAATACCTACATTGTAAATATAACAAAGTGATATTGATACCTACATTGTAAATACTGTATAACAAAGTGATATTAATACCTACATTGTAAACAACAAAGTGATATGAATACCTACATTGTAAATGACAAAGTGATATTAATACCTACATTGTAAATGACAAAGTGATATTAATACCTACATTGTAAACAACAAAGTGATATTAATACCTACATTGTAAATGACAAAGTGATATTAATACCTACATTGTAAATGACAAAGTGATATTAATACCTACATTGTAAATGACAAAGTGATATTGATACCTACATTGTAAATGACAAAGTGATATTAATACCTACATTGTAAATATAACAAAGTGATATTAATACCTACATTGTAAATATAACAAAGTGATATTGATACCTACATTGTAAATGACAAAGTGATATTAATACCTACATTGTAAATATAACAAAGTGATATTAATACCTACATTGTAAATATAACAAAGTGATATTAATACCTACATTGTAAATATAACAAAGTGATATTGATACCTACATTGTAAATATAACAAAGTGATATTAATACCTACATTGTAAATATAACAAAGTGATATTGATACCTACATTGTAAATATAACAAAGTGATATTGATACCTACATTGTAAATATAACAAAGTGATATTGATACCTACATTGTAAATGACAAAGTGATATTAATACCTACATTGTAAATGACAAAGTGATATTAATACCTACATTGTATATAACAAAGTGATATTAATACCTACATTGTAAATGACAAAGTGATGTTTAAACCTACAATGTAAATGACATAATGATATCAAATTAATACCTACATTGTAAACATCAGAATTATATAATTATTATGGTGACATATATAATAAACAACTTATTTATATATTGTCACACATTATCATGAACAGTTAAACAGAAAGCAGAAATTTCAACACTATAAATTGTTTGTTTTAAAACTATAATAGGTAATGATAAAGAACACTAACTGTACTTGGAAAACTAAATAAAACTTTATCTGACATACCTGGTTTTGTATCCAAATTCACAAATTTATTTCTTTTAAATTACAGAACTAACAGCAACTTACCAAATGGGAAAACTTGAGATACAAAATGTATTTCTTTTTGTCAGTCTACCTTTATCATAATATCAAGATTACAGGTGATATTCTCTAGTATATATCGTAACAGTCATTTGACCATAATATAGAAAACTATATCATTCTACAAACTATGTCCCTGAAAGACTGGTTTAGTTCTGTGACCCTGTTACACCACAACATCCAAGGTCATATAAAGACACTGGTGTCTAATAGAAACACCACCTAAAATAAAAATATTAAAGATATTTTACAAACTAGGCTTCGCATCTTTGGTTAAAACTAATGACTCTGTAGCATGTCTCTTGATTGTTGATTGACTTCAGGCTAGCTTGCCACAAATCACAAGATTTCCTTCAAAATTTAGACATGCATATTTCAAGCATAAGTTATTTATATTTATATATTATATTATATAATCCTGTGTAAATTAACTATTCTTCTATGTATACACATATTTCTGTTAGGTAGTATAGTCACCAGCTATTACAAGCCTTATGAAACTGTCTTAAAATTAATAAAATGAAAATGTAATTATCTCATAGTCTAAAAATACACTGAGCTAACCTGCTGAGGATTACTCCTATGACAAGCTAACTTCTGCAGCATTCAACACTAAGAAACATTAATCCTTTCACGGATATATGCAGAGCCAATTCTGGATCAACAATATGTATATATATATTTAAGTGATCTTATCCTCAGTGTCTGGTGAATTATATCATTGAAAACACCAGTTTGTAAAACAAAAGTGCTTTCATTTTCAATCTTTAGATGCTTTACATCATCTCTCAGTAGCTAGGCTGAAATGTTACCATATGTGGTTGCATGTATTTATCTATACAGAGAACTTATTGGCAATGATAACATACTAATTAACTACTGTAACAATACACGAGCTATATGGATATATTCATACTTTGTTGCAAAAGGGAAATACTTAATGCATGCAACTAAATGTTGTTTACATGAAAAGTCATTATTATAAATTATAGTAAATACTTTAAAATTATTTCGCTACAATGTTCATGGAAATACTCTTTAATGGCTAAAAGCTTGATGCAGCTAAATATTCTATACACTGCCATCCATACAAAAAAAAGACAACAAAAATCAAAATACATAAAAATTTTCGAGGAAATTATGGATGACAGTGTATATGTAAAGCTATGCAGCTAAATACTATAATACTAATAGTCTATATGAAAGCTTAATGTAGCTAAATATCATGAAAAGCTTAATTTAAACTTGATGCAATTATTATACAGGTATATACAATGTATATGGAAATTTCAATACTTTATACACTGAAATACTATATATGTCTGAAAAGGTAAATACTTTATGCATGCAACTAAATGTTGTTTACATGAAAAGTCATTATTATAAATTATAGTAAATACTTAAAATTATTCAGCTTCAATGTTCATGGAAATACTCTTTAATGGCTAAAAGCTTGATGCAGCTAAATATTCTATACACTGCCATCCATACAAAAACAAGACAACAAAAATCAAAATACATAAAAATCATATCATAATCATGTTTACTGAATTTCAAAATATTGTCTGTAAAGTTTCGAGGAAATTATGGATGACAGTGTATATGTAAAGCTATGCAGCTAAATACTATAATACTAATAGTCTTGTATACATTGTATATATGAAAGCTTGATGTAGCTAAATATCATGAAAAGCTTAATTTAAACTTGATGCAGCTGTATTATATATAAATGTACAATGTATATGGAAATTTCAATACTTTATCAATGAAATACTATATATTTATGAAAAGTTAAATACTTTACGTAGCAATACTTTATGCAGCTAAAAATGATATAAATGAAAAGTCGAATACTTTATGTAGCTAAAAATGATATGTATGAAAAGTTAAATACTTATGAAGCTAAAAATGATATGTATGAAAAGTTAAATACTTATGAAGCTAAAAATGATATGTATGAAAAGTTAAATACTTATGAAGCTAAAAATGATATATATGAAAAGTTGAATACTTTATGAAGCTAAAAATGATATACATTGTATATGAAAAGTTGAATACTTTATGAAGCTAAAAGCTGAACATCCCTATCAATCAGATCAGACTATTGCAGCCATTTCGAACCTTTAATGTTGGTGGTTGGAGGTGAATTTACCTACTTTGTATCACTATCATAAAGTACAAATATAGCCTGTTGGTAATACCACCAGCTATGATTGTCTTAGTTTAACTGACAGCATGTTGCCCCATATTGTTGGCAATCTTTAACAGTGTGTGTGAAACTGTTCTTGAGGTTACCACATGTAAAAAAAGGAAATTTATATACATTTTATAATGTCTTAATAGACTGGCCCCAGTCTCTAGAATATAAAAGTCAATTGAGCTTTATAAGGAATTTCGGTCTCATGATTTGTCAGATTATAATTAATATTCATATTCTTAATAATTATATATATTTGTCAAATACTAATATTAGATATTCTTAGGGGCTGGTGGCCAATCTACTGTCTTACCACAGTTTTAAGATACTTTTACCAGACCAAACAATATTTTATCAGAAATGTCCGTTACCAGTAGTCAGACACAGTTTGACACACCCTGTTTCAGTATAAATGGCAGCCATTTGACATAAAGTACATCTCTTATGAAGTGAACCTTAATTGCTATCTCAGCTTATCAGATACAACAGTGGCCATTGTGATACAGAAATTTACAAGTCAATGATATTTTCTATATCAATAATATGATAAATGCATCATTCTAAGAAGTGCCAACAAAATCTAAGCCTAAAAGAACCCAGGTAACAACTGTAGTGGTCGTGTCAGCCAAGAACAGTCAGTTTATATACTGAGATGCACAGCTTTATGATGTCACATGGATACCATGACCAGTTACGCAATCAACCTGGAGTATTTGACCATGGATGAAAACCATTCAGGTCTTTGAAACTACATTAAGTACACAGATTCAGTTACAGAGATGATGTACATTAAACTTCATTGTGGGGCTAAACAATTTTTTTTTTTTTTTTTTGCAAATTGAATGAATTCATTAAAGTTTAAACAAAACCTTCTCTGAAATACTTCATGTAACATACTTTATGTCAAATGCCTCATTGAAAATGCTAGCCTACTTTTCTGAATATATAACAATAATTCTGCACTGTGATTAGATAAGCTTACTGTAAAACTCACAACTAAATTACGGTGAAACATCAGACATTGCCTTGATCGGCCTACTGCCCACCTAGATAAACCTAAGAAAGTACAAACAGCTGCAGATATCTCAAAGAAAAATATTAAATGATAAGTGACCTTTACATAAACAAGTTATAAGCAAATTTTGTAGATTGCTGTTCATTTGACAACAGAACTATAAAATCATTGGATCATGACCTATAACATCTTCACTGGAATGCATACATTCTATTCTATATACATTTTTTGTAGTGTATTTGTCCTAATAAGGGTGCAGGGCACGGGTAATTGACTGGGGGGGGGGGGGGCTTATTACCGGTAGGTCATATACGGACAACGGTGCATGTATTACTGGTCATATAATGGCAGCTATTAATCAAAATCAAACAATATTAAAAATCTGGCATTTTACCTGGATTTCATGCATGTACAAGGATGATGTCATTTGTGATATTTTTCACTAAAAGTTTCAATGCATTCTTATCAAACCTGTAACTTACTATATTTATATAAAGAAATAAGCTCATGTCTGCCAATTGCAATAAATCCACCTGTGTATAGATCTATTGCAGTTCAGAATGAGTCAAGGTTAATGTGGGGGCCCCTGGGTTTATTACAGGATAAATATGGTAGTCTTGTATGACTGACAATGTAGTCAATCAGAATGAGGCCTGTCTTTAATTATCATGCAAAATTAAGAATGCATACATACAGTGTACATACAAACAATATGCCATAAGTTTTATAGAAATGATCCATGTCAGATAAAGTGATAATACAATCATGCAAATTTAAACATTCAATGAAATTACACCTAAACATATACCTACTGATGTACAGGTGACCAGTGCAAGAATGATTTAAATCATCATTCACCTTTAACATCTTTTTGTTTTCATAACCTCATGTGATGAATGATTTGATGTATTAATATTGGGCACATATTAAGTATTCAGAGGCAATGAAATAGGACTAACTTACTTAAGATATGTGCAGGCAAACTAATATACAGGAACTTCTGGCCCACAGTGATGCCAGGAATACTAGGTTCAGTGGTACTGTGATACACCTTAATCAGATGTGTTTGTTTGCTTGTTTTTGTTTAATGTCCTATTAACAGCCAGGGTTATTTAAGGATGTGCCAGGTGTTGGAGGTGGAGGGAAGCTGGAGTACCCGGCGAAACCACCGGCCTACGGTCAGTACCTGGCAACTGCCCAACTTAGGTTTCGAACTCACAACCCAGAGGTGGAGGGCTAGTGATAAAGTGTCGGGACACCTTAACCACTCAGCCACCGCGGCCCTAATCAGATGTGTACTGAGGGGATACTGGGAACCAGTGGTGCTGTGGTACACCTTAATCAGGTGTGTACTGAGGGGATACTGGGAACCAGTGGTGCTGTGGTACACCTTAATCAGGTGTGTACTGAGGGGATACTGAGAACCAGTGGTGCTGTGATACACCTTAATCAGGTGTGTACTGAGGGGATACTGGGAACTTGTGGTGCTGTGGTACACCTTAATCAGATGTGTACTGAGGGGATACTGGGAACCAGTGGTGCTGTGGTACACCTTAATCAGGTGTGTACTGAGGGGATACTGAGAACCAGTGGTGCTGTGATACACCTTAATCAGGTGTGTACTGAGGGGATACTGGGAACTTGTGGTGCTGTGGTACACCTTAATCAGATGTGTACTGAGGGGATACTGGGAACCAGTGGTGCTGTGGTACACCTTAATCAGATGTGTACTGAGGGGATACTGGGAACCAGTGGTGCTGTGGTACACCTTAATCAGATGTGTACTGAGGGGATACTGAGAACCAGTGGTGCTGTGGTACACCTTAATCAGATGTGATACTGGGAACCAGTGATACACCTTAATCAGATGTGATACTGAGGGGATACTGGGAACCAGTGGTGCTGTGGTACACCTTAATCAGATGTGTACTGAGGGGATACTAGGGACCAGAGAGTACTGGCACAAACAGATACATGCACTTCTTACAGTCACAAAGACAACCTACACCAAACACAAACAACTTTTAGGAAATTATTTCAAGTGACTGAAATATTTCAATACCTAGATTTTTCTGCAACCACTGGTGACCTTCAGTGAGCTGGGAAAGCATGGCTGCATAGTGAGTGGTAGCCTCATCTGTCATTACCCAACCACCTGTCACTATTTCTAGCTGACCACTTCTCAATACCCTGAAAAAAAAATACAATATGCATATGAGATTATGTCGTCATTTTGTTAAAATTGTTAAAAACACATCAAGACTATACTAAAAACACAAATTAACATTTCAACTGTACCATATACACAGGTATAAAATAAGATGCTGTCTCACTTCTGAGTATCCTAATTCATTATGAGTCGTGCATTGGCATTTCATTTTATGATTTTACAGTTAAAAAAAAAAAAATCCATGTATTGAAAGGAACAATTAAATGCATTTCAAATTAATATTACTCTTATATTGATTGTATTTCTGGAAATAAATTCCCACTCACAAATAATTCCCCTTGGACTTTAATATTTGAAACAGAAAATAGGAATGACGTCTGCAAATAAGTCCCCTCCCCAACTATTTTGTCTCGTTGGGAGGGCAGTTATATCAGGACGCATATTATATGAAGGTTGATATTCAAACTTGACAGGATTTGGTTTTGTCCTGCCCATCGACAGAAGAACAAGTGCTACATCATGCCCATACAAACCTGTTTAGCTTCAGCTTCCTGTCAGCAGATGCTTCTGTCCACCACCTAGCCAACCAGACAACATCTGACCAAATGAATGTCCAGTCACGATGAACTGTTAGTTTGTCCACAATCAGATCCAGAGTGGATGAGGTGTAGAGTCTATAATATTGGTCAAATGTCCTCAGCCAGCCTGAAAGTGGAAAATTGTCATAAGTATATAATAATACTTACTTAATATACCCAGTATGATCAATGAAGCAATGTTGACAGTATGGACAAGTAAATTGTCAAATATTGGAGACAATTCGCCCTTTTGTCAAGACACAATCAATTTCTTTTCTTCTTGTCTATGATGTTTGTAGGTCAATACTGTTTGAGCCCTTGTTGTGTTTTGTAAAGTAACTTTCTTGTTTTCTTTACAAATATTTTATTCTCCGTGCATGTAGGAGAATGTCAAAATATCAAGATAAACATTCAATTTCCCTATTTGTCTGTTTTAAGACTGTTTGAGTAAATTGGAATTCATACCATTTTATGGAATTACTTCCCTTTGTTTGATTACTCAGCAAATTTTCCCAAAAAGTTACTATTCTGTAACGATAAATTAATAGAATACATTTTTTTTTCAAAAGGGTTACTTCCCTCTGACACCTTTTAGATACATATATGTAACATATTGTGATATAATTACAAGTATAGTATGCTATGTGAGACCTGTCCTGTTTTAGGACAACACTTTTGTTCAGGGAGATGAACCCAGGGCTCCCCAACCCTGGCAACTAGCTCCTACATATACCAATTAAGGATGTGTGTACACAATTATTGCTTAGCCATAAGCTGCTGAGGGAATAAAATATGTGTACCATAATTTTGGTTTGTTTGGTTTGTTTTTGTTTAACGTCCTATTAACAGCCAGGGTCATTTAAGGACGTGCCAGGTTTTGGAGGTGGAGGAAAGCCAGAGTACCCGGAGAAAAACCACCGGCTTACGGTCAGTACCTGGTGACTGCCCCACGTAGGTTTCGAACTCGCAACCCAGTGGTGGAGGGCTAGTGTTAAAGTGTTGGGACACCTTAACCACTCGGCCACCGCGGCCCCTGCCCTTTTATGTACCATAAAAAAAAAGAAGTTTGCAGACATTTATTTCATTGCTTATATATCTGTTTTTAGTAATACATATCCAATGAACATCTGGTCTTAGAGTACAGGTAGCTAAGTCAATGTGTTCTTATGTTTCTACCCTTCATTTTACTATCTATAATGAAGGGTAGAAACATAAGAAAACATTGACTTAGCTACCTGTTTCCTGATAGGATTGAGGCAATACATTATATCTAACCTGTAGTAAACAATAACAATCTTACCTGTACTAACCAGATGTGTCCTGGTTTTAGGTAGTATGTCGACCTGTAAGATGGACACACAACCTACCAGGTAAACATTGACCTACCTGGATCCTGATGGGAATGAGGCACTATAATGATCTCCAGTGGTTTCACTCTCCAACTCTTCACCTTGACCACTTGGATCCAGCCACTCACAGAGAAGACAAAGTTAGGGTAATTGATCGGAATTCGGTCCCATTCCTTTTCCATCTTTTCAAATCAAAACAGTATCATATAATTATCATCCACTGTTTAGTGTAAGATATCAATACAGATGTAATACATACTTTGGGATGAAGTGTTCAATGGTTTGTTTCCAAGAGTACAGTTGTTACAGTAAGTACTAACAGTACATAGGATATTTTAAAACTAAATATGATCTGACATAAGTGAGAGTAAGGACAGGTAAATTGTCAAATTTTCAAGGCAATCTGACCTTTTATTAAGACACAAATATATTTCGTTACGAAACAGACACAGAGCATGAAATATTTGTTATAAAGACAATTTTTCATATTATATAAGAATGCTATTTTATCACTGTTTTTCATAGAAATGATAAACGGTTAATTCTAGCCACTAAGGTCTGGATACTACATGAAAAACATGGCTTTTGTAAAGGGCTTTGCACTCCGAAACGACACTGTACTAAAGTATCTGTTTTTTCAAGTGTGGAGAGGGAGAGGCACTATGGAAAAGATTAAGGGGAAAGTTCCCACAATAAAGCAGAATAATAAAACTTGCTTTCAGCCTGCAGAGTCAGAACATTTTCTAAAGATATCCGCAACTGTTGCAAGGCTGCTATACCACTAACAAACATCAATTGTATACTAAACTAGAACTAACTAAAATATGTCTAAATGGTAATGAAAAATATTACCTGAATGTCAACAGAAGCATCTTCAGGAGGACAAGTGCCATGTGACATGTGTCGCCATCTATCTTCATTGGTCATCTTGGCAACGTTTGAGTACGTAAATGAGAGCTTCGACAAATCCACAACCTCACAAGATGAGCTATTTGTTGTCTTCTGTAATGATAAATAAGGAAGTTATTAACTCACAAAACCAAAATGTAAAACTTGAATAATTATATACAAATCCAATTATATTCTTAATTCAAGTTATAAACGACCGGTATCAAATGTGTAAATATGAATTTGAATATACTGGGGTTAAAATTACTATAAGACCTACTGATCCTGACAAAAAAATTAACCATCTATGTTGGACAACCTGAAACATGTACTGTTGACATTAGTCATGAAGCAGAAAGAGCAAATGATCGATACTCACGCGTATATATCCCATCAGTTTGGTTACCGTCATCTTGTCGTCACCTAATAAATACATGATCCACATACTGCACATGAAGTACAGTCCACAAATACCTGCTAACAGGTACGTCATGTGTCGCCTCCTCATCTTCTTACCCAGCACTATTGTCCGTATACTAGACTATATTGTATCCTCCGTCCCCGACATCACATGTTAGCACATGTATAACCTTTGTAAAACAATGTACCTTATCCCAGGAACCATGGCGCCAACAGGTCAACTACACACAGAAAAGCTGGAAAGTAAAAATGACTCTATTTCATCATTTCACGATCCCTGCCACAATTAGATATGAATATAATATTAAGTACATGTTTTATATTATACATATTTAACTGAACATTAATCATCTATCACTGGATCATGATCAGATCTTTCCTATATGATGTTGGTGTGGTTGTTATAATTCCTCTGCAGAATCGGAGGAGCTTTCCCCCGGTGTTCAGCTTATGGATATGGGTTCAGTTGTGATATCTAATCAGTCAATGGCAGAGAATACATAACATCTTTCAAAATCAGTTGCAGATCTGGGGTGTGTGACTAAATCCCTAGTTTGTGTTTTCCAGCAAGCTGATATCACAGACTATCCTGTGTTGTTGTGGTTGTGTCATATAGCCAGGGTAAGACACATCTTACCCCAATCTTTAATTCTAGATATGTAGCAAATGTGACAGGCCTCCCCTATAAATATTAGGCTATATATCACAGGCACTTGCATATAAAATTTTCATTTTGAAAATTAATGATATCGCAGGGGCATGGGTTACTGTAGCTTGGGTACTGCAGGGCTCAAAGTGGATATTTTTACTAGGTGGCCTATTTGGCTACAAAGTCATAAAATCTAGGCGCCAATTAAAAAAGTAAGTCGCCAAAGCAGTAAAGTACCCAAGATGTCTTATAATAAATCTAAAAGAAAATCTTTTATTTCTTTAGTTCAGTTAAACATCTCTGTAACTTTTTCAATTGTTAACATCATTTTAGCGTTGACTGCAACCTTTGAAAGATTAACCAAATCGCAAATTTGCACAATAACTCATCGCCAATGGCAAATATAAGGCGCCATGGCCACTAAAATAGGCGCCACTTTGAGCCCTGTACTGTGAAAACTACAAGGTTGGCTACTCTGTCATGTGCGAAACTTCTTGGGCCAAACCATGCCAGAATATTGTTCATCACTTCTTCCTTTTAATTACAGAATAAAGTTTTTAAAGCAACCCTTTTATGGACTCTATAATCACAAACATTACCTTTTTACTATAAAAAGTAGGGTACACTTATAATAGCGTCAGGAACATTTAAATTATGTTAATTATGGTATTTCCAGACACAGGGGCTAGCAATCATATATATGGAATAAGAATATTAATAACAAGAAAAAATATGTAACAGCTAGTACAATATCTTATTGTTATTCATCATTGCTAGCCCCTGTATTTCAGTGAAAACCACTGAAAGTTAGTGCACTTTTACAAGATATCATTTTATGCAAATCCCATTTCTATTTCAGTTTAGATCTCACACAACTAATCAACCAATCATTTGTACCTAACAAAATGTGTTTCTGAGGTTTTAGCTATTTTCTTGAGTATGATTGACATGTAGAATAGGTACTGTACTTCCTATAGGTTTAAAAAGTCCTCTAGTGTTGTGCTACCCTCTTGAAATAAAGTTACTATTATAATTATACCCAGTACGTCGAGACTTGTGTTACTGACGTGGTCAAACTATTGACGTCAACCTTGATGTAACTATGACGTCACAGTCGTTTGTTCACTGTGATGTGATGATCATCTACACTGACATCACAGGGGCATTAGGCTAACGTCTCTCCTAACTGCATCCTTAGATCTATATCCAAAATTAGCCAGAAATATTCTGCAGGAAACACAGAAATATTAGTAATATACCAGTTTATCATTGCATCATTCTAAAAACCTTAATTCCATGAAAACATGACGCAGTATGCCTTTATCTACTGTAAACAACAATGAGTGTTAAAACAAAATTACCAGCTTAGAGCTAGGACCTAACGTTGATGTACCTTTCCGAAGGTCTGCAGTTGAGAGTTATCTCCCCTTGATCTTTGATTATAGGTGGCGTTCTGCAACAGGAAAATATTGTCAACAAAGATGGCGTACTGGTTCCACAGGAATCCGCTGAAAGCGACTACCGTGCTTACTTTTGAGTTACGAGGAGTATCAACAGATGAAAAGACAAGAAGGATTTTTAAGTAATGCTTTACTTTTGATTTGATCACTTTGTGATTTAACTCCATGGTTATATTTTATATCACCTGTCTAACTGACTCATTATGCCTCGGAGTCACGAGATCTCTGCATCATCATATTTTGGTAATTTGGTAATTGAAATATAATGTTTACATTGATTATAGTAATAAAAGAAATACTATAGTTGAGTAAAACTCAATTTTAAAATAATCATTGTTTGTTCGTTTATCGATTTCGAAATGACGAATCCAATAAGTAGGGAGAATGTAAACAAAATAAAAGCATTTTTATCCGACTTTTCAGTCAAGACGATTCGTACCTTAGCAGTTATACGTTTCGGCACAAATAAAGGTTTTCCCGTCCGTCTGCATGGGTACGTCGCAGGTCCCAATTCTGAATTTTGTGCGACGGAGAGAGAGAGGCATCGCCTTTATTGGCTCTGCTTTGGAAGGGATAGTTTAATTGAAACACTCGATCAACTGACAGAGCGGACACAATGTTTTCTTCTAGCTATAGGGGTGATCATGATTCAAATAAAAAAAAATTCTTGTGTTGTATAGTTTTATCAGTTTGGACTTGGTACTTGGTAGGGTTTGCTGTTGTTGGTGACAAATATATATGTCCACAATGTGACTCTTTAGATTGTTCCCCTTCCAGTACGATGCACATTTCCCAGGAATCCTATTTGTTTGGAATGTTGCAATTGTCAACCAGGAATGGATAGGTCACTGAATTCCATATTGGTCCAGTATTTACAGCAGTTTGTTATGGGGCACTGTCAAATGCTTTTGAAAAGTCCAATATGGCTGCATGCATCTGCCTAATTTCCTGCCTCGTATATATGCTTTAGTGAAGTCATAAAAGTTATGCGGCTGCCATGGTTAATTTTTTGTCAAGATCTTGTTTTTTCAAGATGATTTAGCATGTGCTTGCATTCCATATATTCCAGGATCTCATATGGGACAGATGTTTGGGAGACAGCTGGTTTAGATCTGTTGTTTTCTGCAGAATGTTTATGCACAGGATATTAGCATTGAGCCAGTCTGATTGTCTCGATTCCTTTCTTCTGTACTGATGTATTTTTGGTATATTGAATTATTTATTGATGTTAGTCTTAGGCCTGGTGCCAGTTGTTTCGCACATTCACTGAGGATTTTGCTGGGTTTATTTTCTAAAGAAGTTTTGTGACCCCATCCACCACAATATAGGTCTGGGATCGATACTCTAGCTGGTCTTGTTTTTTATCTCTGGCATTTTGTTGGTGTTGAATACTGATTGAAATTGTTTGATTAGTATTTCTGCTTTGCCTTTGCCGTAATTGATAAGTATATATGCCCTTTGCTTTTAGTGGAGCTACACTGATGTTGTCCTAGCTGTTTCCTTAATTTCACATATTTCCAGAAGGGTCTATAGTACAAATGTATTGTTTTTTCGAGCCCTTCTGATATGGTGTTGTTGTGACATACGTTTGCACTCTGTCTGATGTTGGTGGTAGTTGTTCCATTTCTTAGTCCTTTTACCTTGTCTGTACAGTCATGCCTTCCGTTGTAACATTTTTGTGGTTTATCCATGGCTTGTTTCTGTTGGGCTTGATCATTTTTCATTGAATATGTGCTTGACAACTTTGGCTCCGGATCCTAGCTCAGTCTGTCGATAGCCCATGTTGTTCTTGAGTTCTATGTCTTCTGATCATCCCAGTATGGTCATTTCAGTAGAACACATTATAATTATTGCGGTACCAAATTGCTTGTGGTCTTAATATAAAAAGCAAACTAGTAATATGAAGCCGACAAGACAACTGTACATCAGGCAGCAATGATGAGAAGGAATGTATAAAGAAACATCATTTCACTTGTGCAAAAACAGTATAAAAAGTAAATACAGACCTGCAGAATATTTTTATTATATATAAAAATTTGGAGAATTTTGTTTCATGATAAAAAGAGAAAAATTGATATAATGGTAATTGATAGGTAGGATTGATAGGAAGTACATGTATACCCTCTGTAACAGGTATCAAATCTGCTACTGTTACATTGCTGGTACAACTCGCATTCTACCTTCAATTTGAACTGAAGGGACATCTTTAAACCACACCTGAACTTGACCAACTGACCCATCTGTCTGATTTTTTCTTTGGTCTAATTCAATTATTGTTCATCTTGTCCATAGATATGCGTGCTATCTACAATATTTGCAGTTCCAACTAGATGTTAAAGCTAACTATTTGCCACATGGCTATCACAACAGTATCAATTTGGAGGTTTGCAGTTTGGTCTATTCAACAAAACAACGGAAATATTATTAATGAAGTTTTGTTCGGTTAAAGCATGCTTTCCCCTTGAGCTTTTAATCCTCCTTTTGGCAATTGTCAAATCATGATCAGATATAATCTGTTGTAGATTCATAATTTTGAGTGTGCTTTTTGTTTCCTCTACCTGTTCAATATCAATTTAATTTCTTTTAATTTCAGTGAATTGCGACAAACAAGGAATAAACTACTGGAGTTACTTACTGACCCGAACCATGATATTGTAACAGTAGAGAAGGCCACGTCTGATTACTTCTGCCTCCTTATGGGCCTCACACAGCCATTCGGAGAGGAAGGGGAAAACAAATTGAGAAAAGCAATCAAGTACAAATGGACCAATACACTTTTGGGAAATACTCCTATGTGAGTGTATATGGATATTTGATTCATGGTCTTTTTGGAAGAGTAAAACTAGTTTTTTAAGAGGAATAATTCAAAGATATGGTTTACCGTGTATTATATTTATACCCGGTATTTGTCAGGAGCTTTTGTGACCAAATTATTTAGATAACGCGAAACAATCCTGCATAAGACACATGTAAAATTAGTTAACTGAAATAGACCATTGAGTTTGAAATGAAAGATAAAAACATGGCTGATAATCAGTATAAAATATTATAACAGTTCTGATTCATGCACAGAGCATCTACAGAAATGCATTTTTCAAATATATAATAAAAAAAGTTGACCAGTCAAAACCAATTGACAGATCATTCTGAACTTTAAGCTACCATTCTAGCTTAAGCTTGTGACCCACCATATATGTATCTCCCCTATTTGATATAAGTGTTTGTATTTACAGGGAACAGTTTGATGCTGTATTCGAGGCAGCATCTATGGCCATCAACATAGCGTTGTGGTATACAAAACATGCTGCCAAACTGGCTGCTAAGGAAGAGTAAGTTGTTTAATTATAATACCATTGATTTAGACAGAGCTATGTCAAAACTTGTATATATTATACAAACCTTGAAATTACCTACAGAATTTCGTTATACAAATTTCACATTTCTTGCAAAATATTCAAGGTAAAAAGAAAGTTTCATACATTTACTCTTATATATTGTTATATAAATGAACTTAAAACAGAATGTCTGAAGGTAAAATATGAAAATTTATAATGAGAAGTGAATTTACATTCATTAGTACCTTATATCTTCATCATATTCAAAACACATTATTCAATTTATCTGTAATCTTGGTGAGAATTACTGATTATTGCAACTCCAAACAGAATGAAATTCATTGCTTAATAAACACAATTGATGTTGCACCTTGTAAAGATTTCAATTGAATTTGTATAGATGATCATAAGTTTTGGTGACACCATCAATGATAAATGTATATTACTGACATGTATGGACACTTTCTGATCTTAACATGTATACATTGCATTATGTAATGGCAGAAATCTTATTTAACCATTTACATCTAAGGTGCAGTTGCACTACAATGTTTTTATTATGTAAATTTCAGACCAGATATGGAGGAAGCAAAGGAGGTTCACAAGTGTTTGAGGATAGCTGCAGGTATATTTAAATTTGTCAAGGTAAGATATTAATAATTCTTCATGATTCTAGATACATAGGATAGATGATCTAGTGGTAAGAACCCTTGTGGTCTAGAGGTAGGGAGTTAGTGATCTAGTGGTAGGGGAGTTAGTGATCTAGTGGTAGGAAGTTAGTGATCTAGTGGTAGGGAGTTAGTGATCTAGTGGTAGGGAGTTAGTGATCTAGTGGTAGGGAGTTAGTGGTCTAGTGGTAGGGAGTTAGTGGTCTAGTGGTAGGAAGTTAGTGATCTAGTGGTAGGGAGTTAGTGATCTAGTGGTAGGGAGTTAGTGATCTAGTGGTAGGGAGTTAGTGGTCTAGTGGTAGGGAGTTAGTGATCTAGTGGTAGGATCCTGGTGGTCTAGTGGTAGGGAGTTAGTGATCTAGTGGTAGGGAGTTAGTGGTCTAGTGGTAGGAAGTTAGTGATCTAGTGGTAGGGAGTTAGTGATCTAGTGGTAGGATCCTGGTGGTCTAGTGGTAGGGAGTTAGTGATCTAGTAGTAGGATACTGGTGATCTAGTGGTAGGGAGTTAGTGATCTAGTGGTAGGGAGTTAGTGGTCTAGTGGTAGGATACTGGTGGTGTAGTGGTAGGAAGTTAGTGATCTAGTAGTAGGATACTGGTGATCTAGTGGTAGGGAGTTAGTGATCTAGTGGTAGGGAGTTAGTGATCTAGTGGTAGGATCCTGGTGGTCTAGTGGTAGGGAGTTAGTGATCTAGTAGTAGGATACTGGTGATCTAGTGGTAGGGAGTTAGTGATCTAGTGGTAGGGAGTTAGTGGTCTAGTGGTAGGGAGTTAGTGGTCTAGTGGTAGGATCCTGGTGGTGTAGTGGTAGGGAGTTAGTGATCTAGTAGTAGGATACTGGTGATCTAGTGGTAGGAATTTAGTGATCTAGTGGTAGAGGAGTTAGTAATCTAGTGGTAGGGAGTTAGTGATCTAGTGGTAGGGAGTTAGTGGTCTAGTGGTTGGAAGTTAGTGATCTAGTGGTAGGATCCTGGTGGTCTAGTGGTAGGAAGTTAGTGGTCTTGTGGTAGGAAGTAAGTGGTCTAGTGGTAGAGGAGTTAGTAATCTAGTGGTAGGGAGTTAGTGATCTAGTGGTAGGGAGTTAGTGGTCTAGTGGTTGGAAGTTAGTGATCTAGTGGTAGGATCCTGGTGGTCTAGTGGTAGGGAGTTAGTGGTCTAGTGGTAGGGAGTTAGTGATCTAGTGGTAGGGAGTTAGTGGTCTAGTGGTAGGAAGTTAGTGATCTAGAGGTAGGGAGTTAGTGATCTAGTGGTAGGAAGTTAGTGATCTAGTGGTAGGAAGTTAGTGATCTAGTGGTAGGAAGTTAGTGATCTAGTGGTAGGGTCCTGGTGGTCTAGTGGTAGGAAGTTAGTGATCTAGTGGTAGGGAGTTAGTGGTCTAGTGGTAGGGAGTTAGTGGTCTAGTGGTAGGATCCTGGTGGTCTAGTGGTAGGGGAGTTAGTGATCTAGTGGTAGGGAGTTAGTGGTCTAGTGGTAGGGAGTTAGTGATCTAGTGGTAGGGTCCTGGTGGTCTAGTGGTAGGGAGTTAGTGGTCTAGTGGTAGGGAGTTAGTGGTCTAGAGGTAGGAAGTTAGTGGTCTAGTGGTAGGGAGTTAGTGGTCTAGAGGTAGGAAGTTAGTGATCTAGTGGTAGGGAGTTAGTGATCTAGTGGTAGGGAGTTAGTGATCTAGTGGTAGGGAGTTAGTGATCTAGTGGTAGGGAGTTAGTGGTCTAGTGGTAGGGAGTTAGTGGTCTAGTGGTAGGATCCTGGTGGTCTAGTGGTAGGGGAGTTAGTGATCTAGTGGTAGGGAGTTAGTGGTCTAGTGGTAGGGAGTTAGTGATCTAGTGGTAGGGTCCTGGTGGTCTAGTGGTAGGGAGTTAGTGGTCTAGTGGTAGGGAGTTAGTGGTCTAGAGGTAGGAAGTTAGTGGTCTAGTGGTAGGGAGTTAGTGGTCTAGAGGTAGGAAGTTAGTGATCTAGTGGTAGGGAGTTAGTGATCTAGTGGTAGGAAGTTAGTGATCTAGTGGTAGGGAGTTAGTGATCTAGCGGTAGGAAGTTAGTGATCTAGTGGTAGGATCCTGGTGGTCTAGTGGTAGGGGAGTTAGTGATCTAGTGGTAGGGAGTTAGTGGTCTAGTGGTAGGGAGTTAGTGGTCTAGTGGTAGGGAGTTAGTGGTCTAGTGGTAGGGAGTTAGTGATCTAGAGGTAGGGAGTTAGTGGTCTAGTGGTAGGGAGTTAGTGATCTAGTGGTAGGAAGTTAGTGATCTAGTGGTAGGAAGTTAGTGATCTAGTGGTAGGGGAGTTAGTGATCTAGTGGTAGGAGTTAGTGATCTACTGGCAGGGAGTTAGTGGTCTAGTGGTAGGGAGTTAGTGATCTAGTGGTAGGGAGTTAGTGATCTAGTGGTAGGGAGTTAGTGATCTAGTGGTAGGGAGTTAGTGGTCTAGTGGTTGGAAGTTAGTGATCTAGTGGTAGGATCCTGGTGGTCTAGTGGTAGGAAGTTAGTGATCTAGTGGTAGGATCCTGGTGGTCTAGTGGTAGGGAGTTAGTGATCTAGTGGTAGGGAGTTAGTGATCTAGTGGTAGGGAGTTAGTGATCTAGTGGTAGGGAGTTAGTGATCTAGTGGTAGGGAGTTAGTGGTCTAGTGGTAGGGAGTTAGTGATCTAGTGGTAGGATCCTGGTGGTCTAGTGGTAGGGAGTTAGTGGTCTAGTGGTAGGAAGTTAGTGATCTAGTGGTAGGAAGTTAGTGATCTAGTGGTAGGAAGTTAGTGATCTAGTGGTAGGGGAGTAAGTGATCTAGTGGTAGGGAGTTAGTGATCTAGAGGTAGGAAGTTAGTGGTCTAGTGGTAGGGAGTTAGTGGTCTAGAGGTAGGAAGTTAGTGGTCTAGTGGTAGGGAGTTAGTGGTCTAGAGGTAGGAAGTTAGTGATCTAGTGGTAGGGAGTTAGTGATCTAGTGGTAGGAAGTTAGTGATCTAGTGGTAGGAAGTTAGTGATCTAGTGGTAGGAAGTTAGTGATCTAGTGGTAGGAAGTTAGTGATCTAGTGGTAGGAAGTTAGTGATCTAGTGGTAGGATCCTGGTGGTCTAGTGGTAGGAAGTTAGTGATCTAGTGGTAGGGAGTTAGTGGTCTAGTGGTAGGGAGTTAGTGATCTAGTGGTAGGGAGTTAGTGGTCTAGTGGTAGGGAGTTAGTGATCTAGTGGTAGGGGAGTTAGTGATCTAGTGGTAGGGAGTTAATGGTCTAGTGGTAGGGGAGTTAGTGATCTAGTGGTAGGGAGTTAGTGATCTAGTGGTAGGGTCCTGGTGGTCTACTGGTAGGAAGTTAGTGATCTAGTGGTAGGAAGTTAGTGATTATGAAGGGTTCATCATTAGCTTAAGCCCTAGAACTGGCACTGTGCTGTATCCCTGAACAGGATAAATCAGCATCCTGGAAATGTTGTTTACAAACCCAATCTGTTAGCACTGAATGGCAGCTCTGGCTGTGTGATTCCCATGGCACTGAGAAAGAGAATAAATGATAGCTATAGGCTGAATATTTACATGTAGTAATATGTGAATCACTTTTGAGATGCTGTTACTGTATTACTGTGATAAATCAGTAATTATTAAGAATTTCATGTTAAATTAATGACAAACCATATTAAAGATATTTCATATTAAAAGGTTATCATGAAAATTTCATTTTTTTAAGTTTTCGTGTTATGATATGAATATTGAGATAAATACTATGCATGATTCCAGGATGATCTAATAACGCGGTTGTCTGAGAACACAGAGGGAGCTGTAGATACGGACAATCGAGTCCTAGAGGCCTACATCCATCAGTGTACAGCTGAGGCACAGGAAGGTGAGTCTCTCATCAATCAGTTGGTGGATTAACATTTATAGATTATATTAACACAATTTCCATTTTAATCATCAAGTGTTTATATCTTACTCTATCTAGTATGTTGTTTTCTTGGTATCATGTGGACCAGTGCAAATCAGATTTCAAATTAGTGATTCTGTAAATGATTTTGTTTAAAATTTGCAAATGATAAGATTTAATGAGTTTTGTTTTATTTACACTTTTTAGTAACTTTAGCCAGAGCTGTGGAGATGAAGCATGCTTCAACATTGATAGCATCTCTAGCATTTGAAACAGGACAGATGTACCAAAAAGCAGGTGAGAGGAAAATACAGTAATGTTGATTTCTTAGCTTTCCATGATCCAAGTCACATTCATTTTGCACAAAGGATATTCCTTTTGGTTTTAATCAGCACTTATTAACTCGAAAAGCCAGTGGATTCGTGCTTAAAGAGATCTTCACAATGTATACTTCAGTGTTTTATTGAATTGATCGAAAAGACTTATACCATGTAAAGTGGAACATCTTTAACTCGAACTCAGAAAACTCAATACTACTTCAACAGTTCCGGCCAAATTCTCTCGTTATCTCTTTAAAAAAACATGGGAAAACTCGGATTAAGAAAACTCAAAAAAACGATAATACGAAGTGAAAATTTAGTCCCAAATATAAAAATCCTACTTGAAATGATTGAATAACTTAAAGTACCGTTTTTGGGTCTAACAACAATTGGGGGTAAACACTGCCTTTTTTTCAACCTCAAATTTTCGATTGCAGTACTGACGGTATTGGCAATACCAATTATTATATGCTAATAGAAGTATTTGATGAATTAAACAAATTGTCTGTGGAATCTTATAACAACTCTCGGTGATAAGAAAGTACTGCTTTAGATATATCAGGTAATTTCCGAAGGCGGTCGCCAATAATAATACACACTACTGTCCAACTACTCGCTCAAGTGGAACTAATCTTTGACACAGTACGCAGTCAAAATCTCAACCTGTAATTTTATGTTAATTAATAAATTGTTATAAATTTGAATTCCGTTTTATCATTATTCCTTTTGCAAACATGACATGTACATTATAATATTATGAAAGTGACTATTAGTAAGTGAAAGAAACTTTCATGCCTGTATATCGGCAAAACTTCACCAAACTATGAGTGACAGAATGAAATATTGCATATATATGTACATGTATTAACAAGTCTTTACACTAAACTTATGAATGAGGGAGCAGGATTATAATGATGATTTAATGCTGGTAAACATTGACAAAACTTTGCACCAAAAATGACCACTCGCTTAATTCAAACACTGGGGATAATTCTTTCTCACGGTGCCCCTCAAGTTCGAGTTAATGAAGTTCCACTGTATTTCAATGACAGCAATAAAAATTGATATAAAGTTGCTTTTAAATCTTATTTTTAGATGATGCTTTAAACAGTTTAGATGACAAAGTGGTAGGGAAGTGGCGCAAGTACTGTCAGCTAAAAAGTAGTTTCTACATCGCCAATGTAAGTTGACATGGTATATTATAGGTTTTACGAATTTAGAACTGGCTAGTTCAGCTACCTTCTGAACACATAAGTCACAAGACTGGGACTTCAGCCTAAGTGATATAACTGTGGTATTAAGTATGTGTTATGTGACCTGATTATTGATCGTTAATCATCTTATCTGGATATGTAGTTGTCTCAGAATTGAATATTTATCGTCTTATTAATACCTCAGTAATATTACCTGGGTACGTATTAATATAAGCCCTTGACAACTTTGTAACCTGGGTTCTTATAAGTCAATGGCTGCATGTGACCTGGATATGTTCAGGACTCTGATAGTCATTTGAACTGAGTATTAAGCTCATGTGACTTCAGTATTATGCTTGAATCATGAAACAAACAAATGAATGTATCTCAATCTTATGATATCTAGTAGTTTAAATATAGTGCATATCTTTTGTGCCTCTGCAATAAAGTGAGGGGGGGGGGGGGGGAACTGTGTGTATTTTTCTACAATCGACAAGTCTTTCTGTTTATAAAACCTGTTGTTAAGACCCTTACTCTAATACTAAAAGCCAGTCATCAAACATCATGCATGAAAATTAAAGGCACTACAACATATGGGTATCAAATGTACATATCTTCTGATTCACTGTCTTCCATGTGTATAATTTTCAGTTAATGTTTTGATCTGAAACATGGTTTTTCCTTTATTACTAAAATTACCCATTACCGTATAGCCTATTATTTTCGCGGTTCTAAATGTTTGAATCATGATTTTTCCTTTAAATGAGGAAATTATAAATTTACATAAATTAGATTTTCGCAATCCAGAGATATGATAGTATCTTATTTTCATTGATAATGTCCCTGTATTATTACTGTAAAGTCTTACTTCTTGGGTATTTCCATAGGATATTTTCCAAAAGCTATATTTAGCAATTCAAACAATGCCTACTAGTGAATATGCTGATATTGTCATTTATATCGTGGATGTATTTACGTTGGTCATATTTTTACATGGATCAAATTTTGGCGATCACCTCTATGACCGGCGAATTAGCAAAAAATATCATCCTGGTGGAAATAACTGGCTCTTTGGTATGTTATCTGATCTAATAGAAATACAGACTGTAATTTTCATTCATTTTAGGCCCATTGTTACAATGGAGAGACACTTTTAGCACAAGACAAATGTGGGGAAGCAATAAGAGGACTACAGGAGGGAGTGAAATGTAAGTGTCCTAAAGGAATCTTTCTCAAATTTCTTATTTAGGTTCCCCATGGTATGTACCTAGTTATTCATATTGCATTTGGGGACCGATCGGAAATCAACATGACAAACAGGTGGCCATCTTGGATTTTGACAATTGAAGTTTGTTACTGCTTGGTCTCAAATTTCATATGTAGGTTCCCCTTGAACCCTATTTATGCATATTTCTGTATAGGACCAACCTGAAAACAATATGGCCAACAGACAACCATCTTGGATTTTAACAACTGAAACTTCATTAACAATTTCTTAATAAAGTAGTACGGTAATTGGCTATTATGGGTCTTTCTCAAATTTGAATGTAGAGGTTCCCTTTTGTCTCCAGTTGTGCAAGTCTGATTGAAAGAACTAAATGGATGACAAAGAGTATGACCATCTATTTTGACAATTGCAGGTTGCTTCTGTTTTATAGTGTTGTATAAAGTTATTATTAATAAATGCTTTGAAGGAAGAGTGAAAAAAGGGATAAGAAGAGAAAGATCAGTCTTTCATTTGACTGTTATGTATCATTCAATGATGGATGCCCAGATCTCTCTGGGATCTCTTGCCAAGTCATTGAATCTCTCAGAAATCTCAATATTAAGTCTCGGTGTTAGAAAAAAAGTGTTAGCTCCAAGTTGCAATTTCGATGAAAAATGTAGTCACTGTGCACATGGTTAATCTTGTATTAAGAGGGTAAGACAAGGGGAGATAACTTCAGTAGACTTCAGTGTAATGGATTAAATTCTTATTTTAATGTGTTATTAAATAAGTTAACTTTGATACATGTATAGAATAAAATATAAAAGATGGCATTCTTTAAACAGACATTGAATTAAGTTAATTAAAAAACAAACAAAATTTGATGTGTTATTATTAAAAGTATACATTATCATTAAGTCAGTAGTGTAGACATGTATTTTTAGAAAAATTAAAAATGATATATTAAATATGATATAGTAGACTGTGAAAAATGAGTTGAGTTACATTTATCAGAAAGTTTAGAGATACTGATCTATGAAGTAGTACCTCCATCTTTTCCTAGGTTCATTTATGTTATGTAGTGTGTATTATCACTTTGCTGCAGAATGACTTGGTATTTAAAATGTGCATATCCCTTTAAAGAGGTACATCATCCTTCATCGACCTTGGCAGTAAATGTATTTTAGAATATAGTTACATGTACTTATTAAGTAATATCTGAATATGATGTTTCTGTTTACAGTGTATGAACAAGCTGAAAAACTATGTTTGGATTATGCATCGGCTAAAGGACTAGGAACATTCGCCCGTCCAGCGAATCATCTATTCTTCAGAAAAGTAGGACCGATACTGAAAAGAACATTAGAAAAATGTGAAAGAGAAAATGGATTGATGTGAGTAGTTCTTTGTCAGGTATACAGTAATAGGCAAGTTTTGTCAAAGTGTGAAATACCACAAGAGGAAGAAGGTTGAATTATTTTGATAAAAAAAAGTTTCTGTGATCTCAAGAATGAATGAAGATGCAGTAAGGAAATAGGTTATTAGTCCCTAAAGGTGAAAACGGGAGACTGTAGGTTTCCTTCTCGGTCCGTCCATCCATTTCTCAGCCATGCTTCAAGGTATATTGGTGAAAGTTGGTATGTAACTTCAGTATGAGTAGCTACAGAACCAGTTCGAGTTTCAAGGTTTTTGGATTGTCAAGATCACTGTTATTATTTTTAGCAGGAGTTGATAGGGGGCATGTATTGCTTTAGCAATACCCAGCATACATAGTAACTGTGAAGAGAATAAAACATAGATGTTACTAGGATTAACTCTTCTTGGACTTTGTGACAAGTCTTGTATGAAGGAACAATGTGTATAGCTCTCATTGTGTCTGAGGGCAAGTCCTCGAATGGAATAATTTGTGTTTTATATCGTTTTGAACAGCTACGGGAGGGCTTGGCCCCAGATCAAATGATCAAACATGTCATACCTCCCTGTGTCAGACAAAATCTCCCTCATTTTCAAGTCATTTATTGCCTCCTGGGAGGATGGCCTGAATTCCTGTATTTTGTAATTCCCACCAGTATTTTGGCCAACGCCATTTTTGTTTACAACTCAGTAGGATTAATTATTCCACAAGATTTTAGGAGATTTGGCTAAGTAATCACTCAAGTCAAAATGGGTCTGTTAGGACACAGGCTTCACACAAATCTCTGGCTAGTGTGATGTTTGTCGCTAGAATATCTATCACCATGAAATAAAGGCAAGTTGCTTACAAATTTTAACTCTGTTAACAGACTTAAATTATTCTTTGTTTATTTAGGAAGAAACTTTGTGTACGATCAGTCATTCAGAGCCTGGTCTGAACCATCTTATCTTAATCTTCAGTCATACATGTAATCTTTTCACTTGACAAATACTTTAACATGTAAATGTACAAATCCGTGAAACTTAATGATACATAAATAAAAATGGTTGAGATTTCTTTGTCACACTCCCTAGGTAGGGAATGATTATTTTTCTCCCATCGGCCACCACTTTAAATAATTGCATATCTCATCAATGATCAAGGTCTGTTTGCAAACAAATGCACATATGAATAGCCTCATTTGAAGAGGTACCCATCATAATCCCCCAAAAATTGCATACCAATATCATTATACATAGGTCTAAAATTAATTTACAATATTTATCAAAACATACACTAAAATAATGTATCAGTGATACTATTCTGATATTAACAACAATACATCTTGTCATTTCATAAAACTTTGAGTCTCTTACGCATATTTAACATTAAAAAACAATGCGGGAACTATTATAGTGATGTCACTCAAAAAGTTCCGAAAGTTCTTCCGGTTCAGAAGGTTAGCAAGTGCAATCTGTCATAAAGCAAAAATCCCTGAAGATAATCATAAATCTCCCTTATTAGTCTCCATAAAGTATGCCATGTATGAGGGATACTAACCTTACGTCGTTTTGAAGGGCTGTTAAGTCTTCTGGATCTTCATTGTGATATACAATATGGTTTGTTTTAATATTTCATTTAATTTAGTATATAATACCACCTGTGTTTTACCAGATACCACCAGAAGACTGTATACGATGCTCCAGCCCTGGAGTTGAAGGCCACCTATGGACTTGTAGCCCCTGAGGAGTTTGCTTTTCCTACTATCAATCCTCTGTGGACCAAGGATGTCTATGAAAAAATGAATGCAAAAATGGCACCTAAGCCTGACGAAGTATGTTTTAGTTGTATTTGTAGTTTATATATGTATTATAAAAATATCAGTTTATAATAATATGACTTCCTCTGTCTAGTATAGAAGATTTAAGTTACTTCCCCTGTCTGGTATAGAATGTTAAAGTTACTTCAAAATTTACTTATACCTGGTAGTTTAATAATATGTTCTTGTTTTAAGAAATTGTCAAATTAATGGTGTATTCCGTTTATCATATTGAAAAAAATATATATACCTGTATGTGGACACTTTAACTTTTAACTAAGTCTAAATATTGTTGAGTGAACTTTTAATTAGTGTAAATATTGTTGAGTTAACTGGTATGTAACATTTGACCTCATGCTAAAACAAAATAACTAATCTAATTCAGAACAAGGACAAGAGTAAGAAGCCTGAGGACCTACCCCCAGTGAAGGAGAAGGAAACACCCATGTCTGAAAAGGACCCTGGGAATTTCAGTGGTTGTGTAGTGTCATAAGACATGTGTACAGATCTTTGTAGCCTTGTATACAGCACATAGACGATACATTCTCAGTAGTGTTGTAGGCTAGATATAGAAACACATTACCATGGACAAAAAGTGCTTGTATGTCAAGGATTGGAGGGACAGAAGCCTGATTTTCTAACAACTGTGATGTAGAGACATGTGTTATGTTAACCTGTTACTGATGATTTGGATATATTTACCCATACCTAGACGGACTGTGGCAGATTATTGTCATTCTTAGACAGTTTGACATGGTATTGATTTGTGTATATATATCCGGAAAGACTTGCATTTGGTACAGATGGGCTGCTACGTATACATACGTGGACATACTAGCAGGGTATGGTTGTGTTACCTAAACAGGCATGCTAAGTAAACATATGTCATATACTTGGTGAGATAATTAAAGTACGACTAGGTTTTTAAATGAAAAACTGATATTATAGCGTACTGAAAGGAATACTTTAAAACATGTTTTACTGAAGCATTGCTGAAAGGTGCCCTGGTGCTATTGTTAGATAACCAGGCTGCTGAAGGTCTTTTTTTGGTAGTTCCTTTTTCATATCAATTAATTTTTGTGTGACTTTTTGTAGATAACAAGGGAATCACAAATAGTGAGGTTCATTACTTGAACATCTTCACGGATTTGTTTCATTGATATTATGCTTGCTAATTAGAACCGACTTCTATTCTTAACCAGGTTTTCTCTGTAGGTGAAGCACTTCACAGAGATTATATGATACTTCTTGTATTTATTGAAATTAAATTAAAGCTAATAGTGTGTGAAAATGGAGGCATTTTTCTGCATATAGGACAAAAGCGGTGAATGTACATTTCCCTTCATATTACTAGCATGAAACAAGACAGTTTATTTAAGGATGTTTCCAGTTTATTTAAGGATGTTTCCTGACACCAGTAGAATGATAAAAGTACACTAATTAATATAAATCTGCTTTAAGTGATGTTCCTGTTACTGTAGAGTGTGCCTGACTTATTACAAAACCATGACAAGTATAGACTGTTATACTGTCTTCTACATACAATCACAACAGTATAGTTCTAACTTCATTGTTTTCCCAAAATTTCTCCTTAATTTTGCCGTGTTAAGTAAGTGTTTTAGTGCAATAGATGTTTTATGCATTTTATTTCTGATTTTCACGTGAATTATTTTACAGATGCTGAAACAGGAGAAAAAAGATTTCTCTGAAGCAGTCATTAATCTATGTTTTGAGTACCGGTATGTGTTTCTAAGAAATTTCCAAGTTTCTACAAGGAGAAATGAGTTGATTTTCTTCTTATCTTAATAATAAAGGAATATTTTGTTTGTTCAAATTTGACTCAAGTTAAGAGAAAACAAAATTTCATTGTCGTCTTGGACCATGAACAGATACTATCAATATAATGTTTAAAATATATAATTTATGGAGAAAAAATCAAGAAATAGCAGTCTAATTGTTTAAGGCCTTGAGAAATTCCTCAGGAATATGGTTGTTTCAGGAACTAGTCTGATGAAATTTGGATACATAAGTGAAGTATGCTCTTGTTCTGTTTCTAATACATATAAATTGTAGCATGTGAAGTATTGAGTAATTAATTATATATATAAAGGTGACACTCATTTGCACATCTTTTTTAAAGAGATTCATAACCACTTTTAAGTAATATAGAGAGATATCTTAACATGATTACTGTATAGTCTTTATTCTGTTTACTGTATGTACTAGGGTAGAATACTAGATGTACATGTATAGCATAATGATAATATATCCTTGTGTCTGTTGATTGTATATATATGATGATATATAATGTATTTATAAGGTATTGTGTATATAGATTCATTATGGATTTGTATTGAACAAAAATAATTTCTATGTCATGCTATGCATGTGGAGCCAGTCAAGGATTTAAAAGAATATGATATGTTTTTCTATGTCTACAATGTATATAAATACTAGAGCTACTCTCACATTAACTTCTATGTCACAATATATGTACACGCATGTAGAGCTATTCTGAAGTTGTAAGGGGCACTCCGTTATTTCTATATTGTGATCAATAGTATGATACATTGTGCTATAATAGTTTTGTGACATACTGGTAACCCAGTCACCTAAAACCCTATTAAATCCTTTGTTTGCCTTCTTAATTTTGGTTGGAAAAACTACTTACAATGTTTTTAGATATTTATGATTTTTCTGACAATCCATCTGGGGCCAAATACGGTTTGGGTGTAGGGGTTTCGTCCGTCAGTAGTTCATTAAAATACTAGGGCGATTCTCCACATGGAATTCTGAAAGAACTTCATATTTGATCTATTGAAATGTCAGATATATTAAGGGGCATCTAAACAGCAAATCCAGTCAAAACATTGATATTTTACAGGCCTATAAATCCCTATTATGGTGCAATGTCACAGAAGTAACATGATGAACTTTTAGTATGTATCATGGCAAACCGTGGGACTTGCTATTGACATGTAATTTGTTAAGCTGTTTGTAAATTTCAACAAAACGTAAGAAAAATGCATGTTTCAGGGGGACATAATTAACTCATTTATATCCCATATATTACACAAACTTGCCATGTCGTTTTGCTCACAAGTGTCTAAAGCACAAAATAGGAGCATTGGTTTGACCAGCCTTGACGTTACTATATGTATAAACGCTGTTTTTATTTTGACCTTGAATTGCAAATGGCGGTCGTGAATGATATCACACAAATATGGCATATTAGGAGGTATTTAAAACATCAAAAATGCTCTTATTAGACAATATAAAGTATTCTTGATGTAGCAAGAAGACTGCTTTTATGAAAAAATGTTCAACCGTTGAGTTTGGGGTAAAATAAGCCTATTTCTGAAAAAGGCTCCAAACTCACCAGTTTAACAAATTGACTTCAAAATGTTCATGTTACTATGATAAGATGTCTTAAAAGTACGATATAGGAGTATTGTTATTAACTGAAATGCCTCCTCTAAGCCATATTTATGTAATATTATTCTCAGCCGCCATTTGCATTTCAAGGTCAAAACAAAATAAGTGTTTATACGTACATACAGTAAAATCCGGTCAAACAAATGCTCCTACCCTGTGCTATAGACACTTGTGAACATAACAGCATGGCTATTTTTCAGGTTTGATAATTTCCGTGACTTAGAATTATTCCATGCTACATCTTACCACAAAGTTACTCTATAGAAGAAACTGGTAGCATCTATAGCATATTATTGGTGATTGTAAGAAGCTACATCTCCAAACAAACATTTTGGTATATTACATCACATTTTTTGTGCAAATCTTTAGGTATTTATTCGTATTTGAAATTCAACACTATTCTGCTATATAGATGACCCTTAATTGTTATATGTTACATATTCTGGGAAATAGGTTAAACACTGTTTATATACATAAGTAAGCCTGAAAACTGGCCTTTTAAATAATCCTATGTTACGACCACTAATTGGAGGGCATGTATCTGAGTTTTACCAAATCGTTACAGAGTTGTGTACTTGTCACATTCATTGTTATCAATGTATAATTCGTTATGATTAGTGATACTTTTAACTATTTAGATTGGTACTGTAAACAATCTCACGTGTGTCTACATTACAAACACAATGGTCTAAGCATTATAATTTATAACACTTTATACAATGTACTGGGCATGGTCTCTTGTGAAAACCTGATGTAATTGAAAGGGAAACAACAGGTTAAAGTAGCTTTGCAACAGTATGAGTTTGCAATGTTCGCAATAATATCAAAATCGGCTAAATTGTTTGGATAACAGGTCGTGACCTAGTGACCTTGTGCTCATATAATTATTACTTGTTGGCAGGTTTTCCTTTGCTTCTTTTGAATGGAAGGTAAACGAAAAGAAAATTATTTTGCGTATACTGCATATCGTTTTCAAGTTAAAGTTAATGTTAATTAAAGTGAAAATGGTAGTCTTTTATGAATTTACATGGATGTTTAATTATATCAAAGTTGTGTGGCATGTTCATCAATTAACAATTATGTTTTATTCTGTATATGTATGCATTATATATGGTACAATCACTATAATATCCATTTGATTTCCTGTGGGTCACTTGGTCTCCATATATACATTATATGCCATAATCAGGCGTTAATTGTGAGTGTGCTAAACATTTTTGATGATAAAAAAAACCTCTGGAACGAATGGAGTTGATAATTGTAGCTGTTCCCTGCTTTTCCTTTACAATTCAGAATTGCTATATATATTGAGCAAAGTCTTTTGTTGAAAAGAATCGTCAAATAAATATTAAACCAATTATATTGATGTTACGTTGTTCACACAGTGTACTGGAGTGATGTTTTGTTGTGCTATGCTTAAATAATGGTTGCATTATTTTTGCAATGAAGTCAATATTCCGGGTTATTGAAACATTCCATCATAAAATGTGACGAACTGGATCGTGTGGTAGCCCAAGACAAATCCAGTCAGGATCGACTTTGTGTTTATTAAGGAGTATTTAAAATATGATCTTTCAAGATGTATTGAGTAGATAGCTATTTGTCAATATCGGACACTAATTGACAGTGATAACTTACTAATCAGCATGATATAATTGAGTTAAACATGTATTTCGAATTCTACTTCGATTTCCATCTGTGTTATATACATCAGTTTCCGAGAATTGTACCAAAGACTCGCAGGATATTAGCACACCTGAAAACAAAATGAAAGTTAGAGAACCACCATCGAAGCACGTGCCATCGGTTTGGCCCTCGACCATATCAATAAACACCGCATGCAATCATTTGTTCTCTACTCTGTCTGTCCATCAAATTTTTTTAAGTTACGATATCCTAAAAACACAATAGTACAAAACCTTGCTTTTGGAATATCGTATCTTAAAAAAATGCTAGAAAACCTTACTTTGGATTCCGATTATGTCGAAATTAAGGCAACGAACTTGTTGACAGGGAAACCAAACATACTTTAAATTCCCAGCAAGCAAATACCAAACTTCCACAGTCATTCAAAGTAAAAGGCAGCAACGCTGGTCTCCCGAGACAACCAACAAACTCTTTTAAAGTTCAACCGAAACACCACTCCCAATCGGGAAGATCCATTTACAGGTATTTCTAATAGAGTGTTCCGATTTAAGCACATTCGTGATAACTACTTATGAGTCCCGGATATGAAAAACTTTTTTCCGTAGATTCAAAGGCACTATTTAGTTATTTGAATGACATCGGTCGACTCGATAGACTTTGCTGTTCTTTTAGCAACATTAGCCCTTTGACGCTACATTCGTGATCTCTTATATCATTTTAACGCCCTTTTTATTTTGATAATTTAAATGAATATATAAAGCGAATACTTTAATGACCATTTCATGTTGCTTTGTCGTCACTACCAACATGTTTGTTTATGATGAGATAGTAAAGTAAATGAATCACCATGGTCCTACATGACCACAGCCGTCGACAGGCCATTTTAACCCAAACAAAGAAAGCCAAACTGAACTTACTAATAAGCGTGCAGCTTACAATCCTGGCCAGTAGGTTATGAGGAAGATCGTCAAAAAACCATGTCACTCAATGTAGGATAGATGGACCGACGGATGCAGGGAAATGAATATCAACATATCTAATATCTTCTTTTAAAACCCTACACATTGTCTACATTAAAACAATGCACTCATATTTACGTTTTCCTTCACATACAGATAGGCGTATGAACGTATTTTGATACGACAGTTTGTTTGTGATCGCTTATCTTTGATGAAATCAATCTAAAATCACATCACTCATTACACTCTTTTACGAGCTCCATAATGTAGTGTAATAAGAGATTTATTTTTTCGCTCACCTGGCCCAAAGAGCCGGTGAACTGATACCATAGCATAATGTCCGTCGCATTCTAAGCCTCCGTTCGTCTGTCCTTCGTCCATCAACATTTCGTTATAAAGAATGGATTTTGATGGCATTTGGTCTGTTGCATTATTGGGCAAAAGTTGTGACTTTCGTTGGGCCGAAGGAGTGGGGTCTAGTAGGGATAATAGAGGTAGATCATTAAAATCGTCACTTGTCCTTAACGACTTAATGGATTTTTATGAAAATTGGTCTGGAACAGTATGGGCAAAGACGATTTAATGTTGTAATTCCGATGGGAGGGGCACAAATAGGAACTTGATATAAATTCTTTAAATATATTTTTGTCAAATGGAAGGTGTGGCTCCTTGATGGCCAGAGAGAGGTAGCCCAATAGGGGAAATATAGCTCAAGATCGAACGAATATAAGAGGAATTCTTACATTTTTAGTTTTGTATCAGATGCTAATTCATTTCCACCCGATCACGTGTTTGTCCATTTGACATTTAAGCCAAACATATTTGTAGACACAGGCCCGCAAAGTTGCCGAGAATGCAATATGATGTTTTATCATAGAAGCGATATTTCTGACGTTGTTATCTCGTTAAGAGTCCCTTTACATTCAAATGTCTTGAGACAATGGTAAAGCTAGAACTGGTGGATGCATTCGACCATATCGCACTGTGGCATTGGCGCCTCTTCCCAGCGGGGAGCGACAATAGTCCATGCAAAGAGCGACATTGCACATTTAAGCGCCAAGTGAAGAGCGACAGCGAGCCAAACGCGAACTGTCACTATTCGCTTGGCGCACTGTCGCTCTCCGCTTGGTGAAGGCGCCAATGCGACACATCCGAAATTAGCCAGCATATAAAACAGCCGTTGGTATTGATTACATAGCTGCTAATGATAGGCATTGTTATTTCTATTTTCTATTTCTAGATGTTCAAGTTCCCATAAACTTCAATAGACTATCACAGTCATGGTGACATTGTAAAGTGATGTTTGGTGTTTATTTAGTTAGTTTTTTTTTTTTTTTTATCTTTTTTGGGCGACAACAAACAGAACATTCTGCCGCAGAAATTTGAAAGTAACCACCATTTCCTGGATTATATACCTCATATGTTGAATAAGTACTACACATCTAAAAATTGCAAACTACCGCGTTGTAAAAGTGGAAAGTATAACTTACTATATCTTAGTATAACTTGGTATATTCTGAACATAGGTATAATTGCCTCTATATTAAGATCTTAGTCCACATACTATCTAAACAAATCTGGTCACTTTACAAGCTCAGGCTAGCGTGAATTCCTAGTATCCTAGTGGTAGGATGTTTGCCTTGAGAGCGGGAGGTCGCTAGTTCAAGTCCCGGCGCGGACAGGATAAACGTACCGTTGACCACTCCAAATGAAAATATAATTTCAACTGGTTGACGGTAGGAATTAGGATGTAATTATTTTCTCTTCGGTATGAGGTACGCCAATAGGTGGCGTTACTGGTATTTGCACGTGCAAATCGGGCAAGGTATAGCCTATACGTGTCATTCAGGCGACACAGGTATACCAGATCACACGTAAATTTTAAACTTTTAAGGATAATTTTCATATGGTGTATTATAATACAGTATAGGTTAGGTTAGGGTAGGAGTTGTGTGTGTGAAATATGTTATTTTGTAATACATGTATTGTTATTTGACAATAAATTAGTCAGTTAGTCAGTGCCTATGTCGCAGTGCCTATGTCGCTGGGAAATATCAGTTAGTCAGTGCCTATGTCGCTGGGAAATACAACTTTTGTGTTTGTGTTCTTTGTCCTATTGGATAGTTTAGAAGAGAAGTCATAGGGGGTTGAGAGGCTTCTTTTGGCGCTTTGGTTGTTGTTGCCTTTGGAGGCGAAGACTTTGTGAAGGAGGGTAGTGTTGTAACAGTAGAGAGTATGAGGTCACCTTACTCAGATTAGCGGGATGTTTGCCTTGAGAGCGAGAGTTGGATGGTTGTTTTTCATGACTCGTCTCTATTGCACACTGAATAACAAATGAATGAATACATTTAAAACAGTCTCAAATTAGATGTGCTGAAAGCTAGCATTGCTTATACACTGTTTACATTACGTAACCGGGTGACCAAAACAAAGGGCGGCTATATATAGTCTGTACAGACCATTCCCGGTAACGATTTGTTTCCTGGTAGTGACGGCTGGTAGAGTCATTCTGCGAGGTCGGCTCGTTATTCATGGCGACACACATTGGTGCATACGAGGAGAGCATGGTAACCTCCCTCAGGGTAGGCGAACTTATGTGACAACTGGTAAACGAAAAGGTCTGCTGGTAAGTTTAATATTTATCAATCTAATAGCGGTCAAGTGCAATGCATATTTATGTTAATCAATGTGTTAATATGCCTTGTAATTGTATGTAATTGTATTTTGTTGCTAAGACAGTAAACAGCAACATGTATCGTATACTGAATGGGTGAATGGACCCGATAAACCATTACAACACATCACGACATCCAACATTATAAAGTGAATAATGGACCTGATGGAAACAATTTGTTTTTGATGTTGCAATAAAAGAGAAATCTATCGATTTTCTGTCATGGTATATCCTTTCAATACATGCAAGGTTGTATGCTACAGACATACCGGTGCATGTTCTTTAGTTCGTGATTTTGAGGACAGGTTAAGAAAATCAAAGGAGCAAAACATTTCCGATTATATATTACTAAACTTCTCAGATACGGCATTTCTTGGTTTCTGTTGTACGTGCTGGATTGGTGTTATTGTTCATTTCCCCTATCATCATAACATTACGGGACTGTTCCTGGTGCTTTGGGCTAACTAGGGCCTATTTTATGGCGCCATTTGTTAACACGTTGAACTAGAGTTTCTCTGGTACATGACTCGGACAACGGAAGTGGTTAGTCCTTTTGTATTGCCTTCAGTTTTTGCATGATCTTGGTATGCTACGTCCAGGAGACAGAATCCTTATATTTTCGAAAAAGGAAGGAACGCTCAAATCTAAAGTGAGGCAGCGCCAAGGGAGACACTAGGAAGGAAACATTGTTTAGAAAGAAGAAACGTTGTAAACTGATAAAAACACAAACGATCCTAGCAAGTAAAAATATTACACCCTACCTAAAATGGCGGATTGCTCCCGTTGCATTTTCGGCATGATGTCACTTCAACACTGGACCCGATCATACATGGATTGATCTTGTGTAAGGATTTTTGCAATATCTAACAAAATATGGCCAATCAAGAAAATATGCACCTGAAAAAAATGTCAACAATCTAGACCTCTGTTGTTCTTAGCTTTTTTTTCACAAGAATTTGAACTAACTACCAATTCGGTGGCCATTTTGAAAATATGTATTTCTTGCATTTTATGAAAAGCCCAAATCTCATCTCTTTTGGTTCAGCAAGCATCCATACATATTTGACAACACATAAGGGAGATATTTTATGGATTTGTCCTGCGAAAGGTTAAAACAGCAAATTTAACTTAAAATCACATATTATGTCAATTAGGTATCTTTGACCGATCACAGCACACCAACGAGCACAAAGACATATACATTTACTTGCATTTTCTGCTATGCCATTAACCCCCATTTCCAAAAATGCATGTATGCAAAAAAGTTCAATACAGGCATTTTTTGAATTCACTGAAGTGTATCCTTAAAACCAAGACAAAACAGTAAATAATGCAAAAATGTACTCCTAAATTATATCACATGTTAGTGTAAAATATATCTATGAACTAGTAAAGTGAACAAAGCATATAAACATGAGGTATCTAAGTGAAATACTCAGATCAGCATGACATATCTGAACGCAATTATTTACGATTGTTGTGTAACTTGATCTTTCTTTTTCTCTATCCCATGAATTACACAACGGTCGTATACAACAATACTCTGGGATCTATTGTCTATCAGGAGATAATTTTATTGTCTCGTTTGTTTCTTTCTTACCTGCTTGTTCTAATACGTCGCTATTGTTGATACACTATAGTATAAATTGAAGTAATACAATGACTATACCAGGTCAGCGGTAGTAATGTACGTTATAGGTACACAATGCTATGTGGTAACGGTGTACACGTATACAAACTGTGACGGTCTATTTCCAGGTATTGATATCCAAAGCATTCCTTTGAATTATGTATAGACATGTCATGTTTATCTATTCAGGTTTCTCAAGAGCTCGTGCGGCGGCTTTGATGCCTTCGCTTAAAATAACATTTTGCGACATTTAAAAACTACAGGATTTTAATTTGTGTCATTTTGGTGTGTGTGAGGATACCTACAAAATATGTACTCCAATTCCTTTCTCAAGGTCACTTCAATCTTTTCAAGAGTGTCGGATTTGAACACTTGGTTCATTAGCTCAATTATATCCCCCCTAAGGTCATCAGTAACATCAGTGTTTCAGAATTTAGAAGATATGTTTTGTGTTATGATCTGATCGACGGTCTACCTATATTTACTTGCACCGGAGAGTAAATAATGCAAAGTACAATTGTCAATGTATGTGTCAAACGAAAGATTACCAAAACATGACCTCACTGTAGCTCGTGATCTGTTACCCTCGACGCCCTACCGAAAGACTTGTGTGAAATTAACATGAAATTAACACAGGCCTGAGCTACAAAATTTATTGATTTCAATTCAACAGATCCGAGGATCCAATTATAGAATCGGTAGAAGAGGACCTTATACATTCTATCTATATGGGCACACGACACCCTCCTCTTAAAAAGTTAAATGTAAAAGACAAACCGGGCCGCTTAAAGCCCTACTAAATGGGAAACATTTGTACTTTGAATTATTTTTGGAGTGTCGGGTGACGCAGTGGTATAACAGCACATGCTTTCGATAGACGGCAGGGTTTGATTCCCCAACCCGATATGAAATGGTATGGGGTCACCTGCCAGACAACGCGGGTTTTATCCGGGTACTAAGGATTCCTCTCACACTAAAACCCCTCGCGCGTTTTATCCTGGCCAACAAGCACGATGAATAATGTTAATACAACTGTTTCGGAATGGTTGTAAATGAAATAAATTTTATTGTTCAGACTTACCTTTACAATTTACAGAAATGATATATATATATATATATAGAATAAAGTTGAAATGTCCATGTGACGGTAAATAATAATACACATGTAAAATAAAAAGCCAAACACAGATCTGTTGTCTCCCTAGTACTTTCGCGGCTACATTCTGCCGCTCTTCAGGGGGATTCCTGAAGTACTAGGGAGACAGCAGATCTGTGTTTGGCTTTTTATTTTATTATATATATATATATATTGACAGTGAGTACGTTGCAAATATCTATTAATGCTTTTGTTTATAAAATATACATGTATGCTTACTTTTGTAAACATTGTTTGATTGTTTGACGAAATCACTCAAGCCTTTTCTCGCAAGCACCACAGAGTAACATTTTGGATTATATCTTGAGTTGTTGAGTGGAATCTTAAAAAAACCCCAACAACTACCGACTGCTGTAGATATAGATCCCCTAAGGACTAAACCGTGCGTCCATGGTACAAGACAGATACTTAGATTAGGGATAATCTAAATAGTAAACCCAATGGTATCAGTGATATTTTACATTGGTGCGATTTAAAAGACCTAACTTTATCAATTGTTTGTATGTATCATGACTAACCATTAGCCTTGCTGTTGACATGTAATGTATTAAGCTGTTTGTAAATTTCAACAAAACATTCGAAAAATGCATGTTTCAGGGGAACACAATAAGCTCATTTGTATCACATATATAACACAAAATAACCATGCTGTTATGCTCACAAGTGTCTAATACACACAGTAGGAGTAAACGCTTGGTAGATTGTATTTATTGGCAAGATCAATGCAATCTGGGTGACAGATAAATAGAATGACGCCCGTTCCTGTAAGAGCAAAAACGAATATGTCATATTGGCCACTATTGTCTCTGTGAGAGTCATGTGAATCTAGCTGAACCTGAAAAATCATGCGATTCAGTCCCGTTATGAAATAAGATAAGATATATTTTGTTAAAGTGTCACACATTTTAAATGCAAAAAAGTACATAAATCACATACATATTATTATACTTGTCCTAGCTATATAATCATATGACCTAGCGACAGAAACTTCTAATCTAGCTATAGAAACTTCTGACCTAGCTATAGAAACTTCTGATCTAGCTATAGAAACTTCTGATCTAGCTTTAGAAACTTCTGATCTAGCTATAGAAACTTCTGACCTAGCTATAGAAACTTCAGACCTAGCTATAGAAACTTCAGACCTAGCTAGACCTCTGGTCTAACTAAAAATTTCTGACCTAGTTACATACTTCTGACCTAGCGACAGACTTCTGACCTACATTTTGTAATCACAGACTTCTGACCTAGTTACAGACTTCTGACCTAGCTACAGACGTCTGACCTTACTACAGACTTCTGACCTAGCTACAGACTTCTGACCTAGTTACAGACCTCTGACCTAGCTACAGACTTCTGACCTAGTTACAGACTGACTTCGGACCTAGCTACAGACTTATGACCTAGTTACAGACCTCTGACCTAGCTACATACTTCTGACCTAGCTACAGACTTCCGATCAAGCTACAGACGTTTGACCTAACTCCAAGCTTCTGACGTAGCGACAGACTTCTGACCTAGCTACAGACTTCTGACCTAGCTACAGACTTCTGACCTAGCGACAGACCTCTGACCTAGCTACAGACCTCTGACCTAGCTACAGACTTCTAACCTAGTTACAGACCTCTGACCTAGCTACAGACTTCTGACCTAGTTACAGACTTCGGACCTAGCTACAGACTTATGACCTAGTTACAGACCTCTGACCTAGCTACATACTTCTGACCTAGCTACAGACTTCCGATCAAGCTACAGACGTTTGACCTAACTACACGGTTCTGACCTAGCGACAGACTTCTGAACTAGCTACAGCGACTGCTCACCTAGATAAAGACTTCGGAACTAGCTTCATACTTCTGGTCTAGCTTCATAGACTTCCGAGCTAACTACAATGGCACATGACCAAGCTATAGCGACTTCTGAACTAGCGACATAGACTAATGGTCTCGCTACATAATCTGACCTAGCTATAGATTGATGGCCTAACTACAGTGACACATGACCAAGTTATAGAGACTTCTGATCTAGCGACAGACTTCTGAACTAGCTACAGAGACTTCTAATCTAGATAAAATCTTCTTACCTAGCGACATAGACTAATGGTCTCGCTACATAATCTGACCTAGCTATAGATTGATGGCCTAGATACATGCTTCTGACCTAGCTTAAAGTTTTCTGACCTAGCATCATAGAGTCTGACCTAGCTACAGAGAGTCTGACCTAGATACAGAGAGTCTGACCTAGAAAAAGATACTTCTGACATAGCTAAAAGTCTTCTGACCTAGCTAAAGTCTTCAGACCAAGCTACAGAGAGTCTGACCTAGCTACAGAGAGTATGACCTAGCTAAAGAACTCCGACTTAGATACAGATACTTCTGACCTAGCAACAGGGACATCTGGCCGAGCTACAGAGACTTCTGATTTAGCTACAGACTTCTGGCCAGGCTAAATTCTTCTGACATGGATTGGTTTTGTTTTATTTGTTTAACGTCCTATCAACAGCTTATGCCATTTAAGGACGGTCTCTCGTGCATGCGACATGCATGCGTGTGGTAAGTGCGTATCTGAGTTTGAGAGACTGCGGTTTGTTCGTCTCAAGTGTTGTTGTGATAGTCCGGAACTTTTGCCGTTTTATAGTGTAATCTCACTGAAACATACTGCCGAAGACACCTAGCAGGATACCCGACCGGTCACATTATACTGATAACGGTCTGACCTAGAAGCAGAGGCTTCTCACCTAGCTACAGAGACTTTTGACATGCATTGATTTATTTAATCGTTAGTTTGGTATTGCGTTTCGAAATCAAAACTATTATGTTTAAACATTACCAAGATTCCATGTGTATGCTTTCTGGAGAATCAAAATTTTTGGTTTGCAACTTGAAAATGTTATAATGAATCTGCGAAATATTATTTGTAACAATAAAGAAATTGTACTTATAATATACAGAAGCTTCATTTGATGTCGCATATAAGTGTAAATAACCCACTAGTTTAACAACACTATGCCAGTGCTGATAACAGACATCAACCACGTGATGCCTATAATTTGAATTTGCCTGTTTATGCTTTCTTGAAAATTGATGGTATCCGTAATTTCCAGGCGATGTGGCAACTCCCGAAATGGTACATTTATTACTCTATGTTAACGATAATCCCAGTGTCTAACTTATGATGCAATGATGTTTTATTCTTCCTTTCCGATCGAAATGTTGTACACAATTGAAATAGGTAAAATACTGATTATACAACACGCTTACGACTTACAACTCACGTGATATATCACTTTTATACAATTGTTTAATGAGTATGATATGCAATGAAAAAAACTTTAAGGCTATATACTTGCATGTTTGATTTATAGGGATTTTGACAATGGCGCAGTCACAGACCTATACTGAACAGCAGCCCGGCACCTCTAAAGGTAATGCATGTTATATAACACATCTACATGTAAAGTATGTTATATAACAACTCTACAGGTAATGTATGTTATATAACACATCTACAGGTAATGTATGTTATATAACACCTCTACAGGTAATGTATGTTATATACCACCTCTACATGTAATGTATGTTATATAACACATCTACATGTAAAGTATGTTATATAACAACTCTACAGGTAATGTATGTTATATACTGTATACCTGGTATTTTTCGCCCCTGGTTATTTTCGCCCTTGAGCAACACAGAAGATATTCGCCCCGTTTTAATTTCGCCCTAAACTACTTTTAAGAAATGTATTTTCCTCGTTCACAATCGGAAAATTCCGTTCGGAATTCTCGATACAATTGCACTCGGTACACTCGGGATTTACTCAGTTCTCCCATTTTCTTTTCTTCGCATATCCCGGAGAGGTGTGAAATGTAATCAGGTGTGAAATATACAACGTTTACCTGTGTTCAGATTTACTTTAGCCTATATTGATTCAAATAGTATTAGGTATGCATGGTCGATTTTAAGCAAACGCGATGAGTGGTAAGTTCACCGTGCCGTGACTAATTAGAAGTCTACTGACCAGTGTTTTCTTTTGTTCATTTGTCATCGATTGAAGCAGAGACCTATATACAGAGATTGGCAACACTCTCTTTGCCTTTGTGTTTACGTAGTGGTCCCTGACCTTCCCACAATCCTTTGCGGTCGCTCGGTTCAGTCTTCACTAGACGCCATATTGGAGAAAACTTGAAAACCAGACACATAATTATCGATAATTTCTATTTGAAATCATCACCAAGATCCAATAATGTGCTTTAATTTCATTAATATCAAAGTGCAGAAGTGTCATCAATATGAAATATATCACAATTTGCTGTCCAAGTGTTTGTATTTTGAGTATGAAAGTCAAGCACAACGCAGGAAAGATCGGCGGGAATCTCCAATTTTCGAAAAGTCCCTATGGGGTTTTCGAGAATACGGATAAATGACAACAATGTGCATGATAATCAAGACCACATTCCATAAGTATGATAGTTTTTGGTCAATGTGGTTACTTTTGTAGTGGCCAAAATAAAACGATGTGCTTTTTGTGTACGTTTAAAATTGACGATGTTTTGGTCTGACGTAATGGCGGCTATTTACAAACTTGGACATGTCGAATAGGACCCAGTGGATTTTAGAAAATACGGATAAATGGCAACAATGTGCATGATCAATAAGACTATATCCCATAAGTTTGATAGTTTTTGGTTAATGTGGTTACTTTTGTAGTGGCCAAAATAAAACGATGTGCTTTCTGTGTGTATTTAAAATGACGATGTTTTGGTCTGACGTAATGGCGGATTAACCAGAACATGTCGAATAAGTTCCAATACTACGATACACACATGCGCAAAGCCCGATTTACCTGCGCTGGCGTGTGTTTGATAGGAGACAAGACGCTCTCGATAAGGGATATGCTTGAGTGGTCACGAATAAAGGGAGCCACTACGTGTACGGGGAAATAGCGATGTTACTAATCTCTCTGTATATATGTCTCTGATTGAAGCCACAAGCGACGGTGAAGTCATAAAATCAGCCTTCACAATGGCAGAGACCTATTTGTGTGCATAATTTTAAAACATGTTTGGATTATAAAAGTTACTTAGTATTTAAAGCTTTTGTTTAAAATCAAATATACTAAACCTAATACGCTGTCTTAGCCGATATTTTCGATTTAACTCCACGTGATATCGCAAATTTACAAGGCCTATATTTAGATCTAGATTTTATTTCACATGCACAGATTGGAATAAAACAATTACCTATTTTATAAACTTAGTGTAAATAGATAACACGTGTTGGCTGTAATTGTATAGGATATAACACACTTGAAAAGTACGAGGGTATGTTTTGGATCCGACTACAAGTAGCGTATGTACGATAACTTGTAAATCCTGCAATTGAGCTTGAAATTTTCGCCGTCATCTTAAATTCGCCCTATCATCAAAGGGCGAAAAAGGCGAAAATTAAACGGGGGCGAAAATTACCAGGTATACAGTAACACATCTACAGGTAATGTATGTTATATAACACCTGTACAGGTAATGTATGTTATATAACGCATCTACATGTAAAGTATGTTATACAACACCTCTACAGGTAATGTATGTTATACAACACCTCTACAGGTAATGAATGTTATATACCACCTCTACAGGTAATAATGTATGTTATATACCACCTCTACAGGTAATGAATGTTATATACCACCTCTACAGGTAATAATGTATGTTATATAACACCTCTACAGGTAATGAATGTTATATACCACCTCTACAGGTGATGTATGTTATATAACACATCTACATGTAAAGTATGTTATATAACAACTTTACAGGTAATGTATGTTATATAACACCTCTACAGGTAATGTATGCTATATAACACCTCTACAGTTAATGTATGTTATATAACACCTGTACAGGTAATGTATGTTATATCACACCTGTACAGGTAATGTGCGTTATATAACACCTCTACAGTTAATGTATGTTATATAACACCTCTACAGGTAATGTATGTTATATAACACCTCTACAGGTAATGCATGTTATATAATACCTCTACAGGTAATGTATGTTATATAACACCTGTACAGGCAATGTATGTTATATAACACATCTACAGGTAATATGCGTTATATAACACCTGTACAGGTAATGTCAGTTATATAACACCTCTACAGGTAATGTATGTTATATAACACCTCTACAGGTAATGTATGTTATATAACACCTCTACAGGTAATGTATGTTATATAACACCTCTACAGGTAATGTATGTTATATAACACCTCTACAGGTAATGAATGTTATATAACACCCGTACAGGCAATGTATGTTATATAACACCTGTACAGGCAATGTATGTTATACAATACAGGTAATGTATGTTATATAACACCTCTACAGGTAATGTATGTTAAATAACACCTGTGCAGGTAATGTATGTTATATAACACTTCTACAGGCAATGTATGTTATATAACACCCGTACAGGTAATGAATGTTATATAACACCCGTACAGGCAATGTATGTTATACAATACAGGTAATGTATGTTATATAACACCCGTACAGACAATACATGAACACATACATTGATGACGTCCGACAGGTTTACTAGACATAGATACACATGTATTTATATAACATAATATATATCGAGTGTCTCACTGTATAAAACGCAAGCTTCATTGTGTTCAATGAGTTCAACTCGTATAGACATAATCGGCGGCGGAGGAGGTAAAATATAATATGAGGAAGCAACATTAAAAAAGCCCATATTATGTCCTCCCCCTGCCAGGAAAAGGGACGTCTTCGTCACTCAAATGATATATACCTAAACAATATTAAAACAATTCTAATCAATCCTTTGAATTATCCAAATATGAAGATTCTTGAGGTATTGTGGCTCCTCAACTTACTGTACAAATCTTTTTTTCTCTCCGAACGGTATACCTAATTCAAGTACAGCATGTCATAAGTTAAGCAAAAAATTTAAAACCCATACAGCAAGAAATACATATAATATGATATAATTAAAAAAAAAAAATAATAATAATATCGGTACCAGGAAAAGAACAGATGCTTATTTCATAAGTCGCAAATGGTTTTAATTACAACAGCAGTAATATCCGGGGAAATTCCAGGAAATACCTTGCTTTATTAAACATTCCAGTAATCATGTCTTCAATATTCACCAATCATCATTTGGATGTGTACTCCTGGCTCCTCCCAACATGCATTCCCCTGACGTTTGAGGTGGTCTAGACGTTCTTGTGGTTCTTCTTGGAAGAGGTACTGGTACGGGAGGCTCTGACTCAACAGGTTCCTCCTCCATGGGATCCCCATCTCATCTGGGATGACTAATATAATCTATCACGGGTCTTTTCCGTGGACAGGGATATCTCAACCCGAGTGTAAGGGTTTGGTCAGTCAGCACGAGGCTTGCCGAGTGCTTGCCAGCCAAACTCTTACACGAGGGTTGAAATATCCTTGTTCGCGGAACAGACCCGTGATTGATTATTTTTCTCACATACTTGCAACCAAACGTAAGTTTTAATGAAAGTTTTTCATCACGCCATCTTAAATGCTTATTGGAATGTGCGTCAAAATTTATAACGTCATCATTTACGACTTTGTTACTTAACGTAAAATGATGACGTCACGTTATTGTTAGCAGCGTCATATAGCGCGTGCCAGCTGTCTTTACCCACCCTGTGTAAGATCATAAATTTTGACGCACATTCCAAGGAGCATTGAAGATGGCGATGAAAAACTTTCATAAAAACTTACGTTTGGTTGCAAGTCGTTTAAATACAAAATAAACAACAATGACCCAATATATTGATTTAAATTCAAATTAAAAAGCTTTAAACTTAAACACGTGATTATGCATTTGTTTCATTGCAGAAAAACTAAAAGAGAAGGCACGACGTATTGACAAACTTAACGACTTAGAATCAGCACTTCGGTCACCGGATTCAGTATACGAGAGTGAAGAACAGCTAGAAAAAAACTACAGAACATACAATTTAAAGTGTACAGATGATACACCTTGCAATGGAAACTGCTTCTTTGAAGTCGTTAAATGTCAGTTGGAACGTTTTAAGGAGGACCCTTTGTCGGTTGCTGATCTTAGGAAGAAACTTTCCGAATACCTGCTTCAAAACAGACAATTAATGGTAAGTATAACTATGGCGAGCGCTACACTCTTTTCCTTCTGTTTGACAAAATCTCTTGATATTTTTACTCGTCCGTGAGTCCGTAACCTTTAAGATGTTATACAGAGGAATAGACCTCCATTGGTACATATTCCTTAACCAGATTAAGATCCGTACGACAGTCAAGAGGACCATCTTGTCTACATCTTGATAGACCACCACTAGTGAATTGTCCAGAAAGGGTCCTGCCATAAATTCGGACCTATACAGGATACAAAATTGCTGCTGTTATAGCGCCATAAAAAAATGATTGCCACTGTGAACAATGGCAGCTATCACTGCTCCACCTGAAGGGTTGGCCATAATGTGGTTATCATTGTATTCTGCATGGTCCCTATACAGGATGGGGCTGTGATGAAAAACCATCTCCTCTCCTCAAAGGATAATGTAGACTGATGTAATAGTACATGGGTCTGTTCCGTTGACAGTGTTTTCTTGCATACTTTGCAGGGTGAACCCGCGGTTGGTAGGTAGAGTAGGGCTTACAATGTACATACTTAACAGGGTGATCCCGCGGTTGGTAGGTAGGGTAGGGCTTACATACTTAACAGGGTGATCCCGCGGTTGGTAGGTAGGGTAGGGCTTACATACTTTGCAGGGTGATCCCGAGGTTGGTAGGTAGGGTAGGGCTTACATAATTAACAGGGTGATCCCGCGGATGGTAGGTAGGGTAGGGCTTACATACTTGGCAGGGTGATCCCGAGGTTGGTAGGTAGAGTAGGGCTTACATACTTAACAGGGTGATCCCGCGGATGGTAGGTAGGGTAGGGCTTACATACTTTGCAGGGTGATCCCGCGGATGGTAGGTAAGGTAGAGAAATACAGCTGGTACGCTCTATAACCCTGCTCACAATATCAGCATCATTTTATCGCAAATTGATAACGTCATTTCTTAGGACATTGATGAAGACGTGATGAAAACATGAACAACAGGGTCATGTTTGATTCCTTTCTCATATACATGTACTTTAAAAGTAGCAAATGGTAGGTTGTTGTGACACCTTCATCTCGCGATCATAAAACCATGGAAATTGTGTCGATATCGATGATGGTATAAATTTCGACACGGACGTCGTTATCGCGCGTTTAAAATCTGTAACCATAGTTATCGTTCAAATGTTAATGTACATACTGTAAACGTACATATTTTAGCGGTAATTTTATTTTAGCGCTTTTCGCGCTGGAAGCCTTGCGCTAAATTATGATTGCGCTAATTACTTTTTGTACGTTTTATTTCTATAGAAAGTTCTGTGGATGCGCTAATTCATCATTGCGCTAACTGACTAAAATCTGCAAATGCGCTAAAATTTGATTGCGCTAAAATAAGTACGTTTACAGTATTTATTTTTGATACTTGTCTTAAATCAGGCGCCAGGAGGGGATCAGCTAATCTTATCAGATTTTGTGACTGGCAAATATGAAGAATATTGTAAAAACGTATCGCAAACCGACTGGTATCCCGACCACGTGGCCGTTTTTGGTATGGCATATATGCTTAGAAGAAATATCTTCATTATCACAAGTTCATCACCACCAGAAGATGCTATTATTTGTACACCAGGCAGGAATGACTTCAAGGAGGATCCACTTCTTCTGGGTCACTTTTGGAAAAACCATTATCTCTCCTTGGCACATGGAGGTAAGTTTCCGTAATCAGTTGTCTACTTTGATACATACGCATTAAATTAATGTTCAATTATTTAGCACGCATGTAATATCCCGTTAGCAGTTAGAGAGCCAGTAATAATCTATGGATCAATCCCACTACGGTTCTCTGAGCTGCTTCTCTTTAACTGGCTTTAATTATTGAACTCGATCAATACCGCTTTGTTTTTTCCTCACTTTGAAAACACATTTATGCATGTACTTCTCTATATGGATTAGCCTGTGTTTCTGACGTGACATATACATTGACGTTGATAAAGAAAGACTGATACTCGTTATCGCGATATATGGTGGTTAATAACACTCACGAACCGATCGTTTTCGTTCTATATGTATCATCTGTTAATCAATGATATAATTACAGTATATAATTGTTTAAACGTTAACCGTTTATGGATATCGTTTGTTAATCAATGATATAATTACAGTATATTATTGTTTACTTATACTCTAACCGTCATGTACATCAGAGCTATAACTGGTGTCACTTTTCCTATATCGAATTACGTGTGTCATCGTAAACACTGTGCGAGTACATACAGAATAGATGACAAGTTTATTCAACTTGAAAATCATCAGGGATTGACCGATATATACTTACTCTATATGCTAAAGACATATCACTACGCATACAAACTAGTTAAATGCAAGGGCGTTGGTGTTTTCATAAGCGATTATTTGTATTATTTGGTACACTGATATTTACCATGAAGGTTTTTTTTTATGTCTGCAAATATTAGATTCGGCCTCCAACCAAGAAAACGGGCGAGAAAATGTCGGGTTACACTCTACAGAGACACGTAAAGCACACGCTGAAGGTAAATAACCCTTCAACGGTTTATTTTAAATGTTCCCTTCATTTTAAGGTGAATACCCCCTCGATGGTTTATTTCATATGTTCCCTTCCTGTGAAGGTGAAAAACCCTCGAGGGTTATTTCATATGTTCCCTTCCTTTGAAGGTAAATAACCCTTCGAGGGTTATTTCATATGTTCCCTTCCTGTGAAGGTGAAAAACCCTCGAGGGTTATTTCATTTGTTCCATTCCTTTGAAGGTAAATAACCCTTCTAGGGTTATTTCATATGTTCACTTCCTTTGAAGGTAAATAACCCCTCGATAGTTTATTTCATATGTTCCCTTCCTTTGAAGGTAAATAACCCCTCGATGGTTTATTTCATATGTTCCCTTCCTTTGAAGGTGAAAAACCCTCGAGGGTTATTTTATATGTTCCCTTCCTTTTAAGGTAAATAACCCTTCAATGGTTTATTTCATATGTTCCATTCCCTTTATCCAATGCCATGTCTATATATTACTATGATGTGTTTTTGTTTTATGCACATTGATTAACCAAAGCAATCATGTATACCATCCTGAACACGAAATCGAATACTAGTACAGCTACTTCATTCTTGTCACCTATATATTGTCCTCTTTCGGTCTCTAATAAAATAAAAAGACTTAACATCAGTGTATATTATTTCCCTATATTTCCTTGCTTTATATTCACATGAATACCTCACTAATAAAAGTGTTTATATTCCGCAGTAGCTTGTCTCGAAATCATAATGACACTCTTTACAGATTCTTTGAATTGTCCCGAAGAACGCACTCAATGCCTGAAATATATACATTATCAATATACATGCATACAATACATGGGTCTATGAAGTAGACATTATTTGAAAATATTCGGTAACTCTGCAAATAAAGCATTTAGATTTTTGATTCCATGTACGGATAAACTGCACACAAAGGTGGTGGCCTTAGGAACATTTTGTTCAGCAGATTTCTTTCTGCAGCGTCATGAAGTTTTCGGCAATCACCATGCAAAGTTGTGTATTGCGTTTTCTGTTAGTACATAAGTTGTTCATTTCTAAGGCCAACGCTGTAAAAACGTTCTGATACATTTTGGCAACCACTGCGAGACTACCTTCTAGCTATATTGGGATTAACTGGTGTCATATACTATTCGCTTAAATTAGATAAGATTATACCGTAGCATGTTTGCAACGGCAGTAATGATAATGATATCTATTATTCATCTAGGGGTACATATTTACATATTTAAACGTATTTACATTGTCTAATTTACAATATGACCTTGCATCAACGGACATACATGTACATACAGTATATATCACAGAAAAAACGACATATTACTATTGAATGAAAAACATACCAAACGGGTTAAAAATATTCATGATATGTGTTTCGCTATGTTTTTACTTAAAAGGCATCAATCCTAAGGTTGTAAAAGAGTTCCTCGCTGATAAGACTTTTCTGTACAAAGAAGCATTCGAATCACCAATGGATTGTCTGGAATTCGTCTGTCAAGATTATGGACTCAAATTTAGACAAATGAAATCGGCTGATAGGGGCAATGGCGATGGTGATTTGTTTGAAGCTGTGTGTGACCAACTAGAGCGACTGAATGGGAACACAAAGCATGACCCTCATTGTCTTCACGAAGAGTTTTTCAACTTCCTCTCCAACGATAAGAACATAACATACCAGGTAAGGCAACAGTACATTCAGATTTCGGATTACCTAGATTGTGAACGTGATATATCAATACTACTGCTAGAACCTGTCAGTCTCGTGTTAATGGGAAAATAGTAGATTAGTCGAAATTATAGATCAAAATTGCTCTTTTGACATTATTTTCTTAAAATGATTACATTGCTTTTATTTTTTAATGTAATATCATTATGTGATTTACTAGTTTATATCGGTTTTATCATTGGAAAGTACGTGTGAAACATTTTTCAAATACATATGATGTATACATGTATTTGGTGTTAGTATCATTAACCCTTGTGCTATTGTGTTTTATTGTTACTTGATTATGTATGATGGTATTGTTATAATATACGAACGGGATTCCTATTTACTGTACGTACTATTGTTTACTCACAGTGTGAACCCCTCGCTGGCTTAAATGGTTATGTGCTTTTTAATATTATATGATTATGTGTTGGAATACTCATCTTCTATACCAAGACGTCAAGTGGAGAAGTGAACCTGAGAGACTACTTACCTGATTGGAAAACCTTCGATGAGTTTGCAAAAAGGAAGAAAAAGACGCCTGGAAAAGACCACGTGGAAGTAATATTAATGGCTATTTTAAAACAGCGAAACATCACATTAATCAGTTTTGCACCTAGCAATACAGGGGATTCAAACAAAGTCATGATGATGATACCGGCAGTAACAGGGAAGTCATTCGAAATAAATGACAGCATCCTTCTTGGCTACTACGGTGGATCCCATTTTAAGAGTCTTGAGCCTATATTTGATTTGATAATGAGCCCAGAGACTGAAGGTGAGTTTTCGTTCTGTATCATAAATCTGATTATAGCATATGGTGATTTAATTATGACGTCCTAGACATGAAAATAGTCTTGTCAGATATTTACCTCAAGGACGTATTTGTAGTAAGACTTCTAGTAGGGATTTAAATGAAAATATTCACCAAATCTCTTTAAAAACTCTTTTATTGTCAGATAATGAAAGTAATAGGTTATGTTCATTATTTACGTTTTGTTCTTGTCAGTTCGACAGTTACCACGAATAAAACTACTGAAGTTGGATCCTAAGGATGTTGAGAATGCAAAGGGCGACCAGGAAGGTAAATGTTTGCAAATACATGTACAAGTATACGAAAATAATAGTCGGGATGTGTTGCAACGTTGGCAACTACAACAGCTGTGAGTATAGCTATAGCTAAGATTATAGCTCCACGAATCAAATTAAAGACACCAGTATTATTAACAGAATTAAAAGAAACAATTCAAACCTTTTATGTTTTTAATTAATAGATATATCCATACTCCTCAATTTCCGTCTTGTATTTCTACTATAGTTTTCAAGTACAGCATGTAATGACACAGATTTAGTAGTGACGTGGTCAAATGTTCTCTAAGAGCTATAGGAGCTGTAAGCTTCAGCCTAAGCCTTCTGTTGCTAGCCTACCTCGTGAATATAATATGCACCTATTTCCGCAATTTTCAGTTTAGTTTTTGATAAAATACTCATTTGACGTGAGAATTTTTAAAAAAAAGATCATTGGGTAACAGGAGGAAACGCTAAAATTGTGTTGGCCAGTCTTTTGTAAATGGCGTCGTCTAGTTTACGTTTCGAAAAGCCACAAAGATATGACGTCATGATTATGTTACCGATTCCCGCGCTTATTAATCCGCTGAGCATTTTTTCTTGTTAGGTCATCCTGACCCGAGGGTCATGATGACCTATAATCATCGCGCTTCGTCTGTCGACATGCGCCGTGCGTAAAATTTTCACATTTCAAACTTCCTTTCAAGTTCCACAGGTGGGATTTAGCTGAAACCTGCCTGGAAATATTTTGAGATGGCCCTGACCAAGACTTAGTGTTGTTATTTTTCGGGTCGGTCCGAAATCCAATATGGCCGCCATGGCCGCCATCTTGAAAAACGCATTTTAAACTTCTTCTCCAGTTCCAATGGTGCCATTGAACTTGAAATTGGTGAGAATGTAAAGGAAGGGGAGCCAACAAAATGTAGTGGTTTTTTTCAGCCTCGTAAAAACTCTGACTTGGCAGCTACGATGGCCATTTTGTAACATGATTGTGCAATCATGGTTTTCCTGAATAGCACCTATTTCAAACTTCTTCTCAAGTTCTACAAGTGGGAGTCAGCAACAACTTACCTGAAATGACCCTGAGATGGTCCTAACCAAATGTTGTTATTTTTCGGGTCGGTCTTACATCCAAGATAGCCGACATGGCCAACAGTGCCACTATACTTGCTGCTGAGTATGTATACTACAAAGTACAAAGGGTTTTAGATTCAGATGACCGTTAAGGCCCTAGAGCCTCTTGTTTTTCATGTTTATGCACTTACTTATTCACAGCCAGAGTTTACTAAGCTGAAGAATGAAGAGACGGAAATATTTCACTTTGATATCAATCATAACACAGGAATTCAATTATTGATCTATTGTTTGTATATGAATAATATCATTGACTTAGATTATCAAAGTGTTGTGTACGTAGAAAACAGGTGAACAACATGTAGTTTGACTTTAAAATCTGACAGCATGCTATAACAGTAACCAAACTAAGATAGCAGTACACTTCATTACTTAATTAATTACAAATTAAAGATACAGTAATGTGAATTAAATGAATTAGACTGCACCATCCGGCCTCAGATTCACGAATTTCATATTTTTTCAATAAAATTTTGTTTTTCAAAAGAACTTTAAGTAATGTGTATGGCAAGTAACCATGAACCTGGAAAACTGAGAAGTCAACCAGTAGTGTTACTTGTAGAAATCATTCGTTACTCATCCTATTCTATCATAAGGGAAGTGCGTAGTCCCCATTGCACACACTATTATAATATTTCTGTGCTGTGCTGGCAGCTTTTCATCCTATGTCGTCTGGTACAATGTTATTTTAGTATATTTACCATACAGATATCATACAGACGGCTGTATTTCTCTGTATACAGGACAAATCGAGCAAGTTGACGTAGAAAAACAACTGAAATCAGAAAAAACAGAACATTTGTCTCAAGGACGTAAGGAATTTGGTGTCATGACAATCAAGGAAGAAGGAAAAATCAAGGAAATTAAACCATCAGAGGTAAGTATATGTGTATCAGTTTAAAAAATAAAATAAAAAAATGATTACAATATGGAAATCAAACTGTAATGGGCATGCTGTTTCCAGTCAATAATAATGTCCGCTTTTTGAGAATGTATGATCAACAGTTAATATAACCGTTCACCCATCATCCTTCTCACACTTTCACACGAATAAACAATTTTAAAACAGGTACTCTCTAAAAAAAGAGAACAGGCAGAGGCGTTCCCCTCACCTGTCGTTAGTTTTGAACCAAGAAAAGGAGAGCTCCTTATCAATTGGTGGTGGCATAATGACGAGCGCCATGTTGTGACGACGATAATGGTTGTAGGAAGAAAATTTATTGACCGCAGTGGAATCAAATGGTAAGTATTTCAGCGTCATAACCATTCAAGTGTCATTTCTGAAATCCTAACCAGATTACTGGTGTATGTTACGGCTGGCCAACTCAATTACAGACATAGTATATAAAGAGTGTCCATAGGCTGTTACAATGTCCGCAATGAGTTCATGTAGAGAATACGTGGAACGCTAAAGGAGAGAGAATGATACCGCTGTTTAAGCAATCATGTATAAAACAATGCAAGTTATGGCAGGCGGTGAACCCGTTACCCCACATCAATGACGTTTGATAAGGGGATTTTTTCACAGCACAAGAAATGATAATTCGAACCTTCTATTCTTATTCTGTACATTAGCTAAGACCTAAAAAAGGACAAGAAGAAGGTAAGTGTATGTTTTTAATCTCCGGAATGACGACGTCATTAAATAAATTATACAAGTATTGATTGATATGTTGTGACACTCGTATTGAAGGAGGTACTCAAGGATGCTCTTTTTAAGTCCTGCTATTCTCTGTCTATATTGGGCCGTGTACCCAAGGAATTGTCTCATTTGGTTAGTTTATATCGACGAGGTAGCATTCTAAAGTAAACAAGATAAGCGGCGTTTGGAAAATGGATGAAATCGGTTAGGGTTAGGTCTGTCATTGTCATGGCTGCCATTCACGATTGTGGCTTTAAATTGATGAGCATCCGCCTTATTTACATGACCTCGCTCCATCAGACTTTCATTTATTTCCAAAACTGAAAACAGCTGTTTCAGGCACCCTAATCCTAACCCTAACCCTAACATGCAGTGGATGACTTTCTGAACAGCCAATAAAAGGAGTTCTTTAAAAGTGGCATTGAGACCCTTAAACACCACTAGCAAAAGTGTATAGATACTGAAGGGTATTATGTTGAAAAATAATACAATATTCCCGGCAAAATTCAAATCCTTCAATATGAGGCTCACAACTTATCAATCAGCCCTCGCATAAAGCTTGTTACAAATAACGGAAAAGCATATATGTAATTTATCTGTATGTTTTACAGGGCAGGACAGGTCAGGTTCTAAAAAGTATTGAGGCTGGGCTTGTGAATTAAAAAGTTTTCAGCTCCATGATTGTTTTATTTGTTCATCTGATTTGGCCTCAGACCACTTCTTTACTATAGTCCAAACGTATTCATACATTTCAGTGACATGTTCTGTCATGTCATACGACCATGTCATACAAATCTTAAGACTCACGTGTAATAAATTCTAGTGTGATGTCACCAATAAATGACATAGTAATGACGTCAGAAAATTATTTTCGAAATTAGCCAGACTTACAGGGAAATAAGATTTGTTTTTTATTTTAGCTTTATCACGGGTAGTATGATTAATCTTACAATCGTGTTAATGCAGTATGGAAATGATAAAACAAGTTAGATAATTAGTCAAGTAGTCTGTCACTCGCAATACCTTGAGATGAGCTTAATTCTAACAGCACAGAGCTGCCAAATGGTGGAGTGTATATACAATTACAAGTATAAGTATTCTGGCCAGTGATAATTGTAACGTACTCACTTCTTCTGCAGGTGTAACAGTAAAATTTTGGAGAACAAAAAAGAAGTGAGTGTCCGACAAGGTATGTGGGAACACAAACGCAAAGATAATCAGGTACAACAAAAGATCGATTGCCTGTTACCTTGCATTCCGTACAGGTAATTTTATTTTTCTCTTATACAAGTAAATAAATCAGTTATAAATGAATACCATAGATTTTAAAGCATGGATCTGATAAAGGTTTCATTTACATTTACACCACGGGTCACAAACAGGAAACTTACAAGTGGACACAAGTTTCACATTTGCTTGGTTAGAAATGTTACCAGAGGAGTCAGTTTATTGTCAAACAGAAATTCAAACATTTTGACTTAATCAACTTCATTATTTTTCTTGTTCAGAAAATAGAAGGCGAACATTTTTCTGTCTCCGCTCGATTTTGTATGTAAACGTTATCGTAATAGAGAAGACATATACGATTCTTTTATGTTCGATATAAAATACCGTAACATTGGTATTTTAAAAAATCCTTTGATACCACCTCTTAAGTAAGTGGTGTCACAATAACCTTGATAAGAAGACATATTCAACTAAGGTAGATCTGTATTCCTTTCATTAAATGTGATTATAATACATATATACTTGTACACACGTATACCACATTTAACATGTTAACAATGAGTATAATAACATAGGTTATAGAGATCCTGGAAATACAGAAGCGATAATAAACATGTATCTTTTCACAATCATTTCAGGATCTTCCTTGTTGACCATTTTCAAAAGGTCTTGCAATCGAACACTGTAGTAAGAACCATATCGGAATTGATGTACTACACGCCATCTCCTTATCCCCTAGACCTTCAAATTATCGACAAATCACAAGATGAAGAGGTAAACAATGTTAAGCTGTTTGTGCTTACTTTGAACATGGGTCAAAGGATTTTCAGCAAACTTGCCATAAGGCAATATAACGTAGGTCCATCGTTCGTGCGTAAAACTGTTTTTATTTAAACAAAATCTTATCAGCCACTAAGGGGACTAGAATGATACCGTTTGGTCATGATTAGTGTTTTTCATTAATGCTCTTATCCTGATTTCGAGGTCACAGGTTCAACCATTATTGTCGATCAACAGTTCTAGAGACACCATGGGGTGAACACTTGTTCAAATGAATAGCCTTGACTCATTGCTTGGGTCGCATGAATTAGATACAGAACTGTTGTTATTTGTGTTGAATTACCCAGATTAGGTCATATTTAGTGTAGTAGCATGATGTATTTAAAAAAAAAATTCTATCTAGACAAATTCGGTGGTCCCGAATTTGATAGATCTATAGACGTTCGAAAAGTCTAGTATGTTTTATCATAACTAGGACAGAGATAAACATGTTTAAAAGGTATATAATCAAAATATATTAGTATATAATACACTTCACAACATAAGGTTAATTACGTGAAAGATTAATAAAATACAGTATAATGTAGAAGTATCGGTAGTATACCACATACTTTGTCGCACTGTATAGGACACCAATAACTCCCTTATTGTTGTAGGAAATATGGACATTCAAATCAAAATCATGCCTAACTCGACTGGTCGTGCATTTAGCTTTTTTTTGTAAATAATTTTAGTTGGAGTTAAAATGGCAGCTAAAAGAAGAGCTATCTTTGGACTACATTGAATCGGTGGAGCTCACTTTACAAAACAGCACTACCAAAACTACCCTTGTTAAAGAAAACGGAACACTTGTGAGGAAGTTTGTTCTTGAAAACATAAAAGGTCAGTTTGTATTTTGAAAAAAATATACATGTAGTTAAAAATGGTAGATTTGATTTCTTATTTCTTCTTATGATTTAAACATTATTAAAGTAATATGTTTGTATACAAGTAAATGTATGTTACGATATTTTACTTCCCATATGTTTTATTACAATTTTAGAGAACATAAAAGTGAATGTCAAAGTGAAAACCAAACACATTGATGGAGTAGGTCAACTTTCTGACGAAACTGAGTTAGTGATTGTTCGACCACCACAGCCGAGGAGTCAAAAACGCGACCAATTTGTCAATTGGGAAAAAAAGGAGCGTCTAGAGAAGCATTTCGAGTTTAAGTAAATATACTTTTTCAAGTCCACCGTTCGCTTTTCCATCACTTCATGTCAGCATATGATATATATATGCATATATGCTACCACTGTAACATGTGGCATTTTCAGAGCTGCTGCTAACTGTATATGAAAATTAGACAGAATCAAATTCTGGGTTCTTGTCATATTGATGTATTTTAATGCAACATCTGTATTTCATTCATGTATCAAATTAATGATGCTATAAATCAGGTAAATGTAATGGGGCATGATGTGTTTTTAATTTTATGTTTACAGAGAGACTGACCAAGGAGTGGATTCAAATAAACCGCAGCAGGTACATGTTGTGTGCAAATGATATCCTTGTTTACTTTGTTGCCATTGCAATGTATGCTTAGTTACCTTGTTACTATTGCAATGTATCCTTAGTTACCTTGTTATGAATGAAATGTATCCTTAATTACTAGGTTATGATTAAAATTGTTTTGTATCCCTGTTAATTTGTTATGAATGAAATGTATCCTTAGTAACCTGTTATAATTGAAATGTTTCCATGCACGGTTTGAATTTTAAGAACTTTTCATTCTGCTATAAGAACATTGCCTTACATTATGGTTGAACTGTTGACCTAAATTACAGATTCTCGATGAATCGTTATTTTTGTCACCAGATTGTTCTCGGAATGAGAAAACTAAAGTGCGGAGCATTCACTTGTCAGAGATCAAGTATAGCATCATCGCCAACACCATCGCCAACACCATCGCCAACACCATCGCCAACACCATCGGTATCTTCATCGCATTCCGAAATGCGACCAAGACAACTACCAACACCACAACCTCTAACACAGCCCCAAGAACAACCTCAATCCCAACAACCATCCCCGTTGTCATCACCAAAAGCAACACAACCTGTAGCTCAGCCCACACAACAACATCCACCCAAACAACCATCCCCGTTATCATCACCAACAGCAACACAACCAGGTGTACCGTTACCACCATCTTCACAGCGATCGAATCAGGTATATGTTATACTTTCTTGAGAACCTACAGATTATCTGAATTTTACTAGGATTGTCCAAGTGAAATTCAGTAAAAGTGTTAAGTTACAGGCGCTGTTTTGAAAATCATGATCTTATTGGATACAATTTTGTGTTTTAATTAGTTTAACAAACTTACGGTATAAAAAACGATGGTGAATATTGTGTCATCGATATAATTCCATTAATTCATTCCACTCATCCTGGTTTTTTTTAATGAAAAAAATATCTTTAATACAATGTGAACGAACAAATATTGAATGTAAACGTTTTGTAGCATTGATTTGTACATAGTCTTATAGATTTTAATTTTCTGTAACTGCATAAGCATAAGCAACGAAGGAGATTTGGAACCTCAAGAAGTCGGGAATATGAGGTAGGGTACCCTTTCTCTACTAAGCTTTATAGGTATGGAACAGTGTCAAACGACATACGGGTGACAGTCCCTACTGTCACAAACTTTGTCATGTCTGGAAAGGTCCAATATGCTTAATAGTATTTATCCCTGTGTAAAATGTTATACCACGATGCTATATATATTGCATTATAGCACGGTACTGTATATATAGAGGTTACACAACGAGCGAGTGTTGGATGTGGAATATATTTCACACGAGTAAGTTATTTTTCTAAAGTTGTAAAAGACACGAGCTTTAGCGAGTGTCTTTTGCAACTTTTAAAAAATAACTTGCGAGTGTGAAATAAATTCCATATCCAACAATCACGAGTCGTGTGACCTGTTTCTACCACAATAATATCGGCTTTGATCAAAGGGAAACGTGGCCAAGTATAATTTCGCGTATATAAATAAAGTGTACCGGTGACGTCCGGGACCCGGTAATGTGACGTCATTCGATTATTGATGACGTCAATAACAATTGCAGCTTGGGTCAAAGTTCGAATTCTTGACCAATCAAAAGATCGGAAGGTCATATACAACTAGTGGTATATGACATACATATACCACTAGTGGTATATAACATATATTTATCCAACAGTAGGCACATTTATACAATTGCTTGAGAGTGGAACAACACGGCGTATTGTGGTAGAAATATCATTATAGCACGGTACTGTATGCATACCATAGGACAGTACTGTATGTCAAACATAATAGGGTACTATATGTAAATTTAGTATGGTATCGTATGCATGACATTATAGTATGGTACTGAATGTAAAACATTACATCATGGTACTGTATATATAACATGGCACGGTACTGTATGTATAACATCACGGTACTGTATGTATAACATATCACGGTACTGTATATATAACATATCACGGTACTGCATATATAACATATCACGGTACTGCATATATAACATATCACGGTACTGTATGTATGACATATCACGGTACTGTATGTATAACATATCATGGTACTGTATGTATAACATATCACGGTACTGTATATATAGCATATCACGGTACTGTATGTATAACATATCATGGTACTGTATGTATAACATATCACGGTACTGTATATATAGCATATCACGGTACTGTATGTATAACATATCACGGTACGGTATGTATAACATATCACTGTATGTATAACATATCTCGGTACTGTATGTATAGCATATCACGGTACTGTATATATAACATATCACGGTACTGTATGTATAACATATCATGATACTGTATATATACCATATCTCGGTACTGTATGTATAAGATAGTACGGTACTGTATGTATAACATATCACGGTTCTGTATGTATAACATATCTCGGTACTGTATGTATAACATATCTCGGTACTGTATGTATAACATATCATGATACTGTATATATAACATATCACGGTACTGTATGTATAACATATCACGGTACTGTATGTATAAGATAGTACGGTACTGTATGTATAACATATCACGGTTCTGTTTGTATGACGTCCTTAAATGACCCTGGCTGTAAATAGGACATTAAACAAAAACAAACCGAACCAAAGTATGACAAAGCACGTTATTGTATGTGTGATATAACACGGTAATGTGTGTATGAAATAATAGCGCAATGCTATATGTATACCATTATATAGAGGATATTTAGCAGTGTCTTCAGTAACACCAAATATATTTCACTAGTGGGGCTAATATTTTGATATTTTTCACGAGTGCGCATTTTTAAAGCAAAATCTGTCAAATCACAAAATATTTTCTTACTGGTGAAAAATATCACTTTTATAGAATGAATAATTTTCGATAATTTACTGGTAAAATGAATAAAGCACGTACTGTAAGTGCGGTACTGTATGTACACATAGCACGGTACTAGTTTACACAACGAGTGGTTGCTGTATATGGTATTTATTTCACTCAGGTTAGTTATTATAGAATGACGTATAACGTCGAATCTATTCCTAATGACGTTTACAAAGATTATGGGACATACAGCAACAAAGAAAAAGTAGTTCGGGCTAAAGTTCAAAATTCCGGAAAGTCATATAAACTTGTTGTATATTAATTTGTTGACTAAACTGTCATCACGTTTACACAAGAGTTCGAGATTGATATAGCAGCAAAATGGGTAAAGTAATATCATAGCACATCGTTATCATTTCTTACGTTAAAACTTGCTACTACCATTTCTTACATATATATGACAATAACATGCTTTTCATCTTATTTCATTATCTGCCCACCCAGTCTGACAGTCAGGTCCAAGACTTTGATTCGTAAGTATGAGTTATATCCATACCTTTAACACGTGCTACAATATGATGATCGTGGTACTTGAAGAATGTAATAGGCCTTGCGTAGTGCGACCCAAATCACACCGGAAAAATATTGCGTTGCCATTTCAGCACCTTAAAGAATACGCGATTTAGTTACAACCAATTGTAAAATGTGTTCATGAGGTTTTCATAACGTTATCTGAATTGAACTTATTCGTGCACGTTTTTGCAATATTGTGGAAGCATGTTGCTATCATAAGTTGCCTAGAGTAAGGTTTGTTATCTCGCTAAAATTATCAAATACCGAACTGTATCTATCAAAAACGGAAATAACAAAAATGTTATAATGAACAAAACGAAACAATGGTCACGTGATATTAATCTAAACATAAAAGATGTCATGAATGATGTTAGTCAAATAAAAATTACTCGTCGTGAAAACAAGCCGATAATACTTATATGAAACCAAAGCCGCAATTCTTACCCAATATCAACAAAATGAGGACAAGAATAAACAAAACCGCTGGTTTGTAGAAAGACATTTTCACATAATTAAAGGTAACAAGACCAGGTGTTACGTAAGGATGGGCGTCTTCTGCCCAATCAACGGCACAATCAAGACAAAACATTTCAATCCTGTCTTTTTTTTATTTAGAGGCCATCCTAGGTCTTCTGGACAGATACCAGAACTTCAGAGAAGTTCTTGTGGACCCCAACTACGTATACCTCTGAGCTGCCAGATTAATAACAACAGTGTCATCATAAGCCTTGATATTCAAAACGTGGTAATTATCATATACATGCATTTACGAATGTCTCTTCTCCCTGTATAAAATCAGCCTAATAGTACTTCTGTTTGATACCAGTTGATGTTGGTGGTCAGGACGCCCCCCCCCCCCCCCCCCCTCATTTCGGATGAAGATTTTTTTATAGCCTTAAAAATGAAAAAAAAATACTAGACGAAACCTCTTTTTATCAATTCCATAAATCGCTCGGCCGGCTGTTATGTCTATTCGTATGACACCGAAAAAGATTAAATCGTTAGGTAACATTGAATAAAAACACGCGTTAAATGTATATGTATGGAATAATTCTTGTTTTTTTATCCTTTACTGGTGTCTAAACTCAACGTGCGTCTTTCAGAATATTTGTAAATACAATGTAGTTTACGCACCAGTTACGATAAAAAATAATAATTTAAAGGATCACAAAATATGGTCTATGGGGTAGTGAAGGCTGGTAAGGGCATTTAGAACAGATAGATATTTCTGAAAAAAGTCGAAATCTCGACACTTTTATGAATTGTCTTGAAAACTGTCTTCTTACTATGGGACGTATTATTTGTCTTAATAATATGATATAGGAGTTTTTTATTGATATATGTAGATATCATTTTATGCCTTATTTGCGTGATATCATACACAGCCAGCGCTTACATTTCAAGGTCAAAACGAAATAAGTGTTAATACGTACCTGAAAAGGGAAAAGTCAAACAAATGTTCCTATTATTTGCTATTGACAGTTGTAAACTTAACATCATGATCATTTTTTTGTGACTTATAACTGTTCGCTGCTACATCTTACCCCAAATTAAATCTACAGACGGAACGGTCAGCATATACGGGAAATTGTTGATTATTTTAGAAAGTACATGCCTGAACAAAGATTTGGGTACATGAATACATTATTGTATCAAATTCAACATTATTATCTTAGATAACCCTTAAAGTTGGTGACAATAGGTATATGTATGATTAAAATATATCAAAAGAAGTGCACACACTGTAAGAGCGCAATCTCATTTCATTTTATTTTCAGAAAAAGATTTCAGATGACAAGGTAGACATACGAAACGATATAAGTAGTAGTGAAAGTAATGGAGAAGAGATCAGTCATAGGAATAAGGAAAGTCGTTGGGAAAATGAAAAAGAAATGCGCATTGAAAACGAAAGAAGTAGAAATAAGGAAGAAAGACTTCGCAGGAGTAAGGAAAGATGTAGAAAATATCAAGAAAAAAGACGGGAGAGAAACGAAAGAGAAAGGAAAGAAGAAGAAAAACGTCGTATGAGTAAGGAAATATGTAGAGAAAATCAAGAAATAAAACGGGAAGAAAACGAAAGAGGAAGGGAAGAAGAAGAAAAACGTCGCAGGAGTAAGGAAAGTCAAAGAAAAGAAGAGGAAAGACCACATAAAAACAAAAGGAAGAAAAGACCAATGAATTTAGGGGTGAGTATTTTTTTTGGAATTTTCTCTGAAGGTGACATTTTTATAATTATTTCTATAAAGGTTGTTATAGATCAAATCACTAGTCTCCTGGTGATACCAGTTTCAGGATAGGGGTTATCTAAGTTACTTTAGTAAATACATGTATTTAAATGTGTTTGCAGTGATTACGTTAAGTTCAGAAATAATAATGTGAGAAATGGAAAAGAAGAAAATAACTAATATATATATATATATAAATGAATTGCTTTTCCTTTGGAAAGAAAATGAGTTTAAAACAATTGATAAACACATTTTTTCCTGAAGTGACTCTACAAGAATGTTTGGGATATCTCCACTTTTCTGAAGTAGGAAAACAAAAAATCACTTTATAATACATTCATGATGACAATAAAACTGTACATCAATCGTGTATTTGTTTAACGAAATAAACATACCTTAAAAAATAATGTAAACCATTGTTTTTCCTGATAGGCGTATCACTCTCCAGAACACACAACAATTGAGAAACCACGCCGTAGAGCATCAGGCTACTTTCGAATTTTATGGAGACGCCCTGTCCCTCAAAACGAACGGATGATGTACCTGTCTCCTTATTACTTTTAAAGTGATAATGGCTTACGGAAACAGGTGTTAAACAGGGTTATTGTCGTAAAGGACAACTTTTAACATTTGTGTCTACATATATGTAATTGATAGAAATGTTTACATCTACGCAGTCAGTTTATCAATGATTTAGGACAACCTCCAATTCGAGAATACATGTATGTAATTGATAGAAATGTTTTCATCCACGCAGTCAATTTATCTGGATTTAGAACAACTTCTTATTTACGTATACAGGTATATTGTTACATGTCTCCCTTTATCAGCTTAGTAATCTCTGACTGCGATTCGATTAGAGTATACACAGTAAAAATGCTCAGTTGTATGATAAGCGCGGGAATCGGTAGCATAATCATGACGTCGTCTCTTTGTGATGTTATCGGAACGTCACCTAGACGGCGCCATTTTGAAAAGACTGATCAACTGAAACATTTGCGTTATGTGATGAGGACATTTTTTTACGTATAGGTAGTCAATGTGTCTGTGTTTTAGGACAACCTGAAACATCTGTGATGATGACAATTTTTTTTACGTTTGAGGTAGTCAATATATCTGTGTTTTAGGACAACCTGAAACATCTGTGATGAGGACATTTTTTTAAGTTTGAGGTAGTCAATATATCTGTGTTTTAGGACAACCTGAAACATCTGTGATGAGGACATTTTTTTACGTTTGAGGTAGTCAATATATCTGTGTTTTAGGACAATCTGAAACATCTGTGATGAGGACATTTTTTACGTTTAGGTAGTCAATATATCTGTGTTGTAGGATTATCTGTAGCATCTGTGATGAGGACATTTTTTAAGTTGAGATAGTCAACATATCCTGTTGTTGGACTATCTGTAACATCTGTGATGAGGACATTTTTTACGTTTAGGTAGTCAATATATCTGACTTTTAACAAACTTTCATGATTTAATGCAGATGTACTGGTTATGAGATGAGGACGTTTTTTTTTATGTCCGGTCTGTTTATCTGTGATTTAAGACATCATTTAACAATTTTATGTGATAAAGAACATCCTTTACGTCCAAGCTATTTATCTTTGGTTTGTGACAACCTGTAACATATGTATGTGATAAAATACATCATGTATGTCCAGACCCAAACTTTTATCTGTGATTTAGGACAACCTGTAACATTGGTATGTAATAGAGGTTGATGAGAATAGTATAAAACCTCTAATCAAAACAATATATAACCCCCTTATCGGTAATTAATACCATTATTACAATTATAACAATATATCTGACTTGTTGTTAGATGTGTTTTTCAGTTGCTATTTATTTATTTTGATTACATAGAACCTGACTTTTGGTGTGTTTAGAAATTCTTTTTCGAAATTAAGAAAAAAATGCTGATTATATGTTTATCTCCTTTCTAAGACAAACCTATAAGTAAGAATTGTGATAAGCCTATATACACCTTTAACACTTCAGTAGGCGATTTATAACACTTGTTACTGAAAAGTGAAAGGATACAAGGTATGCTGTGATATATTATTCTATTCCAAAAAAGTGAAATTTCACGTCGTGAAATATTTACTGAACAGCTCCTGTCAGAGCCCCAAAATACAGCAAATTTGCTACATCGTAAGAGATAATACCCTGTGATAAGGAAATCATACCTTCAAAAAATGCCCAGAGTCGCATCGAAGTTTACAAATAAAAAGAAATGTGATAATTTCCGTGTTTTGGAATTGCGTTTTTAGCTCAGATTTTATATCCGTATATGTTGCAAGTCGCATTATTTCAATACTGATAATTTAAGATGATTGTTATTGCGTGTATGACTAAGGGAAACTTTTCCTGGCAGGTTAGCTATCATATCTATGTAATGCTTCGTGTATTTATCTGTGATATCTGATAAATGGTGAGTAATTAGATGTTGGGTCTATTTGGTTGCTTTGGTGGTATAAAAACACTGTATTTCAATTTGTGTTTGTATTTAATTTTTGTGTTACCTTCCCTTCGTTTCCGATGTCTTGATGTAGCGTTTTGTCGTCATTGTTGTATGCCGAGAATAGTGAGTTTTCGTTCATACTTTCTTCTTTATCAAAAGACTGTTTTCCGCAAGATAGGAATCGAATATTGTGAGTGCTTAAAGGGACATTCTTTCGTTTGGACATCGGAAATATACACAATTTCAATTGATGAAATCTATGTCCGACGATGATTAGATGGGTGATTGTGCCTACAAATAATGAAATACTCACCGAAATATACAGGAAAAAGGCGTATCGTATACAAATACCGTTTGTCTTTGCTTTAATAAGTGATGCTTTGGGTTGAATTAGGAATTTTCAGGACTTAATACTCGAAAAACTTTGGTTTACCTTGAGAGTAAACCTGCCGTAGTAATGTAAAGATTATTACTTTTACTACTTGCAAGAAATAATATCTTCCATTAAGTTTAATTTTGACTACCTAAACTGTATTCAAACGAAGAAATGCCCCTTGAGATATCGTTTAAGCATGGGATTACATGAAACGACATTCGTCATGGTAATTTGAGTCGAAATCGAAACTATATCTCGTTATCAAAGTGAAAACAGGGGTTGTGGAAACGAAATCATAAAACGCTCTACAAGAATAAATTATTTTCTATAAAACAATATCACATGGAAATACATCATAATACAGATCATGACGATTTCTCATAGTCATTATCAAATTGTATTTCTCAAAATTTGTATGCTAGCCAATCGGTATTAAATTTGAAAAAAATAACCGAAAGGAAGCATTGGTATCAAAACTAACTGCTACATTTAAATACTATAGATTGAGAAAGTGGCGAAAGTACTACTAGGAATGGGAATATCAACAACAACGAATTGGCAAACATGACAAATTCACAAAGTGGTAAGCGACTATATTGTCAATTTCCTTGGTTTGAATAGCGCCTGTAACAGTCAGTAATACCATACACGTATTGACAAACTAAAGACATAATAAACGCCCGGTCATCTTTATCGAGAACAAGCTATCCTGTAAGTAGTATGGAGAAAGGTCAAATGGTCACGTTCTCCGGACACGTATCGTTGTTGCGACATATTGAGATAATCAAGCTAGAATATAGCCAGGTCTAAGTTAATGTAACACTTATTATTATACCTTTCCTTATTTTACTCCATATAAAAGGTAGACAATAGAAATGCTATTTGAAACACATCCTCTAAAAATGCTATTTACCAGGTTAATAGTCGAAGCAGACATAGTAATCGTTCAAGGGAATGCTACAGGAACATTTCGGAAAATGGCGTCATCTAAAAGTTTCGATAATCTGGACGAAGAAATGCTAGAGAGGATTTTTTTCTGAAAAAGACAGCGCAAACACATAACGAGAAATAAAAACGCCAGTTAGCATGCAAAAAGACTATCTCCGGGAAAAAGCATTAGGATTAGTGAGGATATGAAAATTGGTTCGAGAGAAAAAATGGAATGATTTAAATGCTGGTATAATAAAACAGTTATTGTATGGGTATTTCGGGAAATAGCACTTTTATTGTCACCCTTGACATTAACTATTTCCCTCGGCTTCGCCTCGGAAAATAGTTCATGTCTTGGGGGACAATAAAAGTGCTATTTCCCTCACACTCATACAATAACTGTATAATATTATACCTTTCCCTATTTTTACACTTTATAAAAAGTAGACAATAGAAATGCTACTTTAACCACATCCTCCAAAAGCGCTATTAACCAGGTTAATAGTCAAAAGTGCTATTTACCCGGAATGAGCACATTGATATTTTCGCAGTTTTTTTGCTTTGTTCATTCTGATTGGTCAATGCATAAGCGTTTTCGAGACCAAGAAGAAGCAGACACAGTATGTTTACTGAAATCGTAGGAGGGAATGCTAAAGGAACATTTCGGAGAATGGTTTCATCTACAAGTTTCGATAATCTGGATGAAGAAGTGCTGGAGAGGACTTTTTCTGAAAAAGACAGCGCTAGCACAAAACAAGTAATAAAAACGGCAGTTAGCATGCTAAAAGACTATCTTCGGGAAAAAGCATTAGGAATAGTGGAGGATATGAACACTGGTTCGAAAAACATGGAATGCTTTAAATGAGGTATAATAAAACAGCTATTGTATGGGTATTTCAGCAAATATCACTTTTATTGCAACCCCCTCCCCCCCCCCCCCACCACCCCCCCACCCCCACCCCCCACCCCCCATTGACATCAACTACATGTATTTCCCTCAGAAGCCTAGGAAAATAGTTCATGTCCCGGGGGACATTAAAGTGTTATTTCCTTCACACCCTTTCAATAACTGTATAATACTGACCATTCTCCTTCCAAAGACTACATAACATAGGTGGAATTGTCCAAGTTGTAGCTAAGGTTAAATAGAATAATTACCAGGAGTAGCAATACTAACCAGCAGTCATTGCCTTAGTAGTAAGGTTCCATAACATAGTTACCAGGTAAAGCAATGCGTACTAACGGTATTGTATTAGTTATAACTGCTATTACATAAAATAGTTACCAGATGTAGCAATATTAACTAGCGGTGATTGGTTTGGCTTGGTTTAATATAATCTAACGTCTTATCAACTTTCCTGTTTGCGAAAAAAAAACCCAGACAATTATCATTATTATTATCACTTTGTCCTTTCTAAGATTACAATATACAAAAAATATAACCCGGTAGATATTAGAATCTTATATTATAGAAACTTGTGACGGGCGTCGTGAAACCTTACACCGGCGGGTTTACACTGCGCAGAATGTTAAATGTTTAAAGTCAGGATTCTGATTATATAAAACAGCTAAATAACATTCAAGTGTGTAACGATGTCACAATATTACCTCTTTTATATGAATCCATAATTAAATCCACAAAAATAGTACTCAAAGACACACAATCACGATTTTTTAACATCAAGGCTTCATTCTTATAACACTTTGGATTGAAAATAGCGGTTCGGTAAATACCAAGATAACGAACGAAAAGTTCCTCTTAATATACACATTCCGTATCGTATTTTTACAAACAATGCCGCCTTGTTCTAAATATGTCACTTGAAGCGATCGAATAATGTAGCGAAGTGTTTTGTGTTCATGTATCATCAATTAAGTGTGAATTAGTGATTGGACTGTTAAAATGGGATATATGAAACCTAAAATGTAAGTACACGTCGTTGTCATCAAATTTAGAGTTGCGCTGTATAAAATAGTTTCGGTCGCTAAAGGTCGGTTGGCGTCCTTTAGCTATCTGAAGTAGGAAAAGGGGTGCTCCAGTACACAAGACTTATTCGGGAGGAAAAGTTAAGTCATCTGGGCGTGTTGGAAGTTCAAGTCCAACTCAACAATCCACACAAGTGTTTAGACTTGTTCGTAGTTAAACATGGTGGTCCATCATTGCTTAGAAGGGGTTGGTTTCGCAGTACCAAACTGGACTGGGACAGTGTTAAGATGATCATCGTTTTGAGTGGTTCTAAACCCTCAACAGCTCGAGAAATACTTAGAGGTTTTCAAAGACGAGCTAGGCACCTTGAAGGATATCAAGCACAGATAAAGGTCAAAGAGGAAGCTCACCCAAAATTCTGCAATGCACCTACTGGTTCCTTTCGCAATAAAAGAAAAAGCTGACAGGGAGCTGAACTGACTTGTCAAAACAGGTATTTCGACTACGATTTAACGGCCTAAGCTATACAACAGCACTCACATTTGTTGTAATTTAAAGGTCACAATCAATCAAGTTCTTAATATCGACCAAAACCTACTACCAAACATCGATGAAATCTTCGCGACACTGGTTGCTGGTCAATATTTTACGAAGATCAACCTGAAAAACACATATCTACAAAGGATAGTGCGTGAGGCTGGCCGACTATACCGGACATAGCATCGGCTCTAGGGATACCCAGTGATCACCATTGCCTGTTTTAACGTGGCGGCCCGCCACCCTTAGCTGGGTACCGCCACGCTTACACAACCAAATTCACTCGATCCGCCACGCATGTAATTGTTACCTAACACCCCTATTTTGTATCGATTTCAAGCGTTTCTATAGCGTCCGATACTCATTACCTATGGCCCCTGTTTTTACAGGTGAACTAGGCCTAATTGACGAATTGCGATCTCGGTTAGTTGCCTCACCGTTATGTTTTGATACGGTCGACTGATCTCTTGATCACACCTATATCGATGGTGATAATTAATTAATAGTAGGTGTACTGTTCTGACCATGGGAACAGATGTGATTGTATGGTTTCAGTCGATCGGGACATCAGAGAAAATGTTACCATCGTCTACATCGGAAAAACCGACGGTCCGATAAGATTCCTTTTTTTTCACAAGAATTAATATTCAGCTGGGATAATCAAACTAATAATATCAATACCTAAGCCGATGTTTGAGAAGCATAGATACATTTTTGAAAACTTTATGGCAATGTCACCATGAAGAGAGGAGTATCAGCTCCTTTTTTGGAACACCATGTGAACGACATGCGATCGCGACAACCGATCTAGAAAACCTGCAGCCAACAGACTGAAATCTGATACATCGCGCAAGCCACGTGCACGGCTACAGAAATGCGCAGGGTGTATGAAGATGACCAAGGTAAGCTTACAATTAACCTATATTTGATTTGCTAGATAATGATAGTATTCTAATGAATATTTCGTGCATTGGTTTTCTTGTCACGTGCTATTTTAAGAAAGTACTATTAGAGTGATCTCCCTTCCAAAAACGATCTCAAAACGTCCAATAATATAAATAATCTCAGAATCATTCCTAAATCTCTGTATTTATTATTTCATAAGTGTTATCTAGGTATTTGATTTTCTTTAATAATTATTAAATAAAGATAAGTTAATTAGCACCTCAAGTATATACAATGTAACATGTACATTTGTAATGAATATGCACTAATTTGATTATATTTGTTAAAATATAATTAAATTGTTTTTTTGTTTTTGTTTTTTTTCCAAAGATTTATTGATGGTTTTAATTGTTTTGCTTATTACAAATTTGTAGGAATAAGAAGTTCATAATTATAATATGGTAATGACCACAATAAGATTCATTAAGCTTTTCAAAAATATTTATTTATCTATTTATTTATCTATTTATTTATTTATTACCACCAGCAGGAACAGGCTCTCTCAGAGGACTAAATCAAACAACATAATTAAATCTCTATTCTTAATGTCATAATTGATGATGTTTCTCGAAACGTCGCACCGCGAGGCTGCATGACATCCACAAAAGTACATGTTCAGAAAAAATTGTCAAAAAATTTTCCTCCACCCATCATTTTGAAATTGTGGTGATCCCTGGATACCGATATCTTAGTCCTACAAGGTGTACCACGTGTTTAATGCTTCTTAGACGACATGATCGGCACGACAGATGAAGAACATGTGGTAAAATTAGAGAGAATACTTCAATTATTACATTCCAGTCCATGTTTCCGCCGAGTGTTGTATCGTTACATTACAGTCCATGGTCATCTTCTCAACCATTAACATCCGGTCATCTTCTAAATGCTCCACATCCGGTCATCTTCTCAACGATCTACATCCGGTCATTTTCTCAACGATCCAGTCCGAAATAAATTCAGGAAGAAAGTAATAGACTTTAGCAAGAACCTGTAAGGGTGATGCAAATGAATTAGGAATCACACAGAATCAATCATATGACATTGCAATATAGTTTCGCTATGACGTTGATTTGGCATCTCGATTATGCTTATGAGGAGCCTCATGTGTAGTTGTGAAAAAATACCATAAGCCTCGTACATGTTATGTTGAATGTGTTAAGTTATCAAGTCAGTTATAGTGAGACCATGGATGGTGTTAAAACCTTACCGCTAGCTTGTCCACGACAGAGAAGGATCCCCCGATCATATAGCGGGCCTTTGGTGTTACGTTAATAAGGGAATCCTCTATAGCGTTAATAACCGGATCTGCTGACATGGTCTGGATCATACTTGGCTCTTTCTTCTTCGTCATTTGGTAGATATCATCAAAGTATGGACGACCGTAGGTCTGTCTGACGTCATCAGATGCTTGTTCCCACATGTAGTCTATCTCCTTCTTTAATCGTTTCAGCTGTTTAATATGGGAATGTTACATTTTGCGTTCCTACGTATATTCATTTTTGAAATTATTTAAAAGATATTAAATATTTCACATCATTTACGTCACCTGTGGATTACATTACATTTTTTTGGTTATATATATTTATATATATATACATACTTTGTTTAGATATTTATACATATCTGATAAACTTTGCATTGAGAACCAGAATGCTTGGTATAATGAAATCAATTAAAACAGCTTTATATAATGCTAAACAAACGAGGTCACCTGTTCTGGGCCACATACAGATGTGGCTGCACTAAATTGTCCAGGTTCAATGATTGAGACGTTGACACCAAACTTCTTCATTTCAAGTCTGAGGGAGTCACTCAGGGTCTCCATACCATATTTGGTAACACTGTACACGGATCCACTGGGCCAGGAAAACCGACCCCTCACGCTAGACATGTTAACAATCCGGCCTGGAAACAGAAAATTAGATTACATAATGTTAATCACGGGGAAAGTGAAATAAGCCTACATTTGCAGACGCTCATTAATTGCAGGACCTAGCTGTTTATCCGTAAAATCGTTTCTATGTAAATATATTACTTTGTCTCTATTCTAACATAAAAACACTGACTTGACGCATATTTGTCTGTTTTTTTTTCTAATCATAAGAAAATACTTACCTCTGGACTTCCTGATAAGAGGGAGGAATGCCTTGGTGACTCGGATCATGCCGTATAGATTAACCTCAGCACATTTCTTGTATTGATCCACAGTCGCTAACTCGACGTCGCCGGGAAAATACATTCCTGCGTTGTTGACAATAGCCCACAATCCTGATTAAAATACCCGAATAAAATAATTTAGTAATATAACTGTATATATTTACTACCTACAGTTGAGTGTAGACTAAAGGTTACACCCAAGAGCACTCCGAGTGCACTCCATTTGGACTTGGAGTGCACTCCGTTTGGACTCCAGGTAAACTTGGAGTGCACTCCAAGTGGACTCCGAGTCTACCTGGAGTCCTATAAGATACCATGTCTACCCCAGTTCTATAATCAGACTATATCATACATGTATTAATACTTTGATGCTCTTTTAATATAATTTACATATATAAATAGATTTTTACAAATTACTTTTGTTCTGTTAATATTACTATTCACATTTGTTAATACATGGTAATAATGCCTACATTTTAAATTTATATTTATCAAGATCCATAAAAGACAGTTATACAATTTATGCCATAATCAGGTTTCTATGAAAGTTAATTGCTTATTATTTCATATTTTATTAATGTGTAAGTAAATTGTATTTCATTCTATTAAGGAATTGAAAACGATTTCAATTAGAATATTTATTACTGTACATATATCATGACTGTAAAGGAAGTTTAGATAATGTATCTATATTATGTTATTGATTATTCAAAATATTGAAAATTAACAGTAGTTAATGAATTATGTGTTTTTTTTATAAGACATTCTCTACATATATGTACTCAGTTAGGCAAGTAATTATATAGATCATTAGAAAAATATACATTTACAACTGTACATATTTACGAGCATTACCTGGTTAAATTAATGTTCTGACATAATGTACACATACGTATGTAATTCCGGACTACCCATAATGTATCTGTTTATTTGCTATTATTATTGGTCATGCATGACTGACTCTGGCCTGACACACCTGAGACCTGTGCCAGGTGAGTTTTAGGAGCCAGCTACAGATACTGTCCTGGGTTCACAGAAATACCTATGTCAATTTTGTCACTGTATGGCTTCAAATGATGAAGCTGTGCAAAGCAGGGTGTGTTATAACCTCAGGCCAACTAACAAAACAATAAGATTATTTCCTGACTTGAAGAAAAGGATTGTAGCTCTCCATCTGAGAGGCCTTAATCAGACCAAAATTACATGTATAAACGAAATACCAGTGTAATTAGGTGGAAATGTAAAGATAAGCTGTAAAACCATTAACAAATTGGTTAACAGGTTTAAGAAGACCAACTCTATTGAAATGAAGTCATTCTATACTGAAATTAGAAAGTAAAAATAAGCTGTTTCTTATTACATTGTAACCTGTCTAAACCGCAAGTCATTGAGACCAAACGTATTGGCCGGTTTCTGCAGGTGTCCGGTATGTAGAGGTACAATGTTGAATGATATAAGTTCAGAAAAAATTAATGCAAATCAAATTAAGAAATGATGCAGTTCTTATCTTGTTATATTCAAAATAATAAAGACATGGATTTAAAAATTTATTGTAAAGAAAGAGATTAAAGTAAAAAAAAAAAAAAAAAAATTTCAGTGTTATTCCAAATGGTATAATGAATGCAAATTCACCATTTCCCAAAATCAACCTATAGCCTTATACCCGTAATTAGTACACATTGTTCTCGTCCAGGAAATAAGATTATAGATTCAGATTCAGATATGTTTATTAGAGTGTCACGTATTGATACATAAAATATACATAAAATACAAGCATAATTTCATTAAAAACGTTAAAACGCATCAACACCCAGCCATATTTGGCTTATGAGACACTACTACAGTAAAATCTTGAGTGTCAATTAATATTAAGACTTATTGATAAAAAGGTTTGTCTTTGGTACATATCAAACAATAACCTGGCGACGTCTTTTTGCAAATTATCTTCTTTCATAAGAAATATTAATTTATCTTTGCTGTTTAAAGCATTAAAATTCTGTAAATTAGCTTCTGCTTTATTAAAAACTAAAAGTCCCAAGTCAGAGTAAAAATCGCAATCAATAAAAAAGTGAGTTTCATCCTCATCCTATAGAGTCTGAGGTACAATTTGCTTCAGGGCAGTTGGACACAGCAACCTATGTACCATTTACCTGTTGGAACTACATGTACATCGTTTTCTATTCCCATTCAGTCAATATCTATCATAGTATGTGTCACTCATACATTGTATGTAATAGATACAGGTCATGAATGTACAATGGTTGTTCAAGCCTATTATAAAATCATAAAGTTAAATGTTCAACTTTAGAAAAAAATGACATAAGGCCAGCTGCAGTTGGTTTATGGAATGTTTGATAAGTATTTACTTAACTCAAACATGAAAATTGTATTAATCTATGTTGATTTACATATTGACTTCTAATACTCTTAAAATCTATACAGACTTACATTATAATATCAAAGACATAAAGTAATAGTACCAGTTTGAATTTTTTTTCCAAATATTTTATAATAATGACTTATAACTGTTTTAATAATACTGTAATAGGAATGGATAATCATATCATTTCAAAAGTGTCAGATATCGACAGTCACAAGTCTGTACCTATATTCTATATGACCTTGATATAGGTCAGCCTGAGTTTCCTCTAGCCCTGACACCATACCAGACATGGTGCCAGGGCCAGAGGAAACTCTGGCTAGGTAAAGGTAAGGTGTGATGACCAGTTTCCATCTAACAATTAAGGGGGTCTTTATCTAGTTAGATGACCGTGTGTACACCTGTCCAAATCTTCACACCTTACGAGGTAAACATGGAGGAAGGGGTCATTATTGGGGTCAGTGTAAGTCTGTCTTTTCTCCACACCCCTGTAATCATGCTTGATACAGGTATATATTGACCTGGAAGTTGGGGGGTGGGGGGGGGGGGGGGGGGGGGGGGGGGGGGGGGGGGGGGGGGGGGTTGTATCTTATATAACTGTTAAAAGAACTTCATTTATGACCAGGATTTAATGAGGCAGGTGTAACAAAACAAAGTTGGTTTACCAAATGGAAATGTATTAGTTTGATGTTAATGTTTAATCTGTAAATCAATATTAGACATTGGATCCGGAATATGCTATCAAGGTGATGAAAAACCAAAAAAATCTTTTGTATTGTATGTTAAGATAAATTTAAACTGTTGGAAGAAAAGTATTTGAAATATTAAAATCAGTAGTACTTCGAGTACAAGATATTTCCAGTACACAATCAAACTCTACATTTTGAGAGACCACAAACAACTTGCCAAATAGTTTTTGTTTATTACCAATTTCTATTAATTTACGTGGCTTGTTAAAACTCTTCAAATCAAAGGAATGTTATCATACATTTTTCAACGAAGTGCCAGATCTATTCATTTTTATAAGGTTTACTAATAGAAAAAATATCTTATATTAGATATTGTTAGTTAACCAACTAAAAATAAACCCACAAAATAATAAGATGATATACAAAGAAAAAATAGTAACACTTATCTTATTGTTACATGTTTAAGGAGTCTAAATGTATAAACGTATACATCTATCTATAAACATTATGTATATATGTACTTGGTTACAGGTACATGTGATACATATGGACCCAGGTAGGATCCCAAGTTTACCTGGAGTCCAAACGGAGTGCACTCCAAGTCCAAACGGAGTGAACTCGGAGTGCACTTTGTGTAACCTTTAGTCTACACTCAACTGTATGTACTACCATTGTTTAGTACTCCCACTACTTGTATAAAACTTATCAGTTATTTGTTTTTTTTTAAGATATGGCAGGAGTCTACTTACTGTAAAAACTAAAAGATCGGCAACTCGCCACAAGCGAAACTGCACCCCACCTCACTTCAATCGACTAAACAACACATTTATTCAAACTGACACGGCTCATATTGCATACGACCGTCATCAAGAAACATTTATCTTTAACCTACCGTGTCACTCGATGCGATTTGTTTACATCCAAAACACAAAAATTCGTAAAAACATCGCCGAAGTCGAGAGAGTGCCAACTCTTCAATCACATACATGTAAGCCTAGGCCTTTCATGCTTGAAAACTTAAAAGAAATGGGAAATGGATAAGCACGCTTTTGTCACAAAGTTTACATTTACATGATTTGTATCTCGTCAGTTTGCTGAAATCATGACAAAAAGAGAGAAAAGTATATCACAGATAAGACTGGCATCAGCTTACTTCAAATAAGTGAAGTAAAACATTTACCAACATGGCTTACCCCAGAACTCTTTATCTTTTTTTCCATAAATGATTACAAATATCATGCCGTCACATACGAAAATCATTCTTCAGACATGTTTATCTATTAAATAGTCGTTTGAACTGAGGCCTGCATCAAGTTTGAGTATTTTGTATACTTTTTATTGTTATTTTCATTTTGTTCATGTTAGGCCTCCCAATTATTTATGTAATTACATAAGTGCTTATTAAGTTGAATTGAAAATTGCCCAACAACTTGCACGTTATTTAGTAATTAGTGATCTATCTACAATTTTTTTAAGGAGACCTTTTCAGCTGTGTTGTTGAAACAATGAGTCCCACAATGTTAAAGTAAGGCATCTCAAGACATTTTTAGATTCTTATAAAAATGATATGAATTCTTATGTCTTTCCGTGATTATCAAAATATCAAGGATGAGTTATATTCTAAAGCATTTTATTTTCTTACTTATCATAGTATAAACTAAATACAAAATGTATAATTGTGTCATTTATTGTCAACAACGTCAAAGAGTTAAGACTTGATAGAGTAATTTCCGTAATATTACTTATTTATGTAATTCCAATCTTTGTATATCACACAAAAATGCATCACACTAAAAAGGATGGAGGTCAAATTATCAAATAAAAAAGAACGAAAAAAATGTGTCATAGCAAATAAAATTAATGGTTGCATAACGCTTATTTCCAAACTACAGTCAATGTTCAACCGGCTTAGAAAAATTAGTGAGGAATCTGGACAGGCTGGGGGAATGATGTCCTGAAGGAGGAATTCGGCGTTATTTCCACAGATGATTGTGTTTTGCATGTAAAATTTCGTATTGAGCGACACGGTAGGTTAATGGTGAATGTTTTGTGATGGCGATCGTATATAGCATGAGCCGTTTCAGTTTGAATATATGTGTTTTTAAGTCAATAGAAGTGAGGTGGGGGTACCATTTAGCTCGTGTCGGAATTGCCGACCTTGTAGTTTTCACAGTACACAGACCATTGCCATAGAAAATAAATAAACAAAAAAATTATATGCAAGAGTCTGTGCTCTCTACTAGGATTAACGCTAAGCATATGTGCATATGAGAGAGAAAAAGTAAACTGCGTTGTGTGTTTATAATTATACATAGAACAAATGTGTATGTATTGAAAGCCCCTTTACGCATAAATTATGGCAAACTACAAAAAATATGTCGCATGCGCTCGCTTCTTGTTAGTATCAATAGACAACTATATCAACAAGGTTTTTCTATTGCTAAGTAATACTAACCAAACGCATGTAAATAGATTAAATGATAGAACACATCCTCGAAGGATGATATAATGTGAGAATCAATACTGTAGTTTTTTTTGTAAGAACAATTTAAACCAGAAAACGCCCCACTGCTTACTTGGAATCTCTAATTCGGTACCCCACGTTTTATATGTTAACGAGCCACGGAAAATATGTCATACACGCGTGTGCAGATTGCTTTGTATTAATGAATGGCGGATCAGACGTACTGGTTGCTGTCGCGAAAGGAAAGGAAGGATTGGGCATTATCACAACATCTGCGATTTCAGATTCAATGTCTATCTATTAAAAAAAACGTGAAAGGTCACAATGAATTGGTAGTGGATGGTTTCGGCATTTGATAAACAAACCCATGCTTCTATGTTTACATCTGCGGATGTAACACGGCGTGCACAAGATTTGTAAAGTTATATGTTTATTACATATTTTATCTATATTGTTGACGTAGCAGAGCAGATTTGACAGAAATCAAATTAAGGTAGCGGAGTATGAAGTTTAACTTCATAAAATTTTATATTAGCAAAAAAATAGCTAGCTCTTAAGTACTTTACAAGCACGGACATACTATTGCACCTTGTCCGGTCCCGGTGACGTACCTGTACTCTAGCGCGTGTTTGACGTGCGGACATTATATCATACCTTGTCCAGTCGCATTAACATACTCCAGAGCCTTTTGGACGTCGTCATCTTTAGTAACATCCAGCTTGATCACATGAAGCCGGTCCGACTGACGTGCCTGTAAAACTTTGGCCCCCGGACTTTCCTTGCTGAGGACCCCGGCATATACTGTATACCCCAAGTCGTATAGTCGCTTGGCAAGAATGTGACCAAATCCTAATTAACCAATATTGAGTTAAAAAAAATATAATTAGACATGAATGACAATGCAAACTCACAATAACACATTAAAGACTATGCAAATAAAGAATTACACAAAATATACTGTCATTATCAATTATGGCTTTTTTCATCATTTGAACTAACAATTTGCTTTTCTAATTGGTCAGATCAATTTTCATCATACACTAAAGAACGCCATAAGATATGTACATATATGTTTACGTTTGATGCCATGCGACATGTTCAATATGTTTACGTCATTGATTCCAGTTCCACACGTCGTTCACCATAAAAGTTTAGAACACATTGCAGAAAAACCTTACCCTCTAGATAAAACTGACATAACTACCCTATATATTTCATTGACTCCAACTCTGTCACCCGAGTTATGAAGTGAGAAATGAAGCCGTTAAATACAAGACCTCAAGTAGATCTAATCATAAAATCATGTCACTCAATATAAACAGGTATATAACGCACTACATAGGAAGCCGAATATGTAATATGTAGGACATAATGTCATGTATTACATACATTTTAATGAAAGCCTGAAAGTAAAATCATATAATTCATATTCATGCCTAACATACTACGAGGTAGATAACAATATTGGACCCTGATTGTGAATAGGACGCTAAACCAAATAAACCAAACCAAATAGATAAATGACGCCAACATACACCCTTTGTAGATATGACCGCCCTTACACACTTGATATGTATCCTACCCTATTACTACGTCACGCTTGATATTATCTTACCCTATTACTACGTCACACTTGATCTGTATCCTACCCTATTACTACGTCACACTTGATCTGTATCCTACCCTATACTACGTCACACTTGATCTGTATTCTAGCCTACTACTACGTCACACTTGATCTGTATCCTACCCTATTACTACGTCATACTTGATATGTATCCTACCCTATTATTACGTCACATTTGATGTGTATCCTACCCTATTACTACGTCACACCTGATCTGTATCCTACCCTTTTACTACGTCACACCTGATCTGTATCCTACCCTATTACTACGTCACACTTGATATGTATCCTACCCTATTACTACGTCACACCTGATCTGTATTACTACCCTATTACTACGTCACACTTGATCTGTATCTTACCCTATTACTACGTCACACCTGATCTGTATCCTACCCTATTACTACGTCACACTTGATCTGTATCCTACCCTATTTCCACGTCACACTTGATCTGTATCCTACCCTATTACTACGTCACACATGATCTGTATCCTACCCTATTACTACGTCACACTTGATCTGTATCCTATCCTATTACTACGTCAAACTCGATCTGTATCCTACCCTATTACTACGTCACACTTGATCTGTATCCTACCCTATTACTACGTCATCACATATCTGTAGATTACGAGTAATGAAAAAAAACCTTGTTTTTTTGTATCGATGACTATATAACAAACAGATGAAAACTGAAAACATTAACACTTCCAAGACGAGAAGCAAACTTCTGTGTTATTCGGATTCTGTGTACTGCCTTACCTGTATCACAACCTGTGATGACTACGCCCTTTCTGCCGATGTCCAACTTCTTCCGGAAATTGTTTCTGGTCATTCTTAATGCAAAGTAGACCAGTGAAATGGCCAGCAAATATTTCCAGTAAATAAACAGAAAATATACATTCAGTAAAAGTAAATATAAAACGCATGTGTTCTCTAACGACAACATAATGGAGTATGGGGCGCTGATAAGTAGGTCTGAAACAAAAGATAGGGACTTGTTTAGAGCACGATAGATAAAACACACACACTACACCGACATGTTATCTGTTATCAGTGTACATTGTATGTTAATGCGCAAGGTTACGTTAGCACATATGCGAGTACATGATCGCACGTTTACCTACACTTTAGTGACTTAAAAAAAATCAGGCTGACAGGGTCAAAGTCAATATTTTCAGCAATGCCAATCCCATATTTATTGATAGAAAACTAGTAACTACTTTTCTAAACGGACCCTGGATCAAACATTACGAAAATGTTAAGCATGGATACACCGCAATGTCAAAAAGTTATGTTGTACTCTGCAAAATATTTGCCAGTTATCCAGTACTATGGAGTGGTAAGGTATAGTGTCCTATACAGTGATCAGGGAATACACCTGTACTGTAGAGGGTACCTGAGTTCACTGAATAGAAAGTGCTGAGTCAGGGTCACTGAGGCGTAACCAAATCATGCAACACAGGTAAGTGCTACCTGTGTGTGCGGCCATTTCAACCCCAGACCTGGACCTGGAAGGTTCACGGATGTCAGAGGCTGTGTGCCAGGGGAGAAATGCCTAAGCTGTGTGCTTGGTAATGAAATGTTACCAGGGCTGTGTGCCCAAAGTTATTATCCAAGTTAGAGATAGTTGAAGCCACTACATGTAAGCTGTGTGCTAGTTTGGGCAAAACTTTGCTACTTGGAGAAGCTGTGTGCTATGTCCACCTCAATGGAGTGTGGGAGTCCTGGAATGAAACAGGAGAGTGAGCTGTGTGCTCAGAAATGCTAAAGAGAGACGCCAACAGTAAGTACATATTTATGTCATTAATGTAATTTTGGTAAAAATGTTTAGCATGCAAATTATAGGGTGTAATATTATAGGTCATTGTTGTAGAATAATTTCCTAACATAATGTAAAGAAATAGGAAATAGAGAGAAAAGTAATAGGAGATAGTGAGAAAGAGAATTATTAAATGTCATTGTAAGTAAAATACAAATATAATACAAATGTGCAAGTGCTATAAACCCATGAACTTAGAACATTGACTCTGTAACCTTGTAGGTGACCTTGGGACAGGGAGCCATTAGCCATAGAAGGGTCTATGTGCCAGACCATAGTGGGAGCAGCAGAATCCCTGGTCTATTTATGTGAAACCAGAAAGGAGATATTTGTGCTGGACTAGTACAGTGCCTACGGAGGGTATACATATATATACCGATTATGAAATAGTTAAACAACATCGGAGTGAAGAGAACTTTGGGAACCAACCACAGTGATGAACTATATATATTTGGGGTCTGGAGAGACAATGGGTTTCAGAGACGGGTTTTGTTTTGTGTTGCACATTATTAATTAATTGTAGAGAATGAGTGGGAGTGTGTAAGGGTGTTTTGTATGGTGTAAATATTGTTTTCCTATGATTTTGTAAATATGTTCAAGTGAATACATATGTTAATGTAATTTATGTTGTTGTCTCATCTGTTTGCAAATAATTAGGCTAAGCCTATACCCACAATTCTTGACATCTGGTGGCAGCGGTGGGATAGGCCTTGTAATTAAATCTATTGCAAAATTCAAAAAGCTGTAATTACTGCAGACAGGTATTTCAACATTAAGGCTAAATTATACATACACATCATTATGGATGTTATAGAATTGGCAAAGTTGGTTGAGATAGGAAAGAGTTTAGGATTAGCAGGTGAAGATTTGCAGGTATATGTAGATAAGAAAGAGAAAGAAAAGCTTGAGAGAGATGAACGAGCTGAGGCCAGAGATATGAAGTATAAGATGGATGGGTTACAGATGGAGTTAGAGATTGAAAGATTGCGAAGGGAGGAGGGTTTAAGGAACCCAGTTGAGCAGGTAGGGAGCTCAAAGGCTTGAATTCCAAAGTTACCTCCCTTTGACGACACAAAAGATAACATTGATGCATATTTACAACGGTTCGAGAGATTTGCGGGAGCAGTTAAGTGGGACAGACAGGATTGGGCCATACATCTTAGTGCACTTCTTAAAGGTAAGGCGTTAGAGGTATACTCTCGGTTATCAGGTGAGGAAGCTGGGTTGTATGAAAACCTTAAGAATGCTCTACTTAAGAGATTTCAGATGTCGGAGGAAGGGTTTCGGCAAAAATTTCGTACCTGTAAGCCTGAGGTAGGTGAAACATCTGCTCAATTTGTAGTCAGAATAGGTAACTATTTGGACAGATGGATAGACATGTCCAATACTGACCATACGTTTGAAACTCTGAGAGATTTACTGTTACAGGAGCAATTTGTAAATGCTAGTCATAAAAATTTAGCTCTATTTCTGAAGGAAAGGAATCAAAAGGATTCTACAGAGATGGCAAAACTGGCGGACCAATATCTAGAAGCGCATAATGGAGTGGACTTAGCATCATTTGGTAAGCCCAAAGGAAGTAAAGCTCCATATCGAGAAGGAAATCATAATGCAGTTCCAAGCTTCAGTGATTCTGAAAAGGAAGCATTCAAAAAGGAGCGAAGGTGCTATTCATGTGGAGGTAAGGGTCACATAGCTAGGGAATGTAAATCCAAACGTGCACAGACCACAGCTGCTATGATAGAGCAGGCTAGTGAAAACCAATCTGGGTGTAGTTGTTCTCATACAAAAGATTCAGAGGAAAGAAAGCAAGGTAAGCAGAAAGGGGGAAAACACTATCAGAAATCAAGGGAGACGGCTGCTGCTTGTTCAGTACCATTACCTAGTGACTTATTTGAGTGTTGTACCCAGGAGTCTGAAGTAGTCCTAAAGTGTGGTCATCATTTACCCATCGTTAGCGCTGCCTGTGGCAACTCTAGAGTGCAGTTAAATGTTAATAACGGGTTACCTGTAGCTATTGGATATATTGGAGAAGTGGAAGTGTCAGTTCTTAGAGATACGGGATGTAGTGGCATTGTGGTGAAACGAAATTTGGTAAGTGAACAACAGTTAACATCAAAGGTCGTGACCTGTGTACTTATAGATGGAACGGTGAGAAAAGTGCCAGTGGCAAAGATCGTGGTAGACACACCATATTTTAAAGGGGAAACTGATGTGCTGTGTTTTGAAAACCCAATATATGATCTAATAATAGGAAATATTCCTGGGGTGAGAGAACCTGAGCACCAGATGGAGACCCCCAACACAGAAGCAAATAAGTGGGAGGAGAGGAAAACGGAGGTCAAGCAGGATAGTACAATATTAGTGCAAGCTGTGGAAACTAGAGCTCAAATAAAGAAGGTAGGGATAAAACCAACAGCACTCAAAGTACCTTGTGTTAGTGGAACAGACATTGGGAAAGAGGAATTTAAGAAAATTCAAAACGAGGACGATTCCTTACAGCACCTGAAGGATTTTTCTAGAAAAGGGGGTAAGAGGAAAATAGGGAAATACAATTATGCTTGGTTTGTTGTAGAGAGGGATCTCTTAAAACGGAAATTCCAGTCCGAGAAAACAGATCATGGTAAGATTATAACCCAGTTAGTGGTGCCTAAGAAACTTAGACAATCAGTGATGGAAATTGGTCATAGATCCACATTGGCAGGTCACTTAGGAGCTAAAAAGACAACAGAAAAGATCTTAACACAGTTTTATTGGCCAGGATTTCACCAGGATGTGAAACTATTCTGCAGATCCTGCGACCTATGCCAGAAGACATTTCCGAAGGGTAGGGTGACTAGAGTACCTATGACAGCTATGCCGTTGATTGACGAACCATTTCGTAGAGTGGCGGTGGATATTGTGGGCCCTATTCATCCAATGACAGAACGGAAACATAGATTCATTCTTACACTGGTGGATTTTGCGACCCGATATCCGGAAGCTGTACCATTGCAGACTATTGATACCGAACAGGTGGCTGAAGCTTTAGTTCAGATATTTTCTCGAGTTGGTGTTCCTCATGAGATACTATCAGATCAGGGATCTCAATTTACCTCTGGTGTGATGAAGGAAGTTGGAAGACCTTTGTCCATGAAGCAAATAACAACTACTCCTTACCACCCTCAGTGTAATGGACTTGTGGAGCGCTTCAACGGTACCTTGAAGTCTATGTTGAAGAAAATCTGTGTAGAGAAACCAAATGATTGGGACAGATACCTGGGAGCAGTTCTTTTCGCGTACAGGGAAGCCCCTCAGGATTATATGGGTTTCTCTCCCTTTGAACTATTATATGGACGGACAGTCAGAGGTCCAATGTCTATACTGCGTGAACTGTGGACAAAGGAGGTAGAACCACCAGAAGTACAGACAACATATCAATATGTGCTAAATCTACGGAACATTCTAGAGGAAACCTGTGACATAGCCCAGAAAGAACTCAGAAAATCTCAAGTACGACACAAACACCACTTTGACAGAAAAGCAAGGGACAGAGGATTTAAAGAAAGAGATCAAGTACTGATTCTGTTACCTACAGACAACAATAAGTTGTTGATGCAGTGGAAGGGTCCTTTTGAGGTCAAGGAGGCTATTGGACAGAACAACTATCGTATACAGATAAAAGGTAAGGTGAAGGTCTACCATGCCAACATGCTGAAAAAATACTTAACAGATGTCAGGGAGGTAAGAAAACCAGTTGGTTGTATGGAGATAGTCGGAGCAGCTGTCATTTCAGAAGACGAGGATGAGGATGTCGCCTTGACAAATGAATCCGAGATACCATTACCAGGATTACAAGCAAAAGAGAGTATCAGTGATGTTAAGGTTGCCCAAGACCTAGATGACAAACAACAGAGTGAGGTAAGATATATTCTTCAGGAACACTCAAAGGTGTTAACAGACCTACCAGGAAACTGTAAGATAGGGGAACATGTTATCAAGTTGACAACCGATGAGCCAATCAGATCCAAGCCGTATCCAGTTCCGCATGCGATGAGGGAGACGGTAAGTAAAGAAGTCAAAACAATGTTGGAGATGGGAGTCATTGAGCCGTCGACGTCGCCCTATGCATCGTCCGTCGTGTTGGTCAAGAAACCTGACAATACTAATAGGTTTTGTATAGATTACAGACGCCTTAATACAGTAACTGTTTTTGATGCAGAGCCTATGCCTGACCCAGAGGAAATTTTCTCAAAAATCTCCATGAGCAAGTTCTTTACGAAAATTGATCTTAGCAATGCCATATCTGTACGGACGTACATTTGTGTTGCAGACAGACCACCAGCCACTGGTGTTTATGAACAAAGCAAAACTACTGAATTCAAGGATCATGCGTTGGACCTTGTTATTACAGGACTACCAATTCAGGATTGAGGCTATCCACGGTAGAGATAATGTAGGTGCAGACTACCTAAGTCGACTGCCAGAGGTAAGTCAGTAAATTAGATATCAGATCTACAGAAACAGGGAAGGTGAGTAGTAGACAATCATTGCTGTATATATATGAGATTGTTTCCAGTTAACTTTTTAGTATTATGGATTAAAAAGTAAGTATTTTTATCCTAAGTTGGGGGATGTCAAAAAGTTATGTTGTACTCTGCAAAATATTTGCCAATACACCTGTACTGTAGAGGGTACCTGAGTTCACTGAATAGAAAGTGCTGAGTCAGGGTCACTGAGGCGTAACCAAATCATGCAACACAGGTAAGTGCTACCTGTGTGTGCGGCCATTTCAACCCCAGACCTGGACCTGGAAGGTTCACGGATGTCAGAGGCTGTGTGCCAGGGGAGAAATGCCTAAGCTGTGTGCTTGGTAATGAAATGTTACCAGGGCTGTGTGCCCAAAGTTATTATCCAAGTTAGAGATAGTTGAAGCCACTACATGTAAGCTGTGTGCTAGTTTGGGCAAAACTTTGCTACTTGGAGAAGCTGTGTGCTATGTCCACCTCAATGGAGTGTGGGAGTCCTGGAATGAAACAGGAGAGTGAGCTGTGTGCTCAGAAATGCTAAAGAGAGACGCCAACAGTAAGTACATATTTATGTCATTAATGTAATTTTGGTAAAAATGTTTAGCATGCAAATTATAGGGTGTAATATTATAGGTCATTGTTGTAGAATAATTTCCTAACATAATGTAAAGAAATAGGAAATAGAGAGAAAAGTAATAGGAGATAGTGAGAAAGAGAATTATTAAATGTCATTGTAAGTAAAATACAAATATAATACAAATGTGCAAGTGCTATAAACCCATGAACTTAGAACATTGACTCTGTAACCTTGTAGGTGACCTTGGGACAGGGAGCCATTAGCCATAGAAGGGTCTATGTGCCAGACCATAGTGGGAGCAGCAGAATCCCTGGTCTATTTATGTGAAACCAGAAAGGAGATATTTGTGCTGGACTAGTACAGTGCCTACGGAGGGTATACATATATATACCGATTATGAAATAGTTAAACAACATCGGAGTGAAGAGAACTTTGGGAACCAACCACAGTGATGAACTATATATATTTGGGGTCTGGAGAGACAATGGGTTTCAGAGACGGGTTTTGTTTTGTGTTGCACATTATTAATTAATTGTAGAGAATGAGTGGGAGTGTGTAAGGGTGTTTTGTATGGTGTAAATATTGTTTTCCTATGATTTTGTAAATATGTTCAAGTGAATACATATGTTAATGTAATTTATGTTGTTGTCTCATCTGTTTGCAAATAATTAGGCTAAGCCTATACCCACAATTCTTGACACGTGTTCATGTTTAATATTTATAGATATTTCTCTCTCATTGTCAGCATTAATTTACATTGAGTCATTAAGTTCGACCAAGGTACACAATGGTTACATTAAACAAGTTCAATTCTAAATTATCAGGGCCAAGTTCAATGCCATATTAATTCTTCCTTGAATTTCATATTTTTGTGCTTGGCAGCATAACAGTACCAAAACCGAACAAAGAAAAAACCCCATAAATTACCAAGTATCGAAATATCATGTGCTTCCGGCTACTAGTTAATACCATCGTTACTATATAGAGGAAGAATATTGCATGCTTCTACTTTCTTCATTAAGACTGTCCTGGGCAAGGCCACTTATACTGCAATAAACCATGTAATAACTAGGTTGTGGAGAAAAAGGGGGCGGTTTAGATATTCCAAACAGTCATTTCGGATTTGAACAGTTTTGGTCATTAACCCCATTGTAGAATCCGTGAAAGACCAAATATCTGTAAAAAAAAAAAGCACATATCAGTCCTACCTGTTGACCTGTAAAGAACAATGCGCGTGTGTATTGCGCTTGTGCACGATATCTCCTGTGAAGCACCGTTTTAAATTATACCGTATGACCAGTGAACTACTTCATTACTGTTCTACCTGTGGAACAGGGGAGTACTCTGTCTAGGATGTCTAACGATTATAGTTCTCATCACTAAGGAATTAAGGTTTTCTACAAAGAAAAGGCGCCACATTGACTTATATTTACAATTGTCTGGCATTGTCACTATATAGTCTGTTTGAGAGCTCTGGCTTTGGTGTACGTTTAAATGCCATCCACCACGCGCTACACTTATCAGCGTATTAATACAACACAAACCGGAACTACAATATCCAGGTTAATTAAGTTTAACGACTAATTATTTTGTCTACATTATTTGTTATAAAAACTATGCCATTTGCGCATTACATTGATAATAAAGTGATTAACAAAATTGAGTTTTTTTTTTTTTTTAATTTTCCATGTACTATTTTGTTTGACAAAAAGCACGCGACCGTGTTCCGGCTGTTTCAACGACTGACAAAAAAATCTGCTGACTGTCTGTAAGGCGGGAATAATGAATTTTAAACATGAATGATAGCATTTGAAAAATATTAAAAAAAATAAAAGGAATGTAAATATAAGCGTTGAAACGTTCAAATAATAATGTGCGTTAGATTATGTTGTTTGCTTGCAAAGCTCTGGCATTCAAATATATCATAAATACCATACAAAAACAGTTCAATGCTTAAGTATTTAGCTATTCAAAGAACTGATCACTGATTCATTAGTATGATGAGTCTAAAATCATTAAAAAATATTTGTAAAAATTGCTTCGTTAAGGTAAGGAGTAGATATGGAAAAGATTGCCTAGAAAACTTATACAATGTCAAGGAGACGAAGATAGACAAGTCAAGGAGGCAAAGACTGATAACGTCACCAGTCTCTGCGAATGGTGTCATTAAGGAGACCCTGGACATACATGCAGTGTTTTGTCGAAGGAATAAACACACACGTGGAATTGGTTGATGTAGGTAATTACAATTGTAGCGATCTTGCCAAGAAAGAATCAAGGGCGAGGTTGTAGAATGAAATGTTCACAAGCAAATATGTGGGAAAAATATACTATACGAGTGGTGTTTGCGCTGACTTTCTGTAATTACATCAGCACTGTAACAAACGAGTACACTGTTTATATGGAGGTAATACATAACCTTTGAATAATTGAAGAAACGAAATTCCCTTTTATTATACCTGGTTTCATTAGTTATCTTTATACCAGAACTTTAAAAGGAAATGTTAAGAAAATATAATTCTCCTTTACCATACAATAAGATTAAACAATGTTTACGTATTTAGTTTAGTACTTGATTTTCAGCTGGACGAAAGGGATCTGAATTCAATTCACGGCACTAAAGGACCAATTTAGTCCATGCATGCTCCTAATGTTTAAGAATCATGTATTCCTGGAAGTCAAGAGGACTTTGGCAGCATGTTTTTGGGAAATTCTTAAACCCGGAGAGCTGACTTAATGCAGCATAGGTGGTTATGTTCCATTTCCGTTGCAGGAGATGGGTCTGTCAGCTTTGTGACTGTACAATAAAGCCGTGATGCCACAGAAACCTCATTAGATTAGAAATTAAACATTTTGTTATCAGGGAAATCAGGTCTGGGTTGGCCAATATGAGTAAGAATTGACCGATCTGACTCAACATCAGCCATTTGGCATTCTTTATCATATGACCAGGACGCTTAATGGCTTCATTATCCAGCCGTGATTCAAACAAGTCAATATTATGAATGGGGTAACTGGGAGTAGTATCTGTCAAAAATATATTGTTTCAATTCCATTCTGTAGCATCATGACCATCAGTCATTGTTGTAAATAATGTACATTTTACTTGACCATATGTAAGACGAGCCGTTGACTCATTATGTAATCAAGAATAAACAAAGCCTGTTATTATTATTATTATTATATCAGGAAAAACGCATTAACGCCAAATTCCACGAAGATCTTTCTAAATTATCGATCTCATCAGAACACGTGTTATCTGATTAAAAAACACAACTGAAGATAGGTGAGAGACAGAAGAGACTGAAGAGTCAGGTAGACAGCTTTGAGTTCTAGTTCAAAACGTTACGTTGATTTGATGGTGGGATTTCGATTCCGGCCATCTTCCGCCTATCTGTAGTTTTATCAGCATAGAAAGCCCAGCATGGGGGAAGGACATCTATCCCCTGCCAAATGGCCAGATGAATTCCCTCCATTCCTGAACGGGGTTCAGTAACTGAAACCTGAGATACCTGAGTTATTTATTGTGATCACATAAACCTGAGATATTTACTGTGATCACATAAACCTGAGTTATTTATTGTTATCACATAAACCTGAGATATTTACTGTGATCACATAAACCTGAGTTATTTATTATGATCACATAAACCTGAGTTATTTATTGTGATCACATAAACCTGAGATATTTACTGTGATCATATAAACCTGAGTTATTTATTATGATCACATAAACCTGAGTTATTTATTGTGATAACATAAACCTGAGATATTTACTGTGATATCACATAAACCTGAGATATTTACGGTGATCAAATAAACCTGAGATACTCATGGTGATGACTTAAACTTGAGATACTTACCATGATCACAGAAACCTGAGATATTTACTGTGATCACATAAACATGAGATACTTATGGTGATGACTTAAACCTGAGATATTTACGATGATCGTAATGTATAGGGATACTAAGCTAATCATCAGTCAGATCAATGGATAATAGGTAATCATCTTTCTGGATAAGATCAAGAACCACATGATAATAAAGATATAACAATATGATACATTTAAATGTTTAAAGGTTATTGGAAAAAATGTACTCATTTGACCTGTGGCTTTGATGTCAGTGTCACAATATTCTAATGGCGATGCATTGCACTTTGGTGTTAGGTCATGAAAATGTACAGCAATTTTGATTAAGATATCTTGCTTTAGAATATATAGCCCTGCCAAGAAAGCATTAGAAGAACCGGTACTATTATGATAAGTTTCCCTTTGTTTAAATGGGAGACAAAATGACTGAGAATGATTGCTGTATTGCCAAGAATATGCAAGGGTCGCCTTGACTTGTTCAAACAACTGTGCAATTTTCAAGACCACACAGTTAAGCTTCTCTCTGTTCTTTATTATATAATTAACTTGCCAAATTTTGATGTTTCCATATTTTTGATCAACACGGTTGCATTTTTATTTAGTGAACGATCTTGTTTTCTTGATTACAAGTATCTTTTCATCACCACTTCCAGAAGACCATATCTGTTTGAGTATGGTTAATTTTGTTTAACGTCATATTGTAACAGAATAGGCCTGTTGCCTGTGGTTTCTGTGAGCACCGACTCGATCAGCTGATCGGGTCGAGATGACCCAGTTTTGTTTACAATGCGGTTTTGAAGTATTTGTAATTAAATAACAGCACGGGAGTGTCGTGGCTGTTTTAATATATTCATATTGGATTGTAAATGCTGAGATTATTGTTTCCATAAGGGATTGTTATATTTACGGTAATTTAGTCAAAGTATGAGAGTGGGAAAAGTAATGTACGAGTGCATCACGTGTCGATCTTGTATTGACGAGCTGACAAATTGTTATTATTCGCCAATTTATAAGCAATGTCTTAGGTAAACAGATGCATTTACGAACCTTTGGGTTGCATATTTGTAAGAGATATTGCCGATTCCATTGTCGGACTGATATGTTGTTCGCTGTGGTTGGTCGCGGCAGCCCTCGTTCGCCTGCATGGCGCTTTCAACTTGTCTAGTGTCACAATGGAGTCGGCGTGACGTCATATTTATTCAGCAAAGCCTTGTAAATGTTATTTAAAGTAAATAATGTTAGTAAATAATAGGTTTATGATAAGGGATGATTTTTATATCGGATTCCGTTCAATGTCAATGATTTATTATGTGTATTTTATAGCGTTTAGAAGGAACTCTATTATAGTTCCTTCGCGTAGGGGCTCGGGTGTGACATAGACAGACCGAGGCTCTCAGCCAATCAGCTGGCGGCCTAGCCTCGCCCGAGGCCCGAAGGTTATAAATAGGGGTGAGCACAGCTGCTTCAACATCTCTGTTTCACCGGTACCAGAGCGTATCGTTGCGCCAACAGCAAAGTTAGTATAAGCTTATTAGGATAGGTTAGACCAGACACTCAAACGTTTTAAGAGTGCGGCTCTTAGCCTCTTTGAGTTGTCTTATAGGTTAGCTTATAGTTTCAGGTTTAGCAAGATACTCATAAGCTTTAAGAGTACGGCTCTTAGCCTCTTTGAGTCTAAGTTCTTATATTAATATTGTATCTCTAGTAGGTTAGGTCAGACACTCAAACGTTTCAAGAGTGCGGCTCTTAGCCTCTTTGAGTGGTCTTATAGGTTATCTTATATTTTTAGTAGGTTTAGCAAGATACTCACAAGCTTTAAGAGTACGGCTCTTGGCTCTATGAGTAGTCTTTAAGTTCTTATATTGTTGTACATGTATTTCTAGTAGATTAAGTCAGGTCAGACACTCAAACGTTTAAAGAGTGCGGCTCTTAGCCTCTTTGAGTGATCTACTAGTTTATATTGTCTTAAGTATTTATAGTAGGTTAGGTCGGATACTCAAATGTTTCAAGAGTATGGCTCTTAGCCTCTTTGAGTTGTCCTATTAGTTGTTCTCTTAATATCTAGTAACTTTAGCAGTTAGCATTTAGACACTCAAACATTTTAAGAGTGTGGCTCTTAGCCTCTTTGAGTGGTCTTTATTCCCATTGTTTAGTAATGTTTCAGATTAGGTTATTAGAACTATATTAGTCAGTAATGGTGATAGTTTAGTAGTTTCATAGATGGGTTGTCTCCCTTTGATTAGTCAAGTATAACGGCAAGTCATATTCCTCAAGTATTACACTTTATTAGATTCTCACTGTCAACAACATTGTTACATTTGTATTTGAAATGAAATGTATTGCTGTAATATGCATTTCTGAGGTTATCTTTGGTGAGCAGATTACTCAGGGTTAAATATTATCTTGGAATATTAGAATGAGCATGGTGTGGAAGGTATATGTATATAAGTGAGATATTCCATTTGTTATTTGTATCTGTAATTTAAACACATGTTGTGATTTTCTCAGTTGTATAATACATTGTTGAACTTGTACTGTTGGCTTGAGTCTTGTATTCTTCTTAGTCGTCTCCAGAGAAGCAATAGTTTGGACTTCTAGTCCAAACCCACGTATTAAATATAAATCAGCGAAAGACAGAATCTGTGACTTGGGTGCTGGGTACGGCCTCACGCTACCAAGAAACACTGCTATATACCACCCCAGGGCCGGATTTTGTCACAATATCAACAGCCAGGGTCATTACAGGACGTGCCTGGTTTTGGAGGTGGAGGAAAGCCGGGGTATCCGGAGAAATATCATCGACCTACGATCAGTACCAAGCAACTGCCCCACACAGGTTTCGATCTCGCAGGAGGGCAAATGATACAGTGTCGGACCGCCGCGGCCCCTCTGACTGTGAGGCCAATGTTGTATGGAAGTATAAATTGAATCTTTCCTAACTTTCAACCGAATAGAATATATATTTGAGTATGAATCCACTTGTGAAATCAGTTCACTTATTAACATTGTCAGAAATACTTCTGGGACGTCAACGGGTAAACGATCCACATCCGGTCATCTTCTCAACGATCCAATCCGAAATAAATTCGGGGAGAATTTTATAAACTTTAGCAAGAATCTGTAAAGATAATGCCATGTGGATTAGGAACCTCTTACATACAAAGTGTAGTTTTCTGTAAATCATACAACATTGCAATAAACAGCCTGAAATTTAGGATGATGCATAACTTTTATGGTGTATTTCTATTCTGTTTATGAGAAATTGTATGGAATTGACCTACGATTTAAACATGTTATATTGACTGGTAATTTGGAAAGTCATTGATGGCGTTAATATCTCACCGCTAGCTTATCCACGACAGAGAAGGAGCCACCGATCATATAGCGGGCCTTTGGTGTTAATAAGGGAGTCCTCTATAGCGTTAATTACTGGATCTGCTGACATGGTCCCTATCATACTTGTATCGTTCTTCTTCATCATTTGTTACGTTTGAGGTAGTCAATATATCTGTGTTGTAGGACTATCTGTAGCATCTGTGATGAGGACATTTTTTTTTACGTATAGGTAGTCAATGTGTCTGTGTTTTAGGACAACCTGTAACATCTGTGATGAGGACATGTTTTACGTATAGGTATTCAATATGTCTGTGTTTTAGGACAACCTGTAACATCTGTGATGAAGACATTTTTTACGTTTAGGTAGTCAATATATCTGTGTTTTAGGACAACCTGAAACATCTGTGATGAGGACATTTTTTTTAAGTTTGAGGTAGTCAATATGTCTGTGTGTTAGGACCACCTGTAACATCTGTGATGAGGACATTTTTTACGTTTAGGTAGTCAATATATCTGTTTTAGGCCAATCTGAAACATCTGTGATGAGGACATTTTTTACGTTAAGGTAGTCAATATATCTGTGTTGTAGGACTATGTGTAGCATCTGTGATGAGGACATTTTTTAAGTTGAGATAGTCAACATATTCTGTTGTAGAACTTTCTGTAGCATCTGTGATGAGGACATTTTTTAAGTTGAGATAGTCAACATATCCTGTTGTTGGACTATCTGTAGCATCTGTGATGAGGACATTTTTTACGTATAGGCAGTCAACATATCCTGTTGTTGGACTATCTGTAGCATCTGTGATGAGGACATTTTTTAAGTTGAGATAGTCAACATATCCTGTTGTTGGACTATCTGTAACATCTGTGATGAGGACATTTTTTACGTATAGGCAGTCAACATATCCTGTTGTTGGACTATCTGTAACATCTGTGATGAGGACATTTTTTAAGTTGAGATAGTCAACATATCCTGTTGTTGGACTATCTGTAGCATCTGTGATGAGGACATTTTTTACGTATAGGCAGTCAACATATCCTGTTGTTGGACTATCTGTAACATCTGTGATAAGGACATTTTTACGTTGAGATAGTCAATATATCCTATTGTTGGACTATCTGTAACATCTGTGATGAGGACATTTTTACGTTTAGGTAGTCAATGTATCTGACTTTTAACAAACTATCATGATTTAATGCAGATGTACTGGTTATGAGATGAGGACGGGTTTTTTTTTTATGTCCGGTCTGTTTATCTGTGATTTAAGACATCATTTAACAAGTTTATGTGATAAAGAACATCCTTTACGTCCAAGCTGTTTATCTTTGGTTTGTGACAACCTGTAACATATGTATGTGATAAAATACATCATGTATGTCCAGACCGAAACTTTTATCTGTGATTTAGGACAACCTGTAACATTGGTATGTAGTAGAGGTTGATGAGAATAGTATAAAACATCTAATCACAACAATATATAACCCCCTTATCGGTATTTGATGTCATTATTACAATTATAACAATATATCTGACTTGTTGTTAGATGTGTTTTTCAGTTGCTATTTATTTATTTTGATTACATAGAACCTGACTTTTGGTGTGTTTAGAAATTCTTTTTCGAAATTAAGAAAAAATGCTGATTATATGTTTATCTCCTTTCTAGGACAAACTTATAAGTAAGAATTGTGATAAGCCTATATACACCTTTAACACTTCAGTAGGCGATTTATAACACTTGTTACTGAAAAGTGAAAGGATACAAGGTATGCTGTGATATATTATTCTATTCCAAAAAAAGTGAAATTTCACGTCGTGAAATATTTACTGAACAGCTCCTGTCAGAGCCTCAAAATACAGCAAATTTGCTACATCGTAAGAGATAATACCCTGTGATAAGGAAATCATACCTTCAAAAAATGCACAGAGTCGCATCGAAGTTTACAAATAAAAAGAAATGTGATAATTTTCGTGTTTTGGAATTGCGTTTTTAGCTCAGATTTTATATCCGTATCCGTATATAATGCAAGTCGCATTATTTCAATACTGATAATTTAAGAAGATTGTTATTGCGTGTATGACTAAGGGACATTTTTCCTGGCATGCTAGTTATCATATCTATGTAATGCCTCATGTATTTATCTGTGATATCTGATAAATGGTGAGTAATTAGATGTTGGATCTATTTTGTTGCTTTGGTGGTATAAAAACACTGTATTTCAATTTGTATTTGTATTTAATTTTTGTGTTACCTTCCCTTCGTTTCCGATGTCTTGATGTAGCGTTTTGTCGTCATTGTTGTATGCCGAGAATAGTGAGCTGTCGTTATGCTATACATGTAATATAATATTTAAGTAATATTCTAACATTTTCCACATTCTATGGATTATTTACGGTTTTCGTTCATACTTTCTTCTTTATCAAAAGACTGTTTTCCGCAAGATAGGAATCGAATGTTGTGAGTGCTTAAAGGGATATTCCTTTGTTTGGACATCAGAATCATACAAAATTTCAATTGATGAAATCTATGTCCGACGATGATTAGATGGATGATTGTGCCTACAAATAATGAAATACTCACCGAAATATACAGGAAAAAGACGTATCGTATACAAATACCGTTTGTCTTTGCTGTAATAAGCGATGCTTTGGGTTGAATTAGGAATTTCCAGGACTTAATACTCGAAAAACTTTGGTTTACCTTTAGAGTAAACCTGCCGTATTAATGTAAAGATTGATACTTTTACTACTTGCAAAAAATAATATCTTCCATTAAGTTTAATTTTGACTACCTAAACTTTATACAAACGAAGAAATGCCCCTTTAGATATCGTTAAGAATGGGATTACATAAAACGACATTCGTCATGGTAATTTGAGTCGAAATCGAATTATATCTCGTTATCAAAGTGAAAACAGGGGTTGTGGAAACGAAATCATAAAACGCTCTAAAAGAATAAATTTATTTATATAAAACAATATCACATGGAAATACATCATAATACAGATCATGACGATTTCTCATAGTCATTATCAACTTGTATTTCTCGAAATCTGTATGCTAGCCAACCGGTATTAAATTTGAAACAAATAATAACCGAAAGCAAGCATTTATATCAAAATGAACTGCAACATAAAACTTCTACAGTTTGAGAAAGTGGCGAAAGTACTACTAAGAATGTGAATATCAACAACAACGAATTGGCAATCATGACACACTCACAAAGTGGTAAGCGACTATATTGTCAATTCTCTTGGTGTGAATAACGTCTGTAACGGCCAGTAATACCTAACACGCATTGACAAACTAAATACATAATAAACGTCTTTATCGAAAACAAGCTATTCTGTAAATAGTATGGAGAAAGGTCACATGGCCACGTTCTCCGGACACGTATATTTGTTGCGATAGCTTACGATAATCAAGCTAGAATATAGCCAGGTCTAAGGTTATGTAACACTTAATATTATACCTTTCCCTATTTTACACTTTGTAAAAAGTAGACAATAGAAATATTATTTGAACCAAATCCTCCAAAAGCGCTATTAACCAGGTTAATAGTCCAAAGTGCTATTTACCCGGAGGGGCGCATTCATATTTCGCGTTTTTTTTTTTGCTTTGGTATTCTGATTGGACAATGCATAAACGTTTTCGAGACCAAGAAGAAGCAGACACAGTTTGTTTACTGAAATCGTAGGAGGGAATGCTACAGGAACATTTCGGAGAATGGCTTCATCTACAAGTTTTGATAATCTGGATGAAGAAGTGCTGGAGAGGATTTTTTCTGAAAAAGACAGCGCTAGCACAAAACAAGTAATAAAAACGGCAGTTAGCATGCTAAAAGACTATCTTCGGAAAAAAAAGCATTAGGAATAGTGGAGGATATGAACACTGGTTCGAGAGAAAAAATGGAATGCTTTAAATGAGGTATAATAAAACAGTTATTGTATGGGTATTTCAGCAAATAGCACTTTTATTGCCCCCCATTGACATTAACTATTTCCCTCGGCTTCGCCTCGGAAAATAGTTCATGTCTCGGAGGACATTAAAGTGCTATTTCCTTCACACCCATACAATAACTGTATAGTTACCAGATATTACAATACTACCGATTATTGTCCTTATTCTAACTAAGACTACATAATATAGTTACCAGGTATATCAATACCAACTACCGATTATTGCCCTTGTTTACCAACAAACACTGGCGGAATTGTCCAAGTTGTAGCTAAGGTTAAATAGAATAATTACCAGGAGTAGCAATACTAACCAGCAGTCATTGCCGTAGTAGTAAGGTTCCATAACATAGTTACCAGGTAAAGCAATACGTACTAACAATATTGTATTAGTTATAACTGCTATTATATAAAATAGTTACCAGATGTAGCAATATTAACTAGCGGTGATTGGTTTGGCTTGGTTTAATATAATCTAACGTCTTATCAACTTTCCTGTGTGTGAAAAAAACCCAGACAATTATCATTATTATTATTACTTTGTCCTTTCTAAGATTACAATATACAAAAAATATAACCCGGTAGATATTAGAATCTTCTATTATAGAAACTTGTGACGGGCGTCGTGAAACCTTACACCGGCGGATTTACACTGCGCAGAATGTTAAATGTTTATAGTCATGTTCTGATTATATAAAACATCTAAATGACATTTAAGTGTTTAACGATGTCACAATATTACCTCTTTTTCATGAATCCATAATTAAATCTACAAAAATAGCACTCAAAGACACACAATCACGATTTTTTTTAACATCCAGGCTTCATTTTTATAACACTTTGGATCGAAAATAGCGGTTCGGTAAATACCAAGATAACGAACGAAAAGTTCCTCTTAATACGCACATTCCGTATCGTATTTTTACAAACAATGCCGCCTTGTTCTAAATACATGTAGGTTACTTGAAGCGATCGAATAATGTAGCGAAGTGTTAATGTGTCATCAATTAAGTGTGAATTAGTGATTGGACTGTTACAATGGGATATTTAAAAGCTAAAATGTAAGTACACATCGTTGTCATCAAATTTAGAGTTGCGCTGTATTAAAATAGGTTCGGTCGCTAAAGGTCGGTTGGCGTCAGAGACCTTTAGCTAGCTGAAGTAGGAAAAGGGGTGCTCCAGTACACAAGACTTATTCGGGAGGAAACGTTAAGTCATCTGGGCGTGTTGGAAGTTCAAGTCCAACTCAACAATCCACACAAGTGTTTAGACTTGTTAATAGTTAAACATGGTGGTCTATCATTGCTTGGAAGGGGTTGGTTTCGCAGTACCAAACTGGACTGGGACAGTGTTAAGATGATCATGGTTTTGAGTGGTTCTAAACCCTCAACAGCTCGAGAAATACTTAGAGGTTTTCAAAGACGAGCTAGGCACCTTGAAAGATATCAAGCACAGATAAAGGTCAAAGAGGACGCTCACCCAAAATTCTGCAATGCACCTACTGGTTCCTTTCGCAATAAAAGAAAAAGCTGACAGGGAGCTGAACTGACTTGTCAAAACAGGTATTTCGACTACTATTTAACGGCCTAAGCTATACAACAGCACACGCATTTGTTGTAATTTAAAGGTCACAATCAATCAAGTTCTTAATATCGACCAAAACCTAACTACCAAATATCGATGAAATCTTCGCGACACTGGTTGCTGGTCAATATTTTACGAAGATCAACCTGAAAAACACATATCTACAAAGGATAGTGCGTGAGGCTGGCCGACTATACCGGACATAGCATCGGCTCCTGGGATACCGATATCTTAGTCCTACAAGGTGTACCACGTGTTTAATGCTTCTTAGACGACATGATCGGCACGACAGATGAAGAACATGTGGTAAAATTAGAGAGAATACTTCAATTGTTACATTCCAGTCCATGTTTCCGCCGAGTGTTGTATCGTTACATTACAGTCCATGGTCATCTTCTCAACCATTAACATCCGGTCATCTTCTAAATGATCCACATCCGGTCATCTTCTCAACGATCCACATCCGGTCATTTTCTCAACGATCCAGTCCGAAATAAATTCAGGAAGAAGGTAATAGACTTTAGCAAGAACCTGTAAGGGTGATGCAAATGAATTAGGAATCACACAGAATCAATCATATGACATTGCAATATAGTTTTGCTATGACGTTGATTTGGCATCTCGATTGTGCTTATGAGGAGCCTCATGTGTAGTTGTGAAAAAATACCATAAGCCTCGTACTTGTTATGTTAAATATGTTAAGTTAGCAAGTCAGTTGTAGTGAGACAATGAATGGTGTTAAAACCTTACCGCTAGCTTGTCCACGACAGAGAAGGATCCCCCGATCATATAGCGGGCCTTTGGTGTTACGTTAATAAGGGAATCCTCTATAGCGTTAATAACCGAATCTGCTGACATGGTCTGGATCATACTTGGCTCTTTCTTCTTCATCATTTGGTAGATATCATCAAAGTATGGACGACCGTAGGTCTGTCTGACGTCATCAGATGCTTGTTCCCACATGTAGTCTATCTCCTTCTTTAATCGTTTCAGCTGTTTAATATGGGAATGTTACATTTTGCGTTCCTACGTATATTAATTTTTGAAATTATTTAAAAGATATAAAATATTTGACATCATTTACGTCACCTGTGGATTACGTTACATTTTTTTTGGTTATATAAATTTATATATATATAATACTTTGTTTAGATATTTATACATATCTGATAAACTTTGCATTGAGAATCAGAATGCTTGGTATAAATATAGGTTTTGGTAATGAAATCAATTAAAACAGGTTTATATAATGCTAAACAAACGAGGTCACCTGTTCTGGGCCACATACAGATGTGGCTGCACTAAATTGTCCAGGTTCAATAATTGAGACGTTGACACCAAACTTCTTCATTTCAAGTCTGAGGGAGTCACTCAGGGTCTCTATACCATATTTGGTAACACTGTACACGGATCCACTGGGCCAGGAAAACCGACCCCTCACGCTAGACATGTTAACAATCCGGCCTGGAAACAGAAAATTAGATTACATACTGTTAATCACGGGGAATGTGAAATAAGCCTACATTTGCAGACGCTCATTAATTGCAGGACCTAGCTGTTTATCCGTAAAATCGTTTCTATGTAAATGTATTACTCTGTCTCTATTCTAACATAAAGACACTGACTTGACGCATATTTGTCTGGGTTTTTTTTCTAATCATAAGAAAATACTTACCTCTAGACTTCCTGATAAGAGGGAGGAATGCCTTGGTGACTCGGATCATTCCGTATAGATTAACCTCAGCACATTTCTTGTATTGATCCACAGTCGCTAACTCGACGTCACCGGGAAAATACATTCCTGCGTTGTTGACAATAGCCCACAATCCTGAATAAAATACCCGAATAAAATAATTTAGTAATATAACTGTATATATTTACTACCTACAGTTGAGTGTAGACTAAAGGTTACACCCAAGTGCACTCCGAGTGCACTCCATTTGGACTTGGATTGCACTCCGTTTGGACTCCATGTAAACTTGGAGTGCACTCCAAGTGGACTCCGAGTCTACCTGGAGTCCTATAAGATACCATGTCTACCTCAGTTCTATAATCAGACTATATCATACATGTATTAATACTTTGATGCTTTTAATATAATTTACATATATAAATATATTTTTACCAATTACTTTTGTTCTGTTAATATTACTATTCACATTTGTTAATACATGGTAATAATGCCTACATTTTAAATTTATATTTATCAAGATCCATAAAAGACAGTTATACAATTTATGCCATAATCAGGTTTCTATGAAAGTTAATTGCTTATTATTTCATATTTTATTAATGTGTAAGTAAATTGTATTTCATTCTATTCAGGAATTGAAAATTATTTCAATTAGAATATTTATTACTGTACATATATCATGACTGTAAAGGAAGTTTAGATAATGTATCTATATTATGTTATTGATTATTCAAAATATTGAAAATTAACAGTATTTAATGAATTATGTGTTTTTTTATAAGACATTCTCTACATATATGTACTCAGTTAGGCAAGTAATTATATAGATCATTAGAAAAATATACATTTACAACTGTACATATTTACGAGCATTACCTGGTTAAATTAATGTTCTGACATAATGTACACATAAGTATGTAGTTCCGGACTACCCATAATGAATGACAGTATCTGTTTATTTGCTATTGTTATTGGTCATGCATGACTGACTCTGGCCTGACACACCTGAGACCTGTGCCTGGTGAGTTTTAGGAGCCAGCTGGGTTCACAGAAATACCTATGTCAATTTTGTCAATGTATGGCTTCAAATGATGAAGCTGTGCAAAGCAGGGTGTGTTATGACCTCAGGCCAATTAACAGAACAGTAAGATTATTTCCTGACTTGAAGAAAAGGATTGTAGCTCTCCATCTGAGAGGCCTTAATCAGACCAAAATTACATGTATAAACGAAATACCAGTGTAATTAGGTGGAAATGTAAAGATAAGCTGTAAAACCATTAACAAATTGGTTAACAGGTTTAAGGAGACCAACTCTATTGAAATGAAGTCATTCTATACTGAAATTAGAAAGTAAAAATAAGCTGTTTCTTATTAGATTGTAACCTGTCTAAACCGCAAGTCATTGAGACCAAACGTATTGGCCGGTTTCTGCAGGTGTCTGGTATGTAGAGGTACAATGTTGAATGATATAAGTTCAGAAAAAATTAATGCAAATCAAATTAAGAAATGATGCAGTTCTTATCTTGTTATATTCAAAAATATAAAGACATTGATTTAAAAATTTATTGTAAAGAAAGAGATTAAAGTAAAAAAAAAAAAAAAATTTCAGTGTTATTCCAAATGGTATAATGAATGCAAATTCACCATTTCCCCAAATCAACCTATAGCCTTATACCCGTAATTAGTACACATTGTTCTCGTCCAGGAAATAAGATTATAGAGCCTGAGGTACAATTTGCCTCAGGGCAGTTGGACACAGCAACCTATGTACCATTTACCTGTTGGAATTACATGTACATCGTTTTCTATTCCCATTCAGTCAATATCTATCATAGTATGTGTCACTCATACATTGTATGTAATAGATACAGGTCATGAATGTACAATGGTTGTTCAAGCCTATTATAAAATCATAAATTTAAATGTTCAAACTTTAGAAAAAAATGACATAAGGCCAGCTGCAGTTGGTTTATGGAATGTTTGATAAGTATTTACTTAACTCAAACATGAAAATTGTATTAATCTATGTTGATTTACATATTGACTTCTAATACTCTAATACTCTATACATACTTCCATTATAATATCAAAGACATAAAGTAATAGTACCAGTTTGATTTTTTTCCCCAAATATTTTATAATAATGACTTATAACTGTTTTGATAATACTGTAATAGGAATGGACAATCATATCATTTCAAAAGAGTCACATATCGACAGTCACAAGTCTGTACCTATATTCTATATGACCTTGGTATAGGTCAGCCTGAGTTTCCTCTAGCCCTGACACCATACCAGACATGGTGCCAGGGCCAGAGGAAACTCTGGCTAGGTAAAGGTAAGGTGTGATGACCAGTTTCCATCTAACAATTAAGGGGGTCTTTATCTAGTTAGATGACCGTGTGTACACCTGTCCAAATCTTCACACCTTACGAGGTAAACTTGGAGGAAGGGGTCATTATTGGGGTCAGTGTAAGTCTGTCTTTTCTCCACACCCCTGTAATCATGCTTGATATACAGGTAAATATTGAACTGGAAGTTGGGGGTAGGGGTGGGGTGGGGTGGGGTGGGGGGTGGGGGGGTGGGGGGTGGGGGGTGGGGGGGGGGGATTGTATCTTATATAACTGTTAAAAGAACTTCATTATGACCAGGATTTAATGAGGCAGGTGTAACAAAACAAAGTTGGTTTACCAAATGGAAATGTTAGTTTGATGTTAAAGTTTAATCTGTAAATCAATATTAGACATTGGACCCGGAATATGCTATCAAGGTGATGAAAAACCAAAAAAATTCTTTTGTATTGTATTCTAAGATAAATTTAAACTGTTGGAAGAAAAGTATTTGAAATATTAAAAACAGTAGTACTTCGAGTACAAGATATTTCCAGTACACAATCAAACTCTACATTTTGATAGACCACAAACACCTTGCCAAATAGTTTTTGTTTATTACCAATTTCTATTAATTTACGTGGCTCTTCAAATCAAAGGAATGTTATCATACATTTTTCAACGAAGTGCCAGATCTATTCATTTAATATAAGGTTTACTAATAGAAAAAAAATCTATTATATTAGATATTGTTAGTTAACCAACTAAAAATGAACCAACAAAATAATAAGATGATATATACAAAGAAAAAACAGTAACACTTATCTTATTGTTACATGTTTAAGGAGTCTAAATGTATAAGAATATACATCTATCTATAAACCATATGTATATATGTACTTGGTTACAGGTACATGTGATACATGTGGACTCAGGTAGGATCCCAAGTTTACCTGGAGTCCAAACGGAGTGCACTCGGAGTGTACTTTGTGTAACCTTTAGTCTACACTCAACTGTATGTACTACCATTGTTTAGTACTCCCACTACAGGCGCTTGTATAAAACTTATCAATTATTTTTTTTTTTTTAAGATATGGCAGGAGCTAAAAGATCGGCAACTCGCCACAAGCGAAACTGCACCCCACCTCACTTCAATCGACTAAACAACACATTTATTCAAACTGACACGGCTCATATTGCATACGAACGTCATCAAGAAACATTTATCTTTAACCTACCGTGTCACTCGATGCGATTTGTTTACATCCAAAACACAAAAAATCGTAAAAACATCGCCGAAGTCGAGAGAGTGCCAACTCTTCAATCACATACATGTAAGCCTAGGCCTTTCATGCTTGAAAACTTAAAAGAAATGGGAAATGGATAAGCACGCTTTTGTCACATAGTTTACATTTACATGATTTGTATCTCGTCAGTTTGCTGAAATCATGACAAAAAGAGAGAAAAGTATATCACGGATAAGACTGGCATCAGCTTACTTCAAATAAGTGAAGTAAAACATTTACCAACATGGCTTACCCCAGAACTGTTTATCTTTTTTCCATAAAGGATTTCAAATATCATGCCGTCACATACGAAAATCATACTTCAGACATGTTTATCTATTAAATAGTCGTTTGAGCTGAGGCTTGCATCAAGTTTGATTTAGTATTTTGTATACTTTTTATTGTTATTTCCATTTTGTTCATGTTAAGCCACCCAGTTATGTATGTAATTACATAAGTGCTTATTAAGTTGAATTGAAAATTGCCCAACAACTTGCACGTTATGTAATTAGTGATCAATCTACAATTTTTTTAATGAGACCTTTTCAGCTGTGTTGTTGAAACAATGAGTCCCACAATGTTAAAGGAAGGCATCTCAAGAAATTTTTAGATTCTTATAAAAATGATCTGAATTCTTATGTCTTTCCCACAGGTACTTGTGGACATGATTATGATATTTCTAATTCAAATGTTTCATTATAGACGAGTAAATTAATGTATTACAGCCGCATGCTTAATTTGAAAAAAAATATCGTACCTCGGCCTTATAAATACTTAAAAGGCCGAGGTACGATATTTTTTTTCAAAATGAGCATGCGACTGTAATCCATTAATTTACTCGTCAATAATGAAACATTTGAATTAGAAATATCATCATCATGTCCACAAGTACCTGTGGTCTTTCCGTGATTATCAAAATATCAAGGATGAGTTATATTCTAAAGCATTTTACTTGCTTACTTATCATAGTATAAACTAAATACAAAATGTATAATTGTGTCATTTAGTGTCAACAACGTCAAAGAGTTAAGACTTGATAGAGTAATTTCCGTAATATTACTTATTTATGTAATTCCAATCTCTGTATATCACACAAAAATGCATCACACTAAAAAGGATGGAGGTCAAATTATCAAATAAAAAGAAAGAAAAAAATCTGTCATAGCAAATAAAATTAAATGGTTGCATAACGCTTATTTCCAAACTACAGTCAATGTTCAACCGGCTCAGAAAAATAAGTAAGGAATCTGGACAGGCTGGGGGAATGATGTCCTGAAGGAGGAATTCGGCGTTATTTCCACAGATGATTGTGTTTTGCATGTAAAAATTCGTATTGAGCGACACGGTAGGTGAATGATGAATGTTTTGTGATGGCGATCGAATATAGCATGAGCCGTTTCAGTTTGAATATACGTGTTTTTAAGTCAATAGAAGTGAGGTGGGAGTACCATTTCGCTCGTGTCGGAATTGCCGACCTTGTAGTTTTCACAGTACACAGACCATTGCCATAGAAAATAAATAAACAAAAAAGTGATATGCAAGAGTATGTGCTCTCTACTAGGATTAACGCTAAGCATATGTGCATATGAGAGAGAAAAAACATAAACTGCATTGTGGGTTTATAATTATACATAGAACAAATGTGTATGTATTGAAAGCCTCGTTACGCATAAATTATGGCAAACTACAAAAAATATGTCGCGTGCGCTTGCTTCTTGTTCGTATCAATAGACAACAAAATCATCCGCTTTTCCAACTATATCAATAGGGTTGTTCTATTGCTAAGTAATACTAACCAGAAGCAGACGCATGTAAATAGATTAAATGATAGAACACATCCCCGAATGATGATATAATGTGAAAATCAATACTGTAGTTTTTTGTAAGAACAATTTAAACCAGAAAACGCCCCACTGCTTACTTGGAATCTCTAATGCGGTACCCCACGTTTTATAAGTATACGAGCCACGGAAAATATGTCATACACGCGTGTGCAGATTGCTTTGTATTAATGAATGGCGAATCAGACGTACTGGTTGCTGTCGCGAAAGCAAAGGAAGGATTGGGCATCATCACAACATCATCTGCGATTTCAGATTCAATGTCTATCTATTAAAAAAAACGTGAAAGGTCACAATGAATTGGTAGTGGATGGTTTCGGCATTTGATAAACGAACCCATGCTTCTATGTTTACATCTGCGGATGTAACACGGCGTGCACAAGATTTGTAAATTTATATGTTTATTACATATTTTATCTATATTTTTGACGTAGCAGAGCAGATTTAACAGAAATCAAATTAAGGTAGCGGAGTATGAAGTTTAACTTCATAAAATTTTGTATCGGCAAAAAATAGCTAGCTCTTAAAGCTGACAGTGCAAGTTAAAAAGCATCCAATTGAGATTAAAAAAAAAAATACATGTACAGATTTCCAAAAATCGTTTCCGAGACATCCCCCAATTATGGTTGTGTCGTATCTAAGGACGGGCAGACATTTTTGTTTTTTGTAATGCGTCCAATTGAGATTAAAAAAAAATAATACATGTACAGATTTCCAAAAATCGTTTCCGAGACATCCCCCAATTATGGTTGTGTCGTATCTAAGGACGGGCAGACATTTTTGTTTTTTGTAATGCGTCCAATTGAGATTAAAAAAAAATAATAATACATGTACAGATTTCCAAAAATCGTTTCCGAGACATCCCCCAATTATGGTTGTGTCGTATCTAAGGACGGGCAGACATTTTTGTTTTTTGTAATGCGTAGATACGAGCCGCTATAAAAGCGCGTGCGTTCATTGAGACAAGTATCAGTGTCCTAGGCTCGGTTATAACCGGAACAAGGACGTTAAGCCCCATCAATCAATCAATCAAGAGACAAGTATCAGTCTATCGATACACGCGCATAGCGACACATCTCTCCATTATACATAGTATACGTTCTCAATACAAACGCAAATGAGTTTTTGTTCACATTACGGAACTTGAATATGGAATTTGAAGAGGTAACTTTGATATATATACATATATATTTTATTTTACAATAAAAGAAAGAAAAGAAAGTATTGACAACACAAACTATTTGGGCCCCAACAAAACATGTACCTAATGAAATTATAAACAGAGTAAATATGAGTAAATTCCTACCTGAGTCTTTCCAGTGGGATATGCAGCAAGAACAACTTTACAACTGTTACATCATTATATCCATAGTTTCCATCGAAATATTTTCCGTGTCTTCGTACAAATGTATTATTTGTGCACGTGCCATAACACAATTAAAACGTGATAAAACCGCACAACAGCCCTAGTGTAGTATAGACAATAGGAAAACATCCGAGGAGTGCTAGTGTAGGATACGAGTAAAAATCGGAACTCCTCGGACTGTTTACTTGTTATGAAAATGGCTGCACCCACGAAAAAACACGTGAGAAGATGGATAGAGTATTTGGGATTAATTCGTTACGTATTTTCAAGCATTTATTTGGAGACTTTATTTTCAACAAGATTTGAAAGATAATTGACAGACACTGACCATCTTTCTGCTCAAGTTACAGGTAAGTGCTTCTTTTTGGTGTCGTTCGCGAATACAGCTGTAGGTCACGTGGTGTACAGATATAGTGTAGAAGATACAGGTGTGTCACCGTGAACACCTGAGGTTAGAGTGAATGCGAGTGTGACGAAGCACGTTCTTTTTATAGCAGCGGCGGCTTGGTTGTATCCACGCATAACAAAAAAGAAAAATGTCTGCCCGTCCTTAGATACGACACTACCATAACTGGGGATTGTCTCGGAAACGATTTTTGGAAATCTGTACAGGTATTTTTTTTTTTTATTTCAATTGGATGCTTTTTAACTTGTACTGTCAGCTTTAAGTACTTTACAAGTACGGACATAATATTGCACCTTGTCCGGTCCCGGTGACGTACCTGTACTCTAGCGCGTGTTTGACGTGCGGACATTATATCATACCTTGTCCAGTCGCATTAACATACTCCAGAGCCTTTTGGACGTCGTCATCTTTAGTGACATCTAACTTTATCACATGAAGCCGGTCCGATTGACGTGCATGTAACACCATAGCCCCCGGACTCTCCTTGCTGAGGACCCCGGCATATACTTTATACCCACAGTCATCTAGTCGCTTGGCAAGAATGTGACCAAATCCTAACGGGATATAAACCATTATGAGTGAACAAATATAATTAGACATTGATGACAATTCAACTTAACAATAATATATATAATCGACTATAACTGTAAAAATCGCTGTTGGAATAGTTGATCAGGCGTCAATTTTTTTAACGAAAATAACATAAGAAAAAATTCCCTTGATTATGAAAATTAAAAGTGTCCGTAACCGTGTTATGTACGTACCTAAATCAGTGCTGTACGAACTAGTCTATTTCATCCACGTGACTCAATTACGCTTTCTTCGTAGAACATTGTTAGAACTTCAATCTAAGTAAACAATGTCTTCAAATCCGTAAACACATATCTCAACAGCATTTTTACTTTGTAGGTTCGTGTATCACTATTTCTTAAATCTATTTCACTATTTATAAGAAAAAAATCGCCATTGAATGAGCATCAATTCCACTGTTATAGTCGCTTGTACAGAAATAAATTTGACAGCTTTTTAAAACTTATATTCTCATATATGTTAATACAAATTATGTGATGAACAGAATCTTACGCTGGTGGCTATGTAATATACACTTTATTAAACGAGTTCAATAATTTTATATTACACGAGCAATAAGGCGAGTAATATACAACTATTCAACTCGTTCAAAAACTTCATATGACATAACCTTTCATATAAAATCCTCATAGAACAGCCATATCCACTATATTTCACTTCAATCCTCTCTCACCTGAGTAATCAAATAATAAAGGATGTTGTTGAATTGAAGTTGCCAATTAGATTCATAAAAATCATAAAAAACAGTCATATCTTTCCCCTTACCAGGAATATTAATAGTTTAAAATACTCATATCATTCACCTTACCAGGTATACAAACAGTCTAAAATCAAGTTATATGGTTTACTCCAACAGGAATACCAGTCTAAACTGCATTCATATCGCTCACCTCACACGGTATATAATGCAATCTAATGAAAACCTAAAATGCAGTCATGTCATTCACCTAACCAGTTATACAACGTTCTTCAAAGAAAGCCTTAAACTCAATCAACATTATTCAGTCAAGCAGATAAACCATGTACTCTATCCAAAGCTTACAATCCTCCAGACAGATAACGTGCTATGTCATTCACAACATTCACCTTTATTGTAACACCCCTAGGGCACTTCATCTCCATTCTACCGTAGTCCTACGTCATCAATTACTTGAATATAAGTAATAAAAAAAAAAAAAAAAAAAGGCTGTAAGATATAAGTATCTATCGGTAGATATATTGTAAAATGTATCAACTTAAAGCATTTGACACATTTCCGACAATAAGCTAATCCCTGTTGCAACTGCCCTATTCGAAGTTGTATGTGTACTGCCTTACCTGTATCACAACCTGTGATGACCACGCCCTTTCTGCCGATGTCCAACTTCTGCCGGAAATTGATTCTGGTCAGTCTTAATGCAAAGTAGACCAGTGAGATAATCAGTAAATATTTCCAGTAGATATACACAAAATACAAATTCAGTAAAATACAACATAAAACACACGTGTACGACAACATAGTGTAGGAAGGGGGTCTGTTATTAGGTTGTCCGGCCACTGAAAAGGACACTGCATGAAGTCAGAATTTCCCCCTCTATGGGTTCGTACCTAGTGACAATTGAACGACCTGATCTCAGCCGTTGCACTCTTTTGTACTTACGCGAGAAATGACCTCCTGTAAAAGGGCGCTGCCATATTTTGTTCATGTGATAGCTTCTGGAGTAATCTTTGCAATAAAGTTGTTAACCAGAGAGGTTCCAGAAAAACAGGGGTCCTGTAAGGGGATATACATTATTGTGTTTTCAAGCGGTATGTAAAATAAAGTGTATTCTACAGCTGAAGGCAGATGAAGAAAGGCCTGGCTGAAATTTGACGCCTGGTATTTCATTGGAGTTTATGTCAATGTAAAGCACTGTCAGTTTAACTTTCCACCATTTAAGAATCACCCAACTATATCGGGAAATGAATGCGTCTAAATCTTAATCTAAGTTATATAACTTTGACTGTATCTTTTCGATATTTCAGTGATATATGGAAAAGGTTTTTTTCCCAATAGGTTCCTTTGCAATGAGAAAATATCAGATATAAAAATAAAGAGGAATAACGCCTGATAGTAATATAGGGCATATATATTTATGAAATATCCATAACAGGAGAAAATATAATGGTATGATGTTACCGACGGTTGTCCTTTCCTGTCTATTTATGGAAGCAAATGACACTCAATATTCACATGTTGCTTTCTTTCAAAAAATAAAAATGGAACGTTCTACAGATCAGTAGTTGATTTAGCATTTTTTTGGATACAGACATGAGTTAAATTACATGATAATGTAAATGATTAAATTACACACTACATTAAACGAATGATACATGCATTGTGGTTAGCACTGCTAATACATGCAATGTAGTTATTTACATTATATCACAATTATTTTCAAAGTACAATTAATTATCTTACGCACCTCTTTCAGAGTAAATTTTTTATTATACAATAGATAATATCATTTTCTCAGGTTGATAAATCCTCGTATTCACCTGGAAAAAGGTCGATAACTGTTTTTTTTTTTTTATATCTTACTTGTTTTAAAGCAAAAGCTTACATGACACAGACGCTATGACGGGTAAAATTTTGTAAGATTCATATGTTTATATTAACCTTGTTTTTGAAAGTTTTAAGTACAAATGCAATTCATGATCACATGCCATATGTTTAGGGAAGTTGGCAGCCTCTATGTGAGTCTCAAGCTTTCCAGGTTTGCAATCCATACAGGGAGCTGTCTAGTATTTGGAAACATTTCAAAAGCGACCGAATCGTCTGTCATATTTACTCTACAGAGTTTATTTTTAATGGTGTCTGATTGGTCAATATTTTACATTTTTTTTGTTATTGCAGGTTAATATCGCATCTAATTTTGACATGTGACGACTGTTTAGATCAATCAGCGCTGAGTAAATAGTGTAATCATATAATAATGTATATTATGAACCTTCAGTTCAATAATACCTTTATTTTGGTAATTCACAATTATTTGAATTGACCATGAACATTGAACCTGTCATCCCTGTTATCTGTGTCGTCTGCTGTCCAATAGCTTAACTTGCTATGGAAGTTCTACCGAGTCAGTGTGTTCTCCTGGCCATGTAGCTATGGCACAATAGTGAGTTATTTTCCTCTAACATACATCACAGGTTGATCCCGTGATTGTTAGGGATGGGATAAATCGATCACAAACGGGGTAGGGAAAGACAGCTGGCATGCTCTATGACGTCACTCAAAATAGCGCAACGTCACTATTTTATGTAGTGTAACCTCGTCACAAATTAGTAACATCATTTATTTCGATACATATTTTGATGATGGCGCATTGAAAAAAATCACAATCACTTACAATTTGTTACTTTTTAAAGTACACTTAGTGGGAAAAATAAACAAACACGGGCTTTACCGTTGACAGGGATATCTCAACCCTCGTGTAAGAGTTTGGCCAAACTCTTATACGAGGGTTGTTTAGATATCCCTGTCCACGAAACAGGCCCATATTAGATTTTATTATTCTCTCTGACTTAAAGGTCTGACTTAAAGGTAAAATGTACCTCTGTTGAAAACATTATCCAGTCCTAATTACTGTATCATATATTTATAATTTGAGAAATATATATTGCGCCTCTAAGATATGTATATACATCCACTAGTTTTTATTTGGAAGTTGTGATCACACCCATCAAATACCTTACACTATAATATCACACCAACTTTAATCTTCATGTTTGTTTAAAGGAAAATCACCCATCATGATGGATAACTTTTGCTAGACTTTGAAAACATTAGAAACAACGCGGAACACGTTTAGAACGTTCGGAATATCCTCGTGAGAGTCGGAAGGTTCTGTTAAGAATCACCCACTACTATCTGTATTTTGTCGGAGGAACTAGTGGACACATTCTGATATAATGTATGTAAGTAAGAAATGCTTCAACTCGACATTCCACCGATACACGTCAAAAGTCCATAATTTAGGATTGAGGAGATGATTTAACTTTTAATCAACTGAAATATATAACTGACACATTTGATGAGATCATGATACTTCATATTATATTCAATTTGTAATCCAAAACAGTGACACAGTTTCAAACGATTTAAACCATGCTTTTCGGATTGTGCGGATTTGTACAAACGAACAAATTTGTAAAACTGTGGATAAGTTGTCATGACTTCAAATAGCGAATTTGATGCAAATCTGCGTGAAATATTCTGGAAGTAGCGTTGGTGCAGTGTTATGGATTTTCACAACATTATTGTATCACTGCTTAAACGGTCAAAAAGGGAATAATCGTCCCCATGTAAAACTAAAAACCAAACTTCTAAATGTAAAGATGCAATTGAGTATACGTGACAACAGTCAAAACAGCAACATGAGAGAAATAAGGTTCCGTCTGGAATATTTAATTCCATAATATATATCTATATATAAAATGTTACTTCTCTGCTCACACATTAACGTTAACCAATAATATAGTTGACGTCATTTATTGATAAGATATACATATACAAGATATAGCAATTATTGCACTCGCACTTATTTGACCTTGAGATCAAGGCCGCAATGATCCATCGAGAGAGCATCCACTTCGTCATTGCGCACTTCACATCATCTGTGGGCTAGAAAGATTTACCGCAACATAATTAAGATACATTTACCAGTTAACATCCAAATAAGACGTTTTTTGGAATAACATCGAAGTTATTTGACCTTAATGTCGCAATCATGCAATAACAGAGAATGACAGTTTATGATTGGATGATAACAGCAACATTCTTTAAGATATATTAAACTGTTTAAAGGTCATCGCCTGGAAAAATGCACTTACTTTATCTTTCACATTAAAGTCAAGGTCGCAATGACCTAATGGCAGTGAAATACACATCGCCTTCAGGTGATACAAGTATACAACAAGCTTCGTCAAGATATCGGTGTAAGAGTTATGATCCGGACAAGAAATGATACGAAGAACCAGAACCTCAAGAAGAATCAGCAGAACCGGTACTTATACAATACCGTTACCTTCATCAAAGGGGAGACATAAATGACTGAAGAGATAATATGTAAACTCCCATCAATGTTGTATTGCCAGAAATACGTGAATTTAGTTCGTGATGGATCGTTTTCTCCATTTCTTCTTCTGAGGTGTTGATTGGTTCAGACAACCGTGTAACATTCGGGACAGTATAAGGCTTCCGTTTGTTCACTATTTTATGTAAACTTGCATCATTTATTGTACAGATGGTTTTAAATCAATAAGGTTGTATTTTCATTTTGTTCATTTATTTCTTGATTACTAGATCAAGACGACCAGAGTTATTCAAGTTTCTTTTTAACGCCAGTTCCAGAAGACCAGACCTGTTTGAGTATTTTACTACAGACTGTGAGACGAATGTTGTATGGAAGTATGAATCAAACCCATATTTACAACCGAATATACATATGAGTACGAATCAACTTGTGACATCAGTTCACTTAATAACATTATCAGAAAAAATCCTGGGGCGTCAACGGGTAAACAATCCACATCAGATCATCTTCTCAAAGATCCAATCCGAAATATATTCGGGAAGAATACTGTAGACTTTAGCAAAAATCTGTAAAAATAATGACAAGTCAATTAGGAATCAATCAATCATATGACATTGCAACATAGTTTCACTACATATGACTTTGATGGTGGATTTAAAATGTGTTTATGAGGAAATACTAGTACAGGAATGCGAAATTAACATTCTATCAAATATGTTCAATTAGAGAGTCATTTGTACTGATACCACAGATGGTGTTAATAGCTAACAAGGTGAGAATATTTAATGCCTCACCGCTAGCTTATCCACGATAGAAAAAGAGCCTCCGATCATATAGCGGGCCTTTGGTGTTACGCTTATGAGGGAGTCCTCTATAGCGTTAATAACTGGATCTGCTGACTGGGTCCGGACCACATTTAGCCCACTCTTCTCCATTCCCTGGTAGATATCGTCAAAGTACGGACGTCCATAGGTCTGTCTGACGTCATCAGATGCTTGTTCCCACATGTAGTTTATCTCCTTCTTTAATCGTGTCAGCTGTTTGATATTAAAATCCATATACCTCTTAACAATTATTGATGTGATATACATTACATCGCGAATTTTTCAATAAATGTAGCTTTTTTATACTTCAGACATTTATGTTATCTTAACTTAATAGCTCTAGAAACGGAAATGTTTGTTATCAATATAAGTTCTTTATTGAGATAAAAAAAAAAAAAAAAAAAAAGGAAAAAAAAAGAAAAAGAAGCAAACTTATACATGTATATAATTCTAAACAAACGAGATCACCTGTTCTGGCCCCAATACTGATGTTGCTGCAATAAATACTCCAGGTTCAATAATTGAGACGTTGACACCAAACTTCTTCATTTCAAGTCTGAGGGAGTCACTCAGGGTCTCTATACCATATTTGGTAACACTGTACACGGACCCACTTGGCCTGGAAAACCGACCCATTACGCTGGACATGTTGACAATCCGACCTGCATAAATAAACCAAAGCTGATATTCAACGATAGTTGACGTGTACCCGACTTCGGGCGAATTTCCGATCTTTTATTGGCTATCGAACACAAGCTCAAGCTGTCAGTTATACATGTATTCACATTATTATTATTATTGTGTTTAATGTTCCACTGCGAATATATAATACAGGTCATTGTTAGGGACGTTGGATATACGTCTCTTCAAAACAGGTATGTGGTAAAGTAAAAATACAAACTACAGTATATTTTGTTTGGAACTGTTCGTATTTGCTAAGTAAATTAGGGTTACTTAAAGCCATAGTAGTTGTTTTATTAATACGAAAAAAAGTCCGTTCTTGCGGCATTCATAACAGTCCTTTCATTGATAATAGAGGACGAGTACATTCCCTTCCCTGCTTTTTTGACAATCTCTTCGTCGTTGTATTTTTCATTGGACATGCAAGGTGACCATCTGTTCTGGATAAATACGGGTTTGGTTGGTTAATGTCTTTTTTTTTTCCTGAAGAACCAAGGATACATCTGCAGTCCTTGGTAGAATGAAGCTGAGCTAGATGAATTATCAATGCTTAAATGTGTATGACCTACTCAAATTTACGAGATGTCATTGGGTAAATCTACACCATGAATGATTAATTATTTTATTATTTCTTTTTTCAAATACTGAGGCCACGTGTTATAAAAAATGAACAATATATTTCTGATGTCGCTAATTTCTTATGCATTTCGAGATAATTTGAAAACTGTACTATTCCGATTCCGCGACACAAGTGTACAGACGATAATCGTCATGGCTTGGATATTTCCCAATGTATTGAACTCAAACTTCATGTATTGATGAATTATAACATTCAAACAGCATTGTTACTGACAACATTTATTTTATTTAGAATCCTAAGCTAGCTAATTCCTATTGTAAATTTCGAACTTGTAACATTAAATTACCAATTGAATACGGAAGATGGAATAACATCTCAAGAGAAAATAGAATCTGTAGTCTGTGTAACCTGAATGAAATAGGAAACGAGTTCCATTATTTATTTAATTGTAACTATCAACAAATAGCATTAAACAGAAAACAATATATATCTAGATACTATTATGAAAGACCAAGTACATTCAAATTTAATACCCTTTTTAATTTTGTAGTAGACGATGAATTGAAATCATTTGTGAAATTAATTAAACAAATAAGTATACGACTCAACGATATTTAAGATCCTCTCTTGCTTTACAAATGTATCCATGTATTATTTGATATGTCCTGTACACTTTTGTATGTATATAATTCTCTACACTTTATATGTTTATGAGAATAAGATATTGTCATTGTCATTGTCATTGTCAGTGCAGTATGATGCCATTTGTCATGTAAAGCGACAGCTCTATCGTAAGTAAGTACTGAATTACCTACTTTCCCGCCTCTTTCGGAGGCTTTTGAACTGCCTAGGCCGTTCAAATTTGTTTTGGTCATCGGTAGCCCCAGAATGAATTACCTTGCGGGAAAATGTAGGCTCAACATAAGTAAGTAGTTGCCAACCTAGAACTTTTCCATTGTGTCGAAACTAAACGATAATGTGATTTAAAATCAATAGTACGGTGATGTTGATTCTAACTTGATTTGAGGGACACGCTGTAACTTATTATAAAGTTATATATTAAGTTTCTTTTATTTTAATTATTGCTTTGAATTTGTATTTAGACTAAATATGTGGATATATCTAGTCTATAGATAATCTTTACCACTCCTTAACAACCCTGGATTAACATAATCTTCCTGACAATATGGGCCTTTAATATGTTTGACCATCAAAATCTATATATTTCTATTATCCTAGAAACATTTACCTTTAGACTTCCTGATAGGAGGGAGGAATGCCTTGGTGACCCGGATCATGCCGTATAGATTAACCTCAGCACATTTCTTGTATTGATCCACAGTCGCTAACTCGACGTCACCAGGAAAATATATTCCTGCATTGTTGACAATGGCCCATAATCCTGAATAAAACACGAGTGAAATAATTTATACTATGTACTATCAGTGATTATTACGTTATATTTACATTTGCTCCGCATTTCTCCATTGACACAATGCTAAGAGGCAGTTGCCACCATACGCCTATAAAACCCAGACCCTCAGGCTATAACACCCAGTGGGTCATGTGACATTAAAAAAGGTTAGAATTTTTGTGCTGGTTTAATTTTTCTAAGGTGACGAAAATGGTAAAACAATGTAAATATAAGTATTGAACAGTGGTTTTAATGTTGTAATAGTCGATATGGCAGCAAGATGTATGGTTAGCAAATGTAGCATGGAACCCTTACGGGTTCCTATGCCATTTGCCCACCACACATCTTTCTGCCATATCAACTATAACAACATTAAAACCACTGTTCATTGCTTAAAGAGAAGATATCTTTAACAGGATACAGATTTACTCACATGCCGATTCTGGTTTAGGATAAACATTTCATATAATTATGTGCGCATCATTAGAGGAAAATACGTAGGCATAATATATATATCAGAAAGACATGTACGAAAAGGTTGACATGTGATGTGTATAAAATGTGTAATACACCTGCTACTGGCAGAGACTAGTATGGACTGTGGCTGTATATCGGATGGATATATATATAGGTAAATAACAAATACATATTGTTTGACGTACGGGCATTATAGTATACCTTGACCAGTTGCATTAACGTATTCCAGAGCCTTTTGGACGTCATCGTCTTTAGTGACATCAAGCTTGATCACATGAAGCCGGTCCGACTGACGTGCCTGTAACACTTTGGCCCCCGGACTCTCCAGGCTGAGGACCCCGGCATATACTCTATACCCTAAGTCGTATAGTCGCTTGGCGAGTAAGTGACCAAATCCTAATTAACCAATATTGAGTGAAAAAAATATAATTAGACATGAATGACAATGCAAACTCACAATAACAAATTAAAGACTATGCAAATAAAGAACTACACAAAATATACTGTCATTATCAATTATGTTTGTTTCATCACTTGAACTAATAATTTGCTTTTCTAATTGGTCAGATCATTTTTTATCATACAATAAAGAACGCCATAAGATATGTACATATATGTTTACGTTTGATGCCATGCGACATGTTCAATATGTTTACGTCATTGATTCCAGTTCCACACGTCGTTCACCATAAAAGTTTAGAACACCTTGCAGAAAAACCTTACCCTCTAGATAAAACTGACATAACTACACTATATATTTCATTGACTCCAACTCTGTCACCCGAGTTATGAAGTGAGAAATGAAGCCGTTAAATACAAGACCTCAAGTAGATATAATCATAAAATCATGTCACTCAATATAAACAGGTATATAACGCACTACATAGGAAGCCGAATATGTAATATGTAGGAAACGATGTCATGTATTACATACATTTTAATGAAAGCCTGGCAGTAAAATCATATCATTCATATTCACGCTTAACATTCTACGAGGTAGATAACAATATTGGACCATGTTTGTTAATAGGACGCTAAACAAAATAAACCAAACCAAATAGATAAATTACGCCAACATACACCCTTTGTAGATATCACCGCCCTTACACACTTGATTTGTATACTACCCTATTACTACGTCACACCTGATCTGTATCCTATCCTATTACTACGTCAGACTTGATCTGTATCTTACCCTATTACTACGTCACACTTGATCTGTATCTTACCCTATTACTACGTCACACCTGATCTGTATCCTACCCTATTACTACGTCACACTTGATCTGTATCCTACCCTATTACTACGTCACACTTGATCTGTATTCTACCCTATTACTACGTCACACTTGATCTGTATCCTACCCTATTAAAACGTCGCACCTGATCTGTATCTTACCCTATTACTACGTGAAACTCGATCTGTATCTTACCCTATTACTACATCACACTTGACCTGTATTCTACCCTATTACTACGTCACACTTGATCTGTATCCTACCCTATTACTACGTCACACTTGATCTGTATTCTACCCTATTACTACGTCACACTAGATCTGTATCCTACCCTATTACTACGTCACACCTTATCTGTATTTTACCCTATTACTACGTCACATTTGATCTGTATCCTACCCTATTACTACGTCACACTTGATCTGTATCCTACCTAATAACCACCTCACACTTGATATGTATCCTACCCTATTACTACGTCACACCTGATCTGTATCCTACCCTATTACTACGTCACACTTGATCTGTGTCTTACCCTATTACTACGTCACACTTGATATGTATCTTACCCTATTACTACGTCACATTTGATCTGTATCCTACCCTATTACTACGTCACACTTGATCTGTATTCTACCCTATTACTACGTCACACCTGATCTGTATCCTACCATATTACTACGTCACACTTGATCTGTATCCTACCCTATTACTACGTCACACCTGATCTGTATCCTACCCTATTACTACGTCAGACTTGATCTGTATCCTACCCTATTACTACGTCACACTTGATCCTATCCTATTACTACGTCACACTAGATCTGTATCCTACCCTATTACTACGTCACACTTGATCTGTATCCTACCCAATTACTACGTCACACGTGATCTGTATCCTACCCTATTACTACGTTACACTTGATCTGTATCCTACCCTATTACTACGTCACACTTGATCTTATCCTACCCTATTACTACGTCACACTTGATCCCTATCCTATTACTACGTTCACACTTAGATCTGTATCCTACCCTATTACTACGTCACACTTGATCGGTATTCCTTCCCTAATTACTACGTCCACCCTTGATCTGTATCCTACCCTCTTACTACGATTCACACCTTGATCTGTATCACTACCCTATTACTACGTTCACATCCTGATCTGTATCTCTTACCCTATTGACTACGTCACACTTGAATCTGATCCTACCCTACTTACTCCGTCACACCTGATCTGTATCCTACCCTATTACTACGTCACACCTTTGATCTGGTATCCTTACCCTATTACTACGTCACACCTTGATCTGCTATCCTACCCTAATTACTACGTCACACTTGATCCTGTATCCTACCATTTACTACGTACACTTAGATTCTGTATCCTACCCTATTACTTCGTCACACCTGATCTGTATCCTACCCTATTACTACGTCACACTTGATCCTATCCTATTACTACGTCACACTAGATCTGAATCCTACCCTATTACTGCGTCACACCTGATCTGTATCTTACCCTATTACTACGTCACACTTGATCTGTATCCTACCCAATTACTACGTCACACTTGATCTGTATCCTACCCTATTACTTCGTCACACCTGATCTGTATCTTACCCTATTACTACGTCACACTTGATCTGTATCCTACCCAATTACTACGTCACACTTGATCTGTATCCTACCCTATAACTACGTCACACCTGATCTGTATCTTACCCTATTACTACGTCACACTTGATCTTATCTTACCCTATTACTACGTCACACTTGATCTGTATCCTACCCTATTACTACGTCACACTTGATCTGTTTCCTATCCTATACTACGTCACACTTGATCTGTATTCTAGCCTACTACTACGTCACACTTGATCCTATCCTATTACTACGTCATACCTGATCTGTATCCTACCCTTTTACTGCGTCACACCTGATCTGTATCATACCATATTACTACGTCACACTAGATCTGTATCCTCCCCTATTACTACGTCACACCTGATCTGTATCCTACCCTATTTCTACGTCACACTTGATATGTATCCTACCCTATTACTACGTCACACTTGTTCTGTATCCTACCCTATTACTACGTCACAACTGATATGTATCCTACCCTATTACTACGTCACACTTGATCTGTATCTTACCATATTACTACGTCACACTTGATCCTATCCTATTACTACGTCACACTTGATCTGTATCCTACCCTATTACTACGTCACACCTGATCTGTATCCTACCCTATTACTACGTCACACTTGTTCTGTATCCTACCCTATTACTACGTCACACCTGATCTGTATCCTACCCAATTACTACGTCACACTTGATCTGTATCCTACCCTATTACTACGTCACACTTGATCTGTATCCTACCATATTACTACGTCACACTTGATCTGTATCCTACCCTATTACTACGTCACACCTGATCTGTATCCTACCCAATTACTACGTCACACTTGATATGTATCCTACCCTATTACTACGTCACACCTGATCTGTATCCTACCATATTACTACGTCACACCTGATCTGTATCCTACCCTATTACTACGTCACATTTGATCTGTATCCTACCCTATTACTACGTCATCACATATCTGTAGATTACGAGTAATGAAAAAAAACTTGTTTTTTGTATCGATGACTATATAACAAACAGATGAAAACTGAAAACATTAACACTTCTAAGACGAGAAGCAAACTTCTCTACTATTCTGTGTTATTCGGATCCTGTGTACTGCCTTACCTGTATCACAACCTGTGATGACCACGCCTTTTCGGCCGATGTCCAACTTCTGCCGAAAATTGTTTCTGGTTAGTCTCAATAAAATGTAGACCAGTGAAATGGCCAGCAAATATTTCCAGTAAATAAACAGAAAATATACATTCAATAAAAGTAAATATAAAACGCATGTGTTCTCTAACGACAACATAATGGAGTATGGGGCGCTGATAAGAAGGTCTGAAACAAAAGATAGGAACTTGTTTAGAGCACGATATGTAACAAAACACACACACACTACTAAAATCTACACCGACATGTTATCTGTTATCAGTGTATATTAATGCGAGTACATGATCGCACGTTTACCTACACTTAAACAAAATTAGGCTGACAGGGTCAAAGTCAATATTTCCAGCAATGCCAATCCCATATTTATTGTTAGAAATCTAGTAACTACTTTTCTAAACGGACCCTGGATCAAACATTACGAAAATGTTAAGCATGGATACACCGCAAACACGTGCTGTTTTTGGGTATCCAGGTTCATGTTTACTATTGATAGATAGTTCAATTCTAAATTATCAGGGCCAAGTTCAATGCCATATTAATTCTTCCTTGAATTTCATATTTTCGTGCTTGGCAGCATACCAGCACCAAAACCGAACAAAAAAAACCCCCATAAATGACCAAGTATCGAAATATCATGTGCTTCCGGCTACTAGTTAATGCCATCGTTACTATATAGAGGAAGAATATTGCATACTTCTACTTTCTTCATTAAGGCTGTCCTCGGCAAGGCCACTAATACTGCAATAAACCATGTAATAACTAGGTTGTGGAGAAAAAGGGGGCGGTTTAGATATTCCAAACAGTCATTTCGGATTTGAACAGTTTTGGTCATTAACATCATTGTAGAATCCGTGAAAGACCAAATATCTGTAAAAAAAATAAATAGCACAAATCAGTCCTACCTGTTGGCTTGTAAGGAACAATGCGCGTGTGTATTGCGCGCTTGTGCATGGATATCTCCTGTGGCGCACCGTTTTAAATTATTCCGTGTGACCAGTGAACTACTTCATTACTGTTCTACCTGTGGAACAGGGGAGTACTCTGTCTAGGATGTCTAACGATTATAGTTCTCATCACTAAGGAATTAAGGTTTTCTACAAAGAAAAGGCGCCACAAAGACTTATATTTACAATTGTCTGGCATTGTCACTATATAGTCTGTTTGAGAGCTCTGGCATTGGTTACGTTTAAATGCCATCCACCACGCGCTACACTTATCAGCGTATTAATACAACACAAACCGGAACTACAATATCCAGGATAATTAAGTTTAACGACTAATATTTTTGTCTACATTATTTGTTATAAAAACTATGCCATTTGCGCATTACGTTGATAATAAAGTGATTAACAAAATTGAGTTTAAGAAAAAAAACTTTTCCATGTACTATTTTGTTTGCCAAAAAGCACGCGACCATGTTCCGGCTGTTTCAACGACTGACAAAAAAAATCTGCTGACTGTCTGTAAGGCGGGAATAATGAATTTTAAACATGAATTATAGCACTTGAAAAATATAAAAAAAAAAAAAAAAGGAATGTAAATATAAGCGTTGAACCGTTCAAATAATAATGTGCGTTAGATTATGTTGTTTGCTTGCAAAGCTCTGGCATTCAAATAGATCATAAATACCATACAAAAACAGTTCAATGCTTAAGTATTTAGCTATTCAAAGAACTGATCACTGATTCATTAGTATGATGAGTCTAAAATCATTAAAAATATTTGTAAAAATTGCTTCGTTAAGGTAAGGAGTAGATATGGAAAAGATTGTCTAGAAAACTTATACAATGTCAAGGAGACGACGATGGACAAGTCAAGGAGGCAAAGACTGATAACGTCACCAGTCTCTGCGAATGGTGTCATTAAAGAGACCCTGGACATACATGCAGTATTTTGTCGAAGGAATAAGCACACACGTGGATTTGGTTGATGTAGGTAATTACAATTGTAGCAATCTTGCCAAGAAAGAATCAAGGGCGAGGTTGTAGAATGAAATGTTCACAAGCAAATATGTTGGAAAAATATACCATACGAGTGGTGTTTGCGCTGACTTTCTGTAATTACATCAGCACTGTAACAAACGAGTACACTATTTAAATGGAGGTAATACATAACCTTTGAATAATTGAAGAAACGAAATTCCCTTTTATTATACCTGGTTTCCTTAGTTATCTTTATACCAGAACTTTAAAAGGAAATGTTAAGAAAATACCATTCTCCTTTACCATACAATAAGATTAAACAATGTTAACGTATTGAGTTAAGTACTTGATTTTCAGCTGGACGAAAGGGATCTGCATTCAATTCACGGCACTAAAGGACCCACTTTGTCCATGCATGCTCCTAATGTTTAAGATTAATGTATTCCAGGAAGTCAAGAGAACTTTGGCAGCATGTTTTTGGGAAATTCTTAAACCCGAAGAGCTGACTTAATGCAGCATAGGCGATTATGTTCCATTTCCGTTGCAGGAGATGGGTCTGTCAGCTTTGTGACTGTACAATAAAGCCGTGATGCCCCAGAAACCTCATTAGATTAGAAATTAAACATTTTGTTACCAGGGAAATCAGGTCTGGGTTGGCCAATATGAGTAAGAATTGACCGATCTGACTCAACATCAACCATTTGGCATTCTTTATCATATGACCAGGACGCTTAATGGTTTCATTATCCAACCGTGATTCAAACAAGTCAATATTAAGAATGGGGTAACTGGGAGTAGTATCTGTCAAAAATATCTTGTTTCAATTCCATTCTGTAGCATCATGACCATCAGTCATTGTTGTAAATAATGTACATTTTACTTGACCATATGTAAGACGAGCCATTGACTCATTATGTAATCAAGAATAAACAAAGCCTATTATTATTATTATTATTATTATAGCAGGAAAAAACGCATTAACGCCAAATTCCACGAAGATCTTTCTAAATTATCGATCTCATCAGAACACGTTCCGCCAATAGCATTCACATAGATTACTGCAATCGTGTTATCTGATTAAAAACACAACTGAAGATAGGTGAGAGAAAGAAGAGACTGAAGAGTCAGGTAGACAGCTTTGAGTTCTAGTTCAAAACGTTGATTTGATGGTGGGATTTCGATTCCGACCATCTTCCGCCTATCTGTAGTTTTATCAGCATATAAAGCCAGCATGGGGGAATGACATCTATCCCTTGCCAAATGGCCAGATGAATTCCCTCAAATCCTGAACGGGGTTCAGTAACTGAAACCTGAGATACCTACGGTGATCACGTAAACCTGAGATACCTACGGTGATCACGTAAACCTGAGATACCTACGGTGATCACGTAAACCTGAGATACTCATGGTGATCACGTAAACCTGAGATACCTACGGTGATCACGTAAACCTGAGATACTCATGGTGAACACATAAACCTGAGATACCCTACGGTGATCACGTAAACCTGAGATACCTACGGTGATCACGTAAACCTGAGATACTCATGGTGAACACATAAACCTGAGATACCTACGGTGATCACGTAAACCTGAGATACCTACGGTGATCACGTAAACCTGAGATACTCATGGTGATCACGTAAACCTGAGATACTCATGGTGATCACGTAAACCTGAGATACCTACGGTGATCACGTAAACCTGAGATACTCATGGTGATCACGTAAACCTGAGATACTCATGGTGATCACGTAAACCTGAGATACTCATGGTGATCACGTAAACCTGAGATACCTACGGTGATCACGTAAACCTGAGATACCTACGGTGATCACGTAAACCTGAGATACCTACGGTGATCACGTAAACCTGAGATACCTACGGTGATCACGTAAACCTGAGATACCTACGGTGATCACGTAAACCTGAGATACTCATGGTGATCACGTAAACCTGAGATACTCATGGTGATCACGTAAACCTGAGATACTCATGGTGATCACGTAAACCTGAGATACCTACGGTGATCACGTAAACCTGAGATACTCATGGTGATCACGTAAACCTGAGATACTCATGGTGATCACGTAAACCTGAGATACTCATGGTGATCACGTAAACCTGAGATACCTACGGTGATCACGTAAACCTGAGATATTTCCTGTGATCACACAAACCTGAGATATTTATTTGATCACATAAACCTGAGATACTCATGGTGATCACGTAAACCTGAGATACTTACGGTGATCACATAACCCTGAGTTATTTATTGTGATCACATAAACCTGAGTTATTTATTGTGATCGCATAAACCTGAGATATTTACTGTGATAACATAAACCCGAGATATTTACGGTGATCAAATAAACCTGAGATACTCATGGTGATGACTTAAACTTGAGATACTTACCAGGATCACAGAAACCTGAGATACTCATGGTGAACACATAAACCTGAGATACTCATGGTGAACACATAAACCTGAGATATTTACTGTGATCACACAAACCTGAGATATTTACTGTGATCACATAAACCTGAGATATTTACGATGATCGTAATGTATAGGGATACTAAGATAGTCATCAGTCAGATCAATGGATAATAGGTAATCACCTTTCTGGATAAGATCAAGAACCACATGATAATAAAGAGATAACTTTCAATATGATACATTTAAATGTTTAAAGGTTATTGGAAAAAATGTACTCATTTGACCTGTGGCTTTGATGTCAGTGTCACAATAACCTAATGGCGATGCATTGCACTTTGGTGTTAGGTCATGAAATGTACAGCAATTTTGATTAAGATATTTTGCTTTAGAATATATGGCCCTGCCAAGAAATTATTAGAAGAACCGGTACTAATATGATAAGTTTCCCTTTGTTTAAATGGGAGACAAAATGACTGAGAATGATTGCTGTATTGCTAAGAATACGTGAGGGTCGCCTTGAATTGTTCAAACAACTGTGCAACTTTCAAGACCACACAGTTAAGCTTCTATCTGTTCTTTATTATATAATTAACTTGCCAAATTTTGATGTTTCCATATTTTTGATCAACACGGTTGCATTTTTATTTAGTGAACGATCTTGTTTTCTTGATTACAAGTATCTTCTCATCACCAGTTCCAGAAGACCATATCTGTTTGAGTATGGTTAATTTTGTTTAACGTAATATCAACAGCCAGGGTCATTACAGGACGTGCCTGGTTTTGGAGGTGGAGGAAAGCCGGGGTATCCGGAGAGATATCATCGACCTTCGATCAGTACCAAGCAACTGCCCCACACAGGTTTCAATCTCACTGGAGGGCAAATGATACAGTGTCGGACCGCCGCGGCCCCTCTCACTGTGAGGCCAATGTTGTATGGAAGTATAAATTGAATCTTTCCTAATTACTTTCAACCGAATAGAATATATATTTGAGTATGAATCCACTTGTGAAATCAGTTCACTTATTAACATTGTCAGAAATACTCCTGGGACGTCAACGGGTAAACGATCCACATCCGGTCATCTTCTCAACGATCCAATCCGAAATAAATTCGGGGAGAATTTTATAAACTTTTGCAAGAATCTGTAAAGATAATGCAATGTGGATTAGGAACCTCTTACAAACAAAGTGTAGTTTTCTGTAAATAATACAACATTGCAATAAACAGCCTGTGATTTCAGGACGACGTATAACTTTTATGGTGTATTTCTATTCTGTTTATGAGAAATTGTATGGAATTGACCTACGATTTAAACATGTTATATTGACTGGTAATTTGGAAAGTCATTGATGGCGTTAATATCTCACCGCTAGCTTATCCAGGGCAGAGAAGGAGCCACCGATCATATAGCGGGCCATTGGTGTTACGTTAATAAGGGAGTCCTCTATAGCGTTAATTACTGGATCTGCTGACATGGTCCCTATCATACTTGTATCGTTCTTCTTCATCATTTGGTAGATATCGTCAAAGTATGGACGTCCGTAGGTCTGCCTGACGTCATCAGATGCCTGTTCCCACATGTAGTCTATCTCCTTCTTTAATCGTTTCCGCTGTTCAATATTGGAATATCATATTCGTTATGTTTCTACTGATGTATGTCTTGGCAATATGCAACAACGGACAATTCATCACCGTTAATGAGATTTATGTCACATTGATTAATTAAAAAGTGTTTCATACTTTAATGAGGGATTTATTTGATTGCATTACTAAACTGCAAGGAGCGGAAACGCTTGTTTTCAATATAGTCCTGTTATTAAGATGAATCAAACCCAGCTATATATATAATACTTGACGAGCGAGGTCACCTGTTCCGGACCAAATACTGATGTGGCTGCACTGAATTGTCCAGGTTCAATAATTGAGACGTTGACACCAAACTTCTTCATTTCAAGTCTGAGGGAGTCACTCAGGGTCTCTATACCATATTTGGTAACACTATACACGGACGCACCGGGCCAGGAAAACCGACCCCTTACGCTAGACATGTTAACAATCCGGCCTGTAAAAAAACCCAGCAACACACAAATGTTTATGTTTGTGAAAGGACGTTATTGACATTGCGACATGTTTCAGACGCTCATATATGGTGGGACCAAATTACATTTCTGTGAAATCACTTTTTATGTATTGCTCAATGTTTATCCTAACAAACATAGCCTTGATGCATTGAATAATCCTCGCTAGACTAAAATTGTGCAACTTAACAGTCTGTTTGAGCGAGACTGTACTCGAAACCTGGATTAATAATAATAAGTTGTCTATGATGAGATAATACATTTGATGGAACTGTTTCCGAATGTAAATGTTTCAAGTGCTCAGTATAGGGAGACAAATTGACACATATTCTTAATGAAACCTTAATGCGATCTGATAAAACAATCATACGGTAATGTTTGATCTGATTTAATTTAAGGACTGTAACTGATATACAAAGTGATATATTTAGTATACAACTGTAACCGGATGCATTTAATATTTATATTTTTAGAAAACAAAGTAAAATGAAATTGAAAAATTCTTAGCACCTAAGTCCTTGGGCCTCCTTCTGACACACATACAATGTTTTGGTTTCTACTTGTCATTAGAATGGATATATGTGAAGCAAAGTATCTAAATACAACAATTAACTTCAGATGTCCGTCAATAAGTTAGAACTTCTGATTGTATATCTCCTTTTGAATTTGATTATTGCATTCTATTTTACATTTTAGACTAAATATGTCGATTTATCTTGTTCATAATTTATCTTTACCACTCATGAGCAATAGAAACCTGCCGTCTATTAACACAGTGTTCATGACAATATGTACACTTCAAATATTTCGCTATCACAATCTCTATATCCATATTGTCCTGGAAATATTTACCTTTAGACTTCCTGATAAGGGGGAGGAATGTTTTGATGACTCGGATCATGCCGTATAGATTAACCTCGGCACATTTCTTGTATTGATCCACAGTCGCTAACTCGACGTCACCAGGAAAATTCATTCCAGCATTGTTGACGATGGCCCATAATCCTGATTGAAAAAAAGCAGTTAAACGAATCAGTGTTTGTTCCACCTTTATACTATTAACGATAATTGCATAAAAAAAAATTCTACCAGGAAACAGATAATGTTTTTAAAGTGTTCAGATATAGGTTGTTCCTTAACATTACCTCATTTACTTATTTACAATTCAAAACACTCTAGACACTACCAGTGCCCAATCCATGATCACATACATTGCATCCACACACATACAATTCAAGGGTAATAAGCACATGCACATACGCTCACATATATTTGCATTCACAGCACAGACGTACTTATACTTACAATAACAAAACAAAATCACCTTCATACACACTCATACTAATACAAAAAACTACCATACATATACTCACGCACATTTGTATAGACATATTCTCATACTAAAGGCAGTAAATTTCAAAATGTAAGTACAAAAAGACATCAAAGGAAAAGAAAAGCGTACACACTCTCTCTCTCTCTCTCTCTCTCTCTCTCAAATGAATCAACACGCCACTACTACAACACATACACATGCACCTTTGATAGTATTCACACTTCCTTGTATGCAAACACTTTAATTTTCCCGTCTTTACCTATAAACCATTTCAGTACATTTTTGAGGTAAGATAAGAGCCTCAAAGATTATGATCATTGTTCTTTTTCTAATAATTCTTTGAATCATTCTTATTCGTTTTTGACATTATCATTTATATAAACACTATAGCTTTTATAGCAATACCGTTTTAATTAATTAATCCATTTACTTATACGTTCATTTAATTACATATGCATTCATTTCATATATCATGTTTCATAATTTTATCTAGCTACTATATATTCAAAATAATATGATCATGATCTACTTATACTGTTTTCTTTTTCGTTATTTTGTCCACATTGCTTAATTACTTACTAATAGTATTTTAACTTTTGCGTGTATGAGAAACTTTTATCGTATTTCATATAATTTCGACATTTCCAAATATACCATTTACAAGAGAGTAGAGCAGCAAAGAGAAGAACGGACAAATTAGCATTTCCTTTATATCCCCGAAACACAGTTTCTAATACGTTAACATAAGAATTCCTTACGTAGCAGACATACATATAGGGAAAGGCTGACATGTGATTATTTTTGAGGGAATTAAAAATAAAACTAGCAAGTAAATATAGAGCCACTGGACTGATAAATGATACACGTTAACAGCTGATAAACAAGTGCATATATAGGGGATTGAAGGCAATAATATTCGTGAACACATATTGATTTTTAAATTTTAACATTTTGCTGCACTAAGGTTCTCTAAAGCGTGATGACGCACGGACATTATAATATACATTAGCCGATCCCACTGATGTACTCTTGAGAACGTTTTACTTACGAACATTATAGCATACCTTGTCCATTCGCATTAACATACTCCAGAGCCTTTTTGACGTCGTCATCTTTAGTGACATCAAGCTTGATCACATGAAGCCGGTCCGACTGACGTGCCTGTAAAACTTTGGCCCCCGGACTCTCCTTACTGAGGACCCCGGCATACACTGTATACCCTCTGTCATCTAGTCGCTTCGCAAGAATGTGACCAAATCCTAACAGCACATTAACCAACATTGAGTACAAAAAATGAATTAACAACTTAATTATTAAACAATGACAAAATCACAATAACACATTTATGACTCTGACAATAGAAACATACACATACATTATACTGCCATTTTCAATTATAGATTAGTTATATATTGTCAACATTTGAAGAAATGTTTTTTTGTCAAATCGATGTTCATCATACAATAGATCAGATTTAAACATTTATGATTGCTTTTGGTAGATGTTCAATATATTTCACGTCCTTTATTCATGTGTAGAACACAATGCAAGAAAAACCTTAACCTCCAAATAAAACTGACAGAGCTACCCTATATAGTTCAATTCATTGATTCTTTATCTGTCACCCGAGTAATGAAATAATAAAGGAAGCCATTAAATGCAAGGCGCAAAGTAGTTACCACGTCATCACGTTTATAAAAATTAAGATAAATTCAAAAAAAAAAAAAAAAAAAATCAGTGGGTTTCAGTATCAGTGAATACGTCACAAATGGATGTAAATCGCACTTACCCTGACAAGTGAGAAGTAAAATCTGTTATTCTGTGTTATTCGGATTCTGTGTACTGCCTTACCTGTATCACAACCCGTGATGACCACGCCTTTTCTGCCGATGTCCAACTTCTGCCGCAAATTGTTTCTGGCCAGTCTTAATACAAAGACGACCAATGAGATGACCAGCAAATATCTCAAATTAGTATACACAAAATATATATTTAGTAGAATAAGACATAAGGCAGATATGTTCTCTAACGACACCATAATGGAGTAAGGGGCGCTGATAAGTATGTCTGAAAGAACAGATAGGGACTTGTTTAGAGCACGATAGGTAGCACATACATACTAGTAAATTCTGACACCGATAACCCAATCGAAGTAGATATATATGTTACTGTCCGTTAATGGGTATGGGTTACGTTAGCGAGTGAACGAGTAGATGATCGCGGGTTTGCCTACAATTAAGTGAATTGAACCAATTAAATTATCAGGTTGACAGCGTCAAATAAATATTTCCAGCAATGTCCATCGTACATTTATCGGCAGAATCTAGTAACTTCATTTCTAAATTGATCCTTGATCTTATATCACGAAAATGTTAAGAGTTGATATATTGGAAGCACATGCGTTTTTTGGTCATCTAGGGTTCATGTTGACTATATGTATAGACATTTCTCTCCCATTGTCAGCATTAATTGACTTTCATTCATTAAGTGCCACTGAGATGCAAAATGGTAACCATAAACAAGTTCAATTTTAAACTAGAAATCGTCATTGACAATTTGACGGACTTTTCGTACCTCTGATGAACTTAAATTAGAAAGGATCTTCATGACCTTGCATGAAGTTCATCCATATCAACGAAATTGGTTCTTTAGAAGATGCCGTTTAAATGTTTTATCTATTTGACAACTATCACCTTGAATGTAAAACAAGGTAATTCATTTGAACAAGCTTGGTATTCCTTCATCCTAGCATACTACATGATCAGTATCAATTCCCTGGTATGTTTTAAATTTAAAGCATATTTAACCCCTGTGACCTTGAGTGTAGGTCAGGGTAATAATTTTGAACCAAATTGGTATCACGGCACCCAAGTATGTTGCAGACAAAGTATCACTTCCCCGGGCCTCTTGATAATTGAAATGTCGTTTAAAAAGTTCAGCCTATTTGACTCCTATGACCTTGATAGTAGGTCAAGTCATGCATATACGATTGGTAGCCCTTCACCAAAGTATGCTACTGACATAATATCAATTCCCTAGGTCTCTTTGTTATTGAGATGAAATCGTTTTAATATTTAAGCCTGTTTGACCCCTCTGACCTAAAATGTAGGTCGATGTCATTCAATTGACCAAATATAGTAGCCCTTCCCTCAAGCATTCTACATGCCTTTCTCGAAAACCTCACACAGAAAATTAAAAAAAGAGTCAATTTTCTACTATTTTACCTGCGAATGACATTTGAGAAAGGATAGACTATTTGTTGGAAAATGTCGGTTATTCCGCGACGACAACAGTCTTAAAAACAACAAGAGAAAAATAAAGTTTCTTTTAGAATATTTAATTCATAATATCTATCTGAAGTTTTGAAACATCTCTTATCACACATAAGTGTTAGCCACGTTTATCTGTATATTAGATATTTATATTGATGTTTTTAACTTTTAACATTATCAGAGATATTTCGGGGACATCAAAGTGTAAACGATCCACATCCGGTCATCTTCTCAATGATCCAATCCGAAATAAATTCGGGAAGAATGTTATAGACTTTGGCAAGAATCTGTAAATATAACAAGTAAAATAGTTTTTATTTTTAGAACCTTTTACATAGTGTAGTTTTCTATTAACCCATCATATAACTTACAACATAAAGCCTGTTATTCACTTTGCTGCATTACGTTCTGTAAATCACATGACATTGCAATTAACATCATGTAGTTTCAGGAAGACGTATAACTTTTATGGTCCATTTCCATTTGGATTAAAAAGAATTGCATGTACAGTTGTGCGGAATAGAAAGTCAGCTGTAATAAGACATTGGATGGTGTTTATCTCACCACTAGCTTGTCCTATGATAGAGAAGGAGCCTCCTATCATATAGCGGGCCTGTGGTGTTACGTTAATGAGGGAGTCCTCTATAGCGTTAATGACTGGATCTGCTGACATGGTCCGGCCTACATTTGTTTCTATTTCCTTCACCATCTCGTAGATAGCATCAAAGTATGGACGTCCGTAGGTCTGTCTGACGTTGTCAGATGCCTGTTCCCACATGTAGTCTATCTCCTTCTTTAATCGCTTCAGCTGTTCAATATTAGAATATTATATTCGTTATTTTTCTACTCAAGTATACCTTGACAATATGTAACTGCAAAATAATACCCATTATTTTTGTGATTTACGTCACATCGATTACTGTGGAAAACATGTTTTAATACTTTATTTCGATATCTATTTATTATCAAATTATTACAGTAATAGGAACGGAAACGTTTGTTATCAATAGAGGTAATTTCAATGAGATTAACTAAATCAGCTACAAACATATCCATATAACCAAAACAAACGAGGTCACCTGTTCTGGACCACATACAGATGTGGCTGCACTAAATTGTCCAGGTTCAATAATTGAGACGTTGACACCATACTTCTTCATTTCAAGTCTGAGAGAGTCACTCAGAGTCTCTATACCATATTTGGTAACACTGTACACAGAACAACTTGGCCAGGAAAACCGACCCCTCACGCTGGACATGTTGACAATCCGACCTGCATAAATAAAACCAAACCTGATATTCATTTTTGTGAAAGGAAATATTGACATCATGACATGGTTCTGGCGCTTATTTATTGCGGGACCAAATTACTTAAAATCGCTTTTATCTATTTCTCAATGTGTATTCTAAACTAAAAAATGCTTCATGCATTGAATAATCCTCTCTACACTTAAGTCGTGCAACTTAACAGTCTGTTTGAGCGAGACTGTAGTTCAAACCTCGAGTTATAGGTACAGGTTGTCTATGATGAGATACTACATTGGATGGAACTGTTTCCGAATATTAATGCTTAACTGCTCAGTATAGGGAGACAAATTAACATTTATTCTAAATGAAACCTTAGTGCGACATGATAAAACAATCATACGGTAATGTTTACTTTGATTTATTTAAGGGACACACTTAAACCGATTTATAAAGTTATATATCTAGTAAACAACTGCTACCGGATGCAATTAATAATTTTTAGTAAATCCACAGTGAAATAAAATTTGGCAACAAATTGTCAATAATTTTCAGAACACTGGCGTCCATATGTTTTCAATTCTTAACATGTAAACACTTGACTGCCCTTTTTTCTTAGTACACATACATTTTTTTGGTTTTCTACTTGTCATTAGAATGATTATACATAAAGCAAAATATCTTAATACAACCATTTAATTAAGACGTCCGAAAATAAGTTTGAGCTTCAGATTAATAATCTCCTTTTATTATAATTATTGCTTTATCTTTTTCATTCATTTCAAGACTAAATATGTTGATATACCGAGCATATCAGTTACCTTTACCACTCCTGAACAATAGAAGCCAACCCTTGTTTAACATAATCTTCCTAACAATATGAACCTTCAAAATGTTTGATATTCAAAATATATGTTTATCATATAAACATTTACCTTTAGACTTCCTGATAAGTGGGAGGAATGCCTTGATGACTCGGATCATGCCGTATAGATTAACCTCGGCACATTTCTTGTATTGTTCCACAGTAGCTAACTCGACGTCACCAGAAAAATAGATTCCTGCATTGTTGACAATGGCCCATAATCCTGATAAAACACGAGTTAGATAATTGTTACTACCTACATGTATGTACTGCTAGTGTATATAACGTTAGAGAAACCCTCTATACCAGGATAGAGATTTACTCAGTCAAACCTTGTCTGATCTCACTGATGTAATTATGTTAGACCTTGTCCGGTCCATTGATGTACTTTAGCGGGCGTTTGGCATACGAATTTTAAGGGGCATCTAAACAGCAAATCCAGCCAAAACAGTTGATATTTAACAAGGCTATAAATCCCTACTAGAGTGCAATTTAATAGAAGTAACTTGATACAATTTTGATATGTATCGAGTCAAACTGTGGGCCTTGTTGTTGACATCTAATTTGTTCAGTTGTTTGTAAATTTCAACAAAACATCAGAAAAATGTATGTTTCAGGGGGACATAATTAACTCATTTGTATCGCATTTATTGTGCAAAACAGTCATGTCTTTTTGCTCACAAGAGTCTAAAGCACAAAGTAGGAACATTGGTTTGACTAGATTTGGCTTTATGATATGTATTAACACTGATTTTATTTTGACCTTGAAATGCAAATGGCGGTTGTGAATAATATCACACAATTATGGCATATAAGAAGGTATTTCAAACGTCAAATATGCTCTTATTAGATACTATAAAGAACTCTAGACATGGCAGGAAGACTGTTTTTAGGAAAAATTGTTCCTCCGTTCAGTTTGGGGTAAAAGATATATATTTCTGAAAAAGGCCCAAAACTCACCAGTTTGACAATTTGTCTTAAAAAGGTCATTCTTACTATAATCAGATGTCTGAAAAGTATGATATAGAAGCATTATTAATGGTTGAAATGCCCCCCTTTATGCCATATTTGTGTAATATCATCCACAGCCGCCATTTGCATTTCAAGGTCAAAACAAAAGATGTGTTTATACCTACATAAAGTCAAATCCGGTCAAGCAAATGCTCCTACCATGTGCTATAGACACTTGTGAGCATGACAGCTGGGCTATTTTTCATTTTTGGTTATATTTGTGACTTAGAATTATTCCATGCTACAACGTACCACAAAGTAACTCTATAGAAGAAATTGTTAACATCTGCATCAAATTAGTTGTGATTTTAAGACACTACATGTCATAACAAACATTTTGGTATATTATATGACTATTTTTGTGCAAATTTTAATATATTTATTCGTGTTTAAAATTCAACATTATTCTGCTATATAGATGACCCTTAAATGATACCTTGTCCGGTGCCACGGAGTACTCTAGAGTACTCTATTATCGACCTACGGACATTACGTTATACCTCGACTGGTCCCAGTTAAGTACTTAAGAGCATCTTTGTAGTACGGATGTTATATTATACCTTGTCCAATCGCATTAACATGCTCAAGAGCCTTTTGGACGTCGTCGTCTTTCGTGACATCAAGCTTGATCACATGAAGCCGGTCCGATTGACGTGCCTGTAACACAACGGCCCCCGGACTCTCCTTACTGAGGACCCCGGCATACACTGTATACCCTCTGTCGTATAGTCGCTTCGCAAGAATGTGACCAAATCCTAACAACATATTAACCAACACTGAGTAGAGAAATAAATTAATATATAATACAAAAATAAATAAAAAGGGGCCCCGATTTACAATGCAAACTCACACTAACACATTTATGACTCTGCAAATAAAGAATTACACATAAAGTATACTGTCATTATGAATTATGGATGAGTTATATTTTCATTAAATTAGTTTCATAATACAATAAAGAACGTCAATCATAAGACTCATACGAAATATCTTTGTATATGTAAGATTCAACCCGAGTTTCAAAAATGAGTTGCAAAACGGAGTCTTGAACATTTTGTGATTCCGAAGATAGAATATACGTATCGTTCAAACACACATAAAAGAGTCTTTTTGTCTCATATCACTACAAAACTTCTCGTATAAGCTATCTCTTGACCATTTATTTTCTTCATTTTTAAAATTTCTATATTTGGCATTTTATTTGGGCCTTTCTGTGGCCAATCATTGATAAGCCTAATATTTCAGCTATTCTAAACAACATGTTTTTCTGGGCTCATATAATTAACGTGGGTCAAAGGTCACAGGGCGTAAAATGCAAGTGCTACCAAGTATCGTCAGAATCAGATACATGTTACTTATAAGCTACTGTGGTGCTATCAGTTGCACTCTGTCACTCCATTTGCCTCAGCCTTCAGGCCCTTAAGTCGGGTTTAACTAGATTTTTCTACCTTGTTTAATTAGACTTGTGGTTCACGAATGAGGTTGATTAGATCTGAAAATCTACTATGTTCTCCGTCATTAGACAACTAGGATTCCAAAGGGTCAATCATTTGTTTTGATCCCAATGCGGGGCAGGAATACCCTTGAAAATCTATAACTGGGTGATTTTTTTGAAGTGTCTCGGTCATTTTTCCACCAAAACTGACAAGACTTTAAGTGCTGTCATCGAGACCTATTTTTTCCAGTTTCTTTACATTATTGTCAAACTGTGTCTCTAAACCTGACACGCATTTAACAGAAACTTCAAAAATATCTATTTTACTCCAATATTGAATTTATATTAGCCCGAAAAATGAAACTTGCATTTGACTTCTTGTGAACTTTGACCGCTTGAGCCAAAAAAAAAATAAGAAAAATTCTGATGTTTGGAATAACATACCATATGCAGCTGACATTGAAGTATCTTCCTGCATAACATTAGCCTAATCACTGAATGACCGCAGAAGGCTCCTATTGGCATCCCTCCTTTCATTCCTTCAATTATTAACGAATGTAAAAATTTAACTTGACTTGTCCATGACACATTGTCAACTTCTGAGAGAAAAAAAACCCAACACTTTGAAACACCAATGAGGAAATACGTTTTCCAATTTTACATACAAAATTTCAGGCCCCTGTGTTGAATTGTACGGAATCATTTTCACGGTTTTTTTTTTGTTTTTGTTTTTTGTTTGTTTGACATTTGGTTAAAAAACATTTTTTGATGTTTTTAATGTAACGTCGAATCATTGCCCGGTGGTTGTGTGAGGGTAAGTTAGTCTACTGTATTATTACAGTAGGCCTGTACACTAACAGCGATATTTTGCCCTAAATCTCTTATAGTTTTACCTTATAGTCTTATCTTATCGTATCTTTTATTTTAGCCCCAAAGGATCAGGTGTGCTAAACTTGGCATGCTGCCATATATCGACAAGATCTCGGACGAGTTTGAAAATGGGAATTTTATTTTTCAAAGATTTGTATAAAATTGTGCAATTTTGTAGAAAATGGACTACTCTTTCAGCCATTTAACTGGTATCAATTTTCTCTGTTTAATTTCAAAATAATTATTTCCCCTGCTCCATGAACATTTTATAACCTTTTTTAGATGTCACTTTCTTTTTTATAATCTACCAAAATGGCGTCATCAAAAAATTTGCCCTCCAATTAAATTTTAATTTCTCAAAAACGGAAATTATTTCAATATCATGAGGTGAAAGAGTTAATTTTCGATTTCAGTTGCGAAATAAGATCTCACATTTCAAAGAAAAAAGTTTTAAATTCAATGAAATACAAAGGAAATAGAACAAAAGTTGCCATGTTAATGGCACGTGGTTGTAAACCGCGTTTGCGACAGGCAGAATGTGAGTTAACGGGAGACAACTCGTTGAAACAAATTTAGTATTTGTTTAATTTAATAAAGCTTTCGAAAAACGTTGCAGAGTTTGGGGCCTGTATGTTCGTGTCGATTGTTTCCTTTTTTTCAAATAAACACACAATAAAAAACGGACGTGTCCGAAGCTGCACCAGGCTAGATATAAGTTATGCATCTGAAACAGTTCCAAATCTTGATTCGAGATTGTAAAATTCACCTGTGAGGCGCCCGACAGGGTTTTGGACAGCTATATTCGACTCGCGGGAGCACCGATTTAGACATATAAGAGGTGTTTTAACCAGTTAGCTGGTAGGGAAAAATGGTCGTATAATAATGAAGGATGCTGTTGAAGGTAAATGCCAAGTAGGTCAAATCATAGTATTCACCTCCTCAATTGATATAAAGAATATTGCACTCTTCAGAAAGCCGAATGGGAAATAATATCATTCACCCAACAAGGTATGTAACTCACCTTAAAGAATGAAGAAACATTTCATTCATTACAACTCGTATCATTCATTATAACAAATGTATCACGCATTTTTAAGGAAACCCTCGATGTCAATCATGTTATTGTCACCAAAGATCTCATGATGTAGATAAGGCGATATGACGCCAACATGCACTCTCAAGTACATTTGTAACCCCACTCACACCCTATCTCTATCCTACCATTACATGTGGACATCACATATTTGGAAATTAAAACATATCTTCTATTTCGTGCTATTGTGAGTTATGTGTACTGTCTTACCTGTATCACAACCTGTGATGACAACAACTTTACGGCCGATGTCAAGCTTCTGCCGGAATGTGTGTCTGGTCAGTCTCAATACAATGAAGATCAGCGGAATGACAATCACATGTAACCAGTAAACATACACAAAATACACATTCAGTAAGATAAAACATAAAACACACGTGTACTCTACCGACAACATAGTGGAGTAAGGGACGCTCACACGCGGGTCTGAGACAACAGACAGGGACTAGTTTAGGTCACATTATGTGACAAATACACCGATAACCCTATCAGAACATATATCATTATAACTGTATGTGGCAGGATTTGGGTTACGTGCCCATGCCTGCGAGAAGATGAACGAAGGTTTGCCCTCACTTACTTTACTTGACAAGTTCTATATTCAGGCAGACAGCAAGTCAACATTTACATATAAAACAATACCCGCTTTATCGTCACATATCTAGTAACTTAATTTCTAAACAATTGGACTTGAACACTTTTGGCCCTATCAGCACTCCAGAATCCACGAAGGACGAATCACTTGTAGGATGTAACATAATGGCAGAGATATATCCTTAGGAACTCTGGTCAATGGTTTATTATGTCGAATTAATGAACAATTCAACTATTTAAAGAACTAGTCACTAACTATTAAAGCATCGAAAACATTTGGAAACATGTTTCCGGTGAGATAAAGAGTAGAAATGAAAAGATTGCCTTGACAACATTTAAAATGTCTAGGGGACAAAGATGGATAACATCACTCTAGTATCACCAGACCCTATCATTGATGCCAATAAAGAAGCTCTGTATATCGCTGTATTTTGTCTGAAGAACAAGAAAACACTTCGATTTAGTAGATCTACATAAATATACATTTAAGGGACATCTAAATAGCAAATCAAGTACGACAGTGATATTTTACAAGCCTATTTTTTGAAATCTGAGGCAATTTAACAGAAGTTAACTGAGCAACTTTTAGTATGTATCATGACAAACCTTGGGCCTGGCTGTTGACATGTAGTTTGTTTAGCTGTTGTATTTCACAAGTGTCTAAAGGACAAAATTGGATCATTGGTTTGACCAAATTTTACTTTGTAATATGAAAAAAAGTCCCTTTTTTCACCAGTTAACAATTAGTCATAAAAAGGTCAATCTTACTATGATCAGATAACTTGAAAGTATGATATAGGAACATTTTTATTGAGTGAAATGTCTTTCCTGATCCCATATTTGTGCTATAGTGGTCACAGCCGCTATGTGCGTTTCAAGATGAGAACAGAATACGTGTTTATACGTACATGAAGTCAAATCTGGTCAAACAAATGCTCCTATCATGTGCTATGGACACTCGTAAGCCGACCAGCATGGCTATTTTTCAGGTTTGATTATTTATGTAACTTTATCTTACCATAAATGAATTCTAGAGAAGAAAATGCGAGTATCTACAGCAAATTATTAGTGATTTCAGGAAACAAAACAGCTGGTATAGTACATAACAACTTTTGGGCAAATTGTAAATATTTATGTGTTTAGAATTCAACATCATTCTCCTGTAGATGATCCTGAAGAGAAGAAGTTTCGCTACATTTCACATTCACACATTCCATACTGACGTAATGACGTGATAATTTGCAAACTTGATACTTAATTTGAAATATCGCATTGTATACGCGAATGAGCGCATGCCCTTGTTAGGTTGTGTTCATCATGTAACATTATTTATTGATTTGAACGTAACAAGAACTAAACTGTGTTTCAAGTATATGGCCAATTATAAAACTGTGCCAAGGAAGTATCAAGGGCATGTTTGTAGTATTCTTTAGAGGCTGTCCTGAACTTTCTCAGAAACATCAAAAAGTAAAACTGCAGAAAAGCATTCCCTTCAAAAGGTGTTCATACTCGGTCTCTGTAGTTATATTACTGTATCATTGGATAACACTTTAAAAGATAGATGATATATCTTTGAACAAATGAACAAACACAACAAAATCGACAACAGAACCTTATATTTATACTTATGTTATCGTGCTGAATAAAACATTACATTAAATGTTTTCATTGAGAGTTGTTAATATAAAAAAAAATAAGAGTCCTCTTTTATAAACATTCAAATTATTGGTAAGCAACGATCAAGAGGCTGTCACCGGGAAACGGTCGATATTCTGTCATCTTTTTAATGACCCACATCCAGTCATCTTCTCAATGATCCAATCCGATATGAATTCGGGAAGAAAGTTATAGACTTTAGCAAGAACCTGTAAAAATAATGACCATTGATTAAGGAGCCATTTTCACGTTTTCAACAGATTCAAGGGAATTATGACCCGCAGGTTGCTTCACATGATCTGATATTAGCTTAAATATCTTACCGCCAGCTCGTCCACGACAGAGAAGGATCCCCCAATCACATAGCGGGCCTTTGGTGATACGTTAATGAGGGAGTCCTCTATAGCGTTAATGACTGGATCTGCTGACAACCTTCGATCATTAATTATCTCCAATTCCTGGTAGATAGCATCAAAGTATGGACGTCCATAGGTCTCTCTGACATCCTCAGATGCCTGTTCCCACATGCAGTCTATCTCCTTCTTATATCGTTTCATCTGGTCAAATTAAACATTTTACGATCAAAATGGCTCTAGGAAGATACACATTCACATTTGATAATATGTAAGAAATTATTACATAACTACATAACAATATGAATAATACCTGTCATAATGCATACCATTTGATTTACTCTTTACAAAAACATACATTTTCGAAATAAATATTGAAGTGAGTTGAAAATAGACTTCTATGTGTTGTAGTATCAGTGATATCGTCACCTGTTCCGGGCCATTGATTGATGTGGCTTCTGTAAACTGTCCGGGTTCTATAACCGAGACGTTGACCCCAAACTTCTTCATTTCAAGTCTGAGAGAGTCACTCATTGTCTCCACCCCGTGTTTTGTTACAATGTACACCGAATTACAAGGCCATGAATATCGACCCTTTACACTTGACACGTTCACAATCCTCCCTTGAAGACAGAAAATAAATACAAATTTAACATAAATAAAAGCCCATCCTCACTAATGAAATAAATGTGTTCATGGGTTCATAACATACCATGTGTATCATGGTATTTGAAAGAAGCAGCCTTTGAGCTTTAACCTTGACCGATGATCGGCAAAATCGTACATAATGTCATGCTGTGATGTAATGATGTGGATATGAACTAAGTTTGTCAATGGATTCAAGAGATATCTTGTCTCTACTTCTTATTTCGAGCGTGATCAATCTGACATTTGATCCTGACCAATGCCCACCAAAATCTTATAAGTGTAGAGCTGCTATAATTTGGTTTGCATATACAAACGTTTTTATTATACTTAAAAAGTATATAATTGTGTCCTAGTAGATGCACAACGTTATCAAAGGACTCAGTGATTACCATATCAAATTTGTATTAAGTGCTGAAATAAATATTGTATAGTAGCATTTTCCTGATAAAAATGAAGGTTACATAAATGACCATAATTGAAATGTAAGTTTTTACTCCAAGCCATTCCTTTATAGCGATCACGGTTAGATGATCACTGACCAAAGTTTAAAGCATCCAGTAATTCTGATCCTTAGAAGATGTACCTTTTGACTTCCGGATCATGGGAAGGAACGTCTTGATAACTCGGATCATGCCATACAGATTGACCTCAGCACATTTCCTGTATTGATCCACAGTCGCTAATTCGACTTCACCTGGGGAATTTATTGCAGCATTGTTCACAATGGCCCATAATCCTAAATGAGATATAAAAGCAAAATGAAGTAATCTCCTATACGCGAAAAAAAGCCAACTAATATACAGATGGATTGCCTCTAGGGGAGATAATCGAGTATAAGAGTTTAAGCAGAGCAATTTCTAACAAAACATTTAGGGACCGGTGGCCAGTCTAAAACACAGAATAAGGTTAGAATAATGGATTATCTAATGTTAATGTCAATCAATGTTTATGTATGCCATACGTAGTGACATTATATTATACCTTGTCCTGTCGCATTAACGTACTCCAGAGCCTTTTGGACGTCATCGTCTTTAGTGACATCCAGCTTGATCACATGAAGCCGGTCCGACTGACGTGCCTGTAACACTTTGGCCCCCGGACTCTCCTTACTGAGGACTCCGGCATATACTGTATACCCCAAGTCGTGTAGTCGCTTTGCAAGTAAGTGACCAATTCCTAAACAAAGTTTATCAACCGTCATTGTGCATCCATGTTTGAAATAATAGTTATTGTGGTGAAGCAAAGCTATATATACATCAAAATTTGGTGTTGGGCCTGCACAATCTATTTCTCTCAATGAAGAATTTCATAGTGGATTTTAGCGTAAGTGGAATATCACCGGGATATTTGTTATATCTATCCATTTTATCAAAGGACGTATTCAGTATTTCTATCTTCTTCTGCGACTTCACTTAAGTATACGATGTTGCCGTTGGCATTATTCATGTAACGATTCATTCGCGATTCCATCCATTAGACATGACTTGTAAGTCCTAGCATCTACATAGGTATCAATAAAAATACGTGGCGTTTCATCTACGATGTGTTGCATATATACACATATCACTAATCTGTCTCTCCTCTAAACATTTATTTTACAAAAAGACATGTCATTGTATAAAATCGTAAAATTTGAATTAAAATGAATAAAACCTATATTGGTATGTAGGTGCCAGAAAACAACTTTGTTATTTCTGCTATTCGTAGTTGTAATCGAATTTGTTTATTGGTGGCATGCCTTACCTGTATCACAACCTGTGATGACCACGCCTTTTCGGCCGATGTCCAACTTCTTCCGGAAATTGTTTCTGGTCATTCTTAATGCAAAGTAAAACAGTGAGATGCCAAGCAAATATCTCCAGTGGATGTACATAGAATACACATTCAGTAAAATAAAACTTAAAACACACGTATTATCTAAGGACACCATAGTGGAGTAAGGGACGCTCACACGTAAGTCTCCGACAACAGGTAACCTTCACAGAGGGTTTGTTTTTATCTTTTTAAACCTTGATCAATGTCCGACCTTTCATCGTCGTCAGCTATCTAGTTGTTTTCATTTCTGAATTAGTCTAGCTTGTCAATGTCAGGCTTTATGCATGTATAATCTCCATTTCTTATCTAAAAAAATGTGGATTTTAAATTGGGCATCATGAAAAAACATTGGACAGGTTTGGAAATACTTGTAAAACGTTTATTGGTACTTATCAAAGTCAACGTTACATTTTGATAGAAACAGTAATCTTTTTTTGTGTTGTAAAAACTTGATTCGTAATAGATTGGCTTCACTTTCACATATTTAGTCTTCTCTGTACAAGATACTATGGGAAACTAAAGAACATTTTGTCGCTTCAACTTCATACATGTTGCGTTTGTCACTCACTAAAAAAAAAAATTAATCAATTGTAACATGAAAACATTTAGATTTAAATGACACAAACAGTAACATGTTGATATTTGCATTGTTGTTAGGCATTTCGCCACGATACATGAAGTTTATAAACAATTTATATTCTTTTACTCATTTGAGAAGGTAGCTGTCATGCCACCATCCGGGAAAAGGAAGTCAAAAGTCCGTATGCACGGGCAGCGCGAGGGGGTTTTACAAGACACGTCAGAGCAGACAGAGGTCACTCGACGCCTCATCTTGATGTCGAGGACAAGGTACAGGATGAGGTCCAGAAGCCTGAGGCGTCCCAGGGTACCAATGTACAAGTGACTCATTCATTACCAGTCAGCCAGGCAGTCTCAGCTTCAGGTATGCCTTCCCAACTGATAAGTGTTGGGGACACGGTGGGGGCCCACGTCCCAGAGGCAACAAGGGACAATATATGGGGGGTCAGCGTTCATAAACTTGGCTTTATTGCTCGAAACCTGTCAAGATTCCCTTAATACCCAGATCATTATCCTAGTCGATGGTGCCCTTGTTTTCAAGCCAAAGGGTACAAAGCATCGAATTGACACAATTAAAGCATGGACAGACGCCTTTATAATATTAGGTGCAATTTTTACTCTGAAACATGATAGGGGTCAGGAATTGCTAAAATTCATGTCTATTGTCAGGTTGGCAGCTAAATCCTTCAAGGGAATGGGTTGGAAAACCTGCGACGAGCAATTCCGTGTTCGTCAAGCTCGTCAGCCTGGTAGGTCATGGGCTGTAGTCGACGGGGAATTGTGGTTAACATGTTTGTCTACAGGCATGTCTAAGGCTCGTCACAAACTAGAAAAACTGTTGCTAGAGGTTGCTGTAATGAGTTCAACTTTAAAGGGTCATGCGAAAGGGCAGGTTGCAGATATGCTCGGAAATGCTTACAATGCGGAGGGTCGCATTCCAAGATATCTTGCTTTCGGGGGCAAAGCCAGGGTCTACGAGGTCAAGTTGGCTCATATTATCATAGAATGCCTTCACCACATAACGGGGTAAAGCAAAGTCAGAACGTCAATTCTGGTCAGACCAATTTTCGTCCCCAAACCGCACCCTTCAGTAGGTACCATTACAATAAAGATATGGGATCTAGGAAAAACTCCGATCAACAAACCAGTGCTCAATAGCTATTTAGACATATATCCGAACAAAGTTGTGGCTGGGGCCTTGAAGGAAGGTTTTGATAGTGGTTTCAAGCTTCATTACTATGGTCCAAGATACCCAAGAGAGTAAAAAAATGTGTGTTCAGCTGTACAAAGTCATGATTTTCTGGTTACAAAATTACAGCACGAGGTGGAAGCTGGTAGGATGATGGGCCCCTTTAAAAAGCAAACCAATTTAAAATCTTAGGGTTTCACCAGTAGGTTTAGTTCAAAAGAAAACTGGGTGTTGGAGGCTAATTCAAAACTTGTCATATCCTAATTTGGACACGTAAATGGTTTCATCGATGAGTCCACTACCTCAGTGCATTACACTTCATTCGATCAGGCAATGATAATGGTTCAAGAGCTCGGTAAAGGGGCCTTGTTAGGAAAAAAAGATATCAAATCAGCGTTTTGTTTGCTCCAATTTCACCGGGAGATTTTGATTTATTAGGAATAAAAGTAGGTGAAGATTATTATGTTGACAAGTGCTTACCCATGGGCTGTAGTATTTCATGTGCTGATTTTGAAAAGTTTTCAACTGTTTTAGAGTGGTTAGTGCGTAGCGAGTGTAACAGCAATTTCATCGAAAGTATTTAGATGATTTTCTATTTGTGGGCAAGTCAGATGATAGTGCTTTTAAACGAGCCATGCACAGTTTTGATAATATTTGTCACAAATTAGGTGTACCTGTTGCGGATGAGAAACCGAAGGCCCAGTCACTTGTTTAGTGTTCCTAGGTTTAGAAATAGACACAGTTGAGCAAGTCGTTAGTGTAACAAGAGACAAGGTTCAGGAGTTGTCATTGATATTAAAAGACTTGGTTCAAAAATCGAAGATCCAATTAAAAGACCTACAAAGTTTGTTAGGAAAATTAGCTTTTTGTGTCAAAGCTATGCTAGACGCGAGAGCATTTTCTAGGAGATTGTATGTGCTGCTAGCTGGAGCTTCAAGGCCACACCACTTTATTCGTTTGACAAAAGAAAGCAAAGAGGACATTGGGGTTTGGCTAGAGTTCTTTCAGACTTTTAATGGTACATTTCATTTCTTTGATCAGGACTGGATCTCTAGCACCGAATTAGAGTCGTTCACTGATAGTGCAGGTAACATTGAATTAGGTTGTGGCGCTATTTTTGGAAAGCATTGGTTTGTGTTCAAGTGGCCAAGTACTTGGCATGGTTTGCCAGTCCTCAGAGACATTACATTTTTGGAGTTGATTCGAATAGTTATAGCATTCTATACATGACAGAGGGAGTTCTGTAATAAAGAGATCTTGCTGTATAGTGATAATCAGGCATTAGTGGAGATATTCTATAGTTCAACCTCGCGTTCAGATAATGTTATGTCCCTCATTCGTCCTTTGGCTTTGCATTATATGAAAATTAATATCCAGATCAAAGCTAGACATGTAAGAGGCACAGACAACTCAATTGCAAATGCTTTATCATGTTTTCAGTGGTCCAGATTAAGATAATTGACTTCAGAGACCGATCAACAGCCTGCAGTTATCCCCCAAGCATTTTTGAGGAGTTTCGGAGCAAGTTTGATGAATTAATCTCTGCATCTATTTCTTAAGATACAGCCCAAGCCTATCAAACAGGATTGAATATATTTAAAGCTTTTGTAATAGAGTGACCTTTGAAGGATGTGGCCCCCTCCTTTGAGTCAGATTATCAGATTAAACAAGGGATTATCAGAAGGGGAAATTCAGTTGTTGGGGCGTTGGAGTTCAGACTCGTTTAAACGTTACATTAGAATACCAGAAAAATGTATGTTTGAAATTGAGTTTTAGTCGACCAATATTAGCCTGGAGCACTGGTTTCTCCTTGCTCCCCATCGCAATGCATGTTCACACTTCAACGTGTTCATTAGATCTTGTCCTTGGGTATTGTTTTCTCCTTGTTCTCATTATTATCAGCTTGTTACCATTTACTCCAATACATGGGCTTAACTCATCCTTAAGTTTTCAGGGAATCACAGACGCTCCGTATATATAGTTGGCTCGTCTATTATTAGGCTAGGATTGCAACGGAGGAATTGTAGCTTATGGCGGCGGGGACAAAGTGGGATGAAATGGGACTCGGTGCTTTCACAAGTGCAGGATATGGTAAATGCAGTGACCCAGCCATGTTAATTTTACATTGTGGAGCAAATGATCTGATAGAGGTTGGGGCACTCAATTTAAGAGAGCATATCTGTATGGAAATGAGGTATTTGGCAAGGATACTTCCTTGTACTATACTGGTGTGGTCGCGGATGCTACCACGTTTAAGTTGGAGAGGTTCGGAGAATGTATCTGCTGCCAATCGTTCCCGCATCAGTGTTGATAGGGAGGTTGCTAAGCAGGTCCTTGAATGGGGGGCTGGGTGGGTGTGGCTACATTTAATACCCAGATATCCAGGGGAATAGGGTTGGTTTATTCGGAGAAGACAATGTGCACCTCAGCTCTGTAGGTAATGATATACTTCTTAATTGCATGCAGGGTACGATTGATTGTTTCCTATTTTGGAGCGACAGGATATTCCCTCAATAATTACGTTGGAGTCCTGTTTCAGAGTTCTTATGTTGGTTGACCACGGTGTTGTTAACTGCGTTCCCCACTACGTCTCCCTTACTTGTGGTGGTGGCCCATGTAAATAGTTTATTTCCTTGGGCCATGTCGCAGGACTTCGCTAACATCGGTGCAGTGAATAAGTATATATTATATTTCATTCACATATAAGTTTAAATAAATTGGCATCATATGGGATGATCATTGGATACTCAATGGTCACCAAACGCCTTTCTTGTGTAGGCCGTTATTGACGCCCTTTCTTGCCTAGGCCGTTATTGACGCCTCTTGAATTGTGGGCCGTAATTTACGCCCTTTTAAATTGGCAAAGGAATGAACACCGTGGCCATTACTATCAGTATTGTGTTTGTTGTTTTGTTTAATAATGATCTCGATAGTCAGTTGGACACCTAACATTGAAATATGGTCGAGAAAACAACACAACTGACGGGGATATGATCAAATAATGAATTAATTTAAAAACATAACGATTTCTGTTTTGTTTATTTATAAATGCAACAATAACCCATATACGTCATCAATAGAATAAAAGGTGACAACATCTCTCCAATGTCGCCAGACTCTGTCATTTTCGAAATTCAGGAGACTCTGAATATCCCGTACTCGCGGTATTTTGTCGGGGAACTAGTGAACATGTCGATATATAGGTAAAAAGATGTCAGGAAAATAAATTCGCCTTCATACGACGATTTAGAAGAATATAGAGAATTATAACACTTTACAAAACGAAATATCGTATTATATTCGTGAATGAGCAAATGTCCTTGTTAAGGTTATACACATTTTGTAACAAAACTTATTGATATCAATGTCGAAAGAATTGGATCAGATGTATGCCCAATCATAGAACGTTTGCCTAGACCTAGAAAGTGTCAGAGGTATTCACGCACTGGAAAAAACATATCTTACGGATGATGTTCGCTTAAGTTTCTGTCATTCTGTTTAAAAGGAGATGATATAACATTTAACTAAGAGACGAAACAATTCGACATCTTGTCATCATCAGTTACATTATCAAGCTGAGTTATTAAAAGTTAGTCTTTATTGGCCAATGAAGGTTTTCAGCAATATTCCTTAGGCATTAGCGGGTAAAAGATCCACATCCAGTCAGCTTCTCAATGATCCAATCCGATATAAATTCGGGAAGAAAGTTATAGACTTTAGCAAGAACCTGTAAAAGCAGCAACAAGATAATTAGGAGCTATCTTTACGTATCGATTCAAAGAAATCATGATCTTCGCGTTGCTTGACATATGATATTGACTTAGATATCTTACCGCCAGCTCGTCCACAACAGAGAAGGATCCTCCGATCACATAGCGGGCCTTTGGTGATACGTTAATGAGGGAGTCATCTATAGCGTTAATAACTGGATCTGCTGACATGGTCCGAGCCACTTTCAATCCACTCTTCTCCATTCCCTGGTAGATAGCATCAAAGTATGGACGACCGTAGGTCTGTCTGACGTCATCAGATGCTTGTTCCCACATGTAGTTTATCTCCTTCTTAAATCGTTTCATCTGGTCAAAAAATAGTTTACGATCAAAATAGCTCTAGGAAGATTCACATTCACATTTGTTAATGTGTAAAGAATTATTATATAACTATATAACAATATAAATAATAGCTGTTATAATGCAAAAACATACATTTTCGAATAAATACAGATTATGATATTGACGTGGGTTGAAAATAGACTTCTATACGTTAAAGTATCTGTGATATCGTCACCTGTTCCGGGCCATTGATTGATGTGGCTTCTGTAAACTGTCCGGGTTCTATAACCGATACGTTGACCCCAAACTTCTTCATTTCCAGTCTGAGGGAGTCACTCATTGTTTCCATCCCGTGTTTTGTTACAATGTACACCGAATCACAAGGCCATGAATATCGACCCTTTACACTTGACACGTTCACAATCCTCCCTGGAAGGTAGAAAACAAATACAAATTTCATATAAATATAAGCACATCCTCACTAATAAAATAAATATATTCAGGGGTTCATAACATACCATGTGTATCATGGTATTTGAAAGAAGCAGCCTTTGACCTTCAATCTTGACCGATGATCAGCAAAGTCGTAGTAGGTGTAGAATGTCATGCTGTGATGTAATGATGTGAATATGAACTATGTATTCAAGAGATATCTTGTCTCTACTTCTTATTTCGAGCGTGATTAATCTGGCATTTAATCCTGACCAATGTCCCCCAAAATCTTATACGTGTAGAGTTGATTACCATATAAACCTTTTATTAAGTGCTGAGAATAAATATCATATAGTAGCATTTTCCTGATAAAAATGAAGGTTACATAAATGACCATAATTGAAATGTAAGTTTTTACTCTAAGCCATTCCTTTATAGCGATCACGGTTAGATGATCACTGACCAAAGTTTAAAGCATCCAGTAATTCTGATCCTTGGAAGATGTACCTTTTGACTTCCGGATCATGGGAAGGAACGTCTTGATAACTCGGATCATGCCATACAGATTGACCTCAGCACATTTCTTGTATTGATCCACAGTCGCTAACTCGACATCACCAGGAAAATTGATTCCAGCATTGTTCACAATGGCCCATAATCCTAAATGAAATATAAAAGCAAAATGAAGTAATCACTTATACGCGAAAAAAGACAACTAATATACAGATGGGACTTGCCTCTAAGGGGAGATAATCGAGTATTTAGAATTAGAGCAGAGCAATTTCGAACAAAACATTTAGGGACCGTTGGCCAGTCTAAAACACAGAATGAGGTTAGAATAATGGATTATCTAATGTTAATGTCAATCAATCTTTATGTATGCCATACGTAGAGACATTATATTATACCTTGTCCTGTCGCATTAACATACTCCAGAGCCTTTTGAACGTCATCGTCTTTAGTGACATCCAGCTTGATCACATGAAGCCGGTCCGACTGACGTGCCTGTAACACTTTGGCCCCCGGACTCTCCTTACTGAGGACTCCGGCATATACTGTATACCCCAAGTCGTATAGTCGCTTGGCGAGTAAGTGACCGAAACCTTAACAAAGTTTATCAACCGTCATTGTGAATCCATGTTTAAAATAATAGCTATTGTGGTGAAGCAAAGCCATATATACATCAAAATTGGTGGTTAGACCTACGTAATCTATTTCTCTAAACGAAGAATTTGTCAGTGGATTTCAACATAAGTGGAATATCACCGGGATATTTGTTATATCTATCCATTTTATCAAAGGACGTATTCAGTATTTCTATATTCTTCTGTGACTTCACTTAAGTATACCATGTTGCCGTTGGCATTATTCCTGTAACGATTCGTTCGCGATTCCATCCATTTGACATGACTTGTAACTCCTAGCATCTACTTAGGTGTCACTAAAAGTAATTGGCGTTTCATCTACGATGCGTTGTATATATACACATATCACTTATCTGTCTCTTCTCTAAACATTTATTTTACAAAAAGACATGTCATTGTATAAAATCGTGTTTGTGCTATTCGTGGTTGTAACGGAATTTGTTTATTGGTGACATGCCTTACCTGCATCACAACCTGTGATGACCACGCCTTTTCGGCCGATGTCCAACTTCTTCCGGAAATTGTTTCTGGTTATTCTTAATGCAAAGTAAACCAGTGAGATGCCAAGCAAATATCTCCAGTGGATGTACACAGAATACACATTCAGTAAAATAAAACTTAAAACACACGTGTTCTCTAACGACACCATAGTGAGGTAAGGTGCGCTGATAAGTAAGTTTCCGACAACAGGTAACCTTCACAGAGGGTTTGTTGTTATCTGTTTAGACCTAGATCAATGTCCGACCTTTCCTTGTCGTCAGCTATCTAGTTGTTTTCATTTCTGAATTAGTCTAGCTTGTCAAAATCAAGTTTAAAGGATGTATAATCTCCATTTCTTATCTACAAAATGTGGATTTTGAATTTGGCATCATGAAAAAACATTGGACAGGTTTGGAAATACTTGTAAAACGTTTATTGGTACTTATCAAAGTCAACGTTACATTTTGATAGAAACAGTAATCTTTTTTTGTGTTGTAAAAACTTGATTCGTAATAGATTGGCTTCACTTTCACATATTTAGTCTTCTCTGTACAAGATACTATGGGAAACTAAAGAACATTTTGTCGCTTCAACTTCATACATGTTGCGTTTGTCACTCACTAAAAAAAATTAATCAATTGTAACATGAAAACATTTAGATTTAAATGACACAAACAGTAACATGTTGATATTTGCATTGTTGTTAGGCATTTCGCCACGATACATGAAGTTTATAAACAATTTATATAGCTTGTCAAAATCAGGTTTAAAGGATGTATAATCTCCATTTCTTATCTACAAAATGTGGATTTTGAATTTGGCATCATGAAAAAACATTGGACAGGTTTGGAAATACTTGTAAAAGTTTTATTGTTTATCAAAGTCAACGTTACATTTTGATAGAAACACAAATCTTTTTTTAAGTTGTAAAAACTTTATCCGTACTATATTGGCTTTACTTTCACATATTTAGTCTTCTCTGTACGAGATACTACGAGAAACTAAAACAATATTTTGTCGCTTAAACTGCATATATGTTACGTTTGTCACTATCGGTGATAATCAAAACAATTAGAAATTAACGTGTCATCTTTCCTCATATTCCACTTAATTATTTAAGGCCAATTTATATCTTCCATACTTTTCCATTTCTGTACTGGACAACAATCTGTATGGCTAGAGTGTTACGCAAGTTCTATCTTGTACACTTTCCTAGATTAGATTGATGACAAGATCAAAGGGAAAGTTATTTTCCTACTGAACTTGTCTTCCAGCCGTTGCTTATCCCTCTAACAGTAGAATGTTATGATGCCTGCAGTCAAACCTACCACTCTGTCACACAGCTAGCGGGGGATGATGCCTGTTGGGTTAAACGTTCTGACGTTGTAAACTGAGGTACGTTGTTTTTGTTACCCTGGCGGCTATGTAATGGCAGCTACAGAGCGCTTGTGTTGATTGTTGAACTTGTAAACGGCATTAAATAAAGGTTCATTCTCATTTTGTTTCGATGTGTAAGCGCGGAACTATTGTAGATTTTATAGTGTTTCCTCACAAGCACACTGCCGAAGACCAAGCAGGATATCATACCCAGTCACATTATGCTGATAACGGAAGAACCAGTCGCCGCTTTCCAGAAATGTTCAGTTTTACAGGCTTTGGTATGTCTCGGTCCAGGAACAGAACATTCTTCCTCACAAGGGCGAACGCTCCACTATGCGCATCAAACGATCTTTAATGCGGTCAGTTGAGACAAGCAATATTGATGACAATATGGAAAAAATAGACCGTATAAATATAGCTTATTGGTGAATCTGCAACTTATGGGTCACTGGATCATAGATTTGGGTTAACACACAAGTATGAACGCTGTTCTTTTTTTTTAATTTTTTATTTCTGCTTCATTCCTGCGTTAGTTTTATCGATTCTAAAATGTACGAACATTTCACTCTGTCTGTCGATTATGATATAACAAGGTCCGCGCGAACATTTGTGGATCGATTTTGTTAGATCTATATAGAGTTTCTACAAATTAAATATCCAATATTTTTGCTGTGACAAGTTGACGTATACGATTTCCCCTAGAAAATATATGCCTTTGTAGACCTAGAAAGTGTCAGAGGTATTCACACACAAGAAAAACATATCTTGCGGATGATGTTCGAGTAATTTGCTGTCATTCTGATTAAAATGAGATGATTTAACAGTTAAATAAGAGATGAAACAATTCGAAATCTTGTTATGATCAGTTACATTATCAAGCTGAGTTATTACATTTAAGTCTTTATTTGCCAATGAAGGTTTTCAGCAATATTCCTTAGGCATTAGCTGATAAAACATCCACATCCAGTCAACTTCTCAATAATCCAATCCGATATAAATTCGGGTAGAAAGTTATAGACTTTAGCAAGAACCTGTAAAAAAATGACAGGTAAATTAGAGCTATTTTTACGTTTCGATTCGAGGAAATCATGATCATTACGTTGCTTGACATATGATATTGGCTTAGATATCTTACCGCCAGCTCGTCCACAACAGAGAAGGATCCCCCGATCACATAGCGGGCCTTTGGTGTTACACTAATGAGTGAATCCTCTATAGCGTTAATGACTGGATCTGCTGACAACCTTCGATCATTAATTGTCTCCATTCCCTTGTAGATAGCATCAAAGTATGGACGTCCATAGGTCTGTCTGACATCCTCAGATGCTTGTTCCCACATGTAGTCTATCTCTTTCTTAAAACGCTTCATCTGGTTTTAAATATTATATATAAATAAAATAAATATTTTTACAATCAAAATAACACAAGAAATGATGCATGTTTCATTTGCCAATGTGCCAGAACGTATAACATAACTATCTCAATTATATAGCTGTTATATATTTATAATGTATAAGATTTGATATACTCTGTACAAAACATACCTGCAGCAATTCAGTTTGTTATAAATACATATTATGGTATTGAGTTAAAAACTGCCGTCTATACATTACATCACAGTATCAGTGATATCGTCACCTGTTCCGGGCCATTAATCGATGTGGCTTCTCCATACTGTCCGGGTTCTATAACGGAGACATTGACCTCAAACTTCTTCATTTCAAGTCGGAGGGAGTCACTCATGGTCTCTACCCCGTGCTTGCTAACAATGTACACCGAGTCACCGGGCCAAGAATAGCGACCCTTCACACTTGATACGTTTACAATCCTACCTCCTGGAAGCCACAAAACAAACGCAAATGGAAGTGTTGTATAGTAGATTTTTTCGATGATCACGGACATTACACGTCCTAGCCATCAAAAGCCAATAATGTTATATTTGAAGCATCTATCTTTTACTTTATTATTAGACTGAACAGGTGACATATTTGGTTTTGCTTTCTGGCTTTCTGATCCCTGAAAGGTATACCTTTTGACTTCCGGATCATGGGAAGGAACGTCTTGATAACTCGGATCATGCCATACAGGTTAACCTCAGCACATTTCCTGTATTGGTCCACAGTCGCTAACTCGACGTCACCAGGAAAATCTATCCCAGCATTGTTGACAATAGCCCATAATCCTGATTAAAATATGGCAGTAAAATACACATATCCGTATATTTTGACCAGTGACCTTCTTGTCTTTTTGGAGGTAGGGGTGGGTTGGGGTGAGGTTGGAATGATGGCATTTTCCCTACAGGTAACACAGGACCATGACCATACCAATTAGGTTTGTTTTTAACTACGTAGTGTCAACTCCTTAAAAAGTTACCATCTGGACCTTTCTTTCCTGTTTACCATTGCTTCTAGTTTCGTACCAATGCTTTACATTGAATATCCTTATTGTTATGATGTCAACAATGAATTGTTAAAATTATGAATTAAATGAAATATATCAAAAATGGATCTTATCTGTAACTGTGAGCTCAAGTCTAAATACAAACCCAAATAGTTGTAGTTCCCACTAAGAGTTGCAAATTCAGCATCACAAGCTTGTGTGTAAAAATAACGTTCAGAGGTTAACTAACTCTTTCTACCATTGTTATTAATGAGAAAAAATATGCCATGTAAAATGATTCATGTGATAATACATTGAATTTCTATTCCTAATGAAGTTTAAAACATAGTACTCCATAGTGAAACAAGATTTTATAAACACTGTCTTTGATGCTTAATTGTGTCACGGTGGATAGGTATTTGCCTCGACAAGAGAGAGAAGAGGGAGAGAATGAATTAACAATTCCGGGAAAATTGCTCAGGCCGATTTTAAGAAAATATAACCGAATATAAGACACATTCCCTAGCAGAGATTAACATTGTTTTAGTTTCTTGACATAAGCAATCCATAGAGTCAGGGAATGATGAAATATCATTTGTCAGAAATACATGCTAAAGCTCAAGGTAGAAATACCTATTGAGGGGATATTAATTTACTCATTATACTTTATCGACCCCGTTGTCTAGTGTAACACGTATGTATATTTTAATAATCAATAATTGAATTATATGCATATTATCTAATTTTCAATAAACGGAATTAAGTAAGACATTAGGATAATTTTTTTGACAATGTTAAATAATCGTCATACATTACATATAGAGACAGTACATCATCCCTTGTTCAGTCGCATGAACTTACTCTAGACCATGTTTGTGGTAAGGATATTGTATTATACCTTGTCCAGTCGCATTAACGTACTCCAGAGCCTTTTTGACGTCGTCATCTTGAGTGACATCAAGCTTGATCACATGAAGCCTGCCCGACCGACGTGCCTGTAAAACTTTGGCCCCCGGACTCTCCTTACTGAAGACCCCGGCATACACTGTATACCCTCTGTCATCTAGTCGCTTGGCGAGTAAGTGACCGAAACCTTAACAAGGTAAAATATTCATCATTATTGTTAATATACACGAGAAATTGTTTTGGTGTGTATCGAAATTATACTTTGTATCGTGATTGGTCGGTAGAACAATATGGTCTTCTACTCCCAATGTCACCCCGACAGATGTGAGGTCTCTTTTTAGCTAAAATGAGTCTTGAATTAGTTATACAATGTTGACATTGGTAGTGGTCGTGTGCCGTCCATATTAATGGGATTACATCCAACTGGCATGACCTAATATCTACTATCTATCTGTGTATTCATTTCTTTTGGAGTAATGGATTACTGCATTATGCTGTTAAATGTAAGCTTTCATATTGATTCAATCAGGTAATACACTCCGACGATTAACAATCTTACTCTAACGCAAGTCTAGAAACTTGATCATGCCATCCATCTAACTAAATAAATTACGTAATATTTCGACAACATGAAAAATTAAAAATAATGAATAAATAAAAGAACTCCGATATTGTAAATAGAAAAACTATTATGGAAAGGGTAGGATTATCTATTGGAGCAGGCACCTAACTTCGCTCGCACAATCCCTCTCTCGTCCTTCCTTACTCCAACAATGTTAGAGGTTTTACACGGCGAGATACCTTTGACAGGCGCCGTGTAACCTCTAACTGCCCATAGCTGATTTTCCCGATGCTGACGATGAAATTTTCAAAGTTCGTATATTGAAAAAAATATAGCGTGTCAACTTACATTTAAATGATCAACGGGGTCCAATATATATTTCTTTCCATAATCCAATGATTAAATGAGAATAATTTCGTAACAAACACAAATTATGAAGTTTTCTTCTTCCGAAGCGGAGCAGAGCTTAAGCAGACAATACTGCCGGTAGTGATAGTAGAAATACCACGTGATTTGCCGGTTGATACAAAAATGGATTACAACCAATCTCCTACAAGCGGAATACAACAAAGTCCGTATCATTTCGTTCCGTTTGAAATAATCAAAACTATTTTGTATCAACCTTTAGACAGCCATTTTTTAAAACGACTAGAAAAGTGCTACAACGACATGGGAATGTATTTTGTGTGTTCTACACGGTATTATACTATATATTTGTGTCTGTGACATACATATGGGATATATATTGCATACATGATACGTAGACATCGTTGTTATGACCTGTCAACCACTTAAGTGTTTTTTTCAAGCATATTTCGTTGCGCCCAGATTTCGGGCGGAAACTGCATCAAAGAATTAGTGCTTCAGAAATAAGAGGTCGCAGTCGGCAAAATAATATCCGATAGAAAAAGAACCGCCAGCGGCCTCTTATGTTATAGGAGTAGTCCTTCCTTAGATGATCCGTGCTATTCGTAGTTCGGTGACATGCCTTACCTGTATCACAACCTGTGATGACAACGCCTTTTCGGCCGATGTCCAACTTCTGCCTGAAATTGTTCCTGGTCAGTCTCAATACAATGTAGACCAGCGAGATGACCAGTAAATATCTCAAGTAAATATACAGAAAATACACATTCAGTAAAATTAAACACAAAACACACGTGCACTCTAACGACAGCATAGTGGAGTAAGGGACGCTGATAAGGAAGACTGAGACAACTGATAACATTCACTGAGGGCATTTTTTTCACCTTAAACACCTATACCTATGTTAGTGTGACAGATATGTTCAACAATATAAATCAAAATGATTTGTGAGCAATGTTTTGCGTTTATTTCTGATTTAGGTCAATGCTTAGAGAAATGTCCGACCCTTCCTTGTCGTCAGTAATCAAACATTGCTGCGGACTTAATTTCTGAATCGTAAGGTTGTTGATGTCAGGTTCTTTGTCTCCGTACCTTTTTATATGAATCTCCATTTCTCATTCGAAATTAGCTTTCTGAATACATTGGTTATCGAAACAGATTTCATATTTTGTCTTCCGTAAGACTAGTATCGCTATTAAGACACATCACGTACTTGGTGGTAATCTGTGGCAATAACAGCTATTAAACATTAGCGTCTCATCTCTACTTATATACCACAAAACTCGTTTAAGCCGATTTATGGATATCCACAAATACGCTGTTTTAATGCAGTTTAAGGTCCATTCTATTTATCGATGTATAAAAAGTATAAAGTCCCTTCCTAGTCTGTACTCTGCCAATATTTTCTGTTGTGGATATTTCTCCAGTCATTAGACATGTAAAGTTCTTTCTACTGTAATCAAACGCTGTCATCAGACAGACATGTTTCTTTCGTGACCCAGTGAGACCTTACGTTATCCTATACATTCCCAGACAGGTCGACACGAGACAAGGTGATAAGGTCATCACACTGCACTTTGTTTCCTGTTTTTTTTCGGTATTCGTTGTCACCAATATCTTGACGATAGAATGTGGTGATGTGTGAGGTGAAGCCTGGGCTGCAGATCACTCATATTAGATAAGCCGGGTATGGAAACCCATACTACCTCACCTAGAACATGGCGAGTCACACAAGTACCGGGAGAGGTTGTCTATTTGGTAAGAGGTTTCCTCAAAGTGTGCACGTTGGTGTTCTGATGAGGGTTATCCTCTAACACATTATCTACAACACTAGTTCCCTTTGTTACCTAGCGCTGTACACATTATCTACAACACTAGTTCCCTTTGTTACCTAGCGCTGTACACATTATCTACAACACTAGTTCCCTTTGTTACCTAGCGCTGTACACATTATCTACAACACTAGTTCCCTTTGTTACCTAGCGCTGTACACATTATCTACAACACTAGTTCCCTTTGTTACCTAGCGCTGTACACATTATCTACAACACTAGTTCGCTTTGTTACCTAGCGCTGTACACATTATCTACAACACTAGTTCGCTTTGTTACCTAGCGCTGTACACATTATCTACAACACTAGTTCGCTTTGTTACCTAGCGCTGTACACATTATCTACAACACTAGTTCCCTTTGTTACCTAGCGCTGTACACATTATCTACAACACTAGTTCCCTTCTAACACATTATCTACAACACTAGTTCCCTTCTAACACATTATCTACAACACTAGTTCCCTTCTAACACATTATCTACAACACTAGTTCCCTTCTAACACATTATCTACAACACTAGTTCCCTTCTAACACATTATCTACAACACTAGTTCCCTTCTAACACATTATCTACAACACTAGTTCGCTTTGTTACTTAGCGCTGTACAACTTTGTGAACATGAAAACTAAGTTAGATTAAGATTATTTTTCCTTTCTTCTTGAGGACGTGATAATCTGTATATTGCTCTTTATCTATGTGCCTTACTCTGCCATTCCTAACATCTGTTCTTATGTAAGTTGTGTACACAATAAAAAAGCACAATTATAATTGGAAGTCGTATTCAAGTTCATGCATCTAAAAAATTAGAAAAATAATGTTTTTTGAATCTATATTTTATTTTCAAATGCTTGTTTGGGACTGTATACTTCAAGTTTTGTAGAGTAAATAATATCAGTAGGAGCGAATTAAAACAGCCATATACGGACATAAGGTCTTGCATGCGTTCCACGGGTCAGGTGATACTGGGTATAACGGTCATGCTGAAAATATAACATCTATCATATTTTCTTGCGTGAGCAAGATCTTATTGTTCCGGAAAGGATGAGTACCCGGTCATCTTGTCAACGACGATATCTCCGAGCCAGCTAGGTAGGTAACCATAGACTCGCGCCAGGATCTACAAAAATACAAAAACAATGCAATGAAACATCACCAATTTATTGCAATATTTTTACAAAGACAAACATATTATCATCATCGTGACATTATTAAATCCTTATTATCATTGTAACCACAATCATCATCACGTTCATTCAGACTTTAACACACCAACATATACATATAAGCTGTATACGTTTTCAGGTGCTGTGGAACAGTCACACATAGCTATCAATACCGACTTCACCGAGGACAAATTATGTCCCGTATTTCTAAGATGAATCCCGATGAGTTCAGGACTCTGGTTGCCGTCTGGTTTGTACAAGGGGAGGTAACTTGTACAAATTGTAGTTGATGCGACATTGGAAAGTCGCCTACTCTTAGGTTGATGAAAATGGCCCTCACCACTCGAACATTGTTTTTCGTTTCGAATTTTTCCAATTGGCAATTATCTAAAATGAAAGTAGAATATTGCTGATCGGTTCTGGATTTCCGAGAAAAATGCCTACAGAAATGGCCACTGTGGTTGAAGTTATTATTAGGTAAACCTAGCTTGTCTCCGCAACGGATGATTCCGATAGCAATAAAGAGTAAACATCGTTTAATCAGTCGATAGTGGAACGCTTGTACAATTTATATAACATTAACGTGTGATTAAACAAATCACCGGAACAGATAAGAATAAGATCATCATCATCACCATCACCATCATCATCATCATCATCATCATCTCTATACCTCCCAGAGCAGATCACAGGTGGTTACGTTTTATTTACTAATATGTCTTGGCTTACAGCGTAAACGTCAAGGCGATACCCTGGTACCAGGTATCTGATGTTTGGGTGTTCAGTGACGATGGCGTCCTCCAGTGCGTCAGTAAGTGGGGCCATAGATAACGTCCCTTGGTTTCCGTTTGTTCCTTTCAGATTTCGATAGACGTAGTTTCGTCCATATGTCTTCTTAACACTCTCCGAGGCGTGTTCCCACATGTAATCCGTCTCCCTCCGGATCCTCTCCATCTAAAACAATGGTGTAAATTGTTTTCTTTATTCAATTTACGTGTTTCATCCGTAAAGAGAATTGGAACTTTTTTGTTATAAGTTGTTGTTATCAAATATCACAATAGAGATGAAACTGAAAGTATCTATACAAAATATTTATTTTATTATAAAACCAAAATCACATCATATGTAACCTACATTTTAATTAATTAAAACGAAGGTAAATGGCCTTTCCTTTCTCCATCTTGACTTTGTTTATACGTGTATCCTACACTTTCTGATTTTGACACCTGTGGTACCTGTAGATATGCTCTCTCGTTGTGTTTGCCACTTGTCAAACACGTATGCATTTTAAAATATTGAAACTACTGCCAATTGTTCCCCTCCAACATTCTTTAGGTAACCTTTATTGTCATGACATCAACTGCAATACAGTATGTTCCGGGACATTGATTGACCTTCAGCCAAGTTTAGATACAGTCAAACTTACCGTGTCTTAATAGAATGTATATGTCTTGAACTGAAAACAAAAATCTGTTCAACGATAATATTAATCCATCATTACCATGTCTGGACTCCAAATCGATGTGGCATCCACAAAGTTTCCTGGTTCGACAATCACCACCTTCACTCCAAACTTCTTCATCTCCATCCTGAGCGAGTCACTCATGGTCTCTAATCCATGTTTAGTGACATGATACAAAGACTCACTTGGCCAGGAAAAACGCCCTCTGACACTCGAAACGTTTACAATCCTTCCTAATATAAAGATATATTTATATTTGTATGTAAAATCGTATCAAAGATACATTAATGGACCAAGAATGGACAAGACAAAGAAAAACCACAAAGAGAGAGAGAGACAGAGCATACATACCATACACCCATTTATAATATACTCGTTCAATAAAGATGCCGAAAGCAAAAACTTACGGCTATTTACTCTAGATCGTAAGATGAATGACAAATGTTACGGATGAATGGCAGAAAACTGATCTTCAATAAATGTGGTGAAGAGATCAGACAGTATATGGAATACATGACTTACCTTTAGACGCTATGGACAGTGACAGTATAGGAATGCATGACTAACTTTTATATACTGTGGGTAGTAAAGGTAGTAAAGGTATATGGAATACATGACTAACCTCTAGACATTGTAGACAGTGACAGTATATGGAATGCATTACTGGCCTTACGGCACTATGGACAGTGAAAGTATATGGAATACATGACTTACCTTTAGACACTATGGACAGTGACAGTATATGGAATACATGACTTACCTTTAGACACTATGGACAGTGACAGTATATGGAATACACGACTTACCTTTAGACACTATGGACAGTGAAAGTATATGGTATACATGACTTACCTTTAGACACTATGGGCAGTGACAGTATATGGTATACATGACTTACCTTAAGACACTATGGACAGTGACAGTATATGGAATACATGACTTACCTTTAGACACTATGGACAGTGAAAGTATATGGTATACATGACTTACCTTTAGACACTGTGGACAGTGAAGGTACATGTATATGGAATACACGACTTACCTTTAGATTCGCGGATGAGCGGCAGGAATGCCCGAATTACCCGTATCGGACCGTACAGGTTGACATCGGCACATTTCTGGTATTGTTCTATTGTCGCTAATTCTACATCTCCTGGCATATTGATCCCAGCATTATTTATCACCGCCCACAGATCTGGACAAACATATAACATTTCATTAAATCAAATATTAAAATTGATTTATAATTAAATCTGTAAGGTATGTATTGCAAATAGTCAATATCAATTTAAAAGCGAGATATTTCGAGCTTCTTGCATTGAAAATTAAATTTTGTAACTGGTTAGCAAAATGTGGTCGAAAGACTATATCCGTTTTGAAAATAATTACTTCTGGTAAGTATTAATAGAAAAAAATGAGTAGGGTCTGATATTTTTTCTTTTAATACTAACCAGAAACAGACGCCTGTGGTCTAACCCGATGCTTCTGTGATACCCTTGTGACATGGTATGGTCATTTAGTCGGTATCATTCATAGTACAATGTATAGATTTGGGTTTTTTTTTTGCACTGGAAGAACTATCTTTTTAACACGATTGCTAAACATCTAAAAGAGTCGAGTTGTTAAAATTTGATTTGGTGGCAAATGTCATGATGTAGAAGACACTGTTAAAATGTGTTGATCTTATATATTGATCCGTTTTGAAGATATTGACAAATATATTCACTGCCTCTATATAACGTACGTGAATGTCTTACAATTCCAGTACATACAAAAACTAGGTCACGCCGTAGTAGATAGTCTAATCTGTGCCGCGTACCTACACGTTACACATGTGGCGTACCCTATGGTATCTTGTATTACCTCCTCTATTCGTCACATACTCCAATGCTGTGTTTACGTCCTCTTCCTTCGTGACATCCAGTTTGATGACATGTAGGTTGTATGAATGACGAGAACGTAGGGCCTCGGCTCCGTTGCTGTTTTCATTCAAAACCCCTGCATACACAATAAATCCTTTGTCGTCTAAGCGCTGGGCGATGTGGTTTCCGAATCCTAGTTAAAGATATATATCTACACGTTCTCAAGAAAAGAAAAAGTGAAGAAAAAATGTAAATAAATGCTATCAGTAACTTGATTGTCTGGTAGACATCACTTGTCGTGAGTATACGTGTACTTACAGGAAGGATATCGTACTGTACCTGTGTCACAACCCGTTATTAGAATCGCTTTCCCATCGACGGTCAGTCTGTGTTTCACTTTGGTCAGTCGATAACCTATGTACAGTAAGACTAGCCCTAACGACCACTTCCAATAAACAAGAACGACGTAAATATTTAACAGACAAACCCCTACAAACAACAGGAATTCTGCATGGTAGATCTCCATCGTAGCCCTAGCTATTACACACATACACGAAGGCACCACCTTACTGAGCTACAAGTAGTGTGTTGGAGTTAGTGGCACGGTGCAGCACCAGTCCGTTATCGAATTACCCTTCATAGTAATATACATCAGATTTAACTCAAATACATATTTATCGAAATGGAAAAGAAACTCTAAAGCATTTCACAGGCAATATAAAATAGCACGTCAAATTAATATTAAGTCTTGTACGAAGAGTGATAACTCCCACAGTAATGCTGCAATCTGTAATAAATAAAATCCATTTCAGGCCGAAAACATCTATTTAAGTTTTTAGTAGGTAATATGGTCTCATCTATATGGTATGATATTAACTGTCTGAATCAAATTTTCGGTCCGGGAACTATAAATCCAGACAGCCAATATGAAGCGATATTATCTGCCTAAAAACCTTAAAAACATAATAGTATATTAATTCATTTTGAGCCTCAAACTTTTTTTGGAACATTTTGACTGGAGTAATACATTTGTGTACAACCCCTTAAAATATGCCAATACACTGTACACATTGAATCAAATACCGAAGATAAACTCTAGCTAATGAACAGGTGCTGGTTTCATTTCATAGATAATCTTTGCGGATCGGGACCGATTTTCAAAGAATTATTTTCCCTTCCAAAAGGAAACGTTTAGGCTTATCATCGTCAGTCCAAAATACTGACACTTTGAATGACCAGAGGTAAAATCACTACAGTAGTTTGTAGTCTGTTTCTTTCATCAATATATTCATGACAGTCTATTAATAAGTGTTTCACGATGTCATCGTATGACAAGAAATCCAAATTTTCGACACATGTTCTGCAGACAAAGGCACAGCATGTACAATGTGTACATTGTATGTATATTTCCGAAATGAGTTCGATATAACCGTCTTAACACGCGCCCCTCTTAAGTTCAGAAGTTTTTTTATTTTGAATTAGTCACTATATTTCCGGGCGATTTTGGTGGGGAAATATCATTGTTTTATGAAACGGCCAAGAAAATCTTCAAGACTGTTTTTATAAATTGTAGTAATCAGTGTATGAAAAATGTTCGTACATTCTGATAATCCGAAAATGAGAAATAGCCCTATTTAATTATCAAATAAATGTTTATCTTTTTTGGCTCTATCGGTCAAACATAGTCTCCCAAAGAACCAAAATGTTTACTTATTTATGAAATGTGAGAGCCGACATATCCCAAGAGTTTCAATAGTATGCTGTCTGACTGTGAATTTCTATCAAATCCTTTCAGGATTCGACAGCATCTCCGCTCCGTTACCTCAATTCTAACCATCAAGGTTGACGACTATCTCACTGCTCACCTCGGTTCATATCAATATCCGATTATCAATATGTTTTTGCATTTGATCCATTTAAAAAAAAATCATTATGTTTGTGTACCTTTTAAAACTGATTTAAACATTTTAATCTACGTTTCACAGAAGTTTACATTTTATATTGTTTAAATGCATGTACAAGGTACGTAAAATAATATCCCAGCTCGATGCCGACTAAACCTGTTTCTGGTTACATATACGTTAAACAGGAGTCGTACTAACGATGATAAAACGAAATGAATGAGCGGTCCTAGCGGAGAGATGAATTAAATAACTCAAGTAGATAATCCAGTCAATATATTTCATCCGTAAGTAGAAAAAAACAACAACAAAAAAACAAGATACACTTTAACCTTACAAACCATTCTAAAAATTGCCTTTGGTATTTTTTCTCCCAATAACCACATTATGCCTTCCTTTTAAAACAAGAAAGTATTTCGTAGCGACACATATCATGTAGTCACAAATAATCTAAGATAAATCATAAGTAATGAATACACTCGTAGTCGTGACCTTATTCAGGGCAGTGTTGACTGGAGCACAAGGACACAACACAGTGCCATCGACGGGTCTCGAACTAGCGATCCTGTATCTCCACCCCAGCGTCCTTCAACTAGACGTATAGACTACCGTAGGGCAGTGTGTCAAGACTGTTATTTTGTGATTGAGAGCGTGTTGAGTGTTTAAACGATAAACGGAAACTTGACCGGGTCATAAAGTTACCGATATGGCCGAGCTGTAAGGTCAGCGGCCTTGAAAAGTCAGAATGAAATACTCATCGATTGTATGCCAAGTACAGTCTGATCACAAGCTACTCGACCATCACCGACAATCATTGACCATCCATGGGTCGGAAGGGCACTAGTCTTCCTTATTTGACCGTACTCGATGTTAACACTGACCAGTTATACAATTCCTCTGTGGACCTTAGCATTAAGGTGACTGGGGACTAGCTACCAAACTACCATATATATTCCTTAAACGGGTGCGACTCAGTCTTTAATATCCATACAAAACCAAAGACAATGGTTCGTTATATGTTGGATTTAGTCTGTATACATTATGTAAATACATAACAGGCTTAATTACATATGAGTTACGTGGAGACACAATCAATCTGGTCAGTAGACATCAGAACTAACACTGTTCACGTTTTTTTTAAATGGAAGACAAACTACTTTCAAAACTAATCTGCCACTAAAACACCTCAATTTTTCCGGTGTTATGTGAATTTGAAAGGCGTGTGAGGCTTTCACGAAGCATTGCATGTTAAAAGAATAAATTAGAATGCTAATTGTATGTTTTTATTCTTCATAATAAGTTGACTGATCTTGCTAGATTGAATATCTTTTACCTGTAGACTTAATAGGCTAATGGTGTAACGGGCTGGACCATATTTGCCATCTAAGCATCTAACCTACATGTATGCTCTTTTTTATGCTATTTACAAGATTATATTAAACGAGGTATTCCTTTGTGGAAGGGTGTTCAATGGAAATGGCAACCTTTGTGGTAGGGTGTTCAATGGAAATAGCAACCTATGTGGTAGGGTGTTCAATGAAATAGCAACCTGTATGGTAGGGTGTTCCATGGAAATAACTACCTTTGTGGTAGGGTGTTCAATGGAAATAGCAACCTATGTGGTAGCGTGTTCAATGGAAATAGCAACTTTTGTGGTAGGGTGTTCAATGGAAATAGCTACATTGTACCTTTGTGGTAGGATGTTCAATGCAAAAACATACCATTGCGGTAGGGTGTTCAATGGAAAACGCTACCTTTACAGTCGGATGTTGAATTGAAAAGGAAATATCTGCGGTAGAATGTTGAATGGAGATACTAAACTTTGCGGTCGGATATTGAATGGAAATAACAACTATTTGTGGTAGAAGTATTGAAAGGAAAAAACAACCTTTGCGGAAGGGATGTTAAAGGAGAATACCAACAATGGCGATGGGAGGTTAACAACCTTAGAGTTGGGGTGTTGAATGGAAAAACAACCTTTGCGGTAGGGGTGTTATATGGAAATAATTTAATTTTGTATGAAACACGCATTTTCATTGGCTGAAATAATTTTGTTATACCTCCATAACAAAATTTTTGACGTTGCGAAATGTAACGTCATTTTTGATTGGCTGATGACATTGCGTAATAATTTATCACAGAAAAGAGTTCGCCAAAGAAAGTGAAATATCTTGGTGTGTATAAGACGAAATTAAATTATAAGAATTAACATAAATTATTTTTTCTGTTATACAGTCATAACAGAAAAAACTGGAATGTACTCAAAATAAACCGCGAAGCGGTTTATGAAGAGAGTACACTCCAGTTTTTTATGTAACAGAAAAAATAATTTATGTTAATCCTTAAATAACAACATTTGTGATAGAAAATGTTAACTCTAAAGAACCTTAGAGTTCGGGTGTTGAATGGAAATAGCGATGGAGAACTAAGGCCCTACGTTCTCTTAGTTAACAGAACCTAGTGGTGAAGACTTTATCACACAATCGGAATATGTGACATCATACTAGGAACTAAAAACACTGTTATTGGCGAAGATAATGGCATTCTACTTTGGTAGTCTAATACGGATTTGTAACTCCTGTGGACAATGTTCCAAACGAGATCGTGATGGAAGCGTATATTCTCGAGATATGATATAATGTATCAGTGATAAGAGAACACATCCCGCTATTTGAAACTGTAAACACAACAAAGGCTACGCTATCTGATAATGTAAAACCGGCAAAGGTCAATTGAAAGGCATGGCACATGCTTTATTGACATATGTCATCCAATAACTGGGTCGCTTTATTGGCATGTAACATTCCCAACCCCGGTCGCGGGGTCCATCAAACTGAATACCAAAAGTTCATGTAAATGGTGTTACTTATTTTGTGTAATCTCTTTATCATCAACTTCTGCAATGTCCGATTAACTAATGTTGATATTAACGCTTACATTACACTGATACAACGCTAACAGTCCACTACCGTAACACTAACATTATACTGAGGTAACACTAACATTACAGTAACGTAATACTAACATTACACTGACGTAACACTAACATTACACTGACGTAACACTAACATTACACTGATGTAACACTAACATTACACTGACGTAACACTAACATTACACTGACGTAACACTAACATTACACTGACGTAACACTAACATTACACTGACGTAACACTAACATTACACTGACGTAACACTAACATTACACTGACGTAACACTAACATTACACTGATATAACACTGACATTACACTGATGTAACACTAACATTACACTGATGTAACACTAACATTACACTGACGTAACACTAACATTACACTGACGTAACACTAACATTACACTGATATAACACTAACATTACACTGACGTAACACTAACATTACACTGCGACTGTAACACTAACATTATACTGAGGTTAACACGAACATTCACTAGACGTAACACTACAATAACTGGACGTAACACACTGATCACTGACGTAACACTAACATTACACTGACGTAACACTAACATTACACTACTGTAACACTAACATTCCACTACCGTAACACTAACATTACACTGATACAACGCTAACATTCCACTACCGTAACACTAACATTACACTGATACAACGCTAACATTACAGTAACGTAACACTAACATTACACTGACGTAACACTAACATTACAGTAACGTAACACTAACATTATACTGAGGTAACACTAACATTACCCTGACGTAACAATAACATTACACTGACGTAACACTAACATTACACTGAGGTGGCACTAACATTACACTGACGTAACACTAACATTACACTGACATAAAACTAACATTATACTGAGGTAATGCTAACATTAAACTGACGTAACACTAACATTATACTGACGTAATACTAACATTACACTGACGTAACACTAACATTACACTGCCGTAACACTAACATTACAGTAACGTAACACTAACATTACACTGACGTAACACTAACATTACAGTAACGTAATACTAACATTACAGTAACGTAATACTAACATTACAGTAACGTAATACTAACATTACACTGACGTAACACTAACATTACACTGATGTAACACTAACATTACACTGACGTAACACTAACATTACACTGACGTAACACTAACATTACACTGACGTAACACTAACATTACACTGACGTAACACTAACATTACACTGACGTAACACTAACATTACACTGACGTAACACTAACATTATACTGAGGTAACACTAACATTACAGTAACGTAATACTAACATTACACTGACGTAATACTAACATTACACTGACGTAACACTAACATTACACTGACGTAACACTAACATTATACTGACGTAACACTAACATTACACTGACGTAACACTAACATTACACTGACGTAAAACTAACATTACACTGACGTAACAAACATTACACTGATGTCACAATAGCATTACACTGATGTCAAAATAACATTACACTGATATCACACTAACATTACACTGATGTAACACTAACATTACACTGATCTCACACTAACATTACACTGATCTCACACTAACATTACACTGATAGCCGCTTATAGTTTCCAGTAATCACGATTTATAACCACTTACAGTTTTAAGTAAATATCACGATTGATTGCTACTTACATTTTAAAGTAAACATCACGATTGATGTCTACTTACAGTTTTAAGTAAACATCACGATTAATTCCTACTTACAGTTTTAAGTAAACATCATGATTAATTCCTACCTACAGTTTTCAGTAAACATCACGATTGATGTCTACTTACAGTTTTAAGTAAACATGACGATTGATGTCTACTTACAGTTTTAAGTAAACATCACGATTAATTCCTACTTACAGTTTTAAGTAAACATCACGATTGATTCCTACTTACAGTTTTAAGTAAACACCACGATTGATGTCTACTTACAGTTTTAAGTAAACATCACGATTGATTCCTACTTACAGTTTTAAGTAAACATCACCATTGATTCCTACTTACAGTTATAAGTAAACATCACGATTGATTCCTACTTACAGTTTTAAGTAAACATCACGATTGATGTCGTTTACAGTTTTAAGTAAACATCACGATTGATGTCTACTTACAGTTTTAAGTAAACATCACGATTGATTCCTACTTACAGTTTTAAGTAAACATCACGATTGATGTCGTTTACAGTTTTAAGTAAACATCACGATTGATGTCTACTTACAGTTTTAAGTAAACATCACCATTGATTCCTACTTACAGTTTTAAGTAAACATCACGATTGATTCCTACTTACAGTTTTAAGTAAACATCACCATTGATTCCTACTTACAGTTATAAGTAAACATCACGATTGATTCCTACTTACAGTTTTAAGTAACACCACGATTGATGTCTACCTACAGTTTTAAGTAAACATCACGATTGATGCCTTTTTACAGTTTTAAGTAAACATCACGATTGATGTCTACTTACAGTTTTAAGTAAACATCACGATTGATGCCTACTTACAGTTTTAAGTAAACATCACGAATGATGTCTACTTACAGTTTTAAGTAAACATCACGATTGATGCCTACTTACAGTTTTAAGTAAACATCACGATTGATGACTACTTACAGTTTTAAGTAAACATCACGATTAATTCCTACTTACAGTTTTAAGTAAACATCACGATTAATTCCTACTTACAGTTTTAAGTAAACATCACGATTGATGTCTACTTACAGTTTTAAGTAAACATCACGATTAATTCCTACTTACAGTTTTGAGTAAACATCACGATTGATGCCTACTTACAGTTTTAAGTAAACATCACGATTGATGCCTAGTGACAGTTTTAAGTAAACATCACGATTAATTCCTACTTACAGTTTTGAGTAAACATCACGATTGATGTCTACTTACAGTTTTAAGTAAACATCACGATTGATGTCTACTTACAGTTTTAAGTAAACATCACGATTGATGTCTACTTACAGTTTTAAGTGAACACCAGGATTGATACATCACCTATAGTTTGATGTTTCAGCATTGACGTGATATATTGTTTGCCCAATTGAAAGAAACTTTTGTTATTTCCTCTAGTCGATAATTCAAACTTTAGTGTACTGAACATCTTTTTCCTGTGTCTTCTTTCTTTGGAATGTTACCAAGACATTGGCAATATACGTAACAGAAAGAAAAAAACGGAAAGGACCAGGTTAGGCTTAGCCTGTTGTCTAATGTATTTATTTATTTATCTTTATGTAATTGTACATATATATATTACTTGATAATATACTAGTTTGACGTGAAATGAAAAAAAGGAAAAAGAAATTATAAAGACCACATTGTGGTCGAATTATAAATAACAAATGTCTCGAATAGCTCCTAATTGTATAGTTTGTTAGTAGAAAGTAATGATTTTAGCTGGCTGATATGTTATTTATACATATTACATAATATATATTTATATGTTGTAGACTGTTTACCGCTGATATGCCCTACCATAATGTAAGTGCGTTTAGCACTCCATGATCATGACAACACTCCCCGGGTATACCCGCCTTCAAGGACAGGTGACCTTATTTGCGACACGACCACTACGTCATACCTGGGACTTTGGTAAGCATACTTCTGTCACTGGCTATCTCACGCATTCCCAAAGCCTTGTCAGGCTGTATGTTTCTACAAATCATTTTAAAACAATACATATATGCACGCCATTAAAATAACAAAGAAGATGATTCGCTTGTGTTGAATCTTAATTTATTTATTACTGACTTACAGACTTCCATCAGTACTGATAATACGAATATATTGATAAATTTATACAGCTTAAATAACACATGTCTTCAGGAATCATCACTATAAAATAAAAAGAACACACCATAGATAGTTATTGTGCCGATATCACTTGCCATCAGCGCCAGCGGGGAGAAGATCCGGTTTTGTAAGTATGTTGAATTTTGCCCGAACGAAAGGACAAAAAAAAATTCTTTTCTTTAGAATCAAATCATATTTTTATTTTGTATTATGCACGCATATAATTCCCAAATGCAGAGCTGTACGAGAAAACATAAAAAAGTTGATAATATATAAAAATTAAGATAAAACTTAGAGAGATATTCCGCGACAATTACACAAGAGAACATCTGGTAGAAACTGCATACAATAGCACACCATCGGATGTATCAAGCATTTCGTTATTAACAACATAGAGCGTACATTTTACATCAGAGTAAATGTGTAACGGGAATAACTTCTATGAGTTGTGTCCCTTTGTTAGAAATATGTGTTACTATTCATGTTTTAGTTGTTATATTCTGTCATTGAATAAATAAATACCTCATGTCTTCATTGCATGGTGCCTTAAAAGTCCAATAAACCTGGGTTGTAGGTAAAATCTAACCATTACAAATGTAACCATCATCGTTATCGACTGACAGTTTAATTTAATTTATTTCATCTAGCTGGAATAATCTATTTAACTTTTGATTTTCCCCTATGGTAATGACAGATTGAACACATCACAACACCTATTGTAAGGTACAGAGGACGATGAAACATTCATTAAGCTCATTAAATGTTTGAGTATTCAACTATCGGGGCATTTCATGTTTAGGCAACTGACTGTTGAAAGGTTCGATTGATATGTAGCATAATGGATATTACTCATCGAGAATGGTTTTCATTTTTCTTAATTAAAAATGTGTATATACCGAAAGAATGTAAGATTTCGATATCTTTGTAACTTACTGATCTTGAGATGTTAAAGTGTAATTCTGTTTATCTTGACTGTACTTCTGTATGCATCACTAATAATAGTTTTATTATCAAATACATATAAAATGAAAATTAATTTAACTTTCGCTGTAATGAAGGTTCGCGATAATCGCAACGTGTTATTTTGAAATATTTCTAATGGAAGTTATAGTGTGTTTGTTTATAAAATGACTGAAAAAAGCGTTTCTGGCATGGTCTTTACGATATTGAAGTTATGTTTATATTTACATAAAATAGATAAAGTATGTGACAATGTTTAGGTAGAATGGATCCATATTACTACCTGGTGGGCCTAGTGCTGTTGGCCGGTCACACGAGTCGAGGAGAGTATCTGGGGGGATCCATGAGATATTCTCTGTATGAGGACAACGCTGTCATGGTGAGTAATCTTATTGTCATCTGTTTATATCACTAATAACCCATTATAGGGTGACATGCATTAGTCCCTCTCAAGCAGACAGAAGACATGCTCTTATTATCTATTACGATTTTATCAGTAATAATAAATATCAATTTTTAACTAATACTTTCTTTGTGTTACATTCAGTGATTTAACACTCAGCATAAATCTTAATACGTATTGTTGTTGACCTACTATATATATTTCCCCCAGTATTAGAACTGAGATATAGAAGCAAATACAATACATTGTACTATTGCTGTTTGAGATGGTGAATGTAACCATACTGACTGGATGGAAACTTGGAACTGGGCCATGCGGAAACGTATGCAAGATAGGACAGTCCACCAGTTCAAGTCTCGGGGAGGATACTTTCGGCCGGTGGGTTACAGAGGAAGTAGGAACAGACTCGTTACACAATAGGGATATCACCCATATGGTCGACAACACCTTACACCAAACTGTCATCGACATCAACACACGGGAAAACTGGGAACTGGAACTAGGGACGTTTTCTTTACCCTTACATGGACATTCAATGAATATAATGTAAGTACTCAATCTGGTTAATTGTTCGATTTAATTACTTAAAGCTACAGTACCAATAATGTAACCACGATTCTTTATGTTTGTTTAGATAATTTCATTTCAAGGATTACATGTAGATGGTATTATATTATTATTGCTTTGTCCGATGTTTACACCACAACAATCACTTAGCTGGCTTATATCAATGACACATGACTTACCGGAAAGTCCAAATATTTTGATATATACTTACTCATGGGCAAGAAAGTAATGTTTTGTTTTTACCAGGGTATTTTCAACTGTTGTTGTCTGATCTACAGTCATACAAGACATATGCAGCTCGTTGGGAAATAGAATAATATTTCAAACGTACTGAATTAAAGTATCTACCATTGAATGTACACTGTATATATACTTATTGCTATAAAATAATCTATGCAGGAAGCAGATATTGAATATATATTGAACTATGTGTGTACAAATAACGAATGCAGCATTTTGGTGGTGATTGAATATTTTTGGCAGAATGTTAATTTTTCTTTATGCCAAAACGAAAGTGTTCCGTCTATACTGGAAATGTTGTGAGATGTTTTGTATAAAAATGAATACATGTACTGTTTTTGTTGCCGTAACATATCTGTGTTTGTATTTGTACTTGGTCTTAGTAGAAAATAAATGTTAGCAGGCCATAATGACATGGCTTAAAATATCAGTGTTTGCAGTCTATACTTGTTTGTCATAAATATTGATGTTTGCCATGTACAATTGTTTGTCGTAACTGTTTAGTGTTTCCAGTTTATATAAGGTTGCCGTAAAACATCATTCCGGACAGAGTTTACTTGTTTGTCCTATCATATTTGTGTGCATAGTTGTCGTAAAAATGATAGTGTGAATTGTATGTGTGATTTACCGTTTCTTTCTGTGAAATATTGTAAATCAATGTATTTTGTTATACAAATATTGATTCCAAAATCTTATAATCGTTTATACCCTAACTCCTGCAGATATTTCAAAAACAATATGGCTATGCTAACCGTTCAAACTGGAGTTACTAAGTCATACATGCAGATGAAAATCAACATGCCAGGAAATCGGTCAGATACTGGGATTCCGAACAGAAGTCCGATTACAGATAGTCGTCCATTTATGAGGTACTTGACAAAGCAGAATGCTGTCATATTATCCTGCTCATTGTAATTATTGATAAATAAGTGTTTCATGTTGATGATGTACATGCAGGAGGTCCAACAACCGTTCTTTCATTGCATGTATCTATGGCGTGGTACACATACATCCTGTATAAATTTACGCGATGGGACAGGTCTTATCTGCATTATAACTTAAATTTGTTATTCGTAAAAACAGAGATAAATTTACTCAACAGAATATTTATTAGATAATACTTTTTTATGACATATTATATAAAGAATTGTGACTTATGGCAAAATGTACAACGCGACACTTGTATACACCATGATTACATGTATATAAGGGATATTGATATGTTATCTAATATGCAAATTGGAACTACTGTGAATCTTTGGTGCCATTTATTCTGATAGAGTTCAGATGATCTTAGTGTATATTTAGATGGTAAGCTATGTACTGGTCGTTATAGACTAGCCCTGGGACGCCACTATCACCTACGAATACCCACAGTCGACCCTGATCAGGACTTCGTGTCGTGCAGACTGCCACGTTACGTGGAGTTCCTGGACCTGTTCAGATCACCTGCTCCAAACGTCACAGTTAATGGGGTAAGGAGTCGCTATGTACATTGTAATGATATAGCAAGAAATATAAACAGTTTTTAAATAGAACTCAGAAATCAGAAATCAGTCTGGTTATGCAACTAACAAAATATTAAGATATACATATGAGCTGTATACATATGTTGCATACAGAATATAAAGACGGTATTTGAGGGACTAATGCAATCAACTGTCGTCGTCATCTGCCATATCACAACTATGGAATGGGACAAGACTTTTCCTATGGCAATAATATGGCGATATAAATGGTTACATGCATTTGTTTTGAACTAGGAAGAAGCATTTGTTGAGAATATTGTTCTAGATCATCCGGTACTGTAAAGCTTATATTTGGTGTTTGTGTGTGGTACGAACAATGGCCTGTGTTTCTCTGTTTTTCAAATGAGACGCAAGTACTACGGTAAAACATGAAGTTCCGAGACACTTCTTCATGTTGTGGCGGCATAAGAAGGCATGTTTTGATGATATACAGATTTCGTGAACATCATGCCTAATACAGGTGTGACAGTTTTTTGTGTGCCGTATTGGCATGTCTCACTATTTTTGTGCGTCACAAAATTAACATACTATAATGTTTGATGTATTGACTGTTTCAGAACTGTACAATTGACGTCTACACGGACCCCTCTGTCTATAGTATTGGGGACACAACACTTGTCGGTGTAGTAGTGGAGGACTTTCCTAGAACACAAATACATATCCGAAACACATCTTCCTACCTGAATGGTTATTCCCAGAGTCTAAGTCAGACACCTGTTCAGGTAGAGCTGTTCAGCGCATGGTATTGCAAAACGTGATATTAGACAAAATATGATTTCGAATCAAAATACACACTTATGAAATGGATTACTAAAGACGAAATTAATAAAAACCCTTTTATTGATTAAATGTTTTCAAACGCAGTACATGTTAATTCTAGTCGCCTGCAAATATTTACTTATATCGAATTGCTCTGATAAAAGGTAAAGGAAGTTATTTCGAAGACTGCCGTAATGAAGTTTTTGAAGCCTTAAAGAATTTTCTTGTTAAAACACTTACTTATGATGGGGAACAAAAAAGTACATAATTCATAGAGAATCCACACCTTTTCATACTTGTGATGGAGAAACTCCGTTTCATCAGTTTTACTTTGAGGTCACTGACGGAGATGACGGTCCTGTGTTCATTCATCCACCGACACCCCCGAACGGCCAGGTGTTTACCTTATATAACGGAACAAAATTTACCATAGAGGTGTTTGCTAAACCAAGTGCCGAAAACAGGTATGTTGTTGTTCTAATGATTTGAAGAAAATGTCACGTATCTATACACGTTACTTTGAATTTGCGTATTGCATGTTTTATCCCATCGATAGTAAACGTGTACCTACAAATTGTCTATTGGTTCCAACTCCTAAGTACTTCTAAAAGTTAACAATGCTTAAGACACCATCATATACTTATAATATGTAACGTAAGTTAAATTTTTTACAGAACAATTACAAATTTTCGCTTCGTAAGTGATGGTATGGCGAAATACTTGATGCGTTCACAGATTCATGATCGTCATGACATTGGCCCGTTAGTCAGAAGTCAGCACGTGGTCTGGATACCGAGCACCGACATGTCGGGCTTCTACAGCCTGTGTATAATTGCCGAGGACAGCGAAGGGTAGTTAATCTTTTGATTTGTTTAAAGCTTTGATTTACATTGTTTTTGGTGTTGACACTATCATTAGACATTGTAAAATGAAAACGTCCACATAACGTGTGTAATTGTGGCAATTAGATGTTACCTATAAAGCATTGTAATGGTTACTGGTGTATGGGAAATGAAGTTCAGCCTATTTTGCACTCCTGTAATTCACAGTAAAATTTGCGATAAATGAAAGAAAATTAACTTGGAAAAAAATACAAACATTTATAGAAAGATTACAATATACTTTAGTGATTGGCATACATTGGACATTTAAATTTTCCCCTATACAGTTATAGTAGCTTGACATGCATGAAATTGATGTCGCTTCTTTTCTTTACAGTTTCTATTCCGTGCCCAACTATTGTTTTACTATAGAAGTGAAAGGTATGTATAAACACAAAATAAGTATCTTATTAATTGATATTCCTGACATTATCGTCATTATTAGTTCATCGGATATCACCGACACTATTGGTCATCTGATACACAGGTCATATCCATTAAAGGAAATATATATAAAATATGAGACAGGAGAGAAATATCACAGACTTTCCGTTGAAAGACATTTTGTTTCAACCGTCTGGCACCCTCTGGAAACTGGTCCGAAATAATATAATAGTTAAAATGACATCATATTTATTTGAATTGAATTATTGAATAATTCATAATGCTCTTTATGAAATCTGGATATAATTATGCACAGTCCACACTGATAGTTAAAGCACAGATTTGTTTCGCTTGAAATGATATTTTTTCTTTTGATGATTTTGAGTAAGGATTGCGTTTTCATTTAATTTCGTTTGTTATGGAATGCCGTTATAACATACTGATACAATCTAATCACATGTTGTGAATTAATTAAACGGTATATTTTCTTTCCGTTCTAGATTATCCCAATGCAAAAGGAGATCTAACACTTCGACCGGTAAATATGAAACAATATTCACCCGACAACATATTTCGACACATTAAGTCTATATGGTACGAAAATTTAATCCGTGAATTCGATAAATAAAACGGTCTGTCGATACATATGCGGCAGACATGAATGGCTTGGCTAAAAAGTGACACTACTATTTGTTGTAGGGCACCCCACAATATGTAAATTTTCCACAGCCGGACGAACTGAATTTCCCAGTGAATTCCGTAGGTTTGTTTCCTATTTATGCTGGCTATACTGCCAATGAGTAAGTATTATAGTAGCAGTACTTAGAATAGAATGTTTTAGAATCAGCAGTAGGCAAAGACTTGTATTCAATAAAATTGATATTCTCCGTCTTAATTCTGTTTTTTTTCGTATATAAAGTTAAATCGTTTAACGATTGCATGACAGTAGAAAAGTTCTTGGAATGCTATTTAAAACGGTTACATATTAAAACCTACAACTGAAAAGCAGTATACAAACAGAGATACACGGTATATACAGTTTGTAGGTATTGTTCAATTGGTATCGAAAAAGCTGACATTGCATTATACATCTCTCTCAGTGGCAGTTTACTTATCCGGCTGACAAACAAAAGCTCCCAGGGTATGATGATGACATCAATCGACAACACGTCTACACTGTCAACATTTACAGTACAAACCCACAGTTCCCTAAACGGCAAACGAGATGTGTGTTTCCAAATAGGGAATGAGTAAGTTTTAGTCCAATTATCTTTTCTTTTTGATTATATTTGACAGTTCAGATTATAATATTTCCTGAAATACAGAATTTATATAAAAAGTTAGACGAAATTGCTATTTAGTCAATTGAAACTATATATGTTTTTATTTATTCGTTTGTTTGATATACCATTTGATATTCTGTTAAAGTCCTTATTCAGTTCAGTTCACTCCTTTATTACGTTAAACCTTTTGGTTCATAAGTACACTGCAAATATGTATAGGCTTAACAAGCAAATCACTCAAAACGATAATGTACATAGCATAACTAGTTTTATGTCAATCTTCATTTTGTAGCTCATCGCTTCTTGAACGTTGCACAAATGTCCATTTCCTTGCAGCTGGTAATTATTATCTATTCAGACTGTGTTTATCTCAGTATATTTATATTGAGGTTATTTGATATTTCATATTATTTTTTCACTGAAAATTACAAACATATTCTGGCAGCTTCCTTCGCTCAACTGCCCACGCATATTTTTTTAAAACTATTTAGGCGTTTGGAAATATGTGACAAAATAGCACCAAATTCCTCTTCATCTTGGGTTGAATTTAGAATTTGAAACCTGCGCTATGCCACATAGAGAAAGAGAAGAACGGTTGTTTTTGTTAGATCATCGGATAACGTGCTGTCACTTTTATTTAAAATTAGTTATTTAATATAAAAACAATGACTAATAAGGCTGTGGTGATGGAGCATCTATATTACGGACTTATATTCATGTATTCTACTTGTTCGCCTGAAGAAAATAAAGTATTGTTTTTTTTCTTCAAATTTTAACATGAATTGTACGAATGCGCGTTATGCGCGTGTAAACATAATGAAAGTGCGAAATAACTACCATGATTTGAAAACTTCATCACATTCGGTTACTGAAAGTAGTTCTTTATCAGTATCAAATGATTTCCCTTGCGAATATACATGCATTATGTGAATATTATGCTAAACACATATAAATAATTAGTATTGTGATGCGGCTGGTTTGTAGTTTCGTAAATATCTATCTGACAGCTATTTTGGCCGTACGATTTAATTCACGTTAATTCTTCTGTTTGCAGATCCATGTGAACGGATGCCTTGTAGAAACCGTGGATTATGTGTCCGTAGTAACACAGGAGATGCATTTACATGTCATTGTGTCGGCGGATACACGGGTGTTGCGTGTGAAATAGGTGATACAAAATTTGATATGCATGACAGAAAACAAATGTCATATCAGTGTCTAACAAATCATAACTTACCAAAGAACATAATGCAGTGTAGACTATAAGACAGAGATACATTTCGGGGAATAATGATGGCCAAATATTCCTTCAATCTCATCACTTTAGCCATCATTCCTTCTACCACATTAATATACAGTACGTGATTTAGAGTTAAATAAAGCATTTATATATGTACATTACCTACATTTTAGCTGTTCTACGTGTAATATTTAGGAAACTGTTTAGAAATGCTTGTAATTTCTATATCGACGACAATGTTTCGTAATTGTCTATATCGACGACATGATTTAAAATTATTATATAACAACACTGTTTTATAATTTCTATATTGACAACGATGCTTTGTTATTTCTACAATGCGAACACTGTGTTGTAGCCCCGGATCCGTGTGCATCACAGCCATGTAAAAACGGCGGGACATGCTTCTTACTGTACCGATTCCAATACAGGTGTGCTTGTCCGTTAGGTAAAACAGGCTGGAATTGTGACAATGGTTAGTATTATTTTGGACATGTAAAACGTGTGAATTGTCAATGAAAATAAAATATTACGTTTTTATTTCAATTTATCTAATCTCTGATCAACATTGTTATCATAATTCTAGCTACGTTGGATTGAATATTAAATTCGTATTACTAAGGTGTTATTTTCTTGTATGCCTTAAGCACAACCTTAAAGAAGCTTTTTGCATATGACAAATATACTCGATATCGTATGTAAAATCCCGATCAGTTTGAGCTTTATATGTATGGGTGGCACTAATAGCATTAAAGCGATTATTACAGAAATCAACTATTGTCAGAGCGACTCCTGCGACTTTGGAGTTTGTGAGGACAGGCCGGGGAACTTTACCTGTCATTGTGCTGAAGGTTTCACTGGGACAAGATGCACTGGTATGCACTGAATTTGGGATAGACTTCCTACAATCTCGACACTGTCGTCACAGTACGCAGAGGAGGAAATTAATGTTAAAATTATTTTTTATAGTGAAGAAGGCATTTATTTATTTGCGGGTTTAATTCAATGTCATAGCCATAACACCACGATAAGCTTTTTTGTTAATATGGAATAAACGCATTTAAGTCATTGCACTATACTTTAGTACGAATATGTTATTGGTTGAATTTATTTGCTGTATGGGAGAAAACATTCAACATTCTGATATAACCTATAAACCATAGTAATTACTTTATATTTTGTTTCTGATTTTGAACGCGATAGAATGTCAAACCGCTGAAAACAATTTTTCAACCATTATAATTTTTTGTAGGATCCGACAATACAACAGCTCTCTGCCCTAGTATACGGCAGAACATCACAGGTAAGACTGCTAAGTATCATTTATTTAGCATCCATGGTTATTGGGAATTTAGCTAATAGCTACCGTCTTTCACATTCCCTGGGGAGTATACAGCCAGAGATGTAATGGAATTTGTACATTTTCATCAACACAGTGACCTACCTAACGATCATTCGGTCACCAGCCGACTCCGTTATGCACTGTAAAACAAACACATCTCCGTTATAAATTATCTTTATTTCCTGTCTGTGCTTTGTTGTATTGTATAAATGTTGCCTATACACTCGTCATTACCTGGCCCTGTCTGTAATTGGTTTGTTAGATATACGAAAACAAAAACTAAAATATGCATGTATTCAACAGCATGAAATCAATTTATTTTATCAATCAACAGTATTGAAATGTCCCTTTCCTCGATTCACATTCAAGCAGGTAGATTCAAAATACCAAACACCTACAGGTGATACCCCGCCGAACAGATTCCATTTGTTTCGTTTACAGGCACTGAAGATATTTTATACTATAGATTATTGATCATGAAGATGATTCGTTGACAGATTGTAAAAAGCAATGCAATTGGTGTAGTGAACCTCACGGGATCTGTAGGCCGGGGACAAAAGCCGACCAGTATGATGTGTGCACGTGTTCATTAGGGTATGACCACCCCGGAACACACTGTCAACAAGGTAATTTATTATGTATAAGACATTTGTTATCTATCACATTAAAACTAAATGTTTGGTTCCTTTATAGTATTATATTGTGTTATTCATAGACGACTAGATAACTAACAGTACTGAAGGATGATCCGCTAAAGAATTAAATGAGTAAGCGTATGTGTTATATAGCGAGCTTGGTGTGGTTATTCCATCAGAAATCAAAAGATCTCTATTTTTCAATGTCTTTTTTACAAACCCATTGGCAACTTATCCATTAATACCTTCCTCCTGCATACTTCCGTATATTTCTATATTTTGTCTTGTATTTTATATAGTAAATGGAGACTTCATCACTGCTAGAGAAAATGGGGTAAGATCGTTCACCGACAACAGAACACTGTAGATAAACGAGATAAAGGATTCTATTAGAGATATATATAAATATGTTTAAGGTAGCATATTTCTGTCGTCAGTTAACTAAGTAGAGAAAATTATCTCGTGAACATAATCAGCAAGCGACAGGAATCATTGAGTCAATTTACCAGGATGATTAAGTGTTTTATTGAATTAAACAAGAAATTTAGTAAGCTATGACAAATTGATATTTATCAAATGACCTGTTTACTGATCGTAATTCAGTCATCATCAGTACTGAGACTTAAGCTAGCGTATGGTAATCTGCATTTATTTTCGCTCGAGTATATCTTATTATTGATTTGTATTGTAAGGCACCGCAGTGGAATATAATATGTGTATTAGCTAATGTATTAGTAATGTTGAATTTCAATTGTGATAGCCAAAGTTTGTTCCACCTACTCCTGGACCACTGAGTACCATCAGTTGTGAACTATATGAACGTTCACTGGAGAAATGCTCCTTTCCTGTTTATGCCACGAGGTCTACAAAAAGCAGGTATTTTTTGTAACTTTCTTTTCAACGCCAAGGAAATCTTTGCCTTCCATAAATTTAGTACGTTAGACATATTTTGGGGTATCATGCCTCTGTTTAGTGTACATGCAGCAAAACAATGTTCAGTTTAAATATTGAAATAGCTTGTAGTAGGTAATACATGCTTAAAACATGTGAACAAAATGTTGTTGTAATGTGCATTTCAGAACTGCTCCTGTTGTCGAAAGTCTCTGGTCGATAAATGAACTGAAAGTAAGAGTATCATCCGCATCTCTCACTGGTATCACGGACGTCTTTATGTATGTAATCACTGCTCAACAATCCAAGAAAAACCACAACAGCAGGGAGAAATACAATGTTTGTCTGAAAGCCTCTTCAGGGTATGTATTCAGAATTAATTGTATGCTGTAAACGTACACATTGTTAACGGTAATATTATCTTAGCGGTGTATATGTTGATTTATACCATAACTACGCTTGTGTCACAACTGATCCGGCACACAGGGGCTTGGCACGATTTTCCAAATGATAGTCCATATATATATGTATATAGTATCAAGGGTAGTAACTACAAAAAGGGGGAAGACGAACGTATTTTTAAAAAAAATAATTTGTCGTATTCTGCGGGTCAAAAATCTTAGTGACACATACATTACCTTAAAGAGAAATGTTTTATCTTTCCAATGAGTGTTCGATGAACAAAATTGGCCAAGTATTATCCAAGATATGACCTGACGAATTCGGAAATAGATGCTGAAATGGCTAGGTCGGAATCTCCCTGTCCGGTTGAATAGTCGCCTCGCCTCTAATGGGTACCTCAATAACCATTCAGAAATCGAAAAATCGACGCTTGCAGCGGTATACAGTAACCATAACTATGTCAATATAGGATGTCGGTTGGTTATGTTATCCGTCATGTGCCGTAGCCAATTCCATATTACATCACCGAGCTTACCGTCTTCAAAAAGAACCACCATTTTCCCCTTCATTCGGAACGCTTCTTGGCTGTACCACTACTGTAACGACATAAACAAAGTCACGAAAGGTTAGGGAAAGATGGTGGTTCTTTTTGAAGACGGTAAGCTCGGTGATGTAATATGGAATTGGCTACGGCACATGACGGATAACATAACCAACCGACATCCTATATTGACATAGTTATGGTTACTGTATACCGCTGCAAGCGTCGATTTTTCGATTTCTGAATGGTTATTGAGGTACCCATTAGAGGCGAGGCGACTATTCAACCGGACAGGGAGATTCCGACCTAGCCATTTCAGCATCTATTTCCGAATTCGTCAGGTCATATCTTGGATAATACTTGGCCAATTTTGTTCATCGAACACTCATTGGAAAGATAAAACATTTCTCTTTAAGGTAATGTATGTGTCACTAAGATTTTTGACCCGCAGAATACGACAATTTTTTTTTTTAAATACGTTCGTCTTCCCCCTCTTTGTAGTTACTACCCTTGATACTATATACATATATATATGGACTATCATTTGGAAAATCGTGCCAAGCCCCTGTGATCCGGCACGTGAGAAAATCCACAACAGTGTGTTATTATTTTACAGTTACCTTGGGTTGTAACAACTTCCAAAGCCACTGATTGGTTGTTCGTATCCCCAACCAATCGCATTCGCTACGGTAACCTCTGACCTGTGACCATGAACTGCCCATGATTTTCGATATGAACAAATGGTTAGGACCCCTATAGTAATCAATCATAAAAAGCAAATCACAAATGTTGAACAAAATGGTTCAGTCTCTGTCCGAAGTCGTTTGAATCGGTCACGATATCTAATGGAGCTACTACAGGTTAGGTCGGTGTCAACTGGGTACGGACATTGTCGCCGAATGAATAAAACAAGACTTTCTAAGCATTCCATTGCGAATTTATATCCAGTAAACAAAAATCCAATTGTGAACACTTGTCTCCTGTTAGTAAATTGATATTCCTAAATATTTCATGTAAAAATCCCCCGACACATGTGAAATATATATGTGCATATTCCTCAGCACTCCAGATTTGTTTCCAAAACATTTGTGGAAATGCATAGTATCTTCAATGAATTAAATCTAAGAGTGAACTTTTAGCATCAATATAAATTATAAAATATATTTACTATGGCAAGGGTACCAGACTAGTACAGTGTTATTGTTCCATAGTAGAAACGGGAACAAGGTCAGTCAAATGTTTTAAATATGACCAAGGAACAAGGCCAATCCATTGTAACTCTACCAAGAGTATATGCAAGAGATGGGTACAGTGTAATTATTCCTATGCAAAACTTGGGGACGCGATCTTCCAGTGTAACTATACATATGCAGAACCAAGGGACGAGATCGACCCAATGGCACTCTACCGAAAAAGAACCAGGGTACGGGATCTTCAAGTGTAACTATTCCTAGGTAGAATTAGGGTACGAGTTCAATCCAGTGTAACTTCCTAGGTAGAACCGGTTTACGGGATCATTTTATTGTAGCAAAAAGTGTACATGCATGATATGAGTTCAGTATAACTATGACTGGGTAAGAACCAGGGTACGAGGTCAGTCCAGTATAACTAATCCTAGTTATAACCAGGGTACGAGGTCAGTCCAGTATAACTGATCCTAGTTATAACCAGGGTACGAGGTCAGTCCAGTATAACTAATCCTAGTTATAACCAGGGTACGAGGTCAGTCCAGTATAACTAATCCTAGTTATAACCAGGGTACGAGGTCAGTCCAGTATAACTAATCCTAGTTATAACCAGGGTACGAGGTCAGTCCAGTATAACTAATCCTAGTTATAACCAGGGTACGAGGTCAGTCCAGTATAACTAATCCTAGTTATAACCAGGGTACGAGGTCAGTCCAGTATAACTAATCCTAGTTATAACCAGGGTACGAGGTCAGTCCAGTAATAAGGACTGATCCTAAGTTATAACCAGGGTACGAGGTTCAGTCTCCAGTATAACTGAATCGCTAGTTATAAACCCATGTACGAGGTCAGTGTCCAGTAGAACTTATGCCTATGAAAGTTATAACCAGGGTACGAGGTCAGTCCAGTATAACTAATCCTAGTTATAACCAGGGTACAAGGTCAGTCAAGTGAGTCTATACCTAGGTAGAACCGGGTTACTAGATCAATCTATTGTTACTTTACCTAGCTATGCCAAGGGTACGAGACAGGTTCAGTGTAAATAAACGTGGCTTTGATCAGGGTATGAGATCAGTCCTATGTAACTACAACTAGATAAACCGGTCTACGAGATCGGTCTAGTGTAACTTTACCTGGGTAGAACCAATGTACAGGATTAGTCCATTGTAATTATACATCGTGCCTTGCTATGAGCAGGTTACGAGGTCAGTCAAGTATAGATATTTCTAGCTATGACCAGGGTATGAGATCTGACCATTGTAACTATATCTTGGTATGACCAGGGTATGGGATCTGTCAAGTATAAATATATCTAGCTATGACCAGGGTATGAGATCTGAACATTGTAACTATATCTTGGTGTGACCAGGGTATGATATCTGTCAAGTATACCAGGGTATCAGATCAGTCCATTGTAAGTATATCTTGGTATGACCAGGGTAAGAGATCTGTCAAGTATAGATATATCTAGCTATGACCAGAGTATTAGATAAGTCCATTGTAACTATTTCTAGCTATGACCAGGGTATGAGATCTGACCATTGTAACTATATCTTGGTATGACCAGGGTATGAGATCTGACCATTGTAACTATATCTTGGTATGACCAGGGTATGAGATCAGTCCATTGTTACTATATCTTGGTATGACCAGGGTATGAGATCTGTCAAGTATAGATATATCTAGCTATGACCAGGTTATTAGATCGGTCCATTGTAACTATATCTTGGTATAACCAAGGTATTAGATCAGTCCAGTGTAACTATATCTAGCTATGACCAGAGTATGAGATCTGACCATTGTAACTATATTTTGGTGTGACCAGGGTATGAGATCTGTCAAGTATAGATATATCTAGCTATGACCAGGGTATTAGATCAGTCCATTGTAACTATATCTTGGTATGACAAGGGTACGATATCTGTCCAGTGTAAATATTCCTGCGCAGAACCATCGCTCGAGGCCAGTCTAGTGTAATTGAAGCTAGGTATGACCAGCGTACATGACCAATGAAGGTTACTATACTTTCGAAATGAGTCCATAGTCCTAGGTATAGCCATGATTTATAGTTCAATGCATTGTTACGTCGCTGCAATAAGCGAAAAATAATAACCAATGAAAATTGATGGAAAGAAAACATAGTTATTTGGTTCTCATATGATATTTTTCTGTGGTAATATTTTGTTAAGATCACGTTGTCTGTTACAGTGGCGACACTTCAGACAGGATGTGTACCTCTGTTTATTTTACATATAAAGGTGAGCGTATTATCAATGGCATTAAACCTAACAAAACAGTTTTGTTATTTGTGAGATAAATATACCTTCTGTTTTCGTAAATGATAGTGATAGTGATCCTAGAACGAGTAGTATTCATTCTGATAAGAAAGTATCACTCTGCTCTGTTAAGAAATGAATTGAATTTACTGAAATGACCTGCATTCAAGATTCACTTTAAAAGGATATATTGTTTTATAGGCTTACCAGTTAACGCTTACGACCAATATCGGAGGGTAAGTAAACATTTTGAATTTAATTCTTATTTGTTAATTTTTATAAGATGGGAAAACTACTTTCTGTAAAGAGGTAACTCTACATTGTTAATGGCTGTTAGAAAGAGAATTTTCAAGCTTTTGACGTTACTAAATCACTTGATATAATGAAATATATAAATATTTTGTAAGATAAACATGCTCATTTTCTACTTCGTCAGTTTATGGAACCGACATTGCCTCACGACTCAACATTTACCTGTAAAGTTGGAAAGGCTTGTCACATGTATCTGTATACAGAGAAGGACTTAGACAACTGGTATGTAACCCCGTATTAATCCTTATTTACAAAATTATACTCAGGAACTACATGTCTTGTTACCCGATTCGTAATGTCTTTAAGAGGGTAAACGTCTACGCTAGATGTCAGTTACTTGTAGGTGTGTATTTAAGTGTTATTTATTATTTTGCGTTAGTGAAAGGATCGTATCTGGAAAGGACGCCGATGTGGAAATATTTTCACCAGAACTACTGAACGGTTCGTGTGTAACAGATGTCGCATTTAGACAAGTTTCCGTCAAACATCAACGACTGTGTTTCCGAGCGGGGTAAGGAATATGTGGCATTATTTTAAAATAGACGTGAATGACGTACTGTTGATATTTTTAACGTAAAGGTTCTGAACATGGCACATTAGATCTACTCTTCGTTGGCGGATGTTATAATAGAGGAAAAGAACAAATCGTTCTTCCACGTCCACTGATGCTCCGTTTGGTTATATATTTTCACTTACTTTCCACTACCCTGATTAGAAAGCCGGCGTTGTGAGGAAATGCTATCTGATTATATTAATATAAATAAATTGTACTGTGTGTTAAGTATATTTAAATATGATATGCTGTAAATTACCTGTATGCATACTCTGTACTGAATTCAGTAGAAGTTTATATAAATCGTTTTGCAAACGGTATGTACTTTAAGAATAGTAAACTGTTAGTTTCATTTGCTTCAGTCTTGGTGGAGAATCGAGATGCTTTGGAGTAATGGTTGATTCCAGTGAAGGTAATCAATCAATGTTATATCGTTATATAATTCCATCCAGACAATATACACACGCCGTTCGCATACTATTCTATACGGTTTAACAAATCACTTTTCAGCGTTTCTACACACTGAGAACCTGACACACTCTGGATACAATGACACAAGATATATAGATACTATGACGCATGTTATACACATGCAATATATATACATAGGTATGCTATCACCTTCTATATAGATAGATATCACATTCTACAAATAAATATCATATTCTTTATAGATAAATATCACATTCTATATAGATATACTACTTCATTGTATATAGATACAATATCACATTCTAAAAAGTTACAATATTCCATTCTATATTGAAACAATATCACATTCTATATAGGTATAATACCACATTGTACATGTATATAGATACAATGACGAATTATTTATAGATATTGGTAATTCTATACCTGTAAATGAACCATGACAATCTATACAGTTACGATTGACATTCTACATAAATACACTGTATAACGACAAATTCTTCAATAAGCTGTACATTTGGAAAAAAAAAAAAAAAACCCAAACAAACAAAGAAACAAACTCTTCAGCGGTTCTGTTGTCTAAACCAACTTGCAATAATATATGACCTTATCTTTTTCTTAACACAACCTTTGTATAAATGAAGCTTTAAGATCGCAGGCTAAGATTTGTACAGATTCATCAGTATGTTATGACAGATGTAATTAATTTCGATTTTTCAGACAGATTAATAATGTAAACGGGTTACCATAAATGAACATTCTACAAGATAAATGATATCTGTGATAACAAATTGTTGATTTTTTTTCATTTATTCCTCTGATATATTATATTTATAATCTCCAGACATTTGTACGGACGACAGTTGTTCGAATGCAGGAGTATGCGTTCCACAAGCAAGTTCTTATTACTGTGTATGTCCACCAAATTTCTCGGGCGCATCCTGTCAATCATATGAAGGTAAGCTGACTTCAAATTCACGCCTTTTAACTTAACAGACTATCCATAAAGATTACTCATATGGGCCGAATCGCGCTCCTTGTCGGATGATGTTTTCATCGGAAACTAACAATGATTTTGCCCGATCCTTCAATTTTACTTTTATATTGATAACGAATAAATGTGAAGTTCTATACTCAAAGTATTGTTTTAGTTGTGAAATTAGAAGTATAATCCAGCTATCTCCTAGATCGTATTGTATTGATCGACTATTTTTCATGATCTTTACCGGTATTGGATAAATCCTATACCATAATTATACTTTTAATTTATTTGTTAAGGTCCTTGCCTGCATAACCTATGTCAGAACCATGGTGTGTGTTACGAAAACGACAGCTCCATACAATGTTTATGCCAGATAGGATATTCCGGGGACAAATGTCAAAACAGTAAGTTTTATTATGCTTTTGTTGCCTTTAAAAATATACATGCCATAGAGGCAGATCATACTTTATGCAAAATACCTTAAAATAAGGGTTTATGATAAAAACAATTTTTTGTTCTGATTACAGGTGAAATTCTGAACATTCATGATTCTGTGACAAAGGCGGTAAGTCAGCTAAGATAATGATGATAATAACAACAAATAACTCTGGACACGATCAATACTCAAGTTGCCATCTAATTTTACATTTAATTTGCAAAATTCAATTCATATTGTGACAGTCAATTGTCTTTATTTGCATTTCACCTCAAATACTGAGAGATTTTCTGAAATACTATGGAATCAGCATGATTTGGACTCTGACCTTATACAACGGAGTACCATGATTGAAATACCAGTAGTTAAATGGTGTTAGACTGTTACAGGAATGACGTCAGTTCTCATATCAAAATGATTGATTTTGATTTAAATGGTGTTTAGATGTTTATAGGACTGATACATACTTTTGATCTCTCTTTCCAAATATTGGTTTGCACAACAAAGTAATGTTCTGGCATTGTTTATCTGCTACGAATTCATTGACACAACAATGCAACGACAAGTCAATTGAGAAATGAAAGTTCTTCTGTTCTTTTTCAATTTTTTTTCTGTAGGCAATATTCTATCCGGAAGCGTTGCCGACAAACGTAACGTGCTTTGTGAATAGCCGGTGTTTCATTAATGTCTTCATTACGTCCATAGGTTCTTCAAAGTAAGCAATTTGGTTTAAAGCATGGAGTAACTTCAGTTGATGTTCAAAAATAAAGTATATACTGTATTAACAAAATATTGTATTTTCCAAACCACCGAGTATACGTCACTGCATTTCAAATGCAATATGCATTGCCTAGATACAGATAACTCAAGTACGTTGCTTTCGTATAGGAACCAACCATCCAATTGTTTTTCCATATACTTTGGTGTTAACGTTTTGGAGTATATCATTAAAATTCTTGAATTCAATATGGCAATTATGGTTTATAACAAAAGTTTAGGGTCTCATGTAACACGTAATCAAAAGAAGGGGTGCAATTTTTTTCCATGGTAGCCATTTTGAAAACAGGTGAATTTCGCAGTAAAAATTCTCAGAAATCTAAAAAAATTCAATCGGACTTACAAAATTTATATCAACATTTCTTATGGATAGTTACCTATCAGACAACATATCTATTGTGTTACTTCATAACATACTGGCCAATCAGTGGCTGCCAGACATTTTATCCTTGGCTCAACTTTCGATACAAAGGGGCTGTTTCAAAAGTCTATTTTTTCAATTGGTTGGTTGTTCCCTATGTTGAATATTGATTTAAAAAGGCTTCCAGAATTAGTTTGTTTAGTTTAAATGAGTAACTGTAATAAACTGGATAAATTGATTGATATATGCTAATTGACATCGCTATGTAAGGACGACGACAATAATAATTGGTAAAACTATTGCAATACTGGTTAATCAGGAAACATTAGGTTTCAGAAAATGATTCTTATTTATATATACAGATTCAGTGTCTCGCCTGGTTACACAGATATCATCTACGAGGAAATGAGTACGTATCATCTGCAGAAAACGGTACCAGGACATCCAGACGAATTATATACTGGGGTGTTAATGCTACTAGCTACTCAAAAAGGTCATGGTCGGTCCTGTATACAAATATTGGATGAAATCAGGTAAACCATATATAATGAAATATGATATACAATATTGTTAAACGAATATTACAAGTTTCAAAGGTTCAATTGATACAGTGAATTTTAATGTAGAAATGAGCTCTTCATGTAACCATGGTTATTGAATGTATTTTTTTATTTTTAAAAATTCCAGTGGATCCATTGATGAAAGGTGCTTCACTATTGATATACAGACTGGTGAGACCTAAAACCATGAAACGTTTTAATATTTTTTTTGTGAGGGATAGATTAATGTTACATTTTCTGTAACCCAGTTTATTTCGCCGTCAGATGACAAGGATGTGTTACATAAACTGATAAAATAGAAAAAGAAAATAATAATAAAAAAAATGCTATTCAATATGTTTTTGCATTTTAGTAATTATGTAAATATTATCGTTCTCCAGCTAGTATGTGTTAGTTCATAGCAGTCAGTTGTTACTTGTAAATCAAATTTCTATTTTTCAGGATATACGGCATCGGTTAACAAGGTAAATATTTGGACAGACTGTGAAACGTTGGTATTGATTTAATATTTTTATATCATGACAATGTGTGCTTATCAGTATTGTCTTTAGAATTTGTATCTAAATTGAAATCAACCAACAGTATTGTAAGATTAGTTAACTATTCTGGTATGTCTACAACAAACAATTTGAGCTGTGACAGCATGCTATGTACATGTATGTAACGTTTCTGTGTTTAGATTTTTCCATATTTTGAAAAACCCAGTTCGGAAAATAATACCATTTTCGAATGCATCCGTGGTTCTGAGTGTCACATAATGATCTGGGTACACAAGGCTGATGGAGAAATGGAATGGTATGTAGCGCTGGATTTCATTACATTGCACGGATAATTTGAAAGATAAACTAACTGAATATTTTATGAAGTATATCGGAAAATTCCAATAATAAGAGACAATGTAACGACATTATTACACAATAAAAGATTATTCTGTTTTTATGATTGCGTTTAATCGAGACAAGAAGCACGGAAATGTATATAACCACTCCCAATTAAAGGTATTTATGGTATGTGTTCTTTAAATTCAGTCCAAAGGTAGAGGTGAACAACGGAGCTGTTGACACGATAGGTACCATAGTAATTCAGAATACTACAAACGCATGTGTAATGGACGTGACTCTGCAAACACGTAATTTGAATGAAGAAACTGATCTTTGCGTGACACTTAGGCCAAACGGCGTTGAACCCGAAATTTATGAAAGGTGAGAAAAGTCCTGTTGACATATTTTGCCTTTTAAACTTCAGAATTTAGAGTACATTCGGACTACATGAGTTTGTCAGTCACTGGCCAAGTTCACAGAGTTGAACATTGCCGGTACAGTCTAATGATGTTGCGTTTCCAATGTATTGCTTACGTTAACAGGCTATAAATATACGTCTTTGTGTTAGAAAACTGTGGGGTCATCCTACTTTGACGCTTCCCTTTACAGTATTTCTGATGACAAAAACAATAACGATGAAGAACTACAACCTAAGACTGTAGTAATAATTTGTTCTTTTCAGAGGGTATTACGATAAAAGATGTTACAGTGTATTATTGAGAGATGTTCATTCCAGTAAGTATATACCAGTAGTTTATGCATTAGGGCGTGTTAAGTATCTAAACATACGCAGAAATTAACGTAAACGTGGACAAAAATGTGAAAATCACATACTAGTGGATTGCATTGGGAAATGTCAAAATGATTAGTTTATCGTGAAATGATTATGGCATATCCATAGTAGGGCGTTAACATTTATAATAAATAAAAACATTTCTCATTAAAAACAACTAACAAATTCTTATTTATATTTCAGTAACAACTCCGTGTGCCAACTTCACCTGCCATAACGGTGGATACTGTGACTCGACAAAAGGCGTTCCTGACTGTCTGTGTCGTCAAGGTTCATCAGGAGAACACTGTCAGCTACGTAAGAGAATATAAGATTTGGTTCTTTTCTATCATCTTCCCTGCAATCTTTGGCCAAAGCTGTTGATTAGACATTTGACAATACGAGACCAAACCAAATATATCAACTATCAATCTATTCATAAACCTGTATAAAATCTGAGTAATATCTGGACCTTAAATTCGTCGACTGTCCCTTAACAGAGGTGCTAATTGTTTTCGTACTGTATTACTGTATTGTAAATTATCGTTAATTCAGTATGTACATTTACTTTACCAGTAAAATGGCGTGTAAATATATATGAAGGCTATTCCATGTTCTGTTATACTAAAGTAGGTATGTGATTTCATCCTATCATGTATTGTGGATGTTTAATATAGAGACTTAATGACCAACCTAGGCTGTAGAATACGTCAGACCGCGTTGATGAATATTTAAACAATAAAAGTGAAATGCATTGATTCAGATCGCAACTGCTAGTGTCTTGCATGGTTTTGCATTAAATTACTGTGGATTTGTCATGAATATTGATACATATAAATAATCAATCACATGGGTCTGGATGTTGCGATACCAGTTAACCCCGATCGATCAATGTATGTATTTGAAACATTTTAGTTTTGGCGAAGTAGATCAATTGTATTTTAATTTCAGTTCACCCAGGAATGCACATAAATACCGCTGACAGACGTGTGGTAAGATACTATATTATCATATTTAGCTAGTAAGTACTTTGTTAAGTTTACATGCTTCATACCTAGAGTGTATTGCACTTTCTACATACACTCCATAATAACTCCATTGAATTAACTTTACACAAATTGCGTTTGATTTCCTATTGCACTTGTTTGATGTTGCATTCCTACCTATTTTTCAGAGTTTTGCAGATGATGCGTTTCCTAGTAACATAGTATGTCAGTTAGGTGAACAATGTTCGTTTATCCTCAATCTTTGGAGTCCTGGCAAGGAAAGGTACAAACTTAGTTATTCCATTAAATTTACTGCACTTTGCGGTGTATCCCTGTAAACTGTATCACTACACATAAATAAGTGTACACGCATTCAGGACAACAAACATCCTATGCATACATATATATATTATACAGAAGGTTCAGCTTCTAATGGAATTAATGTGCTTTAACATTTTTTTCTCTCTTGTTTTTAATTTCTGCTTCCTGATATTGCATATGTGAAGTGATATGAATACCATTATCACATAACTACCCCATATAATTATACCCGTTACATAAATTATGCTACATGTATATACATATATCACGCCTAGCAAAGCTGTGATTAGTAGTTGTTGTTTAAACTGTGACATAACAAATTCACTATTTTAATTCCGTATGAGTTAAATAATTTCAAATTTTCCCGAATGTTGTAAAATACCTAAGTTTTTATTTCAACTATTTTTTATAGAAACACGTCACAATTTATGTAATTCTAATATTCATATCAAGATTTATTTTAGAAAACTCTAATTATGAATTACTCAGAAAAGTTTACTTCGTAAAACCAATATTGATTATTGATAATTGATCAAATTTAAGCCCGACTGTATGGTTTGACCACGTGGACAGCTCAATCATTCCGGAACAGCCCACCCGACAATCTACTACTGAGCTATCTCCTGGGTTTTACTCCCTGGTCATCAAAGTGAACGGAACACAAGTCGGTACATTTGAAACTATTCTTCAGACATCGGATGACACCGGGTAAGTTATATAGCGAAAATCAATGCTTACGTTTCATTTCTTAGCTTTGTAAAAGCGTAATATATCATCTACACTAAATTTTAGTCGTGTACAATTCGTAATTATATAATAGTGAATGTATAAATGATTTAGGTTTTGATAAAAATTGTAGTTGATATGGAGTTTGCTTCATTTCAGGATAGTTTCTGACGAACTTTGGTATAGGTATGATATCAGAAAAGGTAATTTTTAAGGTATTATCCACGTATCTGTCAACTTTAATGTAATTGATCTCGGTCACATTAAGAACATTATAATGAGTTAGTGTGGATGAATTATTGTAGACGGTCACCCTGGGCAAAATAACATGACATTTTGTAAAGACCTTAAAATTAACCGATCTAATTAATTTATATTGACAAGAGTATTATATATATATCCTATGTATAAAAAAAATGTGTATCTTATATAGATTACGTGAATACCTACTATGACTTGAAAAGTGTTATTTTTATTTCAGAATCAACAGTAACTATTGATGTAAATCAGGTAAGCATTACGTTTATGATGTACTAAAATACATTTTCCGACTATTATCTCTTATTTAACATTATATTTTGGTCAAACGATAAAAAAAACTATTCTAATATTTGTGTAGACACATATGACATTGATGCATCCACTTCCGTATAAATGTGTTTTGCCTTAATTGCATAATATGATGACCCTATTATGATTTGTAGTGAATTGTTTTAGCTACAACAAGATATCCATCTCTCACAGACGGATATATAATTATGTATGTTATTATTCGAAACCATGTACAAGAATAGGATTTTATTGCATTTTTGCCAGTGAAATATGGAAATTTATCAAACTAATAAAACTGTATTTTCACTACAGCGATGAGCAGTGAAAATATAAGATTTTGCAGTGAAAATATAAGTTTTCCGTTTTTGACCAATCAGAGCGAACCTTCAAGTTCCGATGGGGAACTGGTAAGAGTTTTCTACCTTTGACACCCAGAGCTGATCTATGGAATTCTATAAATAATTTTTGGAAATCAATAAATCATTTTTTGGATATCCAAAAATAGACGATTTATTGATATCAATAAATGATTTATGGAATTCCATAAATGAATTATGGACATCAATAAATGAAATAAGGATATCCATAAATGAATTATTGATATCCATAAATGGGGAGATTTTTTCCACTTTGGCTTGTCATACTATTTATAAGTTGTATTTTACTGTATTTCTGAAATATTCAGACTACGGTTTTTGACAAAATACCCCGTAGACGTAAGCTATTCATGCACATATTATCCGATAACAGCAGAAAACGCTTTAATTGCGTTGCCTGATCAGTCCTTTCAAAATGGCGCCGTCAAGTTGACATGGAGTAACGTCACAAAGAGATGACGTCATTAATGATTCCCGCACTTTTTGACAGTATTGATTTATCAATGATATTAATTTTGTTTTTAAGCACCTATATGAAATGCAGTAAAAAGAAAATTGAATGGTTTCCCGTTTAATATTACATATTTCACTCTTATGATAGAATATTTCAATATATTTTACTCGTGCTCCGCACTCGTGAAAATATCGATATTCTGTCATACTCGTGAAATATATGTTATATTAAACGGGAAACCATTCAATATTTTCTATATATTTAATGATATATTTTAAGATATATTTTAAGAACACATTGAGTTCATTTGTACATCCATTTCAGCCCCATCTTATAAAGCCGTCCTTTCCAGCGGAGTCGACTATCAAATGCTCAAATGAACGACTGTGCCATATAATTTTACTATCGCAATCTGCAGCTTTTGAACAATGGTAAATATTTTGGCATTATCTCGCACGATACAAATAACATATGGTTTAAATAGTGCCTCCAAAACAGCATTGTTCTTAACAAATCTATTTAAATCTTATTTGGTCTTATTTTTACTAATTATACTTAATTAATCACCTCCTTTGTTGCATTACGTTTGACTTTGCTTAGTAGAGATAGATGGCCTTTATATCATTTTTTCATATTTATTTCATTTTGAAAATTTTTCATGAAGTAATGGCCGTAATATAATGCTTGTTGGTGTATTTTCAGAAGTATGTTACGTAAGGAAGCAGGCCTTAACAGTCGTTTTTCTTCCCTATACTTCTCCATTGTTGTGTGTAAATCAAGGTCCTATGCTTCGAGTATTGCTATCTATACCGATTTGATCACTGTTTTCTATCTCCTAGGCGTCACAACGTGTCAATGTTATGTGTTACGAAAGACATAGCTTTATCAGTTATATATTTAATTATTTAATAAAAATCATTTTATACAATTAAATTTTCTAAGTAAAAATGTATCTTATACGACAGCCCACGAGTGGAGTTCGTGAGCGAGCCCCAGGACAGTGTACATATATTCCAGTACAGGAACGGCACGACGTACGAACATGGCAGCTGTATGGCTGACGTAGCTCTCTTGGCGTCTAACAAACAACTAGCTTCTGAGCACTTCTGTTTCCGTCTTTCATTACCCACGTACGTTAAGTATACTACTATCAAAATTAAACTGTCTGAGGCTTTGTCCTGGTGATTCTTAAGGCTATTATTAAATTATTAAAAATATTAAGAACGCATGCTTCTATAAACACTGTAATTATCTTAGTCAAAATCAACCAACATGAGCAAAATAAATGACTTTGGAGTTTGATTTTTGGGGAACTTTGGGGAGGATTGGAAGATGGTGATAATAACTACTAAAGTATTTATTTTTGATTTACGTGTGTTACATGTGCATACATCAAGTAAGAATACATGAAATCCGTATTGCGCAATCGCCAGTTTAACTGAGCTTACGTTTGATTCACCGATTATATACGTATACGCTTCTACTTTTATTGGAATAATGTATTTCGATATTGCAGTGTTCCTGGTGAGACGAGGTGCTACAGGGTTCAGTACGGCTCAGCCCCTTGATGAAATGAAGAAGCGCAATTGGACTATAAACATGATACTAATCACAGACAATTTGAATTAAATATGAGATAGCCACACGAGGCAGTAAATATGAGATAGCCACACGAGGCAGTCAAACAGGAAATTTGTGCTGGAAATGTGATTACAGAATGGTACAATAAACAAGAGGCCAATGGTCTCTCTAAAGCCTACGGATGCTCAAATATTTCTAATGAAGAAACCAATATTTCTCGAGTTCATCTAATAATATGAGTTGATACAAAAGGCTGAATACTTAAATTGACGTTTTTAACGTTCTTGTCAACATTGATCAATATTGTATATATTACATTTAAAAGTTGAAACTATACAATAGAGTTTAATGCTACTTAAAGATTAGTTTAATTCCACAGATTGTACTTAGTTTCATCTGCCAAACACACCATTATAAGAAAAATATTAAATTCGGGCCAAAACATCTGATTTAATACAAGACAAGTGTACGGGCTAACCGACTATAAATTCCGTAAGATACAATGTGAGCATTTTCGCCAACGCACAGGATAACATAGTATAAGAAGTCATTCTACCTGTATATAATCTTCAGTTCGTTATGAACTCGCCCCCACAGGTGGTAAATACACTACCATCATATACATAGATAACTATAATGGAACAGTATTGATCAAGTTTACGTATCACTCTGCTGATCATTTTATATGAACGCTATTTGTACAACATCAATGTAGATGGCATCCATAGACGTTGCTTACTTTTATAGTACCGTGTGATGTTTACCTCTCAGTCTATTCAATTCCAGTGAAAACCATTCAACACACTTGCTCGAACCTTTTATTCGATTACCAACTAGATGTTTAATCTGCGATTGCCTGTGTGAATAGAGGTGGCTTATATTCAGAATATGCTAGATCATAAGATACGCTTAGTATTCAACTACGATTTCCTACACCAATACACTGATGGATATATCCAAATAACGGAACTAAATAATCGTAACAATATGACAAATAAAAAGGTCTACGAAGACACAGGCCATAACAAAAAAAACGTACATTAGGGAACATCCTAACATTGACAATAAACTCCCAGAGTGGGGTGATAATCGTTGTTTCTAATCACGGAATACACCACACGCAGTAGGAAGTTTCTATCAAAGAAAATGTTTAGGTTAATAAATGCCTTCAATTATGGATCCGTTATATATCGGGTAATTATGGCGATTTTTGGTTTATTGACTTATTTCATGGAGATATTTCTACGTCATTGGTTTATTGACGGACATGTTTTACATTAAGCACAATATCAGGGTAGGACATTGATATTATTGATGCCTCAAGCAATGACTTATCTGTATCCACACTGATGTCTTACACTTACTGACACGTTGAATGCTGGCTATACCTTATCTTAAAAAGCAGTAATAGTTCTCTGTCAATGAAGCTTTCACAAAACTGAATCTTTTTTTCATTCCCAATATAATATGCCGAATTGTAAAATGAATAACCACGCGCGGAAAAGCTAGAATAGGGCGAAGGTGTGACTCCAGTCATAAGGGATATTATGGACGAACGGCTGGTAAGATTATGTTACGACAATCTTCAGCCTGACAAACAAGAATTTTATAATTATTAGAAAGTTAATTTATCAAGGACGGAAATTACAGTTACCGCTCGGTGTTTGGATAACTCGCATTCGAAACACATTGAATGTCTTAAACCACGTATCGATAAGTACCACTTACGAGTACGATCAGTTTTGATATCTGTGTGTAGAAATACATATCCAAAAAAGAATTAGTAACGGTACCATTTCACCTATTGTCATTTTAAAGAAAGTACACTATACTCTCAAAAACAGTCGAACTTTATCATCTTTAACACATAAGCAATCACAATATGTCGGAGATACTTAAAACACATATTGTCGGGATTGATGTGCATCAGACTAACGAATGAAAAGGATAGCAGACGAACGGATGAAAAGGATAGCCCAAATGGACGAAGTATAAACAACATACCAACTGCCATTATAAATGGTAATACTAAAAATAAAAACGAGTCTGAGTTTTAACTTTTAATTATGTTCACATTTAATTCAAATAAAACGTAAGGTTTAATTTAATCACTTCTTATACCCCCAATGCTGCACTCAATGGCTAGGGTCACATTAATACATAGTTAATAGTTTACCCTATCTCTTCACCTAAGATATAACTGATTTTCCTTGTGACCGGATCAGGATCACATCACCTGGAAAATAGCTTAACTTACTGTTTGTAAGTATTGCCATACAGTGATTATACCAATAAGTTGTAGTATGTAGTTTTCGCGCTAATGTGTGAAATATAATGTGCAATTGAATAGGTACAGAAATATCAGTTCATTCTTAGAATGATATTTACACCGAAATGACACCAGTTGAACCTTTACATATGCTTTTCATTCCACTTCCATTAAAAATATACATCTATTATGTCTATTTTCTCTCAAATTCACCAAATTACCATATCTGAATTACTTTTTCTTTTCAAATAACATTTTAGTGTTTTAAAACAAAGATAACTGATACAAAAAAATCAGTGATTATTTTTGTATGAATTGAAACTGATTGTTTTGTATACAAACTGATGATACTTGAATCAGTCATTGCTATCACATAGAATAGGAAATGTTTTATTAACTGTCGAGGATTAACTATTGAAATTTGATAAAAATAACAGATTTTATAACAAAATATAATTAAAAATATCGCTTTATGAAAGCATGAACTCATCTATAAATTGGTTAACATAATCTGAATAAATAATGGAAACAACCATACAACAGTGATTGATAATGCCTGATTACAATAACGAATTTCATTAACATTGACAGTGACCAAGTTAACCGTAAACAGAGCAGAAACACACACCATAAAAGACTTAGTGCAGCAAGTGTTATAAAAATGATATATATCTATCTCAAACAGGAACACATAGACCGATATAGAGACGAATTCTTTTAGATTCTGGAGAATCGCAAATGTGTATTTCGTACTGATTGAACTAAAACACATTTTCCAATCCATACTTATTTTCGCTACTGTTTGCTTAAATACATAATTGTTGATTTCATTCTTACAACCCAACCCCCAAAAACGTGATTGCTATTCATTAAGTGTGTCAACATTTGTATAGGAAAAACTTCTTTATGACAAGATAATAACATGGAGATCGGTATATAATCGCGTAAATTTATAAACCATATAGGATGTTCTTTAAATCAGGAACAAATGAAGTAAACGTAGCATCATCACATCCTTAAAATAACACTTCAATTTTAAAGAAGGTGACATCCAAAAAGAAAACAATATGTACAGTATGTACACTCTCAAAAAAAGGCTAAAACAATGTTACAGTAAAAGTGTATTTCTTTCAATTGATAAAATTGAGACGTCTCTACAAAATCACTTAACATCAGATTTCTGGGAGGAAGTACACAAATGTGTGTCAAAAAACACTTAATTGCAAAACTCAAAGAAAAAAGCCATTATGAGCAAAATATTGAATCAATGTGAATTAAATGTAACACGTTAGTTGAGATCAGTGATTATTTCTATAACGAACTTAAAATCAACATAGCAAAAATTGAATAACAAGAAGCATCTCAGACTACGTCAGATCAGCAAGAAGCCACCACTGTTTCATACCTATTTCAGTCCAAAGAATGATACGGTGGTGCTTTCTAAAGCCAGTCAATAGCATACAATGCAATTATTAACTAAACAGCACTTAAAAAGTCCGTAACAAGAACCAGTCTAGAATGAGACTTCAATTAACCTGTGAGTAAATGGCCGTTATATATATTATGGTGAGCGTCAGTAAGACCTTTCAAACAGAGACACCCGATATAGCTAGAATATCACGATTTCAAATGCAGCCCCAGAACTATGCTTGTTTAGAAACACTTACCAATGGCGCCATGGAGGTATCGAACTCATAATTTGTATTGCTTACTTGAAGAAAACATGTGTGTTTATAATTTATATTGATAAACATCAGAATACTACATTCGGTAAGTAGATACTGATAGTAATCGAAACTAAATTATATGAAAGTTTTTGGCAAGCACCAATTCAAGTGTCTGTGAGATATTCTGTTGATTTGCATCCATTCAAACATCGCAAATGTCTTTCAAACACAACACGGTCAGTGTGTTAAAATCTTAATAAGTTTTCAGATGAATTTAAACTTGAAGTCCTCTTTCATGTTTGAGATTCAATCCTTCATATACTGATAGCTTTCTTTTACACTTTTTTTGAAAAATTCATCTTACGGACATATGTTAACTCTCACCACGTGAAAATAATATTATAGAAATGAATGCATATATTGTTTTCTTTCATTGTTCGTGCATTTATACGATGGTATGAGTGCTTTACACTTTTCTTGTCACAGCAAATGAAACTTCCAGTGGAAGTTCTAAATCCTCCAGTGTTCGGATGGAACGTGCTACCGGAGTCATCATTTCAAATGAGTTCAGTCACGATTTAAAATGGGTTAAGATACCCAGCAGATCAAGGGTACTCTTGCATTTTTTTTGCAAAATGTCCTCTTTTGGTTTACATGGTAAATGAATAGCGGGTCCAGTGCCCTTACACGGGAGTGTAAAGTAAAAATATTGATGAATTGTGGAATGAAAGGCACTATCTTCTTCTCTTTAGTGCAGTAGGTCTGGCCTTAATGTCCTTACACTTAGGTATGTGCCTCTCTGCTGCCGTTTCATTGTATCTGCGGTTACAGTGAGGACATTGAACATAATCTGCATTTTCTGCCGGGGGCGGAGGAGGCAGGCTATTTAGACTTCCTCCCTCCTTCTGTACCTGGGCGACCTTTCTGGCATACCTAATGTTATTAACAAACTCTTCATGCTGCTTTCTCCAATTCCCTTTCTTTCCCTGAAATGAAGATAACACAGTTGCAATTTACCTTGGTAAACCTCGGAACAACAAACCTATCAATAATAAATACGTTTACATTTCATCATATTTTAGAGTTCGATAAAATTACCCATCACGATACATCCATTCTTTCGTGTTTTTTTCTTTTGTTTAAAACTTTATATGAATTTAATAACAACTGTAACTGTCGACCAAAGCTATGTAGCATCTCCGTTGTTTGTCTGTTAAAAAAATCAGTGAAATGATACTATGGGAAGACTGAAAACTAGAAATTTGAAAGACATTGCAAGACCACAAGATTAGTATATATATAAAGTTTCGTTTATACACCTTGAAAAATCATTAAAATACTGTGTAACATAGTCTTCATGTTGGTAAGGATAGAGATATAAAGGTTATCTAACACAATCAATACAGTTATGCTAGTGACGTTACGATAACGGCTCTCTTTATAGTGTACACTGAAGTCGCAAGTGTATGGAATAACTACTGAAATAGGTTCCGGAAAAAATAAAATAAGGAATTCTTGCTGCATGTGGTAGTTAGAAAAATACAGACAAAATGGTACCCTATCCAGACCAAAAAATAGGAATATATTCTGAATAGTATAATAAAAATAGTGAATGCCACATTATATCCTTTGTTGCTAGTGATTTGAATACTAAAAACAAAACTTACAGAAGGAGCCGATCTTTTCGGGGAGCCGTTCTTTCCTACATATTTTTCCAGTTCTGTTCCTTGAACCCTCATCTTGGTGCCATCCAAAACCTTTCGTTTCTTCGTGATATTGCCACAGAATTCCCTATGCTTGCCTATTCTGTCAGCATTGAATTTACGACCACAATTTGAACACTTTACTTGCTTTACATGATCAGTGTCAAAAGCACCTTCCATACGTGCAGCTTGCTCGAAGATGCTTAGATTCCCACCTCGAGCAGAATTTATGGGTTTGTTGTCATGCGCGCTGTCGGAAGACATTGCTAAAGGATTTTGCTGTGGTGGAGGGCGACGAATGATTGCCTTGCGTGCGGGTTTAGGCTGCGGAGGTGGAGTTGGTTCTGCTCGGAAACTTGACATATTTGAGGCATATCCCTCGCTTCCATTATCTTGATATTGGTTATCGTATCTAGAGCGTGATTTGTTTGTCTTGCGCTGCTGTTCTGATTTCCTCTTTGCTTCTTCTTCCATCTCCCTCCTCTCCCTTTCTTCCTTCCTTCGTTTTTCCTCGTCTTCTTTCATTTTTTTTCGTCTCTCCTCTTCTCTCTTTTTACGTCGTTCTCTCTCTCTCTTTTCCTACAAGATATTAAATTGCTTTTAAAGGTTTAACTAAATCATCATAATATTTACGTATATAGATGTAAGCTTGGGTTTATCATTATTTGTAATGTATTGCTACTTTATAGATCCAACACTATAAACCAAAATATTATGCAGGGATACCCAACACACATTACACTATACATAAGTTATAAAAATCATATGTCAATAATATTTCTAAGCTAGGCCAAAATCTAAGGTGTGACCCCAAGTAATGCTCAAGTCTTAGTTTTAACTTACCTCTTCCTCTTCGGAAGCCCGCTGTTTCCTTATTCTCTCAAGCTCAGCCTGTTGACGCGCAATTTTGTCCATGATCTCTTGCTGTTTTCTCTCAATGTCTACTGCTGTTTCCCGCTGTGAGTTTGCCTCAGATTCATTCTCCTTTTCATCCTCATACTCATATCCCGCCACCAATTCCACGATCTAGAGTTTGCTGGTGTCTCCTTAGTCTGTCGGCACGCTCCTGGTCTCTGTCTGACTGGAACTGTTGGAAGTCAGAAGGTTTTGTGGTCTTAGACGTTGTTCCTTTCGGTGGACGCCCACCATAACCAAAGGCGTTTACTTTCTGTCTCTGGGTATTTTTTAAGTTGGTCAGATTTGGTGGCGGGCTGTCATCATAAGGAGAAAAATCATTGATAGGTGCACTTTTTGGCATTTGGTCTTCACGTACTGGTCTCTTCTCAGAATCTTTCGTTCGTGGCCGACCATGAATTTGTGGTTTCCTTGGGAAAAAATCATTTTCTTGTGAATTTGTTCTTTCTATTGGTGCTAGAGGGTTAGACTTATCTCTACCAGCGCTGGACATTTTCTGGTATCTGGTCTTGTAGCCCTGGTGACCACCAGAGTTTTGACGGTTATTACCCACATACTGTCTTTGACTTTGATTAGAACCAAACGAGTTGTGCCTACTGATCGTACCGTGAGGGGAATTGTTGTTAACATGCACCCCATTTTCTCTCCGTTTCTGCTGATAATGCTGGGCAATAGATGGCATTTGATCCAAGTTACCGTTGGCTTCCATTTCACGTCGCTCTCGAAAAAATTCTCTTGCCATACCTTTGGACTGGACACGATTGATTGCACGCTGCTGGTTCTCCTGATACATGTTGACAAGCTTCTCTTCTTTATCCTTCAACATACGCTGTTGGTACTGCATTTGCATTAGCTGTAAACGGGACATCTTTGGCTGACCCCCGTCCATATTCGTTCTCTTGGCTGAGTTGGAGTAGTCTATTTTTTGGTAGTTGGACGAACCTCCATACACAGGCGAGCGGTCCACTACACTACTGCTAATCATCTGGAGGGTGGGCACTGAAACAATAACATCGACATATCTTTTCTGGCGCTTGTGTTTATATTACACAACAGCACATTATTCAATAAAAACATCAAATACTATAAAACTTAAGCATTATATTACATAACTTTATATAAATTATCGTCTCCAACAACACAAATCCCGATTTTTGAAATAAACATCTGAAGGGTAAGCAGAAATACAGGACAGCAATGCTTACACATAAACCCCCTTTATATGTACCTGTAGGCCCTAGACACTCCTACCTTTCTTTCCCATGAAATACATATGTCCGATCATAGCTCTAAGACCTTTTAAATCCCATGTTCGGCTATATGTTTGCCATTTATTTACTGTGTTAACAGTTACCATATGATATTTCAAAGTAACTAACCAGACGCATCAGATACAGATATAGGATGGTAAACTAATGAAAACACACAACCTTTTTTTTCAAACATGATAAAAAATATTTACAAGTATGTGCAAACATAACTTATTATAACCCGATACAAAATATGACTATGGAACTCGTGTCAAGGTTTTAATTTTTGGTCACTAAGGCAAATAAAACTTCTAAGACTGCATTCATAAGATCTCATATGAAATAAAAAATCCTTTAAAATCTTGTGTTTACAACTTTTGATTTCTATCTATTGGTGGCTTAAGAAGAGCAACTAAATCTTGGTAGCTAGTATATATATGTGTGTGTGGCAAATGTTTTACATTGAATGTGGGTGTATTTCTTTAAAAGTGTTTCTACAACGTAAACATCAAAATCTGTTCTTTCTATTTCATGCTGGTTATGCTTTGATTTCATTGTCTAATGTGTAAATTTATTCAATTCATATTAAATATTGATTGCCATAATTGACATTAAATCAACAATAGTAGGAATCTTAAGTTTTAACTAATGCCACTTTAAAGCCCATTATAAGCAATAACATTTTACATGTATGTATTGACATACAATATTTATGTACATTTTCTAATGAAGTCTTTTTAGATAATTCACTGACAAGGCAAAAGTCATTAATATTTGTTAAACTATAATGGTAAATTGTTAATTTTAATGAGTTCCTTCCTTGCTGGATATGAAAGATATAAAATACTGTTGTCAATGTAAAACATTAAGTTGTCTCTTTTAAATTATACTTTTATCTATTGCAAATACAATGAAAAAGTATTTTAGAAATAATGAAAAGAAAAATCAATTTAAAAATCATATCCACAGTGCAAAGAGCTTATATAATTACCCAGCTATTATTTATTTTAATGATGCTCTCTGTCTCTCTTTATTAACTTACTAAAAATGTGTTTATACCTGCAAATCTACATGAAAGAAATTCTCATGAGGTCACAAAAGGACAAATTACAGACTGTATCCCATCAAACCAGTATGGAAGCAATGTAATTACAATTTGACCTTAAACGACTCAAATTCAAAGCCTTGTAGATAATTATGTATTTATTTCTTTGGTGCAACAATTGTATAGAAATTGGTTGATGAATGCAGCACTTGTAGGGCTGGATAAAAAAGAACTAAGGATGAAGTCTAATCACTGGAAGATGGAGAGGGTTATAACTTACAACCACAGGGGCTTGATATATTCCTGTGACCCAGAATGAAAAACTAATCCCAGGGTCTGATTCCTAGATCACTTAGGGGTAAGACTCTTTTTTTTTTCATTCTGTGTCATACAACAATTTATGCTACCTCAACCGTGCTTACCCTCAACAATATATTGGCAGGGCCTAAAATGTTCAATTTGTATTACTTTTTGTGTACACATAAAAAAAGTCATATTATACAGGATATACAATGTATGTAAAACGATCTTAACAACACAACCCAACAGTACTGCACAAAGTACTCTCCAATGAATAAAATGTATACAATGTATTATGTTAATATATAAAAATGTGTGATAAATATGTCAATGATATACCCACATTGTTTTGTACTGGTCCAGCTCCATAATAATCCAAAGATTTGCTATAAGCATGAAAACTTACTTTAAACTAGGTCAATGCATTTACATATAATTAGTTTGCAATAATTCTCTAGATATGAACATAATCCTATGACATCAGAGGTAATGCCTTTCAACACTTTCAAATGTATTCACCGCAATGCAATGTTTGATATACATGTACATAGCCAGGCTAAATCTCAGTTGTAACCTACGTCAGGCAACAATGAATGATTGATATGTTTAGACTACTGCAGAGTAATCATACCAGTCCAGCGCTAGGACTATATACACTCTCAGTCCCTTAAGATCATTAATAAATCAGCTTGAAATTAACATCAATACTATAGAGGAAATTGATTTTGTTGAGCTGCATTAGTGCTACCAAATACATCAATGATTCAGGAGTTAATGTAGGCTTGTTCAGTGGTGTTGTCTAATTATAAGCCTTTAAGTTTCATATAGCAATATTTCATCAATTCAAAATAACAGAGGCCTGTGGCTATAAGGACTTATCAGCAATAACTAATTCTGACTTTTCAAAACATGACACAATAGAAGAAAGTAAATATCACAGAACAGAATACAAGCATAGCAAATGCAGTTCCTTTTTTATGTGACTGCAGGTCTAAAGTTCAATTTGGTTTAATATGCTTCTCAATTAAATGTCTGCACTTTTCTTTTTATTTACACCAGGAGACCAGACATAGGTCTCTGATTTACCATATTGTTATTCCAAATTTTTCATTTTCATCGTTACTAAAAAAAGATTATATTGAGAGAGAATTGAGAGTTATGATATATACTGTATACATGTTTCTTATGTCTCTTCAGTGTATTATCAATACATGTACATTGTATATCTCTTTTCCAAGAGAAATTTGTGATGTGTGTTGTTTTTTAGGCATTTACTTATCTTAAAAATTGTGTTTGACTTCTGATATAATTATGCAAATAAATAATGTAACTGTTAGCATTTAAATAACTGTACATGAGTGCACAATTTCTATACAAAATATTTTGCTTAATTTATAATTATTAGCTGTCAGTAGTGTAAACAACTGTATTTTTATATTGTACAATGATAGTATGTGCATTAAATTCAAAGGAAATTGATATATTTAATGGGTGAAATGACAGACAGGCTGTATAAGAAAAATGCATGTTATAACATAAAAGTAAATAACAAGTGTTTTAAAGACTATCATTCTCATGAACAGCCAAAACGGATATAAATATCATATTTCTGTAACAGGGTGTACTCATTGCACTAGCTAGGTCACACTTGTTTGTGCTGTTTTGGATGTGCCCGTGTCATCACAGGTATATCGTGTGTCGTGGGAGAGCGAGTTGCACGCATTTCTACCAGCACACATCACCACCCTGTCTACCCTGTATGTCCCATTCACATAGCACTTAGCTGAGAAGCAGGATGGAGCTCCTGCATATATATATATTCACAGTATTGCCTTCCTGTCCAGTCCCTGGTAAGTACCTGTATATTACTCACATAACTGTATAACAGTAGCTCCGTGTATATGTATTTTAAATATACCATGCTATAAATAGAAACCGAAACTACACTTGTACATATATATTAATTAAGTGATAATTTCGTATCTTTTACTGCAGGTTCATTTATATCTAATATATAAAACATTGTAACCAGAAACTCGTGTCGGAGTTGTACCCAGAGCTAGTGAGGGTTACAAATGGCGCCCATGTAGGGACCCGGGGAAAATACTCAGGATTGCTCCACAAGCATCGCTGTTACCCCTGGAAACTCGAGGACGAGTTCTTTCCTGGAGGGGGAGTATGTAACCCTGGTAAATACTAGCCGCAATATATCACTCGGCTAGAGAGATCTTCTCTTTAGCTCGATCGGTTGAGCGTAAGACTAGTAAGCCAGAGGTCCCGGGTTCGATCCCTATAGCGGAGGCAGTGATTTAAATTTAATCAATCATGCGCTCTGTTACATTGGCGCCCATGTAGGGATCGACTCAGGAATGATACTCATCGCTGCTTGCGAAAGCATCGCTGTTACCCCTGGAAACTCGAGGACGAGTTCTTTCCTGGAGGGGGAGTATGTAACCCTGGTAAATACTAGCCGCAATATTAAGTGTACCACTCGGCTAGAGAGATCTTCTCTTTAGCTCGATCGGTTGAGCATAAGACTAGTAAGCCAGAGGTCCCGGGTTCGATCCCTAGCGGAGGCAGTGATTTAAATCTAATTAATCATGTGCTCTGTTACATTTCTATAAGGCTAAAGATCACTGAAGGAACTTTAACAGGTAGTTTGTTTACATATTTATCAAAATTTTGCCAAAGAAGAAGTTCAAAATGGGTAACACAAACATTAAAGTAGCTTAATTTTTCTGCTTATCACTTTTTTCTTTACCCTCAATTAAGAAAATAAAGCCTAGAATATATATAATTCAATCAAGTCAGAGACCACATGTGTCATCTACATGTACATATAAATACACGTAAAACCATTTTTGACTGATGAAAAACTAACTGTACGACTGTAAATTGTAAGAAGACATTTTATATTAAAAACATTATTGATAATTGGTAAATTCTAAAAAAAAAAAAAAAGGGGGGGGGGGGGGGGGGGGAACTTTCTCAAAGACCCCAATAACAAGAAAATGCTTTTGATATATGAAATTTACTGATACTATAGAAAAATGTGTATGCATGTTTGTAGTCTACACAATCACTACTGTAGAGGTACTGTACTGATTTTTGAAGGTCTTGATCAGTTGATTCACGAATATATCATCTAACATTCGTGTTTCTCATTAAACTAGTGATTAAAATTTCTTACAGATACGCAGAGTAAAATCATATTTCGAACTCACCTTAGTTAACCTATTCAGAGATGTCAGATGTTCGACTGTCTGTTTCTAATACCGGTATCGTGGGTATCATAACAATGTAATGCCTCAATGGTCGTCGCCATATTGTTTATCGGCTCTTGACGACAGAGATTCATACACTTCAAAACAAAATAGTTCGTAATTATATTCCGTAATATTTCATATATATATGGAAGTAATTACTAGTGGTGAACGATTCGAACATTCAGACAACAGATATCCAGAAGAGTGTTCTACGAAAATATGAAATTGTCTTCGCTATAGCCTTTATTTTGCAAATGAGTGATATGTCTTAGTAACCGAAAGTAACCGGAAGTTGAACAGTAAAATCTCGCGCGGTCTATCAAACTTATAATGTGCTGACTGGAAAAGCGTGTGCTGACTGTGCACTACATTGATGCTTCTTGGTAAGACTTGTTCCTCTCCTTTCCATTATTTCATTCATAACTTGAATCCAGCTTATCAGTAAACTTTATGATTAGAGCACCTTACATGTATAGTTTGGTCACAGCATCTAAGCATACTTAATGCAAAGTGAAAATAGAGTTACCAGATAAATCAAATATTGGTTATTTTTATAAGGATTATTGCATATTCTTGTCAACAGAACGTCAAATTCTTATAATCATACTGTATGCAAGTCGTGTAACATATAACAAACCGATTGCAATGAAATAAAAAATAGTTATAATAAGCGAATAGTTATAATCAGTTTGTACGTATACATACATGTACTTTAATACATGCATTTGTAAGTTAATTTCCTGGTATTTTCTTATACTTCAAATTAATGCAGGCTTAGAGTCCTTAATTTTAATTTAAAGGGTATTGTCGGGTGCAATGGCCGATGCTATCAGATGAAAATAGGTTTAATGTTAAGAAAACATGCATGCATAGAAATGTTTTCACACAAAATAAGTTATTCATTGACATTAATAGTAGATAAATAAATAGGAAAATGTTAGCAAATGTGAAATTTGCCTTTACTTTAAAAATTATCACACACTTTGTCAGTGTTCACGGGTGTGCAGTATTCTTGTGTCATGAAAGATGAATTATTATCTTACCTGCACATGCGTTATCCTGTTCTTATCATAAGTTATGTAATATGACAACTTATCAAGATTTTTTGGGAAAAACTGGCAATAAACATCACAAAATCCAATCCATTTTCATGTCCACAATATCCAAAATGTAGCTGAGGTACTGTAACATAGGCTTTCTGTATATGAATGAAATACCTGCAGCACGTGCGTGCATACATGAGCGCACCTTCATATACATGTAGCTCAGAAGCCACCTATTGACAGGTAGTAATGACTCTCAGTGCATACAAAGCCTAGTCACGACTACTGTTTTGGATATTATGGACATGGAATTTAACATGGTTTTATGATGTTTCTCGCCAGTTTTACCAAAAAAAACTTGAGAATACTGCGCATCCGTGAACACCGACAAAGTATATGATATTTTTTTAATAAAAAATTTCTATTGTAAATCTCGGCATGATATACATAATACTTTGATATCTCTAAATCTACAATCTGGTTTGGTAGTTAGTGTAAACTTTCAATTTGGGTGGAGAGAAGAAAATCCTGAAAATTTGAAAGAGGTTTCAGTTTCTGTGATTTTTATTGAAAAAATTATATATGTCTCTGCTTATTTTTGTAATCTGTTACATATATTTTACCTGTCTACAAAGGTAGATATACATGTATAACAATACACCTTATTTGTGTTTTGTCTTCTTTCAGGTTATACCTCTAAGTCTCCATAGGGTGTGACTGAGTTATCAGAATGAACTGAATATCAGGATTAGTTAGCTGAACCATTGAACTGCCTGAGAGGTATGGCTGGACCAGGCATACAACCTCTATCCCCAGGGGTGAGGTCTTATCTGAGGACAGGTGTGGCCCTCAGCAGTGTTGCTCAGTGTATGGAGGAGCTTGTTCTCAACTCTGTTGATGCTGGTGCCACATGTGTTGCTGTCCGTATTGACCTGTCTTGCTTCAAAATCCAGGTGGTAGACAACGGATCAGGAATGACCCAAAGTCAGCTTGAACTTGTGGGACAAAGGTCAAATTTTATGTCCAATTTTTCATTTGAAATTTACCACATTTTTATGCCCCTGCCATGAATTGGGCAGCATACAGTGTAAGCCATGTCCGTAGTGTTGCGTCATATCCCATACCGTCCTGTCCTGATTTAACTAGCTAATCTCAGGAACTGCTGAGGTTTCAGGGTCATAAGACCAAGAAGCCAACTTTTGTACCTCACGGTTCAGCCAATCCATTACTGTTTTATTAATAAAAGACCAATGAAAGGATTTTGATTAAATTTACTATTTGATCGTCCTGAGGCAAACATTCACTTTTGTCTGTGTCACAGAATAAATGTGATAGATACATACCTACCAATATTTAAAATTCTAATGGGAAGAAAAGTGCATGACCAAATTTCAACTGAACAACAGACTTTGCACGCAACACAAGTAAACAGAATTTAAGGGGAGATAATTTCTATAGAAAAATTACCTCCCTTCCTGGTCATTTCTCTCACAATTTTGAAAAAACAATGTTTTATTTCAACCTTAGTCAACGATCTGTTAAACTCAATTTCATCCGATAGAACACTTTTCACTCTCTGAACAAGAGCAGCATTTTATTACTACACAAGGCGTTCTCCTCAGGGTTTACAGAAGTAAACTATATGCATAAGCTATATTTTGAACAGAAGTAAGTCTACACCTTAGGTTGACAGACATCAGCCCACACCTCAGAAGTAATTAAGCCCCTATCTCAGGGTTGACAGAAGTAACCCCCCACCTAATAAGGGTTGACTGAAATTTTCTGCCACCTTGGGGTTGATAGAAGTGAGCCTGCCACAGGCTGACAGTAAGTTCCCATCTCGGGGTTGACACAAAAGGGCCCTCTCTCATAGTTAACAGAAATAAGCCCACACCACAGGGTTGACAGAAGTCCCACCACAGGGTTGACAGAAGTCCCCACCTCAGGGTTGACAGAAAGGAGTCTCTACCTTAGGGTTGACAGAAGCCCACATCTCACTAGTCTGGGTACACTAATCGCAGTGCAAAGACAACATTGCAATATGATTTACACTATGCATTATCATCACATAATGAATTTGGTTTTCCTTAACTATACGCATAAGCTATATTTTGAACTATTGCGCAGCTAAAAGTACTATTGCACGGCCACGTGCGAACTAATGAACACCTGTGACCTTTCAAAATTTAGTCCTACCCTTTCAAGCGTCTAAGTTACTCAGATGTCAACACTGCCAGACGTCAGTCATAGCGACTTCTATGTCTACAGGAAAGTCAATTTCAGTGATTCTAATTGTGTTTTAATGAGTATGTAATAAAACAAGTATATCATGGGTGTCTGTGCAATTGTCCAGAATATTTGACCCTCGGTATTGGTTATCAACCGGTGTACTATTGCACTCTGCCTTTTGGCTCGTGCAATAGAACATCGGTCGATTACCAGTACCTTTTGTTAAATATTCTGGACTATTGTACAGACACCCATGATATATTGTATACTAGTAAACGGATATACATATTATACATGTATGTTATACATTAGCTTGATGTTATTTCTTTGAAGTATTTGATGAAATGAGAAAAAAATGAAATTGCTACTGCTTCAAGATATAACATTAGTGGATGTTGTGAAGGGTAACAGGACTGGAACACCTCATCTTCTATTATTTTCTGTTCTATACAAATTGAGAAGTATGTTTGTGCTAATGTTCACATGTAATAATAAGTAATTATGATCATAGATCGTGCTTTATTTCTGTCAGGATGTATTAAGTTTACTTCTCAATCATGTCCAATCATTTATAAGTTTTTATGATTTTGTTGTTATAGGTATCACACCAGTAAATGTCACTCAATGGAGGATCTCAGTCAGCTTCGTCACTATGGATACCGTGGAGAGGCTGTTGCCAGTCTGACAGATGCAAGTTCAATATTAGAAATAACATCCCGAACAAAACATTTAACACCGACATTCTGTAAGATATTCAACAAAGGGACACCAATGAAGGTGGTGCAGTCAAGTGTACCGCGACCAAGTGCTGGTACTACAGTCACTGCACATGATTTGTTTTACAATATGCCAGTAAGGAAAAAAGCCATGAATCCAGTTCTGGAGTTTGAGAGAGTGAAAAAGAGGTTAGAGGGCATATCATTAATGAGGCCTGCTATATCTTTTTCCCTAAGAAATGATATCACAGGACATGTTGTACTTCAGACACATAAAACTAGTGGGGTGTTGAATGTGTTCACCTCCCTGTTTGGTATGGGAAGGTCAAAGACATTGTCAGCAATTCAAGGACAAACTGGCTGTTTTAGTGTGGAAGGGTACATAGGAAAGGAAGGTTTCTCAAAGAAAGACTTACAGTTTGTGTATATAAATAAACGTTTAGTACTGAAAACCAAAATTCATAAGGTCATAAATTTTTTACTTGGAAAGTCACTAATTCTAAGGAAGAAGGGTGTATTAGACAGACAAGGAGAAAGTAAACAGCAAGAAAGTGTGTCGTCTTTAACTTCAAGTCCAACAAAGTATTCAGAGAAATTTGGAGTGTTTGTGGTAAATATTTCATGTCCGTATACAGAATATGATGTGACCTTTGACCCTGCAAAAACCTTAGTTGAATTCAAAGACTGGGACATGCTCTGTACTTGCATTGAGGATGCTGTGTCTGAATTCCTTAAAAGGGAATGCCTTTTACTAGGCATACAGGAAATGATGGCAGAAGACAGAGCAGTTTCAGGTGAAAATTCTGGAGAAACTACGGAGACATCCACCGATGGAAACAAGAGTTCAGTATCTGAGAATTCTACTGTACCTGTTGAAGAACAAATAAGTACAAGCAACAGCAGAAACTTTCTCACTTCAAAGCTGGTTAAAAGACCAGTAAAACAGGATGACAAAACAGAGGTGTGTGATGATGAGAACGTAAACGACACTTCTAAAGGATTAGTTGTCATGGGAACTCCAGAAAAAAATACATGTTTAGAAAAGATTAATGACAGTAATCTTATACAAAAGAAACAAAAGCATCGAAAATTATGGATGCACATCTGAAAAAGAAACTGAGAGTAGTATATCTGAAACTATTAGTAGTTGTGAAGGAACATCTGTAACAGATCACACAGACCTTTCTTCTAAAGACAGATTAGGAGGCAGGAAAAATAGTTCTGACAGGAAGTGTTCTGATAGTGATGAAAGAGGTGGTGAGGAAACTGACAGATTTGATGAAGATGGAGATTACGAAAGTGAAGATCCTGTTCCCAAATTTAATTGGAAATTCAGGGAGAAAGGGCAAGAGTTAGCCAATACATGTGAGAAACAGCAAACGAGAATTAGACTTGATACACCACATCTAGGTTGTAATGGAGGCTCCACATTGTCGCTCATCAGGAAAGATTATAGTATGTGTAATGAACAGGGAAAGGGTAACGGTTTAAAACTGGAAAGAATTTCCTGTTACGAATCCATTAAGAAGCGACTACATGGTGACAAAACATCTAAAGGCTCAGGCTGTCAATATCAGTCTGATGTAGGCCAACGTAACAAAATTATTCACACGACTAAAACTTCAAACTTATCAGTAAGTGACACTAGCGATGTAAATAAAACCAATGAAGTTGTTTGGCAAAGAAGACTGGGAGAACAAAACAATGAGAAAAGTAAATTAGACCCATCAGACATGAATAAAGAAAGTGAAACAGGGTATGGTGGAATTTCATCACAGGAAGATGCACATACATTCACACACAGCTTGCCCCAAAAGCGAATGTCTGATTTGGCTGAATCTTCTGTGGCATCAAAGTTGGCGCGAATGACGAGGCTGCGACAGAAGGAAGTAAGCATTTCCACAGGCAAAGCTTTCGGTAGTGAGGTGGAACACAGGGTACCGTTATCATCTCACAAATTAGGAGATTCCACAACAAATACGTCAAATAATAGAGCAGTGTCATCTTCAGAATGTCAACAGAAGGTTCCTTCAAATATATATAGATCAGGAAATCATTGCCAATTGTTTGACCACTCTTGCTCAGTTCTGTGTTCTGATGATGTTTCTAATAACAAGAGAAGCATGGAGGATGGAAAAAGCTGTGCCATCACCTCATCAGATTCTTCAAGGAAAACAGTTGACTTGTCAAATGTTCCAAAGAAATTTCTAACAACTGCCTCATTTGTACAGACATATGATGATATATTTAAAGATTGTATAGTCTCAAAAGACTTGTCTTGTCTGGATCTGAGTAATCAGAAGGATTTTGAAAGTCGTACACTAGGACTGGGATTGTCTATTTCAGAGTGTAACACAGCTGGATATAATCAAATTAATTCTAAACAAGGATTGAAGCTATTGAAAACAACAGTGGATGACAGTCAAATAATACCAGACAAGGAGACAGAGAATGAAACTTATCTCGGGAGTAAAAAAGACACAGATGATGCCGGCATTAACACAAAGGTCAGACTCCTTGTTGGTGATGGAGGTGCACACTTTCAGGGTGTTCCTTCTGAGTCAGAGGCAGACAGCATGCAGGACACAATGCTGTTTGAAGGAACACCGAAATCTGTTGTTATGTTAGACTTTGATAGAGGGGACATCAATACCCAGGATTCCAGTACAGACCTACTGTGTTACGAGGAATTTGATTATGCTCCAACACCACAAAGTAACAAAGACTCTTATCAGGGAAATGCTCAACAAAGTTACCAGACTTCTAATAACTCTAAAATGCTGACTCTGCGGGATAAAACTTTCACTGATGATGTATTGCCTCAATATCACCAGACTTGTGAGGGGAAAACAAAAAACTTTACCATATCTCCAACTCTTAGGGAAACAGAAGGTAAAAGTGCACTCACAGTGGAGAGCACAGAGAGTTTTACTCCCTGTTTGGCCAGTCCAGAAATATGTTCCAGTAATATGGCTACACGGGGATCTGACACTCCTCAATCTCAAGGCTTTGTTCCTATATCTGATATGTCATCTGTGATGGATAAACAGGTACTAGATTCTGTACAGGAATCACAAGGATTTGTACCAGTACCTGCTTTCACAGAAAACCGTGTGATATCACCAGCTGTGTCTGAAGGATTTTCTCCTGTTATGATGGACGATGATTTAAATGTAAAATTAGATAGCAGCTCTAGTAATCTAAGAGGCAGTAAACGCCTCTGTGAGGATTCTGATGTCACTACTGTGTCCTCTACAAACCAGGGAATGGAAACCCTGGCAGAGTATCTGGACTCTTACTCTTCCTCAATAGCCGAGTTATATGAGGAAGACATGAGCTATGTGAAGAAAAAGAAGTTGAGGAGCAACATGATATCTCCCAACACATCTTCCAGTGTTGAGAGTTCAGAACACACTAAATCTTTGATAAGTGATGTGACACAGGACAATGGTTTACCAGGTGTTTCTTCAGTAAAGTCTCAAAGTGATTTATCTAACTCTTTCCCAACTCAACTTACAAACGAGATATTCAAAACTCAAGCTCATTTCAGGCAAGATTCTGATAGTTCTATATCCGACAAATCAAATTTAACACTGGATAATGATCACTGCCGGCTCTATGATGGAGAGGGCAGTAGAGCTTTTGCAGGAAATACTGGAGAGAACGCTGCAAGTTCTTTAGGAAATGGTTTTAATATAGAAGTATCAAGCATGATAGATATAAAAGGTTTTCCTGACAAAGGAAATTTGGATTCATTGTCCAGTGATAAAGACTTAAAATGTATTGAAAGCATGAATTATAGACAACAGAGTGTCAGCCAACTTGAGAAGTCTGGGTATATGAGTAAAAATGTCCGTCATGTTGTAATGTCTGACGAAGTAGAGGGGTGTATCCAGTGTGAATCAATACAAAACAGTTTTTGTAACTCTACAAATGTGGTAGCTGACAGCTCTGAGAAGAATGAAGAGAGGACAGCTGTGCTTGATTCTGTCACAGAGACAACTTCCAATACATTAGACAACGATAATTGTCAAGTGACCCAGTCAAAGATGGAGTCATTTCAAAAGTGTTGCCCAATTCAGGACACTGACAACAGTGAAGCAGTAACAGATATCTTTTCTCGGGGTAACATGGCCGACAGAATTCTTCCTGAAAGCACATTAAGCATAACAAATTTAGGAAGCACAACTTCCGACAAATCAAAGGAGTTTGGTATTTCGGGACTTACATCAAAGCAACTCAAAGTACTAAGAGGATCTAACAGGAAAGGCAAATTGCCAGTGGACATTTGTTGTAAAAGTCAAGAAAAAACAACAGATTTATTGGCAAAGACAGATGGGTCAGCGGATATTGGTCAGTGGTCAGATGTGGATGAAGAGGACTTGGTGGCTGTCACAGAGAATGGCCAGACCTGTACTCAGCAGTCTCAGGATTTACACAACAACAAGACAGACAATGTAAAAGACACATGTGAACAGCCTTGGGTTGAAATGGAAGATCCAAAAACGGGTGAGTACATTTTTTTCTATTTTTGGTAATGCTTTATCTAATTTTGAAAAAAAGGACAAATTGCTAAAAAAAGTATATGAAATTTTCAATATTTTTTCTGATCTTGCCTCAATCTAATTAAAATCTAGATGGTCATTTTCACTACGTTACATGAACATCTAACAACATCCCATAAGTGGTCATGTTCCAATGACCTTTGAGATGTTTGTATTTCACTTTCAGGGCAAATTGTCAATTTGTCAATGTCATCGAAGCAAACCATTTCGTCACAGCATGTATTTGGTTATATGCTTTGTAGGACGAAATGACTTGAAACAAATTGACAGATTATGCAAGATATGCACTCTAGTCATACTAGTTCGGACATATGAAATTTACTTCCAAGATTCTGGAAGTAGTCATTTGATTGGCTAACCCAAAAGGTTACCCTGACGTGAACCCTTATGGGATGTTGTTAGATGTTTATGTAAAGTAGTGAGAATGACCATCTAGATTTTGATTAGATTGTGTCTTGCCTAAACTTTCCATACCCCCGCGGGTAGTTTAAATGCTGGTAGCAGCTACTGCTGCTTTGCAGTTATATCAGGCTAACCTTAACCTCCCTTCATGCTAAAAATAGAAACTGATTTCTACTTTCAATAAAGAAAGCTGATTTTGTTCTAATTACTAGTAAATGGGTACAATGTATAAAAGTTAATGTAAAAGTAACTTTTGATTTGTAGGTGAGAAGTTGTATGTGAACAGTATTACAGGCCACAACCGACCTCAGGACGGTAGCTGGGAACCACCTCCTCCAGAGGGTAAGTTTCCTACTACTGTCAGCTGTAGAATGGGAAACTTTTTCATGTGCTGTCTATCTTTCAATACAATCTTTAGTAAATTAAGTAATTAAGACATATCAAGACAATGAATCAGTAATGTAATTACATATAGTATGTATACACTATATAATGTTATACATGATCCGTCAGCTAATAATATACATGTCAAATATTCTAATTTATAATGCATATAAAGCTACTCAAAGAAGCAGGATCATGTCATAGATGTAAATTTTATTCATTTTTCAATAATACACGTTATATCAGTTTTTTAGAATTAAGTTGGCCCTTATGGAATTTGAAGCATTAGAGGGGTCTTTTGTGTGGGAGGAAACCGTAGACCCCAATACCTTTTCATGTCTGAGAAATGTCATCTATGTGCATGTTTTTACTATTTTATAGTGAGGATGACTTCTTCTGGCTCTACGACACCTTCAGTGACAAATACTATGTTGAATGACCTTTCACCTAATTCCCACAATACTTTACTCCACATGATGTCTGAACACTTGGAAAGCATGGACAAAGAGGAGGAGGACTTGCTGTCTGTCAAATGGGCAGGTACAAGATGTAGCTCAGAAAGGACTGAAGAAAGCCAGGAAGCAGGTACTCCATTGACTCTGGTAGCATAAATTTATATGTAGAGTTGTGGAAAGAATAGTTCATGAAATTTTAGGTTTTTGATTTAAGTTCTGACTTAATAATGGAAACATGATTATTTACCTTAAAATCAACATACATTTATTTATTGTTTACATTGAATTCAAAATCCGTTGATCAATTGTGATTAAAGAGCTGTTAATTAGCTAAAGCTGAGTTTATGATATTTGTTGTGAGAAAATGAGTCATCTATTTTTTATGCTACCACACAAATAAATCTTCAGGTGCTCATTTCTGCTATATTTGCTATAAAACTCTTTCATTTGCAGATTCAATAGGTACAAAATGTGTGGAGGATCTTCTAGAAAACTGGGAGAATCCTGTGTTTGCAAGACCAGAACAGGTATGTGAGTTAAAGTGATAAATGACGAGGCCAACACTGTTTTCACATATGGCTTGAAGATAATTTTTAAGGAAACAACCCTTGTTTTTTCATTGCTTACATTAAACAAGAGAAACAAGATTTGAATTCTCTAATGGCCAGAATATACATGTACATTTACAGAGGAAATAACTTTTTTTCATTTGAGACTTTGAAAACAAGCAAAAATTGTTGAAGCTCAGTGTAAGTACAGGTTATTTTAAAAGACTTGATCATTGTTTGGTAAAGGCAGTAGCAGCAGCTGTGGAGGCCAGTAGAAGGCCGCGGGGCTCCGCCAGGGTTCATGGTGTCCTTCACTCTCACAAGTTCACCAAGGATATGTTGCAGAATGTAACGGTAAGAACATGACAACCCAATTCTTTTGTAATGTGTCACTTACATGCTTGTACATGACACTCTTTACCCACCTATTGTCAAACTTTCAGTTTCTTTTGAATACAATGATGTCTTGCATATATTTGGGAAACGGTTTCCTAAGTCAACTGAAAGCCCTTTTAATAAGATTTTACAATGAATGCATTATAACTTGTAATTTCATACTCTTATTCTTCAAAAAAAGCCAAACAAGTCTCTGCAGAATTACAATTCAAACTAAATAAAATGTATTGAGATCTTCATTCAGTTACCTGTTGAACAGATATCTGTCACAAGCAGAAGCATACTAACCCATAATCAGATAAAAAAAATCACCAAAGTTTTATATACATGTATTTAGCAAACAAATAAATGAATTATTTTGTTAGTACCACAACTGATATTGTTGATGATTCATTAGACACTTCATTGTACATCCTAATGATAAACTTTGTAAACAAGATGTACATATGTACATGTACCTGTGTATGGTTTTAAGTGTGAAAGTAGGGAATACAAATGGCTAATACTCATTACTGTGTTGTAGGTCATAGGACAGGTAGACAACAAGTTTATTGCCTGTATGACAAGTTCTAGGATGAACAACCTGGCAGCAGGTAAGTCATACATTGCAGCAGCTGTCTAGTGCCTGAGAGCCTTTTGTCTGTGGAGCTAAGTCAAGGAAAACAATTTTTATTTACTTGTTTATTTTATAAAGGTCTTCGTCTTTTTTTCCTTCTTTTTTTTTTGTTTCTAGGGGGGATAGGATGGGGTTGCAAGTTTTGTATTTTAGATGTTTTATACAGTTACACAGTCAGCAGGATTTCTTCATTTACCATTCACTTGTCTGGTTCAGGAGTGATCTCCCTTTGTCTGTTAGCCATACATTCTGCATTGTTCCATGTGTATGTTGTATCTATATCAGATCTGGCCAGCTCATTTGATATGATCTTTGTGTTATATTTCTTGTTTTAAACATTGATGTTCTGTGTACTAACTTTCCCAGTCATTGTCTTTCAGCTCCAAATCTGATGTTGCTATTTGACCAGCATGCTGCTCATGAACGTGTTCGCTTAGAAAAACTTACCAAAGGTAAATGTGAACTAAAAGCATGATTAAGTTGTTTCTTTAAACCAACATCAAGCTTTCAAAGAAATAATTCCTTCATAAATCTCTGCCAGGTATATAGGATGTCAATATCAACAGGTATCCGTAGAATAATACCTAAGTCGTGTGTAGTACACTCAAGACACTATCATGGTAAACAACTCACACATTCACACAGGATTAAATATTTCTAGCTGCTAATTTTAAAATTGAATGTTGGATTGGCTGTTTGCTGCCATCACAACTTCATATACATGTTTCTCCTCTAAATATTGATAGATTTTGCGTACTGATTAAATAAAATGACTACAGCAATTTTAATGCATACTTTTAGTATTACTATATAGTACCCTTATACACAGATTTGATACGTATATATATTAATGTTTGATTTAACAAACATCTGTTAATGCTAGCTGTTCACCTCTAGTATCTTATGAAATTTACTACTTTTATGTTGTTTACTTACTAATAATTTACTACTTTTATGTTGTTTACTTACTAATATTTTATCATGTTTATTTTGACAGAGGCATATGATGGCGACAACAGGATTTGCTGCTCAACCATTACACCAGCTAAATGTTTGACACTAGAAGAGGAGGAAGTGCGAGTGATGGTGTCATACAGAGAGGAATTTTCCAGGATAGGTAAGGACTACTGCGATATAAGACCTCAACAGTACAGATCAACTTACTCTGTTTAACAAGGACCATCACCTTGTCAGTTCATGTTGATACAGTGTGTAATTTGTGTAGATATCTAGTTAATATGTTTATGGTACATGTTGCATGCAGTCATCATACAATTTTATTTTCGTCCAGGGGTCACCTTTACCGCTGACAAACAGGAAAGGGACTCCATCTTGGTACATACAATCCCAGCTTGTATTATGCAGAAAGAGGTTACTGAGGTTAAAAGGAAGAGGGAATCCATTGCATGGAATGTTGTTCTGGTAGGTTGGAATTCCTAAGTCTCCAAGAATTTAATCCTTTTGGTATCTTATATTTCCTGGTAGGTGATCAGCTGCTGACTAAACTTAAGCAGTCAACAAGCCAGTTGTCTGATTTTACATTTCAAAAACATGCATTACATGTATCATGCTTTGTATGCATAATTAATACCATGTCATATTACGATTAAATATGTTTAAAATCATGGGACTGTAAAGACCTCATGGCCTCTTGTTACATGTATTTGATGTTCTTCTGCAGTACCACACAGAAAATAAAAATAAACACATGTATTAATATGTACCTGGTTGTTCATTTCAGAATCTGTTGAAGGAACATGTAGAGGTAAGACATTTGTGTGGTATGTCACCATATCAAGCTAAAATATATATGTGTTTGTTTTGCAAGATATTGTTAGATTTGTTTAAAAGATTGTTAAAAGTTCGTTGCTGACCAGTTGTCAATGTAAAACAGATTCATCGGTAAAAATCTAGAGAGAGTTTCGAAATATTTTCTTTGTGTTGTAAAGTTTGGTTTATTTAAAGATTTTATTACACACCCAATGAATGTTTATATGTGACGTGTCGATGACTAGTACAGTATATACCCTGTCACCTTCAACTAGAGAGTGTTATGATGTTAGATTTCAAGCTATTGTATTTTGCAATTATTGCAGTTTTAACTTGGAATGTTCAAATAAGCAAAAGAAAAGAATCCAACATTTTTTTCAGTGGCATACAGTGTATGAGTAAAAACTTCATATTACATCATATTTGCATTTCCTTTCTCCCTGTTGTACCTAGATGTTGATGAGCACCAGCGGTGTCCTGGGACGATTACCTGCGACACTACATAAAGTCTTGTGTTCCCAGGCATGTCATGGTAAGTCAACCAACCGGATTTCCTTATATTTGTACTACCTGTAAATGTTTTGATAAATAATCAACAGGAGATCAATTAATTATAATCTATGTTACTTAACAGCTGTTGTAGATTTTACTGTTATTGTACATGTGCTGTGAAGTTGACCATGTTTCTGTACAATTAAGTGCTATAAAATTTACCATGTTACTGTGTACATGTATATGTACTGTGAGGTTTACCATGTTACTGTACATGTACTGTGAAGTTTACCATGTTACTGTACATGTACTGTGAAGTTTACTATCGTGTTACTGTACATGTACTGTGAGGTTTACTATCATGTTACTGTACATGTACTGTGAGGTTTACCATGTTACTGTACATGTACTGTGAGGTTTACCATGTTACTGTACATGTACTGTGAAGTTTACTATCGTGTTACTGTACATGTACTGTGAAGTTTACCATGTTACTGTACATGTACTGTGAAATTTACCATGTTACTGTACATGTACTGTGAAGTTTACTATCATGTTACTGTACATGTACTGTAAAGTTTACTATCATGTGACTGTACATGTACTGTGAAGTTTACCATGTTACTGTACATGTACTGTGAAGTTTACCATGTTACTGTACATGTACTGTGAAGTTTACCATGTTACTGTACTGTGAGGTTTACCATGTTACTGTACATGTACTGTGAAGTTTACCATGTTACTGTACTGTGAGGTTTACCATGTTACTGTACATGTACTGTGAGGTTTACCATGTTACTGTACATGTACTGTGAGGTTTACCATTTTACTGTACATGTACTGTGAAGTTTACCATGTTACTGTACATGTACTGTGAAGTTTACCATGTTACTGTACATGTACTGTGAAGTTTACCATGTTACTGTACATGTACTGTGAGGTTTACCATGTTACTGTACATGTACTGTGAGGTTTAAATTACCATGTTACTGTACATGTACTGTGAGGTTTACCATGTTACTGTACATGTACTGTGAGGTTTACCATGTTACTGTACATGTACTGTGAAGTTTACCATGTTACTGTACATGTACTGTGAAGTTTACTATGTTACTGTACATGTACTGTGAGGTTTACCATGTTACTGTACTGTGAGGTTTACCTTGTTACTGTACATGTACTGTGAAGTTTACCATGTTACTGTAAATGTACTGTGAAGTTTACTATGTTACTGTACATGTACTGTGAGGTTTACTATCGTGTTACAGGTGCTATAAAGTTTGGTGATCAGCTATCAGTAGAAGAATGTAAAGAACTCCTGGTGTCGCTGTCTCTGTGTGACCTTCCATTCCAATGTGCCCATGGTCGGCCCTCAATTATGCCACTCCTGGAGTTGGACAAACTGAAATTGAACCATGTAAGAAAATGAATAAAATGATTAAGTCGTCGGTTTGTATTTCTTGCATACTTTATGAACTTGATCACAGTATTTGTGTCACTTGCAGAGCATGACAGACCCTTAGGGATCCCTTTGTCCATGCCTCTTCTGCGGCATTAATCACAATTGAGTTTTCCAGTCTTGTTTCTTTACCATTTGCCACATCAGCTTGTAGCTTTAGTAGGTGGCATTATCGTAAATTACAGTTCGAGTTCCATCCCTATTTCAATATTCTATTGTTTGTTGGAGGCCGCGGTGGCCGAGTGGTTAAGGGGTCCCGACACTTTATCACTAGCCGTCCACATCTGGGTTTGAAACCTACATGGGGCAGTTGCAAGGTACTGACCGTAGGCTGGTGGTTTTCTCAGGGTACTCCGGCTTTCCTCCACCTCCAAACCTGGCACGTCCTTAAATGACCCTGGCTGTTAATAGGATGTTAAACAAAACAAACCAAACCATGTTGGAGTTATGGCCCTTTGCACATAGGAAATTCTTGCCATTACCTGTTTTCCAGACTTTTTTTCGCTACTGCTTGTAAAATCAATATGTTACTTAATTTGTAGATGGCTTAATCATATTAGAGGACAGACTGAATTTGAACATGATGTTGACATTCCATATTTTGCTGGAGTTTTGACACTTTACGATATATATGCACATTGTTAATTCACAAAATTAACTGTTTCCCTGACATTCCTTTTCCATACTACTTACGTACCCTATCAATTTGTCTTCTGGACTTTTATTTGCTATGACTCAGCTCGCTACATCAATTTGTTATTTGATTTGTGATTATATTAATATTAGATCACAGATGGAGCTTGACCCAGCTCTATCAAATTTCCATTTTCAGCTGTAGTTATGTGCTTTCTGTGGAATTCTAATCATTATAAATGTATACATATTATTATTGCAATATCATTACACAATTTGATGTTGACTTATTACTTGAATTCAGTAAGAAAGCCACATAAACACTATGTCTTGGTCACATTAAAATACTGCTGACTGGAGAGAAGTGTATTTTGTAGTACTTCATACCTACATGATTGTTATATACACTTAACATGTTAACTGACCTAACTGTCACTATGTCACTGCATCTTTTTTCCTTAAACACTGTAAAAAATTGTAATTACATGTTTGTTCTTCATTTTCAGAAAACAAAGAAACCAAACTTATGGAAAATTTCAAAGCAACTTTAAACATCATGATAACAGAAACAGTGTAATCTACTTGTTGTCAGCTGATGGCAAGATTTTGATGTCAATTCAAAAGGCTGCAATTCTATATATATATACAAAATTTATGTGATTGTGATATTCCCACAAAATTCTTAAGACTGTGATAGATACTACATATTGTTAATATAATTGTTTTCTGTGATGTATGTGATAGTTCCATGTGACAGCACGAGCCTGGACTAAGAGTGGAGTCCTGGACAAGACAGTGTAGACCAGGACTGAGATGGTATGTGACAGTGTAGACCAGGACTGAGACAGTATGTGACAGTGTAGACCTGGACTGAGATGGTATGTGACAGTGTAGACCAGGACTGAGACAGTATGTGACAGTGTAGACCTGGACTGAGACAGTATGTGACAGTGTAGACCTGGACTGAGATGGTATGTGACAGTGTAGACCAGGACTGAGACAGTATGTGACAGTGTAGACCAGGACTGAGATGGTATGTGACAGTGTAGACCAGGACTGAGACAGTATGTGACAGTGTAGACCTGGACTGAGACAGTATGTGACAGTGTAGACCTGGACTGAGATGGTATGTGACAGTGTAGACCTGGACTGAGATGGTATGTGACAGTGTAGACCTCGACTGAGATGGTATGTGACAGTGTAGACCTGGACTGAGACAGTATGTGACAGTGTAGACCTGGACTGAGACAGTATGTGACAGTGTAGACCTGGACTGAGATGGTTTGTGACAGTGTAGACCTGGACTGAGACAGTATGTGACAGTGTAGACCTGGACTGAGACAGTATGTGACAGTGTAGACCTGGACTGAGATGGTATGTGACAGTGTAGACCTGGACTGAGACAGTATGTGACAGTGTAGACCTGGACTGAGATGGTTTGTGACACTGTAGACCTGGACTGAGATGGTATGTGACAGTGTAGACCTGGACTGAGACAGTATGTGACAGTGTAGACCAGGACTGAGATGGTATGTGACAGTGTAGACCAGGACTGAGATGGTATGTGACAGTGTAGACCTGGACTGAGATGGTATGTGACAGTGTAGACCTGGACTGAGATGGTATGTGACAGTGTAGACCTGGACTGAGATGGTATGTGACAGTGTAGACCTGGACTGAGACAGTATGTGACTGAGAAGGTATATATGTGATAGATCGAGAGTATATACCTGGAACTAATGCCTGTGACTGTACTTTATCATGTAATAGCTATAGTTTAAAAGGTAAGCACAAAATAGAATAAATACTTAATTTTCATACTGTGTAAAATACTCATAATTTAATTATTTATTTCCTCCCAGCAAGATTATCTTAGTTATATATTATATAGTCCCATGGCTGATTCTGTATTGTTATTGATTACAGTGATAAGAAAATGTCTAATTACCATGTGTTTTACAGTCGGCAATTAATTGCTTTAATTGGGACTGGTGAAATTGTGATAAGCACATTCTTTCAAAATCAGTTAAAAACATGTTTTACATTAGAGAACTAATGTCTTGAATAGTTCCCATAGAATTTTTAAAAACGTGTTTAAGGGAGAAAATGAACAGTAGAAATAATAGATTTTTTTCATAATTTCAATGATAGAAAAATAATTTAGACTCGAGATCCTTTGCAGTTATTTCCGTTGATGATCAGACCAGATGTAGATATATACATCTATTTATCCTGATGTGAGAAGCTTAATGTGTTCCTGTACATTTCCCTGGTACATTTTGATGGAAGTAATTTTATGTTCCTGTGAAATTCCATTTGGGTACTGTGTTTTTGCCCAGACAAAAGTGATGAAATGTCTTTTATTCTAGTCCACATCAGCCAATGTATTACACGATATTGGTGGTTATTTTAATTAGTGCCATATATAAATGTACTATTGTTGCACAACCTTAATGGTTTAAATGGGTATAGACTTTCCAATTTAAATTTTTTTGAAAAGCATTTTAATTAAAAAACCAATGATATTGATTAAAAACTACATTTTTGTACCTGGTAATTTTCCATAAATATTGAGATTAAAATGTTTTCCTACTACTTAAATATGATGTCTGATGTGTCATTATTAATAGTTCCGAATCATTGATAATACTGTTTTAAAATACACCATTACATACATGTGTATGTATAACATGTTTGTAATGAGTCATGAATGCTACTACATCTACAATTGTATGTGTACAATTAACATATTTGTTGACTTACACATATAATATATGACCAGATATATTTTTGAGTCCCACTTAAAATAATGATTAGACTTCTGACAACCAATTTCTGCAAACTTTTATTTTCATTTGCAATTTATTTTGATAAACACTTCTGGCAACTGTCTTTATTTAACCTTCTGGCAACTCTGTTTAAAACTTGGCAACTATGTGAAGAAAAAGATCTATTGGAATCACGGAAATAAACCGCAGTCTCAAATGGAATCGTTTTGTCATTTTTACGTGCATAGACCACGTGCTAGATGCTACAGGAATTAAAAAGAACAAATAAATCCTCTCTTTTCCAATACAGCAATGGCTTTAGTTCTATGTACAGGCATTTGTAGTTTTAAATTGTATATACACTGTAATAAGGCAGGACCTATACTAGTTATAACTATAAATATAATTCAATTTAAAGCTACGAATACCAGTGTTCTAAGTTTAGCTCTATTTTGGTGTGTTGGGATTAATTTTGACCAAACGGCCAGATCAAAAGAAAGCCCAGTCAACCAATACACAATTCAAAACATCAAAGTGTATTCATGAATCACTTAATTTATCACACCCGCTCGAGACTTGTATAGAATACCCACAAGAGTTTGATGATCTATCAACTAATATATATACATTGTAATAATCCATATAAAATGCCCCCTATACTATAAGAAAATCACAGCATATCCGGTATTTTATTTAAATCGTTATATATTCTTGTTGACTGAAATTCAAACACTCCTGTGGAATAGACACCTGCAACACAGTAAGCTAGAAAACAATTGTGATTTCTCAACACCATATTCAGTTTGTTCAGTTTGGTATGATGGAGATTATCTTTCTCCTGTTATTGTGCCCGTCCCTTCAAGATCCTGCATCGAGACCATATCCCGCTACCTTCATTATACATTTTAAAAGAATTCAATGCATCACACATAGAAAATTCCAGGTCCGCCCCTCGAGAATTAGATGATTGATGCCTATACGCATCGGTAATTGTCCAATCCTGTCCTGTCTCTTCCAAGATTTAACATCATTTTCTCTTTCCTGCCATATTGCAATCTTACTTTTGATAACTGAGGATACGATACAATTCAAAGAAATCATGATATACTATATTTTTATTGTTTATTATTGGTTTCTCCTTTAGTCACATGCGATCGAAATTGATTGTCACGCATGTATAAAGCCACATTCTTAGAACGCTGATTTTTGCCCTATTTCTTCGAGAGCCTCTGAGGCAGCCCCAGACCCCTCGTCCTATTCCTTTCAGTCCCGTGTCCCCTTAACACAAAATCCTGTAATTTCAGAAGCAATATTTGAATTTTTGTTTACCAAAATGCTGGCATACAAAATACTACATGTTCCTTAAAACTTCAGTTCACTAAAATATTCATAGTGTCTCAGAATGCACAATTTTGCAACTTTTCGGCCTCCAGAACGCTCGTCATAAGTAGGCCTAACATATATGGTTAAACTCTCTTTAGCGGATAGTCTCTTGAACAAATATTGATACATGTCCTACGACGTCCAAACTTGTAATTCATCGCCTCAAACATACCATATATATACTGTACAAGGTATGCCTGCTGGCCACGTGTACTGGTCGGGTATATACATGTATATGACCGCTGGCGGTCAACTTGACGGACAGTACAAGACTGACTGAAGATTAAGTACCTTGTACAAAATGTAGGTAAAGTAATTCCATCCAGTTAGGTTATTTAATCCCGAAGTTTTCAAATTCAGTTTGTAAGAATTGTTCAGGACAGAATCCGATTTTCCGACCACATGGATTTACGACGTACACATGCATATATACAAAATGTATACGCGTATCTACTAATTACGGAAAGTACGTAAAGTGATGTAAGTGATATAACAGGAAGACTTCCCGGGAAGGACAGTCGATTGATAGCTCCAGGGGCTTGACTCAATATAGGGTCCTAGCGTATACCAAAATGATGTACATGTATATATTAAGTGTTCAGTATTGATAATAAATTCAATATTTAGGAAATAATTTCACCCAAATATGCATGCGTTACACTTTCATGGATGAATTATATACTTGTAATATAACATTGTAACTAACGTGCTATCTGATAAGTTTAATATCTTTGAAAGCACTGTTTTGTTTTAAATTTCCACGATATTGAATTCAAATCCATTGTGACGTCATCATTTTTTTGGAAATTATTTGTTTCATCGGTGATTGACTGAATTTCTCCTGAGGCAAATCAAATACCACACTGCATTTTAAGTAGATTTTCTTTCAAGTAACAATTCACTAAACTTACAACTTGTTTTCATCTTAATTATTTTTTTATTTTTTTTTTGTTCCGGAATAATCTGAGTGTCATTTCCGTATTAGATTTTAATGCTGTTAAATTCTCACTGATGGTGAGTTTCCGGCGGCAAAAATACGACCTCCTCAGGTAAATTTATGGCATTACTCTTTTTATTAGTTTAGATATAGAACTACCTTAAAGTATATAAATTACATTGCTAATCAAATGATTAATTATAATAATATATCTCAGCAAATACATTTTATAATTATATTTTGCGTAGATTTGCCTAGATGGATATTTTGTGGGACGAACATAAACCGGAAGTAACCAGCACAGGGGCGTGTCTAGTTTTATATTTAAAAAAAAAATAGCCAGAAATAATATATATATATAGGTATTTCTGGTTATTTTTTAAATATATAACTAGACATGCCCCTGTGAAACCAGACTAACATAAGGCCTATGTCCTGTCATTGTAGCAAGGAAATGAAAACAAGAATACGTTGTTGGGGAATGCAATCTACAATGTATACATTACCCAGATTATGTCGATTGCTGAATTTTGTTTGCTAATTAGGCCCTATATGTGCTGTAGATTAACTCTGGATAACCTCATATGTTAAATGCGATAGATCGGTGCTTACATATATAACGTTATACTAGTGACCATCAAACTTCAAACAACTATATGCTTGATCTAGGCCGTCCGTAATAGCCTAACATGTGAAACAAGAAGGGAGACACTTTTTGTCGCGTGACCCGCCAGGAATCGAACCCCGGTTTATAATATCCGGCTCTACCAACTGAGCCAAAGAAGCATGCTCTGTCAGCTGAGTGACCATGTTCAATGCACTCTGTATTTGTAAGCCACACTGATCCGTTCATTTCATACTTTGGCTTTAAACACATTTGATTCAAGGATTTACACAATAACCATTGTTGTTACTGGCTAAATGTCTATTACTCAACCACCAAGATAAACGAACATTGTTGATAAAAGACATTTGAATCAAAACTCAACTTCTTTACTTCTTTGTTATAACCGTATTCAGCGGAGTATTTTAACATCTTGGTATATAAAGGGATTTAAGTCCACATTTTAAAGTTTCGGGGTTTTATGTGTATATCAGTACACGTGTACGTGTATATCAAGTACACGTGTGTTACTTGTACAGTTGAAAAGTTTTGAAGCTTGATACTGAAGTTAAAACCTATGTGTTTCCCGTTACATGTTTGAAAAAAAAGTACATTGTATAGAAAAAGCTCACACATATATAGCCGACATAAAATTAGTACAATGTTTTATCTTGACACTGCGTCACTGAAATACAAACATCAATTTCAATTTCAATTTCAATTTCTTTATTAACTGTGGGCCATATTGCCCATTAGCACATGTTATAATATACAAAGTCGTAATATACGTGAACAGCAATATAAATTACAAAGTGGAGAACGAGTTCAGAGTTTGTACATATAGCCAGGATCTTATTGGCTTCGAAAATAAGATTTGCATGATACAATTCACTGACATAAGTTATATTAAATATAAAAGTCTATACTTAGTCAAATCATGTACTATTGGTTACATATAATATTGATATAATAACAGGATGGACAAAACAGTATGGTCGATATATGTAACAGAAAATATGCAATTATTGTTGTTTTGTCTGAAGTGGAGATGTAGTCTGTATATGTCAACGTTTACATTTTGGCAAAACTAGTTCTTTCCCCCGTAGGATATAAAATCTTCAACTTTCTAATTAAATACGTCTACAACTAAATGATTCATACATGCACTGCAATAACTAGTACTCGGCGCCATGTCAGGAATCAAGCTTGTATTCTTGGTTTATCGATAGAATATCAAAATAATGGTATTAACAAATTAGCACACACCGATCGGATACCAAAGTTTGTGTAGAAGTGTCTGTCCGTTGACTATTGAAAATAATTCAATGGTATTTTTCTGTTGCCGATAAACTAATCAACCCTACTTTTATGTAAGACTTTTTAGGCGTGAAATTATTTGCGGAATTCAGTTTAAATATTGACTGAATTGTTGTTACAGATAACCATTACAGTAAATACGATACATTTTAGTTTATGAGATATATATAGAAATTATAATGCGTGAAGTCAGTTTCAACCCGTATTTGTATTACTTTTACGTGATGATGATGATGATGATGATGCTCGTACAACAGACTTTATCACTAGAATCCCTTGTCATATTAAGATTTAACTGTAATACGTTAGCGAACCACTGGCTGTACTCGTGTCAGTTTCGATAGAGACCTGAGGCGCACGGACACGGGTCACGGGTATAGTGGACACGGGTCACGGGTAGTGGACGCGGGTCACGGGTAGGCAGTACATGTACATATACGTTTACGTACAAAGTCACACTACAATGTATACTTAATCCTCAATATACGCGTAGGTTAGTATTTAAAGCTTTAGCATACACTTTTGGACTGTAAGAAACAAGGATATGTGATTCTTTATAGGTGAAAGTTATTGGATGTAGTGGATAACGGTAGTGTCTTTCTGTGGAACAACTAAATTTGCTTGGTACATGTAAGTAATGATACAATTTAATTTAATATCTTTAATGCAATGACATATCTCGTCGATATTCAGCATTACAGCGTTTTAACATTCATTTACTGTTCTAAAATTATATTTGTGTAATAACATTGACTTTCTTAAAAATACAAAAATACAAAGAAAAAGTAGAGAAATAACGACAAGGACAGGAAATGACAAGATAAGCTGAAGAACGACAGTAGATATTTGAGTCAGATTTTTTTTCACCAATTTTCATTTTTATCGCAGTTCGAAATACATATTCACGTTGTATGTACCACTTAAAACGTTAAATGAACCCTGATTTGATTATATTCTGCACCTGTATGTGGTATAAAGGGAACCAAAGTTTGTCGGATTCGACGGTTATATAATTGAGTGCCTGTATGATACCCCACCAAGGACACATTTAAATACATGTAACAATAGTTTATATATACACATCGGTGGAACGATACCGTCTAATAGTTGTAGGGAATAACCTCGATCTGATTAATTCTTATTTAAAAATACCGTGTAGATCTGGGTGTAGTGTGACCAGAAACTTGTATATCAGATATACAAGTCTCTGGTGTGACATAGAATCTGTATGTACAATGTATTTACTCAATATGTTTATTCTTAGTTGTGCATGTATAAATAATTCAAAGCGACTTCCTGTTGGGATTCTGATCTTCTGGTAATAATGTCAGATATTTTACCGATGCAAATATACTGTTTCTATAGACGGGCAGCTGGGGAAACCGACTATAATGTAGATATCTATAATGTGACCAATTATATTGGGCGGAAATTAGGCGATAATGTTATTATAATCAAGATAGGTCTACTTTGGGAACACAATGCGAAACAGTATTGATCTAAACAATACAGGAATTGATAGCTTAACAACGGGGGAAAAATCCGCTAATGACAGTCAATAAATAGCAATGATAGTAGTTAAGAGATGTTGACGGCCGTTTACAAATTGCAGGTAAGTACACGTGTTGTCTATAGAGATCGATAACTATGGATCCATGTCTAGATACATTGTATATTGTAGAAGATCTAAGTGCCCTCTTGTCCTACATGTATATATATATATATATATATATATATATATAGTGTCTGCGATTAGTATTCAGAATTATATCTTGAAATAAATGATGACACTCTATGAACAATATAATACAGATGAACACAAAGACAATAGAAATATTAAAATGAGAATAAAACGTGTTTCGGAAGGGTAACCATCTTTGTTTGGGTAAAAACTGGATACATATTAAAGGGATATGGAATTTATTTCGCAATGAGATGCTGATAAACGTAATTCAAAAACTTATATTCGTAAACCTATATCTCTGCATATCATATGCAGCAGGTTTGACTTAAAAGGAATAAGATTGACTTTCTCTTAATAGGATCAAGGACTGTATGTATTCTCATAGAAAATCAATTACATATTGAATTTTGTTGGAATTGTTCCTAACTTAGCCCGTGTCCTAATGGGACCGCCATGTAGAACATAAAACGATTCTCCAATCCCTGTGTCGTACATTTTCTTTATCAACACGCGTCTCTCTTTAATCACTGAACCGAATCATCAGAGTGCTTTAATTGAATCAGATATAATCTATTTTGGCGCTCTGGAATATTTGGGTTTGGTGTATTGTCGCTGTGGTATATTCTGGTGTAATGTGTTGACGATCTGGTATATTTTGGTGTGATATTTTGACACTGGTATATGTTGTCGCTGTTGTATATTTTGGTGTGATGTGTTGACACTGTGGTATATTTTGGTACATGTATGATGTGTTGACACTGTGGTATGTTTTGGTGTGATGTGTTGACGCTGTGGTATATTTTGGTGTGATGTGTTGGCGCTGTGGTATATTTTGGTGTGATGTGTTGGCGCTGTGGTATATTTCGGTGTGATGTACTGTGGTACATTTTGGTACATGTGTGATGTGTTGACACTGTGGTATATTTTGTTGTGATGTGTTGACACTGTGGTATATTTTGGTGTGATGTGTTGACACTGGTATATTTTGGTGTGATGTGTTGACACTGTGGTATATTTTGGTGTGATGTGTTGACACTGTGGTATATTTTGGTGTGATGTGTTGACGCTGTGGTATATTTTGATGTGATGTGATGTACTGTGGTATATTTTGGTATGAGTGATGTTGACATGGTAATTTTGGTAGTGATGATGTGACACTGTGGATATTTTGGTGTGATGTGTTGACACTGTGGTATATTGTGGAATGTGTTCCGCTGTGGTATATTTTGATGTGATGTGATGTACTGTGGTATATTTTGGTATGATGTGTTGGCGCTGTGGTATATTTTGGTGTGATGTGTTGACACTGGTATATTTTGGTGTGATGTGTTGACACTGTGGTATATTTTGGTGTGATGTGTTGACACTGTGGTATATTTTGGTATGATGTGATGTACTGTGGTATATTTTGGTATGATGTGATGTACTGTGGTATATTTTGGTGTGATGTGTTGACGCTGTGGTATATTTTGGTGTGATGTGTTGACGCTGTGGTATATTTTGGTGTGATGTGATGTACTGTGGTATATTTTGGTGTGATGTGTTGACGCTGTGGTATATTTTGTTGTGATGTGATGTACTGTGGTATATTTTGGTATGATGTGTAGACGCTGTGGTATATTTTGGTGTGATGTGATGTTGACGTGGTATATTTTTAGTCCGATATGTTCACTCCGTGGTATATTTTGGCCTGGTCTGTTGACGCTGTTGAATACATGTAGTTCTGTCTTTGACTCCAGCCGAGTAGATTTTATGTTGTAATTTGAGATAAAACAAAACATTGCATATCTCATATTTTCAGAACACTTTATACTCGATTATATAGACACACAAGATGATGGAACTGGCGTATGGGAAATGTTCCTTCAAGCTGCACCCTGTCTCAGCCTTTCTCTTTCTTATACTTTGTACGGGTTTACTGCTTCTTTATGAGGTAAGAAAAAACAAACTCTGTAATTGTCACTTGATGATTATACACCGATCGAAAGCGTTATTGTGACAGATGTTCTGTCTTATGATATTTGTACATGCACGTGCTTCTTGTGATGTGTGCACATTTTGGTGTCGCTATAGGTATATGTGATGTGTGCACATGCGCGTGTTGCTAACTTTTCATTTGTGTACATGCGGGTAATTCTATAGACGTGATCGTTGTATATATGAACATACGTAGATGATACTATCTTTTACTTAAGATGCTAAGTTGTACGTACAAAATGACTATTTATCATACTGGCCGTATACACCGCCGTCCTTTTGAACTATTTCTTGTATCGTTTGTATTATTCTGTTCATGAGGTCTTGCTACTCCTATAACGGATACTTGATCTTTGGTAATAAACCATTTATCAATGTAGGCCTACATAGTAAGCATAGCCCATGTTAAGGTTAAACAACCATTTGTTGCATCATATATGTTTCACCCCGTGAAGATATTAGATAGTATCATCAGCGAATACCATTATTGTTCACGAGCTGTGGCGTCTGTTTGGTTGTTTTTGCACTGTTTAATAAAGATTGGCTTTTCGTGTTTGTATTAAAGTAACGCCAGCTGGAGCATCAGTCTTACCTTACATAATTGTTACTTATAGGAGGGGTATCAAACAGATAGAGTGACAAAGACTCTTAACTATATCCCAAGCCTTTCTGATAAAACCATTAATTCAAATTCTAACGGAAATCAGGGTTCAGAGGTAGTTACCATGCAGACAAGGAAGACGACGTCAATGAAAAACCACACTGCCGTAAAATCACTAATGAAGTCCACTCAAAAACCGCTCATCATGTCTTCGAAACCAGCGAAACCCATCGCCAATACATTAGTAAGTACACATGTAACACCTTCATAAGTCTTCAGGTAAGTTATCTATAATTCTAGTCCAGATCCTTTTCTCCCCACAATTGTACAAGTATTGTTCTTATTGTACTACCCTACTATATAGGAATGCTTAGTTGCTTTGACTGTTTTCAAATGTTGTCTGTCTTTCGCTTAATATGTTATTGCTTTCGCATGCTTGCATGATATACCTATTGCCCTGTATTGCACTTTTGTGGGTTATCTGTCTTTTCTTCAAATCGTCCTAACTTTCGCTTGACTATGGGTGAGGATTGTAGGTTAGACCGTCAGGTCCTTAAAAGGAAGGTTGTTGGCGTGAACGAGGTTGTGAAAGCTTTTTGACAATATTAGACGGCCTGGCTGTGGGATATCATACCTGACTTTGGAAGTACAGTATAATAAATTAATTTCGTTTCCTAAGGTATTAAAGCACTTATATATGTACAGCTCTATACATTTAATCTACTATTTCTGTACTGTACTTTCAACTTGAAATAATCTGTACTTAACCCATTGGAACATTTTCTTGAGCTCTATTGTTTGTATATAAATAGTTCTGAAACGGCAAATATAGTTCTCATTGTTATCATCAAGCGCTATAATACCTGCATGGTACATGAAATTGTAGTCATTATATGTACTTGTAGTTCCTACTCATAAGCAGTGTATAATTGAGAAAACAATAGCTGTACAGCATTAACAAAATAAACCGTTTTTAATCATAAATATTACATTGATGCTGTTTAATTGAGCCAGATTAAAGAATACATCTTAACTTATTTTCCAAACCGTCAAAAACATTGATTGAAATGTAAAAGAATACGATGTCAGATATACCCGGGTACTTTTTATGGATACAGATATCCTGTGAAGTTACTTATAGTTATACGATTCATTTGTGATGGAATATTTTCAAAAAGGAAAGTTAAAAAGAATTCAAGAAGTCCAATTCGAATATATGTAGAATAACTAATAAGTCTTAATCTTGCAGACTTTTATTTTCTTTCGGAGATTCGTCAGTGATACTAGACACATAAATTTGGGAAATCAAGGACGCGTTTACTCAAAATTTACCCGATATTGGTACAGAAGATATACATAATAAGCAAATTTGGATATTGTATCTATTTTTACTTTATTCATATTCCTATTTATCAGAAAGTAAGTCCCCAGATTCATGAATGTTTGACCACAAAGGCACCGCCAGATGGCAATTATCTCCGTGATGCTCTACTACTTGGGAGACTGCCGACTAAGGCCGAAATGTGTGTCATGTCGGTGTCCCATCTAGACACCTTACTACAAGCGTAAGTTTGGATATATTGTAAGATACATACATACATAATAAGGAAAACAAACTATATTATTTGTCAGCAATATGTATAATACAATGAAGGGACAAATTTCCTTTGTGTGTGTGGGAGGGGGGAGGGGGCGGCGGTGGGGGATTTCTGTGTGTCCATGCATGGGTAGTACATATAACTGTAAGGGGTGGGGGGTGGGGGGGTGGGGGGGGGGGGGGGGGGGGCAATTTCTTATTCCTCTTTGTTCACGAGTACAACACATTACTGTAAGGGAGCTACGTCCTCTGTGTAAGGGTAACTGTAGGGGAGATAAATCCTCTGTGTATGGGTAATACACATTACTGTAAGGGAGATAAATCCTCTGTGTATGGGTAGTACACATCCCTGTAAGGGAGATAAATCCTCTATGTATGGGTAGTACACATCCCTGTAAGGGAGATAAATCCTCTGTGTAACGGTAGTACACATCACTGTAAGGGAGATAAATCCTCGGTGTAAGGGTAGTACACATCCCTGTAAGGGAGATAAATCCTCTATGTATGGGTAGTACACATTACTGTAAGGGAGATAAATCCTCTATGTATGGGTAGTACACATTACTGTAAGGGAGATAAATCCTCTATGTATGGGTAGTACACATCACTGTAAGGGAGATAAATCCTCGGTGTAACGGTAGTACACATCACTGTAAGGGAGATAAATCCTCTGTGTTAAGGTAGTACACATTACTGTAAGGGAGATAAATCCTCTGTGTATGGGTAGTACATATTACTGTAAGGGAGATAAATCCTCTGTGTTAAGGGTAGTGCACATTATTGTAAGGGAAAAATCCTCTGTGTAAGGGTAATACACATCCCTGTAAGGGAGATAGATCCTATGTGTATGGGTAGTACACATCCCTGTAAGGGAGATAAATCCTCTGCTTATTACAATACATCAACGGCGATTAGTACTTTATGAGTCTTAAATGAAGGGAGGTAATATTTTTGCTCTTCTACAGTTACCTTATGTGCAGCAATTTGGGCGTTTCATACACGTTATATCATAAATCAATTTAAGTAATGTACATGTTATATGATATGTTCTTTAAAGGACACTTTTGATTTTGATTTTCCAATGTTTATTTAAATTACATTCAAACTATCCGCTCTTGGATATTCACCATCCGACAGACGATCATTCTATAAACAGTTTTTTGTGAAGTAATACTTAGGATTACAACAATTGAAATGTATCCTTAGCTAACATATGATCAAATTGTTCTGTTAACAGGTATATGAATACTGTCCAGATATTGTGTGGTAGTAGTATGGTGAGAATGGGAGCTAGGAAAGACGGCGGCTGGGATGTCTGTCCAAACGATCGCTATTTACAGAAGGACAACTGCCTAGTCTACTCGTTTGGGTAGGAGATTATATTAACTTATAATCCAATGTACTGCATTGTAATGTAGATATCTGTAATTGGAATTTATCGGTATGATTTATTGACCAATTACTGTAAATATCTGTAACGGGACTGGAATATTCATCGGTGTCATTGATAGACATATCACAATGGGTTGTACGCCGTCCGTAACATTAGACGATTGGAATGACCAGGTCGAATTGTCTCACGTGTCAAAATACAGCACATGGAGATCTAGATTTATAATGTAGGTGTATTCGATGATGAAGTTTTCCTTTGCATGTTATTTTTCAGTTTTCCTTATCTTTATTTCTGTACTATTTGCTCCAGTTGCATTAATTTTGAATTTTGCTGTGTTTAAACTTGGTCATTCATACATTTATCTATTATTTATCTTATATAGAAATTGCTGCAAAATAAAAGAATTGCCTTTTATATTACTCGAAAGGTATATTGTATTTATTATAGAATAAATAACGACTTCAGCTTTGATGATGAAATAGCTCGGGACTATGGATGTAAAGTACACTCATTTGACCCAAGGTAAAGTATAAGAACTCTTGACGTCCGTAAAGCATAACCGGTGTCATTAATTGATCCTAACGGAAACATTTCGTATTGTTTAAATTTGTGTAACTGGTGTGGCTTCAAGACATATATTCACCAATAGGTCTGTAATATTTATGGGTTTTTTTTTCATTATAAGATACAACTAATTATTATATATTCACCGATACTTCAGCTCTGTAATAGAATTTATTTTTAGTATAAAACGCAACTAGCGGAATGCTATTAAATAGTGACAAATAGTTCAGTTCTGTAATAGAATATATATGTTTTCTGTTTTCAATATAAGAATGCAACTAGCCGAATTCTACAGTTACCAATTGTTTACTTCTGTAATAGAATAAGATACAAACTAGTGATATGCTATTTTATCAGCTGTGAAACAAGTCGTGTATTAGGATGTATAATATCTATAAAATGAAAATGGAAATTAAAGTACATCTGTCTGTTGTTTTGTAACAAGTTAAATTTTCCGCCACTTTTAGATAAAAGAACGAAATCATAATGAACATAATTATACTTTTTCATGTAACGCCCTGGACAGTGACTACGATCTGACATTAATACAACAAAACATCAAGTATTAATAATGGGTGAACATTTATCATTGGTTATGTCGTTCTGATAAATAATATCTATAGATTTGACTTACACAGAATGTAATATACATTGTCATTGTCAAAAGAAAGCCCTTTAAACTATTCCGAGTATCCAATTATAGGAGAGAACAATTAAGATAGAGACAATGGTACTTTGGTTATTATATCTAGGAAAAACACACCAAGTCGACAATGCCTTACATGTATATAATCATCGAAAAACTGTAGTATAAGCAACTGCAACTTTGCAGTATATTTGATGTGATATTGCAGTATGCGGAAAAAAGACCACATCCGGAGCCAGAAACCGTTCGTGTCTTTTCATGCTACGGGTCTTTCCAACTTTATCGGTACAACTGCGGACAGGAATCGTTGGAAGATGAAGACATTATCTGCGATTCGACAAGAACTAGGCCATACACAGGTATGTAAAGACAGCTCGAAAACTAGAATTATACTGAAAAGACTTGACTAGTTATTCTATCTTGAATGGTTTTTTTTTTTTGGAACATGTAATGATTATTAGAGCCTGCCAAATACAATAAATTACATTAGTTGGAACATTCCTTATTTTGCAATTTTTATTTAAATCCTAGCGTTACGCTCGATCATGATACTCTAAGAGAAAGTTATTTATATGGCATCAGATACGAATAAACATTTATGCATATTTGGTTGACGTTACCCACTAGTTTTGCTTGAAGTTACCATATCTTAGGTTTACCATTGGGCGCTACAGCGTCATTATTAAGTATTACTACTGTCTTTCTGTTAGTCGGGGCTGTAGCCTATTTGACGTAATTGTGGTTTTGTTTTGACTATACCGTATTTCATTCGGACGGTTAGGAAGCCACATTTGACTTACTTTTGAAGTACTATCACTATGATTTTTCTCAATAAATGTCCCGTTATTTATGAGACGCATAACAAAGGTAATGAATTAAGAAACTGTCATGCATACCAGTAATAAGTATAAGTATAACTTATTTCTACTACATTGTATTTTTAACATTTTCCTTTCCTTTTCCTTTTTTCCCCTACTATTGGTACAGGTGATGCCAGATGTATTGAAGATGGATATAGAATTTTCGGAATGGAACGCGTTACCGGAGATATTACACAACACGCCTGTCAACGACCTACCGAAACAGCTTATTGCAGAATTCCACTACTTTGTGTTCAAAACGGACCTCAAAACGCACTGGCTCAAAGTGCTGTTTACATTCAAAGATTTGTACGATGTAGGCTATCGAATAGCATGGATTTCCAGAAATATTGATGTCAATTGCATTAAAAAGTCAAAGTCGACAGGCAAAATGTATTATTTGTGCCACGAAGTGACATTTCTTAAAGAAATACCTCCTGCCGCTAGAAAATCTATTTAAAATGTAAGTCATTGTAAGAGTTTTGTGTAACGTGTTCTGCCAATACTGTCGATTTTCAAGGTTATAAGTATTGGTATTATCATGATAATTGTAAAATCATGAAATATAGATACCATATAATTACAATCAACAGAGAAACTGCGTCCCTTTTCATAACTATTATGAACAAGTATATCATTTGGAGTTCATAGTTACCTTTACAGTGTTTCGTTCGTCTTGTTTATTAGTATTGTATGCATTATCATTTGTTAGACACTAAACAACATCAAAACCAAATAATGTCTGCCTATGTACACCGCTTTCACAATCTGGAACAATTCAGCTCTGGCAGATTAGTATTTCTATAACTTACAAGTTAAATATCGAAATGGTACTACCTGGTCCCCAGATTCATATGTATTCCTCAACTGAAGGGCATCGCTAACTCAAAATTTCCCATAGGAAAGCATAAAAAAATCACGGGGAATTTCTTTACAACTTTTCTTAAATTCCTATGGACAATTCTAAATTAGAAACTGTCCAACTTTAAGTTAAAGAAAGTAGATGATATCGGGGTCAGTGTGTAGTATGTTTTCACGCTACGTGGAACATGTCCCTAACCTGTCTGTATTCAGGACCATTTGGTCTTAACCTCTACAGTTGGCGCGTTTGAATGCTTTAACAATGGAAGCTAGTGGTATAGATTTAAAATATACACTCTCTTTAATAAAATCTCATAACAGTATTAAAATAATTGATGATGTTTCATTAAGTTTCCTGAACGTTGGGCTAAGTGACACATTAAAGGATATTAGAAATAAGATATACATGTAACTGGATAGCAATATTTATCATAATGTGAGGGGTAATCCCATTCTATTCTTGTTGTTGACTTCCATTTCACCGAAATGTATGACATATTTTATATCAAAGAATATTCCGTTTGTGCCCATTATCTAAATACAGAACGATATAGATTCAAGCGAAAATAGATTTTGAAAATTTTGAACTTTTATAGAAACTTTCTACCAAAATAGGTAGGTGTTATTGAGCATGACATACATATAACAACTGCTGAATAATAGTCAGTTTCCGCGCTAACAGCTTATACATATTTCTTGCACTGCCCTACCACTCACTCGTTTACACCTCAAGAAATAATAACCATAATATTTTTGTTAAGATTTGTAATACATTGTAATACGTCCATACATTCATTAGTGACATTTCACTTGAAGTCATATCCGTACACCCATTGATATTTTGAAGAAAAAATACACCAATGACATGAAAGAGGTCAATTCATCCTCAGAATAGCGTTCCTATTGTGGAAGAAACAGGTCACACAAACTCATCATTGTTGCAAATGGTATTTCTGTATTGTTAGTTATTGAAATATCATATGTAACAACTCTGGTTGTGTAACGTCTATATATTTTATCGGTAAAGAGGAAGCCTCTTCCTACATTATGCTATTAAAGGTAATCGTATTTGAATTACTACAAAAGTCACTGATCAAAATTCATCAAATAATCTTTGGACTAGGGGGTCTTTGCTGTAGCTAGCAAATATGTTTATTGATGCTATACTTGCTCAAATGTTTATATTTACCTTTTTTGTCTTGTCAAATTAAATGCAATAAATGATACAGATGATATTCACTTTTACTAATATATGATTCTCATTTGTTATTATTGTTTTTTATTATTTACCTTCAAACAAACACTATAATGTCATTGCAGGACGCCTTGTGCAAGAATGGGAACTTAATGACTGCGGGAATAGTGCAATTTTACCGATATATGCTGCATGTACATTGAGTTATATCCCTTCCAAGGGTTCAGTTTGACGTTATCATTACATTTTATTAATTAGTAATAACTATATTTGTTGTGTCTTAAGTCAATGCTGTGTGAAAAAATAAACGTATACACATCATTACATTTTGTTAATTAGTAATAACTATATTTATTGTGTCTTAAGTCAATGCTGTGTTGAAAAATAAACGTATACACATACATGTACACATTTACTCCTATTATGTACCGAGTACATGTATACACAGTCAAATACTTTGTTTTCCATTCAGTTAGCAGATCCATATGTTTCGACATATTTTTACTGAAATTGGAATTCCCACAGCAACTTTGACAGTTTATTTATGTGTACGGGAAGTATGTAAATGTGTGGTATGTCTATATGGATGTCTATATCCATACAACCATTAAAATAACTGTCATCATTTCAGGAATACTTCCTGTTTGATGAGTTCCTTCATTTTGTAAACGGACAAATCCGCGTAGATGTTAGTATTTCTCATAGATGAGTGTGCATCGTGATCAATATCATCTGGTCACTTCAACCCAAAACATGGAAAATTCTACCAAAGTGCTGGAAGATGACGCTCTCCTTGATCAATGGAACTCAGAGTTCGTGGACGTGCTGTGGTCCGATACCCTTCTCCTGGTGATGTACATCTTGATTGGCGTAGTGGGTAACTCACTCGTTGTTATTGTGTACACTCTACGTTTCCGGGACAAAAGCGAAGATCGATTCTTTATTCCATACCTTGCTGTTATTGACCTGATAGCATGTTTGGTGTGCTCGTCTTTCGGTATTATTGTAAACAAGTATGCTGTAACGTTTACCAACGACCCGGCGTGTAAGGCGTTCTGTTTGCTGAGTTTAATAGTAACAGGATGTTCGGCACTCATATTGCTAGTAATAGCGGTTCATCGATATCAGAAAATATGTCGACCATTTTCAGCGCAGATGTCCCTCCGAAGAAAGAAACTGAATTTAATCGGCTGCATATCTGTATCACTTCTTGTGTCACTTCCATCGCTGGCTTTCTATGGGACATCCCCTGTTATACACCCAGAATACAACATCACAGGAACGCGTTGCGCTAACATTCGTGGACCGTGGACGAAAGGTGTAGCTATAGCCTACAAGGCTGTGATACTGCTCATGTGCCTGGGTGTACTGATAAGTTTGATAGTGATTTACTGTTTGATAGGAAAGGCCGTCTTTAAAAGGATTACATTGAATAAAAACAGACACATCCATACATCAGATCCAACCGCAATGTCCTCCGCGACATCATCAGATACTGTAACAACCATCGTGGAATCTGTCTCTGAAGATGGGCGAAAACTCGCTCGAAAGTCAATTCCAAATACAAATAGGAAGAACATCTCTGGATATCGACTGTCGGTGATGTTTATGATTATCACCGCAGTTTTTGTTCTCTGCTACATTCCTAAGATAGCCATGATGATGTTTGAGTCTAAAATTGAGCGGTTCTGGTTGACTCTGGATATCTCCAGTTATGGCGCATATCGGTTTTTATATACTATGTATATAATAAATAGCATCGTGAATCCTGTCATATATGGATTCTTTGATAGAAAATTCCGACAGGAACTGTTATCACTCTGTTGCTGTTTTAAAGTATCATAATGTTTAATGAAGTTGAAATGGATGGATGGGAGTAAAAAGAAAAGATTTATTTTATATACTTTTTGATGGCTGTTGTTGTATACTATTGCGTTCGTTATGTTGACTAGTGTGTATACTGTTTATATGTTTAATATTTATATCATTCTTCATCTATTCATCAGTCTTTTGATTCGTATATATTTGCAAACATTATTGCTATTTGTTTATTTCTGTACTTGATTTTTGTCCGGATTTCAAACATTTTCCAAATAAATAACATGTTCTACATGCATTACAACTTTAAAATATCAATGGTGTGATTTGTTATCACATAGTGTATAATCATATTAATACGTATACAAATGACATTTTACAAAAAAAGAAATTATCGAATTTGAAACACAAGATTAACAATACCAATCAGCAGGTGTAGCATATTACAACATTCGACATTCCATAGACATCGCATTCATCATTTGGTAAATAAAAAATAATAATTGTACTTTTAAGGTGGTCATCATACATTTTTGTTCGTATTTTGCCGAGGCTTGGTCAATTTTGAGGAAGAATTATGATACCTTTATTGTTTCGATGCTCCCTGTTGTGATTATAAATAGAGCAATGCTGTTGTTTTGTTTATTTAAAAAAAAATGAAACAAAGATCATGATTCACTTATGATTCTAATTGTGCCAAACAGGTTTTTCTTATCTTTAAGACATCACATCTCAGATGTCAAGTTGCATTGTAAGATAATTACAAATCAAAACAATTTGCTCCTGGTCTGTATATATACAGATTAAGATATGAATTTCCTGTCGTAGTTGTACTGTGATGAATATTTATAATATGTGTACAATTCGCATCCATGTATGTAAATACATTGCAATCCAGGTATTCATATCATCTTATAGACGACTTCCGCAATGATCATGTCAGGATATCGGGCCGACAATCTCTGCGCCATAGAAACGTTTTTTTTTAAAGAACGCCGATGTGGCGCATCGGTAAAAGCTGCGGGTATTTCTGGCTAGGCGAGTGGGTGCCGTAGATCAAGAGTTCGCACGATCTACCGCACCAAATCGCATAGCAAGAAACACCTGCAGCTTATACCGCTTCGCAACAACCTCGTTAGAGGAGCGCATTTGTAAAGGTGCGGGTATTTCTGATTTGGTGCCGTAGATCGTGAGTTCGAGGCCCGGTCAGGGCACGAGTCATAAAGTTGTCCTCCTTGTTAGTTGTGCTACTATGTTGTATATCTGATTATCAGCACATTGCATCATATTCATATGTGTTCGTGATCCGAAGTTGGTGACTATTGTATAAAATATCAAACTGCCTAGTAAGTTGGGTTTTTTTTTTTTTAAACTGCGTCATATTAACAATTCAACCTTACTACTATATCAGCGGGTAACACTTACTTAGAAGTACAAATTGGTGCTTAAACTCTGTAGCAATATTAAACATAACCGAACTTATACCATAAATATTGCGGAAACTGACAATCTAGATACTTGACTGGATATTCCGATACAGGGGTAAATCAATATAAAAATAGAAACGTTACACACATTCTGGCAAACAAAAACGTCAATTTCTTGGAACGTCATCAATACCAATTCAAATATCAAATGAATAAGCCGGAAGGTGATACACTAAGTCCAAAAATGTTAATGTCCACTATATATATATACAGTGTGTACCAGGAAATTAAATATTCATTAAGTGACTTACGCCTACGTGTTAAAGTTCAAAGAACAAAAAATAAATCACAATATCACCACCCCAAACAACATCGTCCATGCAGACAGCACAATATATCACATCGGCAATACAGACAACATGACATACCATATCGTCAATACAGACAACACAGCATACCATATCGTCAATACAGACAACACAACATACAATATTGTCAATACAGACAACACGACATACCATATCGTCAATACAGACAACACAACATACCATATCGTCAATACCGAACAATACAACATACAATATCGTCAATACAGACAACAAAACATACCACATTGCCAATACAGACAATACAACGTACCATATCGTCAATACAGACATCACAACGTACCATATCGTCAATACAGACAACACAACATACCATATCGTCAATACAGACAATACAACATACCATATCGTCAATACAGACAACACAACATACCATATCGTCAATACAGACAACACAACATACCATATCGTCAATACAGACAACACGACATACCATATCGTCAATACAGACAACACGACATACCATATCGTCAATACAGACAACACGACATACTATATCGTCAATACAGACAACACAACATACCATATCGTCAATACAGACAACACGACATACCATATCGTCAATACAGACAACACGACATACCACATTGTCAATACAGACAATACAACGTACCATATCGTCAATACAGACATCACAACGTACCATATCGTCAATACAGACAACACAATATACCATATCGTCAATACAGACAACACAATATACCATATCGTCAATATAGACAACAAAACATACCATATCGTCAATACAGACAACACAACATACCATATCGTCAATACAGACAATACAGCATACCATATCGTCAATACAGACAACACAACATACCACATCGTCAATACAGACAACACAATATACCACATCCACAACGTCAATACAGAACAACACACCATACAATATCGTCAATACAGACAACACAACATACAATATCGTCAATACAGACAACACGACATACCATATCGTCAATACAGAACAATACAACATACAATATCGTCAATACAGACAACACAACATGCCATTTCGTCATTACAGAACAAGTTACTAAATTTTCAACCCAAGACTCTCGATACCACCACCGTGGGATTTTATTTGGGCACCATTGTGAAAGACCATGAAACAACACATTCCTGCCGAGTGTCTCGACAGAAATCGAACTCGGGTCTCCAGTGTGATCAGCCACGATTCTACCTCCTGAGTCAAAGAAGCAAGCTCCACCAGCCGAGTGAGAGACCGTATTTAACACTATACATAAGCCAAACCGACCCGTTCGTCTTATATTACATTAGCAACTTTTTTTTTTTCTTTTTCTTTTTTTTTTCATAAGAAAAACAAAAAAAGGTCAGTTTAATCCCGCTGATAAGAAAAACGAGCAATATTTAAAGGTGCTACACCTCCGACAAAAAGTTGCTTTTATCAATTAAAAACACTAATACATGTCGATTTATGTGTATTTTTATTCAGCAATTTAAGATACACACCTTACACTATTACCACCTCTGAAATTATCATCTTCTTATATAACTTCAAAATTACGAAAAACAAAAACAAAAATAAAATAATTATCATTTGCGTCCCGAAGAAATTTTATTTTGGCTCTGCCTCGAATGAAATACTTAGTGTACATGCGCCAAAACAGAAACAAGTAATGGCGAGCGAACTAAGAAGTGAGAAACGTCACAAGTGTTAACATCTCCAGAAAAGAAGCAAGTAAGCTTAAATTAAATTATGAAACGAATAAAGGGAAGGATTTCAATCGGAGACTGCATACTCAGGTGTAATTATGTAAAAGAAACGACAATGTAAAAACTGTAAGTATATGATGCGATTGAACCAATGGTTAAGAGTTCTTTCGTAATATGTATTGATTGCAGATTGAATATTGATACATCACATCTGTATCAATCCAACGAAATGGGGCTGAAGGTTAGGGGGTAACGTTAAGAAAGCTTTTCAGTTCGTAGGTGGCAGCATGCAGAGGCTAATGGTTTTTCCGACTAATAACATTTATATTATTTCCTCCCCTCCCTCCCTAGCCAATTCCTAATCAGGGAGAATGGGGAGACATATTTTTTTCTTATTCATTTCTCATCTTACACACTACAACAGATAGAATATCTGTTTGTTTCCATTTGTAAGCCATTCACATTGATGTCCTTATGACAGGTTGCTTAATAAAAACATATTTTCTGACAGACAAACTGAAAACGGAAACATTCAATTAATGTAGGTTAATAAACGTCCGGAAAGGATTTATCATCGCCCTCATGGCCTTATTTGGATGTTTCCTACTTTCTTGTGAAATATCATGATCATCAGAAGTTTCCTAAAATTGTTTTCTCTATTTCTCATTTGAAAGCAGATAATGTTTGACTAGATCTAGAATTTTAATGTAAGTGTAGCCGATGTCCAGTTTCGTGTTATATTGCACACGTGATATGTTTACAGAATAAAAGCTTTGATGACGAAATAGCTCTAGAGTATTGAGGTAAATCATAAAGACCCCGTGACTGAATTAAGCTTATTCAGTGTCGAAGATCGATATTTTGATAAAAACATTTCGTGTTGTTTGAATTTGTGTACTTAGTTTAGATTAAAGAAGTTGCATGCAATGTTCTTATGTACTCATCAAAAGCTTTGTTACAGAATGTTGGGTCATTCAAGTAAACCCTGTAAAACAAACTAGGACTGAACATATTGTATAAACAATAATAAAACAAAACAGGGAAGTTGCTTGTGGTGTCGTTGAACACTACCAGCTGATCGGGTCGAGGTGATAAAGTTTTGTTTATGTTTTACTACTTGAATCTTAAGGAAATAAACAACGTTCCCTGGCTATATCATGATCATTGACATATAAATGTTCAGATTACATGGTATTTTGTGATTATTACACTGTCCGAATCAAATGGTGAGTATAGGATGGGAGAGTGTAAGAAATAATATAAGAATGCATCAAGAACAGTAAATTTTGATTTAATCCATTTGCGGATAAGTTGCAATGTAGGATGTCTCCATTTGGTCAGGTAAAAGTCAATATTCAGAATAAAATACTGGCTTTCTTGCTCATACCTTTATTTTATTTGATTAAATCGTTGACCCTATAGTTACCTTGTGTATTCCCGAGGGTTTTCATCGTGGTCCAATACATTGTCAGTGTCAAGTACATTTGTACTATCAATTAAAATCCGTTATCGCATATACAATATAATAAAATGTACATGTATGTAACTTGCCACCTGTTACAGTACAATGCACAATTTTTATTACTGGCTTAGCTATGCTTTATCTGGGCGGTTGGTGATTAGATACGAAAATTTAAACTTTGAATTCTATACCCACGGATAGATATAACCTTTCATCCCGGCATGCCAGCATTGTCAACAAATTTCCAGAAACACTGGCACATCGCGTTGTCGTCCATTTTAATGCTTAAATTATGCATTTCTACATAAACACATTTATATTATTTACATATGTATTCAATTGATTTAATACAAATTAATTTTAGTCAGTTATATGGGATTTGCTACCTAAAATTGTCACTGCTACCCGCTGTTTGGGCCGAGATTTGCTGGGTAAAAGAATGAACCTACCACGTACAAAAACAAAAACATTCACAACATAGCACGCGCTGCAATCACATCGATTCAACTCGCGGTGTCATATTGTTAAACCTTTAATGGGTGATATTATTTATTTATTTATCTATTTACTTTCACCATCTGTACACCACCTAAGATGTTTTCTAATTAATTATAATAGGACCTCGGCGAATTAAGTATCGACCGAGGGGATCGTTTTCACAACATAACGATATGTATATTGTTGTTATACCCACTATATCTGTGTAGCTGTTCCATGTTCTTAGTCTATATGTGATCGTTTGTAATTTACTTGTGTCTTGATAAAGGGGCAGATTGCCTCGAAAATTCGACAATGCAATTGAATTGTCTGTACTGTCGTTATTACTACTTTACTATTACTACTACAAATTATCGCGGATGCGGAGTGCGGATTACGGATTGAAATCAGCGACAACATTATATACAAAGTTATGCTAATTAGACTCAATTTATTCCAACTGAATCTTAGGAATATAAAGAATTAAAATAAATAACAAATATAACAGGGTGCCACATTATGAAATATCCTATTTGTGCTCATTATCTAAATATGTAACGAGGGAGATGCAAGAAGAAAAAATTAAAGAAAAGTAAAATTTACGTTCTAAAAAAATTTCTGAACGTTTATTGAAAGAAAACCTTTATATTGTATCCATCAAAAGGAAGCCTCTTGTTATATTTCATATTTCAGGTCATCATGTTTGAGATGCTGTAAGATCAACATTCATCAAAGGTACTAGGACGTTAGGAATAAATCGATGTTTATTTATTAAAAAATAGTATTTTCTATAGCTAGTCAAGATGTTTGTTGATGTTGTACTGGCTGTAACTGTTTAATGAATGTTTATGTTTACAGTTTGTTATTTCAAATGAAGTACAATATATGACACTAATGATATCCAGTTTTACTGATACATAATCTACCTATCAACATTTTGGTTTTTGATTATTTACCGTCTAACCAACACTATACGGTCATCCAGGACGCCGTCTATATGAATTGGAACTTAATGACCGCGGTAACTATCTGCTTGGTACAGGATGCTTGCACCAAATAATTTCCTTTCAAAAATATAAAAAGGAATACAACTAGATGTCCCGGACTGAAAATCGTCTTCTGTTTTTATCTATGAAACCACCAGGTCAATCAATTCAGATTACTTAATATCACACTGTTAAAATCACAGCCAAAAGAGCGACCACGCCACCAAACAAATAAAACTAGAACTCCGGGCGCACAAGGAAATATGCTACCCGCATTACTTCCAGTGTGACCGTGATGGTGAGAAAAAAACTTCCCCTTATTCTTAAACAACCTGTATTTCTAGAAACCCTGTGGTGTCTCCGTCTGAAGTCGTCCAAGCTCTTGGACATCCAATAAGCTGTGTCATGTAGATATAGATATGAAAATCGGGGATGTCATCGCCCTATCACGAGGACAAAAAGTTAGCAATAGGGAATTTATGAAATTCCTATAAGCTGCTATGTCGAGATCTGGACACCAGAGGCATTTTTAGTGTGAATATTATAAACTGCGTTCCGTGTGAGATATGGAGTCAAGGAGGTGTCATCCCTATGTATTGTATATATACCAATAATAATACATGTTTATAGGGCGTCATTATTTTATGAAATTAGTGGTACATCTGTGATGTGGTGTTAGGCGAGAGTCGATGGCGCAACTAATGTGCAGGCAATACAAGAAACAAGGTATGTAAAGGTGAAACAGGTGTTATTCAATACGTCGCGTACAGAGGAATATGAGACAGTTGATAGACTTTTCAGAAAAATTACATCGATTTACATTTAATGAATTCGAAATTTCCATTCATACCTTACCAATTAAATCACGTGTACGGGAAGAAAATGCATTATGTTGAATGTCAATGATATTATGATTCCTATTCATCCGCTTAATGGACTGTTACCATTTCCCGTTTGATTAGTGCCTTGTTTTTATAAACTGACAAAACTGATGTTTTTTAGTATATCCAAGGATCATCGTTGGGTGAGCATCATTCTCAACATGATCTGATCATTTCAACCAACAACATGGACAAGTCCGCCAAGGCGTTTGAAGATCAAGCTCTCCTTGATCAATGGAACTCAGAGTTCGTGGACGCGCTGTGGTCCGATACCCTTCTTCTGGTGATGTACATCTTGATTGGCGTAGTGGGTAACTCACTCGTTATTATTGTGTACACTCTACGTTTCCGGACAAAAGCGAAGATCGATTCTTTATTCCATACCTTGCTGTTATTGACCTGATAGCATGTTTGGTGTGCTCGTCTTTCGGTATTGCTGTAAACCAGTATGCTGTAACGTTTACCAACGACCCGGCATGTAAGGCGTTCAGTTGTGTCATTATATTTATGACAGGATGTTCAATATTGACATTGCTAGTTATAGCGGTTCATCGATATCAGAAAATATGTCGACCATTTTCAGTGCAGATGTCCCTTCGAAGAAAGAAACTGAGTTTAGTAGGCTGCATATCTGTATCACTTCTTGTGTCACTTCCATCGCTGGCTTTCTATGGGACATCTCCTGTTATACACCCAGAATACAACATCACAGGAACGCGTTGTGCTAACATTCGTGGACCGTGGACGAAAGGTGTAGCTATAACCTACAAAGCTCTGATACTGCTCATATGCCTGGGTGTACTGATAAGTTTGATAGTGCTTTACTGTTTGATAGGAAAAGCCGTCTTTAAAAGGGCTAAACTAAACAGAAACAGACAAATTCAAACATCAGTTCCAATCACACCGTCCTTCCGCGACATCATCAGATACTGTAACAGCCAACTTGGAATCTGTCTCCGAAGATGGGCGAAACCTTACTCCGATTCCTAATGCAAATCTAAAGAAGAAGACACTCCCGGGATATCGACTGTCGATGATTTTTATGCTGATTACCGCGGTTTTCGTTCTCTGCTTCATTCCTAAGCCAGTTATGATAGTGTTTGAATCTGGAAATGAACTGTTCTGGTTGACTCTGGATATCGCCGGTTATGGCGCATATCGGTTTTTATATACTATGTATATAATAAATAACATCGTGAATCCTGTCATATATGGATTCTTTGATAGAAATTTCCGACGGGAACTGTTATCGCTCTGTTACTGTTTAAAAGTATCATAATGTTTAATGAAGTTGAAATAAATGTAAAATATCGTAATGAATGAATTCGAGTAAAAAGCAAGAATGGTTTGATGTAGTTTTTGATGGTTGTTGTTGTTGTTGTTGTATAATGTTGTTTCGACCACAATACCCCGTGTTATTCAACTCTCAGACCATCAGTTAATCATTACAGCTATTGATTAACAATCTGTTTATACCACACGTGGTATAAACTCTGTACGCATTTCGATTGGCTGACACGGTGAACTTTGACCCAAGATGCAATTGTTATTGATGTCATCAATAATCTAATGACGTCACATCACCGGGTCCCGGACGTCACCAGTACACTTTATTTGCATACGCGGAATTATACTTGACCACGTTTCCCTTTGATTCAAGCCGATGTTATTGTGGTAGAAACAGGTCACACGACTCGTGATTGTTGGATATGGAATTTATTTCACACTCGTAAGTTATTTTTTAAAAGTTGCAAAAAACACTCGCTAAAGCTCGTGTCTTTTGTAACTTTTAAAAAATAACTTACTCGTATGAAATAAACTCCATATCCAACAACCACTCGTTGTGTAACCTCTATTTCTACCACAATACCCTGTGTTATTCAACTCTCAGACCATCAGTTAATAATTACAGCTGTTGATTAACAATCTGTTTATACCACACGTGGTATAAACTCTGTACGTATTTTGATTGGCTAACACGGTGAACCTTGACCCAAGCTGCAATTGTTATTGACGTCACAATAATCTAATGACGTCACATCACCGGGTCCCGGACTTCACCGTTACACTTTATTTGCATACGCGAGATTATACTTGGGTACACATCGATTATGATTAATTTGATTTCACATGCAGTTTATTCTAAAAGATGTCACCGGTACATACGACATTTATAGAAGAAATAAGCTTCAACTGTATGATATTAATATTCCGACATGAGATAATATGTCAATTTGTTAAACTGATTCAAAAAAAAACATAGTAGAGCTGATAGTTCTTATGTGTACTTCACGTAAATCAATGGAACTCTGTATCAATATGAAAGTATCCGACATTTGCAAGCAGTTGACGCTTTGGAGAAGTTCTTATACCCTAGTCATAGATCCATGCGTAATAGTTAGAGGTGCTGATTAAGTTTGCAATCGTTATTCTATTACCTGCTATTAACCGTATAACAGTATCAGCCTTGTAACATCGTATCACAGTACTAAGACATGAAACATGCACTTCATGATAGCACTGTGAAAGCATTAGGAATGATTAATCACAGAATACAAAGTTACACATCAGTGCCATCATGTTACAAGAACAATACTCGGTATCAACTTACATCCATAGTAATATACACCGGATATGAATGTATATCCGTTCTACATTCATAATGTCTTGAATGAAAAGTCGTTGTCGATCCTCTAGGATATCGGTTAATATAGTCATATGTGTCTATATACTATCTATTATAAATAGACTGTTACTTCTAGTTAGTATAAATGGATCTCTAATAAACATACAGAGGTGATTAATGTATGTGTTGACTGTATAAGTGCACAGTACCTATTACTCTAGACATTAAAATACACTGTTTATACACAGGTAAAATCCTACAGTATAACAGTAATTGACAACATTTATGACTCACATATAGATCAACACAGGAATATCAGTAACATTTCTAGTAATCTAACCCAGTCCTACACATTAGTCAAACGCACATCAATTAAAATATACATTACATTTTATCAATAAACAAGCGTTTGATTAACTACCGCTTATATTACACAGTGTGTAACCATATAGCGAATTATCAGTAATGCATAAGGTAATTTACAATCTCAATGTAAGACATCAATAACACAATGATACAATATCGACATCACGTCCAATACACTATGTAGTACGAATATACTACACGTCATATACACCATGTACAGATTCTACCACAGTCATCAATCGACATGGAGTCATATGAGCACGTTCATCACAGTACAAATATTTTAACAGTTCAAAACATACATTAACAGTCTAAATCACATGTTTTGTACACTATTAACACAGATCAATTACATGTACAATATACCACATCTCAATACACATAGGTCAATATACCAGAGTCATACCATTACAAGTATTCACAGTCTCAACACATATCGTACAATATTACCACAGTACAAATCACATGGTACAAATACCACAGTCTAATAAACATTAGGTACAATATACCACAGTCTCAATACACAAGGTACAATATACCACAGTCTCAATACAATTGTTACAATATACCACAGTCTCAATACACATGGTACAATATACCACAGTCTCAATACACATGGTACAATATACCACAGTCTCAATACACATGGTACAATATACCACAGTCTCAATACACAAGGTACAATATACCACAGTCTCAATACACATGGTACAATATACCACAGTCTCAATACACAAGGTACAATATACCACAGTCTCAATACACATGGTACAATATACCACAGTCTCAATACACATGGTACAATATACCACAGTCTCAATACACAAGGTACAATATACCACAGTCTCAATACACATGGTACAATATACCACAGTCTCAATACACATGGTACAATATACCACAGTCTCAATACACATGGTACAATATACCACAGTCTCAATACACATGGTACAATATACCACAGTCTCAATACACATGGTACAATATACCACAGTCTCAATACACATGGTACAATATACCACAGTCTCAATACACAGGTACAATATACCACAGTCTCAATACACAAGATACAATATACCTACAGTCTCAATACACAGGTACAATATACCACAGTCTCAATACACATGGTACAATATACCACAGTCTCAATACACAAGGTACAATATACCACAGTCTCAATACACAAGGTACAATATACCACAGTCTCAATACACAAGGTACAATATACCACAGTCTCAATACACATGGTACAATATACCACAGTCTCAATACACATGGTACAATATACCACAGTCTCAATACACAAGGTACAAATACCACAGTCTCAATACACATGTTACAATATACCACAGTCTCAATACACAAGGTACAATATACCACAGTCTCAATACAATGGTACAATATACCACAGTCTCAATACACAAGGTACAATATACCACAGTCTCAATACACAAGGTACAAAATACTACAGTCTCAATACACATGGTACAATATACCAGTCTCAATACACATTGTACAGTATACCACAGTCTCAATACACAAGGTACAATATACCACAGTCTCAATACACAAGGTACAATATACCACAGTCGTCAATACACATTGTACAGTATACCACAGTCTCAATACACATGGTACAATATACCACAGTCTCAATACACAAGGTACAATATACCACAGTCTCAATACACATGTACAATATACCACAGTCTCAATACACAAGGTACAATATACCACAGTCTCAATACACATGGTACAATATACCACAGCGTCAATACACAACGTACAATATACCACAGTCTCAATACACAAGGTACAATATACCACAGCCTCAACACACAATGTACAAATATACCACAGTCTCAATACACAACGTCAAATATACCACAGTCTCAATACACATTGTACAATATACCACAGTCTCAATACACAAGGTACAATATACCACAGTCTCAATACACATGGTACAATATACCACAGTCTCAATACACATGGTACAATATACCACAGCGTCAATACACAAGGTACAATATACCACAGTCTCAATACACATGGTACAATATACCACAGTCTCAATACACATGGTACAATATACCACAGTCTCAATACACATGGTACAATATACCACAGTCTCAATACACATGGTACAATATACCACAGTCTCAATACACAATGGTACAATATACCACAGTCTCAATACACATGGTACAATATACCACAGTCTCAATACACATGGTACAATATACCACAGTCTCAATACACATGGTACAATATACCACAGTCTCAATACACATGGTACAATATACCACAGTCTCAATACACAAGGTACAATATACCACAGTCTCAATACACAAGGTACAATATACCACAGTCTCAATACACATGGTACAATATACCACAGTCTCAATACACAAGGTACAATATACCACAGTCTCAATACACATGGTACAATATACCACAGTCTCAATACACAAGGTACAATATACCACAGTCTCAATACACAAGGTACAATATACCACAGTCTCAATACACATGGTACAATATACCACAGTCTCAATACACATTGTACAATATACCACAGTCTCAATACACAAGGTACAATATACCACAGTCTCAATACACAAGGTACAATATACCACAGTCTCAATACACATGGTACAATATACCACAGTCTCAATACACAAGGTACAATATACCACAGTCTCAATACACATTGTACAGTATACCATAGTATCAATACACATGGTACAAACTACCACAGTCTCAATACACATGTTACAATATACCACAGTCTCAATACACATGGTACAATATACCACAGTCTCAATTACACAAGGTACCATATACCAGTCTCAATACACAAGGTACAATATACACAGTCCATACACAGGGTACATATAACAGTTTCATACACATGTTAAGTACTCACAGTACTCAATACAATGGTACAATTAACAGACTCAATACCCAAGGTAACAAATACACAAGGACATATACCACAGTCTCAATACACAAGGTACAGTATACCACAGTCTCAATACACATGTTACAATATACCACAGTCTCAATACACAAGGTACAATATACCACAGTCTCAATACACAAGGTACAATATACCACAGTATCAATACACAAGGTACAATTTACCACAGTCTCAATACACAAGGTACAATATAGCGACCGGGATCACAGGGGTTTGTGATAAAAATGATATTTCATATCTTCAGTTTATTTTTGAGTATCATCATTACTGGTTATTTTTCGGTATAATTAACAATTTATGACCCTGGATTCAGGTTAATGTGAACAAAATCATATACATAAAGTGTACTATGTACTATTCACACTGCGCATTACATTCGTATTTGTAGTGATATGTTTAAGGTTCTATTATAAAATATCTAAATATTTGTTGTGAGGAGTATTTTATCATGAAAAAGACGTATTTATGTATATCATGATAACCAAATCGTGTCTGGAACTATTTTTTGTTGCCTTGGCGACGAGAGTAGCTGTCTGACTGCTGTTGCATTGCCGTACCTGTATGGACTGATGAAGGGAAGTGAACCTCGTGTAAATGTTACATTAGCTGCTTCGCAGTTCACTTCTATTGTAAGAGGTTCACTTCCCTTCATCATTTCATGCAAGCAACAAAAGTGACAATCAATCTTTAAGTAAACAAAATGTTAATCGTATGTTTGTCAGTTTAACTCGTTTCTAGTATTATTTCTGTTGTTTGGACTGGGGATGTCTGTTGTTAGAAACTGAATACAAAATTTTGAAATGCCCACATGATATATCCATTAACACATCTGTCTATGATATCCTAAAAAGCGTATTGCAGAATTCTACTTTTTGTATCCAAAATGGATCTCACTGGTCAAGGAGTTATTGACATTCAAAGATTTGTGCGATGTACATGTACAAAGGTGGTCGAAATTGTGAATTTCCAGATTAAAACTGATGTCAACCGTGGGTGAACCATGTCCTTTTCCTGTCAGTATCATAGGGAAGTATTAGAATTCAGCTATTTTTCTTATAATTGAACATGTTTCTGAAGTTAAATAAACGCTTCACAGAATTACTAATTGAATCAAAAGGACATTGATTAAATGTTAAAAGGAAGGGAGTGTTTGAAACTAAGCTGTCATAGCACTGTTCTAATAGCAGTGCCGATTCCATTCTACTCGACGTAACCATTACATTTTGTTAATCAGTGATACTCAGATTTATTTTTTCTAAGTCAATGGTGTGTGGTAAAGTCAACGTATACACATGTATGTGCACAATATGCCATTATCATGTACCGATATCCACAGCCAAATACGTTATTTTCCACTCAGCTAGCGGATCCACATGTTTCTATGTATTGTACGGATGGCTCTGGGGACTGGTTATTTTTCAGGTTTGGCTTTCAGAGGTACGTTAACTTATCAACTAACTTAGAAAAATGCAATTTATTATTACAATAACGAGTTTGAAAAATAGCTTGTGTGCCAGCCACTTCTAGGACGAACCGAGCAATGTAAAGTACAGATAAATATATAAGAAATACGTACTTTCCGTTACCTCAGATCTCTAAGTGGGTAGATTTCTCTCTGACAACCTCCTCATGTTACATAATTTGTAGTCTTGTCATCTTTTAATCTTGACCCTTTTAATACACAAGAAAAAAATAAATCCATCCATCCATCCATCCATCTTATCTATCTCTCTCTCTCTCTCTCTCTCTCTCTCTCTCTCTCTCTCTCTCTCTCTCGATCTTGTTCTAATTCATTAATAATCTCAAAACATACTACTATTAATATTGAGAATCAGTCATATGACCTAGGTTTAATCCATGAGTCACGTGGGGGAATCTAAAACTAGATTGAAATAAAATAGTAGGTGGACTACCGAGAAAATGTCTTCATTCTTGAAATTGAAATTTCCATTCAAGCTTTCTCAGTTGAAGTATGTGGAGGGGAAGTATGATAATGACAGTGTGTGGTTTGTATATGAGTGTCAACAGGATGTCATACATCCATTCAAAATAACTCATCATTTCACGACTACTTCCTGTTTGATAAGTACCTTAATTTTGTATAGTGACAAACTTATGTTGATGTTAGTATCTCGAGTTATCGTCGCTGTGTGTGCTTCGTCCTCAATATTATCTGGTCATTTCAACCAACTACATGGCAAATTCCACCAAGGCGTTTGAAGATCAAGCTCTCCTTGATCAATGGAACTCAGAGTTCGTGGACGTGCTGTGGTCCGATACCCTTCTCCTGGTGATGTACATCTTGATTGGCGTAGTGGGTAACTCACTCGTTATTATTGTGTACACTCTACGTTTCCGGGACAAAAGCGAAGATCGATTCTTTATTCCATACCTTGCTGTTATTGACTTGATAGCATGTTTGGTGTGCTCATCTTTCGGTATTGCTGTAAACCAGTATGCTGTAACGTTTACCAATGACCCGGCGTGTAAGGCGTTCTGGGTATGCAGTCTATTTACGACAGGGTGTTCAATATTCATACTGCTAGTTATAGCGGTTCATCGATATCAGAAAATATGTCGACCATTTTCAGTACAGATGTCACTCCGAAGAAAGAGGCTGAGCTTAGTAGGCTGCATATCTGTGTCACTTCTTGTGTCACTCCCATCGCTGGCTTTCTATGGGACATCTCCTGTTATACACCCAGAATACAACATCACAGGAACGCGTTGTGCTAACATTCGTGGACCGTGGACGAAAGGTGTAGCTATATCCTACAAGGCTGTGATACTGCTCATGTGCCTGGGTGTACTGATAAGTTTGATAGTTCTTTACTGTTTGATAGGAAAAGCCGTCTTTAAAAGGATTACATTGAATAAAAACAGACAAATCCAAACATCAGTTCCAACCGCAATGTCCTCAGCAACATCTTCAGATACTGTGACAGCCATCGTGGAATCTGTCTCCGAGGATGGGCGAAAACTAGCTCCGAAGCCGATGTCAAATGCAAATTCAAAGAAGAAAACCATCCCGGGATATCGACTTTCCGTGATGTTTATGATTATCACCGCAGTTTTTGTTCTCTGCTACATTCCTAAGATGTCCATGATGGTGTTTGAGTCTAAAAATGAGATGTTCTGGTTCACTCTGGATATCTCCGGTTATGGCGCATATCGATTCTTATATACCATGTATATAATAAATAGCATCGTGAATCCTGTCATATATGGATTCTTTGATAAAAAATTCAGAAAGGAACTCTTGTCACTCTCTTACTGTACATAGTCATAATAGGTTTCATCAATTTGCAATTTTAATTTGTCTCGTTATGGTAGCACACCACAGTAAGACAGTCTGGCCATGGGCAATTTTTTTGTTAAGCAAATAACTCCTGTATTATGATATGCATAAAAAATGAAAAAATAAATGTACACTATAATTGGTATATTCAGTATGAAGTAGTAGGCTTCACATTTATTAAAACAAAAATCAATAAATTGGTTCCGGATTTTAAATATCCGGATTTTCCGAACGTGTGTTTACACAGGAAATTTAGTTTTGCCTACAGCGCAAAATGGAAGCCCACAGAAAAGGTAAGATAGCGGAAAATCTTAATTTACAACATATGTCCAAACAAGATTAATTCTGTCTTTGGGATAGAGATATTTAATTTTAAATAGGTTTCAGAAAAAAAATTGTGTAGAGAATTGTGCCATTTTGGGTCAAATATCATAATATTTTGCAATTTTTGAGAATTTTTTAAGCTGTTACCATGGTATTCACAGCTCTAAAAATCACAGAAAATATCAATTTACTTATCCTTCAGAGCTCTATTAAAATTGCAAATGTTGTACAGATTTCAAATATATATACTTTATTAGAGGTTATATGTAAGGTTAACTGGCAATGTTTACATATCTAAAACATGTGCCATATTTTTCAGAATTTGGCATTTTTACTGTACACTGCTACCTATAACATTAGGTATAATAAGATAAAATAAGATAAGATAAAAAGAAACAAAAAATAATGTTTTTATTTATTACTTTATTTCATTTTGACTTGTGGAAAAGTTGATACATTATATCAGTTCTTTCATATATGTTGCATCTTTGTTTTATATTTTATTTCGTGGGTGATGATGAATGATTCAGTGGAAGTATTACTACCTCATTAGAATTCTGTATCACAGTTCCTCAAGTCTTGTGTCTATTTGACTTATCGAATCACTATTTAGTTCAAATATGCACTGCACAATTCCAATTACATGAGTTACACTTGGGCGGTATACAAACGTACAGTTAACAGTATGTAATTAGAATATTTGATTATACTTGATGCCAGCCCACTCTTCTAGGTTTTTATGAAAGCTTGATGAAAAATACGATTTTCATCTTCTGACATTTTTTTATTTCATTATATCGAGAATCGTTTCTCTAACATGATCATACTAAGTATGACCGTGTGATTGTACAGTCCTTATTCACTACAGTATGACCACATGATTTTAAAGAATGTGACAGCATGATTAAATAACGGTTTTCGTTTGAATTGTTTTGTATTCTTTTTTGTACAATAAATTTCCTAGCAAATATAAGAAATTAAGGGATGAACATTTTTTTCTATCAGTATTCATTTAAAACTTACTCTTCTTAAATGTGCAACATCTTTAATTTTTTTGATTGTTATTCAAAAGCATGTAGTATGTGTTCATCAGCTTGCAATGCATATTAGAAAAGTCGTGTTATGTTCCCAAACCTTGTTACGCATATATATTCATAAATGTTGTGTTACATGATCAATAAGATTTGTATCATTGAAAACCAGATGCATTCGCCTGTAGCACAGATAGTCCATCGCCTCCTCCACAAACATTGGTGCGATTTGATGTATGTATTATAGTCGCAACTAGTTCCTCATAACAGTAACTAAATGGTGAATTCTTACTATGACAGCCACAACAATTATAAAATTACCAGTTACGTCAAATTACCACGATTGAGTTATATTCAGCATATGACGTCGGGTTTGAATATGAAGGACAACAAAGAATACCAACATTATAACAAAACCATAATTCAAACTCAAAATTGATTCAAAGGGCAGACTATGAACAAGAATAAAGAATTGCATGGAGGCTCCTAAAAATGAGGACCTCTGGAGAAGTATTAACGTCTTCTGTCTCATCGACAATACACGTTATACATACATGTTTTAATCTTCTCTAGGTCAAATATGGTTTAGACACAAGTTCAAATGAGAGTTCAAATTCAAATCAACAAGCATTAAACATATATGTCTTCATATGTAAAGCAAATGGTTTGGTTTGGGGTTTTTTCCCTATGTGCGAGATGCATGCGTGAGGTATATGCGTGTGTATTTTTGGAGGTTGAGGTATGTTGCCGACTTTATAGTGCTACCTCATTACAGCATGCTGACGAAGACACCCAGCAGGACACCGCATCGGTCATATTATACTGACAACGGACAAACCAGTCGTCCCGCTCCCAAAGTGCTGAGTGCTAAGCAGGAGTATACGTACATGTAGCAACTATCATTTTTTTTAAACTATGATATGTATAGGACAGAACACCTAAAAGCCTTCCTCGCAGGGCGAACGCTCAACTAAAGACCTAAAAAAGGCAATGTCAAGACGGAGACATTAGGAAGAATAAAGTTGTTAAGATAGAGGAGAAGAGCTAAAATCATAAATGTAGTCGCCTCTTACGATCATGCAATGGGGCAGCCGGTACAATTTTTACGCCCTCCTTGTAGGGAATAAGTTCATGATGTCAACGATAAAACTTAATTGTGGCCTTCATCGATCTGCATCTAATTGTAAGTAACATAAGAATATACATAACAAATTCTCAATAATAATGGCGTGATTTACATTTCAAAACACGTGGTATAGAATACGAATTGCAATTTTAGAATCATATATTTTGAACAAACAGATATACTTCATCAGATATTATACAGTTAAAGTATGTGGTTGAGGGATATAGCAAATTTCTGGTGTCCCTGAGACCATGTCTATTTCCCGAGGCGAAGCAGGGAACTTGATTTCAAGTATTGCCAATAACAAAACTAAAATTTCATTGAGGTAGCCATCAGCTGCTACATTGGATGCACCACCTGAAATTCAGCGTAAAATTTTCTTAACAGCTGATCGTATTCGGCAGACTGACAACTGTCAATCTCCTAAACTGTTTGTCCTTGTCTCCAAATAATTCACCAACACTGCCACATAGGCCTTCAATGTTTTCCTAGTGCTTTCAGAATCTTTTTCTTCAAGTAGGAACTTCAAAGTCACTTTCATCTAGCTCCGAAATTCTTGACATTGCCATTTCAGTTGGTCAGTCGTCTGTAAGTAGGTGGCGCGTTCAGTAGCAAGCTCAGCTCACTTGGCTACGCTAGTAACTAATTAACGTCATCTTCAGAAACAAGCTCCGCCCACCTCGCGTCTGATTGGCTCGGCGGAGATTCCCGAAGATGCAAGTGTGTGTTAGCTCAGGGGTGCGCCAGTTCTCAAGACTAACGCACAGGACTAGTGCATAGCAAAGCGAGGTTACACAAAAAGGAGGGAAGTAGTCTATTTAACCAGTTAACTTTTATATAGAGTAAATAAAGTAGAGGTATGATAATAAATACTAACGCATGAAACTCAAGTTTTGGGACAATTATCATAAAGGGATCAACATTACAACATCCGACATACCATAAGTTTCGCCTTCATAATTTGGTAAATGAAAAGTCGAAAGACAGTTTATACAAAAGTCAAACATATTACATGTGTGTGCTTATCAGGCACATGTTGATTGTCATAAATTTGATTCAATAAACATGATGATTAGATACATAATACAGCGCCAATACTATACAATTCGTACGTATTAGTATATATCACGACTGATCATGGCAGCTAGATTATGTAGGAGAGCGTTTTATGCATTGGGTATTAATTACAGGTGTATAAAAGTTGCAATTAACGAATCAGAGGACGTGTCTTGAACACCTAGACCTATTATCCCGCCACCTCGATCTATTATCCCGTCACCTAGACCTATTATCCCGCCATCTAGACCTATTATCCCGCGTAATGCTAATGTATCATTAACGAATCAGAGGACGTGTCCTGAGCACCTAGACCTATTATCCCGCCACCTAGACCTATTATCCCGCCATCTAGACCTATCATCCCGCCATCTAGACCTATTATACCGCCACCTAGACCTATTATACCGCCATCTAGACCTATTATCCCGCGTAATGTTAATGTGTCATTAACGAATCAGAGAACGCGTCCTGAGCACCTAGACCTATTACCCCGCCACCTAGACCTATTATCCCGCCATCTAGACCTATCATCCCGCCATCTAGACCTATTATCCCGCCACCTAGACCTATTATCCCGTCACTAAGACCTATTATCCCGCCACCTAGGCATATTATCCCGCCGTCTAGACCTATTATCCCGCCGTCTAGATCTATTATCCCGCCGTAATTACGCGATAGTTTCGCGTAATAACGCGAAAGTTTCGCGATATAACGCGTTAGTTTCGCGTAATTACGCGAAAGTATCGCGATATAACGCGTTAGTTTCGCGTAATAACGCAAAAAAAAAAAAAATTCTTCTACGAAAATGGTCCCAACCGGCTTTCGTAGACACCTTAGATACTTGACTGGATATTCCAAAAACAAAAATTTCCACTTCTCGGAAAATCAACAATAATAATTCAGATACTGAATGAATCAGCCGGAAGAAAACACACCCAGTCCTAAAATATTTATGTCAACTACATAAAAGAAGGCATTAGTCATCAATGTATACCAGGAAACAGGGCATTCACTCTATATTAAGTACATCGCACATATACATGTGGCAAATCAAAGGACAATAATAAATCACAATATCAACATAACATACAAAAATGTCAATACAAAACAACACAATATACCACATTGTCGATACAGAGCAACACAATATACGACATCGTCAATACAGAACAACACAATATGCCACATCGCCAATACAGAAAAACAAAATATACCACATCGTTCAAATACAGTACGAAGAAAATAAAATGCCACATCGTCAATACAGAACAACACAATATACCACATCGTCAATACAGAACAACACAATATACCACATCGTCAATACAGAACAACAAAATATACCACATCGTCAATACAGAACAACACAATATACACGTACCACATCGTCAATACAGAACAACAAAATCAAAGGACAATAATAAATCACAATATCAACATAACATACAAAAATGTCAATACAAAACAACACAATATACCACATTGTCGACCAAGCCTCGAACGTGCTGGGTGTCCTCGGCAGTATGCTCCAGTGAGGTAGTACTATTTATATAAATCGGCAAAAGTTCCGGCCTAGCACAAGGAGACTTAACACGAACATACCGCAGCCTCCCAAAACACACATACGCACTCACCACACGCATGCATGTCGCACGCACGGGAGGCCGACCTTAAATGACCTTAGCTGTTAATAGGACGTTAAACAAAATAAACCAAACCAAACCAAACGATCTACGCACCTAATCGCCTAGCGATCCGCAGCTGATACCACTGTTCCACATCCATCGGCCTGATATCTTACCATGGCCTTAGTGACAAATCGTCTAATAAATTTTATTACATAACGCGTTTGATTTTCCTGAACTCTACGCATAAGCTATATTTTTAACTATTGCACGGCTAAAATTACTGTTATTTTACGGTCACGTGCGAAATATTGAACATCTTTGACGTTTCGGAAATGGGTCATGTGTGATCTATTGAACACCTGTGACGTTTCGGAATTTAGTCATACCATTTCAGTAATGCAGTAGTATGCCAGCAGTTGTCAACGAACATATCCTATGAAGCGATAACGCGCTAACCATAGAAAATGTTCGTTGCCAACTGCGGGCATACTACCGTATACGCAGTCAAAATGAGATACAATCCTTATATTTACATCAAACAAATCGTTCAAATACAGTACGAAGAAAATAAAATGCAGGGTGTATTGCGACGTTGGTAACTACGGCAGCCGTGGTTACTAAGATAATAATTATAGTTCCAATGAATTTACGTAAAGGCACAAGTATTTTTAACAAATTAAAAGAAACAACTCAGCATTTTTGCTTGACACCGTTTACGTTTTTAATTGATTGATATATTAACAATACATATAGCCTGCAAATTATATACATGTAGCATACATCATTGTAATTGTAAGTCACCAAATGTTAATATCAAAAGAAGATTTTAGATGAAATAATGAAAGGTTTTCTATAGGAAAAATGTCCTTGGTTGTGTAAACTACATATATTTGATCTTCCTGGTCCGGAATAAGGACACACATAGCCTGTTTTAAGTACTTATTTCCTGTACGTTCAGTTATACATTGTATGTTGCATGGATTTGTATGGTGGTACATTTAGGACATAAACAGTAGTGTTTTCTATATAATTTATTACGAGCGGTCGGATTAGATTTTATTTATGTTGTATTGATGGCAGAGAATACGGGCGGTCGTCTAAAAGGGTGGGAATCATACGTTATTGTCAGGAGTTTGAAAACAGACAAAGAGACACCGAGACTGTGTTTTTTTGTCACAATTTGGATTTACTATATCAATTCGTCACTTGAGACAAATTCTACGTCCACTGCAGCTTTGTCAACAGGATCGCTCCAATATGATAGATGTAGCATCTTTCAATAATAAACATCGATATCCTAATTCTTCAGGTGAAAAGCATTGATATCGTTTAATGCATTTGAAGTATGTACGCTGCGGCTGCGGTTGCGACAACAGATTTATTACAAACTTCACAGGCAAGTAAATCCATCAAGAGAGTCTAACACGTGTCTCTCGAAAATTGAAATAACGCATAAGCACACACACATTTTGTAATCACTTCCACAATTTAATTACAAATAACAAGATTAAAGCAACGACATGTTCATCCAGGAAAAGAGATAGAAACCATTGCAAAAATAAATAAAAACAAAAATGTTCGAACCTATCAATTTTAAAACAATCAATGTATCAAGAGTTATTTCATATTTGTACAACGTGTATGGGTTATAAGGTATATCAGATAAACAGTTACGAGAACGTTGTCTGAATCTTCGCGGAAACAAAAAATAAACAATGCGATTCGGTATGAAACAGGAAACACTTGTCGTTAATAACAGTGTGAGGATCATTGAGTTGATTTTTAGTTTAGATTATTCCCTAGCCAACGCGTTCTCATCAAGAATGTTATCAAACTTAGAACGAAATTCCACGCAACTCTCATAATGTTTTGACCGCTGTAATATGGAACCACATATGTATGGGCGAGGGGTCGCCTAACTAGACCATGCACGAACGTAAAGTGATGTTATATTTTAAAACATTTCACCCTACGAAATTAGGAGAAACATCCTAACTTCCCTGATTGTAGCAATTATACTAATATTCTAATTCACTTCGTGCAACCGAACATAAAGCATTTATCATATAAAACCCAACACATAAGTATGGGTGTGGCCTTCGACAGTCATCACGTTTAACAAATAAATCGTACAAGTAAAACGACGGGCACGGGCCCCGTTTTCTTGTGTTCCATCCTTCCACATTTTGCCTTTATAACCTCTCCAATACGGTACCTATCTAATTACGAATGGTAATGAATAACAATAAAAATACACAAATTAAAAACTGTATGCATAGTGTTTGACCGCCAAGACTCGAATGACGACAAAACACGAACTACACCTTTATAACACCTAATGCATCTTCGCTAGCCAAGGCTTCTGATTACGTTACACTCGTGGAGTGTAACGTAATCAGAAGCCTTGGCTAGCGAAGATGCACCTAATGATACTCGTTCATTACCTGTATCACGTGCATCGACACGTTCCCCATCCCTACATCACTCTAATTGACGTCTCACCTATATCCACTTTGACCTTCCAACCGTACAAGTGTACACTGTTTACCAACAACGGTGTAACGTGACATTATCCAATGACGCCTCGGTTTTTCTTTGATCTTTTGTTGGCGATATATTGCATACTATGTGATATTTCAAATATCACATATGTGATATCTGAAATATCACATGGCATTTCTGATTGGTCCATGCCTCAGTCTTGAGGCGGGGCCAACTTCAAATGTGGGCGTGACAAATGAACAAAGACAGGAAATACATTTTAAACAAAATTTAATGAAATACGAGTGCCGTTTAGAAATGTTCTTTGTTGTCTTCTTTCTTCACCTTGTATGAACGTACAGCCGTGCTGCGATGTTCCGTCCTGTCCATATTGAGTTGTTCATCAAAACCTGACGAAACAGAATATAAAACCCTGTTCAGTATATTTTAACAGATCAGTAAAAAAAAACGCATGAATTCATGATTGCATATAAAATTTCAGTCTTTAAAAAAAAAATGGTTATACAGATTACGCCAAATGTAATCATACATTTTCGTTGCACAAAAATATTATCATAAACAAAATAGTGATGAAAATGATAACAGGACGAGTGGATAAAAATACCGATTAACCGATTCATCGATGTATTTAAACAATTTCATGGACTTTGAAAGATTCGTGACATCGTGAACGTCGAAATTTACGAAAAATATTTCATTTCACAATTTGTTCAAACAATATGATTTTACACTTACCTGTTTGGTAAAGGGAAGTAGCGCAGGTCCTCTTTCCGGAGCAGTTACCGTTTGTGTAATTTCCCTCGAATCCTGCAGTCTTTCACATGTTTTTCACATTACCATTCAGTTTATTTACAACAATTGGTTACGTTAATTCCTTGGTATCAAATAATCCAATGTCAGTAGCTACCGTGTCACTATCTTCCAGTTCCTACTCATACTTGGTCGAGGTCGGTAAACACATCGACATCAATGATCAGTACCTGATCCGCCATGGTTGACAGTCTCACTAGAAATGAATAGGCTACTGTGACAGAATGAAACGTGTCAGAAATTGGCGGGAAACATATCACAGTGACAGGTTTTTATCAATTTTATAGCTCCACCCCTAGGCACGTGAGTGACAAAACCTCGGCTGTCATTGGATAAAACAGATACAAAATGGGTACTCGTGACGTATCGCATATATCACACTCGTGCTGCGCACTCGTGTGATATATCCGATACATCACTCGTACCCATTATGTATCTATTACTTATTAGATACATTTATGGACGTTTAGTGAGGTTAATATGGTGTGTTACCAACCTGGTAGAATCAAAACATTCGCACTCGGTTAATATTTTAGATTCTACCAGGTCGGTATAATGTATCACCATGTCGACGGAATCAAAAGGTCCTGAATATTATATCAGATATTAAACTAATTAAGGATTGAATTGCATTATATTATATTGATAACAGGAAATTTACACTGGGTTATTAACTGTGACGTCACGATGATATTGACGATATTAATGCAATATTAACACGGCGTTTCTAGAAATAGAAACATCAGATTGATATTACAAAATATTAACCTCCATGTGACCATGTTTTAGCCAATGAAAATGGTGTAAAATCGGGCCATATCTAATATACAAAAATATCAATATATAAAAGTACCAATATACATTATAATCAATATGCCGAGCCTTCAAGTTAATATGTCGAGAGCTCGAGATAAAAAAAAAATAGAACGCTAGAGATACACTGTAAGTCTTAGAAAGCGCGAGATAATGTGTCCAGCGCGCAAATGTTAGCTTACAACCAAATTAAAACAGATCAGTGGAATTATGAATTGGCACACCAACAATGATTGACATATAAACCAATGTAGTTAGATTACAAATAGCGAAATCATAATTAGCGGAATGCTTTCAGAGCGAAAAAAAAAACCGCTAAAATAATATTACCACTAAAATATGTACGTTTACGGTAATGGATACAGGCTGCGCATGTCCTACCATAAATTACATTTACAACTAGTTACAATTAGCATTGTCTTATATACCTACTGATGACATGATAATGATCTGTAATGCAAGATTTCATACATGAAATATGCATTCGGACATTGTATCGCACTTAACAACAATTGGCAATAAATTCCGAACAAAAACCGCTCGTTGATTGATATGAGTGTACCATTGTGTTAAGCATATAATACTTCCGGCTTACTTGTTTGGAAATAGAAACAGGAATTTGTCATTGTTTGCTCAAATAAAATAAGAAAATGTTTTTAGACATGCCGCCATTTTAGTTATTGACCATATAACCACCTACTCGCACGTGAACATCCAGTCATATTACCATCGAATAGTGTGTCAACAGTCAGCCATGTATGATAATAAAACAGAGGATCTATCTCCTACAGTTCTACTGGACCAATGGAATGCCGAGTTAAGGATAACTCTTCTGCCAATAATCCTTATATTATTTGTTTATCTCACGTCTGGAATATTAGGAAATTCCATAGTGTTATATATCTACAAATTCAGGTTTCGAGAGTACAACGAGGAGCGGTATTTCATACCAATACTTGCAACAGTTGATCTGTTTGCGAGTGTAGTGTGTCCCACTGGAGAAATTGTCGCATATTTTAACCCAGTGAAATACATAAACGTTGGATTGTGTAAGTTTGTCCAGACGCTGGAGCATTTTGCGAGTGGTTACTCTGCCATTTTACTGACCGTGGTGGCAGTAAATCGCTATAGAGCGATTTGTTGTCCTTTCAAACCCAGATTCACCATTAAAACGAAGCGATTGATGTTGATTGGCACGTTTGTGTCTATGATATGTTTGGTAATTCCAAGTTTTGTAACAAACGGAATAAAGAGAGTCGAACACAGTTCATTAAATGTGACTGGTTATCGCTGCACCACTGTTAAGGTGGGAGGATCCAGCACCTTCCCCCTGGCCTATAACCTACTTCTGATGATAGCCTGTGTTGGAAACCTTTTGGTTTTGTGTGTGCTTTATATTCGTATTATCAATGTGATACTCAAACAAGCTAAGAGGAGACATGGCCAGGTGATATCTAGCATAGCTGTCATCCCGTCATCCGCGATAAGTCCGGCAGATAAAGCTAGACAAAGTAACAGAAATTCTAAAATCTTTAATGTTGCTAATCAACTAACACTAATGTTTTGTACTGTCACGACAATTTACGTGATCTGTTTCATACCAACACTGGTTGTGATGGTCTGGATCTCTCTCGACAACGACTGGCTAGACAAAAGTCATTCACAAATTGTAGGTACACGCTTCGTACGAAACATGTTCATGATTAACAATATTGTAAACCCGGTTATATATGGCATCTTTGATAAAACATTCCGTGACGAAATTATGAAGATCATCAAAGTTGTGAAGTAGTCTTATTCACAAATACACCATAATAGACGTAGAAGATAGTTTGGTTGTAAACCAAAGTATGCGTCGACAAAACGTGAGAGGTGAAAAGACGAAACAGATGTGGGGAAAAAACGCCAGAAAGTGAGCATGCGGAATAACATATGGTATATGTAGTAAAAAAATCTTTTATTGAATATTGTTCTCTATTTGAAGCTTGCAAACTAAACTACATCGTATCAATAAACGACAGATTTTATATCTATAGGAAGCATCTTTCGCAATAACTATTACTGTTTATATATTATTAATCCGGCACTCCGAAAGCTCGTCAGTGATGTATCGATATCGTTCAATGGAGCTATCGAAAGTGAACAGCGACAACAACACAATTCCGTCGGGATTAGATCACAAGCGACGATGCTGATGTATATGTTGACAATCAGCGGACCTTCAGTCGGTGGTTAATATAAGTCCCAGACCTCTGATTTCGTAGTCAAGCTTACAACGCATCCATGAAAACTCTGGAGCAATATACACGATGTGTTAATGGTTTTATTTACTCTGACATATGTTGACATCGTTAGCGGCAGTTGTTTACATAGTATCAGAAATATACATGTATTGTTAAATAATCAATTGGAAAATTTTGATTCTGGATTATATATTCACAGGAAAAGATCTGTAAATGTTACTGTGTGTTTACTTGCATTGAATAAAACATTCTCGTAACAGCCAGGGTCATAAAGAAAGAAAGACAATGGATGAGATAAGGATTCAAAGTATTGCAATGAGAGTAGTACAGCAGCCAGTTTAAGTCTTCCAGTGTCCAATAGAAAAACACGAACAAATCTGGATTTGGTCCACTTTAGTTGTCACCTACATTGTACGCCAAGGACACTTAGAGAAATCCACAATAAATCGCCTATAAGACACGCAGAAGGATACAACAGATATTCATTTCTTCTGCAAAAGTGTATGCTTGTCACTATAAAGATGTATTGCTGATTGTGTGTGATTTTGTTGTTATTATTGTACAATAATTAACCGCTCAAACACCAGGATCACTGAACAATAGAATTGAAGACGAACAGACCTAATATTCAAGTATCGGTCAGAGTCTGTGATTTAATTACAATGCTGCGATAAACAACATACAAACTTATACACTGTACCTAACGTATATTTGACAATGTGATTATTAAAAATCAGAATTGACCGGAAGTAGGACATATTTCAATATGAAAGAGTTCCAATATACTATCTTTAAGTTGTATATTTTTTATGTATTTCCCGATCAAATTAACCTTAATTGTAAGCTGAAATAGAGCCATTTTATGTGACGCAGTTATTTGAAACTTTTGCGTGTTGATTACTTATTTGTAACGGCGTAGAAATCTGATCTAAGACAACTCTATCAATGTAAGCGATGGTATCGAACAATCAAGCAAGGTCGATAATTTAAAATAGTTTACAGAAAGCGAAGAAACGTTACTAGTAATTGTGTAATAGTGTAGAGTACGTGTGTCTACAAGAAACAAGAGTTATGTACCTCCTGATGGGTGGCCATTGTAGATTACAATACAAATTGACCATCTGCAAAGGTTGGTGTTATCAGAGATCTAAATAACGGGTGTTTTGAAGGATTGGTATAGAAAGAAAATATATATCGCATTTACAGTTTACATTGTATATCTTGTTTTCTGTACAGATACAGCTACTGGCAGTACATCATTAAATTGACCAAATAGAATGAAGTTTAAGGTGGTTTTAATGATCCTTTTTTCTGTATTTTGGTCGACGATATTGACAAAGAGCTTGAAAATGTCATGTGTTATCAATATTAGAAATAATATCTGTACAGACAATGATAGAGAGGTTTTTACCATTAAAACTGTTGATGAGAAAGATGTTTGAAAATTTTTACATCACTGAAGCTTAAAGGGCGACAGGCCTTGATTGAGCGATTCTGACGGTCTGTCCGCGGGCTTGGACTGCATTCCTCATAATCTGCTGCTGAATGTGGGCTGGGTTATTAATGGGATATACAATATTCTTCTGAATGTAATATAGTATGGCTAAAACATGTTATTAAGTTAAGACGGTATGACCAGTACTTACAGAAATGGCAGAGTGATGTACACAATTCATCAGAGGCTATGTTATAGAATCTTTAAGAATACCTGTAAGTTTGAAAATTATTTAGATACTTTACCAGATAAAAATAGAGTCATGTTTTGTAAATTTCGCACAACTAATCACAAATTTATTGTTTAAACTGGCAGATGGCACAAGATTGAGTATAAGGGAAGAACATTTCTACATTGTAATAGTCAACAAATTGGTGATGAATTTCATTATTAACTTGAATGTACACCGTTAGCTGCTCACAGAATTTTATATATAGACAAATACTATTGGTCAAGACCAAATATTATTAAATTGAACAAACTAATGAATATGACTAATGTTAAAAAACTAATGAAAATGTGCATTTTTATCAGATTAATTAATAACATGATTTTTCCTCCTTGATAATTAAGTATGAAAATGTTTTGTTGTGAATCAGTGCTGTGTATCAACTACGAACACTACTTTAATTGTATATATTATATTGTAAATATGTTTTTCTCTATACATCATGTCAGTATGTGAAAAGAGAATAAAATGAATTTCAATTTGAATCTGCTTAGGAATGTCGTTGACTTCATGAACAGCTAAATATATATATATAAATATAGCTTAATGGCAGGCCGAAGCGGGCTAGACTGGGGCCTGGAACCAGCAAGTGGGCTGAAGTTATGAAGGGTCCCTCAAGGATCTATAGTAGGGCCTCTGTTTTTTTTAATACTTTGATTTCTTTCAATGATATGTGATAGGTTCTTATATTTGAAAGATTGTTTAGAAAGCGAGAGCAGATTTTTTATTGATTGGTTCAATCTTAATGGTATGAAGGCAAATTCAGATTAATTAATGACTATTTAAGCAAAATATTTTGGTACAAAGACCAGTGGTACTATTAGATCTTTTTATGTTGAAGATATGGGCATAATGTGCGCTAGGAGTTGAAATAGATGTTCTATTTGATTTTGATATCTATATTTCACGTCTATGTAGAAATTCATCTAAGCAGCTTGCTGTGGGAACAACCTCCATATGCTAAGAAAGGGGAAATAACTATTTTTAAGCTTTTATTTTGTCAAATTTTAAATACTGTTCACTTGCCTGGCACTTAAATTGTTCAATAACAAATACTCGAAAAGTGGAGAAAAAAAATGCAAGAGCAAGCTCTTCGTTTTGCCTTTTCGCTGGCTGCTCCGCATCTGGAACATCCAGGTCTAGATACAGTTGAGTGTAGGCTAAAGGTTGGAGTGTACTATAGTACAACAAAATGTTTTGGAAATCAGGCTTTGCAGTTGTTGACAATGTTTAATCTAGTTAGCCACTAACACAACTGTTGGGTCTCTGGTTAATTATTCAACAGTTCATACATCAGCGTGCCCCCTCCCCCTCGAAAAAGTCCCGACATCCAGTATGTACCTGTATATCAAACACGATAAAGGTGTGAAGAGAAGACAGACTTACACTGACCCCTGATACTGCCCCATCTTCCATGTTAACCTTAAGGTGTGAAGATCTGGACAGGTGTGTACTGTCATCTAACAAGGTTATTGTTAGAAGGAAACTGGTCATCACACCTTACATTTATCTATAATCGGATCGTCATATATCTCCTAGGTCGTATATAGGTACAGAATAGTGACTGTCTATATCTGAAACTTTCGAAATGATATGACTATAGCAAAGGATGTATGATAAATATCCAGACCTGTTACAGTACCCTTTCAAAAACATTTGTAATTCATAATTATAAAAAAAACATTTTACAAAAGATACTTTATCTCAAACTGGTTTAAACTATGCATGGATTTATCAACCAACAATTTCTTTTTTAAGATATGAATTAAAGAAACTATTTAAAATAGCTTGAATGATCAAATTGTTCTGAAATGGTTTAATGGTATCGTTAATTCTTGAAAAACAGTTAAAAGTCATGATTATAAAACAATGAATGTCTCTGATATAATGGAAGTAAGTATAGAGTATTAGAGGTCAACATGCAATGTATGCATTATATAAGAAAATTAGAAATATCATTTTACCAATTGACCTTCAATTAAAATTGTTTGGTGTATTAATATCCCCTATCCTTTTGTACTCCTCTGAAATATGGGGATTTGAAAATACCAATATGATTGAGAAATTACATGTACAGTTTTGTAAAAAAAGTTTTAAACATACGTAGATCTACACCAAATATGATGATTTATGGTGAAACCGGCAGGTATCCTCTAAATATTGAAATTAAATCAAGGATGCTAATGTTTTGGTATAAACTAATTACAAGTGAAAATAAATTGTCTAGTTTAATTTACAAGCTTATGCTTAACTCAATTGCACGGGACTAAGTTATGTATGGTTACAGCAAAAAAACTTGCAATATGAATAAAAATTACCTTAGAGTAAATTTTAAAACTATTTTGCGTGACCAATTTATACAACAATGGTATTTCCTCTAAGGGGCAAACATATATTATTTCTAAAAATCAATTTCAGTTTGAAAAATACTTGATTAGGCTCAAACCAGAAGATAGAGTAATTCGTAGAAAATATATACCTATTTATTATACCTCCATCGGTTCACAAAATGAAAGGATTGATGTCCGTATGCATCTGTTGTCGACAAATTAGCAGCATATAGGGTTCGCTTTAGATACACATTTTATCAGATTCAAAAAGTTAAAAACATTTAAATTATTGATGAAAAATAATAAGTTTTTAAAGTGAATACCTGTTCTAGGTAAATTTTCCTTTTTTTCGGAGGATTTTTTTTTTCATAGCCTTAAAAATGGGGAAAAAAATGGGCTCATGCCTATCACATCGATAATACAAAATATGGCATGCAGTAACTATACTAATATAACTTACAAGAATGTATAGACGAATGTTACTTAGAGTTATTATCCGTACAAAAATTACATTCAATATTTTCTGTAATACATCTACATAATCAGAACATAAGGTATAGAACCATGTAATAACAGAATCATAAACAATTAAACCATACATTTTTATCGTTAAGATTCCATAAATAGTGGTCTGTCCGGAAGGAGAACATTAAATATTACTGATCGGTCAGAGAGCCGTGTTTATGTGAAATAAAATACAAATTGACGGATTAAGTTAAACAATTCTACCTAACAAGTTTAATTCCTTGAGATTGTTTGATTTTAATAATTCAATAACCTTCAAAACTGAAGGTTTATCCCAGAAAAACTTTTTGATATATTTTTCCTGATATCAGCGTAGCACTGGCATACAAGAAGAAAATGATATTCATCTTCAACATCTAAAACATTACAGTTTAAACAATATCTAAAACGTCTATCAATATTTCTGTATCTTCCGTATTCGATTGCTAAATTGTGTGATGTGAGTCGTAATTTGGTTATCATAATTCTTCGCTGTTTTGGAAGAGATTTAGTTAAATACGACTGTAACATTACCTTGTCAACCATGTGCTTATAAAGATCGCATTTGTTCGACATATTAATTGAATTGAACAAGGATTGATTAGCCTGATCCATAATCCTCTGTTTAATTAAAGGTAAAAGATTGACATCCATATGAGACTGACGAATCCAGACATATCCAAAGCCAAGCTCAAATAACTTCTGTTTTAGATAAACTAGCGAATTATGCTTTGGATGATCCTTTAAAGTTTTACTGTAAAGGAAATCATACGCCTCATTTAGGATACAATTAACGGATTTTAATAATTTAAACCAATATTTAATCATTCTAAAAAGTTGGGTATTTAAGAGAGGTTGACGACCAAGTTCAATGTATACCATCGCGTTACAAGTAGATTTCTTAACCCCAAGTAGATGTTTACAAAATTCCAGATGAATTTTTTCTATTTCTACTGCTTTAAGGCTTCCCTAAATTTCGCAGGCATAAAAAACAATGCTGCCGACATAAGTATCAAAAAGATGAAGCATTGTATTGATATTTAAACTCAAACTGTTACTCAACGTAAAGCGAAAAGAGCTTTTCTCCCTTGATCAGCTACATGCTTAGACATGAAACTAAGCTTATTATTGTATCGAAAAAGAGTGCCTAAATAGCAAAACTAATCGGCCACAGAAATGTTTTCTCCATTTAAAGTCCACGTTTCGTTATCTTTAACCATACCCCCGTTTCGAAAAACAACTATCTTTGTTTTTTCTATATTACCAGTCAATTTCCATTCATTTGAATATGTATTTAAACTGTTCAAAAGACTTTGCAAACCCTCAATTGATTCAGAAAACAAAACTAAATCATCTGCATATAGTAGTAGGAATAAACTAAACTCTCCAAAATCATAACTAGTGGCACCGTTTCCAATGAAACTATTTTCAAAATCATTTATAAACAGAGAAAACAGTAAGGGAGACAATATTTATCCCTTGTAATAAACCAACATTATTTGGGAAACATTTCCCATTCGCTAAAACACAAGTTTTTACAGGAGTATAAAGAGATTTTACCGTTGCTAAAAAAATCCTCTAACACCGAACTTGGTCAGCTTAAACCATAAACCTGCTCTACCCACGTAATCAAAAGCTTTGCGAAAGTCAACAAAGCAGCAGTAAAGGCGTTTTTTCGTTCCTAAAATTTTCGAAATTAATGTTTGTAGAGCGAAAATTGCGTCAATTGTACTAACATTAGGTCTGAATCCAAATTGAGCGTCCGTTAAAATGTTGTACTTGATGAAAACATCTAATAGTCTCTTGTTAAGAATCGATGTAAATAATTTACATAAACAGCTAATTAGACTGATACCACGGTAATTATTAGGATCTGTACGATCGCCTTTCTTATGTACAGGCACCACGACTGCTATAGACCACTCAGACGGGAAACATCGAGACCTTAAGATATTATTAATAATGTGTGAAAAATTGGTGAAAGAATAAATTTACCTTCCATAAAACATTCATTTAACAAACCATCTAAACCATGGGATTTACCTCGTTTGAGATAATAATAGCATCGTTTATTAGATACTGTGTTAACTTTGTATTAGAACAACAAACCAGATAATGCTCGTAAATATATAGTAAATATTTGTTTTAATGATACATTAAAATGAACTGAATTAATTTAGTTTATTTTAAAATTACCTGTCAGTCAATCAGCAGTTATACATGTGTAAAAGTAGGAGAAATTTGTAAGCACATAATAATATATCAGTGTGCAGTTACGGTTCATATCACCTTATTTCGGCCTCCATATTTGTTTATTCATTCGGAACCTATAGTTACAGTAAGTATTCCAAGTAACTTTCCGCGGGAATCCTGCACGTGCAGATTGCCGCAATCTGGCTATATAACTCGGGGATTTTCAATAGTCAGACAGTCTTACACAAAGTCTTCGTTCGACTGGTATGACTCGCCTCTCTCTCCTTCTCTATAGGTTTAGTGTTAGATAGGGTATCATGTAGACAGTTGTTTAACAACCTAGGATAGATGAGTATTTAGTTGGGCCGTAGGTTTGTCGTGACCATGTAGGGTTTTAACACTCATTTTATATACCGTCCGTCGTCTATTCAGTAGGATTATGCCGAGTAGCCATTAGTTATATTTACAAGTGTAGGTGTGTGAGCGATGTACGTGCATGTGTGGGTGGAATACCTGTTGAATTTACTGTGATATATAAAACAGTACTTTACATTTGTTGAGTTAATAAATTATACGTTGATCTTTATATCTGAGTCTGTGTTTCATTTGCCATATGCTTCCCGTTGTCAAATTCTAAGACTCCAATGGGCCCGAGATCCCCGAACCTGAGTTAGGTTTCTCGTACAGAAACCGTGACTTTTACACATGTAACATCAAACCTGCACGGAGTAGTTATAATATTATGTTCCTTTCATGTAAAGAATGTCTTATGTTTGATACAACACTTATCAAAAAACATACAATTCATTAATACTATAAAATTTGAATATCAATATACATTATTCAAACTACCTTCAAAGTTAAACATCTCTGTAAAGAAATACATAATGAAATAACCATTTTATTTCAAATTCCTTAATAAACTGTATAACATTTTGATAACATATGAAATAAATTAATAAAAAAACAGACTTTCATAGAAACCTGATTGGAATAAACATTGTATAGCTGTCTTTTATACATCTTTATATGAATATAAATTTAACATGTAGGCATAATTAAAGCCATATATCAACAATTAACCAATATTCCTAGCATACTTAACAAATTTTAATGATAATACAAACAGATCAAAAGTACATGAAGCATGTGGAATGTATTTGTTTATAGATGAATTATATATAAGCATCAAATATACATTGTATATGATATAGTCTGATTATAGACCTAGGGCCGACTTGGTGTCTTTTAGGACTTTCAATGTATCAAAGCGGATAGATAGCCAGCACAGGATGCATACATACAAGAATGTCCCGTAGTATAGAGTCTACTATAAAATAATATGTATATATAGTTTACTGTTTATATACCAAACTTCTGTGATTTTATATCATCTAGTATCAACAAACCGAATCTCTCTTACTAGCATTCTGATAAGAGTAAATTCCCTTCGTATAGTGTTAGAGTTATTCCCCTTAGTCCGCTCACGTGATACGGAAGTGGCTCTTGCAACAACAACATAATGCAGCAGACAGCGGAAAAGATGGAGATTGTTTTGACGTATCGGCAAGGCCAAGACGGATGAAGGGAGATTCTGACCTGGATGTGCAAATTCTAGGCTCTACACGACATGATGGCCAGGTTGTTATATACTTATTAATCAGACATGTAATGCATGCAGAGAAAAACTAGTCTGTTAGTTGGAGAGCAATCTGTCAAACCAGTTGAAAGCAGTACTAGGCAGCTAGATATAGTAGCTGTAATGTTGTGTTAGTATACTCGAGAACCTTTGCGGCGCTTAGCCGACGTTCCATTCCCATCTAGTAATTGAATTTAGAGCATACTTTAACTTTCCACTGAAGTGTCGGGTTTCAACACAGCCTATCTATCACTAGCATGCACGGTAGAAAATATGTATAAAGAAACAGTCTATGTAAACTGTTTGTTGAGGAGGGACTGGAGGGAAAATTGGACGCATTTATTATGCATAATACAAACATGTTATTTTACTCGTAAACAGATACAAAATAATGAAGTGAATATAAATGCATGTATACAGTATTAAAAATGGCATGTATACACACTACACAGACATGTACAATCATAAGTATAAGATTGAATCTTATTGAATCATTCATTGATTTTGAGGGACCTGATCATGACTTTGTTACAATCTACATTGTATACATGTATTGTGGAGTATAACAAGCATGTCAATAGTATTTTTGATGTGTTTTTTTTGGGGGGGGGGCTCTACTTATACATAAACCTGGCTTGAACTTAATACAATATTTGTACACAGGTGCCTGACTCGTTTTTATAAAATAATAACATATAGAGTACATATAAATGAGAAAGGTTCTGAACTCCCCCAGGCTTGAAATCTGATGTATTTATTTCTAAGTACCGTAGCTTCGGTTGTATTGGGTGGATTTTTTCGAAGTAGGACTTAAATTGAAGAGAAATGGTCAATCTTTAAAATAAGCCATAACATGTTGTCGATTTCTCCATATTAGTTTACGAAATCGGGCGTGAAACTTCAAAATCCCCTCGATTTTGTTTAGTCGGACAAGTTGACGTAACGGGGTCACCACACTTTGACTCTATTGGACATAGCTTTAAATACGAAGTCCACGGGTTAATCAAGAGGTACGCTTCATCAGATCACCGAATACAACTATTACATACACTTACTTTATGTATACGAGCACCCTATCGACGGCCCCGGGACTTTTTATGCATACTGATAGCAGATTTTCCACTTGAGTAGCCATGTTGTGTCAGCCGCGGTAAATTTGAACAAGCATTCTGATTGGTTATAGAAAATGTGTTGAACCAATCAGAATGCTTGTTCAAATTTACCGCGGCTGACACAACATGGCTACTCAAGTGGAAAATCTGCTATCAGTATGCATAAAAAGTCCCGGGGCCGTCGATAGGGTGCTCGTATACATAAAGTAAGTGTATGTAATAGTTGTATTCGGTGATCTGATGAAGCGTACCTCTTGATTAACCCGTGGACTTCGTATTTAAAGCTATGTCCAATAGAGTCAAAGTGTGGTGACCCCGTTACGTCAACTTGTCCGACTAAACAAAATCGAGGGGATTTTGAAGTTTCACGCCCGATTTCGTAAACTAATATGGAGAAATCGACAACATGTTATGGCTTATTTTAAAGATTGACCATTTCTCTTCAATTTAAGTCCTACTTCGAAAAAATCCACCCAATACAACCGAAGCTACGGTACTTAGAAATAAATACATCAGATTTCAAGCCTGGGGGAGTTCAGAACCTTTCTCATTTATATGTACTCTATATGTTATTATTTTATAAAAACGAGTCAGGCACCTGTGATTTGTATAAGTGTAGCGGAACTGGACCGGGTCGATCATCGGCGACCAGGTAGCTCAATCAGTAGAGCATCCGGCTAGTGTTCGGAGGTCCCGGGTTCGAACCCCAGTCTGGCCGTGCATTTTTCCACTCCTATTACATTTGGTGCCTGTGACCAAACCTTGTTTCAAGTGAGGTAAATACTTGACAAGGGGATACCCGAACCTGGGTTGTGAGTTGTGAAGTCTTCGGGGTCGAAGACTTAAAAAAAGGGAGGGAAAAGTGTAGCGGAATTGGACCGGATCGATCGTCAACGACCAGGTAGCTCAATGGGTAGAGCATCCGGCTAGTGTTCGGAGGTCCCGGGTTCGAACCCCGGTCTGGCCGTGCATTTTTCCACTCCTATTACATAAGGTAACATCGGAATTCTTTGGATTAGCCTAATTAAAACCTACATTACTTACATGTGTATGCTAACCCTGTTATACTTTTGTCTTCCCTGATACATACATACCTATACTTTTTGTTTGGTAATCATTCTGTAAAATTAGCAGGAACATAGGCCACATTAATGTAAATTAAAGTCAACCAAAATTGTATGAAATTTTGTAGAAACCTAGCTTCCATGGCCAAAAGTCAACCAAAATTGTGAATCATATGGTCCCCACCCCATCGGGGCCTGAGGGGTGGGGCAAAAAAGGTTCAAACTGGATGACATTGCAAAGATCTTCTCATGACCCATGCTAGGTAGAACCAAAAACTCATAGATGGAAGGTCATTAATTAGGTGTTTTACTAAAATTGTGAACTTCATTATCCCTGGAGAGAGGATAAACTTTGCAGTTTTATGGAAATCACATTTTTTAAACCAAGATTTGTTAACTTGCCATTGGCAGTAGTACAATCTTGGTTAGCATAATTAGTATGGATTAGCAGTTTGATATAGTATACATATACATGTATATGTAAAGTTGGTCCTGACCGACCCCAATTGAAATGGGCTGACAGATTTGGGCCAAAAAATGCTGTTAAGGCCCATGGACCCCTTCTTACATTTATGTCTCAGTATATATATTGTGAAGGACAGTAAGCTTGCCAGGTAAAAAAATCATCCCTACTTTAGTTTCTTGATGAAAAATTGATATTTCTAATTGGTGTACAGGGGAACATGCATGCATGGTATTAAATTTGAAAGATGAATGATATTTATATAATATGTGCATGAACTTGTCAAAATTGACTAAACTTTCAATAATCTTCTTCTCAACTCCCAGATATATGGTACATGTAGAATCAAATACTCTTCACAAATATAAAGGTTGTAAGGTTGTAAGGTCCTTTATCAAAATTGTGAATTTCATGACCCTGGGGTCTCATGTTTCTCCCTGGGGATGGGGTAAAGTTTACTATATTTTATGTAGGGAAATCACATTTTTGAGCACTCTTTATTCCATTTGCCATTGGAAATAATGCAAACTTGGTTAAAATTATCATTATGGAATGCCTCATGAAAACTATATGTATATTGGCACTGAGTGACCCCCTGCAGGGGCATATGAGCAGGTCCAACAAGGGTCAAATTAACTGAAATTTCAAGAAATTTCTTCTCAAGACCAAAATATGGTAGAATTTAATACTCTTCATAGATTGAAGGGTCTTGAGGTGCTTTACCACAATTGTGAATTTCATGATCCTGGGATATCATGTTTGGATCGGGCCAAAAAGGGTCAATCAAATTAACTTAGATATTTCAAAACTCAGGTGACCGTTAAGGCCTCTTATTTGTGGATGGGATTTAATTTTTTTAGAAACAATAAATATTAAACATACATGTTGGCAGCTAGATTTTGACACAATGGGGGAATATACAGATAAATCACTAGACACCTAAAATGTTAAAATATGAAATAAAGGACAAATGAGATTCTTAATTGAAATTTAAACTATTGATATGTTTAGCTGTAAAACCCGATTGATAACAGAAAAGTAATCATGTTCCACAATCAAAAGTACATGGGGACAGCGAGTGTGCACTAGTGTCTTTGTTAAGTGACATGGACAAGTAGAACTAACCTCGAGCATGCATGGTTTGGGGTCTGTCTTATGATTGTCCATCTTTTTTATGTCCTTACTTAATTTACCCCTTTAAATAATTTCTACAAAACTAAGATTACTTGTTTGCTGGGTTTATTGCCCCATGAACGACCAGGGTAATTTTGATGTGAGGCCTCCTTGTAGTAGTTGGTGACTATTAATAAATTTCACTGAACATTCAAGAGGCCCATCGCATGCCATCCAGAGCAATTAGGGTAAATTGTCTTGCTCAAGGACACAACCATGACAACACAGACTGGTCCATTTTACAGCTTCCTGAGAGACATAAACCGACAGGGAACAGCCAACCATGCAAGAGGCATGGAAGAACCATCATATTAGGCTGGTGGGTTTCTGGGATGAAGTCGAACATAGTAAACGAAAAACCAATATTTAATGGGATATGAAACAGTCATTAAATGCCATCTCCTCAGTAAATTCAGTGCTAACACATTACAAATGTATCATAAAATTATCACTAGGGGAACTTGACAAATCACAGTCTACATATTTAGCCAATTGTTGATAAAGTATGTCCAAATTCAACATACAGTATAAGCTTTTTACTCTATAACTAGAACCCTAAACTTGGTGCAGGCTGTATAGGGTAATATTGAAAATAGGTAAGTTATCTCCATCAAATCTTATTGTTATTCAATGATTGTCTGAAACAGATGACCTAAATAACAAGACACCTAGTAACATCAAATCTTCCATACAGGTAAATTATATTTAATGTGTTTGTATGCAAGCTATCTGGTAAGAACGTTTTTGTCTGGTTTAAATATCGTGGCATTGTTTTGCACATACTGACAAAAGTAAGGCATATCTATAGCTTTTTTACTTTTTTATATATTTTTTTGTTAATACTAGAAGCATTGAACTTATTGAACAATTATGCACTGCGATGGAAATATGGCAGTTTTTGACTGAATTTGTAACTTTTACATAAAGAAATGCATTCATGTTTGCCTGTACTCATGTATGTAGTGAAAGCAAAACACTTGTTAGAAAAAAAAAATTCTTGTTATCTCATATATCCACTGAGATAGCTAGGTACATGTATTATAGTTACCTCCCTTTTACCCATTTCAATAACACTATTGCATACAATAAGAACATTTTTGAAAGGATGTTGGTTGATAGACATATTATATATATATGTATAATGCATGACTAAGTTTACTGTCTACAGTAACACCATGGTAATGTTTTGATGGATTGCCAAGTACACTGCACACATCTGTCTGATCTGGTTGTTTGATATGGCTAACTGACTGACAACATGCACATAAACCTCCATATCTACACAATATACAGTCTGGGACACCATACATATGCATTATAGTGTGCAGAAATCAACTTTAACACATTCTTGCTCAGACAAAAAAAAAAAAAATGAACGAAAATAAAACGAAAATGAAAGGTAGTTAATTATATATATAAGGGCCAGGCTTACATAGAAAAGTCATTTGTACATATATCTTAGCAAGAATTCTGAATTGACCAACCCTAGATAACTTCTAGTCATCTTTGAATTACTTCACCTTCGATAAATATGTTGTTACTAGACAGTGTTGGGAAAATCGATGACTTAAAATTTAAGCTGTGACTAGGCATAAACAAATTAAAAAAAAAAAGGTAAAATGATAAACGGAACAAGAATATTGGTGTGAAACATTGAACTATGTTTATTTATTTTTCAACAGTTGTGAAACAAGTCATATACCAACTTACATTGATCACTCGCAAAAATGTTGGCCAAATGCAAGTTACATATATATAGTAGGGCACAAGCAAGGGATCTTACTGGGGGATAATTACCCAGAGAAAAACCCACATTGTAGGGCAGATGACCCCATGCATACTTTTTCATGTCTGATTGGGGAATCAAACTGCAGCAGCCTAGGTGAAATGCATATGTACATGTATTAGCACTGTGTCACCTGACCACCAAACAATGCAACATCAAACATATGACATTTGTAAGATGAATGTCATGGTAGGAAACAAAAGGTCATGGCAAATTAATACCATTGCCACAATGAATATCATTGTTGAATCAATAACTCTCAATCATTTCAAGATGATATGATTGTGTGACTTGTGGTCATGGCTAGTAGAAGCAGTAGTAGTCTGGTGAAAACAGTGGGACTATAGGTTTCTTCTCCCTCCCTCCTTCTATCCGTCTTGTATGCATGTAAGTGGCTTCACTGAGGAATCTTGATCAAACTTCAAGCAATGATAAAGGACCATAATATTTCAGACAAGTTCAAGTTTTAGGATGACAGGTATATTGCTTTACCCGTTATTCTTGTCAACAATACAATTTTAGGTATAATCTAATTACTGTAATGTACATGTGCATGTACAATGTACATGTATCCAGAGCATAGGTGCAGTTAAGGCCTTAGAATTTAAATAGTACATATATTGCAGGATTCATTAGAAGCAACTTAACATGGGATCCTCTTCTCTTCTTTCTTCACGAATTTGTTCCTAATGACATCGTCTTCCTTGACACTGCTTCACTAGCTAGTTAGCTGAGTGCTGTCCTATGTGAGGGTGGCTTTGTGTTTTGTCTTTAAGCCATAAAATAGACATTTTTGGAAGTCATTAAAATACCACTTAATCTACCATCCTTAACACTGAGTGCTGAAAGTAATTCACAAGGAAACAACCACACATTCCGTTGTCAGTATAATAAACAGGAAGAGATTGTGGCAATGTGTCTGCTATATAAAATTTCAGTGAATATAGACACTTCATGAGTTGGCCCACCATCCTAAGTTGTGCTTGTGTTGATGTAACAACAAACCCATCTGTTTAAATCACGTTTGTTCTATTGTAATTATCAATGCTTGTTAATAATCAGTTGTATTTGTTATCAGGCAAAATATTGTTTGAACCCATTATATCTGTCTTATATTTTAGCCTTCAAGAGGCCATAGACAGTGACGATGTTGCAGGAGTGAGACAGATCCTTAAACAAAATGCATACTCTCAAAAGGAGCTCAAGAATTGTCTCTTCTTCAGTTGTGGCAGTGGAAAAGTTGATTGTGCTGCATCTATCTTGGAAACATCAATCTCCCCAGATCTACACAATGATGATGAGTTTACTCCTCTTACCCTTGCATCCAGAGGGGGGCACAGTGCTGTAGTGGATCTCCTCATACGATGGGATTGTGATGTGTCGATTCCAGGAGGGCCCTTAACCAACACTCCTCTACACTATGCATGCAGTGAGGGTTACAACGAATCTTGCAAGCTACTAGTTGAGGCAGGTGCTGATCTGAACTCAAAGAATGCCAGGTCAGACACCCCTCTCATCCTTTCTTCCATGAATGGTCATATCAGTATTGTCAAATACCTTCTTGAGAAGAATGCATCTGTGAGGAGACGAGGATATCATGAGAGGACTGCTCTCCATTGCGCAACTGAGAATGGACATCTTGAGATCTGTCGTCTACTTATCAATGGCAACTCTGATTTAGAGGAGGAAGATACTTTCGGAAATACCCCTCTTATCTGTGCTGCAGAGAAAGGGTATGTGGAGGTGCTGAAACTACTTCTCAATCACAAATGTGAGGTCAACAAGATGAGCCACAGCGCAGCTACAGCTCTACATTTTGCCGCTCAACATGGTGATTTGAACTGTTGCCGACTTCTTCTTGATGGTGGGGCAGAAATTGATGCTCCAGATATTCGTCGATTTACGCCGCTCATGATGGCCTCTCTCAACGGACATGATCACATTGTTGATTATCTGGTAGAACGGAAGTGCAATGTTAACATGGTAGCTTATAATAAAAGGACTGCTCTGCACCTAGCGGCAGAAAGAGGGAATCTCCAATGCTGTATTTCACTGCTCAAAGCTGGTTCAAATATTGATGCACAGGATTCATTGGTTTGTACGCCGATTTATAATGCAGCTATCAAAGGCCAAGCCGCGATAGTGCGATTTCTGATCGACAATGGCGCAGATCTGAACAAGCGTCCCAGCAGCGGCAATTCTATTCTACACTTTGCTGCCACAGGTGGCAGTCAGGAGTGTTGTCAGGAGCTTCTCAATACCGGCTTTGACATAAATGCACAAAATCGGGATGGTGTAACCCCATTAATCGCGGCTGTAAATGGAAAGCAAATTAAAGCTGCCAAATTTCTTCTAGACAATGGATCTGATACAAATTTTCGAGATCTTCATGGAATGACAGCTCTGAATGAGGCAGTCTTCTACAACTGTCCACAACTTGTTGCTCTCCTCCTGGAGTATGGGGCTGATCCAGATTTAGAGGACTATGCAGGGACGCTTCCTCTGTGGTTTGCTGTTGATGGCTTCAGCAATGAGTCGGTGAAGTTGCTACTTGGTGCTAACTGTAAATTTGATATACAGTCGACACTTAGTAGCTACTGTGGTCCATGCAATGCAATAGAACACTCTGTGCATAAGAAGAAGGCGAGGGTGCTGAATTGGTTGGTGTCAGCTTACTGTGAGGAAGCTCTCAATGTTCTAAAAGAACACTTGCCAAAAATAGAAAAGATGACGTCACTAAATTCCAACATGTTGGAGATTGTGCGTGAAATGACGTCATCGCCAAGGACACTGATGGAGCACGCTAGGAAAGGAGTTCGTGTGACACTTGGGAAGGGCACAGGTATAACAGAAAAGATTGAGTCGCTCAAGGTGCCAAAGTGTATTAAAAGATATCTCATGTTTTCTGATATGGAAAACGACACTGAATCTTCAAAATGACATAATAAATATCAGTTGCATATTATAATATTGGAATGTGTATGTAATAGATGGTTATGAAATAAGACTTAAATGACATCCTTGGTGAGAGAAAAATTTGAAGTTAAACCATCAGTGGCAGTGCTCTGTTTCTTTAATGCAGTTGTATATGCATTCTGCTAGCATACATTGCATGATCAAATCATCTTGAGCGGCAATATTGTCATTACTACACTATTGGTTTATATAAGATATTTGGAAAGAGCAGAGTGCTTGTTTTATTTGCATTTTAATTGATCGTTATTAATAATCAGATTTTTATGAATTTCATATTTTAGCGGCTAGCTACACTGTAGGTGATATATTAGATTTTTTTAATGCAATGTGCAGATCATATTCAAAGATTAAAATTTTTATCCTTCTTTGATTTTTAAAATGAACCAATTGTATTTTCAGTATGCCAGAATTTTAGTGTTTTGCATCAACTGGACAAAAGAGAGAGTTTCAGCATTATTTGTTTTGACTGCCTAATATGATTTTAGACTCGGTGATGAAATAAATGTACGTACATATAGTCATGTCTATAAGAAGTGCATGCAGATTCATTTTCATATTAAAGTAACCATGCATCATGCAAGAGACTGATCATAATCAAGGGGAAATTGCTATACAACTAATTTATTTGCAATATCACACGCAAAAAGCAAGCCAAAGGACAGTGGGGACATAAAGGATAACAACAATGTTTGGTGAATGTAGTCATCCGCTCAGTTTTTTGCCGTCTGTTTCTAGTAAAAAGATCGCTGATCGACCAGTATGTCCAGACGTGAAGTGAAATATATATAAAAACATAATGCATGGCGCAATGTTAGAATAAAATGTGAGAATGTTTAACATACTACTAGTAAATACATTTTACTTAAAGTCAAGGGGTTGCTGATAATACATTTCATTAGTCTCCTACCTTTGACACCAGGGGACTATATATGTTTCCCCTCAGGAGCTTGTCGTCCATCTTGAAGGGACGCTCGTAACGTCAAAGTTTGTCTGCACTTTTAGCTTGCGGCTTCATTCTTTGAGGGATTTTGATCAAATTTCACACAATTATAAAGGACCGTATCCAGTCTATCCGAGAAGTTCGAGTTTCACGGTTTCTTGGTGAAGGTCAAGGTCGCTGTTCTGTTTTTATCGGGAACCGGTAGGGGACATGCAATATGCAGCATGCTTTAAAATTGTTACAAAGAAATCAATGACAGCACTAATTATGACGAAAAGAGTTGTAGATATAAAAAGGTTTTCCGAAATGTTTAAATATTGAACGGATTTATCCTCAGTCGCGCAACCAGATCAGTTGAAAGGTTAATAAATTGTATTTGTTTTAGCAATTGTGAATTATTTGTTATGACGTTCAGAAATTTATATAATGTTTTTACATTGATTGATAAGAAATCCTATTACGCATTCTCTATAAGTACTGTCGTGTTTGAGATACTCGAGAGGCTTGTGGTGAATGCTAAGTTGTTAAATCGGATAATAAACAACATGTCAGCGTTGTCTTCTATGATAGTTATGTTATTACACTTAATCGATTAGTAAACTCTGAGACTTGTTCACGGTTTATCACTTTTGTTGAAGTTTAATCAGATGCTAATTGTCACATGATGTTTATCTGTTCATTTTATGATATAGAAAATGCAAAAATTTGATAAGCATGAATACATAGCTAGATAAAAAAAAATGGTTCATGACGTCACAAAAACTTATTCGGGAAGTATAATGGAGAGCCCTTACTGTATGTAGGAAATATTTTAAACAATATTTCTACAGAAAAAGATATAGGAAATAAAAATAAGTGAATTTAGGGCCAATTAACGACTGCTAGAGTGCTAGATGTCGGGCACGAATTATCAGACATTTGACCAATATAGGCGATGGGCACAAAACAGTCTCGGCAGTAGCCAACGAGGGTGTCGGGTAATCGTTGACCCAGAAATGACCAATAATACGAACTCTTGTTTTGTTCGTGAACTGGAACTTAAACCTTTTGTTGGTTGGTTTAGTTATTGTTACTTGTAGTGTTATAAATATGATGACATTCCTAGATATGCTCTTTTTTCTACTTTCATAAATACTTGCGACTCGTTAGATATCACATTAATAAAATTTAATAAACTTTGCTTGGTTATGTTTCAATATGAATATTGTGAAAATTGTCAGATGATGGTCATTGTGTCCCAGAAGTAAAGTAACCCGTAGACGTCAGAGGTGCATAACGGATACTTCAGTATGTACCCATTCCTGAGATGCCTTGAAAACGTAAATTTCGTCGCTCTTAAACCATTTCCTCAGTGCCCAGCCTTAATATGGTAGAGTATATACAAGAATGTTCATCCCCTGCGTATACTGCCCTAGTTGTCACCTCGTTCATGGATACCAAAGTATCGCCCCAGGTCACTTAATTGGTAAAAGTGGCAAGTGTAAAAAGATATGTAGACGATTATTACTTATTGTACGGTTTGTAACATTCGCGGGGATTGAATTTCTCTATAATCTCGGAAATAAATAAAGCACGAAAAAATAGCAGGCGAGTGTTTATATTCACTGAAAAGTATATATTAAGTGTTTTCTGCACAATAAAGGCATGATTGCGCGAAATTTTAGCGCCACGAAATTAAACAACTATGCAGTACATTGCTGTAGATGTAAAATATATCACCGTGTCGTGCCTGCTAGATAAATAGTGACGTTTTCCAGATACATGTCATCTTTACAGGACTTTCGATATGTAGTTTTGCTTTAGGCTGTGCCCCATCGTAAAGACCTCGAAAACCAGATTTCTCCTTATAACTTTATACAGGTGTATAACTCCATGGATGATTGTGCCAACTATATACGAGGTTAAAGGCGATGTGAATACATGTGTTTAAAACCTTTATTTTTCTGCGAGCTGCCAATTCATCTAAATATATATTGGTAATGAAATTATGCATGCTGACAGTAGGTTTGTTTATTATCACTAGGCTATGGAATGATCATCATAAATCATAAAAGAACATTTGTATTTACAAAATAAAGTATATGTGGACATTTTTGCTGTGTATATAAAAATGCATCTGAAACGCTCCATGGCTTTGATGTAAATGTTTTTGAGGAAATAACGAAACATTTGGTCAAATCGTATGATCTGAACTAAGCAATCGGTCGGTGAAGTATTCATCACAGTACATGTAGGTTGGTTTGTTGTCAATTATTTAAAAGTCGCATTCCTTTATTTATCATTAAAGTAAGGACACATTAAGTTGAACGTAGATATGTTAACCAAAAGTCAAACAATCCTCTACAATCTAAAATGCATGATTTATTAATTGTTCCAAATGACGTGAGTATACCGTTGATAGAGAGGTGTATATAGGCAAGCAAAAGACAGTAAAAAACAAGTAATACATATTGGTGTAATATATTTTGTATTTTATATTGATATTCTACCTATTACCCCTACCAAACAACAAACCTGCCAAATGAGGCATATTATTTGTGTCACGTGTGTGTGTGTTTTGGGGGGGGGGGGGGGGGGGGGTAGAGCATTTTTAGAGGGCTTCCAGTAAAAACCATAAACCAATCCGCCTACAGTCCCAGATCACCCCATGTTCTTACAGAGGCAATCGGGATAATGTCACCCTTGTAGTGTTGTAGCAATTGAGAGTCGTTCCAGATTTTTTTTTACATTTTCGTACAAATCTTCCACACAAACAACAACTTACTGTCATTATCATGCCTATCAATTTCAAGTGACATCAGCTATGGCCTTCTAACTATATCGCTAATGAAAACGGAGACAAATACCGTAATTATAAAAAAATCGTTTCGTATTTTTCATGTTAGGTGTTCTTACATATTTGTATAAAGATGTTAATTTTTAATGAGCAGATACTTTCCATCAGAAAGAAACTTGAGGTGTCGTAGAATATAAAAGCTGTTGTTACATACCATATTCAACAATGGTCACGATAGGATTGTTAAACCCTACACTCTGATTGGATGGTGTAGTTTCGAAAATCAATGTGTCGTCACAGAAGCCCGATATAAATTCTTGTTATTGTTCATCCTCATAATTTATATTGAAAGATAATAGATTATTATGTTATAAATATGCAGGTGTCTTTGCAAAAGGTGTTGCCATTGAATTAATGCGATTATTATTATTTAGTTGGTTTAAAGCTTAAATGATTTTCTTCGATAATATATGAAAAATACATACACTGTATATTGGTATTTGTAATTTGCGTTATTATTCCTAGCAATCATGTGTGTATGATACACGTTTAATTTCATTTGGGTAATGTAATGCACACATTGTTTTGCTTTAAGTAGAAGACATGATAAAATTTTCAAGTGAAAAAATCAGAATTTGTAATAAACTGTATGTGTTTGGAAACTGAGTTGATAAGATATGAGGATATGCAAAGTATTTCATTTCTTCCAATATATGTACAATATTAAGCGTCAACTCTAAGTTGCAACATTGTTCATGTCTAAAAAGCATTACTCTGTTTTGTACAACAGCCATGTTCGCTAGAACAATACGAAGATGATACTGTATACGAATATGATATACAAGGATGTTGCCTGCTAGTAAATTGTACTACTGGATGACCGTTGATGATTGTTATACCTTTACGTAGAACATCTATATCTATAACTATTTTATGAAGTATATGTAAATGTTAAGACTCTTTTAAAGATTGTTTGACTTACGGAGAATCACTGATTCGTTTAACTTATCTGAACAATTGTTATAAGTTGATTTTTATCATTTTAATGTGTTCATAGATCTGCATGATTTACATCAGTATGCGGTTCGGTTAATGTTTGTGTTGCATTGATAACATGCTTGTAGAATGCCAATAATAACATGCGCCAAACAAAGTGATATGTTGTCGCCAACTTATACTCTCACCTGTCACAATACTAGTGTGTTATAGTCAAAACAACCTGAAAATACATAGTATACATGTATTGGTATTATTTCATAAGATATATGAAATTTGTTAAGTTAATGTTTCGATGGTTCTTTTATCGACTTTTGGTATATGTTTGCAATGGATTACAACTATGTGTATAACAAACGATATCATGGGTAAGATGTTTTTTAGATTCGGCTGAGATTTCTATAGACCGCACCGTAAAACACAAGATTGCGAGCTGAGTGAGGGGTATCCTCGATAATGCAAGGGCTATCCTGTAATACAGTAATGTAATGTCAGGACCAGAACATAAGGTTCAGTCACTGCTATCTTGTGGATAAAACAAAACAAATTTGATTTTTGTGTATATCAAAACAATCTCGAGATCGTCATACCGTTAGCTTGGTTGTGACCACTGTGTATTCTACAATGTATGAGAATGGTAAGGGTTTTAATCCTGACACCAATTAAATACTTAGTCGTGTGCCTTCGATTATGTCATCACATAGAGAACGTAACCCTGGAATATCGAGGATGTGTGAGGGAAAGTGGTAATGTCAATGCTAGCTGTGATGGAGGTAGACTTTATGTTGTAATTGTTGTTCAATGTGGTACATTTTATTAGTAACTTACGTTATCCAAGTATATATAATTGTATTTCTTCTCTGTGCTAGTGCTGAATTTTGTTTTTATTTATACATAAGATGTATCACTTTTAGCATCATCAGTATTACAAATGTTCCAAAACTGTTTTCGTTAGACTTATTTTATTCACAAATCCTCCTCTATCCCGTTGTGTGGTTCATTGTCAGTTGATCTGCATGACATAGACCCATGGATATGTACAAAGAGTAAGTACGTTTACAATGCATGTAATAGTTATATAGTCCACAAGTAAATCATTGCTCCATTACAGGCTTAACATAATAACTATTATTTTGAAACGACCTATAATATTATTTTTCCTAAAGTAATTACATGTATTTTATTAAAATGGATAGGGAAGTTGATGGCTGTAAAGAGGGCGTCAACGTAAATCCGTTGTTTCTTTGAAACATTTTACAAACAACACTGGTCTTTACTAATATATTTAGAAATAGACACGTGCAGGTAGATTATTACCATGCCAATAATAACCAGATGTGTCTAACAAAATTTATGTATCATAAAATTGATTGCTGTTCCTAGGATATAGCCGTTTCTCTTCTGGATAATCGTTTACATTTTACTGGTCTTAAGTGCCGTTAACATCCTGTCTAGGAATTTTTCTTCATTAATGGCACCAGATACCTCTTGATTAGCTATGAACTATTTCTCGACTTAAAAAAATATTGCAAATGTTAGGACGAACTATATTCTGGATGAAACTGTAATAACGACCAAACACCGGGTTGACAATATGTTTCAGTTCAATAACATAGTTTTCCTCCAGACATTTGGCAATCCAAGTTCCATATGAGACTTGGCTATTCATGACGGGTAACAATTCCCTTGCAAAGGCCTTCGGCTTATCTTTCGAATACGACATGATTACCTGAACTTTTTGATCATGTATGTTTTTCTTTGTTGATAGTTATATACCGGCTTTTCCAAAACTATTTCATATTTCGCGGTTTATTTGATATTCAGGTTTAAGTCCCATGACGGATGTGGAAGGTTATTTATTAAGTTATAAAAAAAATCTGACAGACAGAGTTACTATATATACGTGTGATATGGGACCATTCAACGATAAGATATCCACCGTTTTATAATGCCTGCACACCCTCTGGTTTTAAATCACTGCACATTTATATAGATTACTCTTTCTTTCTCCTTAACGGCCTTATTTTCGCAGTAAACTTTCGTTTGTCTTTGTGTATGTCAAGAGGCCCTATTACCAACCCGTTAGGTGAATGGTCTCTCCGGATATCAGTACTTCTGGACGTAATTCTATTCTAATCTTTTAACTCCAGTTTCAAATCATACTTCTATAATTCTGTTCAATCCCGTAAGAGGTTTATCAATCACTTTTGTGGAGTTACCGTGTGACCTATTGGGATACATTATAACTACATTAAGATGGTGACGATGTGATATACTATTTCCACACTGAAAGCCGGTGAATTTGACACTGTTTTATGTTGAATGATCATGCTATCGACACTGAGCATCGTGCAGTTGTTTTCTGCTAATGGCCAAAAGTAGGCGGCGACAAAAAAAAATCTCAAAATATGTTAAAAGATGTCAAATTGTAGATGGGGTGGGGTAAAATATGAAATTTTAATATTGAATTTCAAAAGAACGTGAAGCACATTGTATATTCTGGAACCTGTCACTGTCAAAAGAATTAAAACGTGACAAGGGGTGTTACGATAAACCTCGGGAATTAAGGTTGATAGAGATTATATCATAAAAACAACTGGGAACTTTGCGAATAAACGAGGCAATAATATTCACAAATATACATATTTGCATGGAGACCCCTAAAGCATACAATGTAAATCAGACATGGTGCTCCAACAGAGTAAGTCTGCTTCATCGACGACACCCGTCAGTTAAGTCTAGTTGCAATCCGGGTTAAGTTGCAATCTGAAAAGTACCGACAAGCATCAAACACGCCTTACTTTATATCGCATAAGGAAATAATGTATTTCCAATTCTACCACGTTTGCTATGCAACGCCAGTTTTGATTTGTTTAAAACCGTGTATTATTTGCCAGTAATACACTCTCGTGTCAATAATACACACTCGTGAGTCGCGGCTGTTACACAATCTTTCTCCTCCAAAAGTGTGCATTTGTAAATAAACATGGCGGGGCAAAAACATTTAAACGTCGGAGACCGTGTATTTTACAATGGAGAAATTTGCCAGATTGTTAATTTCTATCCTCCCAGAGCAGACTTTGCTAAACAATATTTTGTAAGGTCAATTTCCACAGGCAACCTTTGGAGAGCATTTCTACATGAATTGCTGGCCGAAATCCCCGAAAGTTCTCGTAACGTTGCCGTCAACTGGCTTGGAATTGACGTCAGCGTTTGAATATTCATTAGCACGTGCGCTTTTTCGTTTCTTGTGAATTGTAACAGCCATGTAGCGACACATTTCCCGGGGTTTCGTTGTCGTTGTTCTATTGGAAAGAGGAAGATCTCGGAACTAAACAGTACATGGTAGCGTAGAAATATAATCAACTTTGACTCGTTTATTGTTGCAGGATATACAACTCAGACTCGGATATTTTACAATTATGATTAACAACTCAGGCCTGCGGCCTTCGTTATTAATTTAATTGCAAAATGTCCTCGTCCTCGTTGTATATCATGCAGCAATACACGAATCATCGTTAATTATTTCTTAAATAAGATCATGATGTGCAGCTCTCAAAACCTTTAGTTGTTAATGTCTCTTCATTAGTCGACATCTTTGACGGAAATCGTGACAATGAGAAATTAACAATTAGAGGAACAACTTAGTTGTAAGATTCTTTGTTGAATACATTGTAAGAAGATCGAGAAAGGTTGCTGATGTTGAATAGTCCGTAGTGACCTTGATTTCAAGTTCTTCATGGTATATCTAATCGACATGGTCAATACATTTTTGTTTTTGTATTTAAAGGAAACACGTCGTCCATATATCTATAGGTGACCAACAGAAGGATATAGTTCATTTCCACTGGTATGACATTAGCCTGTCGGAAGATTTGGTCACCCAACTCAACAAAGGCGTTGTCGATCAGTTATTTATGCGTGTTTCAAAACTTATTCTGCTTCAGATGTATTGGATGCTGGGTTGATTACGTCACAAGATAATTTATTCTGTCTGAAAATCATTAGTCCTTTGGCTAGTGCTTTTCAAACGTGCTTAAATATGAATAAACAAAACCACATAGGTTTACATGGTCTTTGAATTGAACGTCCAATCAATTCCTGTATGGATATTCGAAGTACCCATCGGCTTCTACTGCACTTGCCATACATAAAGGTCACCGTTGTAACCCATTTCTCATCTAGTGTCTACACTCACTGTATTATAATGGGATCAGGCGGAGGGTTATACAAGGATGGTGACGTGGTCAGATTATGATATTTCGGTGTGATGACACTGTATAAAATCTCCCTTTAGCCCAATCACCGTGAACATCGTATTTGGTTTTATCACAATATATGTCTAGGTATCTAGAATATTACTATGTATCATGTTAGGCTCGTGAGAATAATTTTTGGTTGACAAACTAATGCGTTGAATCTTATACTTACAGTGTAACCAACAGGAACAGCGTACCACAAAGATGAATGATAATCGTGATGTTGTCTCTGTTGTAAATGTACCATTCCTAGATTATAGTACAATGTATATCCCTGATTCTCGAACAAGTAATATATAATTTATTTGATATCCAAGCGCTTATTCACTATATCAGTGATATAATTCGTCCGCCTTATTTGAGAGGTAATAGTTTATAGTACTGAAGTTTTATGGTCAAAATAATAATATTTTTGAGAAGTATTGTAAACAATTATTTTGATGCAAGTTTTAGAGCGCAGTTGATTGTAAACATACTAGGATTGGTACACCCATAATGCACTAATATGAATTGATAAAAGTTTACAATTTGACATTGAAAAATGTGATTTAATTACAATACATTTGCATGTAATCTCCAGTTAAGCTAGGATATACATATGTACTGATGCATTATTTTGCACACATTTGAAGTATCAGGTCTCTTTTGACGTGGTTCCAACAATGAACTTATTTGTTTACTAATGAATTATGCGACAGGTGTTCAGAAGCAGATGTTGTGGTAGAGAACACATTAAATAATGTAATGCACATGTGATACGGCTAGAAACGGTGTGGGGTGGTGGTAAGGAGGAAATATATATGCATGGTAGTTTATGTCAGTGTTAATGATTTAATTGAGGCTTTGGTGTTCATTATCATATTCAAAACTAAACAACACGAAACTCAAACAACCAAGTTTTTCATTATTTTCCTTCCTTAGAATTCACCACAAAACATCACATTTGTGATAAACACAGGATCAATGTGTGAACGACATATTTGTCGCGCGTTATGTTGCAACACAACTGAAGTAATAAGTATGTACAATCAATAAATACAACACACACATTCAAAAATTATTATACACACAATCACACACAATCACACATACTCACACACATAATCACACACTCACACATACTCATATACATAATCACACACAGTAAATTAAAATCTTTTTTTTTTCGAATGGTGCAAATACTCTTTTTTATGTTTCATTTAGTTGTTTTTAATAAATGCATTCATTAATAACATAACCAATTAGATTAACGTAGCGATACGTGCAAATAGGTGTCTATATATATATACAAGGATGTTAATACACTGTATTTATGTTCCTGATGAAAGGTATACATGTATAATTATGTTAACGCATGGTAGTATGCTTCCAGAATGTCGCATTTTGTAGTCATTTGCATGTGTAGGAACTATACCTATAAACATAGGATTTTTCGGTTAACAAAGATATCGGAATATGTTTGACTACCTCCTGTGTCATGGTCAGTACTGGCCTAGTAAAAAAAAAGGCTGGACAATCCTACTCTCGATCTCCATTCCACCATACATGCAGATTCAATCAAACATTTTGTCAATACATAATTTGTTTTGAATGGATATATACTAATCTTTTAAACACACTCTATTACAAACGGTTATATTCTCGATAAACAGTTTGGTGCCACCGGTGAATTATAAATATACATTGATATCTAGCAGCCCGAACAGTATTAAATACATAAGCCTTTGGTATGCGCACTTAACTTACGTATGCATTACTTATAAACAGCTCACGGTGGTCAGGTGAACTTTGTCTTCTGCTGTAAAAGGATTTGGATGACTACGATATCAAATTGAACCTGTCGATTATTATTCCTTGGTTTTGTCTAGCAATGCGTACATTTTGGAAAGCATTATATTTTCCATGTGGACAAGACTAATCTGAAGCTGTAGGTAAGATGAACGTTGTTATTAAATGCTAAATATAATGGCCATTTATATCATACAGTATCTATCACAATCTGTTTATTATAGAGAAAGCGAGCTAACTTTTGTTTTAGACTTGTATCCATGTTGTGTAAACATTTTATATCGGACTGTTTGTTGTGGAACATCAGACGTCTCATACGCGTTTTACTTTTTACAGGTCACATACACAGCTATGCACGCAAAATTCCTCTCTCCATTCTGTGACGGTGGATAGCTTTAATTTGCCTTGCTTGTTTTGAAAGATTGCATCACCATGTCTGGTGATGTTCATAAGGTGTTACCAAAGCTTGGAGACAAACGTCTAGCATTGACAGGAAAAAAGTCACATCGTATCCGCAAATTAACATCGATTGTGAATGAAAAACTAAAAAGGAAATATAAACGGTATGAAAAAGTGGTTGATAAAGATGCTAAAAGCTTAGAATACAGGTCATGGCAAAATACCATGCCTATTAAAGACACAATGCTACGCATCAGAGGCGCACAGAAATGCCTGAAGAAACGGCGGGAATCTGTACTTCTGGAGGACGATCCCGAAAACAAAAAGTTCGGTATCTACGATGGCGTTTCTTTGGATGCCATGAAATATGAAATAGACAAAATCCATATGGAAGCTCATCCAAGGGTCAGACGTCTTCGGAAGGTCGAACGACTTTTAGAGAGCGGCAAACATGATGGTCGTCTCGCCAATTATGATGATATAAAACATGCCTTAGATGCGATCATACAAAGACCATCATTTATGCGTAAAAACGAGACATCCCTGACCATGGGTTTAAATGGTTTCCATGACTATATGCGGCCCGTAAGTGCCCATTCCTCTCCAGACGATTTCCCCGTTAACAAGAGGTCCCGTGATGCGCAATTGCGGCTTCCACCCATCGTTGCGAGCCGTGAAAACTCGAACCTCGGGGCAGGCTTTGACCGGATCAAGTCTATGTCACTACCGACCCTGTTTGGCGACGGGAGGGCTAATACATTTTCATACGACGCCGCCAAGTTTAAACGGAAATTCAGTAGTTTTCGTAATTACTGACCTGCCTTGTAATCGTACATGTAAACACATGTTTAGTATTAGGTTACCCGTGCATACAAACAGCTGAACATGAGGAAAATGTCCTGTTAATCAAACACATTCGAACAAGCCCGAAGACACCATTCAAAATGTGACGGTTACATTAGTGATGGATGGACAAAAAAAAAAAAAAAAAACAACATGTAACGATATTTCTCAAAATATCGATACCCTAGAATTCAAAGGAGATCAAATAAGAAGCGTGTCAATTATACACCGTAATGCTGTCCGACAGTACGAAGTAGTATGACTTCTCCGCAATAAGACATTTCAGTTCTAAAGAGCTCATCGATTACTTTCCCGCCAATATCTGCGCAAATACGTTGTATTGGACTATGTGTCGCTGATAATGTAAATATCCTTACATTTTGTATATGTACCAAAAAGTATATTTTTGCGCCTGAATTATTGTTTTCACAAATGTAAGTCCTTGAAACGACCATTGTGTTCTAATATATCTACTTTGTCAATGAGCTTGTAATTTTAACATAATTTGACATGTACTTGTATATATATTCTTTAAAACGTTAACATAAACATTGTATATTCTCTGGATTTATGATATATTCAAGTTCTTGTTATATATTCTTAACTACCACACAGCCATACAATATGACTATTTATTTCAGTTAAGACCAATACTGGACTGGTCATCGTTATGTATGACAGTGATGACTAGTCTTGTTCTGTTTAATTCTGTACTCATATTGTTTATGATTATGCCGATATTCGTTATGTTTATGCCATTATTGATACTAGTTATGTTAACGTAAATTTTACATTTATATTGATATAAATGTCGGTACTCCTTATGTATACATACTGTAATGCCGATAATCATAATACTTTTATGAAAGTCGATATGTTTAAACCGTTATATCTACCATGATATGAGTACACATTAAACTTATATTGCTTCCTGTTATTATCATGTTAATACAATGTTGGTTCCCATAATTATCGTGTTAATACAATGTTGGTTCCCATTATTATCATGTTAATACAATGTTGGTTCCAATTATTATCATGTTAGTACAATGTTGGTTCCAATTATTATCATGTTAATACAATGTTGGTTCCCATAATTATCGTGTTAATACAATGTTGGTTCCCATAATTATCGTGTTAATACAATGTTGGTTCCAATTATTATCATGTTAATACAATGTTCGTTCCCATTATTATCATGTTAATACAATGTTGGTTCCCATTATTATCATGTTAATACAATGTTGGTTCCCATAATTATCGTGTTAATACAATGTTGGTTCCAATTATTATCATGTTATTACAATGTTGGTTCCCATTATTATCATGTTAATACAATGTTGGTTCCCATAATTATCATGTTAATACAATGTTGGTTCCAATTATTATCATGTTAATACAATGTTGGTTCCCATTATTATCATGTTAATACAATGTTGGTTCCCATTATTATCGTGTTATTACAATGTTGGTTCCCATTATTATGGTGTTAATACAATGTTGGTTCCAATTATTATCGTGTTAATACAATTTTGGTTTCCATTATTATCATGTTAATACAATGTTGGTTCCCATTATTATCATGTTAATACAATGTTGGTTCCCATTATTATCATGTTAATACAATGTTGGTTCCTATTATTATCATGTTAATACATTGTTGGTTCCAATTATTATCGTGTTAATACAATGTTGGTTCCCATTGTTATCATGTTAATACAATGTTGGTTCCCATTATTATCGTGCTAATACAATGTTGGTTCCCATTATTATCATGTTAATACAATGTTGGTTCCCATTATCATTGTGTTAATACACTGTTGGTTCCCATAATTATCATGTTAATACAATGTTGGTTCCCATTGTTATCATGTTAATACAATGTTGGTTCCCATAATTATCGTGTTAATACAATGTTGGTTCCCATTATTATCGTGTTAATACAATGTTGGTTCCCATTATTATCGTGCTAATACAATGTTGGTTCCCATTATTATCATGTTAATACAATGTTGGTTCCCATTATCATTGTGTTAATACACTGTTGGTTCCCATAATTATCATGTTAATACAATGTTGGTTCCCATTGTTATCATGTTAATACAATGTTGGTTCCCATAATTATCGTGTTAATACAATGTTGGTTCCCATTATTATCATGTTAATACAATGTTGGTTCCCATTATTATCGTGTTAATACAATGTTGGTTCCCATTATCATCGTATTAATACAATGTTGGTTCCCATAATTATCATGTTAATACAATGTTGGTACCCATTGTTATCATGTTAATACAATGTTGATTCCCATTGTTATCATGTTAATACAATGTTGGTTCCCATTATTATCATGTTAATACAATGTTGGTTCCCATTGTTATCATGTTAATACAATGTTGGTTCCCATTATTATCATGTTAATACAATGTTGGTTCCCATTGTTATCATGTTAATACAATGTTGGTTCCCATTATTATCATGTTAATACAATGTTGGTTCCCATAATTATCGTGTTAATACAATGTTGGTTCCCATTATTATCGTGTTAATACAATGTTTGTTTCCATTGTTATCTTGTTAATACAATGTTGGTTCCCATTGTTATCATGTTAATACAATGTTGGTTCCCATAATTATCATATTAATACAATGTTGATACCCATTGTTATCATGTTAATACAATGTTGATTCCCATTATTATCATGTTAATACAATGCTGGTTCCCATTATTATCATGGTAATACAATGTTGGTTCCCATTGTTATCGTGTTAATACAATGTTGGTTCCCATTATTATCGTGTTAATACAATGTTGGTTCCCATTGTTATCATGTTAATACAATGTTGGTTCCCATTATCATCGTGTTAATACAATGTTGGTTCCCATTATTATCATGTTAATACAATGTTGGTTCCCATTGTTATCATGTTAATACAATGTTGGTTCCCATTGTTATCATGTTAATACAATGTTGGTTCCCATTATTATCGTGTTAATACAATGTTGGTTCTCATAATTATCATGTTATACTTATATTAAAGTCTGTTCCATTGATGCTGATCAAAATAGCTATGCACTTTGTATTTATCTTGAAGTCGGTGCCCATTCTGACGACATCATTTATGTTCATCCTATCGAAGGGTATGTTTACGTCGTGGTGCCGGTAACATTTTCATGTTTGTGTACATGTTGTTAAGTTTGCCAGCACTCAACTGATTTACCAATACTGAACAATAATATAACAACATCCACAAAATAAGTATTACTAGGTTCTTTATAAGGTGATGGCGATCTTGTGTGTTTTAACCCATTATCTCAATGCCAGTGACAAACAGGTTTTCGGGATGATGGTAAATAAAAGGAATGTGTTCGGTTAGATGGATGAAATACCATAACTGAGTGTGTTGATCATGGTTATATCAGAACCATTCCTTTATAGGATAGTATATTGGATACAAAATAGTGTGCCTAAGGTACAAACGATCTGGAATACATACCCTATGATCGAACTGCTTGCTGATTTTATTTTCTCAAAGAAAATATTTAGGGGATATAACTTGTCGGAAAACCAGATATAATTCTTAAGGCATTATACATTTTATGAGTGTAACTAATTGGCTGGATTTTAAATTGTATTGTAGTTCATATCTTCATTAGAAGATAGTCTGTATAATATAAATATTATTCACATTGCAATTTCTCGACATCGGAACAAATCAAGATTTATTTTAGGATCTGCCGTTAAATATAAAAGTGTTTTTAAATTAAATTCTTAGTATTAACCGTTATCAAATCTTACGTCATTATTCCAACTGTAAGAAGCACACTTAAAAACATGTATCTGTAATCATTATCATATTGTATGTACACAGTACAACTACGACAGGAAATCAAGACAATTACATTGTATATACAGTTTCTGTATAATCTACCATAAGCTCTGGCTTGAAAGAGTACATTTTTGTAGGGGCCGCGGTGGCCGAGTGGTTAAGGTGTACCGACACTTTATCACTAGCCCTCCACCACTGGGTTGCGAGTTCGAAACCTACGTTGGGCAGTTGCCAGGTACTGACCGTAGGCCGGTGGTTTTTCTCCGGGTACTCCGGCTTTCCTCCACCTCTAAAACCTGGCACGTCCTTAAATGACCCTGGATGTTAAAAGGACGTTAAACAAAAACAAACCAAAAGTACATTTTTGTATATTTGTAGTTCACTCGCAGTTTTTGTCAAAATGTTAATTTAACCATTTTTACGTTTTATTATGTTATTTTTATAGCACCTTACATTTGTGAAACTTGTGACTTTGATAATTCAAAGGTACATAAACAATCTGCTTAATGTGTATTATCAGTAAATATATAATTTCTTATATAATATTTTGTTTACACTACGTAAATGTAATCAACATTAATGCAAAGATAAGAAAATAACATACACATATTAAGCTTTTAATTACTAATTGTATCTTAAATTGTTTGGTATTAATGCTGTTGTTTGTCAGATTGACATGCTGACGTACACGTATACTTACCTTAGAAATATACTTGGCATTAATAAGGAATCCCCTGATACACAGTCCTCGTAATCTATATGAGCGTTAATCGTCAGGAGGTAAAACGGCTGAAGTGTTCTACTTACAACAGATTAGGATTAATGCTAATGTTATTATTCTGTGATCATTTAAATACAAATTATATATCACAGGATTATATTTACAGGTGAGATATTTTTGGATATTACTATTTCTGTTTCATTAAAAACTGTTATGATATTAATAACTAAAATAAGATTTGATTTGAATTTATATTGGGGACATATCTGTAAGGCGTACAAGTGCTTATCATAAATGGTTCTTAATGTAAACTTTTGAATATACGTCACATTAAACATGGACTCGCACATTTTACCCCGAACACCACTGAAGGGAATTGAAGGACGGTTACAGTTTCACATCATTGTAAGGCATATCACAACATTCATATTCCAATGTTTATTTCCTGTTTTGTTAAGGTTTAACAAGGATGTCATATTTACCAATGATACATTTTCGTCTTTTTTTTCCCTAGGGAAATACGAGGTATCTAATTATTATCACAATCTGTCTTGATATTGGTTAATGATAACATAACCAGTGTACTGGTGTTTTATATCGTACTCGGTGATCGTTCAATCAAACCTCTTTTTATTACAATGTGAAAAAATATCACAAAACAGGTTAAGTTTGTATTAGTGTTCGGTTACCATGGGTATTTGCATCTAACATAGCATTCTTGTTCTTATGACGAATACATGTTACTATTCACGAAAAAAAAAGAAAAAGGAAAGAAATTTCGTGAAAATAAACACAAATCATGGATTTGATTTTAACACATTCATCAATATATTCCAGCATTATAATATTCATCGGATTTTCGTGACATTAAAAATACACCTAATACAGTGACGTGAGACAAAATGAGATGAGTTATGTGAGAGTTATGACGTGACATATTTCTGTTTAGTTTGGAAAGGTTAGATAGTGACAAGGCAGAGCAAATGGAAATATGAAGTAGCATGATCACATTATTGTTCAATATTTATGATTGATGAGAGCTAGGTACCATAATTCACAACAGGATTCTCTCCACCTATGACATACACAAATTATCAACGGTGTCCATAATGCTTTATACGCCACTGGTCATCCACCCATGAGTTTCGGGGCCAGGCATGGGTACATACATGTAATTCAGATGTTCAAAATTAAGACAGTAATAAAACGAAGAATTGGTTTAATATTGCAGTGCTTGTAGAATAAAATGAAATGCATGACTATAAACTATAATGGATAATTTATATAATCTTTCAACGGACTCGTTAAATACCCTTAGAATTTCCATTTTCTTTGGGAATTATATACGGTACATCTAACATATGATTTAAATGAGCAAGTAGTAAAATCTTAACTCGTTCGCCATAATATACTTGTCCTTACCTTATCATTCTACAATTGAAGATACATTATATACAACTAATGTACAAACAATATGATAGATACTACAGGGGATAGGGCGACCGTAGGGAAACATGCTGACATAAAGGAACAGTCGAAGGATTTCCATATGTAGGAGGAACACCATACCCTTACTATATCAATCGATATCTTTATCTAACTGCATACCACTACATACTTGTCAGCTGGTACAGTGACCACTACATACTTGTGAGCTGGTACAATGTATCACTACATACTTGTCAGCTGGTACAGTGTACCACTACATACTTGTGAGCTGGTACAGTGACCACTACATACTTGTCAACTGGTACAGTGACCACTACATACTTGTCAGCTGGTACAGTGACCACTACATACTTGTCAGCTGGTACAGTGACCACTACATACATGTCAACTGGTACAGTGACCACTACATACTTGTCAGTGGGTACAGTGACCACTACATACTTGTGAGCTGGTACAGTGACCACTACATACTTGTCAGTTGGTACAGTGTACCACTACATACTTGTGAGCTGGTACAGTGACCACTACATACTTGTCAGTTGGTACAGTGTACCACTACATACTTGTGAGCTGGTACAGTGACCACAGTATGTACAGTGTACCACTACATACTTGTGAGCTGGTACAGTGTACCACTACATACTTGTCAGTTGGTACAGTGTACCACTACATACTTGTCAGTTGGTACAGTGTACCACTACATACTTGTCAGTTGGTACAGTGTACCACTACATACTTGTCAACTGGTACAGTGTACCACTACATACTTGTCAGTTGGTACAGTGTACCACTACATACTTGTCAGTTGGTACAGTGTACCACTACATACTTGTCAACTGGTACAGTGTACCACTACATACTTGTCAGTTGGTACAGTGTACCACTACATACTTGTCAGTTGGTACAGTGTACCACTACATACTTGTCAGTTGGTACAGTGACCACTACATTCTTGTGAGCTGGTACAGTGACCACTACATACTTGTCAGCTGGTACAGTGACCACTACATACTTGTGAGCTGGTACAGTGACCACTACATACTTGTCAGTTGGTACAGTGACCACTACATACTTGTCAACTGGTACAGTGACCACTACATACTTGTCAACTGGTACAGTGACCACTACATACTTGTCAACTGGTACAGTGACCACTACATACTTGTGAGCTGGTACAGTGTACCACTACATACTTGTCAGTTGGTACAGTGACCACTACATACTTGTCAACTGGTACAGTGACCACTACATACTTGTGAGCTGGTACAGTGACCACTACACACTTGTCAGCTGGTACAGTGTACCACTACATACTTGTCAACTGGTACAGTGTACCACTACATACTATACTATAATGAGTCTTCTTACTTGGATGGTACTTTTATTAAAGTATACGTGCATCATACATACATATAGCATACATAGGTATACATCTGTACATGTATCGGTACTGGCCTGTCCCGGGCGAAAGCCCAACCCAGGACTTAGTGTCCAGTCATGGCTCCCTGGAAACCGACTGTATAAAATAGTAACATCTAATCTTTTATAGTCCTAAGTCCTAGGTATGAGTATATATGATTGATTGATACATGATAATACGGAAGACGGCTGTCATATAGCCTGAGACAATATTAGATAACCATGTACAACATGTACCATTAATATCAGATCAACTACGTCAACAGGTAAACAGAGTTGGTGCCAAAGGGCAAATGTGTTATATAGAAATACAGATCTAGGAATATTTTTAGATATAAAATCTGATATATATCTTTAACTAAATTTTAAAATAATTTATTATATTTCAATACTTGTCAGTTGGTACAGTGACCACAACATACTTGTGAGCTGGTACAGTGTACCACTACATACTTGTCAGCTTGTGCCGCTTCATACCCTACTCATCTTCTAAACTGTGCCTCTAAGTCTTTGGTACGTCGGTATCTGGTATCCAAACTGACGATATATACACAGGAACAGATCTACTAATACAGTATTACCATCTAATGCAGATTTCTGTTGTGATCTTGAGATACCGATAATGGTAAAATTGGAATGCTTAATAAAGACGAAAACTTCCTTATCATATAAGATTTCTACCTGTGAACACATTTTTCTGTTTTATATTTAACAACTGTGTACATTACGTTTACGTACTTGATTAAATCAACCTATGTCACCACTTGAGTTATTTATACACGTGTGTGGAGACATATGATAAATGATAATATAAAAACGTCAGTCGCCTGCCGCTAGTACGGAGTGAGGACACACAGTAGGACTGTGGCTGGGAGATTAACATGGTACCGGAGTGTGAAGTGCACATGATCGGAGTTTAAACTGAAAGACATGAGCTGGAAGTAAGAACCAAGGACGTCATCAATGTTCGAAGTACGAAATGGCAAAGAGTACAAGTGTATGTAACACCGTGAATCCGGACTCTGTCGCTTAGCAGCTTCTGGGTACGTTCTTCAGGAGAAAAAATAATAATGCATGTGTAGACGTATGTCTCTGTGTATACGTATGTCTCTGTGTATACGTATGTCTCTGTGTATACGTATGTCTCTGTGTATACGTATGTCTCTGTGTATACGTATGTCTCTGTGTATACGTATGTCTCTGTGTATACGTATGTCTCTGTGTTAAAACATATACGTACTTAACATAAGGTAAGGTTTAAGTAAGAAACAACTATTATTATTTTTAAAACACGAGCAGTCTCTCCAGCCTTCTACTGGAACCTGTATCCCCAGTACACAGGTATATCTGCTACCTAAATTATTAGAAACTGTCACAGCGTGTCTCGTGTAAGACAAGGAATCCAGATGAGAGATTGATATATAACATTATAATATACATTAATAGTGAAATGCCAGATAGGATTTGACACACTGGTTGTGAATAGATGAACAGTGTGACGCCAAAGTTTCTTTATATAGTGTAGCTTACAGTGAACTAATAAATGAATACCGAATTAAAAGATACACTGATTAGATCCTCATATTTCATTGTAAACTCGAGGTATCTGTGTTATTGGGGTTGGTCGCTAGGATGACGAAGGCAGGGGATTCTCACGGCTGTTGTTGTGTACCTTTATGTTAAATACTTTTTGTAAGAAGGTTATTACGAGTCCAAATGTGACGTGTATATCTTTGTCAGGTTGATTAACGGCGTGCACTACCTAATTTAGCTTAAGGTAAAATGCTTGCATTTTAATTAGTTACATACATACATACATATATTTATATGTACAGGCCGCTAATATCCGTTGTCTCCACCACCACCATCACGTATCATTTGAAATCAGACTCCTTCACTTGATCATGTGTTGGTCATAAAATGGCATTCCAGCACACTTCTGGATTCTGAACGTCTCGTGTTACAGTCAAACAAAACTCAATTATATAGCTATAAAGGATACTATTCATTGTGTGTACCTGTAACGTGCACCATTGTTATAAGGAATTAAGGATGACATAGATTACACCTTAGCAAGAAAGGGACATCGAGGCAGTGTTGCGTGTCACCTTTATTTAAAACATATATAGAGTATATATATTTACCACGCGTATGTTTGCCCTGGGTTAAACAGTATAAGCAGTACTGTTTTACATCATTACGAGAAAACCGCTGTACAGGTACATGTTTATCTTACTTTGCTATGAGAGCCACCGCCATATTCAGGCCAGCATACATTACCGTACTTTAACGCGTTATACGTTAGTATCCTCCAGACACACACCTAACTCTAAACTAAGGTAAGTGGATGCTTTCTTAACACATGTCATCCTAAACTTTCCGTCATAACTAATGCTAATCAGTAACCAATCAAGTAAAACGTGACGGCTGGTATAATATGTACTTACGTTTTCCGTTTTTAATGTATTGCTGTTAAAAAAGGTAACTGCTATATGGATAATATACAGCTGGTTGATCAATCTCGCCCAATGTATATCGAGGTCACTTTTATAAGACTATAAACATCTACACTGATGTCACTTAATAACACTATATACATCTACACTGGTGTCATTTATATAAAACTAGTATACATCTACACTGAGGTCATTTATATCACATTATATACATCTACACTGATGTCATTTATATCACATTATATACATCTACACTGTTGTCATTTATATCACATTATATACATCTACACTGATGTCATTTATATCACATTATATACATCTACACTGTTGTCATTTATATCACATTATATACATCTACACTGATGTCATTTTATATCACATTATATACATCTACACTGTTGTCATTTATATCACATTATATACATCTACACTGTTGTCATTTTATCACATTATATACATCTACAACTGATGTCATTTTATATCAACATTATATACATCTACACTGTTGGTCATTTATATCACATTATATACATCTACACTGTTGTCATTAGATCACATTATATACATCTACACTGATGTCATTTATATCACATTATATACATCTACACTGTTGTCATTTATATCACATTATATACATCTACACTGTTGTCATTTATATCACATTATATACATCTACACTGGTGTCATTTATATCACATTATATACATCAACACTGGTGTCATTTATATCACATTATATACATCAACACTGGTGTCATTTATATCACATTATATACATCTACACTGATGTCATTTATATAAAACTAGTATACATCTACACTGATGTCATTTATATAAAACTAGTATACATCTACACTGATGTCATTTATATAACACTATATACATCTACACTGATGTCATTTATATCACATTATATACATCTACACTGAGGTCATTTATATCACATTATATACATCTACACTGATGTTATTTATATCATATTATATACATCAACACTGTTGTCATTTATATCACATAAAATACCTCTACACTGTTGTCATTTATATCACATAAAATACATCTACACTGATGTTATTTATATCATATTATATAAATAAAATTCACACATTCATAAAACATGAACTTCATAAAGACGCGAAGAGGACTAAAAAAAAAGAAAGAAAAGAAAACATTATTGTATCAAACATGATAAAATCATGTGATATTTATCTTTTAAAATAACCTTGCTCTATTTTAATAGTATGGTATAAATGTAATAATTTTTATAGTAATGTAACGCCGGAAATATAGTTACATTTAACTATGAATGTGTTAAAAACATTTGCATGTATCACTTACATATAAGTATGATGTGTTATCATTGAATATGGATGTCATTGCGCTTTCAGTGATACTGACATAATAACATTACCTATCGGCTGGCATATACTTTCTCATCTGTGTTGATTCATTTGAAATATTTTCCTCTGAAGACAAAGAAGATACTGAAGATGGAGGATCCGTCCGGGCGACTGGAAGTTGAGGATTACAAACTCCTGAAGGACGATGCTGATGACGTCATGTTATTCAACGACCTGTATCGGCTTAAACTGTATCAGGGCAATGACGTCACCCTTGAACCAGGTATCTACCTCGTTCAAACATAAATATTTCAATTTCTACTCAAGTTTGACTCAATGAAACTACCAAACTTAATCTGTTTCATTTGCTCATGAATTTGACCAGATTAACACTGATCAGTGCGTATGAATACATGGTTAAAATCCTTCTGCGGAACGATTTCACTTTTTCTACATTGTTGTTATAAACATGGAATAATTATTAAAATTATCAAATTTATAATATATTCTTGTATTCTATGAAAGACCAGATATGCTAGATACTTCTATTTTGACAAAATAATGCTATTTTCAATCCTAAAATTGCGGACTATTTTACTCGACCGACACAATCCGGAACTCCAAGGGCTTTTCCGCAATTGGACTTGCACAAGCTTCGAGACATCAATATCTAGACCGACTTTTTTATTCGAAAAAAACAACAACAATTGAAATATAAGGATTGAATCTTGATTTGGTCGATTTCATGGGGTCATGAATTGAGTTGCTCTTGAGACAAATTCAACATGAACTGCTTCGCAGTTCATTAAATTTGTCTCAAGAGCAACTCAATTCATGACCCCATGAAAACGACCAAATCAAGATTCAGTCCTCAAATGCCGAGTGTTCATTTATCCTAATAGAACCGCACTTTCAGACGGATGTCTGTTGGAGGGGTAACATACAATGAGAGTTATGTCATATTGTCATATTGTCGCAATCAACGAATCAAAAAATGTCAGAACAAACCTATTATTTTAAATTCTAGAATGGGATTCAAATAATGAGTCCCGATTGCCAATTAGTGGTTCAGGAAACCCTGACAAAATATGGTTTATAAGGAAATAAGAGAGAAGCTCAAAGAGTGCGCACGCATTATATTTTTCCAGACTTTTTAGGGTTACTATAGTATTGTCACATGATATACTTCAGAGGTGGAAATGAATAATAATGAGTTTAAGGCGTCTGAAGACGTTTTGATCAATCATTTCAATTTTCCTTCCAAATGAAGGAACGTATCTCATTTCAAACTGTAAGAACGCCTCGTTTTGATGGTTTGTTTGTTTGTTTTTGTTTAACGTCCTATTAACAGCCAGGGTCATTTAAGGACGTGCCAGGTTTTGGAGGTGGAGGAAAGCCGGAGTACCCGGAGAAAAACCACCGGCCTACGGTCAGTACCTGGCAACTGCCCCACGTAGGTTTCGAACTCGCAACCCAGTGGTGGAGGGCTAGTGATAAAGTGTCGGTACACCTTAACCACTCGGCCACCGCGTCCCCTCGTTTTGATAGCTTACTGTTCCGTGAAGGTTAAATGTCAGTACAAAACTTTATTTTTTTGTTTTTTTGTTTTGTTTTGTTTTTGTTCATATCTGCCCCTTCAGTTATTGTAATGATTACAATGTGTGGCTATCTTTCCAGGTTGGCAAAAGAGGGCGTTTACTGTACCCGAAATACATAGAGCGGCATTCACCGGCGATATAAAGGAGTTATCACATCTGGCAAAGCACAAAGGTGATGTCAACCTGCAAATCAAGGACGGACCAAAGATACTACAATGCTTTGACAACTTCGAGAAGAACTACGTTGGCTTTTTCGTTGGAACTACACCTTTGATGGTGGCTAGCGAGCGTGGAGATAATAAAGCTGTGAGAATACTCCTCCAGAGCGGCGCACTCGTCAACACAGCTGACAGTGTTGGACTCACCGCATTTGCCTGGGCATGCTCATCAAATCGGAAGTCGACATGTGAGTTGCTGCTGTCAAATCGTGCGATGATCGACCTGAGAGAAGACCGCTATGGAATGTCACCATTGTTGTTAGCCAGTCGCCGTAATTTGACAGGTATGACGAAGTGGTTGTTGATTCGAGGTGCAAACGTCCACTCGCGTGATTCTCATGGAATGTCCGCTCTCCATTTTGCAGCATGGAACTATAACATACCATTGATGGAATGTTTGGTTGATCATGGCGCCATGCTTAATACCAAGGACCGGTCTGGAAAAACACCTCTTCATCTACTTACATCCGAGGACAGTGTTTTCGAGCCCAGGGAGCTGGACGATGGAATAAACGAACTGGAAAAAGCAAGTATTATGCTGCTTCTAGAACGAAATTACCAACTAGATCAACAGGGAGTTCGTATCGTATTAGACATTACACCGATCAATACCTCGAGGTTCTGGTCAACTGCCTTCTTTGGAGGAGTATTTTGCTCTTCAAAAACTTGTTAATTTAGGAGCTAATGTTAATGTACAAGACAAAGCTGGACGTACACCACTGCATCTTGTTGCATCGCGTCTCCCGAAGGCAGTTGTTGTTCAGGGATACGTTATTTGCACTGCGCCAAAATTAAATCAGTCTCTTCTTGTGCAAATTACAATGCTTCAGCGATTTGGCGCGAAAATAGACAGGGCTGATCTTGAAGGACAAACAGCAATCGATCTCTGTATTCAAGGTGAAAATTGGGTGGCAGTAAAATTGCTTAAGAAATATTCAGATAATGGAAAAGATGTTCCAAATCAAAAGAAAATAGATAAAGACATTTGGAGAAAAGGCATGCAATATTGTGAAAAAGAAACGGAATTGGAAGTTGCGATAGAGAAGCTGACAGATGACATATTTGACAACTGTGCACTGACGCCAACACAACACATGAGGGCCGACCTCGTGGCCACGGCACGCAGGGAGTTGCACGTGTTTCTAACTGACACTGTTCCGAACGGTCTCCGTGCTTGGTTCCTGTAATGGTTACCATATAACTTTTTTCTAAAAGAGTGTTGATCGTATACATATGGGTGTAAAACTAAAATTATGTATATGCTTATATATGCAAAATCACACAGTGATGGCGGTTGCTAAGGCTGAAGTAAGAATTGTATAAAGATCGCAATATACAACCATGGTGCTCCTTGACTGAAATCTATTTATATAAATAATTTTGTAAATGTTTACATGAATGTGTGAACACCAGATCTCCATTGAGTAGTTTTCATAAGTTAAGTATTCTAGCAATTCTTGTAAGCAGCAAACAAACATTTGGTGTGTTGTTTCTAAGAGTATCCCGTTTTCATTGTACGATTCACAAGATAACACTTTGTTGTTGTATTGATCCATTCCAATATTGAAAATGTACAAATTCAACAAAACACTTGTTAATCTGTAAAACATGATTTATTTTATAATGACAAACGACGATGACACAATAGGATTCACCGACTACATAAATAATACTGGTAACAATCTTACTGGGCAAACTAAGATGTATTATAGCCAAGTCTTGTGGCGCCATAGGTGTTATATGTTATTTTGGTCCTTTCTTGAAAATCTTAAGAATGTTAACATTGTATAACTTTTTATGATAAATGGAGAACTATTTTAAAGACGACATATTGTCCTCGGCATGGAACGCATTGTGAACGAGTGATGGAAATAACAAATAAAAAGTATGCTTTTGTGGGTAGAACTCATACCTCACACTGCCGAAGATTCTGAAGTGTTTGTGTCATCTTTCTAATTTCCTATACAAGATAAATAGCTTTACGCACATGTTGTTTTGGAAATGGAGATATCTTAAAGTTTAAGTGTGTTTCTAAGAAACGTATGAGGAGTAAATATAAACTATGTTGGACTTCATCAATGATTGACAGGCGATTGACAGTTCTGTAATAAGTCTTTACGATGATAAAAACGGCAAAATAAAAACGAAACAAACACAAAATAGGTTTCTTATATAAACAGAATAAATTACATCTAACTGACTTCATTCAGAAATGTCAACATAAATAGTTCAGTCAGTGTGTGTGAGGACATGAATATCACAACAAAACCAGAACACATATCCTAGGTAAACAGCACAAAATATAAATAATAATTACATGATTAAATACATACATCTACATATCAATGTAGTTTATAACGTGTAAAACAACTGTATTAGCAAATACAAACGTATTCTGGTTACTGAATAGTACTGCGTCACCAAGGCCACATGATGATATGAGGTGTGTAAAAAGGTCAATGATATGAAATCTTCAGCAAACTGGTAACGACAACTTTGTCTTATATTGCTTAATAATTGTCTGAAAAGTTTACCAGAGTGATCTCCCTTATCACACGATATGCTGTTTTTTGCATCGAAGTTTACCTCTTGCAACTGTTCCTTGTGGATAAAGGCGCTCATTTGTAACAAAACGACAATTACTGCATCTTCATCTCATTTAGACCATTGCATGCTCGAATTGAAATGGAAATTGCTTCTTAAAACAAAATACAAGTTGATTGATTGATTGATTGATTGATAAGTTTACTACACAAATGTCGCTCACTGGTCAGAGATGTGACCAATTAAAATCAAAGTCATTGTCAACCAATAAACTTCTTCGTTGTATCCAGGGAGTATTTCTGTATTCGTCTGGTGTTTGTTCATCTGCTTCTGGAAAGTCTAGATCGAAACCGATCCCACTGTCGTTTGTAAACGATCCAGATGTGTTCGCACTGGCAGGCGATGCCCCCAACTCTATAGCATTTAACGGCGTAATGGCGACAATCTCCTCCTCGACAACACCGTCCTTCTTGTGATCTTCGTTGTTGAACCGGTCATGAGTTGGACATATTTTGGTTTTACACCAGGACCAAAACCCTCGCGTACAACATGACCACATCGCCTGAAAATACAAGGATCACGGTTAGTGTGCACGACATATTGCCTGATGACAAAATATAAAATTTGTGTACACAATGCATAACAAGTAATACAAAGTACAAAGTCGGTGTATCAAACACGTCATCAGTAACACAAAGTACAAAGTCGGCGTATCAAACACGTCATCAGTAATACAAAGTACAAAGTCGGCGTATCAAACACGTCATCAGTAATACAAAGTACAAAGTCGGCGTATCAAACACGTCATCAGTAATACAAAGTACAAAGTCGGCGTATCAAACACGTCATCAGTAATACAAAGTACAAAGTCGGCGTATCAAACACGTCATCAGTAATACAAAGTACAAAGTCGGCGTATCAAACACATCATCAGTAATACAAAATGCAAATCCACTTGGTACGTGCAACCAAATAAAATATTATACGTGTATATAAATCAGACATGCATTACTAACGTACGTGTATCTAATCAGACATGCATTACTAACGTACGTGTATCTAATCAGACATGCATTACTAACGTACGTGTATCTAATCAGACATGCATTACTAACGTACGTGTATCTAATCAGACATGCATTACTAACGTACGTGTATCTAATCAGACATGCATTAGTAATTTACATTATCTCATCAGACATGTATTCATACGTGTATCGAAATCAGACATGTATTAGTACCCTACGTGTATTGTATTAGACATGTATTAGTATCCTACGTGTATTGTATTAGACATGTATTAAAAGCATTTATTCGTGTATCTATATTAGACATGCATTAGTAGTATAGTGTATCGAAACCAGACATGCATTAGTAGCATACGTGTATCATAATCAGACATGCATTAGAAGCATTCAGTAGTAGCATGTATATCTGTATCATAACCAGACATGCATTAGTAGTATATGTGTATCGAAACCAGACATGCATTAGAAGCATTCAGTAGTAGCATGTATATCTGTATCATAACCAGACATGCATTAGTAGTATATGTGTATCGAAACCAGACATGCATTAGAAGCATTCAGTAGTAGCATGTATATCTGTATCATAACCGGACATGCATTAGTAGCATGCATACATGTAGGTGCATCTAAATCAGACATGCATTAGCAGAATGCATAAATGTATCTAAATCAGATATGCACTAGTAGCATGCGTAGGTGTATCTAAATTATACATGCATCAGTAGCATGTTAAGTAACAACTCAAACAGATATATTTGAAGTTTATATTTATATTTCAAGGCGTTTTCATTTCGTAGCACACGATCTATTCGTGAGGTATTTCGAAGATAACTTTATTAAATTCCAACATAATAATTATTCCGAAACTCAGTCAGCACGTGCTTGTTAGGCTGTAATAAAGGATCCGTTCTTTTTATGAGTGACCATATTTTAAGATTTTGCAGAATTTGAATGCTAAATGGTACATACAGCTTTGCATGTATCTACGTCCAGTTGATAGTCACCGATAAAACTCAAAAACATTATTGTGTAAAAAGCGCTTATGGTCTCACTATCCTCAGTAGTTCCATGTTACTAAGCTCGACAGCCTGCTGACAATTGCACTGAAATATCTGCATTCATCACATCGTTCACCGCGGGACTCCACATCGAAATTCTAAACTGCATTAATTGATCAGTTTTCTTTATTATCGCCTAGTTCGCTACATTTCTAAACAATCCGACTTTGTCTTAAAGTTTATTCAAACAAGAATCAAAACAAATGGCATTCAGAAAATACGCTTGTAGGATACCAGGTCATATTATGTGATAAGAATTTATCTGGTAGTCTGGCAGTTCGCCCGGGATGAAACAGTCGACAGTTGTAAGGGCACCAACAGTAACTCACACGAAAGACACTGCATTTGTCATGTCTGCAGATTACTGACGGAAAGAATCCCTTATTGTGCACAGACACACGGGCAACATAGCTTTTACTGTGAGACGAAAGATAAAACGTCGGTTACTTGACATAATGAAGACGAACCGCTATACTGGGTGGGTTATACTGGGGGTCAGAAACAGGAAGGAGCTACCATAATACACCCTGGTGGGAATACATCCGGCTCTAATACGGAACTGATAGGATACTGCGGCAGGCATTGACGGAAATGTAGAAACTACATGACACGGGAAATGAGAAAGAATGTGGTGGAATGACAATGACGGTGAATGTGATGGTATGACAATGAGAGAGTAGGTGGTGGAATTACAATGAGAGAGTAGGTGGTGGTATGACAATGAGAGAGAAGGTGATGGAATGACAATGAGAGAGAATGTGATAGAATGACAATGAGAGAGTAGGTGGTTGAATGACAATGAGATAGTAGGTGGTGGAATGACAATGAGAGAGTAGGTGGTGGAATGACATTGAGAGAGAATGTGGTGGTATGACAATGAGAGAGTAGGTGGTGGAATGACAATGAGAGAGTAGGTGGTGGAATTACAATTACTAAGTCCATTTAGAGTTTTCCGCGTATCTTCCTCTTTTATTTCTAATTATGAGAATTGTAGAATCGGAACCCTAGATATGATTTCTACCATTTTATCAATTTAAAGTGAACGTAACCCCTGGGGTAATGATAAAGTGAACGTAACCCCTGGGGTAATGACAAAGTGACCGTAACCCCTGGGGTAATGATAAAGTGAACGTAACCCCTGGGGTAATGATAAAGTGAACGTAACCCCTGGGGTAATGATAAAGTGAACGTAACCCCTGGGGTAATGATAAAGTGAACGTAACCCCTGGGGTAATGATAAAGTGAACGTAACCCCTGGGGTAATGATAAAGTGAACGTGACCCCTGGGGTTATGATAAAGTGAACGTAACCCCTGGGGTAATGATGACGGTAAATCGTGAGAATAACAGGAAAAAATATTAAATACTTACACCACAACATCTGGATATTCCAGTTCTGTTGTCCCTGAAACAAAGGGAAAACAATTATTGTCTCACATCAAACAAATGTACATATATCATATAAAAAAAATGTCAAAAGAAACTTAATAAAAGAACGTGTAGCTCCCCCATCATATTGGGATCATAATGAATTTCCAATAAAATCGCTTTAGATATTAAAAGTTGAATCACAAAGAAATTTGTTATATCAAAAGTTCATTTATCTATAAAATAAAATTGACTTTAGACATAAAAGTTACATTCAACTGTTAATCAGAAAAAATGATTCAAGCTTATTTATAACGGAAAATTTCTTGTTATGTTGAAACTTTGAATCTTTTGCTTTGAAACATCCACCGGTATATTATGTAATGTTATTGCAGTGAGTAATCATTTAATCATTGTAGGTACGTTTCCCATGAAACAGACAACCATTCTTTGTAAGAAATATACTTATCCATTTGTCTCGTATATATCGTTACCAATCAATGTAATCTGACTTTTTGTAATATACTGAGTTATCGTCCGTACAGACGTGATTAACAATCCACACAGACTTAAGGTGACTAATTGTCTGTAGAACTGTACTCTGTCTGACCGTCCGTACTGGTGTACATTTTGTAAGCTGACTAAGCGTTTGTCCAGCTACCTTTGTACATGTAGTTACGGTATGTTATCAACATCTTGTCTGCTGCATGCTATAATATGATGCATGTTTGTGGCGTTCCGTCGGTACACAAACTATATAGACTGTTTATCAGCCAGGCAAAACAAACACTGTAATATTTGATTTCGGCTTTCCAAAATAGCGAAGGTAAGAAATTAAAAATTTCAATTTCGGAAAATATTATACAGCATTTTGTAACAGTATTGTATAAATATGTAAAGTGCTGATAGTAAACGGAGCACTTCATGTACTAACAAATAGGGTCGGGATGTATGCTGTATACTTCATTGCACAGAATGTTGAGGTTTTAGGTAAGACGAAATGATACTCTTGAAGACGTGGCTGTATTCCAGCTTCTGCTAATATGTATACAGGTTCTTACGTGTACTGAGCACATACCGATCTACTGTTATATTTATCACGCGCTAACAAACATGTCTGTAGGAGTAATTAACACGCTGACTTATATATTTGTATTACACAAGCATGTATCTATCTGTAGAAAGGCTATGTAAAAACTCGCAGGTCAAATCAGCAGTTAGAGAATTTGTGTGCTACAACCAAAACAAAAAGTTGTAAAACAAAAACGATTTTCCTGCTGTCAGTACAGCATTTCTCGTTATGCACAGATCACAACAGTTTATCGCTTTATTTGACATGTAGTATACAAACATGGCAAAAAACGCATTCATCAGGCTGTGATTTTTAAAAAAATAAAAATTAAATACATTAACTATTTGTAATCACGTCAAAAAACATTTTATACCATAACAAACAAACCGACCGAAATACACCAGTGAAGTACACAGCGTAACTGTGTTACTGTTCCTTAGAGATGAGTTACACTGTCTAACTGTTCTATAGAGATGGGTTACACTGTCTAACTGCTCCATAGAGATGGGGTACACTGTCTAACTGTTCCTTAGAGATGGGTTACACTGTCTAACTGTTCCTTAGATATGGACTACACTGTCTAACTGTTCCTTAGAGATGGGTTACACTGTCTAACTGTTCCTTAGATATGGACTACACTGTCTAACTGTTCCTTAGAGATGGGTTACACTGTCTAACTGTTCCTTAGATATGGACTACACTGTCTAACTGTTCCTTAGAGATGGGTTACACTGTCTAACTGTTCCTTAGAGATGGGTTACACTGTGTAACTGTTCTATAGAGATGGGTTACACTGTCTAACTGTTCCTTAGAGATGGGTTACACTGTCTAACTGCTCCATAGAGATGGGGTACACTGTCTAACTGTTCCGTAGAGATGGGTTAATACTTAATACTCATGATATATGAATCGCGTCACAGTTTTGTGTTTAGACAATATACGTCATACCGTGTTTCTGGTTTTGAGTTGAGACATAAAACGTCACACCGTGTCACTGTTTTTGAGTAGAAACGTAAAACGTCATACCATATTAGTGTTTTGATGTCAGATATTATACGTCAAACCGTGTTACCGTTTTTGAGTAGAGACGTAATACGTCATACTGTTTTGTGTTGACACTAATTCGTCATACCGTGTTACTGTTTTGTGTTGACACTAATTTGTCATACCGTGTTACTGTTTTGTGTTGACACTAATTCGTCATTCCGTGTTACTGTTTTGTGTTGACACTAATTTGTCATACCGTGTTACTGTTTTGTGTTGACACTAATTCGTCATACCGTGTTACTGTTTTGTGTTGACACTAACTCGTCATACCGTGTTACTGTTTTGTGTTGACACTAACTCGTCATACCGTGTTACTGTTTTGTGTTGAGACTAATTTGTCATACCGTGTTACTGTTTTATGTTGACACTAATTTGTCATACCGTGTTACTGTTTTGTGTTGACACTAATTCGTCATACCGTGTTACTGTTTTGTGTTGACACTAATTCGTCATACCGTGTTACTGTTTTGTGTTGACACTAATTCGTTATATCGTGTTAGTGTTTTTATTTCAGACATGATAAGTTATACCGTGTTACCGTTTTTATTTGGGATATATGATGAATCATACCGTGTTATCGTTTTTATTTCAGATATATGATAAGTCATACCGTGTTATCATTTTTATTTGGGATATATGATAAGTCATACCGTGTTATTGTTTTTATTTCAGATATATGATAAGTCGATCATACCGTGTTTCCGTTTTTATTTCAGACATGATAAGTCATACCGTGTTACCGTTTTTATTTGGGATATATGATAAGTCATACCGTGTTACTGTTTTTATTTGGGATATATGATAAGTCATACCGTGTTACCGTTTTTATTTGGGATATATGATAAGTCATACCGTGTTTCCGTTTTTATTTGGGATATATGATAAGTCATACCGTGTTATCGTTTTTATTTGGGATATATGATAAGTCATACCATGTTTCCGTTTTTATTTGAGACTAATGATACGTCATACCGTGTCACCGTTTTTGAGTAGAGACGTAATACGTCATACTGTTTAGTGTTGACACTAATCGTCATACCGTGTTTCTGTTTTGTGTTGACACTAATTCGTCATTCCGTGTTACTGTTTTGTGTTGACACTAATTCGTCATTTCGTGTTACTGTTTTGTGTTGACACTAATTTGTCATACCGTGTTACTGTTTTGTGTTGACACTAATTTGTTATACCGTGTTACTGTTTTGTGTTGACACTAATTCGTCATACCGTGTTACTGTTTTGTGTTGACACTAATTTGTCATACCGTGTTACTGTTTTGTGTTGACACTAATTTTTCATACCGTGTTACTGTTTTGTGTTGACACTAATTCGTCATACCGTGTTACTGTTTTGTGTTGACACTAATTCGTCATACCGTGTTACTGTTTTGTATTGACACTAATTTATCATACCGTGTTACTGTTTTGTGTTGACACTAATTCGTCATACCGTGTTACTGTTTTGTGTTGACACTAATTCGTCATACCGTGTTACTGTTTTGTGTTGACACTAATTCGTCATACCGTGTTACTGTTTTGTGTCGACACTAATTCGTCATACCGTGTTACTGTTTTGTATTGACACTAATTTGTCATACCGTGTTACTGTTTTGTGTTGACACTAATTTGTTATACCGTGTTACTGTTTTGTGTGGACACTAATTCGTCATCCCGTGTTACTGTTTTGTGTTGACCCTAATGCCTCATACCATGTTACCGTTTTTATTTGGGATATATGATAAGTCATACCGTGTTACCGTTTTTATTTGGGATATATGATAAGTCATACCGTGTTACTGTTTTTATTTCAGACATGATAAGTTATACCGTGTTATCGTTTTTATTTGGGATATATGATAAGTCATACCGTGTTACCGTTTTTATTTGAGACTTATAATACGTCATACCGTGTTACCGTTTTTATTTCAGACATGATAAGTCATACCGTGTTGTCGTTTTTATTTGGGATATATGATAAGTCATACCGTGTTACTGTTTTTATTTCAGACATGATAAGTTATACCGTGTTACTGTTTTGTGTTGACACTAATTCGTCATACCGTGTTACTGTTTTGTGTTGACACTAATTCGTCATACCGTGTTACTGTTTTGTGTTGACACTAATTCGTCATACCGTGTTACTGTTTTGTGTCGACACTAATTCGTCATACCGTGTTACTGTTTTGTATTGACACTAATTTGTCATACCGTGTTACTGTTTTGTGTTGACACTAATTTGTTATACCGTGTTACTGTTTTGTGTGGACACTAATTCGTCATACCGTGTTACTGTTTTGTGTTGACACTAATGCCTCATACCATGTTACCGTTTTTATTTGGGATATATGATAAGTCATACTGTGTTACCGTTTTTATTTGGGATATATGATAAGTCATACCGTGTTACTGTTTTTATTTCAGACATGATAAGTTATACCGTGTTATCGTTTTTATTTGGGATATATGATAAGTCATACCGTGTTACCGTTTTTATTTGAGACTTATAATACGTCATACCGTGTTACCGTTTTTATTTCAGACATGATAAGTCATACCGTGTTGTCGTTTTTATTTGGGATATATGATAATTCCTACGTACCGTGTTACCGTTTTTATTTGAGACTTATAATACGTCATACCGTGGTTTTTTGGGGTTTTTTTTTAGTTGAGACAGTGTAAGTCATACCGTGTTACTGTTTTTGAGGTTAGACGTAATATATCATACCGTGTTACTGTGTTGTATGGATATGTTATACATAACGTCTAAACGTAAGTCAACCAATCGTATCACATGTTTTCCACCTACAAGTGTAAATAACGAGTCTCGCGGGATGTACATGGTGAGACTGGCGTTCATTTCCTGTACCGGAAAGGATTTCTAAATAACGATTACTGAAGACCATTCATCACAGGGAATTTATGACAGCGTCAATTATCTGTCGTATTAGACAGTCTCGTCCCCTTGGTGTTGATCAGTACCGCGCCACCTGGTGGTACGAGTTCGCAGATCCATACCTTACACCACATACATCGTGGGGTAGCGGGTGTTTCACGTTTTACACGTGTTTATCATGCTGAGTGATATGCCCGTCTGGTATGTATTAGCGGATTTATACCCAACTGTCGATTAATCGTTTGCAGCTTGAAACAAACGTCGGACTGTATCCCTTTACACGTGTTAATCGAGACTCCCCTAGATTTTTACCTATATGTGCGTTCAATTGCAGCATTTCGTATTTTCCGCTCTACATTACCTGGTACTAGTAACGATATACAATGACATATACACTGAGGAGCAAGATACCGATTAATACATCCCTAATGGATCCTACCTAAATACACTGCTCTTTGATAAATACGTCAAATGACAAGATAAACCCTTTCAAATGATCTCGGAATGAATATTTTTAAAAAGGTAGAGCATATATATTGATCGTATTTATCTAAACAAAGCACAGCAGTAAAATCAATGACTCCGATTGATCAAAGTTCGTGCAATCCAAACAATAATCTGGATCAACTAAATGTTTAAATCAAAACAAACTTAGTAATGCATAAAAGCACTTAACTGATTTTGACGCTGCTGTGATTCTGTATCCCATAACAACTCGCCGCTCATCTTTCTCTCTTTCCGTCCATAAACCATCTTGTCAGATTCGGGGATAATATACAATCTCCAAGTTCTACCCACTATCCATCACGCCGGAACTATATTTAGAACCATCAAAGACTTAATTGAAAGTAAGCCATGTGGTTGTTAGTATCGCCTTCACGATTCCAATCGAATTAAAATATGTTGGTCAATCAACGAATGAATTTTCCGCAATATGAATATGTTGGTGGTCCGTTCGTGTGGCATGAAATGAAATGATGGAGTCAGATAAGTGAGTAGATGGACGATAGAGACTTCAGTGTGTCTGGATCAGTATACAGAGCCCCATACTAATGACAGGAGCAGACACGCTTTAGGTACAAACCAGGCACAGCCAGCCAGCTAATTGTTACCTCGATCTACTGCCAATCAGCATACCAACACGCTCATTGTAGTAAACAAACCTCTTATATGTAGTGCTTCCTCAACTCTAACAGTATCCTCCCCTAAACAACTTTTGAATCAGTGTTATGGTACGATCAGTAGAGTCCAGGACTAGCCTCGGTTATTACATACAGATATCCGTTAACATGTATTACGGTATTACATCTGTACTTTACCAGGTAACACGATTAGACGCCTAAACATGTATTACGATACTACACCTGTACTTTACCAGGTAACACGGTACTACACCTGTACTTTACCAGGTAACACGGTACTACACCTGTACTTTACCAGGTAACACGGTTCTACACCTGTACTTTACCAGGTAACACGGTACTACACCTGTACTTTACCAGGTAACACGATTAGACGCCTAAACATGTATTACGATACTACACCTGTACTTTACTAGGTACACTGTAACACGGTACTATACCTGTACTTTACCAGGTAACACGGTACTACATCTGTACTTTACCAGGTAACACGATTAGACGCCTAAACATGTATTACGATACGATTGAAAATGACCGAGCAGTTTCACCTTAAGTTTTGCAAAAGGATTCTGAAAGTGAGGTCTACTACCCCAAATTTTATGATTTATGGTGAGCTAGGTCGTGTGCCGTTAGAAATAAATGTTAAATTAAGATTGGTATGTTTTTGGAATAGACTGTTAAGCAATGATAATAAATTAAGTAGCATTCTATTACAATTAGCCCTACAATTGCAAAATGACGCTAGTTTTTCCTTTAAATGGATTAAATGTTTACAAAATATTTTTAACGAAACTGGATTTTCTTTTATATTTGATAATAAAATACAGATGCCTGATAATTTCTACAAAGATGTTTTGAAACAACGTTTGACTGATCAGTTTATACAAAGATGGTTTTCCGACTGTGCTAACTCATCTCGTGGACAATTCTACTCTGTTTTCAAAACAGAATTTTGTATAGAAAAATATTTACTAAATCTGCCAGAACATGCCAGAATACAAATAACAAAACTGCGCACTTCGAATGTTAAATTCCCAATAGAAACGGGTAGATGGTATAATATCTCTAGAGAGAATCGTTTATGTAATTTATGCGCGGAAAGTATTGGCGACGAATTTCATTACTTGTTTGTATGCAACAATACTGCTTTATCTTCCCTAAGAAACAAATATATACCTCGCTATTATTATACAAACCCAAATATCGATAAGTTAAAGGGTTTTTTATCAATATGCAACCAACAAGTTCTGATAGGTTTATCTATTTTCGTAACCAAAATGTCTCCTCTTTTGTAATTAATTCTTGTGCAAATGTTCATCTATTCTGGTTTAAATATTAAGCTGTTTATATGTATACATTTATAAACATAGTGTATATTTATAAGAATGAGTTATATATAGGTGCGTGTGCGAGCGCGTGTCTAAATTGTATAATTACACGCTCATGTATGAGAATATTATGTTTTTGAACGTATGCATTGTGTGTGTGTGTGTGTGGCTGGTGTTATTATATACACACATGTACATGTAACTGTTATTACCAAAGTTAACTGTCCATTCTGTCAAATGTATTTGTATGCCTCCTCATGTTACACATATCTTATGTGTCTGAGTGTTGAATAAAATCTGAAAAATCTGATACTACACCTGTACTTTACCAGGTACACTGTAACACGGTACTACACCTGTACTTTACCAGGTAACACGGTACTACACCTGTACTTTACCAGGTAACGCGGTACTACACCTGTACTTTACCAGGTAACACGGTACTACACCTGTACTTTACCAGGTTACACGGTACTACCCCTGTACTTTACCAGGTAACGCGGTACTACACCTGTACTTTACCAGGTAACACGGTACTACACATGTACTTTACCAGGTAACACGGTACTACACCTGTACTTCACCAGGTAACACGATCAGACACCTAAACATGTATCACGGTACTACACCTGTACTTTACGTGTAATCATGTACTTCGATAATACACCTGTATTCTACCAGGTAACTCGGTTAGACGTGTAATCATGTACTTGGATAATACACCTGTATTCTACCAGGTAACTCGGTTTGACGTGTAATTGTGTTCACGACATGTCCTACGGTACTCCATCTGTAACTGGTTAATTGTGTGATTTCATTTTCCTGAACTCAAGGCGTATTATTTGAATTTAGACAGTGAAAGCGTTTTTTATATATATATATATAAATATATATATATATCAAGGGTAATATACAACCTGAATATCATTGGTCTGTCTGGTTTTGCTTAGAATCGCCGTTTACGCCAATTGATGTTGGCTGTTATGATCAGAAGTGGGCGCTCTATAACTAAATATCAATCCGGTTCTTGATGACGAACCCGTGACGAACATTGACTGTAGACATGTGGGTTCAATAGAAAAAAAATACTCTACATTGAATATTTCAGGCAATAGCGAAAAAAGTGTTGTTTTTTAACATAATTCGTGTATGACGTATCTGATAAACTTGCGTTAACAAAATCGAGCCAATATTGGCACAAAGATATGACGTTTCTTGAAATATCAGTCAGCTCATTCTTTGCAAATTCCGAAAGCTCAAGTACAATAGCCAATACTTCGAAGCGAGGACTTTTCACTGACTAAGCGTCTATTTCACAATATTAAAGAACTACGTACAAATTTCGCAGAGAAAAACTTAAGATTGAGAGAGTGAATTGAGAGTGTGTACCTAGTTGTTATAAGCATCCGTAATAAATGGTGCCGACTGGCCCGAAAGGCATGTACTGTACCGCTGTACTGCTGGAGCTTGGCGACTCTCTAACGACCTTTCGGGGAAATTGCATATTAACAAAAAACTCTTCGAATTAGTCATGCAAAGTTTACCACCCGCTGTTGTGTGGCTCTCGTAGAGTAGATCGAATCTTTTACCATCTCGGACACTACATAAGATGAAGGTGACATTGTAGTCATCAAAACGTCAAACTCTTAAACATCATAATTATTGGTTGTGTCATATAACTTCTATCATATTTACTTTTCTAACCTGAAGTAAATGTTACAGAATAGTATTTTGCGTCTTTTAGCGAAAATCAAAAGCAAAACCAATTGTTATGTATATGACTACAGAGCGGTAAGGCGTCGTTTGTGTGGTGGAGAAGGTATGTCTCTGAAGAGGGAAAGAAACTAGGAATCGAGGCTATAAACGTGTTTAAAGAAAACGTTTTGTATGTTAGGTAGTTAACTGGCGTGTTGACGGTGTAGGTATATACTTACAGACTAATACAATAAACTTTGTCGTGAAAAGGACACGGTGTAAAGATGTTTATATAAAAAGGTGTGACCTAATTTCAATATATCCAATAAAATCACCGTAACAGATGTCTTTTGGTCCGTCAGGTTAATATATGCCCGTGCGTTCTACCGATCTGTGGTACTAGATATCACCTGTTGTAATACAGACATCGCGTTCGTCAGAAAGACGATCCCAGTTCTTACGTACCTACTGTGTAAACCAATCCAGCTAATACCCTATAAACCTTCATGTCGAGTAATTTAACGTAACATATTTAACCTCTTGTTAAAGAAACATACTCACCATAAGTAAACCAGCATGTCTAGTACAAATTTAAATGGGAAAGTCACAAGTCAAGTACCCGCTAATCATCCGAGTTAATTATATGTAAAACACACATGTTGGGTAAGAAACTCACCTATTTAGTAGAAGATAAACGATGAGGGGAAGGAAAACAAAACCGAAGACACCGACAATGACGAGAACAATGACCACTTCTCCTCTCAGACGTCCGTCGTCCTCACCAACAATTACGCCCCCTCCTTGGCCCTGTGAAGTTGTTGACCAATCAGAGCCATTGGTTACATTAATATTGTAAGAAAACGTTGTCATTATAACGGATGTTGAGACACTAACTGATGGAACCACTTCCGGTATAGAATGTTTCGAACAATATAAATTCCGAAGTGTTTCCAACGCTTTACACGTGAGTGGACATTTCCTAATTAATCCACAAATATCACCAATAGGTAACCTCTCGACACATCGGAATAGAATCTGTGTTCTCTCCTCACAAGTCAGCGAGTCAATCTTTGCCGACCACGATTCGCAAATAAGATGAACTCGTTGTACGGGTGGACAAGGCGCCGTGTCCAGTAGTTTGTCGAGAAACAGGCTGGAGTTGAGTGGTAATACGATATGGGCCGTGGGTGTCAGGGTGGCTTCCTCAGGATCCCAACTCATCCGCCTCAAAGGCAAGCCGGCACATATCTGTGTGAGAAAAGTAATCAGAAAAATACGTCAACACTTAGCAAATTATATGAACATATGATTCGTCTGGTGTATATCCAGTCTTAACAAGAAAACCGTCCGAACATTTTTTTCTTCTCGGCTTTATACATACATTTTAGATTTACTTTACATCGCTCTTAGAGTTTCGATATAATAGAAATGTTCGTTACATGTATCCTATGTAGAACAGTTGTTACCCTATCTTTATAATCATGTAACAACATTCGCCCTGTATGAGGTCTTTGGCAACTCCCCGTTAACTACTAATGTACGATATATAGATCACTGATAAATCACAATCTCTAATCACTCACGCGACTTTTCGTGCGTGCATGTTCGTGCATCGGTAATCCCCCAAAAAGTGATTCCAGTATCCCCTCGGAATGTCCCAACACAAGCTTCTGTCAGTTTCCGAGGATTTTTTTTCTTGACCATTCGTCATTTAATTGAGGGGCACGGGTTCCTCATTAACGACCTACATTGTTTGTTTTCTCGCATCAAGTCACATAAAGAACAGACAAATGAGTGGATGTGTGTTCATTGACCAGGAAGCATGTTAGCCGAACAGAAGAATTATTTATATCGATGTACACATGCATGTTTGTAAGTTTACACAGATGGCCTCTCAATACGGTTATCAGTGTGGGGAGTTTGGACACCACTAACCAGGCTAATTGTATTGGCTAGTTGTATGCAGTAGTTGACCTGCCACAGAATGGAATGATTGGACACAGCAGGACTATATATACAGCTGATGTATGGGGCAGATCAGATACAGGGACCGGAACAGCGGTCGTTATATTGTCCGGAGCCAGATGTTTACGATGTACTCTTTCCTTTTGTAAAGGAAAAAAAAAAGTTTGGATCTATATATATGAACGACTTCAGAGATAACGGTGATACGACACAAACATTTCGATGTCTTCAGCTGCTTCTGAAACACCCTCCCGATTCACGCATTGTCAATCCAACAAGTTGTGTGGGAGGTGGTGAGACGTACGCTAGCTATAGACGGAGTACTGCACAATGGGTGTACTAGAAAGCGGTGTACGCCCTAGCCAATATGAGGGAGATGTGGCGACAGGACAGTGCTGTCAATTAAAACGCTACTCACAAAGTCAAATGGACCAAACTAACCAGTTCGAGTGGTGTGTGTACCCCACCAGCAGCTGATAGAGGATTCGTAATAAAACCAAAAGTCCTGTGTTGGTAGTAAAACCGTGGTCTATCACTGGTGAGATAGCGCTATGGACGGGGGCACAGAACCCCATCTATACAGCGATAGGGGATGTTCCACCAGCAGACAATTCCGGCCGGCAGAAGGGCATTCACAGGTGGAGATATATGGCTTTCATATCAATCTCCACAGTCAGATTGTCTTTGTTGCAATCCATCGGGAATATCATGGAATGCAGGGATCTGTCGGGTCTATTTGTTGTTGTAAACTATAAAAGCAGATGTGTAGTTACATTAGTGTTATCTTGTCAACATACTGGCCTCTGATACCCATGGCTTAATAACTACTCACTCTCCTATATCCGGTCGTTAAAGTGATTTCTCTATCAGACCAAATAGATTTCATACTGCAGTGCACTATCTCCATACTTTCTTGTATTCACCCCTGGCCAATTAAATAACAGAAATTTTACCATATGCAGAAATTCAACTACTATAAACGTAAAACAACAGATAATAGAAATGATGAATTAGCGCGAGCACACCACTTGTCGAAGAAAACATGATTTTAAACTACAATTAGCGAACACATAATTTAGCAGAATGTTCCCCGTGTAAAAATCGCTAAATTAATATTACCGCTAACTGTGTACGTTACAGTAATACGTGAATAAGACGTACTTTTTTTTTTTTGACGTTCATTTCGACGTCAGAATACAATGGGAACCTTGTGTGGCAACATTATATGGATAGTAGGTTGTATAAAGGATACGGCGATGGAATACACGATTAGGGATTACAACAGTTAGTTGTTATGTGGGAAATATATCGAGAGGTCGGTTAGCCATGATAACGGTAACATCAGTTATAATGGTGAACTTGTTTTTGTTGTTGCGTGGTGACATGGAAATCAGCACAACATACATGTATTCCTAGTGTTACTGGAAATCTCCTCCCCCGCGGATGATGATAGACCGGGGCTAATTGACATCATTTTTTTGTTTGGTAATTTTCTGTATATTTGGAGGAATGATTTTTTTTCTATTTATTTCTTGGTCTTAATAAGATTATCAAAATCTCAATCCACCCGGTCACTGTTGGTCCATCAATGAGACCCCATACGTGTCTTAAATATTCACTCGTCTGGTTCCTCCTTTATTCCAGCAGTTTGAGTTTTTTAAAACACAATTAGATATGTTGTTTTTACTGATGTAAGGGGGGGGGGGGGGGGGGGGGGGGGGGGGTGGATAAAAGGCGACTCATATGACCCGATAACAGCCATTTCCTTGTTTCATATACACGGTATATTTCACGCCTATCGACAGAGACTGCTATATCCGGGTCACAATAGGGAAGTTGAACATATAACGGAAGTTTTGTTTCTGCCAGAACAATCATCTCACATGCGGTGCTGTAAAACAAAATACATGTACATGTATATAATAACTTTCCTTAAAGTTTTATCAATATTACATAACCTATGTGTAGCATTAAATAGCGTATAACTGTCTGTGTACAGGTGCATGCTATCAGCCTGTGATACAGCCAGAAAATAGATTTCGTAAGGCATCGTCGTCTTTTTTCGCTTCTTTCCCATTTTGTAGAAAACGTATTAGAATTATTTGTTGTATACACGCTATATTCACTACACGTGTCTGAAGGCGATACGCTGGGGACTTCCAGCAGGATAGGTATACTATATCGGCTATCAATCGAGAATGCTCAGTACCTCCGCCAGCAAACCAACAACTTCGTGTAATGGATATTATGGTTCATTTTATTTCTATTTTATTTAACTCCGGGAATATCTTGGCACGAACTCAATGTTTTGATATCGTAGGAACCCTTAACTATGAATATGGTGTTATATCAAAGACAGCCGCGGCGACGACTTAATGTACATTTAACGCGGGAGTCGTTGTATCTTCAGAACAGCTATACTAAGGTACTGCACATTGTTAAGCTAATATAAAATAAATTGTGAAAATGTAAATATCTGGCAAAATCATATGCTTTATATTTTTAAACTTTTCTTTATGGACACAAAAATAATAAAGAGCATTTCCTTGGTCATTTGGTACAAAACAATGTTCAAGAAGCACAGTAACGCCTCGATCGTAAGCTACAAACGTACGAGCGTATTCGAATGTGATGTACCGAGACTGTGCATTGGTTGAGTAACCATCCGTGCAGTACTGAGATGAAACACTTGTGGAGGTACCGTCAGCGTAGTACTGAGACGGTACATTGATGGACTATATAACGTCCTTGCAATACTGAGACATTGCATTGATTAGGGTAACCGTCCGTGTAGTATTGAGACGGTACATTGATGGACTAACTATATAACGTCCTGGCAATACTGAGACATTGCATTGATTAACGTACCAGTCCATACAATAATGAGACGGTACATTGATGGACGTGTCCGTCCGTGTGGTACTGAGACGGTACATTGATGGATGTATCCGTCCGTGTGGTAATGAGACGGTACATTGATGGACGTACCCGTCCGTGTAGTAATAAAACGGTACATTGATGTATGTATCCGTCCGTGTAGTAATGAGACGGTACATTGATGGACGTATCCGTCCGTGTAGTACTGAGACGGTACATTGATGTATGTATCCGTCCGTGTAGTAATGAGACGGTACATTGATGGACGTATCCGTCCGTGTAGTACTGAGACGGTACATTGATGTATGTATCCGTCCGTGTAGTAATGAGACGGTACATTGATGGACGTATCCGTCCGTGTAGTACTGAGACGGTACATTGATGGATGTATCCGTCCGTGTGGTAATGAGACGGTACATTGATGGACGTACCCGTCCGTGTAGTAATGAGACGGTACATTGCTGGATGTATCCGTCCGTGTGGTAATGAGACGGTACATTGATGGACGTATCCGTCCGTGTGGTAATGAGACGGTACATTGATGGACGTGTCCGTCCGTGTGGTAATGAGACGGTACATCGATGGATGTATCCGTCCGTGTAGTACTGAGACGGTACATTGATGGACGTACCCGTCCGTGTGGTAATGAGACGGTACATTGATGGATGTATCCGTCCGTGTAGTACTGAGACGGTACATTGATGGATGTATCCGTCCGTGTAGTAATGAGACGGTACATTGATGGACGTACCCGTCCGTGTAGTAATGAGACGGTACATTCCTGGATGTATCCGTCCGTGTGGTAATGAGACGGTACATTGATGGACGTATCCGTCCGTGTGGTAATGAGACGGTACATTGATGGACGTACCCGTCCGTGTAGTACTGAGACGGTACATTGATGGATGTATCCGTCCGTGTAGTAATGAGACGGTACATTGATGGAAATATCCGCCCGCGTGGTACTGAGATGTTGCCGTCCGTGTAGTACTGAAACGTTACATTCATAATGTATAGACGCATCTGTCCGTGAAGAATTGAGACGGTACATTGATTGATGTTGCCCTCCGTGTGGTAATGAGACGGTACATTGATGGATGTTTCCGTCCGTGTAATAATGAGACGGTACATTGATGGATGTTTTCGTCCGTGTAGTACTGAGACGGTACATTGATGTACGTATCCGTCCGTGTAGTACTGAGACGGTACATTGATGGATGTTTCCGTCCGTGTAATAATGATACGGTACATTGATGGATGTATCCGTCCGTGTAGTAATGAGACGGTACATTGATGGATGTATCCGTCCGTGTGGTAATGAGACGGTACATTGATGGATGTATCCGTCCGTGTGGTAATGAGACGGTACCTTGATGGATGTATCCCTCCGTTTGGTACTGAGACGGTACATTGATGGATGTATCCGTCCGTGTAGTAATGAGACGGTACATTGATGGATGTATCCGTCCGTGTAGTAATGAGACGGTACATTGATGGAAGTATCCGCCCGCGTGGTACTGAGATGTTGCCATCCGTGTAGTACTGAAACGTTACATTCATAATGTATAGACGCATCTGTCCGTGAAGAATTGAGACGGTACATTGATTGATGTTGCCCTCCGTGTGGTAATGAGACGGTACATTGATGGATGTTTCCGTCCGTGTAATAATGAGTCGGTACATTGATGGATGTTTTCGTCCGTGTAGTACTGAGACGGTACATTGATGTACGTATCCGTCCGTGTAGTACTGAGACGGTACATTGATGGATGTTTCCGTCCGTGTAATAATGAGACGGTACATTGATGGATGTATCCGTCCGTGTAGTAATGAGACGGTACATTGATGGATGTATCCGTCCGTGTGGTAATGAGACGGTACATTGATGGATGTATCCGTCCGTGTGGTAATGAGACGGTACCTTGATGGATGTATCCCTCCGTGTGGTACTGAGACGGTACATTGATGGATGTATCCGTCCGTGTAGTAATGAGACGGTACATTGATAGATGTATCCGTCCGTGTAGTAATGAGACGGTACATTGATGGATGTATCCGTCCGTGTGGTAATGAAACGGTACATTGATGGATGTATCCGTCCGTGTGGTTATGAGACGGTACATTGATGGATGTATCCGTCCGTGTGGTAATGAGACGGTACATTGATGGATGTATCCGTCCGTGTAGTACTGAGACGGTACATTGATGGATGTTTCCGTCCGTGTAATAATGAGACGGTACATTGATGGATGTATCCGTCCGTGTAGTAATGAGACGGTACATTGATGGATGTATCCGTCCGTGTGGTAATGAGACGGTACATTGATGGATGTATCCGTCCGTGTGGTAATGAGACGGTACATTGATGGATGTATCCGTCCGTGTAGTAATGAGACGGTACATTGATGGACGTATCCGTCCGTGTAGTACTGAGACGGTACATTGATGGATGTATCCGTCCGTGTAGTAATGAGACGGTACATTGATGGACGTGTCCGTCCGTAATGAAACGGTACATTGATGGATGTATCCGTCCGTGTGGTTATGAGACGGTACATTGATGGATGTATCCGTCCGTGTAGTACTGAGACGGTACATTGATAGATGTATCTGTCCGTGTGGTAATGAGACGGTACATTGATGGATGTGTCCGTCCGTCATGAAACGGTTCATTGATGGATGTATCCGTCCGTGTAGTACTGAGACGGTACATTGACGGACGTATCCGTCCGTGTGGTAATGAGACGGTACATTGATGGACGTATCATCCGTGTAGTACTGAGACGGTACATTGATGGATGTATCCGTCTGTGTGGTACTGAGACGGTACATTGATGGACGTGTCCGTCCGCAATGAAACGGTACAATGATGGATGTATCCGTCCGTGTGGTTATGAGACGGTACATTGATGGATGTATCCGTCCGTGTAGTACTGAGACGGTACATTGATAGATGTATCTGTCCGTGTGGTAATGAGACGGTACATTGATGGATGTGTCCGTCCGTGTGGTAATGAGACGGTACATTGATGGACGTATCCATCCGTGTAGTACTGAGACGGTACATTGATGGATGTATCCGTCCGTGTAGTAATGAGACGGTACATTGATGGACGTGTCCGTCCGTAATGAAACGGTACATTGATGGATGTATCCGTCCGTGTGGTTATGAGACGGTACATTGATGGATGTATCCGTCCGTGTGGTACTGAGACGGTACATTGATGGATGTATCCGTCCGTGTAGTACTGAGACGGTACATTGATGGATGTATCCGTCCGTGTAGTACTGAGACGGTACATTGATAGATGTATCCGTCTGTGTGGTTCTGAGACGGTACATTGATAGATGTATCCGTCCGTGTAGTACTGAGACGGTACATTGATGGATGTATCCGTCCGTGTGGTAATGAGACGGTACATTGATGGACGTATCCGTCCGTGTGGTAATGAGACGGTACATTGATGGATGTATCCGTCCGTGTGGTACTGAGACGGTACATTGATGGATGTATCCGTCCGTGTGGTACTGAGACGGTACATTGATGGACGTGTCCGTCCGTAATGAAACGGTACATTGATGGATGTATCCGTCCGTGTGGTTATGAGACGGTACATTGATGGATGTATCCGTCCGTGTGGTACTGAGACGGTACATTGATGGATGTATCCGTCCGTGTAGTACTGAGACGGTACATTGATGGATGTATCCGTCCGTGTAGTACTGAGACGGTACATTGATAGATGTATCCGTCTGTGTGGTTCTGAGACGGATAAATTGATAGATGTATCCGTCCGTGTAGTACTGAGACGGTACATTGATGGATGTATCCGTCCGTGTGGTAATGAGACGGTACATTGATGGACGTATCCGTCCGTGTGGTAATGAGACGGTACATTGATGGATGTATCCGTCCGTGTGGTACTGAGACGGTACATTGATGGATGTATCCGTCCGTGTGGTACTGAGACGGTACATTGATGGATGTATCCGTCCGTGTAGTAATGAGACGGTACATTGATAGATGTATCCGTCCGTGTAGTAATGAGACGGTACATTGATGGATGTATCCGTCGGTGTGGTAATAAAACGGTACATTGATGGATGTATCCGTCCGTGTGGTTATGAAACGGTACATTGATGGATGTATCCGTCCGTGTGGTAATGAGACGGTACATTGATGGATGTATCCGTCCGAGTGGTACTGAGACGGTACATTGATGAACGTATCCGTCCGTGTAGTAATGAGACGGTACATTGATGGACGTGTCCGTCCGTGTGGTAATGAGACGGTACATTGATGGATTTGTCCGTCCGTGTAGTACTGAGACGGTACATTGACGGATGTATCCGTCCGTGTGGTAATGAGACGGTACATTGATGGACGTGTCCGTCCGTAATGAAACGGTACATTGATGGATGTATCCGTCCGTGTAGTACTGAGACGGTACATTGACGGATGTATCCGTCCGTGTAGTACTGAGACGGTACATTGATGGATGTATCCGTCCGTGTAGTACTGAGACGGTACATTGATAGATGTATCTGTCCGTGTGGTAATGAGACGGTACATTGATGGATGTGTCCGTCCGTAATGAAACGGTAAATTGATGGACGTATCCGTCTGTGTGGTAATGAGACGGTACATTGATTGATGTATCCGTCCGTGTGGTAATGAGACGGTACATTGATGGATGTATCCGTCCGTGTGGTAATGAGACGGTACATTGATGGATGTATCCGTCCGTGTGGTAATGAGACGGTACATTGATGGATGTATCCGTCCGTGTGGTACTGAGACGGTACATTGATGGATGTATCCGTCCGTGTGGTACTGAGACGGTACATTGATTGATGTATCCGTCCGTGTAGTAATGAGACGGTACATTGATAGATGTATCCGTCCGTGTAGTAATGAGACGGTACATTGATGGATGTATCCGTCCGTGTGGTAATTAAACGGTACATTGATGGATGTATCCGTCCGTGTGGTTATGAGACGGTACATTGATGGATGTATCCGTCCGTGTGGTAATGAGACGGTACATTGATGGATGTATCCGTCCGTGTGGTACTGAGACGGTACATTGATGAACGTATCCGTCCGTGTAGTAATGAGACGGTACATTGATGGATGTATCCGTCCGTGTAGTAATGAGACGGTGCATTGATGGATGGATCCGTCCGTGTAGTACTGAGACGGTGCATTGATGGATGTATCCGTCCGTGTAGTACTGAGACGGTACATTGATGGATGTATCCATCCGTGTAGTAATGAGACGGTACATTGATGGATGTATCCGTCCGTGTGGTACTGAGACGGTACATTGATGGATGTATCCGTCCGTGTGGTACTGAGACGGTACATTGATGGATGTATCCGTCCGTGTAGTAATGAGACGGTACATTGATAGATGTATCCGTCCGTGTAGTAATGAGACGGTACATTGATGGATGTATCCGTCCGTGTGGTAATAAAACGGTACATTGATGGATGTATCCGTCCGTGTGGTTATGAAACGGTACATTGATGGATGTATCCGTCCGTGTGGTAATGAGACGGTACATTGATGGATGTATCCGTCCGAGTGGTACTGAGACGGTACATTGATGAACGTATCCGTCCGTGTAGTAATGAGACGGTACATTGATGGACGTGTCCGTCCGTGTGGTAATGAGACGGTACATTGATGGATTTATCCGTCCGTGTAGTACTGAGACGGTACATTGACGGATGTATCCGTCCGTGTGGTAATGAGACGGTACATTGATGGACGTGTCCGTCCGTAATGAAACGGTACATTGATGGATGTATCCGTCCGTGTAGTACTGAGACGGTACATTGACGGATGTATCCGTCCGTGTAGTACTGAGACGGTACATTGATGGATGTATCCGTCCGTGTAGTACTGAGACGGTACATTGATAGATGTATCTGTCCGTGTGGTAATGAGACGGTACATTGATGGATGTGTCCGTCCGTAATGAAACGGTACATTGATGGACGTATCCGTCTGTGTGGTAATGAGACGGTACATTGATTGATGTATCCGTCCGTGTGGTAATGAGACGGTACATTGATGGATGTATCCGTCCGTGTGGTAATGAGACGGTACATTGATGGATGTATCCGTCCGTGTGGTAATGAGACGGTACATTGATGGATGTATCCGTCCGTGTGGTACTGAGACGGTACATTGATGGATGTATCCGTCCGTGTGGTACTGAGACGGTACATTGATTGATGTATCCGTCCGTGTAGTAATGAGACGGTACATTGATAGATGTATCCGTCCGTGTAGTAATGAGACGGTACATTGATGGATGTATCCGTCCGTGTGGTAATGAAACGGTACATTGATGGATGTATCCGTCCGTGTGGTTATGAGACGGTACATTGATGGATGTATCCGTCCGTGTGGTAATGAGACGGTACATTGATGGATGTATCCGTCCGTGTGGTACTGAGACGGTACATTGATGAACGTATCCGTCCGTGTAGTAATGAGACGGTACATTGATGGATGTATCCGTCCGTGTAGTAATGAGACGGTGCATTGATGGATGGATCCGTCCGTGTAGTACTGAGACGGTGCATTGATGGATGTATCCGTCCGTGTAGTACTGAGACGGTACATTGATGGATGTATCCATCCGTGTAGTAATGAGACGGTACATTGATGGACGTGTCCGTCCGTAATGAAACGGTACATTGATGTATGTATCCGTCCGTGTAGTACTGAGACGGTACATTGACGGATGTATCCGTCCGTGTGGTAATGAGACGGTACATTGATGGACGTATCCATCCGTGTAGTACTGAGACGGTACATTGATGGATGTATCCGTCCGTGTGGTACTGAGACGGTACATTGATGGATGTATCCGTCCGTGTTGTTATGAGACGGTACATTGATGGACGTATCCGTCCGTGTGGTAATGAGACGGTACATTGATGGATGTATCCGTCCGTGTAGTAATGAGACGGTGCATTGATGGATGGATCCGTCCGTGTAGTACTGAGACGGTGCATTGATGGATGTATCCGTCCGTGTAGTACTGAGACGGTACATTGATGGATGTATCCATCCGTGTAGTAATGAGACGGTACATTGATGGACGTGTCCGTCCGTAATGAAACGGTACATTGATGTATGTATCCGTCCGTGTAGTACTGAGACGGTACATTGACGGATGTATCCGTCCGTGTGGTAATGAGACGGTACATTGATGGACGTATCCATCCGTGTAGTACTGAGACGGTACATTGATGGATGTATCCGTCCGTGTGGTACTGAGACGGTACATTGATGGATGTATCCGTCCGTGTTGTTATGAGACGGTACATTGATGGACGTATCCGTCCGTGTGGTAATGAGACGGTACATTGATGGACGTGTCCGTCCGTGTGGTAATGAGACGGTACATTGATGGACGTATCCGTCCGGGCAGTGTTGTGTCTGTAGTTAATGATTATAAAGATAAATGGTTTGACTTTATTCTTTGTTTCATTATTTCCAATATAAGCTGGGTTGGGTAATATATGGCCGAGATTAGACATCTGCCAACACTTACAGATGCATGTAATTACACCCTACTAGCGTACTGAAGCGTAGTATGTTTGATCCTAGAACCTATACACTGGCCCTCTCTTGACACTAATTAAATGTAACTAGCAATCGACAAGATTTGCTGGTTCATTAGCAAGGACACGTTATGATTATACGGTAAACGAAGTGACGTTTTGACCCTACTTTTAATAAGGTTTAGTAAGAAAGTGTATAGGAATCTTAATTGACACCGACTAAATAAGTTCGATATTAAAGTGTAGCAAATGTTTATTATGACTATCTGTAAAACACGGATACACACATATTATCATGTTTAATACAAACGACCGGTGGACATTAATACAGACGTCCGAGGGATGTTTGATACATATGTGACGGTTGATACAAACGCCTGTGACACGTTTGGTACAAGCGCCTTGTTGGCCGCTTTGATAGAGACAATAGCTGAATGTTTGACTTAAACGTCTGATGATCGTGAAATGGCTGGTTGACGTCTGATACAAACGTCTGATCCAAAAGTCTTTCGATACAAACGTCTGTTGATCATGGAATGGCTGGTAGACGTCTGATGCGAAAGTCCAGGGGATCTTTTAATCCTTGTAAACGTCTGGTGAACATTTGTCGAGGAAAATGGTGATTCTTAAGTCGATATACATGTACATGTACCAAATGTAGTACTGCCAGGGTGACGAGTGAGCTACCAATGTTACACTACAATTCCGTCTCGGCGTTGAACGACTCCCTCTAATGAGCTATTGTATGTAACGTGATTACAAGTAATCAACCACAATCTGGCTGTCGGCGTCACATGTTATCACACCCACTCTTCGTGTATCTATCTATAGCATAGTGTTTACTGTAAGCCGGACACCATTCCACCAAACTACCGAGGTATACCCGAGACACCATTCCACCAAACTACCGAGGTATACCCGAGACACCATTCCACCAAACTACCGAGGTATACCCGAGACACCATTCCACCAAACTACCGAGGTATACCCTAGACACCATTCCACCAAACTACCGGGGTATACCCGAGACACCATTCCACCAAACTACCGGGGTATACCCGAGACACCATTCCACCAAGCTACCGAGGTATACCCGAGACACCATTCCACCAAGCTACCGAGGTATACCCGAGACACCATTCCACCAAACTACCGAGGTATACCCGAGACACCATTCCACCAAACTACCGGGGTATACCCGAGACACCATTCCACCAAACTACCGAGGTATACCCGAGACACCATTCCACCAAACTCCGAGGTATACCCGAGACACCATTCCACCAAACTACCGAGGTATACCCGTGACATCATTCCACCAAACTACCGAGGTATACCCGAGACACCATTCCACCAAACTACCGAGGTATACCCGAGACACCATTCCACCAAACTACCGAGGTATACCCGAGACACCATTCTACCAAACTACCGAGGTATACCCGAGACACCATTCTACCAAACTACCGAGGTATACCCGAGACACCATTCCACCAAGCTACCGAGGTATACCCGAGACACCATTCCACCAAACTACCGAGGTATACCCGAGACACCATTCCACCAAACTACCGAGGTATACCCGAGACACCATTCCACCAAACTACCGAGGTATACCCGTGACACCATTCCACCAAACTACCGAGGTATACCCGTGACACCATTCCACCAAACTACCGAGGTATACCCGAGACACCATTCCACCAAACTACCGAGGTATACCCGAGACACCATTCCACCAAACTACCGAGGTATACCCGTGACACCATTCCACCAAACTACCGAGGTATATCCGTGACACCATTCCACCAAACTACCGAGGTATACCCGAGACACCATTCCACCAAACTACCGAGGTATACCCGAGACACCATTCCACCAAACTACCTAGGTATACCCGATACACCATTCCACCAAACTACCGAGGTATACCCGAGACACCATTCCACCAAACTACCGAGGTATACCCGAGACACCATTCCACCAAACTACCACAGTATACACGAGACACCATTCCACCAAACTACCGAGGTATACCCGAGACACCATTCCACCAAACTACCGAGGTATACCCTAAACACCATTCTACCAAACTTACCCGGTTTATCAGACAAGCAATCAGAACAAAAAGCTCGCGACCGAAGGTGATTTAAGGCTTCTATGATTTACAGGCGCCAATTATCCACCAAAAGGAATGACAAATTATGCCATTGAAAATATTACTATTTTGTTATATATGTAATCCTCATTTCTATGACGTTTCTCTATTAAGTCTATAAAGTACAGATGAAAACAACAATCGATGAAACGGGGCACAGATCTTTGAAAACTTGCAAAGATATTTAAACAGGAAATATGTTGACGTATGCCATCACGGTAAACATTATATTCTGTTGGCCGTGTAAATTAAGGTCAAATTCCAGAAATACAAGTTTCGACAACGAGAACTGGGACGGTGTCTATAAAACCGACAGACATGCTAAGAATCAATGAACTCACAAAACCCCATCATACACAAAGAAATACAGCATTTCCCAATGAGATTATGAAAGTAACCATAACCCGCGTCCATGTTTGTCTAGTAGCAGTCGACATGTACATCGTGTATCTAGCAGAAATCGCGATATTCGAAACAACAATGAACTTATGACATCAAGTGAGAAAGCAGAGTATCTACTCCTGAGAAATGACAGTATGGTAATGGAAATTACATGTACCACAGCTTCAGCTTAGGATAAAGCTGTTCATGTGGTTAGTAGGTAAATATCTAGGAAAACGGGTGATTAAGAATGTGTGCAATGTCCTTAATTCTACGAGTTAATACGGTCATCATCTGTCTATACTGTATTTCATCAATACACATTATCGATATATCCGAAAATAGAATTGAGGGCATTTGCAAGTTCCTTATGACCGGATCTTGTACCATCGCGGCACAGTTGCGTAGGCACTTCCCATGCCCGGGTATGAGAATCATCCGCTGTGTAGTCTTACTACTTAATTTAACGAAAACATTGTCAAAGAGAATGGAATCACATATTATAATCATTTCATCTTGAACATATATTCCGGATATTGTATAGTTTCCCGTTGATATATGTATCAGGAATATGACAAAACATTTCCTATAACATTACTATTGACGATATGAGTAATGATGACGATTTTTTTTATCAGTTTGGTATTTTCTAATATTTCACGAATGAACATGTTAGGAAATGTTTTGTTTTATTTCTCACAAAACATACTCCAGAATAATTCGAAACACACTTTTGAATTCATTGTCATTTGCTTCCATAGCAGGAGAATGGCTTCTGTATAGAATGTAAGTATATACAGCTTTTCTGGTCTAACTAAGCGCTTCATCCAGTTGGTGTAGTTTCTCAAAATCACCAACAATTTGCTGAAGATGCTTGTTGTCAGATGTAATAGGGAATAATTATATAAGTCAGACAAACAATAAAACCGAAAAAAGAAAAACACATGCTGTTATGTCCACAAGTGTCTATACCATGCAGCACATAACAGAAGCATTTGTTTGAACACATATTTTGTTTTGACCTTGAAATGCAATGGCTACTGTGAATAATATTACACAAGTATGACAAAAAGGGAGACATTTCAATCAATAAAATGCTCCTACATCATACTATCAAGACATAGTAAGAAGGATGTGTTATAAACAAACTGTTCAACTGTTTAGTTTCGGACCTTTACCCAGAAATATGCATATTTTACCTCAATCTCAGCAGTTGAACAAATGTTCCTAAACAGCCTTCTTGCCATGTTCTGAGTTCTTAATAATGTCTGATAGGAGAATTTTTGATGCCTGGAATGCCTCCCTATATGTCATATTTGTTTGATTTTATTCACAACCGTCATTAATTTCAGGGTCAATGAAGAATCAGTGTTGATACATATATTGAGTCAAATCTGGTCAAACACTTGTGAGCAAAACGGCATGGTTATTTTGTGAAATATATGTGATACAAATGAGCTAACTGTATCCCCCTGAAACATTTATTTTACGAACACCTTAACAAACAGCATGTCAACAGCAAGGCCAATGATTATTGACGATACATACTCAAATTTGACGAAGTCACTACTATTTAATTGCATCATATTAGGGATTGATAGGCTTGTATAATATCCCTGATATCACTGGGCTTGCTATCCTGATGACCTTAAAGATCACATTTGGTTTAATTCTAACATTATACATACATTTATATACACATCTCTTTCCAATTTAGAGTACACTTACCCCCGAGTCGCAGAAATGTGTCTGAGGTATTAGAGACGCCATCGAACGCTGAAGATGAAGCAGACTGAAGCAGACGACAGAATACAAGATGGTGGCTGGACCCGGTGGTCTCATACCCGGACTGTGATCATTCTTCTACAGCTGGAACAAAACAAAAGTACGATTACCAATGGGAGTAGGACTTACCCATAAACGACGTGGTCACCTTTGATGGCCCAATTAACACCAGGCCTCAAGGTTGAATGGAAAGAAACCGACCGATATTTCATATGTGGATGATTCTAATATTGCTTCCATGGCATGGATCATATTGTAAAAGTCCGGCCTATACTCACGCCAACTGTATGCATCTGGAAACCTTTGTATAAACCATATGGCAGTGACATGACCAGGGGTATTCGCAGTACAACTATAAATCTCCTATACCGCACCACTGACAATGAAACAATTGTTGTTCATTGATAAGAGTTCATAGAATTAAAGATGATGATGTTATCCGATGGTTCACCCCATACGTCCAGACATCAGACACTCCAACTAAATCGGCGTATAGGTACACACGTGTGCATACCTGCATCAACCTGCTGGTCTATACTGGTATCAAAGGGACTAAGTAAATCATCCCGCACGGCGTGGTCATCGAACAGCTTTGTGATCCACTTCACCGTAATGGACATTTAAGAGCCCTCATGAATTATCCACAACCACTTGGCAGTCAAAATAGATACAATCTAATTCACTATTGAGCGGACATGACCCAAACTCTCCGTATTTATACAGAACTAGTCCCCATAACACGATTGGGGAGAGTTAACATCTTATAATGGTATAACTTTTCACTAATTACGTTTCAATATTGCGTTAATGAGGCCCCACATCATTAATTACGTTCTCGTTCTAACAATACTAAAGTGCTACTTCCTGTACCACGCCTTCTAGACTGGATAGTTAGATAGTGATGTGATAGTCTTGGACGCCTTCAAGTTCGTTTGCCACTATAACACACATGTCACATAACCACTGTATCTATACATCTATACACAGTTATGTAGACTCCTTACTTACGTCGCCAGTCCCTATCATCTTTCTATATTGATCAAGTTCATTTAAAATTATGTCATCGCTGCATTTGTCGGTGTCGGGGTTATGGTATGGTTCACATGACAACTGGATGTCATTACGTGTGGAAGTACCACCACACATGACCAATCGTCACGCCACCGCTTATGAAACGAAATCCATTCTTATCAAATTTTCAGAAATCATAAATCCCTAGCGTAGTATTAAACCATAGAGCGATGCATGGTTAGCGTTCTCGTACGGTGAATATCGAACACTCATGCACGTGTAACAGCAGTACACCATGCCACGTGTTACATAATCAATATGACACAGCGAATAGTATAATAATACGTGTACAGACGTAGTTTAATAACACATTTTTAAAATGCCTGAAACCAAATTCACCTTATATCTGACATATAACGGAGTGTCGCGTTTTTTTATTGTTACACCTTCACTTGTCCTACTGTAATGTATTGTTACAATAGCTGACGTGCCCAAGTTAAATGTTTGTTTAAAAAATGTACTACCATTATTCCAGTTAGACAATAAGTAGTCAGATAATGGAATGGCCGTATTCTACAAAATGTACCAACCAACCATGTATCTAGCAACCCAAAGATTTTCCTTGGACACGAAGTATCCTGGAATATACACCTGGAACCAAAATAGTTGGGAATTAATGATACTGGCTTATTGTTTTTAAACGAAAGTGGCTGGATTATCTAATAAGAAGTAGAAGGATTACAATGTATATATCTACTGGCAGGGTATGACTTGACTTTGACATGATTGAATACACAAAACAAAAATAGCAGGAATATCATTATTCTGGGAAGTTGATATTTTATTGGTAACTTGTTGTTGGCATATTCATTTTGATCTAAGGAGGCTGGATTAATCACAGGGTAACACAAGATTGGATCGTCTCTTGGCATCCCCCAATACTTATGTACTTACCATCTACTGAAAGTCGACAGGGCTAGGTTATCAGATATACGTATATGTTTGGGAAAAGAAAGTAGAATGCATTATTGGCCAGAAACTAAAATGATTTATTTAAGCTTAGAAGGCTGGATGATTTACTTGGAATATCAAGATGATTAGATTATCTACTGGTAACCAAGTTGGCTGATTATCTACTGGTAACCAAGTTGGCTGATTATCTACTGGTAACCAAGTTGGCTGATTCTCTGTTGGTAACCAAGTTGGCTGATTATCTACTTGTAACCAATTAAGTTAGCTGATTATCTACTGTGAACCAAGCTGGCCACATTACGTGCATCTACAAATATATTTTAAACTAAGGAAGCCGGCTCGCATATGGAGGCCAAGACTGTTTGACTATCTATTGGGAACTAAATTGGCTATTGTATCATGCTCGAAACTGGTGTCGCTTAATTATCTGAATGGGAATGTGAAGATACAATCTTCCTATAACGAGGGTGGCTGTTATATTTTTAACTAATGTGGCTTGCTTACTGGGACTTACAAAGCTTCTTAATATTAGCCTAGGAGAATGAAGTGTGTCCCACCGTGATTTAGTTACTCTTCATAACTCTTAATCTGATTAGGATGTTACCATTGAGTGTATCAACATGCGCTGACATAGGCCGTCCACATGTCGAAGGTACGGGATAAACATGAGGGTCTGTGGGATCACCAAGGAAGACATTTTCAAGGCAACACATTTAGTGACATTTACGTGTGACACTGACCACAAGGATAGGCATAATGATGTTAATATAAGAATTAAACTAGCGCTATAGCGGGTAATCACGTTAACATGACAGACTGGGGTTACAGCGGACTTTGGTGACAGCATGAAGACAATCATGTCTTCATTAAAGACATACAAAATTGGTAGGAAACGCGTGAACAGAAGTTATGGCCGAAGATGATCGCCACCTGGACACTTTGGAGAGTGGACAGTCGCCTAATGGCCGGAGATTATCGCCACCTGGACACTTTGGAGAGTGGACAGTCACCTAATGACCGGAGATAGCCAAGGTAATGCATCATAAGGACAATCATTGCACATAGGATTTATCGCCGCAGAGGGCTGTCTCTGTTCAAGTCTCTGAGCATCGAGAAGCTCCTCATTAATGAGGGTTCCTCTCGGGAACGTCATACTGAGGTATATTTCCTATCCAGAATACAAGCAAGGTCGGCAGGTCAGGAGTCGGGGGCACAATTAAATATTGGCACCAACAATGGACTGTGCCTAAAAATAAATCTGGAAACTCGTGTTATATATCGCCGTAACGAGATGGTAAAGCTTCAAAACAATTAAAACATCTCGTCTCAGAAGGCTTCATTAGACGTCTGCCCTACAGTATATCAGAGTCTGCCAGCTCCGAGGTAATCACCGTGGCTGTATCTCTATCAAACCTTTAGATCGTTCAATAGTCAGTTTGTGCGATCCACTAGCTCTGTGAAAAATACGTGTAAAACCCCTCGATTTACAATAATATCGCATCTTTGTTTAGTTTAGACTGCAACAGTGTATTTAATAGTTTATTCAATTCAGTTCAGTTTAGTTCAAGTTTTATTCTCTTTAACAATATAAAGTATAGTGAAACATATTTATAATATTCAGTAATTCACGATAGCTAATATACACTGTACAAAAACTTTCCATTCCGGTTATACAGTCTTGTTTACGTAATACACAAATTGGGCTTATATAAACTTCTTGATTGAGCAAGTCATATCACCTTATCATGTGATGTAGCACGCATTTGTTTCGTTTACAATAAATATCGCTGGTGAATGATAATTTTAAAAATCAATGGATATAGAAAGATAGAAGATACATCATTAAAATAGCAATCCCTGTCGGCGTGGGGTCGAGAAAATGGTTACTTGCAGTCACGTATCCAAGACGGGTTTAATGTTTCTTTCGGTCATGTATCAAACAAAATGTAGGGTCACCAAAGTCAAAGACAGGTCGCCAAAGACAAAATGTAGTGTCGCCAAAGACAGGGTGTAGTGTCGACAAAGACAGGGTGTAGTGTCGACAGAGACAGGATGTAGTGTCGACAAAGACAGGATGTAGTGTCGACAAAGACATGGTGTAGTGTCGACAGAGACAGGATGTAGTGTCGACAAAGACATGGTATAGTGTCGACAAAGACAGGGTGTAGTGTCGACAGAGACAGGGTGTAGTGTCGACAGAGACAGGATGTAGTGTCGACAAAGACAGGATGTAGTGTCGACAAAGACAGGATGTAGTGTCGACAAAGACAGGATGTAGTGTCGACAAAGACAGGATGTAGTGTCGACAAAGACATGGATGTAGTGTCGACAAAGACAGGGTGTAGTGTCGACAAAGACAGGGATGTAGTGTCGACAAAGACAGGATGTAGTGTCGACAAAGACAGGATGTAGTGTCGACAAAGACAGGATGTAGTGTCGACAAAGACAGGATGTAGTGTCGACAAAGACAGGATGTAGTGTCGACAAAGACAGGATGTAGTGTCGACAAAGACAGGATGTAGTGTCGACAAAGACAGGATGTAGTGTCGACAAAGACAGGATGTAGTGTCGACAAAGACAGGATGTAGTGTCGACAAAGACAGGATGTAGTGTCGACAAAGACAGGATGTAGTGTCGACAAAGACAGGATGTAGTGTCGACAAAGACAGGATGTAGTGTCGACAAAGACAGGATGTAGTGTCGACAAAGACAGGATGTAGTGTCGACAAAGACAGGATGTAGTGTCGACAAAGACAGGATGTAGTGTCGACAAAGACAGGATGTAGTGTCGACAAAGACATGGTGTAGTGTCGACAGAGACAGGATGTAGTGTCGACAAAGACAGGATGTAGTGTCGACAAAGACAGGATGTAGTGTCGACAAAGACAGGATGTAGTGTCGACAAAGACAGGATGTAGTGTCGACAAAGACAGGGATGTAGTGTCGACAAAGACAGGATGTAGTGTCGACAAAGACAGGATGTAGTGTCGACAAAGACATGGTGTAGTGTCGACAAAGACAGGATGTAGTGTCGACAAAGACAGGATGTAGTGTCGACAAAGACAGGATGTAGTGTCGACAAAGACAGGATGTAGTGTCGACAAAGACAGGATGTAGTGTCGACAAGACAGGATGTAGTGTCGACAAAGACAGGATGTAGTGTCGACAAAGACAGGATGTAGTGTCGACAAAGACAGGATGTAGTGTCGACAAAGACAGGATGTAGTGTCGACAAAGACAGGATGTAGTGTCGACAACGACAGGATGTAGTGTCGACAAAGACAGGATGTAATGTCGACAAAGACAGGATGTAATGTCGACAAAGACAGGGTGTAGTGTCGACAAAGACAGGATGTAGTGTCGACAAAGACAGGATGAGTGTCGACAAAGACAGGATGTGGTGTCGACAAAGACAGGATGTATTGTCGACAAGACAGGATGTAATGTCGACAAAGACAGGATGTAGTGTCGACAAAGACAGGATGTAATGTCGACAACGACAGGGTGTAGTGTCGACAAAGACAGGATGTAGTGTCGACAAGACAGGATGTAATGTCGACAAAGACAGGATGTAGTGTCGACAAAGACATGGTGTAGTGTCGACAAAGACAGGATGTAATGTCGACAAAGACAGGATGTGGTGTCGACAAAGACAGGATGTAATGTCGACAAAGACAGGATGTAGTGTCGACAAAGACATGGTGTAGTGTCGACAAAGATAGGATGTAGTGTCGACAAAGATAGGATGTAGTGTCGACAAAGACAGGATGTAGTGTCGACAAAGACAGGATGTAGTGTCGACAAAGACACGATGTAGTGTCGACAAAGACATGGTGTAGTGTCGACAAAGACAGGATGTAGTGTCGACAAAGACAGGATGTAGTGTCGACAAAGACAGGATGTAATGTCGACAAAGACAGGATGTAGTGTCGACAAAGACAGGATGTAGTGTCGACAAAGACAGGATGTGGTGTCGACAAAGACAGGATGTGGTGTCGACAAAGACAGGATGTAGTGTCGACAAAGACAGGATGTAGTGTCGACAACGACAGGATGTAGTGTCGACAACGACAGGGTGTAGTGTCGACAAAGACAGGATGTAGTGTCGACAAAGACAGGATGTAGTGTCGACAAAGACAGGATGTAAGTGTCGACAAAGACAGGATGTAGTGTCGACAAAGACAGGATGTGGTGTCGACAAAGACAGGATGTAATATTGACAAAGACAGGATGTGGTGTCGACAAAGACAGGATGTGGTGTCGACAAAGACAGGATGTAGTGTCGACAAAGACAGGATGTGGTGTCGACAAAGACAGGATGTAATGTCAACAAAGACAGGATGTGGTGTCGACAAAGAGAGGATGTAATGTCGACAAAGACAGGATGTAGTGTCGACAAAGACAGGATGTGGTGTCGACAAAGACAGGATGTAATGTCGACAAAGACAGGATGTAGTGTCGACAAAGACAGGATGTAGTGTCGACAAAGACAGGATGTAATGTCGACAAAGACAGGATGTAGTGTCGACAAAGACAGGATGTGGTGTCGACAAAGACAGGATGTAATGTCGACAAAGACAGGATGTAATGTTGACAAAGACAGGATGTGGTGTCGACAAAGACAGGATGTAATGTTGGCAAAGAGTGTCATGCACCAAAGACAAAATAAAAGTATCCATTGATTACGTATCTAGTTCATTATGATAATACATTGCCGGCAGTGGACAATGACGCGAGTCAAAGACAATTGAAAAAAGATGACATGAATCAGACACTGGTCTCAGCAGGTTATTAGTCTCTAAAGGAGATTAAAATCACACCATTTCAGGATTCTAACGGCTTTATCGTCGGCATGTGCAATGGTCGGCTGCTCATCCAGATGGTTCAATCTTCTCGTCACTTCAGTGTAGAAATGCCCATGACCGTTGTAGTCCCCAGCGTGCAAATTCTAATGTAAACGATCATTAGTATGTTTAATTAATCCCACGGAACAGTTCGTGCTATTGGTGAAACCGCGCCTATGGCACGGGTTCAACTTTCAGGGCGGACGCTTGAGGAAAACCTTAAAGCTGTGAATAATTTAGTGGAGAAGACAAGACGCCAACTTTGATTTATAATTCAATCCGACATATCTCCCATTCAAGGGATACAAGCGAGATAACCAACGCAGAGAGAGAGAGAGAGAGAGAGAGAGAGAGAGAGAGAGAGAGAGAGAGAGAGAGAGAGAGAGAGAGAGAGAGAGAGAGAGAGAGAGAGAGAGAGAGAGAGAGAGAGAGAGAGAGAGGGTGATCTCAATGTTTGCGAACGCATGATTTGTTGTTAAAAGTGTAGCGGTAAATTTTAATTAGGGAATGCATTGGATTAGACAGCGATGGGAAATAATACAAACTACTAAACTGAAGTGTAACAGTCTTGTTTCATCATCAATAGTTTAACACAGCGAATGCTGTCGGTTTTGAGTAGATAGCACTGTAAAACTACGTGACGAAAACGGCGACCATCTGGCTACAACAATAACAGAATTAAAACAGTGTTCCTTTACAATCACGCCTTGTAAACCTCCACGCTACCATATTGATTGTTGAGTATAAATGGTGATGATTCCGGTGTATCATCCATGAGCGTCTTCATGAAAACACTCTACAACCACAACGACTCCACCTTTTAACACAGGGCGATCTGTATTACGAATATGCCGGATTAGCTCAGTGTGGTTTCGGAGTACTTCAATATTCTCATCTTTTGCTGTCAATCACCTTATCACAAATCCTGTGAAGTGAAATACGTATGTAGGAAATTCCTCCCGTCGTAGAGACAGATTTCTCCGACTGGCGTCAAATTAAATCTGACGGGAAGACATTTTAATTTTCATAAAAACAAAATTCCTAAACCCAATATTTCCATAAACAAAAGGGCTATGGGCCTTAACGGTCATCTGACAAACACTTACAGCAGGGACACAACCCTCAATCCAAAGAGCTCAAACCAGCATCATTACCATAAACTGTCTGTTCACAGCCAGTTACGTTTAATTAAGATCAAATTTGGTTTTTATCCATTTTGGCTTAAAAGAGAAGTAGCATCTTAAGCAAATGTTCAGCCAAGCTTCCGTTTTGGGGCCTCATCCCTCTGTTATCAGGAGTTGGACCAGCCTCATTTATATGAAGCATGATTGTCCTCCCTCAATGATGTTCCAGACCCAATTTGGTTGTAATCAAAAAAAATTAAAAGGCATTAAGGAAGAATAGCGTTTTTAAGCAAAATTTCAGCTAAGCTCCTGTTTTGGGGTCACACTCCTTTGTCCCAAGGGTTCGGACCAGCCTCAATTGTATAAATTATGATTGCCCTTCCTCAATGATATTTTCACACTACATGTAAATACGGTTGTAAGCCGTTAAAGTAGGAGGAGTAGCGTTTAAAAACAAAATTTCGGCGAAATTCCCCGTTTGTGGCCTCGCCCCTCTGACCCTAGAGGTCACACCACCCTCATTAATGTAAATTATGATTTTCCTCCCTAAATGATGTATCTCACAAAATTTGGATGTAATCCACCCAAGGGTTAAGAAAGAGTATGATTTTAAAGCAAAATTTCAGCAAAGTTCCCCTTTTGGGCCCCGCACCTCTATCCCCAAGGATCGGACAAGCCTCGTTTATACAAAATATGATCGGCCTCCCTAAATGGTGTTTCACACTAAATTTGGTAGTAATCCGAATTGGTGTTAAGGAGGAGTAGTGTTTTGAAAGGAAAATTCCTTAATTAAGGCTTTTTCCTTAGCCTAATATTTTCAACAGAAATGTATCATTATAAGTTGAAGAGTAACTTCATTAAATACGATTTTTTCCCCCTTAACCAAGTATTTTCCATAAAAAAACTTTATTTGATGTAAAAGAAATTTACTGAACTAAGATTTTGTCTTGACCGCAATATTTCCACAGAAATGTATATTGATATAAGGTAATGAGTTAAAAAATTAAGGGCTTCTCCGTAAATGAAAAATATTTTTAAAACTATTTGCCATGTTAGGGGACACATTCTCCTGACTACTTGTTTGTATGGACGATTGTAGAGGACATTCCACTAATCTCTGATTAGCGTCTTGATGACTCACACTTACAAGTGTATGCTCTCATAGAGCACATGATGACCAGTAATATATTCCACTGACCGGAGAGATGCTGGTCATTTCATTTTCAAGCGATAGAAGTAATTAAATGTAGCACTTTATCTCTCCAGTAATGGCTAGATGTCCTGGACGGCACGTCTCGCCTGATAAGGTTCTCACATTTTGCATAATAATGCGATTTGTTGATTTTCTCGAGCTTCTCTGTTCACACATAGAGATCAAGATGATATTTGTCCGCGGGAGAATTATAATTGGACGTCGGGACTGACCACCGTGGAGGGAACTATCGCACGCCTCGGGCCATTGACCATTAAATCTTCACCGTGTTACCTCCGTCTGACCCATGGACACAAAACACTTGTCTTAAAAGTCTACACTTGCAATCTAAATGGTTCTTGGTCTACCTACATCTAAGTTGTTCTTACTGTCAATCAGTTATAATTCATTACCTACTAAATGTACACGGAAATCTTCTAAGGTCTCCTATATACTATCTATCTTTTCTGGTGTGCTACCTGTCGTCACACTTACTGTAAACGTACATATTTTAGCGGTAATTTTATTTTAGCGCTTTTCGCGCTGGATGCCTTGCGCTAAATTATGATTGCGCTAATTACTTTTTGTACGTTCTATTTCTTAGAAAGTTCTGTGGATGCGCTAATTCATCATTGCGCTAATTAGCTAAATTCTGCAAATGCGCTAAAATTTGATTGCGCTAAAATAAGTACGTTTACAGTAACCTGTCTTCAAACTGTCTACTACCTGTCGTCAGACTATCTGCGTCCTGTCGACAGACTGTTAACCTGTCGTCAGACTATCTGCTACCTGTCGTCAAACTGTCTGTTACCTGTTGACAGACTGTTAACCTAACGACAGACTGTTAACCTAACGACAGACTGTTAACCTGTCGTCAGACTTAACCTGTCGTCAAACTGTCTATTAACTGTCGTCAGACTTAACCTGTCGTCAAACTGTCTACTACCTGTCGTCAGACTATCTGCGTCCCGTCGACAGACTGTTAACCTGTCGTCAGACTATCTGCTACCTGTCGTCAAACTGTCTGTTACCTGTTGAAAGACTGTTAACCTAACGACAGACTGTTAACCTATCGTCAGACTATCTGCTTCCTGTCAACAGACTGTTAACATATCGTCAGACTATCTGCTATACCTGTCATCGGACTGTCTGTTACCTGTTGACAGACTGTTAACCTAACGACATACTGTTAACATATCGTCAGACTATCTGCTATACCTGTCGTCAAACTGTCTACTACCTGTCATCGGACTGTCTACTATCAACTTTCTTCTTTCATGCAGGTCTTCTATCAACTGGATGTCTTTTATATAGTTTATATAGGTCTAAAAGCTTTTTTCCTAGATCTACGAACTGTTTACCTATGTCTGCTAGCTGTTTACATATCTCTACTTGGCTGTTTCAAAGGCTGCTAGCTGTTTACCTAGGTCTACTAGATGTTCACCTAAGTCTTCTAGCTGTTCACCTAGGTCAACTAGCTGTTTACCTAGTTCTACTAGCTGTTCACCTAGTTCTTCTAGCTGTTCACCTAGGTCAACTAGCTGTTTACCTAGTTCTACTAGCTGTTCACTTAGGTCTACTAGCTGTTCACCTAGTTCTACTAGCTGTTCACCTAGGTCAACTAGCTGTTTACCTAGTTCTACTAGCTGTTCACCTAGTTCTACTAGCTGTTCACCTAGGTCTACTAGCTGTTCACCTAGTTCTACTAGCTGTTCACCTAGGTCTACTAGCTGTTCACCTAGGTCAACTAGCTGTTTACCTAGTTCTACTAGCTGTTCACCTAGTTCTTCTAGCTGTTCACCTAGTTCTTCTAGCTGTTCACCTAGTTCTACTAGCTGTTCACCTAGTTCTTCTAGCTGTTCACCTAGTTCTACTAGCTGTTTACCTAGTTCTTCTAGCTGTTCACCTAGTTCTACTAGCTGTTCACCTAGTTCTTCTAGCTGTTCACCTAGGTCAACTAGCTGTTTACCTAGTTCTACTAGCTGTTCACCTAGTTCTTCTAGCTGTTCACCTAGTTCTTCTAGCTGTTCACCTAGTTCTACTAGCTGTTCACCTAGTTCTTCTACCTGTTCACCTAGTTCTACTAGCTGTTTACCTAGTTCTTCTAGCTGTTCACCTAGTTCTACTAGCTGTTCACCTAGTTCTTCTAGCTGTTCACCTAGGTCAACTAGCTGTTCACCTAGTTCTACTAGCTGTTTACCTAGTTCTTCTAGCTGTTCACCTAGTTCTACTAGCTGTTTACCTAGTTCTTCTAGCTGTTCACCTAGTTCTACTAGCTGTTCACCTAGTTCTTCTAGCTGTTCACCTAGTTCTTCTAGCTGTTCACCTAGTTCTACTAGCTGTTCACCTAGTTCTACTAGCTGTTCACCTAGTTCTTCTAGCTGTTCACCTAGTTCTACTAGCTGTTCACCTAGTTCTTCTAGCTGTTCACCTAGTTCTTCTAGCTGTTCACCTAGTTCTACTAGCTGTTCACCTAGTTCTTCTAGCTGTTCACCTAGTTCTACTAGCTGTTCGCCTAGTTCTACTAGCTGTTCACTTAGGTCTACTAGCTGTTCACCTAGTTCTACTAGCTGTTCACCTAGTTCTTCTAGCTGTTCGCCTAGTTCTACTAGCTGTTCTTTTAGGTCTACTAGCTGTTCACCTAGGTCTACTAGATGTTCACATACATAGGTCTATTTGCTGTTCATCTAGGTTTCCTACCTGTTTATCTAGGTCTATTGTCTATTTACATAGGTTTATTAGCTGCTTACCTAGGTCTACTAGCTATTTACTAAGATCTATTAGCTGTTTACATAAGTCAGTTAGCAGTTTACCAAGGTCTATTAACTGTTTACATGAATATATTAGCTGTTTGCGTGGGTATATTAGCTGTTTACAACGGTCTACTAAAATGTAGCTGTTCACCTTGGTCTACTAGCAGCTTACCTAGGTCTACTAGCTATTTACCTAGATCTATTAGCTATTTACATAGGTCAATTAGCTGTTTATCTAGGTCTACTAGCTATTTACCTAGATCTTTTAACTGTTTGCATAAGTCTATTAGCTATTTACATAAGTCAGTTAGCTGTTTACCTGGGTCTATTAGCTGTTTACATGAATATATTAGATGTTTACATGGGTATATTAGCTGTTTACATGGGTTTATTAGCTGTTTACATGGGTCTATTAGCTGTTCATTTCTAACTGTAATAACTTTATATTTTTATAAACGGTGTACTGTCTTCAAAATCAAAGTATTAAATGTATAATGTAACGTACTCTTACAGTCTTGAAGTGTCTTCTTCTCCATAAAATGATACGTGATATGTGTAATATATAATTATTTGTATACATTTCATACATGCAACAATACTGATAAGCGTTTACAAACGTGAAGAATTGATAGAATACGTGCGGCGGAGACTGGACTCAGAACAAAAAATAATAATAAAAGCTCCTAGTTCCGATGGCTAGATCACTAATTCACATTATTACATTGCTTTTGGTGTCAAATCGTGGGTTTGAACGTGCTCGATGTAGAATCTCTAGCTCTACATTAATTTAAGGTACGTAGTCGACGTTAATGAGTAAAACTATCTACATGTTACATCACAGTATACTCACATAGATACGTTCCCGACACATAATTACACGTGCATTGCTCAGTAGAGATATTCCGACTGTCGGTATTATTTATATTACAATGTATTCCAGTCTGGCAGGAATAAAACAGCTCACACACGGGGGCTGTGTCATAACATCAACTGATACCAACAGGTTTCTGGTCAGTACGTCTGTAGCTGCTCCAGTTTTAACTACATGTAAGTAGTGTCACTGTTAACTACTTCTGTTTTGAAGAGCATTTCTCCTACTATCGTTCTGTCTTTTGTACACCAGACGTTTTCTGGTGTCATGTCTATAAATAGGATACCAGTATGTGAAGTTACAGCATCTGACAAATTTCTAGGTAATCCAGTATCACACACACGAGTACTTTCTCTCACTGTCAGGCTCCCACTAGACAATCCGCCTCCCCCTTTCGATTTTCCTTATCGAGCAAGCATCTGGTTTTGGGCGAAAGCGCTGTAATCGGAATTCCAGAGAATACTGCTGAGGCTGAAAGGTGACAAAGGACGATGCGCAGAAAGACAGAAAAACCCCAGTTCTATGTTAAGCATTCTGCGAGCTCTACGTGTCTGTTAGCAGAACTGTTGGAATGACATCATATATATTAGTACACCTTCATCGTAACTCTTGATGTGCAACTGATAACTTTCAGTTTATTACCTAACACGAGACAACACGAGACTCTAATCAACACTCAAATCTGTCGGTCTTAAACTATACATTACCGTGTCTGTTAGGTACAGGTATAAAGCACTGTTTCTGAAGCGAAAGACAGTATGTAACTATTCGTCCTCTCTTAGTCTAAAAATGAAATATACGTGTATTATCTATCTAAAAATTGGCTTATTATCGCCCCACTAATATAACTGTCCATAGCCATACCCTCTTAATCCTGCAACCAAACACCACATCTAGTCAGTTGTGGTGCGACCCTCTCGTACTTAGTCAGTAGTGGTGCAACTCTCTCGTACCTAGTCAGTAGAGGTGCGAATATGTATCTTGTCAGTAGCGGTGCGACTCTCTCGTATCTAGTCAGTAGTGATGCGACCCTCTCGTATCTAGTCAGTAGTGGTGCGATTCTCTCGTATCTAGTCAGTAGTGGTGCGACCCTCTCGTATCTAGTCAGTAGCGGCGCGATTCTCTCGTATCTAGTCAGTAGTGGTGTGATTCTCTCGTATCTAGTCAGTAGTGGTGTGACTCTCTCGTATCTAGTCAGTAGTGGTGTGATTCCCTCGTATCTAGTCAGTAGTGGTGTGATTCTCTCGTACCTAGTCAGTAGTGGTGCGACTCTCTCGTACCTAGTCAGTAGTGGTGCGAATCTCTCGTATATAGTCAGTAGTGGTGCGACCCTCTCGTATCTAGTCAGTAGCGGTGCGATTATCTCGTATCTAGTCAGTAGTGATGTAATTCTCTCGTATCTAGTCAGTAGTGGTGTGACTCTCTCGTATATAGTCAGTAGTGATGCGACTCTCTCGTATCTAGTCAGTTGTGTTGCGGCCCTCTCGTATCTAGTCAGGAGTGATGCGATTCTCTCGTACCTAGTCAGTAGTGGTGCGATTCTCTAGTATCTAGTCAGTAGCGGTGCGATTCTCTCGTATCTAGTCAGTAGTGATGCAATTCTCTCGTATCTAGTCAGTAGTGATGTAATTCTCTCGTATTTAGTCAGCAGTGGTGCGGCTCTCTCGTATCTAGTCAGTTGTGGTGCGGCCCTCTCGTATCTAGTCAGGAGTGATGCAATTCTCTCGTATATAGTCAGCAGTGGTGCGGCTCTCTCGTATCTAGTCAGTTGTGGTGCGGCCCTCTCGTATCTAGTCAGTAGTGGTGCGATTCTTTAGTATCTAGTCAGTAGCGGTGCGATTCTCTCCTATCCAGTTCGTGGTGGTACCGCCATCCGTTAGTCTAGTTTGGTACAGTCCCTGTTCCAAATTGATCCATAATTACGTGTTGTCACTATTCCAATATCTAATGTATTCAGAATGCTCTTTTCAGGTGATTTCAACTATGCACAAATCGTTACAGTAGTGTTCGATTCCTGTCTTTTACATAAAAAAGCTAAAGAATTTTTAGAGCGGAAAAAAATCAATTCATCACGAACAAATCTAGAGCATTCCAATAATTGATTTACATAAATAACAACGATAATTACCCAGGGGAGCGTTCAGTTTCCATAATTACCTCTGGGATCGCTTAGTCCATGATCCTGATAAAGGATCTACAATGTTACCCGGCTCATTGAATAAAAAGGTCTCTGAAAATAGGGAATGACAGGCGATTGTTACGCTGTTTGTCTGATACAGGACTATTACGTGTAACGCTAGGGAAGGAATGTGGACAAAGATGGTCGTTATCCGCGGGTTTCGTCTGAACGGAAAAGTCACATTCTGTTCGAGAGAATGTCCGGACAGCTGGTCACCATATAGTCTATAAACTGAGAGAGAGAGAGAGAGAGAGAGACAACCTAATGTTGGAGATCCAAAGTGTACTACAATGTACCTATTTATACATCTATACACATTTTTACTTATATTTCATCCACCTCGAAATAATAAATACCAGTTAGGTAAATATAAAAACATGCGTACCAGAAAGGGTTTTCTACACGAGAACTATTCAGTCATTGCAGTCAATAATCTAAATCTAACTTCACCATGAATCGGTCATCGTAGAATGGCCGCCTGTCTGTAGAATTTCAAAATTATCAATAAAATTGAGTTTTTGTTTTTTGTCCGTAAGGTATATCGGTGTATGTGGAACTTTATAGCTGCGATAACGTAGTTCTGGACGATATACAAACGATTTCTAACGGATGGTCAAGAGCAGTGTAGGCAGGATGTAAATGTTCGTTCTAGTGGAACTTTAAATGGCGATCTTAAACATAATAAAACTAAGGTATAAATCATAAGAAATTTTGTTCAAATGGCCAGGGAGAAAAAGTTCGGATGTTTTTTTGGACTTTCTTGTCCGTGCCAAATGAAGCGAAATTCGTGCACTATAGAAAACATACTACACAACATAGTTCAGTCATGTCTATTCACGTGATATAAATGAAATATTCATGAAGGAAAAATCACCAAAATTATACAGTAAGAAGCATATGTGTTTATCTTCCCGAACCTACCTACTACACCCAACCAGGCCACAAAAACATCAAATATTTAAAACAAGAGACTTACCAATAAATCTGCTCACCCCTAACAGTGATCGATACCCGCGGAGTCTGGACCTCTACAGTACTGGAGCCCCTTCCTCACATCCGTGGGAACCTACAAAGCAGTATTGATTTATTCTTGGAACACGAAGATAGTTCTTAGAAACTCCCAAGTTAGTTTTCAAATCAGGAAACTGCGTCAGTAATTGGCTTATTTCTGCAGCGGACTCTCTGAGACTCAAACATTTCACGAGTTCATTAATTCTACAAAAAAATATTGATTACAAATTCAGATTGTAATATGGCATTAAAATGTTAATCACAGAAAATGCGTCATGGTACATTGGATACTTTTCTTTCGTGAATATCGATACATTTTGATTATAAATGTATTGTACTGTATCCGTTATATAACCCCTTGCACAACTCATACACAACATTTTATATTGTATATCAATACCTGTAATCAGCGCGGATAATTGGTATATGATACATCGATACTGCATTATATACTTGATGCATGTGCTATTTCGAGCACGTGTCGCTCTTGCTATTGCCGACATTCTATAGATAGCTTACAATGTATGCTAATTGATCGCACAAGGCAGGTGCTACCTCTACATTACTGATGTTAGGGAAGCGGAGCTCTTAAGATAACTAGACTTAACTCCCTTTACAGTAGGCAGCCGATATAGGCAAATTACAAGAATATATAGCTGTGTAGCATGTACAGTATACGTCACAATGAGTAATATTGGTACCGTTCTTAGGTTTATAACAATATCAGTCTATATGAGTTAAAACATTGAGAGTTATTTCTGGTCTTTGTATATTTATACCAAAAATACATAGGTTTGGCGTCAGGCGATCGTTCGCTACTATCTTACACAGACATTGCTGGTCATTAGCATATATTTCGTGTCCTAACAGTTTACATAGAAGTGAAATTGAAAATGACCTCCGGTGATCGGCATGATGGAAATTTGAAACACGATCAATGTTCGGTCGACGTAAAAATCATTGCGACATTGAAACAAAATTCTTGATGTTATAAATGAAACATATTTACGTTATTGAAAATATATTCCTTATTTGATACTTTTGTTTGTATATAATTTAAAAAAAAAACAACAACAAAAAAACAGAAGTTACGGAGGCAGGCTGATAGAAAACAATATTAGAGGTCATTCTGTTTACCATTTACGTTCTTACGCCAAAAGGTGACGAACTTGTCCAAATAATGTCGGTCGATAGCTGTAGATAAACTTGTTGGTCAATACAAGGATGTTTCTAAACGATTCCACTTTAGACCTAACTCAAGAGATTGACCTACATGATATGATATGTATTAGGGTCAAGGCCAGGTGTGGTACTATCTCGGTCGGACGTAACAACGACTTGTCCAGTATATTGACAATTTTAAATTGAAGCGAAATGTTGCTTAGCATTGCCGTATGGGGGATTTTGCTGGTTTATGTAAATGGTAAATATGAAATTTCGAAATCTCAATGAAACCATTGCTTGCTGATTTATATAAATGAAAAGCATGACGTTTCATAATCTCAATAATAACATTACAAGTTTATATAAATACAATATGAAATTGCTTATTCTCAATAGTAAATTGGCGTTGTTTAACCTCAATAGTTAATATGACTTTGCTTACTCTCAATAATAAATATGACATTGGTTACTTTCTCTCGATGGTAAAAATGACATGTTTTACTCCCAATAGTAAATGTGACATTGCTAACCCTCAATGTTAAATATGACATTACTTATTCTTAATAGTAAATTTGTCATCGCTTACTCTCAATAGTAAATATGACATTGCTTACTTACTCTAAATGGAAAAAAAATCAATACATTGCTTAACCTCTATGGTAAATATGACATTGTTTATTTTAATAGGAAATTTGTCATTGTTTACTCTCAATGGTAAATGTGACATCGCTAACTCTAAATGGTCAATTTGCCACATTTACCATTGAGAGTAAGCAATGTCACATTTACAATTCAGAGTAAGCAATGTCATATTTACAATTCAGAGTAAGCAATGTCATATTTACAATTCAGAGTAAGCAATGTCATATTTACAATTCAGAGTAAGCAATGTCATATTTACAATTCAGAGTAAGCAATGTCATATTTACAATTCAGAGTAAGCAATGTCACATTTACAATTCAGAGTAAGCAATGATAAATAAACGGCATCGCTTACTCTCAATATCAAATATGAAATGGCTTCATTGTATCGACGTAATAATGTAGGAAATGATGTGTTATATCTTTAGCACAGTCCACCTGTCCCGAAGGCTGGGTGAGTAATTTAGAGGCATGCTACCACATTAGCAGGGACACGGAGGAATGGATGATGGCCGAGGTAATTATAAGTAACCACACTTTACATATCTAAACAGAATAGAACTTTATGAAACACTCAGATTGACACTTACTGTACATGAGAATCATCGGAATATATACAAATGTTTAACAATAAACAAAAGGTAGCCCAGATATACTTAACACAGAGACTGGACTATTAGCATAATAAAATCGAGAAAATAGTATAGTATAGCAATAATAAATACTTACATCTTTCCTGGCAAAAAAAAAAAAAAAAAAAAATTGCATCTTAAAACATATTTTTTGGTATTCATCACTAATATGTTGTTTATCGCATAATACGCATACACGTTCTTCCCTAGGAACGTTTTCCCATTTTCCGGTTTCAATAGAAGGTCGGTGATTTGAGACCGTTAGGTAAAATTAAAAGATAAGACTCTACACTTATATCTACTATTTTTAAACATAATAACATACATTCTTACCAAAATATAAGTATGCCTTAGTTGTGAAACTGGTTTTTCAGACTTTCTAGGATAGCACGAAGGAAGTTCTTGGAATATTGACTACTATTGTTTTGAGACAGCCTTGCGCAACTGTTTTTGTGTTTTTTTTTATGAAAATTGCCTCCGACAAAATCGACCCATTGATGGTTATGAGAACTATTAATATGTCCAGCCAATCAGGCATTGCACATTTAGTAAGATAACTTGAATCTATTACCACTCATTAGCCGAAGCCAAAAAATAATTATACGACTCTTACTAAGAAAAATTAGAGGGAATTCTTCATATTCGCCATTGAACATATTTTATGGTGTATTTTCTAACATTAATTAGAAACTCCCTGTGCATTTTATCGATGATAGAATAGTTCTTATAGCCCCAAATGAACACTGTCATATAACAATACAGGTGAAATTGTCTTGTCAATTAGTTTGCTCTCATTGTCCATTGGCAAATTTAAATTGTGAATCGTTTTTAACTAAAACATTGCTTTGGTAGCTTGATCTTTAATACGTATCTTAGCCAATGATAAAGAATATCGTTTCATACAAAATCAGTCCAAGGTACTGTATTTATAGCAATCAGAAACCGTAACAGTTTTATCAAACAACATTGATGTATTTACTGATAATTTCCAACCGAAGACATCGTTAACTTCGCCATATTGTGACAGCTTTGCTGCCGATGATATTACTACGCACATCTTTCTAAATTGTACATTGGTATAAAGTATAGTTTATTGACCATAAAATATTTGCATTAAAGTAATAAGGCATTAGAAGTTTGGTTTATTTTACTTTATATTATTATCTTCGTATCCACAGGCGGAACGATATATCATATTTATATTGTTATACATGTAGGACGTTAAACCAAATAAACCAAACAATATATCATATTTCTATTGTTAATAGGACGTTAAACAAATAAACAAAACTATATATTCTTTTGTGGAATAAGAAATGAAGGCATGCAGTGTCCCATTGGAGAGGAAGGGGTGTGTAAACATATGTAAACCTCTAGATTGGCAGTGGCTACGTCAGTAGCTGGTACAACGGACGATAAGCGTGACCGTGTGGTTACCGGGCTCCAAAATCCTATAGTTGAGCCAGACATTGTTTAAGATCATTTCGGTTAGGTGATCAGGAAACGGTTCGGTTGGGAGGATTGCCGGAGGGAGGAGGCAATATCACAGTAGTTACCTTACCTTAGCACCCATGAAGGATATGCGTATTTCATGATGTCTGAATGGATGGATGGTTTTGACGATGCAGTGTGTACGACTTTCTGGGTGTCCTTATTTGATCTTCCGATGACTGTTTTAGTGGAGTTGACGGTCTCGGCCTTCTCGAGACAGTCATCATGGCTAAAGATACCTGGCTCCTTAAAGTGGGAGACGTTCGAGTTTGATGTAGTACTGCTTGCGGTGAATGGCCTGTGGTCTATTGCGACTCAAACATTGTGGAAATAAGATTTGTTTGATGCTGATGAGGAAGGGATGGTGAACCTGCGGTTGTTATCCATGATCGATGAGCAGACGGCAGTGACATGTCTTCCGGGTCTATGCAGATGTCGAAGCTGTGCTGAGCTGGAGCTGTTCCTTCTTCATAGACAACCCTGCAGGAGGCCGGCTGGCATGCTTGAGGCTCCACCAATACCATATAATTTTTATATTGTTGGTTCCTTCTGGAATCGAATGTGTTTGCGTGGTGACGCTGTTTACAGTGGTGAAGGGATCGCTGATGGTACATCGGACGGACGGAGAACAGAGTTACTCTGCTGAATGAGGGTCGGTGTCCCGTCGGTCGTTCTCGTATAGACCGGAACTGGTGTCGACTTCACAGGTGGCTATGTTACAGTGTACCCTTTACCTCATCCGTGGCGGATGCGCCGTGAGAGGGAAGTCGTTTGTTGTGGCTGACACTAGGTACTTTGTGGATGGTTTAACGCGTCCTTCGCCATGTCCATCCTCAAGGCTGTGTATCCCATGATGGCCTCGGACTTGTCAGGTGCGTTCGGGATGATGGTAGTCTATCGACGATGTGCGTTTTTATGAATCCCGCTGATCAGAGGGACAGCACCCAAGCTGATGATCTCGGTTTGGCAGTGCTACACAGATCACGTCCTATGGGGAATCGGAGAGAAATACGCGTGCTGGGAAATGTTGTCGGATGGTCTGCATTCCTGCAGAGGACTTTTTATTGGTTGGATGGTTGCCCTGCCTGTTTCCCGTGCTGTGCAGATACATAGTTACCTGTCGGTTGTGGGTCGACTGTTCGGGGACGCCATCCGAGGTTCGGCGAGATGCTCAGTCGGCTCAATCTTTGCTGATATGGGTCGACTCTCTGCTATGTTCCTGCTACGAGTGAGGTTGATACGTTTTTGAAGTTTGTCATGCAATGACACTGGGGTTGACCGCATTGTTTCGATTCAGCTGCAGATGTTGATGCTAGTACTTTAGAAAGCAAACTCTATGTTTGCAGTCATAAGGCGATCTTTTCAATTTCTAATCGAACATAATTTTTCGCTATTATACAAAACGCTAGTACGAGTTCATCTTGAATATGCAAATACTGTATGGCATCCCTTCAACCTTAAACATATCGATATGATTGAGGCAGTGCAAAGAGGAGGGCTACGAAACAGATACCTGAATTCCGCGAGTTATCATATCCGGATCGACTAAAGAAGCTCAAATTGCAAACTCTTAGCTACAGAAGACAAAGATGAGACATGATTACATGATATAAGATAACACACAGTATTTACGATGATTGTGCAACGGAATTTGTCAAGATGTGGAAAGACGACCTCACAAAGACAGGGAATAAGAGGTCACACGTTGAAATTGTTTCCACAACATTCTAGAATAGATGTTCGCAAGAACTTCTTCGCCTTGCGCATTGTAAACATATGGAACAATCTTCCTGAAGATGTAGTTTTAGCGCCAAATGTAATTACATTTAAAAATAGACTGGATAAGCACTGGGAGAACCAGGAACTCCTATACAATTATAAATCTGAGTTACATTAATAATACGAGTAATGTCATAATTATCAATATTTAAATTTCATGTTTTTGAGACCGATGAAGAGGATCTTGTTTGATCCTGTATCGGAAAATAAACTTAACTTAACTTAACTTAACTTAATAGCAATATAGATATCGAATATATAACATTATATATTCGGTCATCTTTCACAATAGTACTTTGAAATATACATTGTTTTCTTATTGTGCTATTTACATGTACTGTTAAATGAAAAATTGCTATCTTCATATACTATGACACGATACATTGTTTTATATGCATTGCTTGTTTATGCTTTTCATGTACTATGACACCATACATTGTTTTTGATACATTATTTGTTTATGCACTATTTACATGTACTATGCCACGATGCAATGTACATGTACTTTTCATGTATTTGTAAATTCTTTGCAATTTTTCAGGATATGTGTAAACTATATGGTGCATCTTTGGTGTCTATTGAAACTCCTAATGAGGACCTCTTCCTCTCTGACTATCTTCGGAACCATACTGACGGTTTGTGGCTATAAATAGTAACTTCGTCTTGTAGTACTGCACCCGTATGCTTTGTAAATACAGAATTACTTTTTTTTTTTATACTTTAAGGCCTATTGACAGTTTAAGTCAACCGAACCCCATCATTTAAACAATAACTCATTTGAACTTACATGAAATAAATCTTAGAATTCAAAAACATCACAATCTCTTACTGAATAAACAGAAAAAAAAATGTACAGCTTTGTATATTTTAAGTTGTCATATATTTGCTGTCAGTGTACACGAGCCATGAGTTCTGGATAGGACTGTCAGATTGGGAGTTGGAGGGCAACTTTATTTGGGTTCCCGAACGTTTGACGCCTTTGTACAAAAACTGGGGCCCCGGAGAACCTGATAATGATCACTTAGACCAACATTGTACCGTCATCAACACCCGTGAACACTACCAGTGGTACGACCGCACGTGTAACCAAAAGTACGGCTACATCTGTGAAAAAACGTAAGTGATCCCTAACGTTACCACCGCCATGTTTTGTGTGGTTTAATGCAATAAGCCGCTTGATGATAATTTTTTTTATATATGTGTTGTCTCATCTATCGTTTTTTTTATGATTCTGTACATCAAATTAATGGCGCCAGCTGGAGATACATGTAACTTCTTTGTTCTGTCTGTTTTTTTCTGTTTATAGCTATACCACTTCCATGCATCCCAACTTTTGTAAAAGTAAAAGCGTACTTGTATTAGGCAACATGTACCAAATGAAACAATTTATTTTGAAAATACCTTTACCTTCACAAAATATGGCCTGACGACATCATGTTTCGCGTAACCAGATAAGAAAGAGACCCCTATGACATTTCAACATGTTTGTGTCATTGATGACGGCGTAGTTTATCATCAGATTGAACTAATGTAAGATTACGAATTTTTCTTTGAACTTACTCTCGCACTTAAACACGAACAAACGAACTGAAAATTGAACGACAAACAAAACAATGAAGTACTCTCTCGATTTAACCTAATTCTCCTTTAGCACATCAGTGAGCTAAATCAACCACCGTGACAAATTTCACATGAAACATCCATGCTTACTTCAGAGATGAAATGCTACCAGAACAGCCGCCAATTTTCAGCTTGTACCATATTGTCCAATGACATCCGATGTCACATCACCTGCCACAACAAAATATATCATTTTAACGTACAATCACCACACCAAAATATACTCTTTTAACGTATAATCACCATGCTTCGAATGGTGTAAATAATGTACAGACACAATAAGTCTTTAAACGATCAATGAAATAATATCGGCAGTTCAGGCATGTAACTTGACCCCAACTCCGTGCAGATTGCCTTTGCTGTTTGACAGTTTATCCGTAATGTCGATACCATTGTATAAACACTTCATTGATATAATTCTTATATGTATACACATAATTTAATCTTGATATTTCTTATTGCTACGATAGGCCTTTAAACAAATACAATATACCATTGTGTGTAACTAATGACTTGTGGTGTAATAAGTATACATGTACATGAGGTTTTTTTATTTAATGATTATATATCAGTTAAACTGTATTTGTGTTACAAGCAATATGTTTTCTATATATTTTGCTGTTTTTATCAAAGTGTAATATCATATACATGTAATGTTAATGACTTATCTATATTGATATGTTTCATTTATTTTCAGTACCGATCCAGGTATCATCATCGGGTAAAATCCTCCATTACTATATATAATATGGAAGGGTGACACCTGTTTTTGGAGACAATAAATACACACCAACATGTCGTATATTATAGATAAGGCAGTCTGGTTCAGTAATTCCTCAATTTGTTAGATAAAACTTGGCCGGGTACCAAATAGAAAGAGATGTATTTATAATAAAACCTACCCAATCTCTGAACATTGAATGTTGATATTCCGGAGATATGTAAACAGTGTGTTGCTTCCCGCTAGGTTTTGACGACGGTTCACTCAGACGGACTGTAGACAACTCTGTGTGTTTAGGTCGTGTGTTTTACCAATGACAGACCAGGGGAGCCGGATGTATATCCATATATCTATATTACTATCTTTATACTGATAAGTATCGCTAATATAGTGTCAGGAAGTGCAATGGACGTCAGAACGATTTTAATTTATTTTAACTAATTTCAGCATTCGTAAACCCATTCATTAGTTACTTACGTCTACATGATTCCACCTATTGCTAATTTTCGTCTCAAAATACTGTAGTCAAATTAATGTTCTCTCGGAGTATGAACCCAGTCACTTCGCTGTCGCCTATGTACGTCGTTCATCAGTTACAGGCCAGACTGATTAACTTAGAAAGATTGTATTCAGTGTCCAAAATGTTTTCCTTTCGTCCCTATTTGTTAGTTAGGTTTAAACTGCTAGTGACAAAAAATAACAAAATTGCGTCCATGGTAAAAGAATATATCTTATAAACACCGACTAAAAATAACAGAGTCCTAAAATTATTCGATTATAGAGACGGAGGACTATTATTTTCAGAATAAAAGTAATATTATTTTAACTATTTGGTAATTAGCATATTTTCTTAAAATTGCTTTCTCAACTATTTGTAACATTGAATACTTTAATAACATCATACAATGTACATATATATACATGTATGTAATAAATGAAAAATACAGTCACACCCGATTTTAAATCCGTAGATTATATAGTAAAAGGACTCGTCGTTTCTAGGTATTCAGTCGATGAAATGTTAGATTATTACCTGTGGCTGTACCTGTAGAGTTAAGGGATTGCGCTAATACCTTTCAGTATCATAAATAGACATGAAACGGGGACATTCTTTGTTTTTGAAAACTACTATGAAGGCAATCATATTCTAGCGATTTTCGCGCGGGAGCATTGCGATTAATTATGATTCGTGATAATTACGCATTATATCCAATGGTTTCTTCTCCTTTCTCCCACTGTTTGAGGATCAAAATAATTATGTAAACACTTGAGAACAATAGCACACCAATTATAGTCTGTTCTGGGAATGTGCATTTTCAAGAATTTATTCTAGTTAAGTCGAATGTCATATTTCGGTATTGTCTGTATTTTTTATTTCATTTATTTATTTTTTGTTTTGAAAAAAATATACTCCAACTTCCATCAATTAAGTTTCAATTTCATAGCATAATGCAAAACTTCTGAATCATATGCAAATTGTTATTAGGAGAAAGAAAAATAGTATATTACAATACGTGCATGTATACAGAGAATACACTAGCATAGAACATTTACAATAATCAGCAAAATGCATTTAACGTGATCTGTACCTGAAATGAAAATACTAATTTAAGTAAAAACATACTTGATATATTTAGTGCTTTACCTAGGCTGATCAAAATTTAAATGAAACACAAATATCAAATAGTGATTGTTAATTAATAGTGAATATTTACATTATATAAGGAATACCTGGTACACGCATACATGTATACACTTAGCATTGTACAATAGATAAAGTGTTCTGGTACTTTGATATACATTGTTATTACTCAAAATGGGGGAACTGGGAAATCAGTGGTATCAGACACATAGGTAAGGTACATCTCTAGTAGGTGCGTTCTCTAAGGTTTATCTTCACACAGTAGAGGTATCCATTGTAGGCGATACTCTGTCAAACAAACTTCAACGAAGAAATTTACCACGAATCTGTGCATTTGCCATGTTGTTGGTTGACAGGGAATATTGATAACATAGCCCTCCCAGGTCCTTATATACTTACAAATCAAACAGCTTAGACACTGTTCTCAATAATTTAACCCAGCCACCAGCATCAATTTAAGTAACCAACAAACCATCAAGTTGTAAAATGTATTTAATAAATTAAGTTAGTTATATAAATAGTACCAAGGATAAATACCGTTGATATCAAGCCATGTTGAATGCTGATAAGGTTATCGGATAGAAAATAATACATTAATTGATTAAATTGTATCAAATGTATACGTATAAAAGTATTTATGATCACTTAGGTTTGATTTAATCATATCAACTAAATTACTTCTTTCAAAATAATGACCTTACATGATTTTTCTTTCACATTTTTTAATCATATATATACGTTTTGTGTTATAGCTGTCTTTTGCAAGTCTACCTGATATACATAGGATATGTTATGTAAAAACTGGTTAAATATTGATGAAATGAGATGAATTCAAAGTTCGTGTAAAATAGAGGTAAAAACCAAGTAATGTGGGAGAATACAGGTAAAATCTAGGTAATGTTGGAGAATACAGGTAAAATCTAGGTAAGGTATATAAGAAGCAGAATATGACTGTAACAACATGCCTGTTCCTATATGTTATTTTCAAAAATAGTGAGAAAAGAGAACACACCATATTTAGTATACATTTGTCCATGTAGTTACAAAGCAATTAATGTATACAAGTCTCGTACAGATCACATTCGTAGCACTTCGTGTAAATTGTCGCGTGTTCCGAATGCTTTCAACAACATTCAGCTAATCGTTATCGTTTTACTATGTGTCGCCAGTAGTTTGACTAAAACCAACCAAATTAAGAAATGGCAAGGAATCAGCAAACACGAGGTGACCGACAGAAGCGGTGATCTTCATGGAGAATAAAGCAGATTCACTGTGGACCCAAACAATAAAACAGGTGTTGGCCTGTCTCAGAGTTACATATCGTACACGTTGTTAATGGGCATCACTTTGATAAGTTATTTCGAGAAACAATGGAAAACATAATTAATTAGCAATGCAACATTAAAAACACATCAAAAGGCTATTTTGAAGCACTCACTGGCTGTTTTGAACATGCAGCAAACTCGAATGACAACATATACTGTTACCTTAGATTGTGTGTTGAAGTCATATCAACAATCATCCAACCGTCGACTAGTCAGCTCAGAAAACCAGAGAGTACAACATATTGAATAGATATGATTCAAACATTATGTTATTGGTCAAGTATATATTTTATGATAAAGCTTAGTGAAATATATCTTCGATCTTCACAGCAGAAAGAGAGAAAGTTGATTTTTTTTCAAATAAAAAAATCATCGCCCATGTCACATTCGAATAGTTCAATAACGGTGCCCATATAATATATTACACATTATGGTACTGTACGTTACAGAAAAAAAAACGCGTGATATAAGCTTGTGATCTATAAATGCCTTTGACGTGTTGTACCATTGCCAATCTTATATCAATATATTAATGTCGACCAATTGCACGTCCAAATAACCAGGATGTATGCTCCGATTGGATACTGTTATCAGAAGTGAATATGGTTCGATTATTTACATATCATATATGGCTATTACTTCATGGGTATATATTAGAATTAAATTAAAAAATTCATGAACAGTACGAAAATATCAGTTTTCATGAACATTAGTTTTCTTGTCGACGAAACATAGTGTTAATAGGGTGATGTCTTGTTTTACTACGCGAGTCTTGCTGTGGCTGTCTTCTTTGTCAATATTGCATTATGTTGATGCAAATCATTTCCGCGGAGGAACTATAAGTTGGCAGCCGACTGGGAAAGGTTATGAGGTAGGTTTACCCGTTGATACAAGAAGTCATAACCATTTAAAAAATTAAAATAAATCACATGAAGACAAATTGTTTTCAAATTACAAATGAACATTTCCTATCATAATGAATTGCCGTTAGCGCAGTGGAAAGTAAACTCTCTTTGGGGCGCGATTCCCCAATTGGATATGAAATTAATCTCACCAAAAAACGTGGCTTAATCTGTGTAGAATGATTTTTGTTTCTTCTTTTGTATAGATGCGATTCTTTTTTCTTTCTTTTTTCTTTCTTTTTCTTTTGCTAATTTATTTACTTTTTGTTTGATATTGAAAACAACACAGAAAAAAGTCATATCAAATCAATATACACTGTACACTGTATATTACACTTTAATAGCATAATGTACACGAATCCACAGTTCGAATATCAGTCCGTAGTTACATTATAAAATAGGGTATAAAATACATGCAGTACTTTAAAGAATAAGTAGTATTTTATTTTGTCTTCGAGAAAACTGTTAAGTAGTCAGGATCATCACCATTTCTTATAATTAAAGTTAACAGTCTTCTCAATATCTGGCAAAAATGGCAATTAGAGTATCTTATATTATAACTTTGTATTTGTTCAATCTCAGTACGATATATGCAAACCTAATATGTTGGCATGTTGATTGTTTCCTGAAAGTCAGAAAGAAAAAAAATGATATACTGTATCAACACTAGACTGGCCACCAGACCCTAAGTTGTTTTGTTAAGAATTGTCAAGCTAAATTCTAATACTAGATTATCTGCCCCTAGTTTGAAACTTAGGATCAGAAATATCCTAGGGATCAAAATCATAAAGCTCAATTTTATTTATATATTTTAATATTCTAGAGACATGGGGCCAGTCTATATCAACACTAATGACGCCATAAGACAACGTGATGACGGGTATTATTAAAGAAAACATATTGTGTGACCATTAACATGTCCTTTACCGTTCAACAACTAAAGCAAAGTAAACATAATTATTTTACAAAATTACGAAACAGATTATATTAACTTATGTTAACCAGGCTTGTTGGCTCGAGTGGAAGGACACGAGAGTCTTATAGTAGGGACACAACTCGTCCTCAGCTGTTCCAGCGCGGTACAGCCTGCGTAAAATTGCATGATGCCTAAAGCAATATAGAAAAGAATATCCATTGTTGCATACATGTATTTACATATTTCGCTATTTATTCTGACTGAACTTAGGTTTTCGGTCTTTGCCTATCATCTTTGAACCATATTCGACATCAATTAGGTGCTTACTACATCTAGAATAAAAGAAAATATTAAAATGTTTAAATCGAACTTAATCGTTAAACACGTTATTTATCTCTTCTAAAAAATTTGAAGGTGAAGGACGTTTGCTTGGTTTATGCATAAATATGAAAGCTATGACCGATAATAACCTCACATGAACTAACAAGTCGTCAAATGGAGTGGAACTAAGCTTGCTCCATCATTTTGCTAATATTCTGTCACAAAATTAACAAAAGAATGTTGGCCTTAATTTGATAACATATAATGATTTCATATCTGTGCATTTTGTTTCACAATGGTTTATATTAATTTGTTTAAAAAAGATACTTCAAATAAGTTCAGAACATTTTATCACTATTTATGTTTGTTAGTTTCCGAATATTTTGTTGTCTCTTCAGTTCCTGGAGATATCTACAGCTATATAACTTGCATTACGTTGTTATACATGTACATGTATTTTATTACCATAAGTATTTTGTACGAAACTCACGTATTTAAATATACATAAAGGTAGAGTTTAAGTTCCGAATGGGTTGGACCTATGGAAATGGACCAGGATGTAACGAGACGAAGATTGGACAGCTTGTCACTGGGATGTCATCATCCTACTGGATGTGTGACAAGTGTTCACCTCAAAAATATCTCAAATCTGAACTACATATGTACCGGTGCTAGCAGGTCTGAGGACTGGGAGCAAGGGGAGCGGACATTCAAATACACCTTCTCGGGACCCGGGCCGTACACTGTGTCGTAAGTACATGTATATATCTTCTCGGCGACTGTACCACAAACGGTGTCGTAGACATATACCTTCCCGGGGCCTGGACCGTACAGGGTGTCGTAGACATATACCTTCCCGGGGCCTGGACCGTACACGGTGTTTGCAGATATATACCTTCCCGGGGCCTGGACCATACACGGTGTTGCAGATATATACCTTCCCGGGGCCTGAACCATATACGGTGTCTTACATATATATATATACCTTCCCGGGGCCTGGACCATACACGGTGTTGTAGATATATACCTTCCCGGGGCATCGACCATACACCGTGACGTAAGTTATATACAACTTCTCGCGTCTTGGACCATACACATTTTATCGTCGACAGCATTACCCTTCCGGCCTATCTGCAATCTGGGCTGCATTTATACTCATCTCTAGATAGGTGGGGCTCAAAACCACATTTTAGCACTTTAGATGAATTGGATTCGAATGCATAAATATAAGTGTCTCTTTGAAGATGGGATCATGGTTACATAGATACCGTTTCAAAGAGAGATCGACTGTACCTATCACCGAGACAGGTGACGTCACAAATTGATATAAGTGGCAAAACCATGACTTTTCCTGAATGTAATATCTTCACAAACAACATGCCGCTCCCAACTTTATTAAACTTCCGGTTGAGTTTATACTAGACAACAGATACGGAATCCGGGTACAAATTTCCGGATTTGCTACAATATATTGCATTGAATGAACTTATCAGAGTTGTTTCCCTTTAATTAAGGATGATTATTTGGCGAATTACAAATAATAGACAGTACATTGGTTTGGTCAATCCACAGATTCACAGGAGGTGCCTGGATGACACTAAGTTACGGCAGTACTTCCAACTGGAACATCTCTACGACGGTCGATATGAGGATACGGAGCGATACCAATCGGCCAAACCAGAGTCCGATCACGGCCAGTAAACCAATATATAAGTACGTTTTATCAACTTCATTTTTCTAAAGAAAATGTGTCCTATAATGCCAGTTCAGAGTTTTGTAGTAAGCCGCGTATAATTCCACCAACAGTGGATATTCTCGTCATATAAACGTATTAGTTGTTATGATGTGGTTAAGATCTTGTTCGCAAAACCATAAAAAAACTAAAGCAGCAACGTTCATAGACGCACAGACTACGGCTCGATAACGTTGGATATATGCATCATTAAAGCTTGATGTTTTGATGACAAGGAATATTGTTTGCAGAATGCAGAGTGACTGCTCACACAACTTGAAGATTCCCATGATAGACGCTGACGGCGATGACGTCAGATGTCGGTGGTCGCGAGGAGATGAGTGTGCCAGTGTATGCAAGGCACTCCCAGACGCCACCCTCGATCAGGTACATAACTGTATAACTTTATAAGTGCCGTCGTTTCTATTGTGACAACGTTTGTTAATATGACAATCTCATGAAGGAGATATGGCGATCTCCCTAACACCGACGTGAAAATGCGTAGAAACGCGTAGTTGGGAGTTAAATATGACCAAGTAATAAATCAAGTCACAAGTAAAGGTGCATGCTATAATGTGGAACATGCGTTTTTAAAATACTGATAACTATATGAACAGTAATTAAGTGATAATGAGCAGCACCTCCACCAGTAACAATGACATATTACTGTAATATTTAACTATTGTTTAAACCTTTGATTTATCTCCATATGTACTCGTTTTATAGGATACATGCACGATTCACTTCGATACAGACACGTCAAAACACTACATACAAGGGGGCTGGTACGCTGTGGCAATAACCGTGGAGGACTTTCCCACCACCAGTATCACGGTCGGGGGTGCTGCATTCGGTCCTACTCGGCCACTCTCCGTTGTACCTCTTCAGGTAAGATAGATGGACACTGATCATAAAGTAGTCTTCTCGATCTTACTCCTCGGCCACTCTCCATTGTACCTCTACAGGTAAGATAGATGGACACTGATCATAAAGAACTCTTCTTTACAGAAAATAAACCTTAGGTTAGCATGCAACTCATATATGGTTATAGGCAGTACATCAGTTATAAGAGATAAGGCAAAATCTCTGAGTCTTTTAATTTGAACTAAATAAATTATAACAATACCTAAATTCACTGTAAAATACTGTGCCTTTTTACTATACAATAATGTTTTGAATTATTAGTACCTCAAAAATGTCTGTTTTACAGAAAGTGTCTCAAAATAAAGCATTCGCATGTCATGCTCATTTGTTGGTTGTTACAGTTCCTGATCACAGCACCTCCTCTGAGCGGACCCTGTGCCGACAGACCTGTGTTTGTGGATCCAACACCATCAGAGGGTGACGTTATTCCGATCAAGGAAAGACAAAGTTTGAGTGTCAAAATCTACGCCTCCTCTTCATCTAGGTAGGCTCCAAACAGACAGCCATTGATTAAACATTAAACTGTCTTCTTTGGAAAGCTATTGTCCTATAACTCTCCCAAGATTGCAGTCAAATTGAATAACGCGCGGATTATTTTTTTCTGCAATCCCGTTCGAATTATGGGACACTAAATTTCCAAAGAGGGCAATTATATCACTACTCCAATGGGAATTGTCTGAGAATTATGATGTGATAACTTTCTCTTGATTTGGTAAGGTCATATAGTGACAGTGCAGAACAAATGGAAATATTTCGTTATAGTATCACTAATGTCTTTAGGAGTTATATCGTAATCAATATAGACAAAGCTAGATTAATAAAGAAGTTTATCGACTGAGGTTTCGGCATCAATATATAAATATTTCACCGAAAAGATTAAATGTACCTTGTAATTAACCATCGTTCGTTAGAGATTATACTTTATTCATGATAGCAAGAAATCTAATCAACTTCCTTTATACACATCCATGGACTTTAAAACAACTTTCAAATGTTTATTTGTACAATTCACAGAATAACCAACATTCAGTTGACAGCCCCGTCTGGCATATCCAAATCGTCTCTCTTGAAAGATCCCAGCAAACCAGGGGTATGGTATATCATAGTCACGTGGACGCCTACTTCCGCTCAGAAAGGAACACATATACTTTGTGCTATGGCAGACGACAATCAAGGGTAAGTGTCAGAGATATACTATCATTGATAAGTGATATGACAAAGCTCAGATCTTGTGACAGCATAACGATGAGTTTACCTACATGTATAATAGACGCGAAAAACATCTAACATTTAGAAATCAATTTAAGATTGTACAATGCAATATAAACAAGTGGTATTGTTTTCAACACTATGAATCATTATAACAAAATATTTGATATTTATTCCACAGAAAGACAAGCGACCCTAGGTGTGTGACACTCCTGGCGTGGGGTAAATATTCCATCACGAGGCTACTGGTAACGTCACGAAAACAGGTCTCATTGGAAGCGCGAAATTTAACTTTAGAATGCAATAACACTAATATGTTGAATATTTGAAAAATGAAACGGAAAATATAAGTATTCAACTGCCTTCTTCGTAAAGGAATTTTCATAAGATCGCAGATATATTGAACAACGCGCGTGTCAGCCATTCTATGAGGATTATAGGACAATAAATTCCAAAAGAAGGCAGTTTTATGTCTAAATATGCTAATACATAATGATCAAGCATGGATGTGGCTATCCACATCACAACTCGATGCATAAGTCAAAATTTCCAACATTCCTTCTTACCAAAGTCACTGGACTATGAATATTGATGATATTCTATAAATGAAGGATGTGTTGAGATTTCCACGAGATGATTTAACTACACACCATATTCCGTCAAAGTTGATCAACCGATCTAATCGCAAAAATATTTAAATATCTGGTCTGCACAACGCTGTATAATTATATACCTGTTTTGTTTATCATAAATCCGTTAACAACTCGGTTTAATTCTTTTGAAACGTGTAAGTATCGGTAAATATTGGAAGATGTTCGCATCCATATGCTTATTTACGATTTCCCATAATGACTATGAAACCAACAAATAAGAGAACTTCTATTCCGACCACTTCATTATAAGATTGTACTCACTACTAGTCTGATTACTTTATTTGTTTGATTGTTTGAACTTATCTTGTAAGGTGTACAAGATGCTATTTACATTGTTGTGTGTTGTATGTATTATTGCACACACTATGATGATAATGTAGTACGAGGTGTGGAAGTTGTCTATTTTGAGTGATAGAATGTATGTCATTAAATATCACCGTACGATTCTATTTGCCCCTGTTATATTCCTGTGTTGTGTATAGTGAACTGCGCATGTTATTATCATTCTATAATGTTTTTATGTCAAAGCGTGTATCACTTTGTAAGGATGTAAACCTGAGTGAGAAAGCATTTTCTTTTCTTTCTATGTTGTTTGAGATTTATGTGTATTTTGTGTTATTTCTATTGCTCTTCAAATTTGGAGGAAATAAAGAAATAATAATAATAATAATGGCTATGAAACCAATAAATAAGAGAACTTATATACCGACCACTTCATTATAAGACCTTATTACAAGGTAGATTCTATCAGATCAATATTGACCGATTCTATGGGTTTATTTATATTTACATTGAGTTGGTATATATTGCCTCAATAATTTTTGATACAGACACGCATGTCAATTCACCTTTACTACGTACATATAACGTTTGATCTGAACACGCATTACAAATAAAACAAAAGCTTAACGGCTCAGACTGCTTCTGCATACTTGCAATTGATGTCGTCATAAAGATAGATATGCTAAATACTCTGGAATGTTGAAACGCTTAGAAGTGTGTGCGTTTAAATCAATACACATAAACACTGTAATGACGTTGAATGAGATATGTGACAGTTGACAATTGCTATCCTATTGACATAACAGTTTAATAATCCACTTCTACTCATAGGTAAGTCTGCACGTGCTTACTCGTAGGTCTGATTGATAATAGTATATTCAGTTTCATAATACTACTGATAGGTGTAAATATGTATGTAATTTCTTTTCCTGACAGACAGGGATCCGTGTCAATCTTACCCCTGTGTGAATAATGCTACCTGTTCAAGGGTAGGATTTACAGAGGATTTCAACTGCGCGTGTGTACCAGGATTTACGGGACGTCTGTGTGAAACAGGTACAACATTCTCATAATATATGTTTCACAGGTAGTTATGGTATATATCTTGCCATTCATTAATCTGTTTCACAGGTAATCAATTTATCATTTACTGGAAGGCTTTATAACCAGCTATACAGATATATTGTATGTAATCGTTGCCTTTTGTAGAGAGACAATCTTAAAATATAACATCATTCGTGTTCGACGTAACACAAACGGTCACGTGACCCGGTATGACTCTATGTGGTAATTTTTGCATTTGATATTTCAGAAATCAATATATATATATATATAAGATAATTGCAGTCAATTGATAAAATTCAGCTATGCTCTGTCATATACATAAGTATTATTAACTATTTTGTATCTTTCTGGTAGTAACGTCATTTGATTGATAAGGGTATTTACGGCTTAAGTTCGTGTAAAACTCAGATGACTGTTCACATAATTTAATATATGTCCCCTAACAGATATTGACGAGTGTCAAAGCAGTCCATGTAAGAACGCAGGTTATTGCCTGGACCAGATAGCGAGGTATGAGTGTCGCTGTGACGCCGGGTACACAGGAGTAAACTGTGAAATAGGTAAATATATTCGGCTTTACGTACACAATTTTAATAACATAAAAATCCTTTGACAATTTTAAATCAAACATCAGAAATAATGATGAAGTATGTAATATATGTTAAGCTTGTATCTCTTTTGTTATAACTTCTGTACTTAACTCGATTTCAGATATTAATGAATGTTTGAGTCAGCCGTGTCTAAATGGTGGATCCTGTGTCTACCATGTCAATTTGTTTACCTGTAACTGTAGTGCAGGCTACACCGGGGACCTGTGTGAAATTGGTAATATAAATATCTCTATCAATTACAGTAATACAATTATCAAATTGCAAAGTTATCTGTAAGATTGGTACCAACTGTATCAAGTAGTAATCAATGTTATATATGAAATGGCAGACAGTTTTCTTTTTTATGCAAACTATATTGATAACTATTTTGGTGAGTTTTCGAAATCGCCTGTTTCTAGTTAAACGGAGTATATGAAAATGTCTGGTGTTGTCATATGCAATGGTATGCCGAGGTGGTGTCAAATGAAATCCTATTTTTATACGAATGGCACATGCATTCAAATTGATGAATAATTTTATTACCCATTTCGTCATGTTGTGGATGCAATGGAAGGCGTAAGTTTGAGAGGACAGGGTTGATTCCTGAGTTTCCCTTTATTTAGCTGGTCCCCAAATCGTGATTACTGTTATATTGTCTTATTCTTCAATTATTTAAATACGTTTCCAAGTGTCCTTATTTGAACATCCCATTTCCCCTATGGTTAATATTGATCGCGATAAATACATAACCTATCTTCGTCGACAAACTCAAATTCAAAGTGGATACGAATAAGAAATTGAAGCATGTCTGTTAATGTATTGACAATACGTTTAATTTCAGAAATAGACGAATGCCTCAGTAACCCCTGTCAGAACAACGCTTCATGTGTTGATTTGTTGAACAAGTACTACTGCGCATGTGCAGACGGCTTCGTTGGTGCAAGATGTGAAATAGGTATCTATTTATTTCAATTGAATCGTCTTGTAAAAAATCATATTCGATCTCACACCGTCTTTACGATATTAATGATGATTTTCACGTAACGCATTTTGCTTAAACACTATCGCTGATGCCATGATTGTTTCCAGAACTGGACGAGTGTGTCAGCTCACCCTGCCTGATGAACGGGACCTGTATTGACCTCGTCAACGGGTACAAGTGCATTTGTCCGGGCGGCTGGACGGGGCAGTACTGTCAAACAGGTAATGTTGTTGGAACTGTTTGGATAATGTTTTCTATATCATAGCGCTAACACCACAAAGAAATGTTAGACCTATAAAGATACCTAGATATGCCATTGACAGAAACACCAAGACGTAATGGCACGGAACACCATATCCGTCATATATGGCATGAAAATAATATGTGGATTGATATTTTGTTCTGTTTTATGATTCTATTATATACTTTGATTTGTCCTTATATTATTCGATTTTATCATTGTATTATATGATATAATTTATATATATGGTTGTCCATGATTTGGTTTCATCAATATATGATATGATTGTATAGTTAAATAATTTGATTACATCAGTTTATCGTTGAATTATTTAGCTCTAAATTATATTGCACGCTTTCGTCATTGTATGATTTATTGTGATCGTTATGTTACTCGACATTGTATCATTATACTATTCCGTCATCATTTCATTCGCCAATATCATGATAGGATTGCAACCTATCATTATATTTTCGCACAACTTCGTTATATTATTGTAAAACGACAAGCGTTTTCGCGAATCCGAAGTAAACGGAACTTTCCACCGTTGTCACTTTCTGCCATGTTACTTCCGTCGTTTCTAAGAGAACTGCCGGCTAAGTATCATACGATTACACTGTGTTATTTAGCTACATTGTACTAACCGATATATATATATTACAGGGTACCCAAGGTAATTATTTTATGATCATTTCCAAGTAACCAATCTTCTAATGTTCGGCAAGTATTGACCACACTCCAGTCATATCTCTTTGCCACTTGTATCGGCCTCCTACTTGTAACAAATGTACTCACGCCATACATTATGTATATCATAGCAACTTCAAGTGTCAACAATGTCGGCCCAAAAAGGTAAAGCAGCATGAATGTAAACGTCATTGTATCTACTCTTTGTCACATATTCTCTTAATTAATCCAAAAGTCCATCCTTGAACAAACAGCGATGTCACTTCGGACTGCCCTTCATACATGTACATACCTAACCCTAATTTAGACAACCCAGCTGTTTTCATGTTTTGTTTTCACCATGCATACTGTACATTTTCCAAAACTTACTTCCACGACCTGAAGGGTTTGCGAATAGGTATCGCCTCCTTTAGATCCTCTTACCACAGATATCCATGTTCCATATGCAATTAAGTCTACAGGTGGAATCATAATACACACACGAACTGTGTTGGCCTAAACTCTGATATTCAACAATCAATCTCGTCCTCAATATGGATATGTCCTAATTGTTCTTAACCGAGCCACTCGTCTATAAAATGTATACCTTTTAAGTCATACACAAGTATGCGAATCTTGTCTTCCATAACACAGAACCACGACAAAAATATCGACACATCAAACACCACCTCAACACCACTGTCCACCTCTCCTGTAACAGATAGGATTAAACACACGAGCTCCACCAAACAAAAAATCTCACAAAAGTAATGCTAAACTCAGAATAATTTCTCTGAGTTTACAGTTACCGTATAAAACAAGATTTCTGACATTCAAAATCGTATTGATATTATTGACCCCGACATTTTTGTTGGATGTAATACTTGGATAAACCCAAGTTGTATCTGCTGGAATATTCCCTGCCAGTTTATATACCATGCATCGGAGACAGAAAAGATGGATACGAGGATGTACGAGTATTAGTAACTGTCAAAAACAATATTGACTACTCTGAGCTACACGTACCTACAATCACCCAACTCTGAAATAATCCTAGTAAAGCTGTCAAAAAACACAAAACACACAAAATTGTAATTTCAGCCTACATGTACATCTCCAGACAAAACTGACGGTAGTCTATTGCCAATCAGCTCTAAGTTGTTAACAAAGACCACGGCTCTGGTTAGCCGGGTATTTTAATCTTCCAGATGACAGACACTCTACTGGCGGCACATCCCATTAGCTCTTGGACCTTTGTTTTGACCTAGGCTTAAAACAGATGGTTGATACCCTGGATTTTTTCATGACAACCGACCCGAACTTTATAGACCGACAAATTAAACCTTTTAACAATAATCCCCCATCTCACGGCATGACATTCCATATCCAGTACACCGTACAAAACGTCGTCTCTTCGTCTGTTCCACTAATATCGTGTTACACTACTTTACATAACCAATTATTCATTAGTCCGTCATGGCAAATTTTATCAAATGAAATACCATTTAAAGTTATTTGTTCAATTATACTTTTCAAGTTAAACATTTGAAATGTGCATATTATGGACCATTAGTATCTGTTTGTATTTCATAATTCTTAAAAAAATGAATTATTAGATCTAATGGTAACAATTACTTCGGTCAAAAACATGATTTAAGAATATGATTAAATCAAACCTCTCATAACACTACGTTATATAACGTTGGCACCTCGGGTGTTTCTTCAGCTAACCGGGTATATAGCAGAGCGATATGCCTTTCCCTACTTCTTACTTGCTGTGCATATTTCTACAATACCCGATGGGTTCAGGATGGAACCGAATAATTTCTTCACAAGAAAACAACACGTTCTCTTTCCGCGAATTACTAGTATATTCAGCAATGTTTGTATCACTTAAAATTATTTTACTTTTTTTTTTAAACCAGCAAACGTTTGTATTTTGCTATTATTTTTTCTACGGTGTATCTGATCTGGGAAGACCACGAAAAGATTTTTTATTGGTGGCCATCAAAGAAAACAACTCATGAAATTGCTCTGTGAAGACTATATCACCATAGGGAAGGAAGATAGTTGTTAAGACCTCATATTTGTTAGCCCGCCTGTCCAAAATGACAGAGAGTTTATGCCGTACATGTACGTGGCATTCAATTGTCTGTCTGGTGTCAACTTGATTAGCAAGTTCCTCTCATTTATGCCCAAGAAACCCATGGTCATGACATTGGACCAGTAGGATACCAGGAATGGCTACCAAGTTTGTTTAACTGATTGACCTTGGTCTACATTCAAGGTCACAGGGGTCAAAAGTGTCCAACCTGTTAACGACTTCTCAATAACTAAACATCTTAACCAAATTTCATGTAAATCGGTCAATGAATAGAGTACTTTAAATTATCAGTTGAGAACTAATTTGAGGACGAACGGATGAACGGACAGAGTAATTAATGTGGACACGAACTGGGATACGGAGCCGTAATATTCAAACTGAACGTGTAATTGTAATAGTTAATAATTAAAATATGAAACAAATACATGTTTAAGGAAAATAACAAATACTTCAATATGAGCAATGAATTAATGCAACTACAATGTAGGTTTCAACTTATCAATATCGGGAGATTTTTTTTTATAAAATATTTTATGTTTCAAATATGATATCTCTATCACTTTAAATGTACAATGATTACATTGTCTTAATGCTGTTGTGGTATAATTATGAACAGCCGTAACTAGTGTGGTTTTGAAGAGACGTACCCCAATTATTATCACACAGCTAATTGACCACCCCCAGATGGTGACCTCCACGTGCCTCTCCCCAACCCTTGGATCCGCCCCTGCTAAAAAGTAAAATGATTGATGACTCTTTTGTAGCTGTGATAAAGTTTGTGTATTCGTTAGATTCTATACAAAACACAAATGATGTACATGTTTTAAAAACTTTTAAGGTACATTGTACATACATGTATATATTGGTAGATTGTTATTCGTGTCCCTGCATCGGTCTTCCTTCCGAGACCAACCAACAGAAAGCTTAATGGAAGGGATTTGACACATTATTTGAATCCGCAGTTTCAGACGTCTACGGTTTACATGACGTCACAGAACGGACGTAGAACGGATCTGATACAAAGCTGAAAATGTAATAAATTGTTGATATCAAATAACAAATTGATGAAACAAATCATATATTGGTGAAACCAAATCGTATTATGATGATATCGTACTATGATAAAATCTTATCATTTAATGATAAAATCACATCATATAATGATGAAATCAAATCACACATTGATTAAATCTTTTTATGTAATGAAAATGTTTATACATATATCATTTACTCCATACCTGGCAGCTATGGCGTTCCATAATGCATTGAGTTTCATTACGGAATAGCAACAAGAAACAAGATTTCCATAATGGGAGCATTTTCTTTTATAACTTATAGGAGTCGCGAGCAAACCAGTGAAATTAATTGAAGTATATTGTACCAATAAACAGCGTAGTTCGAAAGTTTTCCAGTAGAAAACGGCAGTCTTATTCTCATTGTACTTTTTCGGGTGCATAAATAGTTTTGTCAATAGTGACCTAGTTTAATAAATTCCAAATGCATTATCAGGTAGCTTCCATATCTCCTTGGACAATCTCTGTCGGTAGTTTCAATATCTCCTTGGACAATCTCTGTCGGTAGTTTCAATATCTCCTTGGACAATCTCTGTCGGTAGTTTCAATATCTCCTTGGACAACCTCTGTCGGTAGTTTCAATATCTCAGTGGACAGTCCCTGTCGATAGTTTCAATATATCTGGACGATCCTTGTCGATAGTTCCAATATTTAAGTGGAAAGTCTCTGTTGATAGTTTCAATATCTTAGGGGACAGTCCGTGTCGATAGTTTCAATATCTCAACTGACAATCCCTGTCGGAAGTTTCAATATCTCAGTGGAGAGTCCCTGTCGGTAGATTCAATATCTCAGTGGAGAGTCCCTGTCGGTAGTTTCAATATCTCAGTGGAGAGTCCCTGTCGGTAGTTTCGATATCTCAGTGGAGAGTCCCTGTCGGTAGTTTCAATATCTCAGTGGACAGTCCCTGTCGGTAGTTTCAATATCTCAGTGGACAGTCCCTGTCGATAGTTTCAATATCTCAGTGGACAATCTCTGTCGGTAGTTTCAATATCTCAGTGGCAGTCCGTGTCGATAGTTTCAATATCTCAGTGGACAGTCCGTGTCGATAGTTTCAATATCTCAGTGGACAGTCCCTGTCGATAGTTTCAAAATTAATATCTCAGTGGACAGTCCCTGTCGATAGTTTCAATATATCTGGACGATCCTTGTCAATAGTTCCAATATTTAAGTGGAAAGTCTCTGTTGATAGTTTCAATATCTTAGGGGACAGTCCGTGTGGATAGTTTCAATATCTCAACTGACAATCCCTGTCGGAAGTTTCAATATCTCAGTGGACAGTCCGTGTCGATAGTTTCAATATCTCAGTGGACAGTCCGTGTCGATAGTTTCAATATCTCAGTGGAGAGTCCCTGTCGGTAGTTTCAATATCTCAGTGGAGAGTCCCTGTCGGTAGTTTCAATATCTCAACTGACAGTTCGTGCCGGTAGTTCCAGTACCTCAATTGATAGTCCCTGTCGGTAGTTTCACAAAACGTGCATACAGGTGTGGGTGTGACCTTTCTCAACGTGTATTTCTAACAATGCCCTCTGCTTGATACGCAAGTCATCATTTGGGAGTTTTAATCAAAATTATCGACGGTAACATCAATGACATTTACTAAAACGACACTTGCAAACAGATGGGGAAAACTGTTTTTAATACAAATCATTTCTTACTCAACGAGTAACTTTCTTTAACATTGTCCTGGGTAGAATGGAGTCATATTCAAATGAGATTACTGCCAAGAGTTATAGAAATTCTTTAAAGTATTTACATATTAAAAAGATGTAACTTTACCGTCAGCCTGGTAACTAACTGACAGCCCGCTATGTACTACTATCATATTCTGTGTCTACAGGCCTTCCATCATGTGACTCTGCGCCCTGTTTACACGGCGGGACCTGTGAGAACGTCTTTCCGGACTTTGTTTGCCACTGTCCGACTCCATGGCAGGGAAAGATCTGCGAGTCCCGCCCGTTACCAATGGGCAAGGTAATTATCCTACACATACGTATAGAATTTTATATTTAAAGTAAGGAATGTTAAAATGTGAAATATACCTTCCTATCATTGCTATGTACCAATGCATTTACCAGAATATAAATACCATGTCTTATATACACAGAAATGCACAGGTTTGCAGTATACCGAGTGCGACTGCTTTATTAACTCCAAAGGGCAGAAACGGGAACAGAACTACAAGCTTGAGTTTGGACTTGGTGGAGCAGCTGTCGGTCTTGTAACCAGTTTGTTAGCTTATATCCTGTACCATTTCTGCCAGTGGATTGGGCCCAGTACCCTGTTCCATGGCCCAATCACGCACGTACATCCACTTTCGTCAGAGGAGAGGGTATCAACTAACACGAACAATGATCCTACACAATCAGCTAAGAAAGCGCCACTACCCTGTCGACCAATGTCGTCAGCGCCTTCAGGTTCCTCTTTCGAATTTCCTCCTACAAAATACAAAACCTCCACACCTTTCACCTCCGCCAGAGTAACCCTGGAGGAGACAGTTTCGTAATACATGTGTAGTTGGCAAAATAAAGCCATGACATGTTCTCGATGATAATTAACAACTTTTTAACGGAAATCCCGGAAAAAACAATTACTAGATCGGCCTTTAGTGACTAACAGTTTGTTAACATATTATATTATAATAATTAATAAGTATGTATGTAGGAAGCGGTATGTGTATGTATGTGCATGTTGAATCAGAAACATCCGGCGTGAAGTAAATTTATGTTAACAGTTGTTCCTTTATTTTTGATGATGGAGAAATAAAATTTATTGAACCTAAAATAATAATACAACACATAATTGTTGTTATTAAGGCATTTCAGCCAGACCATATCAGTAATGGAATTTGTAAGGAGAAAAAAGCCAATAGTATTAAAATTATGAAATAGTAACTACACATCTGTCGTTCTGGGATATCCATGAAGTAGTAAAATGATTCAAATGCCCATGTATATTTTAAATGTATTGCTTGTAAGCGTTAAGGTTGGCTTAGGGTAAAAACAACTTGAAATGCACATGCATGAATTTACTTGTAGTCTAAATACTAGGGTTTGATTATGTACATTTTTATCAGGCCTTGTTAGTCTCATAATTATACTGAAAGGGAAAAAAACGCACCTAGAAATTATCCAATTTACTAAGGGAAATAAAGAGATGCTATACATCTTGTAGAATGTAATATTGGTGCAATTGAAAGATAGAAAACCACTATGTCGTCTGTGAAATTTTCATGCATGTTCGCCAATAGAAATGCCTGTTGCAAATAAGATCAGATAATATTGCAAAGGCTTCCGTTCAACGTCAGATAAGGCAAATGTTTTACATATGTGTAAAAAGGACTAGACTTGCTTGGTGGTCAAAGAAACCATACTTATATATATGGTTTTGAGGTGTTGGTAGGTGATATATTTACATTTTTGCCATCATGAACTGAATTGGAAATATCAATTTCATTTGTTGGAAATGAGTAGATTTACATGTAAATGGTAAATATCGTTGATGAAGTTTCGTTTTCCAAGCCAGCATTCGTGTTTTATTTTGATTGGGTGTCATATAATCAGCTCCTCTTTTTAGAAACAATCTTGACGTCGATCCACGATCTAACTTAGACACTATCAACAACTTCGTATTTGGAAATCGTTACGGGATTTACTTTGATCAAATTAGATCCAGATCATCAACAGATGTTTAATATCATGATCACTTGCCTGATCACGATGACAGATGATAGCGCTGTACCATAGTAACAAGTAGACAGAGTAAAGTTAAGCAATAACAAATATAACTTAGGGTTTGAATTGCATTTATTGTTAAAACGCTGAGTAAATCATCAAATATCATATGTCACTTGTTGATAATGTTGCTAACGTACACCTTCTCAAACATCCGTAATTTATAAAACTCCTTGCATAAACACACACCCGCCAATCTCATTCCTCTCTTCTAAAACATCCGTATATACTCAACTAAATGTGTATATTGTACGAGATTATAACTTAACAACGTCCGTAAACACACAACTGACAAATACGAACAACTAATGGGATTTCTACAAACAACTTTTGTAGCTGCACAACTACAAAGATATCAGTTAACAAATTCTTATGGAATATTGTCCTACCACGTGTGGATCTGCAGACTATATGGGTCATCTTACCATGTCCGTAGTTTATCGGGCGCATTAGAAATATTCGGAGAACAGTACGTTTATCACACGAAAAAGTCTATTTAAACACAAATACAACGTTTTGGTTCATTCGCATTTTCAAGACAAGCTTGCTACAAGTATTAAATGGCACGTCACGACACAAGATATCCCACCTGAATCCCGATTACACGGCCTGGATCCATTGATGTTTCCTATGACATTATGATAGTTACCGATTGCTGTTTGTGTCGATATGAGTATTTATTGTCAGAATGGGAGTTATCTCCACTTTCTTATCAGCACTGTCTAGTTAATTGTATCGCTGACCATCCGATTGCCAGCACTGTCTCGTTAATTGTATCGCTGATCATCCGATTGCCACCACAGTTTCCGCTAACTGTCAGCTGTTGTTGACCAGTGAATGACTGATAAGATAGACAAGTCAGTTGTCACCACTGCCCTTTGAATGTTTTACCGCTGATCAGTCATGAGCACTGTCCAGTGGATCACCGTTGACCAGTGAGTTTCTCCAACAGTCCCTGAATGACACTGACCAAATCGTCCCTTGATACTTTAGCTGGGTGTGGATGGAACGTCTGACTGTCGTGGATCTTCACGCCTTCCTCCCAAACCCACCACCACGTGTTCAGCTTGGTGTCCCTGTGTGTTAATCACAGAAATAAATACCTCCTCCAACATTATTTAGTAATCATCTAGGTGTTCTTGCAAGCACAGCCACATGGAAGCGTCTCCATGGGTATGGGGAAAACATTTGTGTGTGTATTTATCAATAAATGAATATCCTCCCCAATACCTCAATAAAACCCTTCCATACATCATATCGTTTGTGTTGCAAGTAAATCACCCATTAAGATCAAATACACCTCCCGAATAATCCTTCCCACATCCACTATCACATGTCCCATTATTGATGACCAATCACACACATCCACTAAAATGTGTCCTATTACGGTGGGTCAATCATACACATCCACTAATTATATATAACACGTATCCCGTTATGGTGGGCCAATCATACAAATCAACTACAAGTAACACACATCCCGTTTTGGTGGGCCAATCATACACATCCACTAACACGTGGCCCGTTTTGGTGGGCCAATCATACACATCCACTAACACGTGTCCCGTTATGGTGGGCAAATCATACACATCCACTAACACGTGTCCCGTTTTGGTGGGCCAATCATACACATCCACTAACACGTGTCCCGTTATGGTGGGCCAATCATACACATCCACTAACACGTATCCCGTTATGGTGGGCCAATCATACACATCCACTAACACGTGTCCCGTTTTGGTGGGCCAATCATACACATCCACTAACACGTGTCCCGTTATGGTTGGCCAATCATACACATCCACTAACACGTGTCCCGTTATGGTGGGCCAATCATACACATCCACTAACACGTATCCCGTTATGGTGGGCCAATCATACACATCCACTAACACGTATCCCGTTATGGTGGGCCAATCATACACATCCACTAACACGTGTCCCGTTTTGGTGGGCCAATCATACACATCCACTAACACATGTCCCGTTATGGTGGGTTTAATACTTATGGGATGACTAAATAGATCTCTGTTGTTAACACTAATATCATTTACATGCCCACACTTAATTTCAATACCAACGCAGCTAGATGGAGAAAAAGTAAAGTCTTGATAATTCTAAACTATCAAATCCCTCAACTATTGGAACAGCAGAACGATAAATATGGTACACCAAATCTCAAACATAAAGATGTATCTTGGGCATATCCAAGTTGTTGATATTACATGTACCAAACTATAAGGTTACACAACGAGTGTCATTTTTGTAAGTTACGAAAAACACAAGCTTTAGCGAGCGTTTTCTGTAACTTTTGAAAAATAACTATCGAGAAATAAAAAAAAATTCATATGTAACAACTACAATTGTTCGTGAGTTTTATATTATCAATTTGGCATAAGGATATGACCTGTAGCGAAATGCCGCTAAATAACACGCAAAACTGAAAAATTTTGAAACATGTTGAAACATCATAATTTATCACAAATCATAACAAGTAATGAACAAATTTATCATCTTCACAAATGAATTTATGGAAATCTGTATCAAAATGAAGCTATATCACAAACAAATGAGAACTATTTTCTGTGAGTTATCATTTTCGCGATTTTTTTATCCCCACCTATCAGCCCCTAGGGGTCAGTCAGGGTCAACATGTGCATAATTCGCGTGAAACGTCCGTCCATGTGTCAGCCAATCAAAACACATAACAACATGATAAAAAAATAGCCTGGTCAATGTGCCAGCCAATCAAAACTCATTCACAGTTTTTTACCATGTGTGGTATGTTATTCAAAAAGATATTTTGATCACCAAATCTAAATTATCGATAAAAATATTGAATAACATACAAAATGTATGCTGTACGCAATCACTTACCTTACTGAGGCTATGCTTTCTCTCGGAATTTCAAACTTTGATTCTTTAGTGAGGAGGTTATAAAAATATTTCCTGCCCTGAGATCTACTCAGTGCAATAGTCCATGGATCTATGAATAGAATTAAACATGCAGTTATAGAATAAACTGATAAAATGAGTTTTAGAACCCTTAAAACAATTCCCTCATAGCATTTCAAATATACAAATACTTTTTCTGCCGATAACTTGTTGTGTTTATAAAAGGTTTGATATAATCATTAATGCATCAATGGTTCTTGAACTTAATGTTTACACTTAAAGTTTGGAAACGTCGTTATTAGGTATCAACCTTTAAAAACTTAACAAAGCATAACTTATGTGGTGATTAATTTCTAAGCCACCCATTTTTACAAAATCTTGGTAAATGTTACAGGTCTTTCTAGAACAACTGACTTTTATGAGTCTTTGTAAAGCTTAAGGTCTTTTCAGAATAACCCACCTTTACAAGTTTTGACAAAGCAGACACCAGTTGGTAGAAAGCTTCTGCCATCTGGTCGGTCTGGGGGAGAATAACATAGTCTGGGCTGACTTGATCCCTTCACCTTCTTCATTGCCAACCTACAAACAATGATAGTTCCGATTGTCTGACTTTTTACCTTCTTCCTGGCAACCTAAGCTATGACACTGCTTAATTGATATTGAAATGAAAATATTTCATTTTCAAACAGAGGTCAACTGACAATATATAATATGCAACAGATTTCAATGAGAAATGGGTTCAAACATTTTATTAAAGCTTACCTTTCAAATATCTGTTCAATGTGTTCCAGTCTGAAGATATTTGGCACCACGATCTGGACCAGATCTGATCTTGTTGGTTTGTTGATAGACTTCACAAATTTCTTTAGCTTTTCCATTCTGTAGATTACAAAATAACACAATTTTTGATAATCACAAATATGCACAGTTTCCCGACTGAAATAATATACTTGTACATGTACATGATACCACATGTATTTATTGCATTTTTGCAGCGAAGTTTTTCGTTTTTTGATCAATCAGAGCAAACCTTTGTATTCACCTCATTGAAACTTGCTGATTTTTTCCAATTGAAGCAAAGACAGACATATGGGGTATTTTGCTGTATTTCTGAAATATTCATAAAATATTTGACAAAAATACTCACTTGACTTTAGCTTTACATGCACAGATTCTCCAATAACAGCAGAAAATGGTTAAATTGTGTTGATCAGCCATTTAAAAATGGCGCTGTCAATTTGACGTGGAGTAACGTCACAAATAGATGACGTCATGAATTATATGACTGATTCTCGCACTTTTTGACAATATGAATTTTTCGATGTTCCTAATTTGTTTTTTTAGTAAATATCAATATTCTGTCATACTCGTGAAATATATGTTATTTTCAATGAGAAACCATTAAATATCCAGTATATATATAGAATTTTATTGTTATTATACATCTGAGCCATCAAGTCTACATACCGCTCATTAAAGTGTAAATTCCTGACATTCTTCCCATATAGAAACATAGCATCTAGGGCATGCAGTGTCATCAGCCTCTTCTGTCCCATACCCTGGCAAGGTCAAAGATCATATACAACATAACAACAAACAATGCCTTAGACATCAATCTAAGTTCCTATCAAACTTACCTGTCCCATACCCTGGCAACATCAACAGTCATATATATAAGTGTCATTACAATAAATTAACATGCCTTAGCCATCAGACTTAGTTAATCTTATAACAAGAATGGAATACTCCTAATACAAGGAACAGGTCCCATACAGGACAACAAGTACTTAATGCTGCAATGTCATACAATCAAAAAGGCATCAATCCTTTTATCCTTTTTATTTCAAAGATTCAACAAATTCTGTGCAACATTTCATTAAATATTTATCTTGAATTTGGGAAATGAAAGATACGAGGACCGATTGATAAGTTGTGAGCCTCGTACTGAAGGAGGTACTCAAGGATGTTCTTTTTTAAGTCCTACTATTCTCTGACTATATAGGGCCGTGTACCCATGCAAGGACTGGTCTCATTTGGTTAGTTTATATCAACGAGATAGCACTCTAAAGTAAACAAGACAGTGGCTTTTGCAAAATGGACAAAATCAGTTAGGGTGAAAGAGTCTGTCATTGCCATGGCTGCCATTCACGATTGTGGCTTTATATTGATTGGACATCTGCCTTATTCACCTAATCTCCCTCCATCAGACTTTCATCTATTTCCAAAACAGAAAACAGCTATTTCAGACACCCTAACCTTAACCCTAACATGCAGTAGGTGACTTTCTGAACAGCCAAGAAATGGAGTTCTATAAAAGTGGCATTGAGGACACAGCTGGCAAAATGGTATAGATATTGAAGTGGATTATGTTGAAAAATAATATAATATGCAAAATTCAAATCCTTCAATATGAGGCTCACGATTTATCAATCAGCCATCGTAATATGAAAAAAGAGGCCCCTGAGCAGTTACAGTTCCATGAGTTCCGAAGTATTCCAGTCAATTTAACCTATTTTGGCCCCACTCGTCAGCCCCTGGTGGTCAGTCAGGACCAACAAGTGCATACCATCAAACTGTCATTCCAACTGATAATTCTTTCCAAATTTGTTATTACATATCATATTCATATTAAATGAATCATGCTAAAAATATGATTTCCCTAAATATTCTAACAGTAAAGATTACCCTAGCCTCTTTCCAGGAGCAAACGTGAGACCCCAGGGTCATGAAATTCATGATTTTCTCAAGCACCTTAGGACTCTTCCATATCTATCAAAGTATTTGATTCTACCTCATTTGACCTTGAGAAGCAGATTTTTAAAGTCTCAGTGAATTTGATCTCTTTTTGCCCAGCCCCTCAGACCTCTCGGGGTGGACACTATATAATTCACAATTTTGGTAGACATTTGACAATGAAAGGTCTCTAAATTTTTTTAGTGAAATTGGTCCAGGAGTTTCTGAGAAGATGTCAACAATGTAAATTGTTTATGGGCGACACAAGACACAAAAAAAAAACCCCGATGAGAACAGGTTACTAGAGATTTTGCTTCAGGTTACCTAAAACTGTAGACCACTTTTAAGGTGCAGAATGACGGGTATATAAGTACCTTCACTTTTAATCAACTCTGCCTGATGATTTGAACAATATATGCATAGACTTACCTCCCCTTTTAACTCCTGAACAAACTCCACTTCAATGAGAGTCTTGTAAGGCAGCTCAATTCTCATATTTTCTTCCATCTTCCTCCATTTTGTTTTGGGGTTCCCATCCCATTTAAACACATGTGACCGCTGTAAAAAACAAAGCACCACTGTCAGTTCTTATTGTGTCCCATGTATATATACATTTTAATGTATCACTATCCAAATTTACATCCTATCTTAATATTAAATCATTCTTATGTACATATTTCTAGCCTCATTACTTTAATATTCTACATACGTCATGAAGACATTTTCTTTTACATCTGAAGATGCCTTTGCACTATATCACAGCAATATGACCCTCTCCAAGTGGTTATTGGGCCCTCAGTAACCAGCCAATGTCTTTCTCAGCTCCATGGGACTGTACAGCTTACACGACATTTCTTAACTGTCCTATCATGTACTCATTTAAAGCTGAGTTTACTGGAAAAGCAGGCTATCTACATTTTCTTTAACATAGATTGTGTTTTTTATTGTCTATTGCCTACTCTGCACAAGAATACTTGAAACATGTAAATACATCAAATATTTTTAATCTCTTTAGTTCCAATCCAGATGATTATACATCTGTATACTTGTTAACACAATTTCATTATGTAAGTAAAATTGGACAACAATAAGCTAGGTTCATCAAATACATATAAACTGCCACTTTTGTAGCAATGAATTTGGTTATTATCCGCAGGTAATAAATATACCAGTGAGAGTTATCTGGAAATGTTTTTATTTTTTTTACAAAATGCTAAGAAATGTTTCATTTTGTTTCCAGTAAGCTACATGTATGCATTGGAATAGTTTATTTGTGGTATAGAATCATGTCATATGTACGTACCCCTAGCCCCAGTATGTACCATCGCTTCCTCTCCAGTCCTCCAACAACATAACATCTGTAGTCATAGGGAGTCTTTATCGCTGCCAGATTCTCGTGTGTTAAATGGTTGACAGAATGTCCAAAGAAATCATCATCTTCATCCTAAAAATATAACTTTGTATACATGAATATGTACAGGGTACTACTTTTAATCTAGCATAATACCGGTATATGTAAATAAATTGGAGATTTTCAATAAAAAAGCTGCAAAAGGGCAGACCCTGATTTTCTATACTTAACATACATGGAAACCTGTATTGGAAGATCAGTCAAAACACCATAGAACAGTGCCCTTTATAGACAGGTGGCCTGTAGATCAATATACAACCTATGGTGTTACACAGTTATATAAATGTGGCATTGCATGAGGACATGTAGGTTCACCAGTACTGTACCTTTAATGAAGGTGCCATTTAGGACAGGTTCACCAGTACTGTATATTTTATGAAGGCGACATTTAGGACAGGTTTATCAGTACCATACCTTCAATAAAGGTGCAATTTAGGACAGATTCACCAGTACTGTGCCTTTAATAAAGGTGCCATTTAGGACAAGTTCACCAGTACTGTACCTTTAGGATGAGGTCTACAGCTGTTTATAGCCTGTATCCATGACTCACATCATTTCACATAAAATAAATCCATAAAATGAATTCGTCTACAGAATCAAAAGAGAAAGGTATTTTTATCTCATACCTACAAATGTATATGGATGCTTCTAGTCAGATTTTCAGTATCTTCATGTTTCAGAGTAATGATCCGCACAGTTGTTATGTAACAGGGCCTATGCAATCATAACATACATTGCAACTACCTGTAATTTGTAAACGAGTGCTTACCTGTGTGATTTCCTGAAATTTTCTGAATGGGTCCTCTTTACTAGGAGCTGATCTCACTTCATCCGGTACCTGAATGTGTTAATTATAGAAAATAGTCAGTGATCATGATATTAATGACTCATAAAGACTTTCACTAAGAAAACACAGGTTTATTTATGCATCTGTACATGCATGTGTAATTTTTAAATCTTAATAGATTTTACCAGTCAATTCAACAGACCTCCATTCTCTATCAAATTGGCTTCATTTGCTCGGTTTAACTAAATTAGTCATGTCATATTTTTAACAATTTATTTTTTTTATAATTTAAAATTGATAAACAAATCATAAAACAATGATAATGATTTATATTACAGACACAGATCCAGAAGTTATCATAATAAACTCTACAGCTAGTAATAATCGTGTATACAAACCTGCCAGCGCTCCAAACACTGTTGACGAATTTTTGACTGACGCCCTTCATACAAATCACTGAAATATCATTCATGAAACACTATATATCCATAAACATTTCAAGAAATTTAATGGGATAAAATGACATTTCTGGATCACATAAACATTGAAGATATAATATATCTGACATAGTATAAAGAAGAGCCTGGTTGAGCGTTTTAATTCTATATAGACTGGTTACAAAGTACTGTATCATTTCTGTAATCTACATGGTACATAACATTGTGACATGAAAAAGATAAAGTATGTCACCTGTTCTGTGTAAATGTCTGTATCTTCTTGAGGCTTGTGATCTGCAGCCTACCAAGTCTGTAGGCAAGATGTTAAAACATATTTTAGCCAAAAGCAATTATAGGCACAAGTTCAAAACTTATAAATGCTTCTCATGAGTACATGCAGGTACATTTTGTATTATCATTTACATGAACCATAAGATGATGTGAACGACTATATACAAATATACACGTTGGATTATAATGATAAAGAGGATTTCATTAGCACTACATATATATCATACATAAAATGTATAAGATGTAATACAGGTAGCAGTATTGTTGTGACTCTATGGGGCGAGTTGGTTTGCAGTGGTCTGAGTCTGTAGGCATATCTGGACAACTCGCCCGAAGGTGATGTGTGGAAGTACTCGTCCAGGTTAGTCTACATATGGTTGTTCTTGTATATGGACGTGTTTCGCACACCGCACCTGACTGACCGTAGGCTCACCGTATTGCACGGCATTATATATATACTATATCATAGCAGAAATTGCATATTCACGGCTATCTTGCACAACAGTATTATTAGTAGTTAGTCAAATAAGGAGAATAGTGAAGTGTTCCTAAGCTTTCCTAGATCCTGCCTGCCGTACACTATAACTTTTTTAGACAAAACTAAACACTAGCAAAATTCCCCGGTTCAAATGAGAATGCTGTAGTGTATAAGATAGCACTGCTATTCCTACCACAGTGTTTAAGACATACATAGTGTTGTACTTACAGCACATTAGATTCATACATGTACTGGAAAAACTCTGCGTCTCCCTCCAGTAACGAGTCTGGCACAATATCAGTGACATCCTTCACCGATGTGGTCGACATGAAGTTGTTCAGGTCCAAGTTGATCTCATGCATGTACTGTCTAACAGCCTCTCTGTCCTCTCTCAGGTTCCGACACACAATGTACCTTAAACATGTCGTATATATCTGTATCAAATGATGGAGGACTTCAATTTTACTCCAAGCTCATCAATATCATTCACATTATACCGTCACATATTTATATCGCAACAAAGCAACAGAACATACGTAATAAGCCGGCATGCGAGTAAAAAACCTCAAACAATTCCTGTGAGCAATGAAACTAAGGGCTGTAACTTTTAAATAGTTTTTAAAATCATACTGGTTTTTAACTTAACAATGAAACAAGGGTTCCTTTGATTTTAGAATACTGATTCCAGTAATTTCAAATAGGTGTTAAAGTAACTGTATATATATTATGCTTTATTGTCACAAATCTGCAGTAATCAAGTATTTTACCCAAGCCCATAAAAAGTGGAGGTAAAAGGGTGTTTACAGATCTAGAGGTCACTCAAAAAGGACCTTAAACATGCCGTTACTGTACCAATTACATGTATGATGTAGAGGTATCATATTTGTATGTAAATAGTGTATAGTATTTAGTCCTCAAAAGACAATCAATGTTTGACATTATATATGCTATTTTGAGCTTCCAAATTTATATTTAGTTCTGATAGAAAGTAACAAAATTATCAGGTGATTTCTGCATTTTTCACAATTTGAGCAGGCCTTAGTTTGATGCTTGATGAAATCAGAAGATTAAGACATACATGTACATGTACTTTTACTGATTATATGTCTAACAAAGGTAACGGTCAGTCATCAAAACATCACACATTGTCATAAATTATATGCTAAAAATATACAACTGATCTGGAGAAAATAATCTGAAATATATTATGACTAACTGCTACATGATTCCAGTTTAAATTCTAGTGACTGCTGAACTACACAGTACAGTATCTATATTTGTATGTGTACCTTTCTGAGTTGGCCGGTCTGCTGGTGACAGGTTTGAAGATGGACACACGGTCAAAAATACGATACATCAAATACACCAGACCCATACTGAATGGTGTGAAAAGGTCAAACAGTTTACACACAAAGTGACCACCTGAAACGTAATGATATTATATAATGATTTAATGTCTTCTTTCTTTGAAATTCACAATGCCTGTATCTGTATTATTGTATGTTACAATAAACTACGTCATGTTTATATTGTTATACAGTCAGTCTTCGACACTGACAAATCATTCATAACTTAGGATGTAACAATCACAAATTACATGATGTCATTCTATCAATTTTAATGGGATATTTACCAGTTAGTTTGTCCTCTAGTATTCTAAATGATATCTTGATATGACTTTCTATCAAGTCTTAATTAACAATTAGAAAGGACTAGAACTTTGTTGGTGGAACATGAATGGTGAAGTTCCCCGTTAATTTCCAACCCCACAAATCACCTCAAAAAATCTGCTACCTGTAAAAACTTTATCCTATTAAAGTGTTTATTAAACACACACAAACTCACCTGTTCTGATAATGGATATTGCCACCAAAAACTGACATAAGTACAACTGCTTTGAGAGAATTTCCTGGATATTTTCTTGTCCTTCCACTGAAAACCCCTGAAAGGACGAAGTGGTTTATTGATATTTGTATTTTGAGGTATACGTATTTGTCTTTGAACTGGCTCTTTGCCATAATTCTTGTAATTCTATGTCAAATCTTTGCCATCTAAATATTCTATATCCAGGTAAATACATCATTTAGATTTTGTTAATCATAAGCTATGTTATATATGAAGTGAGTTTTTTAAAGGTCTAGAGCAGGAAATACAATTTGCTTTTATATACAATATCTTTTCAATTATGGTCATGTTTGATTGCTTATACATGTATAACTTTACATATATAGAAAAACTCACCCCATCTGCCATGACAAAATGGACACCTAGTCCATCTGTGCTTTCATGTACAAATTTGATGAATTCTGCCTGATTATTTGGGTTAAAAATATCGCCGTCTCCTCCCATGCCTCCCACTCCTATCAACAAATCAAAGTAAATGTGAATGAAAAAAAGTTTGTGACACAAATGTGAATTTTAGTTACTGAAATATTTTAAATCTCATGTACATGACTGTTTATAATAATTGCTATCATTTTAAAAACTAATATTGTGATAAAGACTTTGGAGAAAATATTCACATTAATGATTTTACCATAGTGGGGTTCAAACATCTCAGCAGGACCAGCAAAGAACTCTTCTAACTTGAAGTCACATGCGCCCTTAAGTGTCATTCCGAAGCCTTTAGCGTCCCCTTTAGTTCTCCATAGAATGTACTCACTGAACCCTCCAGGTCCCGCACAAATGTCTGAAAAGTACAGCAGCTCTCCAGGGTTGATGAGAGATTTCTGGAATGATAACAAGGTAACACATACAACAACTGAATCCATTAATTGATACGATTTACACACAGAATAATGTGCCAGTTATCACTGCAGCAAAAGTCAACAGTGTGAAATACTGCATACCACAAATACCAACAACAAAACTGAAACAGAATATCACTTATTGCATTCTGTGTTAAAATGCAAGTCCAGTAATAATACTCAGGTACTTCCCACCACTCACCATTTGGGAGAAAGACTCGGACATGTTTTAATACTTAACTTTGACATCACTTGTTTTTATTTGTTAATCAACTCAAAATCTGTTGATTTACAAAAAAAAAGACTTTAAAAAAAAAACATTTTCAGGTCTTTTCTAGTATATTAAATCTGAGGTCTGATTGAGGGTGGGACTGATGCAGCATAACTACACATATTACATTTACTCAGTGGATCTGAACCAGTCAATTGCATGTGCATGGTAAAGTTTAAATCAATATTAAAAGACTTTTACCCCTTCCACTGTCTCAGGTTTTGTAAACATGAAATCCAGCACAGCATCCATATTAGCCATTTTCATGGCAGCCCTGGAAAAGACAAGTGTATTACACTTACTGTACATACCATTGGTCGAAACAAGTGTTTAAATAGATTATCATAATAAAGGAAGGAATCATTAGATACAATATAACCACTGTTTCTAACCGGTTTTGGAAGAACACTCCTCTGATGGTTTCATAAGGGTTGGACTTTGTTCTTGCTCTCCTCATTTCTTCTGGTTCAAGTTGGTCAAACACAGACTGTCAATATTAACACAGAATTTCAATATAAACAGAGACTGCAAATATAGACACAGACTGTCAATATAAACACATGTATCATAATTTGTTGTCAGAAAATATGCAATAGGTTGCATTAATTAGACTCACCTTGCTATTCAATATACCTCTCAGAACATCTTCGTCACAGAACTTTGCTTCATCATCAATGGTTCGTTTTTTCTTTAAAGTAAAATTTTTTGAAATACAAATCTAGAGTCATATTGTGTTATTGCTCACAAACAGTATCACATATTAACAAACTAAGTATAGCTACCATATATACAGGTATACATTCTTTTATATTTATTTAAGGCTACTTAACATTATCGGTATCTAATAATTATCACCAGATTATAAATAAATTGCCCTAATATTATTACATAGTTATAAACACACACTTGCTCAAATATATATACATTATCTGATACTTACAGGACCAATTATTTTCCAATCTCTCAGCGTCTCAATGTCAGGTACTGCTTCATCACAATGTGGGAGCCAGTCAGCAGTTTCGTCTATAGTTATCTTCAACAGAAAAACCTCAACAGCTACGATCAACAATAATATTACTTGTACATTGTTATGATACATATTGACATCAAAATTGTATCACCATCAATACTTACAGAGAAGAAAACATATTTATACTCCTAGATAGAATAACATATTCATACTTACAGACTCTGCCTCAAAATCCCAATCAGCATCTTCATCAGGCTCCAGAGCTGCAAGATGGAGACCCAACCCTCTCCGACCCTTCTGTTTAGATGCCTCGACAATTTCTGTTCTGCCCTGTTCATTTTTACCCAAACCTTTTCCTGCTTGGTATCCCATCAATGCCTGGAAACAAAATGAATAAAATATCTTCAAAGCTTATAGACTCCTATCAATAACAGACTTAACAGATCTATGTAAATCAATATTTCTCAATCTGCATTATCATCTTGATATATGCTTTTTCAATACCTATTAATATGGACAGAATAAGACATAAAAGTCATTGGAACAGAAAATATATATGATGATGTTATCTGTGCAGAATGAATGCACAATTAATGGAAACTTCACTTACCATCATTCTTTTAGCTTTTTCTGTGTAGCTACTGCCTTTATCTTTTTTAGTTTTTTTCAGTGGCGGTCCTTCCATGTGGACCCCTCCCATGTCGTCCATTTTATGCTTATTTGATTGGACAAATGACCCCATTCCTGGATTACCACCCAACATCGGTCTGTCATCTTCACTGTCAGAATCTAAAATTGAAATATATTTCTATTTTTTTTTGTTCAGTGACATTCAGATGATAACTTTGTGTTTCAGATATTTTTACTTGCCACAGAACTTCTAAGTGGATGTCAAGTTAAACACATGCAGTTATTTGATTATTTAGTGAATAATTACATCTTTGATAAAAAGAAAAAAATCCAGAAACAGATATAGCAAATGATAATGTTTAGACCACTTAATCAACATATGTACAGCAGATCTAAAGTGCTTGACATACAACAGAGTATTTTATAAATTTGGCCCTTTATATTTTGTAGTTTAAATAGTTTCTACCTGCATTTGAGTTTACTTAAAATAACTTGGAGTCCCTATTAACTGATATAGGGCAGATTAAACGCAAAACGGATTGGCTGGTGATTTTCCTACTATTCAAATACAAAATGTAATTCTTTTCCATCAAACAGCTATTCATAGACTTCCTAAACAATAAAAAGCTAATAACTAGAATCAAATTAACTCAGACTAACAGGCTCCTTTACACGACGTGCATTTACATTACATAACTGGCATCTGATAGAGGGTTACACAAGTCCACTGTTAATTTTCTCACAAGTCATTACCTAGAATTTACGGTCATAACATCTAGAATTTGCACAATATCTAATAAAATGATCTATAATTCCAGGAAGAAATTAACAGGCAAAGTTCAAGTTGTTTGAAAACGAGTCAAAGCGCCTACAATTTATAAGACGCCTGTACATGTCCATATATACTAGTACTAGTCCTACCATTACGATCGTAGACCAAGTAATGTCGTTGATTGATAAACGTATGTTCATCTGTTTAGAAATTCTAAAATTAAAGATGTGTTACTTATATATAAACATCCAATTAGTATAGAATTTGAATAATGTTTGCCGATCGAGAAAGTGAAAGCGAAAGTAGATAACACGACGTTTGTACATCCAAAATATCAATGAATTGGTACGCGAATAACACGCCTATATGTGGGTAAAATAGAAAAAGATACAAACCTGACAAGTTTACACTCGCCATGGCTGCCAGTAATAGTCTATGTGTCCGTGTTATACATCAAAATCCACCACAGAATGCCACACGCGCCAAATTGTTTTTGTAGGAAACTGAGCGAGGTCGAGCAGTCTGATTTTCACCCTTCATTGAAAAAGAACTTCACCAAGGGAGGGCACCCATTCGTTTCGTGTGTAGTAAGATGTGTTATTATAACAGTTATGTTTCTTCGTTTCAGTGGGTCTTCTGGTAATGTTTCTATATTTGAATGTTCACTTTCTCTCTATACTGACATTGTGGTAGATATACATTGTAAGTTTCAGTGTGTCCTCAGGCAGTTTTATTTTGCATAATTCCCCCTCCGCCATCTTTGATCCGGGTCATTTGCCGCAGGCAGAGAGGTCTCTGGCCGCAGGTCATCGAGTTTGTGGCATAGTTTTTCTTACAATTTTTTTTGCTCACCAAATATTTTCTAGATCACACACGAACTGCAAAAATATGTCCAAGGTCAGGGAATTTAGGCAGGGGAATTAATGGTAAAATGAAGCATTTTTCTATTCCTAATATTGTCTACTGAGAAATTTTTTCACCGATCTTTAGATTATGGATTGGTGAAAAAGTTAATAAGTTGAAACAAGAGGCCCAGAAAGTCAGATAAAGCAAAAAAATACGTTACTACAATAGCAAAATGAATCCCTCCCTGTGCCCCACCATAAATCCTGACCCATACAAATGTGCTTTTCTTATAATTTTTGAAGAAAATAAAGTGAAGATAAATAAGGAAGGAAAAATCCGTTGAAAACAAAATATAAGGCAATTTCATTTCACCGTATGATATGGGGGTTCACTTCACCGTGAGTTTACTTTACCATACTACACCTGTGTCATCGTCGAATGTCTGCTGCCTCCTTTGCAACACTCTAAAGAATACATTATACTGACATGTGTTGTTCGCTTACCTCATGGAGAAGTTAAATATGCACTAATTTCCACAATATTTAGTTTAATTTTTGACAAAATACTCACTTGACTTGAGCTTTTACTGCAGAGATCATCGGGTAACAGGAGAAAACGCTAAAATTGCGTTGATCAGTCTTTTCTTGACGTTCAGGTAACGTAACAAATAGGGTATACGTAGACGACGTCATATTTATGGCACCGATTCCCGCGCCTATTGATCCACTATATTTTTTCACTGCGTATACGCTGATTTATTCGCAGTCAGAGTTTACTAGGCTGAAGAAGGGAGAAATGTAAATTTTATGCTTAAACCCTGGGAAATCGAGTGAGATGTGATATTTTTTATAAGTTTTTGTAGTAATCGCTGTTCTAGTTTCCCCCATTAACTTTCCTAATTTACACATGTTTGATATTTCCCGAATTTATGCAGCTGTTCTTTTTTTCAGTTGAATTGTCATTTTGTTGTTTCAGTTTTGATTCTTTTTAGAAGAAGGGAGATCGCTGGATAATCGCTCCGTGTTACTGACCCGTGTCTCGACTCATGTTTGAATTCGATTGTGGCTTACTCTGTGCATTTTTTTTTAATAAAGAGCTTGAAATGTGCATTTATTATTTATTTTACTGTAGAGATTATCCGTGTCATTTGGTGTACATATTAATTTTTTTGCATTATTATTTAATTCACTTTTCACACATTCTAGAGATTCTCCTTCAGGCGGGGAGGAAGGTGATACTTTATTTTATCCTGCAACTGCCACCGCATTGTCGGGATACATCCACTGTATATATATATATTTTGCTGTATAACATACGGCAGTGACGGAAAACAGCTGTATTTTGGAATCTTAGCACGTGCGTCAATTCGACTAACCTACTTCAAAGTGAAACAACATTTGAAAGGCGAACATATTTGTCATTTTTGACACCGTTACGTTTCGCTTCAAAATGATTATTTTTGATGATAATTTTTTATTGTTGCAGGATAGATATAATACATGGTCAGTGTTTTAAAATACAAGCTGTATTTTTGGCTCCGGACAGAAAGACAAAAGTGGCTCGCCAAGGCTCGCCACTTTTGTCTTTATTTACCCTCGCCAAAATACAGCTTATATTTTAAGACACTGGCCATGTATTCTCTATTTATGTTGTTTATGTTGAAAATATTTATTAGTTGTAGTTTAAATTAGCACCTGTTTGGGATACTCGGCCCTTTATAGTCGGGTACTCTGATAATTGTTGTGTATACTGTTTATAGTCTAGATCAGTCAATTTGATATACATTCTTTAAATTATGATGAGCTTGTGTCTCTGTGTTGAAAAGAGTTGTACATTGTCTCAAAACGTCCCGAGGAAACACAAGTTGGTGACGCTGACAGGATTAACAATCTGTATATATGTATAACTAGCTACAGCTGTATATTTGGAGTCAGGGGAGGAACGTAGAGAAACTACGGCTATTGACATGTTCCTGAAAACTGTGATGAAAGAGGACGACTACTTTACAGTTGCGGAAACTAACTGAACAAGTCATTAGAAGCGGGCATTGCAATCGTAAATGTATATGTTGATGAGAGTAAGTGGACCGACTGGGATAGGCAGCATAAACGAGAAAGACACAACAGAGGAACGAAAAGATGTCTGTACACAGAACATTAACACGCGAAATATCGATAGCTCTTTGGGCAATGACGTACAGGAAAAAGAGAAGGAAAGGCGCCAGAAGAAGGAAGATACAAGATAATTTAAGGCCAAAAGTGTGACCGACGTCACAGGTCAAGAGAGAAATACAACACGTAATCTGTATGACGTACATCAAACATAGCGTGATCACCGTTGAAAGCAGCAGAACCATTTAAATCATCAACATCCTTATCAGCATTATCCTCCTTATCAAGGAAGCTGCCAAATGTCTGGTGTGATGACCAAAATGCCAAACTCAGCTCCTTCCCTCTACCACCTCCGCCATATACCACCATTTAAGGTTTCTGAAATTTGTCTGCTTTCCCCTTTTCTTTGTTTTTTTTATTATCAGTGTATTATACAAATATGATAGAGGTTTGAACTTTTTTAATGATAACAATTCAACAACGTACAGTAGAAATGCATTTATTTGTTAAAATCGTAAGTATGCACACACTGAGCTTGGTTATACTTTATATTGATTCTAACAACACGCCATGTGAGCCACGTTCCATGATAAACCATTATTTATGAAACAAGCATTTTTTTTTTCATCTACATATACACCGTTCCTTTACAGTTCGCTGAAACTCTCGGTCAAGGAAACCATAAACAAATGGATTGACAATAAAGTTGATGACAAAAGCACTGTACAAGAACCGAAAACAAACAAACTCCGATGGAGTCATGGTAGTCCAGAAGCTTTCCTTGACAGACTCCATGGTCATAAGCACAAGCTTCAAACAGATAGTAATTGCATAAATAATTGAGATGACCAGAAAGACTAGCGTCAGTCGTAACCCTTTAATTTTTAGATGTTTATTAGACTTCACTAGTTTTGTGTTCTGCCTGTGTACCTGTGGTGTATTTGGAACACTATCTTGGTTAGTCTGTATATCACACAACTGACTTTTTCCAGTATCCATTGTGAAACCTTCGTCCGTTTGTTGACCACCAGAATCTTGATCAGATGGAGTTGGAGTCGAGTCTCTTCTGTCATCGGCCACTGACACAGGCTCTTCTGGAAATGCCGAACCGTCATTGATTGGTGCATTGGAGTATATTGAACCTTTGCTGTGCTCCGGTGTTTCTGTTTGACAGTTATTGCCCATTTGCTTAGAAGATTCGTTTATCTCTGTCCCTTGTCCTCCTCGACCCTTTTTGTCATGTGCCGGACATTGCCATTGCCCTGACTGGAGCCGGAGGCGGGCCCTGCTTCGAATATATATCGACCGTAGTATTAGTATATACAAAACAACCAATGCCAGAAAATGGGCTGAACCGTATATAAACATCACTGTTTTGTAAGTCAGATGCCATATTCTTTCCTCTCCTGACGGAACGTTGATGCACAATCTTCCTGTTACGTTCCCTTGCCACATTGTCACGGAAACCGAGCCATATACTATAACAGAAGGTAATGATACAGCGACTCCGGCACAGACGATGACGGCAAGTGCTAGCTTTTTCCGTCTTAATGTCATTTGTGGCCTAAACGGTGTACATATCTTGAGGTAGCGATCGATGGTGATGAGGAGAAGAAGATGTGAGGACATAGTCGCAAATGCTATGCTGGAAAAGGCCATCATTTTACACACAGTATTATTGTCAAAACGCAATGGACGCACTTCCGTTATTATTTCAGATCCAGAACACACTGCGCATGTACAAATATCAAATAACGCCAGAAACGGTATAAAGAAACGGTCTTCGTTTGGTGATTTGTTACCAAACCAGTAAATGTACATCACAAACACATTCCCTAATGTTCCCAGGATTAAACAACTCGCGATTATCACTAAGACAGGTCTCAGCTGCTCAGCAAGGACATCACTCCAATAGTCCAACGTATCCACGTCTGATACTGAAGAATTTTCAAACATCTTAGCAAAGTTTTCCTCGTATTAAACAATGTTGCAAATCCTCAGTTTCAAATGAAATACAATGCTATTTTCACTCGCAATGAAGCGATACCTCAATATATACCAGATCGGAGGCGGATATCGCCCACACTAGCCTCTGTGTAATGGTCGGCATGCTTACAAAGTTACAAACCACTAAAACCACCATTTCCGCTTCTATACTTCTCTTCTGAGCTACCGTTACTGTATATAAACAGGTTATCTGTGGGAATATTAAGATATAAAGCCATTTAGCAAGCATTATTGCTTAGTTTAGAAGAGTCGATCATTTCAATTGTTCAATTGTTAGTGCGATGTATTCCTCAATGACTGTTGTTGTTTTCACAGATGGTACCAACTCGAAATAGGGGTTATTGTCATCTATGTTACTTTGTTTCTTGCCTGGGAAATAATAAGGAAATGTGGTTTTGTATTTCTATCAGCTGCTGTCACCGAGATATGTATGCAAGACACGATGGATACCTCTAATTGTGTGTGGGGATCAATGCATGCCGGGAATGTCCGACCCCGAACGTGAAGGGCCGAAAACATCTATGTATTTGTGTCGGGAATGTCCGACCTCAGACATGAAGTGCCGATAACATCGATGTATTTCTGTCGGGAATGTGTGATCGGTCCTTCCTTCGGATGTGGTCAACCAATGCACCGGGTCAGTCTTCATTGTTAAAGAGCCACAACAGTTTATATAGCACACAAACCATTCCAAAAATGTGTGTACTATACCTATATGTGTATTATGTTGTTTTGTTTTCCCAGACCTCACCTATGGAGCGTAATGAATAACCTACCACAATTTATGTTTAAAGATACTGTATTTATTTATATTCCACATCATAAAGCATTGAAAGAAATCAATTTTAAGGAGATATTTCGACTATAAATGTCATGTGAACTGATGATATTTACAAGTACCTTCCTATAGAATCGCTACCTCAATATACTGTCAAATTTTCAAACAAAAACACTTTAAAAGCCGACCTTATTAACATAACAAACGTATATCTGTTTTGAAAATATATTTCCTTGCATGAAAATCGCAGTTTTAGCAACAAATATGGCAAGCATATTGACAGAAAAAAAATCCAAAAAATCCAACAACCAATTCGTCTAATTACAAAGGAAATTGATTGTTTTGAAATCTTAATACTTGCTGTGGCGCTTTCGTTATGTTTGTAACTTAATATACAATACAACGTAACGTTCTTTGTTTAAATAATCGGTGTCTACTTTGATGGACTTTTAATAACATAGCAATGATAACCAACTAAAGCATTGCAATTCTTTAAACAAATTCGCAAAATGTCGGATAAGATATATGAAAAAAACTAGAAAGAAAACATTCCACACGCAAGTAAAAACTACAAAAGTAAAACCTAGCTAGCCAAGCTGCTTGGGTTATGTACTCAGAGAGTACTACCTTTAGGATTGACATGTATTGGTTCATATAATACATTAACCCATCTCATTAACCCCTCCACACATCACGTAATTACTAAACGACGTATATGGTTAAAATCTGGGATTAGGCCTTATAGCGTTTCGCATTGTAAAGGATTTTGTTCTGCACAATAATAAGGCTTTTTCTATTTCAGCTTCTCCAAAAAAATAATTCATCAATATACTGTATATAATTACTGTACTAAATATACAAGTAGAGGTACTTGGGCAAACACTTAAATGAAAGTACGCAAATGTTCAAGACGAATTGTTTGTGAGTTGTGTTTTTCGTCAATGAACGTTATGTCGGTCATCACACCAGATCAATAAGAGAACCAGTGGAATTATAGGTGATCACATTGATAGTATTATCAGAACGTGACAACATTCGACACAATTTGTAATATTAACATGGCGCCGTACTCTCCCATTGCCTTAATGGGAATCTACATTTATGGACGTTAATATTAATTTTATCGAGATATCATACTTACATCCGTATTACAGGAAAAAAATATATATAGTAGAGTTTTAAGATGATCATATGGCATCGGGTATCTTGTGCCGTTTCAACAAGGTTTTCGATCCGAGTATGGTAGCGTTACGGCGGGTTATGTTATAAAAGGAAGTGTACTTCATTATACAGATCGTCGATCAAAGATATTGGTTATATTTCCATACAATCAAAAGGCATAGGATTGATGGCTTGTTATAAAGTTATCGCAACTATGCTTTTCTGGCAAGATATGGCGAAGTTCCCCGCGATTAATCCAGTTTAGTAACCTCTAAAATCCTTGTTTTCAGAGGACGCCAATCAGAGCCCTATGACGTCATGCAATACGCGGTCAAGACCGAGCGTTATCTGCGTGACTATGTTTAATAAATAAATAAATGACCTTGACATATAACTTGACCTTGATATGAGTGGTTTGCGTGTACTGGATATCACGCGGTAATATTTTTCAGTTTTAATTTTTGTCTTTCTTCAATGTTACCTGTTCCAGTTAAAACTACCTTGTATTTTGAATATCTGTAACATATGTTTGTAATCATTATGAAATTGAAGGCAATACAGATATTTTCCTATTTATCATTGATAACATTAATGGTATTATAATAAAATGATAAAATTCGGCACAATTTGCGTTATTCACATTTGACGCAGCAATGCAATCTGGCATTGCCTCAATGTTAATCTTGGCTACATCTATGAGACCACATATATCTCGTAAAGATCACATGACGTGATTGCTACACCATTTCGATCAACGTCGGGGAAATTCCTCTCACTGCTCTATGGATGAATCAAACGGAACGAGAATTTTGATCGTCATTCTGGCGCTATGTTGATCTTTTTCACGTTGTGCTGTGTGTCAGGTTGGTTGTGGAGATGAATTAGATTTTGAAAATACTATTCTTATAAATTACCATACTGCGACAGAAGTGAAAGCAAAGAACAATTTTTTTAAGTAAAGAAACATAAAAACCTATGTTAATGAAAATATATCAATTATTGTGACAGATAAATATTCAAGACGACATTCTATTCTTTGTCATCCAGATTGCATTTATGTTGACAATAAATGCAATATAACAAGCGTTCAATTGTTAAATAAAGCCAAACTATGTAAATTTTGTAGTTAAAGATATAAGTTCATCGGTAACACAACCTTAAGGATGATTATGCCACAATGGCAGGCCTTACACACATAAAACTAGTTAGCTACCGAAAACAAAACAATTTCAAATGTTCTATTACATTGTGTGATGATTACACGTGTGATGGCGGCACATGTACAAAGGTATTTAAGGTTTTCCATTGAACTCGGGCATAAACGAAGACACTTCCCGGAGTGTCGACTGCGCTGAGTTTATCGTAAATACTATCACAGAAAAATGGTGTTTCACAATCTCCCATCGTGCCACTGCTTCCGCTTCCGGAATAGTCTCTATTTCAAACAATGAATCTACTAGGCCTGGGAAGCTGCTTCCGGCGTAGGAATTAACGCTGCTCTCCGCAAATAGGATATGTCTGAAATGAATTAGAGAAGAGAAGCGAGTATGTTAAAATTCATTCAATTAATATGAAAATACAATGTTATTACTATGACAATGAGTGTTCATTTCACAATAATTATTATTGTACTACACATAGTTACCTTTAGTACAGATACAATTATTTTGATCATTTGCTTTACTGGAAAAGATACCTAGATTGGGGTCGACCCGGAAGTCCTGCGGGATCCATGAAAGCCCGCTCCATCAAAATCAACTGGTCATTTATCCGGCGAATAGCAAACGGGCTTCAAAATAAATAAATGAATGAATAGCATTACCGCGGACTAATATTGTTAACAATATAGTAAGAAAAAATACTCCACATAAAATTACCGGATAAAGCAGCAAAGATACATCGTGAATAATGTGTCCGAAGATTGTAGTAAAACATCAAACGATCAAACTGATTATTTTAAATACACATAATTAGGCAATGATCGAAATTTTAATACAAGTGTGTATGAAAAATGCCTAAAAGACTATCACGAACATGACTACTGTGATAGAAAGGCAAACTAGTATTATCAATGTGTATCACGACCAATATAACACTGGCCTAATTTTAAATCGCAATACATCATCCAAATAAAGGTCAAAATAAAATTTAAAAGATATTTATATTTTATGTAATGGAAAAGACATAACTTACTCATTCTTGTTTACATTCTCCACTAAAGTCTTGAATGTTGCTGCTTCGGAGGAAAAATTGTCTGCAGCCTGCTTTATCCAATCTGAAGAAAGAAACACCACCATAAAAAAATGGTAAGATATACACTTTTGTATTTAATTGTCAATAAAACGAAAACAATTCTATATTTTCAAATTATGAGGATAAACGATACCACATTGTTGCGTTACTTGAACTGCAGGCACAATGCACTATTTGCTTATATGAAATAGTTAATCTGTACATGTGGACGTTTTATAATCTGACACAAAACCCAACGTTAATGTACATTTGTACAACCAACTGTCCTATTTCATTGTCTAGTCAAGTAAAATATAATAACGTAGCAGTGGTTTTGGAAACATCAGATACACAGTCAGCAACGAATTAGTAATCAAAGTTGGATTCTAATAAGCACCAAACTCGTAATGCGACAGTGTTTCTAAAATCTGCTAGTTATATCGGTAACTACTAGACATCATTTGTAGTTGGAAAAAAGATGGGAAAACATCAAGTTGATACTATTTCATCAAACAAATATTGAATTACAAACTGTACATTGATTTGTGGTATATTTTTCGTTAAATATCAACCTTGGTAACCGATGTCGTGGTCGTTTTATTAACCTTACCTTCTCGTGAGTATGCTTTATTTACATGTTCGTTGGTCCATGGCTTTACTATCTTAACTGATATGCGTATGTCATGTTCGGCTGGTAATGTATTCCGAATAGTACTTAGACACGTGACATGCAAGATTAATATGAAATAAGCTATAACTGCGCTCTGTTATTCAAGCTTGTTGTTAGACATATACTGACACCTCTTCCATGTTACTGATGTTTTCCTTTACCAATACTACCTACCAAATCGTATGCCTTGACTTCTGAGAAGTGCTCCATAATCTGAGTCCAATGTGTTTACTAAAGTCTGAAGGTTGTTAGCAAAGTCTGTCACATCAAACGGAACTATGAGAGAGTCAGCCAGATTCCTCATCAGTTCGGCTGTAGTTTGAGCGACGGCTTGATGACGCTGAACGATAATAATGATGTAGATATATTAATTTCCATAGAAGATGAAAGTACTCAATGTACCTAGACACACACATTAAGTATTTTTGTTAGACATTATATTCTATCTATTCTATCGAGAACGTACGAAACATTTGGAATCGCATAATATATATTATTATATATATTGTTACATACAATATCATAATTCACAGAGACAAAAAAAACATATACATGCATATAAATGTGTTGAAAATAACATACATATTCTAGCAATGACTACCTTATTTTACAGCATTCTGAATCCATGCTATACATGTGATACCGAGAGAAACTATAACTAAAGTTACAGCTATAAAAACAAAATTCAAAACGACGGCAAATTATCAACAACAAATAGTATTGCGACAGCCTCGAACACATGCTAGGGAAATTAGGGAACTTAATATCGTCGGATTTATCAAACAGCATAAGAGTTAAACTTCATATTAATTAAAATTTTATTATTAAAACATCAAATTATCAAACACTTTATTTCATTTAAGCATACTTTTACATGCCAGCCGATTTAAGAAAAAAACATCTCTGTATAAGTGCACTTAATGATTGCGAAAGCTCACCGGCGGCAGCAATCACACTATGCACCAATTTTTTATGTATGTTTATAGCATGTCGTTTTGAAATTGTACGTCACATAATATCGCTCCAAGGGTTCGGACTTACAAGCTTTCCAAAACCTACCCCAAAATCTTTAAAGCGGGTTTGGTACAAAAGAAGTAAGTCCACAGAATGGTAAAATGCGAAAAAATAGGGGTTTTTTTCTGCATGATTTTGCCATAGCATCACTCCTAGACCTCTAATGGATGTATAAACTAAATTAGAAGTGTGTGATGTCTACACTTTTGGACTTACAAGCTTTCCAAAAACTTTAAAGTGGGACGCCGACGCCCGGGGTACAGCATTAGCTCACGGTTACTCGTAAGCGGTGAGCTAATAATACGTATTCCGTTATACTTTTCTCATTATTGTTTGTTTCAGATTGTTGATGTGTTAAACGAGTAGCAAACCCAGTAGTTTCTTATAAAGAGAACCATGATATTACAAGTGCTTTGGATTCCCTGAAAAATACACTATGCATACTCTGTCGAATAGTCAGTAATATATATATATATCTTACCTTGAAGCCTCTATCAATAAGCTGATCCACGGCATAGAATGTCTCATACACAGTGTGGTACAAGGGATAGGACCCGATCTTGTAAGTATTCTGTGGGGGTATATATAAAAGCTTTATATTCCGAACATACACGGAGGTATAGAAGATGTTACATACAGATACATTCCGAACGTACATGGAAGTTTAATTAGAAGAGGTTACATACATTTCTAATGTAAACTCTCTAATACCGCATCGCGGACATATGTATGGTCATTACCGTTCAAGTTAAAGTCACAATATAATTTCATCTTGGGATATTGAAGTACATTGCATATTACAAAGTAGATTTATGATTATATATCATAAATCATCTGATGATCTCTCACGGAAATTCCTTAAAATAACTGACAACAGTTGTTTTAATGTTACCAATCGAAAACGAATCTCCACAGACGAAAGTTTGATATTTTGAGTCTGGATCATACAACTCTTGTATGAAATAAGATCCTTGTTCAGTTAAGTCCACAGCATGTCTATTACCTATGTAGCTAAATATGTTATTTGTTGGTTATATCAAATTGCCTCAACAAGGTTGACCATGTTGTCTAAAAGCACACTGGTCCTACCTGGTGTTAACTACTTCGTTCTTAATAAATATTTACTATGGTGGTTTAGAAGTCCTTAACTAATTTGAATTTATTTATCTTTGGATGCCATAAACATGTAGTAAAATTGTCATTTTACGCTATTTAAACATGGATAAAACAGGTTGTTTTAGGCAACTACTGGACTTGGTAATATATCACACTATCGTATATTGAGTTATTAACATTTATTTGCAAAGACACTTATATTAATACACATGTACTTAAATCATTGATTGAATATGTAATGTCTCTCTCTGTTCGTTGTCTAAGACATGACTTTTTGTGTGGTTTTTTATGGATAACACAGAAAATATTTAACGACAACAGTATACATTAAGCTTTTGTTACAAATACGAATGTATCATTCTTGATATATATTGCAGGTAAGGTATAGTAAGAATTGAGTTCGCCCGCTCATAAATAGATAAATACTGTCGAGTCGGATCGCCCGAGTTTCCTCCGCGCAAGAAACGAGGGCGATCCGACTCGACAGATCAACACATATGGGTGGTTTTGCTTTTATCACATACCTTTATTAATTACAACTTTCCTTAATTATGGAATCCATTTGCGGTTTCAAATGCCGTCACATCACTATGTATTATTTTCGTTTTCAATGAAGAAAATAAATCGTGATCTCGTCATCATGATCGAGTTCGTCAACTGATTAAAAGGCAGTTTACACTTGATCAATATTTTTGTACTGATTAACTCCCTTCTGTTTTCAAACTGAAAATGTTAAGGAAAATCACAGCACTAATTGATGCGAAATCATTTATTTTCAATCAGATATATGTTAATAAATTCTCCCAACTGTCAGTGAAAGTGTTCGGCATTTAATTATGATTTAAAATACAACATCGTTTACTTCAAGCAGCAAACTTTACAAATACTGTTTAATTTAATTTGATTTAGCATTAGTTAAGCATGGATATAGTAAAAAAATCAAATTAAACCTATATATCGATGGCATCAAACACATTCTCCATACCTAGACATATAGCTGATGGGCTGTCGTTGAGCGACTACGTCACAGCGCGTGCAATTCATTCACAAAAACAAGTGACATGTCACACTGAGTCATCGTCAGTGATTCGTAGGATTCTACGATATTTCCTAGGAGGAGATATAACTTGAGAGGAAGATTGGGAAGATATTTGAAATGAAATGTTAAATGTGCCGCCAGTAATATTCGCTCCAGAAAACATCCCGGTAGCAAGATTTTGACAGTCTCCAGATGATCGTGGGACCGTAGAATTTTGAACAGGTGCGATCTCTTTGGAACCTACTACGTCACGGCGAGACAGTGTTGATGATGTACACTTTGATGACAAAGATGTTTTGGGGACATTTTGTAAAAGTTCACACATTTCACGCTGCTGATCCATAGACGCAACTGCGTAATTGTTCACACTGTTTACATTTTTATGGCCACTCAACTGCATAATCGTCGTCGGTGCAACGCCAGAATGCAAAAGTTTTGTGCACAGAGTTTTTCGGAGAGATTGGTTGGTCTTTTTTCCAACAAGACCAGCATTATTAGCCATTGTTTTCATCATTACGGAAAGTTTATTTTTCCCAACTGGCTGATTTTTGAACCACTTTTTACCGTTCTCGTTGTGGTTAACAGCAAGATAGAAAGGGGATTCGCCAGTGTTCATTTCAACTGGTCTGTGTTTTGCGTAAAGTTTATAAGATTCGATTGGACACCTGGATAAATTCTGTGGATTTGCAAAAAGTTTTGGATTAAACGATCTTTGGTGACTAGAATTTCCTCCACGGGTTTTAGTCGATCTTTCATTGAATTCCAAATATTCTTGGCCGTTTTCATCTGTTTTCAGTTCAAGATCTCCCCATTTTAATTGCCTGTTTTCGTCACACCCCCTGAACCCTAACAATTTCGTGTTATGGTACCAAATGGTATTAAGAAGAGACTTTGGATTGTCCAACCCTAACTGCCCACTTTCCCACAACGCGTTTTCCTCATTTTCACTGAACGGCTCGGCCCCATTTGGTTTGTTGCCTAACCCCCGTTGTTTAAGTTCTTTCCTTCGCGACTGCAACACCTGGCGGCTCGTGCTGAAAAAACTCTGACGTCATGATGTTGTGTGCATAGTTTATTTCGCGTAAATGACGGTCAATTCCGCGATGGAAGCTTGTCAAAGTGTCGGGTTCATAATGGGATCCGTCATCCTTCTGGGCAAATAAAAGAAACCCTCCTATATAAGTGTCCATTTCAAATGGCAAAATATCGCACAATGGCCTTACGTCAGAGCGGGGTGGTTGTGCTATCCAGTCAACAAATTTCCTGATACAACCTTCAGTTTTCCGAACAGTGTTGGGTTTTCTCTTACTCATTATATAATCCCTTAAATCTGAGATTCCAGACGTGAATGTTCTCTCGGAAGATATTCCAGTAGATTCCGAAGTTTGTTGTATTAGGATTGTTGTTTCGGGGACAGGCATTGGTGGGGGTACGGGTGGGGGGACAGGCATAAACTGGGAAGCAGACACGGGTACATCGAGGAGGGTTTCATTAGTTTGTAAAGGCTGTTTTGAGAGCATGGTATCATTTTCTTCATTATTTACAAACCCATCCATGTCATCTTCTTCATCAAATACCAGATCATGTAGGATTTCGAAATTCACATCAGAAAGTTCCATGCTGGAAAGAACTGTCAAACTTGTCAAATCAGACGGTAGCAGACGACGGAACAGAGGAAAATTTTATTTCTTTTTAATAAAGTTGACATATTAAAAAATATCCCAGTAGTAATTATTTATTTATTTGCATGTGTTTTAAAAAAAAATATTTTAATATTTTTTAAATCAATGTTGAACATCCAGCCATAGTTTATTTCATCCAATGAACTGTCTATTTTTAGTTTCCATCGAGAAGATGGAAAAAGGGAATTCCCCTAAAAAGTAGTTTATCTATCTTTGCTAGTTACATTTAAGAATCGATATGTAACCATATGCAAGTATACAGTCGATATGAATACCATTCTGATGACAGACGAATATTCATATTGCCCGTTTAGACGAAACAAATATTAATCTGTTTACTAACGATATAGGCAAATGCAACACAGAATGTAAATGTGACAACTTACATGTAAATATAGCGACCTTTGAATATATTGTTGAACCCCAATAATAAATATCATGTGTAAATGTCTTTAAATATAAACGTCTTTTTTTTTGCATTATACATTATTGCCTTTGTACACATAATTCACATACATATGTACATGGTGGAACCAATGCATACTAGGATTAATACTCAGTAGGAACAGTTACAGATATAATACTATTTTCGTACGATTTCAGTCAACAACAAGTTAACAACTGACAAATGAAATATTTCCTCACAGTATTTCTGACAGGCCATTAAAGCATGAAAGACAGTATTAACATAAAATAAGCGAAGAATAATATACACGTAAGTTCACATACTTCTTCGTTAAACAGTATTTCATTTTTTAATTCATTTGCTTTGTAAATATACATAGCCAGGTTTTGACTGATGGTACAGGTCTCTGGTGGCATAAGATCTATAAATTTTAACATATTAGGTCTAACATAATATTTCCTATACCTAAATTTTGACCTAATTTCTGAGAAGCATTTGAGAAACACAACCTTAGTATTAAGGTATGAAGTACCCTTACCATGTCATAAGAGTAATGGACGCTCACACATGGAATTCCTGCAAGTTGCACAAACCCAGCATAGTCGCTGCCTGCCCCAAGCGTCCCCATACTGCTCGGCCAACGAGTGAAGATTCATTGGAAATTTGAACATCGACAAAGGTTCATAAACCGATGAATATCGGTGGTAGAAAATCGACAACAGTCGGTAAATAAAGAAAAAATGACAGTAATATTTGATTGAGCTTTAAACATGAAGTAAGGACAAAGAATATGGAATTTTTGACCAGTGATAGTAAATTCAAAGACTCCCCATTCATGAAATATCATGGATACTTAAGAGCATAACTGATGACTAATTTCTGATATTTATAAATACATTACTAGCCTGATGTTCAAATCAACATTCAAGTATGTCAATACACACCCAGTGCTTTTTGGACACTCCCTGCGCTTCTCTAATCAACAGATAACCATGCTTCATATATACCATCCATATCATCCTCTAAATATACATATATTCCTCATATATATACATATATATTGACATACAGTGTAGGAGTTGATTAACTTATTGTAATAACGTTAAGTATTGTTACTTCCACTTACTATGGTTTTGACTTATCCTGTCCCGGAAAACTCGTCCGCCATTTGTCGTAGACTGTATGTAAACCGTGTTGTACGTCCCCGCCATCGGGATTGGGAACCTAACAATCATTAATGATAATTTAAATGTACATCTTAGACAAAGTCTTTAAATATCAACAATACACTAATTACTGGTACGTGTATAATTTTCATGTGCAATAACACAGAATGTATAAACTGCTTATTTATCATTTTACCTTCGTAAAGATCAAAAGACGAATCGTTAGGTACTATACTGATGTTTCTAAGCACTCGCATGGATATAAGTTTATTGTCTACCAGCATGAATCATCAAATTAAAATTTGTTATTCGTACTTAACATGGTTGCAAATCTTAATCAGAAGAACAAACTTAAATAAGCTTACATAACATCTCTTTGTTCTAACAGTTTTGTGATTTGACTAAAACATCGCACCTGTCTTGTGGCGTCGAACATTGACTGATACATCAGAGGTGTCCCGGAGGCTCTAAAGGAGAAGTTTCCTATAAAGTAATGGAAAAATATCTAACAACAGGAAAAAGGTGCAAGGAGGAAGCGTCTTCGGTATCATTGATGACACCTGTCATACAAATCTAGGTCAAATCGACGTTACCTGTCATATAACAAATCTAGGTCAAACCTCGGTTACGAGTGTTGATTGATATGTTGTGAGCCTCGTATTGAAGGTACTCAATGATGTTCTTTATAAGTCCTGCTATTCGCTGACTATATAGGGCCGTGTACCCAAGGACTGGTCTCATTTGGTTAGTGTATATCGACGAGGTAGCACTCTGAAGTAAACAAGACAAGCGGCTTTTGCAAAATGGGCAAAATCATTTAGGGATAGAGTCTATCATTGCCATGGCTGCCATTCACGATTGTGGCTTTAAATTGATTGAGCATCCGCCTTATTCACCTTATCTCGCTCTATCAGACTTTCATCTATTTCCAAAACTGAAAACAGCTATTCCAGGCACCCTTACACTAACCCTAACCCTAACATGCAGAGGATGACTTTATGAACACCCAAGAAAAGGAGCTTTATAAAAGTAGCACTGAGTGTATAGATACTGAAGGGGGTTATGTTGAAAACTAATACAATATGTCTGGCAAAATTCAAATCCTTCAATATAAGGCTCACAACTTAACATCAGCTGTCGTGCATCATCTTTTTCGAAATGAAAACTATCGTGGTGACAATACTTGCAAGCATGTGTTATAACATTTACGATTATACTGAGTAGAGAGAGGACATTCAAGCCACTTTTGTCCTCGCCAAAGGTTGGTGGAATATGGGACGGCAGGATTATTGGAGGGGATTTTGTATAAATGATTGTTAACTTAGGAATGAGGCATAGGGAATGACGATCACTCGATGAATAATGCTTGCATTTACATGTAGTTACTAACAACGTACCTTAGCATCGCTATATATAACCCTGACCACGTGGGAGTAATGTTCCAAATGTCTGTATCATCGTGTCGCCTGAATATCATTGACGTTAACACTGGCGTTACATCGACAGCCTCAACAGAAAGGTGATGCCTCCATCGCGTACATATCTGATTAAATCTTAAGTGTTTGTACATTTACTTGATTACCGCGTGACTTTTGTCATTATGGATACGTACCCGTCACGGCGATATCTACGTTGACATAAGCAACCGACCTGGAGCCTAGATTCTTCACGTATTGCTATATAAACACAATAGAAACAACTGAGGTTGGCTGGATCGGAAGGGAAACAAATTTATTATGTAATTGAAGCATCGCCCGAACTTCAACAGACAATTTTTTGGGAAAAGACATTGATATGACTTAGATTAACAGATGAAACATGTTTTCCAACAAATTGTAATATGTGTTAACTTCTTACCTCCACCCATTCGTTGGATCCTAGAAGACCATACTCTTCTGAACCCCAACTACAGAAAATGATGGTTCGTCGCGGTCGCCATCTTCCTGAAATATTTTAATTAAAACCAGTGAATTATTACAAATTGTATCTGCTTAGGAATTTAAAGGGGGTGTCATGTAATAAGGGGGAACGTCGACCGTATAATTACATGACAATTTTGGTCTGCCAATTTTGTTAATGTGGGTTCTGGTGGATGTTTCTGTCAACAAAACTAATTGGTTTGTTTGATGTTATTTATATTTTGATTACCATTTTCCGTTTTAGTGTTGTTGATTTACATCAATATTTTTTCTCAACAATATTTTTAATTCTTGGCATTGGTTCAATTAGGTTTGTACAATTATCTATCCATGTTAAATGTAATATTCTTGAATAATTCCATTGTGCTGGTCACAAGCATTTTCATTAGCTCACAAATATGTTATAAAGTCATAACTAAAAAAATAACGTGGCCGTTTGTAACGCCGCTTCCATTGGCTGCACAGAAAACGGAGTAAATCAATAAATAAATAAAGTTTTCACCTGGATTGTGTAAATGGGATTAAATTATAATGATTAACTTATATGTGAAACGTGGAATGTGTTATAGACAAAGTACACTCTACCTTGTTTTACCAGGTTACCCATCACCCTGGAAACTTCCATCATGGTCGCAGTACCACTAGACGGGTCAATGGCGCCAAAGACCCAGGCGTCTCTATGGTTACCCATCAATACGTATCGGTCTGTCAAACAATATACAAGTAAAATAAGAAAATAAAATATAATTACATCTTAATTATTTTATTTGTGTATTTCAATATTTTATAATACACATAATCCTAAAAAGAAGTTTGACAGTGACACATTGGATCAGTGACTTACCTGGTTCTATGGATCCTCGTATAATTCCAAAAGCATTATAGGTCCTCCTCATGGAATTTTGTGTTGAAATAAACATTCTGATTTTCCTGTAGAGAAACATGAAATAGCAAGTGTCATTTTAATTCTTGTGGCGTTTTGGCGCTGTCATGTTTGTGAATAGACTTCAGTGAGTATTGATTATCCCCCAATCTATGTGATTGAGCTGTCCCGATTTAAGCATACCAATCAACGGTATTAAGTAGTCCCCAGTTAAACGCGCCAATCAATTTGATGGTATTGAGCTAAACGTACCAGTCCATGGTATTGAGCTGCTCACAGTTAAACGCACCGTCAATGCTATTGAAGTAAAGATGTGTGTATCTAACTACCCCCAATAAGAGTTACCAGCCAGCTGTATTGAGGTGTTCCTGGTAAGACATGATACTCCCAGCAGTAAGACTTACCAGCTTGTTATAATGAGCTGTTCCAAGTAAGACCTAGTATTCTCCCCAGTAAGACTTACCAGCCGCTGTATTGAGGTGTCCCCGGTAAGATCTGGTATTCTCCCAAGTAAGACTTACCAGCCGCTGTATTGAGGTGTCCCCGGTAAGATCTGGTATTCTCCACAGTAAGACTTACCAGCCTGCTGTATTGAGCTGTCCCCGGTAAGATCTGGTATTCTCCCCAGTAAGACTTACCAGCCTGCTGTATTGAGGTGTCCCCGGTAAGATCTGGTATTCTCCCCAGTAAGACTTACCAGCCTGCTGTATTGAGCTGTCCCCGGTAAGATCTGGTATTCTCCCCAGTAAGACTTACCAGCCTGCTGTATTTAGACGTCCCCCGAGACGGTAGGTAATATTTAATGTTCCTTTCCAATCCGCCGGCACCTCATCTCCCGCCATAGCACTGTAAAGGAATAAACAATCGGGAAATGTACAGAATATTTTAATGATAGATATAATTCACCGATAAAATCATTTGAAAACAATCATTCGTCAATCATCAGACGTAACCTGAACAGAAAATTATCGATATGATGTACACAGTTCCTATCATACTTTGTCCCATATATGGTGGGCAAGAATGGTTAATTGAAAAAAAAAGAAATACTATTGCTAATTTTTCTCAAGCTCATAATGAGACAATACATGTTAATATGGAGAAATTTACAGTGGGACTGCAAATCAACTGACCAAGGAATAAGTAGAGACAGCGGATGGTATGAGGCACTTGGAACGGGGGTATAACAAAACGGGCTCAGAATATGTATAATATAAGTTTAATAAATCATTTAAAATAGTAACTATCAGAGACAGCAGGTCCAAAACCACGCAATACTCGACTGCGGGAAACAACATCAGAATTCTGTGATTGGCAGAATGGGTGTAGAATCTGATACAGAGGTCAGGGGCGTAGATAACGTATGGTTCCCTAGGTGATTGAACAGGGAAAGGATTGCTCCAATCTTAGGTGTTGTTGTTTTAGTCATGATAAGCGACGACAATAATAGGTTACTGGGATGACGAGTTATGATCAAGTACATTTGTTGTCGTGCGTGCCTTGTTAAAAACATGCCAAATGGCGGGAAGGAAACCTATAGTCTCCCTGGTTTCACCGGTAGGGGACTAAAAACTTGTAAATTACCCGAGTAGTTTCTGTCCTATACCGTAGCCTACAGGGTGGGCAGGGATGGTAGGTAATCTGGCCTCGCGGCTGTCTTCTCCATATCTGTATGCTGTCTCTGAAAAACCAAACATTCAATGGAAAGATCATACTATCTCCTGCCAACTTAGTACAAAACGCTTTACAACCATGACAGAAACATGGCTGTTACAAATATGCCACCATAATTCATGTCTATCAATTGTATGATGATCTGTGGAAGTTTCGCTCAATACGAGAGGAAGTTACATCACCGTGTTAGGAAAGAGACCATCGTCAAACAGGAAATACACTGACTCTGTAGAAATTTATGACAGACAGAGAGACAGATTTTTTTTATTTCCTCTTTGTTGTAGAGATTGTACATGTATTGTGTCTTATCCTGTGTTTACAACAAATTAAGAATATAAACAATGTACAGAGTCATGATAAAGGTTTCACATCTTAATTATAGTAAAGTGTTCATCTCTGAGATCATTACAAGTATCAGATCGGCAATGTTCACTCACAGTTAAGCCCACTTGTCTCGATTCAGATGAGTAACGTTTTAGCTATCGAATGTAAATTGACAATATCTTTCGTCTGGTAGGTGATCGGGGACGTCTTCTCGAAATCGTTGCACTTCCGTGCAGCATATCTTTAAACAAGGTCGAGATCTTGTCTTGAATATAGTGTTGGATTAGCCTAAAGTTATGACCCATAGAGCATGCGTGACTGCACTATCAGTTCACAACTGGTAAGTGGATTCACACCTCCACTGTTAGTGTAGTTTATATCAGTTTACAACTGGTTAGTGGATTCATATCACCACTCTATGCGTCTTCCTTTGGCATATGACATTTTGATGTTCTCGTCACAATGCAGATTTGACGTAAGTGTAATTCCTGCGGATACTGTTCTCCCAGTCAACTTTCAATCAGCGCAATGCGCTTTGCATGACTATTGAAAAACAACATAAGCTAGCATTTTGCGGGATTATAATTTAAGCGCCACGTTCGTGAAAATTCAAAAGCCATATCTAATAGGCACTCCGGATTACCAATAGAACAATCCATAGGTAAAGTGTCGTCGGCTAAAAATATCGCTGGTATGTGAAGATGAGTGTACGTGAAGGCCAAAACTAGATGAGTCATGATCACGGATAAGATCATTATGGAGAGTTTTCTTTTTAACTTTAACATTCTACATATCATTATTGATCTTAACACCACCAAATTACAGACCGTTAAGCAGTAGTGAGTAATTTCTTCGCGTAATTGTATATGTACCTGTTGCAGGGTAGCCGGGCGTCAGTGGGTCTCCAAGACCTCTGAATATAGTTCCCCGTTGTGCTCCTGAGGGAGGGAGCCACCAGTCTTCCGGATATACACGTAACGTACTTCCGTCCAGGGTGTAATCGGCAGGGTCAGAGTAAATGATAATACCTATTGCACCGTACTCACTAGCCAGGTGAACCTGTTCCGATGGGAAGTATTAAGGATCAATTGTAATGTACGATATGTGAACAGATATAATCACAAGAAAAATAAATCTATGCTTGACAAACGATATCGGGCTTAAATACAGTAGCGGTGTCAATCAATCAATCAATTTGTCACCATCTATACATATATGTCCAAAACGACCACGAAAAGAATAGCACCTGAATTTTTTTTTTGTGTCACAACGGAGGATATTTCCGTATCGTTCTAACGATAGTATGTTTTCTACAACCAACCTTGTCTCCACGAAAGATCTTTCCATATCGGGCTATTACAATGGCGCCCGTTATGTTGACGGAGGTGTTGTTCTTTAGCCAACGGTAGTCCTCCAATCGGCCGTAGTTTACATACACCAGGCGCTCCTGTTAAATGTACGGTGTCTGTGTTATTGAGCAAACCGACAAGCAGTAAATAGTTTAGTTATTTATTTGATATACACCATTAAGATTAAAGGAAAAACAACGAATAGCACATACATAATAACGAAACCGTAATTCCAACTCAAAATCGATTAAAGATGACAAAGTATAAACAGAATAACAAAACAATAATCTATAAAAAAAAATGTATGGAACTTCATGAAAAAGTACTCGGGGAATATGACCAGGTGCTTCAAATGAGTAAGCGTCTTCTGTTTCATCGACGACATTTGCCATACAAATCTAGGACAAATTCTGGTATTATAATCTCAAATGGGAGTTAGGATGGTAACCAAAGGAACCACCGGGCATACCAACATGTATCAAACACGTCTGACTTCATATCTCAAAAGGAAAGTGAGATCGTAATATTGTCTACAGAATCTCGAATAGTGCGACTTGTTTCTACCCCAATTATACACATATGAGTTGGCAGTAGCGAAGTGGTGATCTAGTATAATGCATACGTGTTTACTGTCATATGCAAATGAGGCGTAGTGATACTATATTATGTAAAAAATTGATATCAAAAAACAATATCTTTATAAATAATTGACTATTTCCACATTAATTTAGCCTGTTTATCCTTCAACTGTCTCACACATACTGACACTGACTGATAACTACTACCGTACTAACCGTATGCTTTAACCGTCAATGCACTTGCCTTATGTATCAATACGATTCACCTGAATTTATTATATATCTGACGGTGCTACTTTCAACTTGACCCTTAACTTTGACCTGAATTTGTAACGTTAAAGTAAACAAAAGCGAGTAAATGCAGAATCGTAATAGCTAAAACTGAATGTGGTTGTTTTTATTAAAAAAAGTGCATGATGTAAGTAAATACCGAATTCTTACAATTAGAATATTACAGCGCTAGAAAGCACCTTGTACAAAAACTGCGCGATGCGAATGTTCCACCAACAAATATCATGCAGATTAACGGACAGTAGTAATCTATAGTTCCATCTCGGAAACGCAACAAAGAGCACATTCAAACATGTTGACAAATAACCTTCAATCTGAATCAGAAAATGCATCCATGCCCAGTGTCACAAAAACACGTGCTCCAGGCCTACAGTTTAACAACAACTCGAGCAAGGTGACCCCGGAGAATTCCCAGCTTAATTCAATGTGTAAAAAATGTGTTTTATTGTAAATTAAATGGGTCTTTGTCAGGAATAATTAGTAATTTTGTGTTATATTTCCATACGTGTTTAACTGAAACTGAACTCTGATTTACAAAAAAAGCGTGGAACTATTTTTCAATGGCGCATTGGTAGTTTCGTGGTAGTTAACACACACAAGTGTTATCAATGAATGGATATTTTCCTGCGCGATGTAGCCGTTCACGTCACTCATGAAGGGTCACTTGTACCAAAGAAAGGTAAACAAAACGGCAATTTGCTTGTTTTGAATATCTTCAACTGGTAGAAAATTGTTGCAGGATAATACTATCGCCAAAGGCTCGCCATCTCGTCTTTCCTAACTCTCGCCAAAATAAACCTTGTATTGTAAGATACTAACCATGTATTCTGTCTATATAATTATCCAACAGTCCGCATGTTTATACAACGATGAGAGAGTGAAATTATAACAGGGTATTGTGATAGAAATCATTTTACCTAACCATTATAAATATATCAAAAAGAGGAGGGAAAATATCATTTAAACGTCTATGACCGTTATATAGCTAGATCTATGTATGGCCGTACGTACCGATACTATGTCTCCCGGGGCGGAGTAGGCGTTGAAGGATGGTACCACGTCACTCTTGTTCTCTGTAGGGTACAGAATCTTCTCCCTTAGTGGGGACTGATATACTATCCCATCTGTGTCGTTTAGGAGTTCTATCCGGTTCATCATGTCGTCATCAGTGACGTTCGGGTAGGATAACAGGACGTCATACGGCGTTAGGAAAGCCTCATCCAATCCTTCCTGTTTCCAAAAGTCTTGTAGCTCTTTAGCTTGTCGGTAGTCAGCATCAGTACCAGCAAGGTGAGGAAATTCCGACAGGTCCCTGTGATTACGTGGACGGTACGTTAACATAACATGCTTAATTACACCTCAGACAGTCATGTCATATGACAACATATGATGAGCAGTTTAACTCAAGACAGGTAAAAAAAAGCGTTGGGCACCCTTATTGCATACATGATAAAGGCTATTTCAATAATAATTTAAATAATACCAATTTAATTAAACCGAATTATTTCTCCGTTTCGGTTATTTTAACACCGTTTCGGCTAATTTTATACCTAAACCTCCACCAAATACCGTTGCCAGCTCTCGGTGTTCTCCTTCATAACTCTGTCCCCCATTTTTTCGCTATTTCATGGCATTGACACAGAAAACAGACAAGTAATCATAAAGAATTATTCTGGAGGCATCGAACAAGCCATATTTATCACATACGAAGTTTATACAGTGTGCAAGACGCCACAGGCTCGCTGTTTTTAGCAGCGAAAACGTAAACAACGATCATTCGTCTCCACTCGCGTCATTAATGTGCCTTAGCTTGAGCAAATCGCGAACTCTTCGCTGAAACCAACACCCCTCAACGATAGATTAGTTATTGCTTAACATGCAAAATTAATTAAAATTAGATTAGCTATCGATATCTCTCTCCGAGACCGGATCGAAAAAGTTCATGCTCGTATCTCTCGCCATATTCACGCTTCGCGCTCCCTCCGAGTACGTCGCCGCGCCCCCTAATGCAAGGGGACACAAGTTCTGCGCCCTCCAAGTCCGTTAACCTTCTCCACGGTGTATTTTTCACTATTTATTTTACCCCAGACAGGCTTACATACAAGATTGTTGAGTATGCGTGTTTATTAAACAACCGTATACGTCCAGACAGACGACCTGATGCTTTATTAGCATTTTAATCCTCGTATTTCGCCTAGAGATTTATGTCTACACACCATCAAAAGGAGCCATCGACCATTCACAAATAACGACTCATAAGTACTCAACAGGAAGGTCATCCGAGGTCACCGAGGACTAAACACAGCTGTTGTCCTATAGGTAACCCTATCACGGCCTATCGCGGATGACCGTACATAATTCTAAGACAGCTGTGTGAAGTTGGCTCAATATTCATATGATTTTCAGAATTTAATTTAAACGACAATCACATTCTGAGTGTTCAGTGCCAAGTGTCGAGCGAGCTGGCTGGACGTACATATTTCGGATGTTGAATGTCATACGGTGAGTTGTTAGACATTCAAATTCTGAGCGTTGAATGTCGTACATGTATGTCGCACTGACTCTGCATGTTATATATAGAGCCAACTTCAAACAGCTTCCTCAGATTTATTGGTTCGGTAGTAATATGCAATCTCGTGTTTTAAACTTGTGAAAAATATATTCAAAGTTATCGAAATCCTCATCAACTTCAATGCAACAACCACAATACGAGTATCTGATCCATTTACCTGAGGTAGTTTCTGATGTTGTCTGGATTAATGCTGCTGATAATTTCCTCGCTGATAGTAGGGTCCCCATCCTGAACAATTTTGTCCGAGACTCCTGGTAAGAAAACGCCTTGGACGTTCCCTTCTGACTCTTCCGGGCACGTGGCGAATCTCCCAATAAGAAGACCAATTGCTAGTCCTAGAACAAGACATATAAGTGCAGAAAGCAGTAGATTTCTGCGCACGTGCGCACTTCGCCTCGTCATAAAACCCTCGGTCGAGTTAAAGTCGTGCATTTGTTCGGTTATGCGTCCACGTTCTGTTACACTGTTTATGAACACGCGTTAACTCCCCCTGTGGACCTTTTACAAAGTTTAGTACTATCAACTTGTTGGGTAAGTTTACAATCCCCTGCTCAGCTCGCAACAACAGCTGACATCAATTGTGTTTACAGTGGTAATAAAATACAGGTGAGCTCCTCCCATGACGGTAACATGTGATACCGTATATATATCATCTACTCACTAATATATTCATACTCAGCGTTTCTGATAACAGTTCATTGATGGTCTTTAAGATTCTACGTCCTTCAATATCACTTGTTGGCCTTACGGCTGACCTGGGATATGTATTGTCATGTGTATGATATACATGTAACTGTGAACGGATCATTGTTTTCAGGTCAGTAAACTGGAGACAAGTTAACATTATCCTCAGTATTGTCAGCTCTTATACAGTGTCCATTAGGATAGTTTTTGTCCTAGAGTATTCAACTTATTTATGAAAACTTACCATTTCTTCAAACTTATTAAAAACTATCATGAACATTGGGTACAGCGAGCGTTTAGTTTGAACAAGTCGTGTTTGCCACTGGTATTTGATTAGTTACGGAAAACATCTTCACTGCTGCAAAATCATCATTCAGCCCTGTTCAGTTATAGTTAGTTCATGCCACATTCAGATTATTTCCCAATAAGGTATCACCAATGGCCATGGTGCTTAGCACGTTTATAAGGTAAAGACCGATTATAGAGAAAGGTCTCGGGAACTCCTCCGTCCTGCAAAAATTGGTCCATTTAATTCAAAGTGTCGTCGAAATTTTACCAGAAAAGATTTTTTAACGGCGGTAGTTTTTATCGAAAGTTAAGGAGAAACCCTACCTAGATAGTATATTTGTTTACGCGCAGCTTCTGAAAAGAGTTGAATCTTCTTTAGTCGAACACGATCAAGAACATTTCTTCAAACGAAACAAAGAAAAAGTGGCGGTCTACAATTACAGGCTTTGGTTATAACAAATATATTTACTTGTCTAACACCTCACGTCATTTCTCCTCTCGTGCTCCCCGTGGTTGTTTGTCTCGACAGGTACAAAATGTATCAGCGTCAAGTCTACGGCCATCTTGCCATTGCCATTCAAGTTTTGTAAACCACGATTTCATTGGTCCGCTATTTTTTACTTCACCTATTCAACTAAAATTCTTGTTATCTGTTAAAATGCAGCATTGTTATTGTTTATTTTATAAAACACACTGTATCTTCTAATTGGTCATTTAAGAATGCAAACTAAGGGATGATGGAGTGTTCCCCAAGTCAGTAGAGGCGATAAAACACTCGGTTACGTTAAGAGATAGAGAGCGAAAACGTGGGAATGCGAAAACGCGACGGCAAAACCGCGAGATTAATCTTTCTCCCTTCGCATTCTCGCGTTTTCAATCCCTCGCCGTCACGTCTTCGCCTTCTTGCAGTTTCGACTTAAGATCGAGAGGGCGAGAATGCGAGAATGCGAGATGAGACACATGGCTTTAACGAGCTATCATACATATGCGATGGACACACGGGTGGATTATATGGCGAAATAGAGATCAACCTCGAGATGTTTTTGTTTTGTTTTATTTTGTGATGTCACCATTCGTAGACGAATGTTATTGATACAGTCAGAGGGATCCGAATGTTCCTACAGAATTAATGGACATCTTGTTCTCCTATTTCACACACGGGGGTATCGTTGTCTGGTCGGAAATCAATAAAATCAGGGACACATGCTTATGAGAGAAAGTTCACAGTACCACCTGACCGACAGATACAGTTGTCCTCTCGTGAACGCACTTAATACCAAGTTATCATCCCATAAATACATGTACATGCTCAGCAGAACTACGCGAGCTTCTTCATACCCATCTCAAACTTTACGACAGCTGCTGTTGGTAGCACTCTCAGCTTATTGGAAAGCTCATATTTTTTGTTTTATTTTTATTTTTAAAAATGCTAAATAAGTTACAATTTTAAATTTATGGATCAATCAACCAACAGTCAAGATATGTTTCCAATGCCCATGGTACTGCGGCTCTGTTAAAGGCGAGGAGAGACATCTTCTGAGAATAATACAGTCATACTGACATTGCATCAACTGTGTAAATCTGTCATTTCGCTAGTTGAGAGGGGGTTTACACAATGTATTTGTTTTCTCACGGCGGATTTCGACATTGTAAATATTACACCGTTTAAGTGTCGATTCATGAACATTTATGACTAGTGGATGACAGAGTGATATATGTTTATGATATTAGGACGCGAGGTACCTGTTAATCTCTGTACTTTTGTGTCGGTTGTAGTGTAACCGATTCGTGTCAAACTCGACGCCAGACTTGGTCCTACCAGTAGACGCAGTGATAAAGGGTAAACTTATTTAAGATATAGCTATATTAACAGGTAATTTGGGGTAACCACGCTACATGTAATTATGTCGGACGACCCTATGTTTTAAATAAAATGTTTAACGTTTTAAGGTGCCTGTATAATATGTGCATGTATCCTACGATTTACAATTATGGTCAGTGTTTTTGGATTCATGTCAAAATATGTAGAGTCTTGCGCACCCTGTCTGACTTCAATCGACATGAATCTTAGAGTACTGTTTGAACAGATTCGACGGCGCGTCTTCCGTTAACAAATTAAACTGAGGAAGTATTTGATATATAATGTAAAAAAAAAAACCATTAAAATTGTTATATATATGAGATCAGATCACTGTAAGGACGATAGGTATACGTTTTAAACAGCCCAATTGGTATATAGTCATAGGTTCACCATGTAGATGGATACAATGCTCTTCTCTCAATAATAGCCTCTGTATGTTTTCCTTATTACATCGCTACATTTTGGAAAGGAAATACATGGTGACACAATGTTCTCCTAGATCTCAAATATTCACGATTTAAACTTCATGGAAAAGTAGCAATGTTGTGTCTTATCACAATACTAGACGTTAACAGCGTACCTCACAGTCGCCTCTGCCTCTTCCTTTGCCAAGATAACACGATTGCGAATGAGAGTTGCCTCCCCTACGACGATACAAATTCACTCTTCTTTAAAACCAAATGACCTTTCAGATATCCTTTAGAATCAGACAGGAGAGTCAGGGGTATGGAATAAGATCAAATGTAGATTATGTAACGCTGTATGCTGTTTGGACGTGGCCGTAGACCACTGTGAGTGTTAACGGGGGAGGACGGGTGTTTCAATAATAATGCTGAATTTCCAATAGCAAGGCCCATGTATGGCGTGTATACACGTGTAACATATATTAATGTATGGCCATGACGCGTGTCTATACACGTGTTACCTCTATTAATGCATGACCGTGACGTTTGTGTATACACGAACCTATATTAATGTTGTGTCAAGACATATTGGTGCAAATGAAACCTATATTAATGTATGTCCAGGCGTGTATATACACGTGTTACCTATAACCATGTATGTCCAGACGTGTATATACACGTTTAACATATATTAATGTATGGCCATGACGCGTTTGTATACACGTGTTACCTGTATTAATGTATGGCCGTAATATGTGTGTATATAATACATGTGTTACCAGACAAGTAAGCGTGTGTCACCAGAGATGGTTTCATTTAAAGACTTTAAAGACTAGAAATCTTCTTAAAATAAGTATTGAAGCAGATTGTGCTCCCGAGGTGATGTGTCGGTATTCATTAATCAAACTTTTCTACACGATGAGAGTACATGTACTTAAGGGTCATCTATATAGCAAAATAATGTTGAATTTTAAAAAAGAACAAACATCAAAATGTTTGGACAAAACTTGTCATGTAATATACCAAAATGTTTGTCTTGACATGTAGTTTCTCAATATCTTCGAATAAATTACTGTAGATGCCAACATTTTCTTCTTATAGGTTACTTTGTGATAAGATGTGGCAGGGAATAATTTTAAGTCACAAAAATGGCCAAACCTGAAAAATAACAAGGCAAACATAAACTATAGGTAATTTTTAAGAGAATAGGAGCAATGTATCAACCAAAATCACTACATCACATGGTGATTTTCTGTCGTGTTTATGAGCTAATTCTCAGGCCAGGAGGCCATTTTATTAATTGCTAAGGGGAATAACTCCCACATATTTTAGTGGAACTACTTTAAATCAGAATTGTATGGAAGCCCATATATAACCATGATTTATCATAAGGGACATACAATCAGTTGATACTTAGGGTTAATTGTTGGAGTATTAATAGTAAAACATCATACATGTTTCTTGAGTATTAACACCCATACCACCACAGAAGGTTTTTTTTTAACATTTAAAATAAATTTAATTGATGTAGAACTGTACAATTCAAAACATTGGTCCTGACCTAGGTATTACTCCTCAAAGTGAGAATTCATGAAATCTGCATTACATTACTGCTATAGCTCAACAGTGTACCTGCAAAAAATAGAAAAACTCTTGAACCCATATTAAAACTACCAAATATTATCAAATTTCAACGATATCCCTTCCTAACCTCATACAAAACTTCAAATAGACTTCAATTGTAGAATTAAGTTTTATATCATTGTTTTTCTTTCAGAAGTAGCATTCAAAAATAATTTTGTTACAACTTCAACCGATATCGGGTAAAGCAGCATGCCCTTGACTTAAGTAGTACATGTATGGGGCCAATGCTATAATATATCAACATGTGTCTTACACAACAGAAAACTTACCTCTTGATGGGCATGCTTCATATGAGCTTGCTAAACATCTTTGTTGAATGTAATGTAACATAATTCTGAAAAAGAGCAATAGTATGTTACCATTTAAAACATAAATCTATCTGAATTACAAATGTACACTTCTTTAGCAGTATTTTTTTTTTATATATACATATATAACTTTCTAAAAACTACTCCCATGATTTATATCAGTTTTAAACAGTTTAATTTACAATATATTTAACATGCAGCTATTGTGCTTTATGATGCAATCCATTTGAATAAAGAATGTTAATTTATTCACCTGTGTAAATTTTGTTTATTGTATGTTTGTAACTTCAATATCAGTTATACTGATAAACCTCTTATATATAAGACTTTTATCTGTCTATCTGACCAGATTACAAGTACAATTGTTTACCTTAGTACCTACCTGTATAACTGAATGAGTTGACAGGTTTAGTAGCCTTCTTCACCACCTTCATCATGTCTTTCTTCACTGTAATAGTACATTTTACATAATGATTTTTGTTTTTATCTCGCACATCTCAAAAGCTGCCACTTCAGAATGTACATGTATATACAATGATACCAACACGATAAGCTATTACAAATTTCAACAGAATAGAAGTTTTTAAGTTTTATCAGTTTATAGAGATTCATATTAACTTCCATGAGGTCACATTCACTCTGAAGGAATTATCTCCTAAATATAAAACTGTCATGTTTTTACCTTCATGCCTGCCATTCCCTGGTATTATTTACACAACTGATTGGCTAGCTCAGCCTGGTCTGTGTTACTTCATTTAAAAGTTCATCCAGCTTCTTGTCCTCCTCTATAAGCAGACTCTCTTCCTTCTCATACCCTTTGTTTTCCCTTTCCTCACGTAGCCATTGATTTGTTTGCCCCTTGTAGCCTAACAATATAAAATTACATGTATAATGACATTGGTAACTATTTTAACATAACAATGCTTAAGCATCTTCATTTGCTCAGAATCAAAACCTTTACTCCATTCACAACAGAATATTTCACTATAAGGTTAAGTGTCATCTCTATGCCACAGCTAAATAAACCTTCCTTTAATTAATGAATTTACACAACTTTCAATTTACCATAACAAAGCATACAGGTTTACAGACTAAATCTTTGCTAAGGACCTTTCCTTAAAGTCTGTCATGCTTTTATCTGGAACATATTTTAGGGTAGGAAATTCATTCAGTTGATGAAAGTGGGGCTTCAAATTCAAAATTGAGAATAGTATCCATGTCAGGACAGTATTACAATATCATTAATATGGGTGTTACCTTTGTATCTATTTGGACATTACCTTGTCTCTTTAATGGTAGATATTGGTAGTTGATAGCATCTCTCAAATGTCCTCTCTCTGGTCCTAAAATAGGAAACATTTCACGATCAATACAAACATATCCCCTGTAATAATGTAATAATGACCTATATAGAAGTTGTTCTGTTTAAACTGATTACTTTACAAAGTTTTTATTTATAACTATCCTTACAAAATCACTTGCACAGTTTCAAGTAAAAGTGACCTCATATTGAATACAGGCATGTGAAATAATTTTATCAAGAGTTTTTGTCTTATTTTTTTTGTATTTAATTTTAATCTTTTGTTTTAAAATATATTTAATTAAGCTAAGACTTTTGCTCTTTGTTAAGAAAATATGAATTCCCAAACAATAATTAATCCAATTTATGCAACAATTTATCATTTTGAAAGCTGAATTTCAAACAACTTCTTAAACAGTGTCCAAACTATGTATAGTTTGGTTTATAAAGATTATACTAAAACTTGAAAACTGATATTACAATGAATAACAATTTTCATACCCAATAAAAGCCTAAAAGGCTGACGGACTGATATATTATCACCAACGTCTCCTTTTTTACCGATGTATTCCTTTATGGTCATTGTTTCTTCTTGTATCCCTCTTCTGGTAATGCTATTTCCTTTAAACTTGGAATAAAGAAGACACTGTACCAACTTCTTAACAGCAATAGAGGGATTTCTCTTGATTACAGCTGACATATTGGAAGCTGTAATTCTTTTTGTCCTCTCATCCATCCACACCGATGATGATGACTGTTGCTTTGTCAAGCATTCAATTGCTTCAAGCTTGTCATCTGACAAATTGATGTGTTTGTCCAAGAATACTGTCTTCTGCTTTTCCAATTCATCTGGTGGTATATCTGGTATACTATCAACAGATTCCGGTCCGTATTCTTGTCTTGCCTTTTTAGTCCGAGATTGCTGCTCGCCTTGGTATTTTCTCTTCATCCGACGACTTTAAACATCTGACTTCATTTTGGATTTTTTACAGGTTCTCAGTGTACATTCACGTCTGTCATAGAGTTTCTTGAAAAAGAATCCTGCCTGAGTCGATGTTGCTTTCTGCCAGGTAATTGGGGACCATAGTGGACCAAGATTCCTTCTCAAGCAACCACCAAAACATCTTGAGTGCAAAGAACCTCTGTTACACCTGTTGTACAATTTTCCACCATCACAGTTTGCTCTAATAGCCATCCACGATTCTGCCAAGTTTGTTGTGAAGTTTCCAAGGAGTCTGGTACTTTTTGAGGCTACACGGTCAAAAAGTATGTTGATGTCTTTGATCATCATGGAATCAATATCACATGAATTGAATGTTGATTTACCCCTCGATTCCTCTTGTTCTCTTAGGATGTGCCTTCAGTCCAAAACGATGATAATTCGTCAATGATGTTTGGAACAGAATTTAAATCATGTGTACAGGTGTTCTCATTGTGGAGCGCTAATTCATGTACAGCGCTAAAATTTTGAATTTAAAACTGAATATTTACACAAGTGTACTTACGTATAACGGTAGTCAATGCAAGCCGGCGGCCATCAATTGTCGATACCACTACTACAATGTAGCTAGAATATTCCATTGGTATCAAACAGGGGGAATATATCCAACACAGGTAATACCTGATATGCCCTATTGAAGTCGTAGGACAGCCCAATAGCTGGATAAAATGTTTGTTTAGACTAATCTCAAAACAAAAATCTCTGTAAGCTCAACTTTTATTACCAACACCTCTGATAAAGTTGCCGATGGCGGTGGGGAATTGACAGCCGACACTAACCATCTTTTCAACATGGTGAAATTCAGAATACTGAAATCGGCTTTGGGAAGTTAATAAATAACATAACAACTACAACTCACATGTAATTTTAATGAAAACAGTTCACTAGTGACTTACCTGTAGAACACGGGTAGTCTATTCATACATATATCAGTGGTCGCATGTTTAGTCGATGTCTAATTTTAGAACACGGGTCGTCTGTCAGTGCTTGCCTGTTTTGTCGGTGCCTAATTTAGAACTGAAATATTTTCCGGATTTTTTTTTAGCGTAGTCGGGACGACTGCGCTAATTCACGTCCACGCTAATAAATCATATTTTACAATTTTCCGTGTTTGCGCTAAAATTTAACTGCGCTAAAATAAGTACGTTTACAGTATGTAATCGGGTTAGGACTATACAATCAACAGTGTGCGGCAGACTGATAGTGGTGGAAGGTTAAACGAAATTAAAGAAGTGTCAATGCCAATGCCTGGTTCTCAAAGCGAAGTGAAGCGACGGGTTATTCGCATGGAACAAGCAGAAGTGATATCATTTTTGTTACCTTTCAGACGGCGCCGGCGTCAACGTAGACGATATTGAGTGGTGTTCAGCCGAGTTTCTCCGAACAATGAATATTGTAATAGATAGACATCTTAATATAGTTTGATAAATAGAAGTAAACTTTAAGCCAGGACAAACATCTAGTACATCGAGTATGGAATCGTAAGAATGATTGGATTTCTGAACAACATCTAATTATCTAATAGGGACCAGATCTACCAACAGACTACTGACATCCCAACGGGAAGAACTCGTGCTGGAGCAGGGAAAAGTCGTAAAAGGCGATTAACTATTGAGCACCACTACTATACGGGATAGGGGACAGATCCTCATTTGTCTTATGTTCAGGAGACATTGGGGAGACAAATAATTAGGCTCGCTGTGCCCCACTGCATGTTAACGTAGAAGGCGACTAACAGTGGGCCCCCTGATGAATCGGGAATTTTCTTTTGTGTCCTCCATTTAGGGGATATTGAAGAGAACAAAACGAACTCTTCTCTAACTTTCATCACGAACCTGTCTTTCTATGCATTGTTTTTCCTTTATAGGTGCCTCCATTACAACCGGCTTCATATAGACCTGGATGTTCGAGGACGTTAACTGCCTCCTACCCGAAAAAAGGGCTGGCCTTCAATTTCACCTATATGTATATTAACGATGTGTTATATTTAGATAACAAAACCTTCATTGTCCATGTCGATCAGATAGACTCTGTAGAACTTTAAGTCATGTAAACTACACGCTCTTTAACATTATTTCGATCTTTAAATACTCTCAACTTACAGCATTGGCAGCTTACAACTAAGCTGTGGTGATACCTGTGATGATTTAAATTTCTCAATTGTTAACTTTCCACTTTTAGATATTAACATCGTTGTATCCCTAACAGTCGTTTATATCCCCAGTTGTTGATATTCATGGATTCGTTCCCATTTTGACGATTTCCATGACAGATATCGACTAATTACAGGTTGGTGAAGACCACAGAAAGTATAATGGTAGACATCCAGATCTTATCTGGAAATGTTTTATTTCCTTGTACGGTATATATCATAAATACTCGATGCTTGTTGATAGGTCTAGTGGTTCAGTTGTCAACACACAAGTTCTATTTTGAGAGTGTGACGTGGCGGGTTTCATCGATAAAACAAAAGACGCTTACGATTTCGGATCACCTCCTCTCGTCCTCCCCGTACAAGGGTCTCCACGCCAATATATTGTTTATTTTGGATCGCCTCCTCTCGTTCTCCTCGTACAAGGGTCTCCACGCCAATCTATTGTTTATTTTGGATCGCCTCCTCTCGTTCTCCTCGTACAAGGGTCTCCACGCCAATCTATTGTTTATTTTGGATCGCCTCCTCACGTTCTCCTCGTACAAGGGTCTCCACGCCAATCTATTGTTTATTTTGGATCGCCTCCTCTCGTTCTCCTCGTACAAGGGTCTCCATGCCAATCTATTGTTTATTTTCGCTTATATTTTGTCCTCTTTTGATCGGTTCGAGTTTAAATTATGTTTTTGTTATTATGTCGGTATTTTTTCTTTATTTTAGACAAATATGGAGCGTTAAACATGACTTTAAATAGATGTATGAATCGGTTCAAACTCTATCAATCAAAACGTTGAAATTTAATTGAAATATTGTACACATTTACGCAATAAATTTGTTTACACATCGATGATATTTAAGACTTTTTTGTTAAATTTTTGGACAATGTCAATTTCACTAACGTCATGAAGTTTAGATTATCATGACAAAGTCATTATAAAGGGACGTTATATGAAGTGTTATCTGTTATACATATCGATCAATTTGTATAATGATGTATATTCTTGTTTACTAAGTTGATTTTCTTCCTTCTCAAATGTTCTTTATATTAAAAGGCCAGTACTAAATTTGATAAGTACATGTCAAATAACAATTGCAATTATATGTAAGGTACATACGATCGGAACAAAATACTTCCTGTTCAGTTTTGTTTAAGTTACAAACATTTCCTGGTATGTCGCATGTATTTGTTACTATGAAATAAATATGTAATAAGCTAACAATACAAATGATCCTGCCAAGTGAAAAACATACTAGTCAACATTTGGAGAGATGAGAGTTCTGAGTAAGAAAAGGGAAAGATGGGGTAGCTGACGGTTTCGTCTATATCATCACTGTCAATATCATATTTATATGGTGACAATATCATCGTCAATATCATCACTGTCAATATCATATTTATATGGTGATGATGTCATCGTCAATATATATAATTGCTGTTGATAACATATTGATTGTGGTGACGATGTTGTCGTCAACATCATCGCTGTAAATATCGTATTGATTGTAGTGACTATGTCGTCGTTAAAATCATCGACGGTATCATATTGATGTGATGGCAATAATGTGTTGATGTGCCTGTGTTGTTGTTTTAATGTGCTAGTGTTGTAGTATTAATGTGCTAGTGTTGTTGTATTAATGTGCTAGTGTTGTTGTATTAAATGTGCTAGTGTTGTATTAATGTGCTAGTGTTGTATTAATGTGCTAGTGTTGTATTAATGTGCTAGTGTTGTATTAAATGTGCTAGTGCTGTATTAATGTTCTAGTGTTGTAGTATTAATGTGCTAGTGTTGTTGTATTAAATGTGCTAGTGTTGTTGTAATAATGTGCTAGTGTTGTTGTATTAAATGCGCTAGTGTTGTTGTATTAATGTGCTAGTGTTGTATTAATGTGCTAGTGTTGTATTAATGTGCTAGTGTTGTATTAAATGTGCTAGTGCTGTATTATTGTTCTAGTGTTGTAGTATTAATGTTCTAGTGCTGTTGTACTAATATTCTAGTGTTGTATTAATGTGCTAGTGTTGTATTAAATGTGCCAGTGCTGTATTAATGTTCTAGTGTTGTAGTATTAATGTGCTAGTGTTGTTGTATTAATGTGTTATTGCTGTATTAATGTTCTAGTGTTGTAGTATTAATGTTCTAGTGTTGTTGTATTAAATGTGCTAGTGTTGTACTATTAATGTGCTAGTGTTGTTGTATTAAATGTACTAGTTTTGTTGTATTAAATGTGCTAGTGCTGTATTAATGTTCTAGTGTTGTAGTATTAATGTTCTAGTGTTGTGGTATAAATGTTCTAGTGTTGTGGTATTAATGTGCTAGTGTTGTAGTATTAATGTGCTAGTGTTGTTGTATTAATGTGCTAGTGTTGTTGTATTAATGTGCTAGTGTTGTTGTTTTAATGTGCTAGTGTTGTATTAATGTTCTAGTGTTGTTGTATTAAATGTGCTAGTGTTGTAGTATTAATGTGCTAGTGTTGTGGTATTAATGTGCTAGTGTTGTTGTATTAATGTGCTAGTGTTGTATTAATGTTCTAGTGTTGTTGTATTAAATGTGCTAGTGTTGTTGTTATATTAAATGTGCTAGTGTTGTTGTATTAATGTGTTAGTGTTGTTGTATTAATGTGTTAGTGTTGTTGTATTAATGTGCTAGTGTTGTTGTATTAATGTTCTAGTGTTGTTGTATTAATGTGCTAGTGTTGTAGTATTAATGTTCTAGTGTTGTTATATTAATGTGTTAGTGTTGTTGTATTAATGTGCTAGTGTTGTTGTATTAATGTGCTAGTGTTGTTGTTATATTAAATGTGCTAGTGTTGTTGTATTAATGTTCTAGTGTTGTTGTATTAAATGTGCTAGTGTTGTATTAAATATGCTAGTGTTGTAGTATTAATGTGCTACTGTTGTTGTATTAATGTGCTAGTGTTGTTGTATTAAATGTGCTAGTGTTGTTGTATTAAATGTGCTAGTGTTGTTGTATTAAATGTTCTAGTGTTGTACTATTAATGTGCTAGTGTTGTAGTATTAATGTTCTAGTGTTGTTGTATTAAATGTGCTAGTGTTGTTGTTATATTAAATGTGCTAGTGTTGTTGTATTAATGTTCTAGTGTTGTGGTATTAATGTGCTAGTGTTGTTGTATTAATGTGCTAGTGTTGTGGTATTAATGTGCTAGTGTTGCAGTATTAATGTGCTAGTGTTGTATTAATGTGCTAGTGTTGTTGTATTAATGTTCTAGTGTTGTGGTATTAATGTTCTAGTGTTGTTGTATTAATGTTCTAGTGTTGTGGTATTAATGTTCTAGTGTTGTTGTATTAATGTTCTAGTGTTGTTGTATTAATGTTCTAGTGTTGTGGTATTAATGTTCTAGTGTTGTTGTATTAATGTTCTAGTGTTGTTGTATTAATGTGCTAGTGTTGTAGTATTAATGTTCTAGTGTTGTTGTATTAATGTGCTAGTGTTGTAGTATTAATGTGCTAGTGTTGTATTAATGTGCTAGTGTTGTTGTATTAATGTTCTAGTGTTGTGGTATTAATGTTCTAGTGTTGTGGTATTAATGTTATAGTGTTGTTGTATTAATGTTCTAGTGTTGTGGTATAATTGTTCTAGTGTTGTTGTATTAATGTTCTAGTGTTGTTGTATTAATGTTCTAGTGTTGTGGTATTAATGTTCTAGTGTTGTTGTATTAATGTTCTAGTTTTGTTGTTTTCATGTGCTAGTGTTGTTGTATTAATGTTCTAGTTTTGTTGTTTTCATGTGCTAGTGTTGTTGTATTAATGTTCTAGTGTTGTGGTATTAATGTTCTAGTTTTGTTGTTTTCATGTGCTAGTGTTGTTGTATTAATGTTCTAGTGTTGTTGTATTAATGTTCTAGTTTTGTTGTTTTCATGTGCTAGTGTTGTAGTATTTATGTTCTAGTGTTGTGGTATTAATGTTCTAGTGTTGTTGTATTAATGTTCTAGTTTTGTTGTTTTCATGTGCTAGTGTTGTTGTATTAAATGTACTAGTGTTGTAGTATTAATGTGCTAGTGTTGTTGTATTAATGTGCTAGTGTTGTTGTATTAATGTGCTAGTGTTGTAGTATTAATGTGCTAGTGTTGTTGTATTAATGTGCTAGTGTTGTTGTATTAATGTTCTAGAGTTGTGGTATTAATGTTCTAGTATTGTGGTATTAAATGTGCTAGTGTTGTTGTATTAATGATCTAGTGTTGTATTAATGTTCTAGTGTTGTGGTATTAATGTTCTAGTGTTGTATTAATGTTCTAGTGTTGTATTAATGTGCTAGTGTTGTGGTATTAATGTTCTAGTGTTGTTGTACTAATATTCTAGTGTTGTGGTATTAATGATCTAGTGTTGTATTAATGTTCTAGTGTTGTATTAATGTTCTAGTGTTGTATTAATGTTCTAGTGTTGTATTAATGTGCTAGTGTTGTGGTATTAATGTTCTAGTGTTGTACTATTAATGTTCTAGTGTTGTGGTATAAATGTTCTAGTGTTGTATTAATGTTCTAGTGTTGTACTAATGTGCTAGTGTTGTGGTATTAATGTTCTAGTGTTGTTGTACTAAGGTAGCACACCACAGTAAGACAGCCTGGCCATGGGCAATTTTTTTGTTAAGCAAATAACTCCTGTATTATGATATGTATAAAAAATGAAAAAATAAATGTACACTATAATTGGTATATCCAGTATGAAGTAGTACATACAGGCTTCACATTTATTAAAACAAAAATCAATAAATTGGTTCCGGATTTTAAATATCCGGATTTTCCGAACGTGTGTTTACACAGGAAATTTAGTTTGGCCTACAGCGCAAAATGGAAGCCCACAGAAAAGGTAAGATAGCGGAAAAACTTAATTTACAACATATGTCCAAACAAGATTAATTCTGTCTTTGGGATAGAGATATTTAATTTTAAATAGGTTTCAGAAAAAAAATTGTGTAGAGAATTGTGCAATTTTGGGTCAAATATCATAATATTTTGCAATTTTTGAGAATTTTTTAAGCTGTTACCATGGTATTCACAGCTCTAAAAATCACAGAAAATATCAGTTTACTTATCCTTCAGAGCTCTATTAAAATTGCAAATGTTGTACAGATTTCAAATATATATACTTTATTAGAGGTTATATGTAAGGTTAACTGGCAATGTTTACATATCTAAAGCATGTGCCATATTTTTCAGAATTTGGCATTTTTACTGTACACTGCTACCTAATATTCTAGTGTTGTTGTATTAAAGTGGTATTATAATATGTTAGTGTTTTTGTGTTATAGTACAAGTGTTGTGTCAATGGTCTTTTGCAGTTGTATCAATATTCTAGTACAGTCTTTTTAAGAGCTAGTGTTGTTGTATTAACGTGCAAGTGTTTTTATATCAATGTGCTAGTGTTTTTCATGAATGTGCTAGTGTTGTATTAATGTGCTAGTGTTGTATCAATGTGCTAGTGTTGTATCAATATGCTAGTGTTGTATTAATGTGCTAGTGTTGTATCAATGTGCTAGTGTTGTATTAAAGTATTACTGTTGTATTAATGGTCTTGTATTGTATTAATATGTTAGTGTTGTCTTATAAAGAGCTAGTGTTGTATCAATGCGATAGTGTAATTGCATTTATGTGGTATTGTTGTTTATCAAAGTGCTAGTGTTGTTTCAGTAATGTACTAGTTTGTTGTATTAATGTACTAGTGTTATTGTATGAATGTGCTAGTGTTGTATGGATGTGCTAGTGTTGTATGGATGTGCTAGTGTCGTATGTATGTGCTAGTTTGTTGTAAGAATGTGCTAGTGTTTTTATATTAATGTAATTGTGCTGTATTAATGTACTAGTGTTATATGAATGTGCTAGTGTTTCGTATGAATGTACGTCTGTTGTTGTATTAATCTTTTGACGAAGATGTATTTATTTACTGATTACGTTGATAGTGCAAAAACACTTGTGCCCAGTCAGAAATAGAATTGTGATGGATTCATGTGTTTACAATGTACCAACATAGAAGTGTTTGTTTGTTGACAGTAAGATATGTTGAATTTCCTGATATTGCTATAAATCAATTAACCTCACCCATAATATTACTAATTTATTATGTCGCCTTGAAACGGGTTTTATTAATTGTGTTTATCACGAACAAGGAAGACTTCCAGGGCTAAGATTGTTTACATCTTATTCACGAGGGAAAAAAAACATAGATTATATAGGATTTCACAAAAAAAAAAAAAAAATTTACAAACACCTTATTAACATAACAACGACGTCAGTTGCACGCTGCATAGCTGTTCCGCTGTTATACACAGTGTATATACATTGTACATTTTAGAAGCATCACAACCAGAAGAATTATTTAGATACAAATTCGTCAGAGTGCACCTTGATGAACAAAATAACATACTGATGATCTTCCGGGTACGTGCAATGTGTTTAGAAATTCGACATTTATTATAAAGCAGTTCCGTGAATTATGATTTCCCTATAACGGGACATTAGGAAGTGGGAACATTCGAATGACGGTCAGTAGAAGTGACACTTATGGCAGACCACAATTTTTCAATGGTCAGAACGACCCAGAAATCAATAATATCCGGTTACGACGAAAACGTATACGGACTGGACAACGGTCAGTTCTTGTACATCCACGTCCCAGCGTTGACGTGCATATTGCTCAGTTTGATATGCGCAGCAGCCGTGATATTGGATGCATTTCGTCTCCAGGGTTTCAGAACTTTTTTCTCCTGGACAAAAAGCGAGCGCTTTGTTGTGTACCTCGCTGTATGTGATGGATCATTTAACATAGCTCATTCCATGGACCACCTTCACATAGTGATAACCAGAGACCACGTCCACCCCGTCGAGCTCTGCGAGTTTTACGGCTTCATGTTGGCAGAATTCATCACGGCGCAGAACCTGATGGTCAATATAGTAGCTATCAATGCCTTTGTTTTGATCTACTACAGAAAGAGAACTGTATGGTTTGGGGAGTACGACTGGAAACTACTGCTCTGGACGTTCGGGGTACCTTTTATTGGTGCCACAATTGCAGGAATAGCGGGTCAACTTGGGCCGAACGGGGCTTTGTAAGTACAAATACTGAATGGGCTACATTTTTAAATGACATGCGAGAAACAGCTATACGTGTATATTGGTGATTGCAATTGAAACAAATATAACGATTTATATATCTATTACAAACATTACATTATTGCTCTTCTAGACCCACATTTGGTCGCCTCCTTTCGTCAACAATATTTTTGACATTACATGTCGCACTCCGAGACTCCTATTTGGTCGCCCCCTGTAGGAGACAATTTTTTTGACTATGATATTGTTACAAAACTAATTAAAGCCTTTAGTATTCCATTCCGTCTTAAAGTAACACATTCATCTTGCTCTGTGTTTGCTGTTTTTCAGTTGCTTCTTTGATAGCGTGAAAGGAAAGATAACAAACATATTCTTCACCACGGTTCCACTCTTACTGGTATTAGTGATCAACGTCGTCCTGTACGTGCTCACATGGTACAGGATTCACACAGAAGTCAAGCGTTTGAAGAATACGATTGGGAAGCGAGCATCAACAGTCAGAGCCTCACACAGAGTTGCAAAGACAATGTCATTGTTTGTGGTCGCTTTCTTCGTTCAGTGGTGGGCAATGGCCATATACGGCATATGGCAATTGGCTTCATTAGACGTTCCACAAACACTTTTTCATTTAGTCACTACCTTTTCAAACATTGGAGGGATCCTGAATGGCATTGTTTATTGGATTATCAGACGCCGAAGAATGAGTGGATATTATGAGAAAGAAAAGGTCAAAGAAAATACTTCGTCCAATCGCGACTCCGGCAACGATAAAACAGACACCAATGGACAAAGCTCGGATGTGTAAATGTAATGAGTGATGGCAGTTGAACTATTTTTTTTATACAATTGATTATTGTCAATTGTCGAAAATATAAAACACTAATATTATGATAACAACTGACAAAATTTTACTACATATATAGCTGTGAATATTAGGCTTTCCTTCTGTTTCAATAATTCCATCTGACATCACCTGATGTAAATGTTACCGTGACTTTGAACAGTGGATAAAGACACAGTGATGGACAATCCCAAAGCGTCCGACACAGAAACGCTGGACCTATAATCCTAGTTGTTGTGGCAGCCTCCGTGATAACGGTTCTGGGTATTGATTGCTTGGACAATATTTGGTTCTGGAGATCAAACCTACATGTCAGAACATGATGTTGTTTTCGATCCTGTATTATTTGTATCTCTATGTTAGTGTTAATATACATAACTAAGTGGGAAATGATGACCAGAATTTCGACATCTTAGTGTCCCATTATATTTTTGTGATACGTAAATTGTACAGTCAATAAAATAACAGTAAAAAAGTCAAATACAATGTAATTTATTTCATACCCTTTTTCTACATAAGTGATATTCAAATCGGGGATATGAAGGGATATGTTATTCAGGTGATTCCACTTGAAGAGGTAAAAATATATATTGTCGAAATGGATATGGCTGCTTAATTGGTGCATGTCTAGTTACAGATTATTGGGAAATGGTGGCACCCACAATGGTTTGTTTCAGTATTATTTTAATCATTTCGTTTTTATCTTTTTTCTGTAATATTCTTCGGACTTCCATACTTTACTTTATATATACATTTAAGTTTTACTATCTAATGGCGGGCCCTTCAAATCATTCTTCGTGCCTGGTTTGCTGTCCGTACACAGTCCTTGTTATCGCTTTTTCTTGAGAGGCACTTAGAGGAGTTTTGCTCAAACTTCATGCGTAGATTTCCCTTGGTACATGTACCTAGTTGTGTTCATTCAAATTGCAGTAAGGCGTCCACCTTTGATTTTTTACAGTTGAAGATTGTTATCGCAATTTCTTAAGATTTACTAGGGAGAATTTCTCAAATTTTATATGAAGGGGTCCCCTTGTTCCCTAGTTGTGGCCACTCGATTTGGAATCGAGCTCTTGGATCTCATGCTACGAATACTTGTTCGGTTGACTATGTTTAAACCGTACTCTCTCCAATTCGGATCTTTGTACAAACCGATTGAACAATTTCGTACAGAAAATTTCTTTCTTTATCTATAGTAGTTTAAATCTGCTCAATCCGGACTCTGTCTCTTCCCTTTCTTACACCTGTAGGCTTTGTCCGGTACAGTGTATAGTGTGGCTTTGTGGGTTCCCGCCGGTTGTTGATACCGTCCAATATTGCTATTCAGGAAAATTATCAATTGACCATGCAAGGTAGACACGGTCAGCTAAACACCTAAACTCCTTACCGAAGCATTCTTGTTGGTGATTTTTTTTTTTCGTTTTTGTTATTATGTTAGTTACAATTACGAACTGCTTTTTATACGTATTTTACATTGTGAAATAAACACTTTTTGCATGCAGATAAATATAATGCGGTTTCTAGATATGTGTATATGTATATTACATATTTAACACAACTATTATAATTATATTGCACATGCAATGATACAATCTCGCAATAAACCGGAAGTTGTACACTTGTTATGGAAAAGACTGTTCAACGTTATATCATAGCGATAAATGCAGTATTATAATATTAATGCAAGTGAATTGACATGAAATGCAACAATTACCGTATAATAATTACTGTATACATACAGCGGACATTCCATATTACCTTGAACTTCACCTAAACGAAACATCCCGGTGTCGTACTACAATAACACTTGAATGAACAGCGTCATCTGACACTGTCGTTTAACCAGGATGTGGTTTAAATTTTACGATCATATTTTGTGTTCTTTGTTATTCCAAGTTAACCTTAAAATCCCGTTAATAGTTCCTTTAGCTTAACGAAGGCATTAACGAATTATAATTGTCGCAAATTTACACGAAGTCATTATGTTTCTTGCGGACACATTTTCTTCCCCTTTAAAAAGCTGAACAGTTTAATATAGTCACGATACATTTCTGCCAGACCCATATTATTGGCTATCGGATAGATAGGATGATCAATGAACAGGTCATGTGACAGGTAATTCCGGTCCTACCTTAAGTTATGTTAAATAAATGTGTGGACAAAGATAGCAAGGATGGATAGTATTCCAACAGCAATACAAAGTCCCCTGCCTGACCTATTCATTTCCCATCTTTTAAACTACGTTTTATACTGACCATGTATACCAAGTTTCGTTAAAATCGGAGTAGTACTTTAGGAGGAGTTGCCGGACAAGTCTCAACCAATGGGAAGCCGGCGGCCATTTTGAAAACTGGTTTTTCGGGGGGGAAATGTGGGATGCACAACTACATGTTATATTGATCATGTATACCAAGTTTAGTTAAAATCGGAGTAGTTCTTTAGAAGGAGTTGCCCGGACAACTATTGCGTGACAGACAGGCAGACAGACATACAGACAGACAGACGGACGGACGGCCGGACGTACGAATGGACGGAGGGTAAACCTATAGTCCCCCCGTTTTTCAAACGGCAGGGGACTAATAAACAACACGGTGATTACCTTTAATTAGTAAGCGGTTTTAGAGGAGCATTAGGAGAAGGAACGGGGAAATACATGTAATTACAGTTACATTTGAATACCTTTTTATTTCAAGATATAAGTTGGTTGCAATACCCTGATTTCTTTTAACACGTCCGTAGCAAAATAGTCGAAAACATATATATAATAATTCCCGTATCCTACCCGGGTAACTAAGTTTTATGACACATGCAAGTAACTTATTATAAGTTCATTTATGTGTGATACCTGGGTAATCCAGCTACACCTACATGTAACTTATTATGATAATATATTCAGTATTTATGTATATTACCCGGGCAATCAAGTTACAACAGCATATACATGTAACTTTTATTGAAAATTCACTATTGATGTGTATTATCCGGGTAATCAAGTTACACCTACATGTAACTAATCATGATATGATACCATATATAATATTATATGTATACAAACACATTAATATATCATACAGTGTATGCTATACACATAACCTGTATTCTATTTCTACACTTCTTCCTTATCTATACTAGTACTGTGTCCATAAATTACATGTGTAATACTTTCATTAACAAAATGTACACAGATATTTTACCTGTGTTCATAAGACCCATGTACATAGGGTACTGTGAATCAACTCGATAAATCATTAAGTCATTTAAACTACACATCCCACATATAACAATCCCGGAAGTAAGTAAATCCTTTATTGAAAGTGTTATCTTCAAACAGTATCCTTAAATCTCAATGTCCATGGCCATGGGAGGCACGCCAACTGTCACTACAACACCTGATCAAAACTGTATATTATTAAAATGAAGTTTTAGTGTGTTTTTATCTCTAAATTGCTATGGAGATTAAGTGTTTTGTTTTACTTATACAATGTCAAATAGTAGACAATCATCTGCATTGGTTTTTTTTGTTGACAAGTTATAATTTTGACGACTAGGAGAGGTCACTGACGCACAGATTATCTTTATAATGACTTACTTCCTTATGTCATCACATATCGGAAGGACGAGCGCGTATCGTACACATTCTGGCCCTATTTACATGGAAAACGCGTGCAGATCGTTAATTTCCCACCAGTATAAGGAAAACATACACGGGATGGGAAAATAAGTGGACGGAGAAAACAGTATATCGTTCTCTTATAACACCGTAACGTTTCTAGGATGCGCAATATTATTCTTTGTTACTAACTCGAAACATTACTAAACTGAATATCATCATTTTCGGACATTTTGTCCATCGTTGAGTAAAGTTCACGCCACAATGGATATCGTTAATGTTACAATGGCCACTACGACACAAAAAGCGCTGAAGTCCGGTTACGATCTAAAGGTGTACGGACTTGACAATGGTCAGTTTCTGTCTATCCACATTCCGGCACTGACATGTATAGTACTCAGTTTTATCTGTGCCGTAATGATCATGGTGGATTCTTACCGTCTTCAATCTTTCAGAAGTTTTTTCTCCTGGACAAAAAGCGAGCGCTTCGTTGTGTACCTCGCTGTATGTGATGGATTATTTAACATAGCTCATTCCATGGACCACCTTCACATAGTGATAGCCAGAGACCATGTCCACCCCGTCGAGCTCTGCGAGTTTTACGGTTTTATGCTTGCGGAGTTTATCACAGCACAGAACCTAATGGTAAATGTGGTAGCCATCAATGCATTTGTGTTGATCTACTACAGAAAGAATATATGTTTTGGGCGATATGACTGGAAACTTCTTCTCTGGACGTTCGGAACACCATTTCTTGGGGCAACAATTGCTGGAATAGCAGATCAACTTGGAACGAATGGGGCATTGTGAGTTTAAGTCATTTAGATTCCAAGTCTGTCACATATTTCTTCCGTAACTTCAAAAGTCCCATTGGGAATCATGACAGAATTTAAAGACACAATTTTAGTTAAGGAATTATCCTTAAATTCTGAAATGTGCTTCTACGGAAAATCTTAGTAAAGAGAGAGTTTTTAAAGAATATTGATAAAACTGGCTCCTGAAAATATTTGTATTTCATTTACTGTAGAACGTTGGTATAAAATAATTTATAACACAAAGGCTGGCAATGATGTTATAACTGTTGCAATAATATTTTTTTCAGTTGCTACTTCGATGGCGTGAAAGGGGAGATAACTAACGTGTTTTTCACCACTGTTCCTCTTTTACTGGTTTTGGTAATAAACATCGTCTTGTACGTGCTTACATGGTACAGAATTCACACAGAGGGCAAGCGTCTAAAGGGTGTGATTGGTAAGGAAGCAACCACAGTCAGAGCCTCCCACAAAGTTGCTCGGACAATGTCATTGTTTGTGACTGCTTTCTTCGCGCAATGGTGGGCAATGGCATTGTATGGTGTGTGGCAACTATCGGCTGAAGTGCCACAGGCTCTATTCCAATTCGTCACTACCTTTTCAAACGTTGGAGGGATCCTGAATGGTATTGTTTATGTGATTATCAGACGCCGTAAGATGAGTGGATATTATGAGAAAGAAAAAAGTAAGTCCAAACTGGATTCGGGTAACGGACCAAGTATCGACAGGACCTTGGATACTGTCGACATGGACTCTAAGGTGTAGACTTATATATTGAAATGAACAAGAATCAAAAGAGCACAAATATGTATATTTTTGTTCCAAAATGGTTAATTACAACCCCACTATATATTTTCTAATTTTTCTGACAAATTATAGGCTGGCGTAATCCATGTGTACAATCTGTTCTCAGAATTTCTGCACACTGGCTCGAGATTGACCAGTCCATGTTGTCACCTCTCTCTCATCTACATGAGTATATATGCTCATTATTATCAATCAAGATTTGATAAATTACACTGAAATCATTTGCTAATTATTGGCTATAATATTGATTTATCCATTGTGTATATATAATATTTAACTACTGTTTATTTGAAATGAACGTCGCTTGCTTAAATCTGCCTGAACTAAATGCTGCTAGTTAGTGCCGGAAGTGAATATTAAAATGCTCAATGTGCCGGAAGTGAATGTTACCTGGATTGGTTTTTTTAGCCCTTTCGCCGCAGATGAAACTATTTAAGTTCACTTACAAGCCCATGAATCACTTATTATTTGAAAGTGGTAAATGGGCTTCTTGTATATACTATTGTTTTATTGTATTCTCATTAAACGGCCAAAATCCAACCCAATAACTGCTGTTTTTGTTATGTGTTTATATATATAAGTGGACATATCTTTGTATTAGATATATATATTGATGTAGTTGTACTGTGATAGTACGTGTTTATGGCATGGATACGTTGAACACGGGTGCTCCTTAGTAGCGGAAGTAGCGTCACTGTGGTTGTGAGGAAAAGGAAGAGCGAGTGTAAGTGTTGCTACTTCCTGATACACAAACATAGTAACAACATCAGTGCCGGTATCAATTTAAAATGTCGACATGTGACAACAGCCGGATAGCCTTTAATGAATAGCACTAAATGCTCAATATCCGTGACGAGAAAACATGTTCATTTTTTTGATTAAATCCTCTAACTGATAAATACACTGCAATATGATTTAGGGTGGTCATTTCCTCCATGTATTAATATACAGTGTATATATCTTGTAAAATATTATCAAACTTATTAAACTATCTCGTTTATGTGCGCTAATGGATTAAGTTTAGCATCTGAAAATGTATTGCAAGTAAATAGTAATTTTGCTGCTTATCTAATGTTGTAAGAACAAAGTAGGGAATACATATAGTCACGGAGTTTGCAACACAATTACAATACACTGAAAGAATTTCCAAAAACAAAGGTGTCACCCTCAAACTAGAGGATATATCCCGGAACAGACGAATCACTTAAGTCAGAAAAAAACTACTTTACCCTCAAAACAGTGGATCTCTCCCGGAACAGACGAATCACCACAGTCAGAAAAACGACTTCACCCTCAAAACAGAGGATATCTCTGGAAACAGAGCAGTCACCAAAGTAGGTAAAAATATTTCACCCTAAAACCAGAGGATCTCTCCCGGAATATCATAGTAACCAAAGTAAAATACTTCCCCCTCAAACCAGATTATCTCTCATTGAACAGAGGAATCACTAAAATTAAACAAAATACTTCATCCACAAACAAGAGGATTTATCCCGGAACAAAGTCATTATCATAGTAAGAAAAAATACTTCACCCTCAAGCCAAAGGCTCTATCCCGGAACATAGTAGTCACCAAAAAACCTCAAACCAGAGGATATCTCCTGGGACAGAGAGGACAACCAAAGTAAGCCAAATTACTTCAACCTTAAACCAAAGGATTTACCCCGTTACGCAGGAGTCAAATAAGTCAGATAGATTTCTTCAACCTCAAACCAGAGAATCTCTCCCGGAACAGAGATATCACCAAAGTTGAACAAAGTTCTTCTCCCTCAAACCAGATTATCTCTCCCGGGGCAGAGATATCACCAAAGTTAAACAAAGTACTCACCCTCAAACCAGATTATCCCTCCCGGGGCAGAGATATCACCAAAGTTAAACAGAGTACTTCACCCTCGAACCAGATTATCCCTCCCGGGGCAGAGGAGACACCAATGTTAAACAAAGTACTTCACCCTCAAACCGGATTATCTGTCCCGGGGCAGAGATATCACCAAAGTTAAACAAAGTACTTCACCCTCAAACCGGATTATCTGTCCCGGGGCAGAGATATCACCAAAGTTAAACAGAGTACTTCACCCTCGAACCAGATTATCCCTCCCGGAGCAGAGGAGACACCAATGTTAAACAAAGTACTTCACCCTCAAACCGGATTATCTGTCCCGGGGCAGAGGAGACACCAAAGTTAAACAAAGTACTTCACCCTCGAACCAGATTATCCCTCCCGGGGCAGAGGAGACACCAAAGTTAAACAAAGTACTTCACCCTCAAACCGGATTATCTGTCCCGGGGCAGAGGAGACACCAAAGTTAAACAAAGTACTCCACCCTCAAACCGGATTATCTGTCCCGGGGCAGAGGAGACACCAAAGTTAAACAAAGTACTTCACCCTCAAACCGGATTATCTGTCCCGGGGCAGAGATATCACCAAAGTTAAACAGAGTACTTCACCCTCGAACCAGATTATCCCTCCCGGGGCAGAGGAGACACCAAAGTTAAACAAAGTACTTCACCCTCAAACCGGATTATCTGTCCCGGGGCAGAGGAGACACCAATGTAAGTTGTATTATGTTGTTAATACATATGATGCATTTATGAGGAAACATTTTCTTAACCTTGATGCTCTCTTCGCCATAACAAAAAGATGGAAACTTGAACAGTCGCATTCAATTGAAATCACAAGTCATTCAAACTACAAAACATCAAAGACCTCAATTATGCTTGCAAAATTTAGCAAGTCAAATATTTTCTACTCTCTTTTTGATAAGTGTTTTAAGCCAAAAAAACCTATAAAATATAAAAATAAGCAAGCAACACCAACCCACTCGATATGACACTCGTCACTAGATAGCATAGTCGACCTCGTGTAGGTTCCCGGTCTACCAAGCTTGTGTCGACCTCGTGTTGGATCCCGGTCTACCAAGATTGTGTCGACCTCGTGTAGTATACCGGTATACCAAGATTGTGTCGACCTCGTGTTGGATTCCGGTAAACCAAGATTGTGTCGACCTCGTGTTGGATTCCGGTCTACCAAGCTTGTGTCGACCTCGTGTTGGATCCCGGTCTACCAATATTGTGTCGACCTCGTGTAGTATACCGGTATACCAAGATTGTGTCGACCTCGTGTAGTATACCGGAATACCAAGATTGTGTCGACCTCGTGTAGTATACCGGTATACCAAGATTGTGTCGACCTCGTGTAGTATACCGGAATACCAAGATTGTGTCGACCTCGTGTAGTATACCGGTATACCAAGATTGTGTCGACCTCGTGTAGTATACCGGTCTACCAAGATTGTGTCGACCTCGTGTAGTATACCGGTATACCAAGATTGTGTCGACCTCGTGTAGTATACCGGTCTACCAAGATTGTGTCGACCTCGTGTAGTATACCGGTATACCAAGATTGTGTCAACCTCGTGTAGTATACCGGTATACCAAGCCTGTGTCGACCTCGTGTTGGATCACGGTCTACCAAGCTTGTGTTGACTTCGTGTTGGATCACGATCTACCAAGATTGTGACGACCTCGTGTTGGAATCCGGTCTACCAAGCCTGTGTCGACCTCGTGTTGGATCCCGGTCTACCAAGCCTGTGTCGACCTCGTGTTGGATCCCGGTCTACCAAGCCTGTGTCGACCTCGTGTAGTATACCGAACTACCAAGCCTGTGTCGACCTCATGTTGGATCCCGGTCTACCAAGCTTGTGTCGACCTCGTGATGGATCACGGTCTACCAAGCCTGTGTCGACCTCGTGTTGGATCCCGGTCTACCAAGCCTGTGTCGACCTCGTGTTGGATCACGGTCTACCAAGCCTGTGTCGACCTCGTGTTGGATCCCGGTCTACCAAGATTGTGTCGACCTCGTGTTGGATCCCGGTCTACCAAGCCTGTGTCGACCTCGTGTTGGATCCCGGTCTACCAAGCCTGTGTCGACCTCGTGTTGGATCCCGGTCTACCAAGCCTGTGTCGACCTCGTGTTGGATCACGGTCTACCAAGCTTGTGTCGACCTCGTGTTGGATCCCGGTCTACCAAGCCTGTGTCGACCTCGTGTTGGATCCCGGTCTACCAAGCCTGTGTCGACCTCGTGTTGGATCCCGGTCTACCAAGATTGTGTCGACCTCGTGTTGGATCCCGGTCTACCAAGCCTGTGTCGACCTCGTGTTGGATCCCGGTCTACCAAGCCTGTGTCGACCTCGTGTTGGATCCCGGTCTACCAAGCCTGTGTCGACCTCGTGTTGGATCACGGTCTACCAAGCCTGTGTCGACCTCGTGTTGGATCCCGGTCTACCAAGCCTGTGTCGACCTCGTGTTGGATCACGGTCTACCAAGCCTGTGTCGACCTCGTGTTGGATCCCGGTCTACCAAGCCTGTGTCGACCTCGTGTTGGATCCCGGTCTACCAAGCCTGTGTCGACCTCGTGTTGGATTTCGGTCTACCAAGCTTGTGTTATCAACATTACAACAGGCAACATAATGGATTATGGAGTCCATCAACTGCATACCAAATAAATACACAATGCAGATAAAATGATGCAATTCTAGAATATTTCTTTTAGTTTATACAGGCATACCTCCTGCAAACTGTTCCAACTGATCTTACTTTTTTTTTCTATTTTACTAATGATCTTAATACCAGCAAACCAATTGTTTTTCCATAGACTTTAGTGTAAACGTTTTGGCTTATATCATTAAAATTCTTGAATTCAATATGGCAATTATGTTTTATAACAAAAGTTTATGGTATAATAAAACATGTAATCGAAACAAAAGTTTGGTCCTTCAGCTCAAACTTTTTCCAGGGTAGCCATTTTTAAAAATGGGTGAATTTCGCAGTAAAAATTCTCAAAAATCTGACATTTTTAGCTGTTAATTATTATGACCTGAACTTTTGAGGAAAAAAATCAATCGGACTTGCAGAATGTATATCAACATTACATATGGATAGTTACCTATCAGGTGACATATCTATTTTGGAACTTCATAATATACTGGCAAATCCCTGGCTCAACTTTCTACTGTATACACAGGGGATGTTTCAATAGTCTATTTTTTTCAATTGGTAGGTTGTTCCCTAATAGTGGTCAGGTTTATCTAATTGCTCGCCTATAGGGAGAATCATTGACAGACATAATAAGGACTCTGTGTGTGACCACCAATGTTGGTGGAGTATTGTAAAAGAAATAGATAGAAAAACGAACGACATATGTTGTCGTTAAAACACATTATTTGTTCAATTAGACACTTAACATCAAAACGATCCCTCTCAATTACATACTTGTAAAACATTGATGAATAGGAATGATATATATACAGCGTGCTTTACTCTTGACCAGCACAGGAAATATCTTGACACTGTTTGTTTCTCGTACCATCAAGTTACAACGTGGTTTTATGTTCCTTCATCATTTGTAATGTATGGTATGATATAAAAATATTATCAGCTAAGAATTACTGTTTAAAGTTTCAAGATGACAACGCATTTTGGACAATGTAATCATTTCCCCGATTGTATACGACAACAAGCAGATCCATGATAACGTATGTAGATCTGTCTATATATATATTAAAAAAAACATAAGGTACATGTATTAAATATCTGACCGTGTTATTATTAATATATCTGGTACATCAAGTAATAGGTTATACTTATAAATGTAAACAACTGATACATAAATTCCATATGCTTGATTTATCTACAAGACTCGGTCGTTATGTACAGTTTGATTCCTCAGTAAATCTGTATAAACTAATAAGCGCTTCAGGATCCAGTCTGTTTTTTACTTCTTGTTTTATAGATGTGCTATATGTAACTAAGGCTTATATCTCATTCCATCAGTATCAAATGTGTTCTTTTTAAATTTTGAGTACAAATCTAGTCACTATTTAGGAAGATCAAATCGCCAACTAATGACTTTATACTAAACTAACTCCGCGCTTTTGAAAATTACGCTATTTTATATTTTGATAAATTAATTCACATGAGATTGGTATACAGTGTGATAATGAGCTCTACGTTATTATCCCTAACTGTTTCTACCGTAGTCTCATGTTTGTTACATCCATTAAAATCACTAGGAAGCAGTACTTCAATATGTGTTAATCCACATCATATGACACGAAAATTGAATGTACACGTACCTTAGACTTTTGGATGAATTGTTTTCCCTGTTTTGTTAAAGTTTACATCAAAGTAATGCAAACGCCTTAAAGAAAATTGAATGTAGTTTATTGACTGATTGATTTCTCACGCTGTTACACATTAACAAAAGAGACATCTTTATCGCATGACAAACAACATCGATCGGTATCTATGTCGTGTAACACCTGCGAAGTAAGCAGAGCTGAGAGGTTTGATGTAGGCCTCGGGACGACCAAACAATGTCTGTAATTTAACATTGTATGTATGTATATTTCTGAGAGCGTGTTTATATGTACTCGTCGTAATCAAACTCTTACAGAAATTACCTGATGCGGTGACATGCACATTGTTTAATGAATCATGGACAACGTACATAATTGAAAACGTACCGTAATACCTTCATCATACTAATGCAAAATGTTCTGGATTAAAAATCGAGTTATGTGTACATGGGTAACAAAATCAAGTAAAAATGCAACTTCTGTAACATAATTTTTTCACTGATATTAATAAATGTCAAAAGTTAAGACGATTTTATTATTTGTTAAAATAGCTTGATATTATAACGGAAGATTGGTGAGAACCTATGTATCGCCTTGTGATATCTAACACAGTTGTTTTAACAATGACAAGGTGGTTTATGTATTGAGGCAACAATCTCTGTGTCTGGTATGCATTGGTGTCCGGACCTTGATATATGGATTCAAAAATGTATGTGCGCTTTTCCATTTAATACTCGAAATATTTCAATTTAAAGATATGATTATGAGATATAATCCCCAATTCATGTTTTCTCCTATACCTAATTACTGACTAATCAATGATTTTGCAAACTGTTAACTTTTTCTTGAATGTTTCATATAGTATTGCCATTATCGTTTGCCAAATGATCATCATCACAATTTAGAATTAATTTGAATTTACCTCCGCAGAGAACACGCCAGGAAGGAACGACTACATTTACGTCTAATTTAAATTACCAGTATCGCATTCAAATCTCATTCGATCTTAGCAAGCTATTCATGGTGAGATTTTCTATATCCATTTAAGATGGAAAATCCTGACAAGGATACGGTCATTATACAGTACGATTAGTTTAACTAATGTTACGCAGGCGATGACGTCATTGGTTTTGTTTAATACTTGGTTTACAGATAATCCATTTTTACGTGACACTCGAACGTTATACCTCTGTTTATTGAGTCATATGTGGAGCTCGAATATAACAGCTCTGTTTATTGAGTCATATGTGGAGTTCGGAAGTGACTACTTCGTGCCATCTCGCACGTCTCTGTCTATTGATCCCATAAATACCACACATATATATAACTCGAGAGGGTTTGTATTATACTCAAGGATTACCCGAGTACATCTCGGTTAATTGTGAACTCTTTAACTATGCATGTTTGTTTCCTATCTATTCTGTAAGTGTATTCAGTTCGGTTCTGGTTTGGTGTATTGTATCATAAGTTTGGAAAGCTACAACACTTAGCGTAATCGGCAGTAGACATAAACCGGTATTAGTTATTAAAACAAATATGATTTCAGTATCTTGATCAACGTCACACCGCCTATCATTGGAACGAAACAGTTAAACACAATCTTAAAAGATGATTCCAACTACATAGTAACTACGTCCTACTTCCTCAGGTAAACGTTTCATCTCGAAAATACTTTACAGTGCTTTTCAATGTTAATCATGGCTTCAGATTAATCAACTCACAGGGATCGCTTACAGAGATTAAATTTGCACATCCACATGTCTAACTTTGATCAGATCGGTACCGGTGGTTTGTACATGTATGTGATTCGTAAACAAAATAACGATTCTACTTCAACGTGAGATGTTTGATTAACTTCAACATAAACGAAGTTTTAATCACATCCTTAATTTCACTTAGAATGATCAACAACTTTAATTAAATTAAACACTACCTGATCTATTTAGAACGAGACAGAGATATTTGTGTTAAAGGATTAGTTGGAAATAGAACAACGCTGAAATAGAAATATGTGACTTTGAACTAAATTACGGCTTCTTGATATGAGATTCATTCTGACCTCAATAATTAAGAGTGTCATTGGCAAATTAAGACGGAATTTATGTGTCCAAGCTTCATTTTCAGAGTAAATATAATAATAAATTGGTATATCATTATTCTGTCTTGCCATTAAAATAGCATTGTTTATTTTGGAATTTCAGTAATTTCCTATATATGTTGAATAGATTGCATTTTAATGAATATCTGTTAGTTTTCGTTCTCGGCCCCTCCTGTTCTTATGCTATATCAATATTCTTGTTTACCGCATGAAAACTGTTACAAGTGTCTTTGCCGACGACTCTTTTCTTCGGCAGACTTGAACGGTATAGGACAAAACCTAAACCATGACATTCTATGTTTACAAGGTTGGGCTGATCAGTGGATATTGTAGTTAAATACTATAAAGACGAAGGCTCCTTTCTTCTCGACCTCCTGATAGAAACTAATTCTAACCAATTACTTTCTCCGATTTTCATTACCTTTGCTATGTCTTTTTTAGCATGAATTGTAAATGGTATGACCATATTTAGAATATATCTATCGACAAAATAGCCTCATTTAATACAAAGTTGGTAAAGAGACATTAATACCATAGATGTGTCTTTTATTCGACCAACTCTGGAATATGCCCCCTGCGTCTGGGATTGCTGTTCTGTCGAACTGATAATTGCCCTAAAAAGAGTTCAGTTAGAAACTGCCAGACTTGTGTCTGGTCTGTCATCTGTAGCCTCATGTGAGGCGCTAAACCTTGAAACTGGCTGTCTACCTTTAATATCTAGCCGCGAGAGGTCTAAACTCTATACTTCCTGTAAGATTAATAACTAACATGTACCCGATTATATTCATTGCTTCTTCCCTAAAATAGAGATGATCTCTATCGTGACTTCCGCAACCCAGATTATGTATATCTAAAACGAAATAATTTATATCCCTTCTACAATTATTTTGTAGAATAATGTTGACATTTCTTTTAAAAGATATTACTTCTTTATCAGGATTCCTTATGGAAATATCACCTTTACACCCCGTTTGACCTGAATACCTGAATGCCGGAAACAGCCACCTAACGGTTATTTAGCACAGATTAGATGCAAGTGTGGTAGTCTTAAAAGTGGCTTATTTTGTGTAGATATATGTCCGTCAGCTTTTAGCCATTGCGGTTACGGTGATGAAGATGCGCAGAATTTTTTTACCTTCGTCCGCGTATTGAAAATCCACAATCAGATTTATTAAATTATCTAGAGGATATTGGTATCCAGCCAGAATGTCACTATACCTCTGTTGGGAGATCCTGGCCTACCATTTCAATATACGTCTGTGTGAAGATCCTGATCTTCCATTTCATTGTACTTGTTTGGAGGGGCATTGACCCTCCATTCCATTGTACTTCTGTAGAGGGATCCTGACATTCCATATCATTGTACCTGTTTGGAGAGGTCTTGAGCTTCCATTTCATAGTACATGTTTAGGGGTCCTGACCTTCCATATCATTGTACATGTTTAGGGGTCCTGACCTTCCATTTCAAAGTACATGTTTAGGGGTCCTGACCTTCCATATCATTGTACGTGTTTAGGGGTCCTGACCTTCCATATCATTGTACGTGTTTAGGGGTCCTGACCTTCCATTTCATCGTACGTGTTTAGGGGTCCTGACCTTCCATATCATTGTACATGTTTAAGGGTCCTGACCTTCCATATCATTGTACATGTTTAGGGGTCCTGACCTTCCATTTCATTGTACATGTTTAGGGGTCCTGACCTTCCATTTCATTGTACGTGTTTAGGGGTCCTGACCTTCCATTTCATTGTACGTGTTTAGGGGTCCTGACCTTCCATATCATTGTACATGTTTAGGGGTCCTGACCTTCCATTTCAAAGTACATGTTTAGGGGTCCTGACCTTCCATATCATTGTACGTGTTTAGGGGTCCTGACCTTCCATATCATTGTACGTGTTTAGGGGTCCTGACCTTCCATTTCATCGTACGTGTTTAGGGGTCCTGACCTTCCATATCATTGTACATGTTTAAGGGTCCTGACCTTCCATATCATTGTACATGTTTAGGGGTCCTGACCTTCCATTTCATTGTACATGTTTAGGGGTCCTGACCTTCCATATCATTGTACGTGTTTAGGGGTCCTGACCTTCCATATCATTGTACGTGTTTAGGGGTCCTGACCTTCCATTTCATTGTACGTGTTTAGGGGTCCTGACCTTCCATATCATTGTACATGTTTAGGGGTCCTGACCTTCCATATCATTGTACGTGTTTAGGGGTCCTGACCTTCCATTTCATTGTACATGTTTAGGGGTCCTGACCTTCCATTTCATTGTACGTGTTTAGGGGTCCTGACCTTCCATTTCATTGTACATGTTTAGGGGTCCTGACCTTCCATTTCATTGTACGTGTTTAGGGGTCCTGACCTTCCATATCATTGTACATGTTTAGGGGTCCTGACCTTCCATTTCATTCTACATGTTTAGGGGTCCTGACCTTCCATTTCATTGTACGTGTTTAGGGGTCCTGACCTTCCATATCATTGTACGTGTTTAGGGGTCCTGACCTTCCATTTCATTATACATCAATGTACTTATGTGGAGCTATCGCTTTAAGATGTATATTACATTGCGTAACTACATGTATTTATGGTTGACAAACACAGTTTCTGACTGAGCGCTGCGGCTTCAGGAGGAATTCCGAACAGGCTGTTTTAACGTCATGGCAGATGACGCTCTGAGAATGCTAAGGATGGACCACACACAACTTTAGATTTAATTGTAGTGCAATTTAAGTATGTTTTTTCAACTGTACAATGTATAAAAAAAAATAGTTTGGCATATAGGCATTGTCACATTCTGTTCTTAAGTTTCAGTCCGTTGCGTTGTAAACAACCTATTGGCGTTTGTTGTTGCCACCTGGCGTCATAGGATAAATCATATTTGGCGCGGATGGCTACAATGAATTAGCGCAAAATTGTTTTCTCTAATGGTTCGCCCATTAGGTGGCTGGGAAGTCAGTTCAGGGCAACGCAATGGTGAGAACGGTCAGATCAAAATTTTCATTTTATCTATTTGGTCAAGATGATACAAATATAGTACAAGGCTACCTATCAAATTGTCTTATCTAAGATGATGAAAAATTCATTGTAATTGTTGCTTGTTCAGACCGTTGGGTTGTGAACAGTTCAGATCGATGCGCTGAACTACTGCTACATCAGAAGTGCGGGAATTTGCAGGTGCTATTAGAGGCTAGGTTTTATAATGACACCCTGTTAGACAACACTGAAGAGCGCCATTTCAGAAGGGGTTCTCCATACCATTTGGCCGTTGCTTCTATCTGATGCGACTTCAAAACAAAAGTAATATCGATTGTGTAGTTTTACAAATACGTTATCATGCACGTTTGAAAAGTGGAACAAAGCAGCTATTCCTTTTCCGTCTCTGACCTTGAGACCAAATTATTTGTAGTGAAGAGAAAGTGCTTCTGATTTAACAATACAAAGAGTGATATCTTAACTACATGTATAACATTGAAATAACGTAAGTTGTAATAACGAGATAACTTTACTCGTAATAACGATATAATGCAAGTTACATCATTTTTGTTGCAGAAAAATACATTATACATATGATAATTTGGCGCTAACGAAGAGACAAAACATGGAATGGGTCTCCAATAAACAAGAAAATGCAACGCGCTTAATTACACGTATTAATTAACCTTAAGACTGCAAGTGCAAAGTAGTATTAACGTATTTCTGTGTACGTCGTAACAAAGCGTGTGGTGGAATACAGGTAATGTGTATCGCTAACACGCTGTCCGAATCTACACTATAGCAGGCACCGCTGTTAGACAGAGTATGGTAATCGAAAGAGTTTGGAGATAATAATTGAACACAAAAAGGACGAACGGTGATGTCTTACTGGTAGAAAATGCTTTGTTATACGACATCTTGGGAATGCGCCTTGAACAAGGAAAAGTTAATGGAGAGTGAAATAACATCACGTCACTGTATAAACCATGGAATTGTCCAATAATGATACGTAAGTGGGTCGTAATACAACATAACGTAACTGTATACACGAAATTATCTAGTAATGATGGGTCGTACTTCAACATGACGTCGATGTAAATATTATCATACAGGAGTGTTGTTTGAGTTTCGTTCAGATGACACATATGTAATACACATACAGTGTCACCTTCACACATGTAATAGACATACAGTGTCACCTTCTACACATATGTAATACACATACAGCGTCACCTTCTACACATATGTAATACACATACAGTGTAACCTTCACACATGTAATAGACATACAGTGTCACCTTCTACACATATGTAATACACATACAGCGTCACCTTCTACACATATGTAATATACATACAGTGTAACCTTCTACACATGTAATACACATACAGTGTCACCTGCTACACACATGTAATATACATACAGTGTCACCTTCTACACATGTTATACACATACAGTGTCACCTTCTACACATATGTAATATACATACAGTGTCACCTTCTACACATATGTAATACACATTCAGTGTCACCTTCTACACACATGTAATATACATACAGTGTCACCTACACACATGTAATACACATACAGTGTCACCTTCTACACATATGTAATACACATTCAGTGTCACCTTCTACACACATGTAATATACATACAGTGTCACCTACACACATGTAATACACATACAGTGTCACCTTCTACACATATGTAATACACATTCAGTGTCACCTTCTACACACATGTAATATACATACAGTGTCACCTACACACATGTAATATAAATACAGTGTCACCTTCTACACACATGTAATATACATACAGTGTCACCTTCTACACATATGTAATATACATACAGTGTCACCTACACACATGTAATATAAATACAGTGTCACCTTCTACACACATGTAATATACATACAGTGTCACCTTCTACACATATGTAATATACATACAGTGTCATCTTCTACACATTTGAATATACATACAGTGTCACCTTCTACACACATTGATAGACATACAATGTCACCTTCTACACACATGTAATATACATACAGTGTCACCTTCTACACATATGTAATACACATACAGTGTCACCTTCTACACATGTAATATACATACAGTGTCACCTTCTACACATGTAATATACATACAGTGTCACCTACACACATGTAATAATGTAATATACATACAGTGTCACCTACACACATGTAATATGCATACAGTGTCACCTTCTACACATATGTAATATACATACAGTGTCACCTTCTACACATATGTAATATACATACAGTGTCATCTTCTACACATTTGAATATACATACAGTGTCACCTTCTACGCACATTAATAGACATACAGTGTCATCTTCTACACACATTAATACACATACAGTGTCACCTTCTACACATATGTAATATACATACAGTGTCACCTTCTACACATATGTAATATACATACAGTGTCACCTTCTACACATATGTAATATACATACAGTGTCACCTTCTACACATATGTAATATACATCCAGTGTCACCTACACATATGTAATATACATACAGTGTCACCTTCTACACATTTGAATATACATACAGTGTCACCTTCTACACACATTAATAGACATACAATGTCACCTTCTACACACATGTAATATACATATACAGTGTCACCTTCTACACATATGTAATATACATACAGTGTCACCTACACAAATGTAATATGCATACAGTGTCACCTTCTACACATATGTAATATACATACAGTGTCACCTTCTACACATGTGTAATATACATACAGTGTCACCTTCTACACATGTGATATACATGCAGTGTCATCTTCTACACATGTGTGATATACATACAGTGTCACCTTCTACACATATGTAATATACATACAGTGTCACCTTCTACACATATGTGATACACATACAGTGTCACCTTCTACACACATGTGATATACATACAGTGTCACCTTCTACACATATGTAATATACATACAGTGTCACCTTCTACACATGTAATACACATACAGTGTCACCTGCTACACATATGTAATATACATACAGTGTCACCTTCTACACATATGTAATACACATTCAGTGTCACCTTCTACACACATGTAATATACATACAGTATCACCTTCTACACATATGTAATACACATACAGTGTCATCTACACACATGTAATATACATACAGTGTCACCTACACACATGTAATATGCATACATTGTCACCTTCTACACATATGTAATATACATACAGTGTCACTTTCTACACATATGTAATATACATACAGTGTCATCTTCTACACATTTGAATATACATACAGTGTCACCTTCTACACACATTAATAGACATACAATGTCACCTTCTACACATGTGTAATATACATACAGTGTCACCTTCTACACATATGTAATATGCAAACATTGTCACCTTCTACACATATGTAATATACATACAGTGTCACCTACACACATGTAATATGCATACATTGTCACCTTCTACACATATGTAATATACATACAATGTCACCTTCTACACACATGTAATATACATACAGTGTCACCTTCTACACATATGTAATATACATACAGTGTCACCTACACACATGTAATATGCATACAGTGTCACCTTCTACACATATGTAATATACATACAGCGACACCTTCTACACACATGTAATATACATACAGTGTAACCTTCTACACATATGTAATACACATACAGTGTCACCTACACACATGTAATATGCATACAGTGTCACCTTCTACATATGTAATACACATACAGTGTCACCTTCTACACATATGTAATATACATACAGCGTCACCTTCTACACACATTAATAGACATACGGTGTCACCTTCTACACATGTGTAATATACATACAGTGTCACCTTCTACACATATGTAATATACATACAGTGTCACCTTCTACACATGTGTAATATACATACAGTGTCACCTTCTACACATATGTAATATACATACAGTGTCACCTACACACATGTAATATGCATACAGTGTCACCTTCTACACATATGTAATATACATACAGTGTCACCTTCTACACATATGTAATAGCCATACAGTGTCACCTTCTACACATATGTAATATGCATACATTGTCACTTTCTACACATATGTAATATACATACAGTGTCACATTCTACACATATGTAATATACATACAGTGTCACCTACACACATGTAATATGCATACAGTGTCACCTTCTACACATATGTAATACACATACAGTGTCACCTTCTACACATATGTAATATACATACAGCGTCACCTTCTACACACATTAATAGACATACAGTGTCACCTTCTACACATATGTAATATACATACAGTGTCACCTTCTACACATGTGTAATATACATACAGTGTCACCTTCTACACATATTTAATATACATACAGTGTCACCTACACACATGTAATATGCATACAGTGTCACCTTCTACACATATGTAATATACATACAGTGTCACCTTCTACACATATGTAATATCCATACAGTGTCACCTTCTACACATATGTAATATGCATACATTGTCACCTTCTACACATATGTGATATCCATACAGTGTCACCTTCTACACATATGTAATATGCATACATTGTCATCTTCTACACATATGTAATATACATACAGTGTCACCTTCTACACATATGTAATATACATACAGTGTCACATACACACATGTAATACACATACAGTGTCACCTTCTACGCATTTGAATATACATACAGTGTCACCTTCTACACATATGTAATATACATACAGTGTCACATACACACATGTGATATACATACAGTGTCACCTTCTACACATATGTAATATACATACAGTGTCACATACACACATGTGATATACATACAGTGTCACCTTCTACACATATGTAATACACATACAATGTCACTTTCTACACATATGTAAGAGACATACAATGTCGCTTTCTACACATGTAATACACATACAGTGTCACCTTCTACATATGTAATACACATACAATGTCACTTTCTACGCATGTAATACACATACAATGTCACTTTCTACACATATGTAAGAGACATACAATGTCGCTTTCTACACATATGTAATACACATACAGTGCCCCCTCTATACACATGTAATAGATATACAATGTGGTAGTTACAAATTGTACCGAAATGCCTCTAGCCAATTCTGCGGTGAAATGTTGCATGGTTTTACCTTTAGTTGATGCATCACACCTGCATTATTTATCACCCTGTCATATTGGCTTCACGTTTGACTACAAGTTTGACAGACATTTTCACTCTTCCTGCTTTTGTTCCCGTTGTAATATTCTTATATAGAAATAATCGATTGTAAAGTTATGTAAATGCCGTTGTATATAATCTCAAAGTGTGATAATTAACCACTTCTTTGCCTCGTCTGAATCTAAACAGAAAATAAGATGATATTTAATGTGGCGACTAGAAATAGCGTCACGACTGGTCAATATCATCTTCCAGGGAAATGTTTTTATTTTTAAAACGATCAATATAATGATATCTATCACTTCTAAAACATGTAATTAAAGAGTTTCGTCAGCATATGATGGTTTGGTGTCGAGTTGATATAACTTTAGGTAATGTTCTCATTAGAAATGAACGGAGCAAAATGGAGTAACAACGACGTTTATTACCCCGAATCAGGATACATTATGGTAACGGTCATATTAATTATCATTTTTATATATAGGAAACCCCGCCTTTGGAAAGGACAAGTCAGACAGACCCACCAAGGTAATCCTGTCAGCTTTCACATCGACCGGCTGGAAAAGTACCACAATACAGCGTCATTTTACCCGAGTACTACGCTCATAGCGTCGAGTTGGTGTACTGAGATTAACAGGGCGAATTAGGATTGTATTTATTAACATTATAAATCAGATCAAACATCATGACGAATAAGACATTGGTCACTGGATATGATTTGGATGTGTATGGGCTGGACAATGGTCAGTTTTACCTCATACATATTCCGGCGATGACATGTATTGCTTTAAGCTTTATTTCAGCAGTACTCGTATTAACGTTTTCGTTTAAATCTCAAAACATCAAGACGTTTTTCTCCTGGACCAAAAGTGAACGTTTCGTCGTGTACTTGGCATTGTGTGACGGCTTGTTCAACATTTGCCACACCCTTGACCACGGACACATTGTGTTGACCAGAAATCACGTGTACCCCTTAGCACTGTGTCAATTTTACGCGTTTATGCTGGCCGAGTTCATTACGGCCCAGAATTTGCTGGTAAACATTGCCGCCATCAACGCTTTTGTACTGATATTTTTTCGGAAACATATATCTTTCGGAAAATATGATTGGAAACTATTATTGTGGACATTCGGGATACCTTGTATTTGTGCCACAGCTGCAGGTATTGCCGGACAGTTGGGACCTAATGGAGCCTTGTAAGTACATCTTAAACGTTAATCTACTCAAATATAGAGGAACATATCGGCATAATGAGTTGTTACCAATATATAATCAGCATCTTTATCACACACTGGCCTTCAAATAAGATTTTGTGTTAGAGAAAAGCTTTTTTTTAAAATAATTTTAATGTTATCTTTTTATTTAAAATTAATTAAATAGAATAATACAATTGTGCAACCGAATGAATTAAAATCAATTTAGTTTCATAAAGCCAAAGTTTTTTTGTAAAGATATTTATCTGGTTAAAGTGTTTATAAAATTGTAGTTAATTTTATCCCCTTAATTTTCTGCGTTTATATAAACCATATATACACAGACAAAGTGTGTTAATAAAGTTAATGTATGTAACCTAAAATAGTCTCTTAGGTTAGAGAAGTTAAAGCATCACATCATTTGTCGAACAAAATCGGAGTATCATCATATAAGAAAACAAAAATGAATGTTTATCCCCTAATTATTAATTAATTCCAAATAATTCAGTCTGGTAGAAACTATGGTAAAATTCTTGGTTCTTCGAAAGCGCATTAATTTTGTGTGTGTAGCTGTAAGAAAGAAAATTAAATGAGAAAACTTTTTCATTTTAGCAATTTTAACAGATTTGATCTCCATACTAGCGGTTGCGAAAAGTAACGAAATGTAAAGTATCAACATAAACAGCTATGAGTTGGTTCCTATCGATCGGTCCCTGATTGCAATTAGTAAAAGGATGAGAATGTTACAATTAAGTCATTCGTGTCTGTTTACCTTGTCTTTCTCGGGATTTGTAGTGGTGCAGATTTATCACTACAGATCGCGCTCATTACCCGACCGGAAGTATAATCATTCCACATCTCGTTGGGATCATTCATGAAGCATCACTGACCCCGGTAACATTGGTTTCAATCATATCCGTCAGTTTCCGCTTCCCTAACCATTGCCGAATCATTATCGAGTCATCCCGTTGTTTTGTAGGTAAAGCTACTGCTGTTTAGTGGTCTAGATGTGGGTTGATTATTTCTAACAGTGCTTCATGTGACCGAAATGAACATCATTGATCTAAAACAGCTTATACACACGACCTATAATTAGTATTAACACGCATTTTATATATGTGTAGGCGTAAAATATATCCATTGTTTGATTCTTTATGATAATGTAATTTTTTTTATAATATTGTAGATTTACATGCAATGGTAAAAGGCGGGAATGGGTTTCTCTACTAATCGCTGTTCACGTTGACCGATTCAATGTTTATCTAATAAACCATAAGGATGCCGGTAGATCAATAATGTGTCCCTTTTGTTTTTTGAAAATTCTGATATATTGAAAATTGCGATTCAATTCATCGCAAAACTTTCCATTTAACACGTTATAATTAAAATACAGCTATGTCTGACTTGAATTATAGAGCCGTTGTATATAGCCATTGATTTAAAATTACATTTAGCTTTATGAAATTGTGCGCTAACGTAAGTGGAAAAGTTAACGGATCTGTGAACAATATGTTATCATTTATATATATATTATTCTATGATTTCATTTGTATCTTTACAATACTGTTGATTTAGGCATGACGATAACATATGATCCCTTTATCATCTTTACAGCTGCTATTTTGATGGAGTAAAAGGGGTGATCACCAACATCTTCTTCACCACCGTACCACTCCTCCTAGTTCTAGCCATCAATATCGTCATGTACGTCCTTACATGGATCAGAATCCGTTCCGAGGCAAAAAGGATCAAAAGCACCGTCGGTAAGAACGCGTCCACCGTCGTAGCCTCTCACAGGGCAGCCAAATCCATGTCGCTATTCGTCATGGCCTTCTTCATACAATGGTGGGCAATGGCGTTCTACGGAGTCTGGCAACTTATTGCAGATGTACCACAAGCCATTTTCCAATTCGTCACCACGTTCTCAAACATAGGTGGAATCCTGAATGGTATAGTGTACATCATCATCAGACGGAGAGGAAGGGTTACCCCGGCAGAAGCGGACGATCAGACAGTGCAGACACATGTCTCAGAAAGTAGACATCCAAGGTTTGGAGGTACAGGTACAGGTACAGGTACAGGTACAGCCTGAAGGACTCAAGGGCAAACTTAAGTCGCGTGAAAGGAAGTAATTTTTCACGAAAAGAGGGCAAAAACTGTTAAAAGTCCTGTTTAATAGGACAATTTCCATGCTGGTGTTTGAAGAAGCAAAACGTTAGATACTTGATCATGACTTTTCAAAAAGTTTTACGTCATTCCACGCGTGGAACTATTACGATAACTGGTAAAAATTATATTTAGTCAATACGCTGTGCTGCCAGCCATTGTTGTATATATAGTTTTTTTTTATTGAGAAATGTTATTTTTCTGCCTTTTATCTTAGAAGTAACATGTAACCAAGGACATTCGTTAGGTGTGACATATCCATTGAATAGTTACTAATACAAGTCTCAGTTTATTTCCATCCATATCTTGTCGTGTCTCTCTAAATGTTACAGCATACGAGCTGGGACGCAATTCAATAACAGCCGATTGTTTTAAATTAATTCGTGTTGTTTACTGGGCTATTCTTCAAAAAAGGAATTGCCGTTCATGATCGATGACGTTTTTGAATATCGGTATTCATTGTATTGATGTTTTTATCTGTGGTTGATAATTCATTGTATAATCATGTTGCATTGGTAATGATATGATACAATGCTTCTTATTACACGTATGTAAATAAGAACTATCATCCTACACAGGCAATATTTCTTCACGTGAATTTCACTTTTTTGCCCTTTTCACGTGAATTTCACATGAAGGAATATTGCCTGTGTATATAGTTGCAGGTATTTTCAGGTTTTCCGAAACTGACGTTATCTTAATTCTGTCCTCGAAGTCTTTTCTTTTGCAATTTTAGATTAAATTTCATGTATATACAGATATATAATAAAAAGAAGATCTCGCACTCATGACCATATTGAAATTATTAAGCTCGTGCTGTTGAAATTACTGGCAAACGAAAATCACAAGTCGAAGATTCAAAGAGAGTGCTTATCAACTTTTGAAGCAATACAACACACAGTGGCCATGTTCCGAGTTACGTTAATCTCACTTGATAAAAAAACCGTACACATGTATTTGAAAAAAAGCCTTATTGCGAATAATTCATTAACATTCAAATGCTCTGAACTTTAGATGAATCATGGGCGTGCTACATATGGATATTATAAGGGTGTGTTCTTGTATTTACAATTTTACAATTATTGTAGAAAGAAGTATCTTTTGATGAATGAACTAATCATACAATAATTTGTTGTTGTCATACCATAAGTGATTGCTTTATTAAACAAAAAGCTCATAATCTATTAGTTAATATCGTGCATGTGATTATGGGAGACCGTATTAATGTGTTGATAAAGAACTTGGGTGAAAAGACTTATATTTTGAGTGAAACTGACTGTGCAGGTGTTAATGACGATCTACTTTTACTTCGAGAAATCTGTCTAAACTATTTCTACCACAATACGATGTAATGTGCCGACTATATATATATGTATATATATATATATGTGTGTGTGTGTGTGTGTTATATTCCACTATTCCACTAGTGGAATATAACCTTCCGGTCTTTTGATTGTTCAAGAATTCGAACTTTGACCCGAGCTGATATTGTTATTGGCGTCATTAATAATCGATTGAAGTCACATCAGTGGGCCGTCACGTGCACCTGTACACTTTATTTGCCTACGCAAAATAAGTTTTGGTCACGTTTCCCTTTGATTCAAGCCGATATCATTGTGGTAGAAACAGGTCACACGAGTTACAAAAGACACTTGCTTAAGCTCATGTCTTTTGTAACTTTACAAAAACCCTTTCTTTAGTGAAATAAATTCCATATTTAACAACCACTCGTTGTGTAAACTCTATTTCTACCACAACACACTGTATCTTATTACATTGTTTGTCTATTGTGCAACTTAAACAAATAACTAACTCTGGTAAAATAATAACAATAACAAATAATTACTCGTTGTGTAATCTCTATATATCTAATTGCATTCTGTCATTAGAGAAAAGTTTACCTAGATGTTTGATTTAAATGCACTCTACCGAGGAATGATTATGCTTTCTAGTAGGAATGTCGATAGACTCAAATCGAGATCGAATCATGTACCGAAGGTCACACTCGTTACCTCTCACCTCAACAATGTTTTTTTTCTGTACCATGCATTGGAATTTATAGCTCGTGTATTTTTATATTTATTTTTTTACATTCCTTGTAATCCTTGTTCACATTCCATTCAGCATGCGATGTATTTGTAAATCATTGAGTATCAAGAGTACTAACATACTTAGCTGAGATGATACAGCCTTTGTGATATATACATGAGCACATCACTTTCCCTACCTTTGAAAAAGTATTTTATTTCAAATATGTCAAAGCTCAATAAATGCCTTCCTTTCACGGCTGGCGTTCGAACAGAAAATACAAAGACACATCGCCTTTCCACCTTATAAAGGTATTTGAATAGTAGTGCACTACTAGACATAAGAAAGTTAAACATGAATGGAATATATGCATTCCTGATTATTGACGTAATTTTGAATGCTACACTGCAGGGACTAAATGTGGAATCCCAATGAATATCAACACTCGCTGTGGTTCACATACGTCGATTTGTGCTCTACATTAATAACTACTTTCGTCTCTTTCAATAGTCCAAGATGAAAGAGAAATCACGGCGGCCAGTTTCAGCTGCTGTGAATGTACATGTATCGGTTGAGAAGGATGGTCATTACACTGCTCTGATATAGCAGGTATGGTTGACAGTTAAAAGACAACACCCACTCTTTCCTAACCAACTGCTTATTATTTCAGCAATACTTTATGTCAGATGATCCTCGATATGCTGACATCTGAATAACTTGCTAATCGATTGAAATGTGCTATCCGAGTATGGTACTTTTAATTATAAATGTTACAGGAGTGAGCCGTGGCATACTTCCATGGAAGGAGCAAAAGTAATCTTGAAATTTTATTCTAAGAAATGTCTTGTTTTTATTCTTGTGAACAAGTAGTCTTGAAAAGAAGTGTGAACTAGCAATTGAAAGTTTTACAGAGACAAATTTCTAAGAAATATCAGAAAATCTACATTAAATTCGTGGCATAAAGATTGTTCACGACAAGGATTCATTTATCTTGTCCATGAGTCTTCATTTGAAAATGAGTGTTATATTTCAAGTATTTAATTTTATATTCTTTCTATAACAATCCAAAGTAGTCCTCTTGCCAGACATGACGTAAACGCTGCCAGAACGTCCCCCATTTTAATGCAAATGAGACATATGGTTCACCCCTGGTCGCACGCTGTTAAAAAAAGAAAGCATGTTCTTAATTAAAGTTATTTTTTTCCAATGGCATAAATATTATATGTTTAAATGTCTTCGTAACAAATACAGCAACTGTGCTTTCATCGTGTTGTTCTATCTGAAGAGAATTACTACCTTTTAAAACATTTCAACTTTGGATTAGATGCCGACAACGCTTAATTCCCTGTAAAGTCGAATCGCACGCTCGTGCGTGTGATTTGTGCAGTCGCCTAATTTCAACCAATCAAATTTGTCAGACACATTCCGTCAAATAGTGCGATAATGCAATATGATGTTAAATCACAGATGCGGTATTTATGACGTTGTCGGGGATATTATGGAATCAGATACAGTATGAATACCACGGGATAATACTTTTGGCATTATGTACTCTGGTTTGTATACAGAAATGTAATATACTACTTAAGTCACGTTGTTTCTATCGATATGATGATTTATTGAGTTCAGGTCGACATTGGTCATCTTTACTCGATAATTCATCATAAAGATGGAACAAAGTGCCATAACTGTATACTACTGTGTAGCTCTAACTGACCCTCTCACTGATGTTAGTGAACTTAAATAGTGTAATGCGGACAGTTTTAGTTAGGTATTTCAGGATGATATTGACATAACTTTGTCCTCTTATTATACAGCCAAACTATTCATTATTCATCAGATTTATCTTTCACAAATTGAAATAGATTATGTAATTTTTATCAAGCTAATTAAACTATCCAGGCCAGGCATGGAAGTGTTTTAGTAGGTGTAAGTGTTTTTTGCTATTAAAAGTATTAGCTAATAGTGGCTTGTCGTTTAGGTTGATATATCTGATAAAAAAAACTTTGATCATGTCTGATGAGAGGTCATTGTATGGAAGTTATATCATTAAATCATGGATTTACTTAGGTCGAATGCCTAAGAGACCGTAAGTTCAACGTCTTTATAGAAACAAAATGTCAGACCGGCCACGTAAATTGGATCGCACATAGGATAACGGAAACTCATTAGAAATATTGATCGGTATCTAGGTCAAGATAATTTATAAAGAAATAATTTACCAAGGATTTATGATCTTTTTGATAAGTAGGGATATCCATAATCTGATAATGTGTAGACTGTAACGACGACGATCAAACTCGTTATCTCTCATACATCGATTAAAACTGACAAAGAATCAACCGGAAGTCAAAACATTTCCCAATGGCGCAAAATATCAGTCGTCTATACGAGAAACATATATATATATAATAGCGATGCTAATGGAGAGCTTTGCATTGCTAATTATAACTGATCGGCCCTTATAGGGACCAACCAACCAATTGCTTTTCCATAGACTTTAGTGTTAACGTTTTAGAGTATATCATTAAAATTCTTGAATTCAATATGGCAATTATGGTTTATAACGAAAGTTTAGGGTCTCATATAACACGTAATCCAAAATAGTTGGGTCTTCAGCTTAAATTTTTTTTCCAGGGTAGCCATTTTGAAAATTGATGAATTTCGCAGTAAAAATTCTCAGAAATCTGAAATGTTTACCTGTTAATTATTATTACCTGAACTTTTGAGAAAACATTCAATTGGACTTACACAGTTTATATCAACATTTCTTATGGATAGTTACCCATCGGGCTACATATCTATTTTGTTACTTCATAACCTACAGGTTAATCAGTGACTGTCGGACATTTTATCCCTGGCTCAACTTTCTACTCTATACACAGGGGATGTTTCAATAGTCTATTTTTCCAGTTGGTTGGTTGTTCCCTATATAAAGCGTGATAAACAACACTGACATTTAGCATTTCCTCTCCCTGTAAAACAAATGTCGTGTTTTATTACACAACGTGTTTGATTTTCCTTAACTGTACACAAAAGCTATATTTCAAACTATTGCACGGCTAAAATGACTATTGCACAGTCACGTGCGAAAACATGTGACCATTCGGAATTTTTTTTCAAGAGCCGAAGTCACTTACATGTCAATACCGCCAGACGACAGTCATTGTGACTTCTAGGTCTACAGGAAAGTCGAGATTTCAGTGATTCTAAGTGTATTTAGTGATTATGTATATCATAGGTGTCTGTGCAATAGTCCAGAATATTTGACACGAGGTACTGGTAATCGGTCAATGTTCTATTGCACTCGGCCGGTTATCAGTACCTCGTGTCAAATATTCTTGACTATTTCAATGGAAAAAAAAGGAAGAAACAACAGCTGTCTGGAATTCGAATGGATTTTGGAGTTCTGTATCAAAATCATATGACGCAAATTATTTCAAAATATAATTATTTTCAAGTAGCATATACAATTAACATACTTATTAATTAAAGACTTATCATAATTGCATTCACTATAACTATAAAATAATCAATGTTAGTGCTGTGAACCAAAATCGGTTACCGAATAATCGGGCATGCATGTATAATTTACATTTACATGTACTCTATGAGGAGCGTCATGTTTACCTGAAGCCGATCGATCGATAGCTTAAGCAGGTGAATAGTTATCAATATGAAACCTTTGTAAATCAGTGTAGGACTGCATTTATGAGTGTTGTTTGTGAACTCAATAGCATTCAAGGAAATGCCCAGTCACTCTTGGAAATACTTTAAAAGGAGACTGTGTGAACAAAATGGTAAAATGTCAACTTTGAAAAGTATAGGAAAGATTCAAGATTTCAAGAATTTCTGATATGCTCAATTATTTGAAAAAAAGAAACCGTAATTATAACTCAAAACCGATGACACACGCCATACAAATAAAAGTAAAAAAAGACAAAAGGACGAACATGTATATCAACACGCAATGAACACGTCTGACGTCATGTCAGAACAAATTAATTCTTAGAAAATAATGGATATAGAGTGAATACTTACATTGCAAGACCAGTCCGTGTATAATACAGATTGGGCAAAGTAGTCATTAGGAACTATTGCATCAAAGAAATATTGCGCCAGAAATATTGCTCAAAAAGTTTGTTGAACATACTGGCTTTTATTTCATTTTAACTTATATCAATACCAGCTTTAAAAATGCATTAAAATATGGCAGATGTATTTTAAACTTTCTTAGATTAAAGGTTTTGCTTACGTGCAATGACATTTGTCAACCTTGTTAGTTGGCCAGTTGGACTGATTTGGAACTGTTGCAAAGACCATATTGAATGATATCCCAATTTATGCAACTTGTTTTTAATAACATGAAAAGTTCATGAAACCATTTTCTGTACATATTCCCCTAAGCAGAAATGACATCTTGCTTAACATTTGCGAATCATGAAAGAAGTCGGGTTGATCAATACCACTGTTTGTGTAAATTTGACCAAACTGTTAAAAACAACAATATTTTGGCAGTAATATTCACAATGGTATGGTCTTTATGATTAAAGGAAATTGGGGTTAAAAAAATATCTCTTGGTTTTATCAAACATCAATTTTCTTTTCCGGCAGTTCAGCCAATAGAACAGTGTGGGTGGACACATTTTGAATAGAATTATGAATTTGTGTGAATGTTTTTCATAAACTTCAAATTGATTTCATGAAAACATCCAGTTTGAACTTTAAACATTTGCTTACGTTTGTTTTAAAATTACAGGTTGCAGAAATAGGTACATCATTCAATATTAACAAAAATTAACACTAAATTAGCAAAATTGGTCTTTTGATCCTCAATATTATTTTAGATGTGCATGTTCCATCGATCATGCATGAAAACTTAATGTGATGCCATATTTTTAGAAGTAAATTATAAACTTGTTTTGCTTATGGTATCATTTGATATTTTATACATTTAAAAAGACAACAAAAGAAAAACATGATTGTCAAGATAGTATAATTTTAAGACATCTTGATAGTTCGATATTTTTCTTCAATCTAACACCCAACCTAAATAAAATGGTAAATCTGTGTTGAATTTTAGTTTTAGTTTATTTTATATCAATCGTTACACAACAAGAACTTTTTTTTGAAACAGCCCAAATATTTCTTCGAAAAGTGATAGATTTAAACATAGTTTTAAAGAGCAGGTAAGATTACCCTATATAACCTACTTATCTTATCACTACCTTTTCTGAAACATCGTATCACAAGCGACGTAAACAAGATATAATGTATATTCTGATTTAAGTTTCTCTGTTAGATATGTTTAAAATTAGAATATAAATTGAAATTGAATTTCTGCCTAACACAAAGAAACGATACCTAGAAGGAGCACGAGTGTACAATAGAAAAAGATTATTAGTAAATGGCATTTACATGGACACTTTAAACAGAGAAAGTAGCTGTAGTGTGTAGCTAGTATTGCTGTTAATGATAACATACCCTTTATGATATTATTGCCATTTCTCTGAACCTCTAATCTGTCTCTTCTTTCACTGCTTGATTTCCAATTTTGTTTCTTTTTTATATAATGTGGATTTAGGTCTATTGTTGCTGTCACATTGCTGAAATGAATAGAGGAGGAGTGGGCTTATGTAAGTTGCTATAACTTGTGCCAGGTACCAATTGCATGTCCAAAACCAAGAAATAAATTATGTTGCAATTATGCCCCGACAGTGGTCTATATATTGCGTATATTGCCTGGACTATTAAGGACCAGTAGGTGGTGTATGACATTCTATAAAATCAACTATTCCGTTTTACATGCGGCTAGCAGTTTAATCAGCTGTGATAGAGGAAAACGCAGGTCCCTGTATTACCTGGAAATCGCTCTCATCAGTATAAAATCGGTATAAAAAAATAAGACTGATCACCTTAGCCGATTCTGAACTTATGATTACATTCTACTCCTTACAAATTAGGCTTGATAAAAAAACCAAAAACAACAAAAACTAAAGGGCGACATGATGGAGTAAACAAAAAAAAAATCAGTCTTACAGACATTGTAGCCATTCACGCGCGTGGAGTAATCTGTGGTCAAGGGGAGGTCACTTTTATAGAGTTGTATGTTTCTATAAACGCAAATCAGCTGCCAAAGATCCGTCATCGTAATATCAACTATCAATAAGTCGTCAAGGTTTAAACAGTTTGATGTTCAAACATTCACAGAGGACCAAGAGAATGATCATACGTTGAAGAAGACTGCTTCACATGTAAAGATGTTTAACAATGTAATTAATTATTTGATCAAATTCCAGCTGATGTTTTCACATTAGACTCTATTGTCATTATGATACGACGTTGTGTTTTATCATGTCTATGCTGTTAATGTAACGTCAACCTACTGTATATAAATAACCAAAAATATGGCACGTGTTTTAGATATGAAATAATTACCAGTTAACCCTACACATTACCTCTAATAAAGTATATATATTTGTAACCTATACAGCATTTTCATACAGCTCTGAAAGACCAGTCAACTTATTTTTTCTATGCTTTTTAGAGCTGTGAATACTATGGTAACAACTTAGAAATAACTTAAAAATTGCAAAAAAAAAAAAAAAAAATATGATATTTGACCCAAAATGACAAATTTCTACACAATGTTTTTTCCGAAACCTATTTGAAATTAAATATCTCTATCCCAAAGACAGAATTAATCTTGTTTTGACATGTGTGGTGCATTAAGTTTTCCCCGCTATCTTACCTTGATTATGAACGTCCATTTTTCGCTGTAGGCAAAACTACATTGTAAATTTCCTGTGTACACACACTTTCGGAAATCCGGTAATTTAAAAGCCGGAACCAATATATTTATTTTAGTTTTAATAAATGTGAAGCCTGTATGTACTACTTTGTAATGAATATACCAATTATAGTGTGCATTATTTTTTTCATTTTTTATGCATATTATAATACAGGTGTTATTTGCTTAACAAAAAAATCGCCCATGGCCAGGCTGTCCTACTGTAGTGTCAGATTTATTTAAGTGTCTTGACACTTATTTCTGATTTCTTTTTGTATCATTTACCACAATAGCAAAGCTACTCTGAGGATGAAATGACCTGTTTTGTGTCAACGTGTGTTTTTTTCCCATAATATCAGGTGTGGTGTAAGGATATGACCTAATTTGGAAATGTCGATAATTGATAAGCAAAACAGACAAATTCGGAAATGTATGGACATATTACAATGTATTGCAAATCATAATCAAGTAATAAGTATGTTTATTCTTTCACCGCAATAGATTGATAAAACTCTCTATATATTTTAAGAATATAACAAAACAACTTGAGCCACGTATTGAAGAAGGCACTCAACGATTTTCTTTTTACGTCCTTATATTCTCTGACTATATAGGACCATGGTAGAAACATTGTTGCATGGAAATTGACAAATAAAAAACAGTTTAAACGAATGATCTTAAAGGAAGTTGTCTAAAAGGTATCCTCACGAAAATCTTGCTTTAACTGTATCCTCCGTCTGAGCTAGACCTTTACGAGGGCTTATTGATAACTTGTGAGCCTCGTATTGAAGAAGGCACTCAATTATGTTCTTTTTACGCCCTACTATTCTCTGACTATAAAGGACCGTGTACCCAAGGACTGGTCTCATATGGTTAGTTTATATCGACGAAGTATCACTCTATATTAAACAAGACGAGCGGCTTTTGCAATATGGACAAAATTGGTAAGAGTTAGGGTGAACGAGTCTGTCATTGCCATGGCTGCCATTCACGATTATGGCTTTAACTTGATTGAGTATACAACTTATTCACCTGATCTCGCTCCATCAGACTTTCATCTATTTCGAAAACTCAAAACAGCTATTTTACGCACCCTAACCCTAACCCTAACATGCAGCGGATGACTTTCTGAACAATCAAGAAAAGGAGTTCTATAAAAGTGGCATTCAGGCCCTTAAACATCGCTGGCAAAAAGTGTATAGATACTGAAGGGGATTATTTGAAAAATAATACTGGCAAAATTCAAATCCATCAATACGAGGCTCACAACTTATCAATCAGCCCTCGTTCCTGTCAGAATGTATAGTGTATTTTCGCAAACCAGACGGAGAGGAGTAACAGTTTGATTTAAAGTCACATGGAAAGCCGGAAAGAGCTTTATCGATATCAAACGATGATATAGGAACTTTAATTTCCATGAAATTCCTTGAAAAAATCAATCCAAACACCGTTCTGTATACTAAGTTGTTCCAAAATACATAGCATTTTAGAATGAGGGGTGCGACAAAGCATCATGCAATGTGTTGGGGAGATGTCGAGTTGAAGCATGAAGTTCAACTGCATTTTCTTTTTGAATATCATTAAATCATAACGAAAACGAGAACAGGTGAAGATAACTTAACAACCGTCCCTGCCCTCCAAAAAAGCTATACTACCCCCACACACTCCTGAGAGACGTCTTGTGGCATTGCTACAAACTCCTGATTATATGTCCCATGGCATCGCTGCAAACTCCTGAGAGATGTCTCGTGACCTTGCCACAAACTCCTGAGAGATGTCTTGTGGCATTGCCACAAACTCCAGAGAGATGTCCTGTGGCAGTGCCACAAACTCCTGAGAGATGTCCCGTGATATTGCCAAACACTCCTGGGAGATGACTCGTGGCATTATATTATTTCTATGAAGCACGGTTGTTTTTTTGTTTTTGGTTTTGTTGTTGTTGTTTTTTTCATTGCCATCAATATCTTATATTTGTGTACGAAATTGCAACACAGACAAGCAACCATCGGAAATATTACAAGTGAGTATAGTATTTATATTTTGTTTTTCATAAATTGTTTTGAGAAATTATGTTTTGTAGTGTCCTGTTTAAAATATATACAAACATTGAAGCTATAGTTTTTTAATACAACTACTATTTTTTATTTTTATTATTTTTTTTAAATGCAATTAGTGGATACATTTTTATCAACGTGAACAATGTTTACCTCGCACAGTTCTTCTTCTTGTAACCAAAACTAGAAATCTACCTGATTAAAAAGCTATGATTGTTACAAACGACTCGTTAATTATTACAAAGTTTACCCAAACTACCCTAGAATCGTAAATGTTAATCGCTGTGATAAAATATACTACATATCAAAGTTCTTCGATATCGTAGAAATTAAATCTGGAATAACCAGATACCACAAAATGACAGCCATTTTGATTTCAATTACTGCCACCTGTGATACTTGGTTCTCTAGATATATGCTGCTTCAATTTGTGTAGTACATGCATCTTTAATCCATAAGATTGTTCTATGATGCTTTTCTTATTTATTATTTAATTTGTATGCCAGCATGCTGGTTTATTTATGTTAACCGTGTTTGTCGCAATAATAGCACTACAGCGCTGATGCTATTATTTGTTCAATGCATACGACGGTAAAAACATCCTTGTATCTTATCTTGCATCTTGTACCCTGTACATTTATTTTAATCTTGATGACGCCATACAAATTGTATAACTCATCCCATCCGCTTACCAATGCCCATTTCATAGTTGTCGAAGAAACATTTCCGACAGCATTTGTCAAAAGAAAATTATCAAAGTGAAACAATATTATGATTTTATAGTAACAAGTGTTAGAGGTGAATATATTTATAATCACACTTTAGTTAATGCTGCATGCTAGATTTAGTTTTTGTATCATTAATATATACTATAGATAGTGATATGGTATATTGCCCCATCCAGCCTCAGTAACCAAAAGTATAACATATATCGACCGTACATGTCAGATGTATCGTACATGTATATATAACAAAAATATGACACGCGCCATCAATTGTACTATTCTCAGCTCTAATTAGAATTCTATTTTCCGTTACTCATTATCAGTATTAATATAAGATTTTATCTCCTTATTATATGAAATTATTTTGTTGAGCTTTAATCAATGGCCCTGTACAAACGTATGGCACGAACATAAGCTCGATAGCCGAACCTCATCGCTGGGAATTGAAGATAGGAGACTTCATTATGATATTAATGATTTCTTTTCTATTTCGAGAGCACTCTATGATAGCTAACAATATATTTCAGAAATCTGACAACACATTACCAGGACAAATGTTTAATAAATCACGATGAATCAGTTTTGAACCACGACATTTGAATTAGAACTTGAAAGGATGCAATGCTTACTAAAACAAAGTAGTTTACACCTGTATAATGTGTTATAGTAAATACCATGGAAACAAGAAACACAATCTTTAAACATGACACGTACTTGAAGTTATCAAGTTCCTATAGATCGATAACTGTGACAATGCCTACAGACATGAGATACTTGTAAACAAAACAAACCTGTGACAAACCGGAGGAGAGGTTGTTACCGGATTCACGGCGCGAAAGGCAAGGATGGATAAGAGCACAATGTGTTCTTATGTTTGATCGTAATGATGGTAGCAATCTCATATCTATTAACACAATAGGGATCTGAGGTGATACTACGCGCAGCGTGCTGCTTACGAGCGGTAATATATTGTTGTATAAGCGTTATTGTAGGATCTAACCAATTGTAATTTTACAAAACGTGGTTGCGGACGCTTTTAATTGTCGTGATTAAGGAGAATACTTAGTTTTATGATATATCTTAACAAGATTTTACGCCTGATAATATTTTTTCTAAAAGTGATTTTACAGCTATAGCCGCTATAAATCAATCTACATCTATTGATAATATAAGGGAGTGTGATGGGTGTATGTTTCCTTGGCATCGTGATGTAACATTGTGATATCTAATGATTGTTTCATTGGCATCGTGATGTAATATTGTGATATCATGTACAAATAAGGTATATAGTCTATTTTTCTTCATTTTTGTTCTTTCCGTACGAGATTGAAAACAATCGGCACGAAATTACTGTTTTTTGCAAGGCATGTCTGTTCTCTAAAACAAAATAATAAAAAAAACTTTGATGAGAATGGAAATGACTACCGATATGTGTTCTGCTTCCTTTAAGGACGTCACACTACAAGGGAACACTATCACGAACGATATACCCATTTCATAAATTTCACTTTTTATGCATGCACATCACTTTTATGATAATTAAACGTGCTACATTCCGCCCTATCAAAGCCCTAAGTCCGTTCTTTATCATATGCGTTTTAAATTGTTGCAAGGTTTTGGAGAGCAGTCGATATGAATACTATTTGCTTGCGAGTTAAATAGAATACCGCCCGCTCAGTCACTTTAAATCTGTCAAGCTTTCTAAACATTGTCACAAACCCAGAACAAATTTTCTATAATATAGGTCCTCGTGATTCTAAAAGGGTGTTAATATGTCACACAAGTCCAAAATGATTTTGTTTTTACTTTTGTCATGTGATACAAGCCTATAACTGTACATTTGTGAATTTAGAAGTGATGACCGTTTTAAAATCATACCCTACGCAGCGATAATCTGAAGTCGGAAACGAACACTTTTTAAAGTGAGTCCGAGGTTATTCATCTTCGGACTGCACTACGCTACGCTAAGTGTAGGTAGTATGTAAGATGGAGATTATTTAGAAAAGAAACGATCGCACATTTGTGAACAATGGTTCTTAAAAAGGAACTAATGTAAAAAGTAAAAACATTGCTTTGAAAGAAATTTCAAAATAAATCGTTCTTTTCTGGTCTTTATTCTAACTTTCGATTCCACTGTCACCATGAGTATGTGTGACTCAAACCGGATTTTACCTGGCTTTGTATTGGGTTGTCGTCGATGTGACCTAGATTGGTATGACAGATGTCGTCGATGTGACCTAGATTAGTATGACAGATGTCGTCGATGTGACCTAGATTACTTTGACAGATGTCGTCGATGTGACCTAGATTAGTATGACGGATGTCGTCGATGTGACCTAGATTAGTATGACAGATGTCGTCGATGTGACCTAGATTAGTATGACAGATGTCGTCGATGTGACCTAGATTAGTATGACAGATGTCGTCGATGTGACCTAGATTACTTTGACAGATGTCGTCGATGTGACCTAGATTAGTATGACGGATGTCGTCGATGTGACCTAGATTAGTATGACAGATGTCGTCGATGTGACCTAGATTAGTATGACAGATGTCGTCGATGTGACCTAGATTAGTATGACAGATGTCGTCGATGTGACCTAGATTACTTTGACAGATGTCGTCGATGTGACCTAGATTAGTATGACGGATGTCGTCGCTATGATCTAGATTAGTATGACGGGTGTCGCCATGACCTAGATTAGTATGACGGGTGTCGCCGTGACCTAGATTAGTATGGCAGATGTCGCCGTTGAAGCAGAAGACGCCTACCTGGCCTTATTATGCTTGTACTCTCTCAAAAGTGTCTCATAAAGTTTGTAATGTTCGTTTTCTTTTTGCATTGAAAGTTTGACCTTGTGGGTGTCTGTCATAAATCATTGCGAAACTAAATAACTGGAAAATTAGTATTCTCTTGAAAGAAGCTACCAAGTATTTCATGTCTGGAATGGTAGTAATAATAATTTCTGTGCAAATATAACACTTGGTGTTCCTAAACAGTTTCTTTTTAGACTTGAAATTACCGTCATGTAGATAAAATCAAACAAATATGGTACTCTCACAATGAACAGGAAAGTAACAATGAAAGGTATACAACAAGAAATACACATTTTACTGTACAACGAAGGCGGAAACAGATGTTTATAGTAGTCATCACACAGGGTCAATTCTCATTGCTTGATTTAATTTTCTAAGCGTGTCATAATCACCAATGAAGCTAGTTGTGGAATGTTGATAAGGAGGCTTTGATCACCGCTCTATCAGATCAATAAGTACAGCTCCATGTGTAAGATTACAAACATCACTGATACTGGCTGACATCGGATTGCTAGATGTGAGATTTTGTTTCTAACCGGAACCGAACAGTTTCTTGAAGAAACAATTGCTATTTTTTTATTTTTGAATACAAAATAACATTCAGAATGGCGTATGGAAATGGATATGATCTACCAGTGTTTGGTTTAGACAATGGCTCGTTTTATGCGTTGCATATCCTGGCGATAACATGCATTTTACTGAGTTTGTCATCGGCCATGTTCATAATTATTGCCTCTTTTAAACAACATGGATTACGAACATTTTTCACCTGGTCAAAGAGCGAAAGACTTGTCGTTTATCTTGCTATATGCGATGCTTGTTTTAACATATGCCATTCACTCGACCATCTTCATATCCTCCTATCGAAAGACCATGTGCGGCCACCATCACTTTGCAAGTTTTATGGTGTGAATATTGTCGAGTTTGTTTTTGCTCAAACTCTTATGGTCAACGTGGTAGCCATTAACGTTTTTGTAATGATATATTTCGGGAAGAACATTGATTTTGGGAAGCGTGACTGGCGTTTGTTGTTATGGACTTTCGGAACACCCTTCCTGATCGCAATGATACTATTATCGACAGGACAACTCGGACCAACTGGAGCTTAGTAAGTTTATCTTCTTCTTTACACTCATCTAAGACATTGACATTTATTTTCTAATTTCATCTAAAGTGGAGTCTTTTTTTAACATTTCTTTCTAAAACTTGATTGATAGCATGCATTTTGAAAGATAAAAACCCCATCAATTTAATTTTAATTTACATTGTTTAACATTTTGTTAACTCAAATCCATGATGCTTTTTTAACTACCGTAAAGTATACCGGTATTTAAATGTAAGCACACTTGTTGAGTTGCATGCATAGAAAATAGATCAAGTATATAAATTATTGCAGTTTAATATGGTGCCTACTTTCGACCATCTTGCCTGTTCGCGTTGATACGCGACAATGCTATACACTGCAATAGCGCGATAGTCCGACAAGATGACCTAGACAGCGCGATTGAATTACATAATGACATAACAATGCCACGTTGGCAAGGCTCTTTACCCTACCACTCTAACCATGGTGCGTTAAATCGCTCTTCGGTTGACATGCTCTGTGCAGATTGAAACAGTATTACTGCTCCATTTCGGCTGTGTTAGGCGATGGGATTTTAAAAATGATGTAATGCTCTTTGTTATATATTGAACGATCTACATGTAGTTTTAGAACCATCAAAAGGGTTATATAACAACATGTATTTTCCTGTGTGTTATATGACCTAACTAACGAAATCATCGTTTATAAGTGTGTAGACATGAAACTTGACGCATTCATAGCCGGACCGGTGCCAACAAGCTCAATTAATTTAAATGCGCGATGACTATTTTCTTTTGTGTTTTGCCTTTTTTCCAATAAAACATTAATGGTATATGGCAGAATTAACTAAAATATAACGACGAAAATATGAAATATTTGAAATAATTTAAATGAATTAAATCAAAAACGGTGTTACTGCGGTACTATAGCTTGATTATGCCTTTCAACTTCACGGCGCCATTTTGAAATTATTGATCAACGCAATTTAAGCGTTTTCTGCTGTTATCGGAGAATCTGTGCAAAAAAGCTAACGTCAAGCGAGTATTTTGTAAAAAAAAAACTAGTCTGAATTTTTTAGTAATACAGCAAAATAAGCAATTTAACTATCTTCTGCTTCGATTGGAAAAATCGGCAAGTTTCAATTAGGTGAATTCAAAGTGTTGCTCTGATTGGTCAAAAACCCAAAACTTACATTTTCACTGCAAAACTTACATTTTCACTGCTAATCGCGGCAGTGAAAATATAAGTTTATTGCGTATTCACTTTTCCACTCTATACACTACCATGCCCCATTCAAAACCCAGGGAAAACTTAGATCTATTGTGTTCTGTCACGTAAAAGGTGAACGGCGATTTTCAGACGAACATTATATTTCGTGCAAAATGTAGGAACTACAAAGATGTAATTTTCCCAAGGTTGAAATCCAGACAAGGAATAAGGTTCTGGCTAACAACATCTTCAGTTGTGTGAAAATATCATCAAATATACTCAAAATGCTATACAAGCGGAAAAAATATTCCGCCTGTTGCCGTTGTGGTTGGTTTTGTTTTCATGCGAAATTGATTTCTGGGAAGAGCTTATCATAGACACTGCATTCAATTCATTCAATTTTACCTATTGATATACTGATAATGGTGTGTCTTTAAATTGCGTAAATAGTATCAATAGGATATATTCCAGATACTCTGTAGAATTTGAAATCATTACTTCCATATTAACCGCTTACCGTGTATCTCGATATTCAATTACATTATTTCCCTACTTTTATTTACCATTTCTAGAAAGAAACACTTTCTTGTTCTCTGCTGTTCTAATATTCTCTTTCTGTTAAAATTATAGTGTCGAGATGTTTGAAAAATTGCCCGTTCTTCAAGAAGGTTTCTATAGAAAGACGGACTTTGGATAAGTTCGTATGTGTGATAAATTGCATAAACATGTTTCTTTTTCATACCACTTTGTATTTGTTTTGGTTTTTTTTAACTTTTCTTCCCATTTTGTACTGTTATTGATTATCAACGAAAGTGTTGTTATCTAATTTAGAAATTTCGCTCCAATATTGAAATGCTCTATTCAGCCATGACCATTTTACTTTGTCGAATGCTTTACTTTGATCGAGCGCTCTTTCTCACTGATTTACATCTATGTATTCAAAAATATGTTGGGTAAGCGTATTGTCGTATGATATGTTTGACCTTGAACAAATCCTTTCTGATTCGGGTAAATTTTAACCTTTTAATTAGTTTCTATTAGCTATTAGCTTTTTATATAAAATGTGAGCCTACCTGTTGTTTGAGATTAAGACAGTTTATTTGATGCAAATATTTGTTTTAAATCGAAATTCTTCTTTTATCGAATACCAGTATCATGTTATGCTCCTTGGCATGTCTGATGTCTGTCATCATCCGATTTCCCATATTGAGAACGTAAACTAACAAGGACATAACATAGACTTTCATTACGGTTATCGTCAGTGACACAGTAGACCTTTATCTTTTTATAATACATCGTCTTATTCCCCAATCTACATTCAAATATTAACACTTTTCTCCCATGTAAACAATGTTTTATCTTATTTTATTCTGAACTTGATCGTGTTATTGTTGGATTATGGAAAGAAAAGGTCGCTTATACATATACCGCAGGTTAAAATATCAAGAATTACAGGAACTGCATAATTACCAGAATCTTTAATTATGATGCATTACAGAAGTAAGCTCCAAATAATGACATGTTCCATCCAACCAAGTTGATGTAAGTGGTATTGATGACAGACATGTTCCTTCAAATATCCATTTAAGTGAGTCTCTAACCGACACCTCAAAGCAGCGAGAAGCTGTTTGTTCAGTCCAACCGAATGATGCTGTATTTCAACTGACCTCGTTGTACTGCGGCTGAAATTTAGTGCTTAAGACAATTTAATCATCCATGAAAATTGATGCTACACTTGTTCAGATTTCTAAAGTGATGTTTTAATTATAATGAAGAAAGTCGATTTTCTGTGACTGTCCTGTTATTTATTCCCTTAAAATGAATAATGTTTCGGTAATTGCGCCTTTGAAGTTAAGAAATCAATGTTCTGTAGTCATGTAGAAGGCCGGCATCTCCTCAGTATATATAATTCTTTAAGGAACAATTAAGTGAAAATATTAACATATTGAGGCAGCTATCATAACCTGTTAATCAGGTTTTAATAAAAGCCTGACACAATAGGGAAATTGAAATATGTTGGCGGTTTGATAATTATAAGGTTTTGTTACAACTAAGACGTAAACAAACAAACAATAACGCAAACAAAACAAATAAAAGGCAAGTATTAATCGTAATCATGATATCAGAGGGACAGTCGTTATATTGATCAGCTTTAAAACAGCTACTACTTTACAATTAAATACAGGAAAAAATAGTACTTGAAATAATAAAAAAATCACTATCATTCATGTTTATATAAACACAGTAAGGGTATTATGAATTTACCAAGTGTAGATTATACAGAGAATAAATACAGGAATTCTATATGAAATAGCAAATAATGAATTAATCATACAGGTATTATATGCAAAACAAATAAACCCATGTAGTTTTGGATTAAGTGTTTAGAAAAAAAAGTATCGACTATTAAACAAATAATAGGAACGAGAAAAATTCGGGTTTGTCAGAAATGTTATTAGGTATTCTGATAAAGTTGCATTTAAATTCCTATCAGTACGAAATTATAATAAGACTTCAAATCAATATCAGAATTCATTAACACATTGTGCTGACTATTCATCAAATCATATTAGCTCTATACTTCAAAAGATTCCATTTACATCAGATTACTTTTCCTGGCCTACTTTTCGTGGCACCCAAATTACTTTTCTTTGTTACCACTTTTTATATTTACATTTTTATTACCTTCGCTGGCTTTGAATTTTTAATCAATTTTTTTTTTCGTCACAACTATGGTAATCAAAAAGTTGATCTCCCTTTGCCTTAATCACTGTTGTACTTCATTTCAATAATTTTATCAATATTCATATAAATTTTCTTATTTATTTAACGAAGGCCTAAATCTGAATGGGACACGACAATGACATTGCCCTGTAGAATGGTGGATATTGTACTTTATCAGGTTGTACGATACACAAGTCAACTACACCTAAAGTTAAGGTTAAGAAATGAACATGCACATCGCATACTCAGAATAATAAATATAAAGATGCAGCCTACAGCTCTTACGTCCTACAGCTCTTATATCCTACAGCTCGTATGCCCTACAGTTCTAACATCCTACAGCTCTTACATCCTACAGACCTTATATCCTACAGCTCTTGCGTCCTATAGCTCTTATGACCTACAGCTCTTACATCCTACAGTTGTTACATCCTAAAGCTCTTACGTCCTACAGCTCTTACGTCCTACAGTTCTTACGTCCAACAGCTCTGACGTCCTACAGCTCTTTCCTCATACAGCTCTTATGTCCAACATCTCTTACATCCTACATGTCTTACATCCTAGAGCTCTTACATCCTACAGTTCTTACATCCTACAGTTCTTACGTCCTACAGCTCTTACGTTCTACAGTTCTTACGTCCAACAGCTCTGACGTCCTTATTTGTTCAATCATTGGGAGCCTAAATCTGAAATCCAAAAGATTAAACCAGGAAAATCAAAATAGGTGTTAAGATATAACGAAATAAACATCAATCGACCTAGCAGAGTCTCGTGGGTTTCCGACGATTTGTTTTAAGTGATGTACTGAATATTGTTGACTTGTAGAAGTAATTAATTGGTACATGATCATCTATAGTCTGATGTATATGGTTTAAAGATCACCTGAATATAAATGCGTCTTTTCATAATGTATATATATATATATTTCAGTGTTGTTACACAGATGGGGAGAGCTAATCCTTTGTTTATAATCAATCCTTTGTGTTTAATCAATTTGATAATGTTTTAAAGAAGAAGACCAGTTACAAGGATATAATTCCTGGACAAAATAGAAGTTTTATATATAAAAGATTTTATAAATATATCTATATTAAGAAATAATGAATATTTCGTTTGTAAATTGTTTCCTGATAACTGATTACAATGGTCAAAATGGATACATCATTTTTACTCATATAATAGAATACAAAACGCTAGCTTAATAGTATAAGAATCCAGGCTTACATTTGACGTTGACAAAAGTGGCAATACTCTTCTGAAATGGTCTATGCACTGTACTGTAACAACCCAGCAAACTGTCACGAGAGGCGTGGGAAAGTCTTGTTGGACAGAAAAGTGTAACAGGTATTTACACTATGTAGAATGCAGGCCACCTATATTAAACCGTTTAATGATATCATGCTTGCAACATCGGCTTAGCAGGTGCGACAAGTCTCTGTGCACGATAGTCCATCCAACATATAACATCCCCTCCTTGTAATGTTACATGGTTTTCACATTAAGTAACAAAACATCAAAATATTCTTGTCGATAGCTTGAGGAAATGGATATTGTTTATTGCCTGTAAACAGCGTGGCTTTATTTACTGGCTAGTATAATCAAAAGTGTTGTTTAAATAGCACATGCATCAATCAGATCAATACAATGCGAAATCTATTAAAGGTTTATCCTGGTGGATTTGAAATAAAATGTACAGTGTTTTTGGTCAATAGTTAAGTATATTTCACTCTTGTTATTAATATTGTTTATTGCGCAGATAACTTATTAATATTGTTTATTGCGCAGATAATTAACATAACGCACATGCCACGGTAGGAAAGTATATATAGTATATATATGTGTGTGTGTAAAATGAATATGGTATATATTGTAATAAAATGAACGACATGGGTTAATCATTATTATATTTACCTTTATCATTAAAATCAATAACAAAACAAGGTTTTACTTGATATATGTGCTTTGCGTTACCTTCGGTGCTATTCTAAACAGTAATGATGATTTAATTGTATTTATGTATAGCATGAATTAACATATTCATACCTATAACATTTGAATTTGCATTATTGTTTTAGCGTACACACAAAAAGGAATATCAGAAATATATATACATACATGTATATATCGTTAATAATTTTATAGCTTTAAAAAACGAATTTAACTTATATAAAAATAGCTACCGAGAATGAAATAGATACCATATCCAAAAACATAAAACAAAACAAGTAGTGAGATCTAAAGTTGTCGGTAATTGATAATCAAAACTTAAAACAGCCCTTGGAAATGTTGGCAAGGTGTGACATGAGCTCCAGTGTTTTGGTCCTATTACGATCATTAAGAGAACAGATGGGGACTCAGGTTTGGTGAGGTTCATATTAATGTGTTTCTGAATCTAAATTCCATTGCTAAATATCGTTAACTTGTACATAAACAGTCAGCGAGAAGATCTCATTGTATCACCTCATTATCCATAGTCACTGTATAGCCAGCCATGTAAGGTTGAGACGTGTGCAATCAACCGTAACGTGATCGATACATAGTGTACTGACCACATTCCTGAGCGTTCTAGCTTCATATACAGATATATTTATTATATCATTTATACCGTAATGACGCTACAGAGAGAACTATCGGTACACTTTTATCACAAGTTCCTAAGGGGAGTATCACATGAAGATGTATTAAATGGTATAGAAAAACTGAAAATTACTGATCATATAAAAGCGGTACAGATAACTGAGGACAGGTGTGTGATAACTTGTCAAAACGAGGACACTAAACGTGCATTATTACTCAATGGAGCTGAAATAAAAAACCAATCAGTGAAACTTTTTGAAGTTGAGAAAACTGTGACAAACGTAACAATTAAAGATGCGCCATATGAACTTGGCAACGAAGTCATAGCTTCATACATGTCTAAATATGGTCAAGTTGTGTCTGGAAGTGTTCGGAGAGGTACTATTCGCGGTACAACTATTGAAAACGGAACTAGATACTTAAATATCGTTGGTTGCGTTCCTACGCTTCCGTTACGGGCATCAATCGGGCGCTTTGACATTCGTATTTTTGCGAACAATAATAGAACGCCATGTTACCATTGCAATTTGAAAGACCACCCATCTTTCAAGTGTCCAAACAAACCTGAGCGTGAACCCAAGAGATGCTATGTATGTCAGAGTACTGATCACATCGCTCGGAATTGTCCACAAAATGAAGACCGTTTATGTCACTATTGCAACATGCCCGGTCACATTCAATCGGAATGTAAAGAACGAGATTTGGACCAATACAGCGAATACGCTGAAGATATAAGAGAAGGCAATAAAGACGGTTCTCACGAGTCGGACAATGAAACACACGAAACTATCACGGACAATAGACAAAAAATGCAACATAAGCCAATATCGCTAATACTTGGTGCGTCTAACGCGAAGCGAATCAAATTCAAGGCAAAGAATGTTGTAAACGCTTCGGTCTCAGGTGCTTCTCTAGCGAATATCGACCAATCACTGGAAACATCATTGTCATATGTAGGGGAGGATGCTTACATTAAAAACGTCACCGTTTGCCTTGGTACCAATGACGTTACAAGAAATCAAGATGACACAGACCAAATTGTAGTTGATCTTACAGCGGCTATAAATAAAATTGAATACCAATTTCCAGACGTTCCTATTGGAATTTGTGGAATTATACCAAGGAAAGGTAATAGTGAGAAAGTATCCTTTCTCAATGATGTCGCAGAGAACGTCAATAGTTTTGCAGAAAAAATGTGTAAAAAGAAACCTCTGCTGGAATACGTAGATACACAGCGCCTCTTCACCAATGCAGGGAAAGTAATCGACACCCTTTACGACCCCTTTGATGCTGCAGGAATTCATATAAGTGAACAAGGTGTTGTTAAAATGCGCAATAAAATATCAACTTTCATGAACAAACCGGTAGATAACTCAGGTCCCATTACCGGAACTCCAGTTAATAGAAAGCGCAACATTAGTGCAGCTACACCTCCATCAGCAGAACGTCAGCAAAGAAAGATACAAAAGTATGGAACACCGGGTACACCAGAAAATGTTTAAAAACTTTTAAAATATTTTTGGGTGTAAATTGTCTTCAGTTGTTTAAACAAAATTATTCAACTAACTTTTTTGTACCTTTTATAGAAATCCTATGTCAGTAACTATAGCTTCAATTAATATAAATGGTTTACGAAATGTTGAAAAACGAAATGCTTTTTTCTACTGGTTAATCAAGAAAAAAATCGATATAATTGCATTGCAAGAAACTCACTGTAGTGATAATGATACCAAACTTTGGTCAAAAGAATGGTCGATTTTAGGTGGTGGCAAGAGCCTATGGAATAATGGTACGTCAGCCTCAAGAGGAGTAGCTATCCTTACTAATAGTAGGACAAAAATATTACTAACAGAGCTCAATAGAGATAAAGAAGGACGGTTATTAACATGTAATATAAAAAGCGATGATAACGACCTTTTTAATTTAGTTAACCTGTATGCACCAAACAATTGCACGGAACGTAATCAATTTACAAGAAAAATTATAAATAAACATTCATGCAACAGTAGTTACGTATATGCAGGAGATTTTAATTGTACATTAAATAATCAGATGGATAGATACCCACATAAAAACACGGATGACTCAACTGCCGCAAATCTAAACTTTTTCATTGAATCTTTCCAACTGATAGATATTTGGAGACTACGCAATCCGTTAAAATCTGATTACACTTTCAGAAGAGGCATTTCGAAATCAAGAATTGACATGTTCCTCATAACATCAGATATTGAAAGTGATACAATCAGCACAGATATTAAGCCTTGTGTTCATAGTGACCATGATATGATCACAATTAGAATAAAGTTAAATAAAACAACAACTGGTCCGGGCACGTGGAAAATGAATGTAAATACCATACAAAATGATTATTTTAAAAATACCTTTCAAGCCTTTTGGAGGCACTGGACTACAGAAAAACGTAAATTTAACAATTTGAAAGATTGGTGGGATATTGCTAAAATTAAAATAAGAGAAATCACAATATCTATTTCGAAGATTAAAAAAACACCGGATAGAATCATTGATGAATTGGAAAACGAACTAAGAAAACTAACAAAGGAAGACACCGTGTGTAATGATAAAATCAATAAGTTATCTAATACCTTAAGAGAACATTATAGTCAGAAAGCAACTGGATTGAGAGTTAGAGCAAGAGTGCAAGAATATGAAGAAAATGAAAGATCAACCAAATACTTCTTCAACCTAGAAAAGCAACGCGCAAAAGAGAAATTATGGCATAAAATTAAAACAGCTGAAGGGATTTATAAAGAGGACTTACAGTCTATACAAAAAGAACAAATACGATTTTACAAACAACTCTTTACTTCTGAGGGGTGGGATAGAGAAGCCGCAGATAAGTTGCTAGAAAACGTGCAGAAAAAAATTACTGATGAACAGAACTTGTATATGGAGTATGAATTAGAAGAAAACGAATTATTAAAAAGTATCAGTGAAATGAAGAAGAATAAATCACCAGGAGAAGATGGTATAACTGCAGAGTTTTATCAAATTTATTGGTATGTTATCAAGAATGATTTCATTGAACTTGTTAACGAAATATGTAGAACTAATAAACTATCTGAATCACAATATAAAGGAATACTAACACTATTGTACAAAAAAGGTGAGAGAGAGGATATAAAGAATTGGAGGCCGCTAACAATGTTAAATGTAGACTATAAGATAATTGCAAAAACTTTGGCTAATCGAATTAAAAAAGTGCTTCCTGATATTATTCATCCGGATCAGAAAGGGTTCGTCCCGGGGAGAAATATTGCTGATGCTAACAGATTAATACAAGATGTTTTTGACTATAGTAATTTAGAAAATAAAGAGGGCGCTGTTATCTTCTTAGATCAGCAAAAGGCGTTTGATAGAGTTGAATGGGGATGGCTTGATAAATGTCTTGAGAGGTTTAATTTTGGAACGAAAATGAGGGGATGGGTACAAATGCTGTTAAAAGATGCAAAAACTTGTATTAAAACCAATGGTTTCATTTCTGAGTACTTCAGCATCTCTAGATCTGCTAGACAGGGCTGCCCAATCGCGCCGATTTTATATATTATGCAAGCAGAGCCTTTAGCATCTTCGATTAGAAAAAACAATAACATAAAAGGAATAACACTGCCAGGTCAAATCGAAACAAAGATTAATATGTTTGCGGACGACACCCAACTGTTTGTCAACGATGAAAGTTCAATAACAGAGTCATTCAAACTTTTAGGGGAGTATGAAAAGGCATCTGGTTCTAAAGTAAACCTACAAAAAACCACCGGAATTTATCTGGGACGATGGAAAAACAATATCCCACGTTACACAGCAATAAACTGGACAATATCTTATATCAAAACACTTGGCGTTAACCATGGACATGCAATAGACGACGACGCAATATGGAAGGAAAAAATAAAAAAGATTAACAGTTGTGTGCAAATTTGGAAAACAAGAAACCTATCTTTGTTTGGTAAAAATATCATTATTAAATCACTTATCATATCTAAAATAGGTTTCGAAATAGACGCCCGTGGCATACCTGAAAAATTCTTGAAGGAAATAAATACAATCATATGGAAATTTGTTTGGGATGGGAAGGTGGAAATGGTTTCCCGTAATGTAGTGCGCTCCCAGAATTCAAGGGGTGGAATGGATATTATGGATGTAAATATGTTTACACTGAGTAAGCAGATAAAACTTATGTATAAAATATTGCAAACTAACACAAGTGCGTGGAATGCCATTGGGCAGTATTGGCTCCATTCATTAGATGCGAAGTATGATATAAATTTCATGCTATGTAAATGTTCTGATATTAGCTCTTTAAATCTTAATCACATGTCTCCGTATTATAAAAACCTATTATCAGCATGGTCAATGTTTCTAAGAGTAAATAAACCTAATAGTACAGGAGAACTTTTAAAACAAGAATTATTTGGCAATCATCTGATTGTTTTTAACAGAAAATCATTATTTTATAGTTCATTTTCAAAAAGTGGAATCCACACCATAGGAGATTTATGGGATTCAACACATAAAAGGTTTAAAAATGATGAACATATTTATGAAAGATTAAGGGATAAAAGAAATTGTATATCCGAGTTGGCAAAACTCAAATTTGCGATACCGGATAGTTACAAAAGAATATTAAGAGAGGAAGATACTATTGTTCATGATGCGTGTGGATTAACAGTCGACAGTACATTGAATATCTTAGATCAACACAACACTCAAATTATTCCTAATAAACTAAAACTGAAGAAAGTATGTACGAAACTAAATGGTAATAATGAACCCAAGGTTCAGACCAAATGGGAAAATATTTACCGAAAGCAATTTCTATGGAAAGATATATGGCAAAACTGTTTCAATATATTAACATGTCTAAAAATTAAAGAATTTCAGTGGAAATGTTTGCATCAATGTATATATACTGAAATGATGATACAAAAATTTGGAAAAACTTTGACGGAAAATGTCATTTTTGTAAGACCGAAAATGAAGATTTACAACATTTATTCTTTAGATGTGAATATACTAAAATTATTTTGAATTATGTAGACACTTTAATGAAAGACATTGTACCTGGATATAATACTACCATTCTTGATAAAGAAGAGAATATAACTCTTGGTTACCCAGGTGCTGACAATTTCACTATTTTGACAAATACTATCATTTGTGTCATGAAATGGACATTATGGAAATGTAGAAATGACATTAAATATAACAACAATCATCCAAACTTAGACATAGCAAAATTAAAATTCAGAAGACAGCTAAAAAATGAGCTTTGGTGTTATTGCAAATCGAAACAGAAGAAAATAATTCCTGTTAATATTGTAACTCTAATGTATGAAAATATAATATAAAATATTTCTATATTTCTTTTGTTGCATTGCATTGCCTGTTATGTTTTATACAATGGACTTTATATTATTATATAACAGGCATGCATAAGACAATCTTTCATACATGAAAAGAAAATGTAATCTTTAAGTGATTGCTTTCATTATTAAATAAAACAATAACTTATGCACTGTGATGATTATTGAGGATGAAAAACCAGAGAGCAAATTATCCTTATGTATGTATGTATGTATGTATGTATGTATGTATGTATGTATGTATGTTTGTATGTATGTATGTATTTACATGTATGTATGTTTGTATGTATGTATGTATGTATGTATGTATGTATGTATGTATGTGTGAATGTATGTATGTTTGTGTGAATGTATGTATGTATGCATGTATGCATATATGTATGTATGTATGTATGTATGTATGTATGTATGTATGTATGTATGTATGTATGTGTGAATGTATGTATGTTTGTGTGAATGTATGTATGTATGCATGTATGCATATATGTATGTATGTATGTATGTATGTATGTATGTATGTATGTATGTATGTATGTATGTATGAATACGTGTGTGTATGTATGCACATTTGCTTACTTGAAACAATAATGTGGTCAAAGATTTCAAAAATTTGCAGACTGAAAACCATTTCTCAAGTACTCTGAGTGCAAAAAAAAAAAAAAAAAAAAAAAAAAAAATCAAAACTTAAAACAAACATCATCTTCAGACTGATCTAGTCTTGTTTTTTATCTATTCATTTTTTTTTTTATTTTTGTACTGTAGGGTTTGATATCGATGTTTTGATGTTGATAGTCTTAATTTTGTTGTATGTTTCAGCTGTTTCCTGGATGGAGTGACAGCTCGGATTAGTAACATAGTTTTGACCACAGGCTCTATGTGTTTAATCCTAACTGTCAATGCAGTGCTCTATGCCCTCACCTGGTACCGTATTACAACTGAGGCCAAACGCCTGGAATCCACACTAGGTGGCACTAGTGCCTCTGTTAAAGCGTCTCATCGAGCGGCCCGGAACATGTTTTTGTTTCTGACGGCTTTCTTCGTCCAGTGGTGGGCTCTTGCTGCGAATGGGATATGGCTTCTCTTCGCTGTACCGCCCGTAGCAATATTCCAAATCGTCACGACCTTTTCAAACATCGGCGGTGTCCTGAATCTGTTAGTGTATCTAATGATCCGACACAGGAAGAGGACTCTCGCACCAGCGGAAACTTCCAAAGCGGCGACTAAAACAACAACTGTTATCTCTAATAATCAAGACAATACTAAGTGATCCTGTATGTGTACCCTAACATTTACCCTGTCTCAGTTTTTATAGGTTTTGGAGCTTTTAAGATCAACGACAATCTTCTGGCCATATATTAAATATATATTGATTTAGTCAAAAACAATTCTTTAAGCACTCCTTAGATACATTTTTATATTTGCCTTATCTAACGCCTTTAAAAGGAATCAGCTTTATCTCGGGAAGATAATTTCATTTCAAGACCAATGAAAATATTTTCCACACTTATTGCATCAGATACGGTGAAATTCCGGTATGTATTTTTGAACAAGTTAGTCACTGACCACTGACTGCAATTCCTAATCATATCATTGCGTAACATTGTTAGTGAATGATTTTAATCATTAAATGCATAGCCTATTGGCACATAGACATGTAGGTAGACATAAAAGCATATTCAGTTAAATTCAGTAAAAACAAAAATTGGGTCCTTCACCTCAAAATATATCTAGAGTAGCCATTTTGAAAATTGGTAAATTTCGCAGTAATCATTCTCAAACACCTGAAATGTTTACCTGTTAATTGGTATGACCCGAACATTGGAAAAAACATTAAATAGGACTTACGGACTTTACGAATCATTTTTTCCTATAAATAGTTACCTATCAGGCTACATATATAGTGTGTAACTTCATAATATACCGGCCAATCAGTGGGTGCCAGACATTTTATCCATGGCTCAACTTTATATACACAGGGGATGTTTCAAAAGTCTATTTTTTCAATTGATTGGTTGTTTCCTTTACGTGTAAGACTGCAGGTCTAGTATTTATGACTTATTTCTAGATTGATACTGGAATATCACTAAGCACCCTCAAATATTTGACTTCATGATTAATTTGAACGTTTTGATGAAATCTGTCGATTTAAAAGGTAATACATGTATGTAGTACTGATTATGTTGGAGTGATCTTTATAATCGTCTTGAATTAAATATACATTTCATTGCGGTTTACAAGTTGTTATGATAAGAAATAAGATAATACAACTTTCTTGAGAAGAAAGTACAGTGATTAATGTAAGGAACATAGTGCGTCAGAGACAACGTATTTGCTAATGTGGTTCGCTGCTTTAAAAAGACAAGATTGATGTACAAACACAGAAAAGCTGTAGCTAGATGTCATCTACAACGAACTAATGGGTTTGAAAATATTTTATCGGCAATTAACATTGCTAAACTATTGTATAAACGACTGTTGATTATTGTAGGTTTCGATCTTATTATCGTCATAATATCACAATGAACGCACGCTTAGATTAGTCAAAGTTTGGCCAGCAGGCTTCATCCGCGTCACACCATCGGCAATGTAACTGTGTTTATGTTGGCTAATGGATATTAACGAAATATAGCAACACACCCATATGCATATAGTCAGACAGTCATTTATAGATTTTATAATGGAATGAGGCTGTTTAGTTACACATATATATACAGATTGATGATCTATGTTATATCTATATTATGAATATCCCTACTGAGGGAAGATTGTAAAAATTGACAATACGCTCGTTATATATGTAGTGACAACTGGAACTTTCATTTATATATTGAATTAACCTCAAACAGACGAAACGTAATGATGTCACCGTCTCTACTCAGATTAATTATAGTGACATTAATAGCTCCGTCGAAGATCGTGTGCAATAACTCCACTTATATGACGTCACTTCACGACAGTCTTCTTGATGGATACAAACCAGCAGTTCGGCCTGGGAGTGACTACTTGAATCAGGCAGTTAAGTTAAACATGACATTTGGGTTGAAAATAATTAAATCCTTTGATGAACTTGACAGTCGATTCTCTATCGTTGGTCATTTTACTATATCCTGGTATGATGAGCGGATGACCTGGGATCCCAGAATTTATGACGGTATCTCGATGGTGCAATTTCACCTAAAGGACGTATGGATACCTCCACTGACGTACTCGATATCATATAACAATGTTGACTTACTTGGAGATCCGCTCAGCATCCTGTCTTTTACTAACGGCGGTGAGGCTAACTGGGAACCATCAAATATCTTTGATACTGTTTGTAATGCCGATATATCATATTATCCATTCGATAATCAAACTTGTGAATTGAGTGTTTTTGTCGTTGGATACGACAGACGACACATACAATTACACAACATGAACACTTATGTTGGTTTGAAGTACTATACCGAGAACCCGGTATGGGAATTGTTAGATTGTAAAATTAGTGTAGATGCAGGTATTTTAACGCTAAAGTTTTCTTTTAAAAGGCGATCCGCGTTCATCGTAGTAAATCTGATGCTACCCCTGCTGTCTCTGTGTATACTCAACTTGTTTGTATTCGTTCTGCCGGTAGATTCCAATGAACGGGTAGGGTTCTCCATTACAATATTGTTGTCTATAACTGTGTTCATGTCCATAGTTTCGGATTTATTGCCAAACGCATCGTCACCAAGAATTGCTATATTCTGTTATCTACTGTTGTTAGATGTGATTATTAGTGGTCTCATCAGTATCTGTACCATTCTCAGCATTAAACTGTACACTAAACCGAAAACGGAAGGTATCCCTACTCTCCTGTTTACACTTCAAAAACGTTTCAATGACAGGAAAACAGCAATTGGCGTAGCTCCAATCAGTCCACATCTATCAACTGTCACACTGGTAGGAACTAACGATGTTGACGAAAACCTCGATGGAACTAACGATGGTGACAAAAAGGAGAGTAAAATAGAAAAGGATATTCGTGGTGGTACGTCTTGGACAGACGTTGGACGTGCTTTTCGACAAAGTTTGTATTTTTGTGTTTTCCTTTTTGCTGATAACCGTTCATGTCACCTTCTTTCTGATCATGACAGTGAGATAGATGTTTACAAATACACATCCACACAAGAATTATGTGTTCTACACAAACCAATGTAGGAATGATGTTTGTTCAGTGAGCATTATACGATGACAATTGTTTATAGAACATATTAAAGTGCAAATGAAAAGATTATGGCATTAATAAGTCGAAGAGCATCAGTGCAAATACAGAGTAGATAATAATATATAGAAGAACATCAGTGCATCTGAATATAATAGGATAGTATTTAGAAGAACATCAGTGCATCTGTATAGAATAGGATAGTTTTTAGAAGAACATCAGTGCAAATAAAAAGTGATGTATACTGCATGCTATCAACCTTTTATCCCATTGTGTACTTACAACTGGATAGGAAGGACTACTATCTGGGCTTTTAACCTATATTGGGTAGAAGTTTAGTAATTCATTAAAGCACAAAAATAACAAATTACAAAGATGTAGTGTACATCAAAGAGTCAAATATGAAAAACAAAACATATTTAACCAGTTTTTATAATGATCTAGTTGGTAAATTATTCACCTTTTATATTCCTTAAAAAAATACAAGTGCAGAGCTATTCCAACGTTAGTTAGAGTAATGATACGGTATCTTTAACCATCCAGGAGTGCACAGTTACATTTCAGAATGACAATAGCATATCAAGTTCACAACCTTACAGGAAATTGTAGTTGATATGTTCGTTCTTTGTGTAGTAAAAACTTATTAACATGGTGAAATGCAGAAAACAAGCTCTGGTACAGAATGAAAGGAAGAGATGGTAACTATAAAACAGGAATCAAAAACATCTTACGAGAACAAACCATTTTCTTTTCCAACCTATTTCCATCAGAAGGATGGGAATGAAGAAAATGCAAAATTTTGAACAGATAAGATAGAAATTAAACTATCAGAGGAAGAGAGTACACACATTGAGCAACCTCTAGAACAAAAAGAGATTAAAGAGGCAATAAATCATTTAAAGAAAAACAAAGCACCAGGGGAGGATGGCATAATAAGTGAATTTTATCAAATTTATCGGAACCTAATTAAAAATGAAATAACTGAACTAATTAAGATACATATTCTTGAACAACCAGAACTCTAGAACTCAAAACAAAGGGCTAATCAAACTATTATTCAAGAAGGGAGAGAGAGAGAAGACATACAGAACTGGAGACCAATAACACTACTAAATGTAGATTATAAAATTATAGCAAACATTTAACAAACCGCCTTAAACCGGTTCTTAGCAAATTAATTCACCCTGACCAAAAAGGTTTTGCACTAGGTGGGAATATAATGGATGCAAACAGAATGATTCAAGATATAATAGATTATAGTGATATGGAAAACCAAGATGGCTCATTTTATTTTTTTCTCGGTCAACAAAAAGCTTTTGATATGATTGAATGGGGATGGGTACTAAAATGTCTAAAAGATTTCAATTTTGAAAAAAAAATGTAATTGGATTCATATGCTACTGAAGTCTTCTGAAACTTGTATCCAAACGAATGGTTTCACCTCAAAACATATCAAGATCTGCAAGGCAAGGATGTCCTATCGCCCCACTTTTATACATAATTTAAGCTGAACCACTGACATGCGCAATCAGAGCTAATCAAGATATAAAAGGCATAGTGATACCTTTACAGAAATAAAAATAAATGTGTTTGCGGATGATACTCAATTATTTAATAAAACAGAAGAATGTATTAGCGAGACATTTAAAATATTAGAAGCCTATGAAAAAGCATCTGGAGCAAAAACAAACTATGAAAAAAGAAGGCTTATATATAGGTGCATCAAAAAATAGAAATTCAACATTTAACATAAGGAGGACAAAAAAATGTTAAAACATTAGGTATTCATCATGGATACTAGATAGATGATGACAAAATTTGGAGAGAGAAAATTATGAAAATAGAAAATTGTCTGCGTATCTGGAAAACAAGAAATCTTACATTTAAGGGTAATATGAAATCAAATGGATATGAAATAGAAGCAAGAGGAATACCATAAAAATACATGAAAGAAATAAATAAACTGATTTGGTGTCATATATGGGATGAAAAACCTCATCAACTGAACAGAAAATGTTGTTCTTATAGAACAGAAAAGGGAGGCATGGGAATGGTTGATATTGAGAATTTTCTCCAAAGTATACAAATAAAAACCATTTATAAAATTTTAAACTTTAAATCAGAAAACTGGAACTCAATATGTAGATTTTTCCTCGCTAAATTAGACAACAAGTCTGTAGTTAAATATTGTCTATGTTCTTGCTCTGACCTAAATGGAATAGAAACAAATAGATTCCTTCCTAAATTTTACTTTAACAGTTTAAAAGCTTGGTAAAAGTTTCTAAGCCAGAGACAGATTACAAGATAAAACAAATGTTTTGAACCAATGCCTTTTATGAAATATCCACATCTAATTTAAAAAAAAAAAAAAAAACTTTTTACACAATCATTCCTGAAAAGCGGCCTTATCAAAGTATCATATATACTTCAAACCAACTAATTTTGCAAAAATTGCAGTATAGACAAAATTAGATAGCAGAAATTTCAAAAATAAGGAAACCTATTCCACAGAAGTTTATTGAAATACTGAAAGGCATTGGACCAAGAGTAGACAACCAAATTACATTGAAACCTGATATTTATATAAATGATACATTTGAAATGTGTATGACTATAAAAGCCAAAACCCAAATTCTTAATCTAAAATATATTAAAGCGGATATGTTTCGAAAATGGGAAACATAATTACAAAAGGCATTTAACTAGGATTTAACTGCGCAATGACACAAATTATATGTATTTTCATGTTTTTGATCAATAAAATTATTTTGAATATGAAAAAAAGCGTAAAGTTCCTAGAGGACATTTGAACATGTCACTAGTCTACTAAATCAACTGATTAAAAACGTAAAAAAAAATGAAGAAAAAAAAACTTGGAGAAAATATGGATAACTTGTAGAGGCGATTTAACTGCAACAGACAATAAAATAAAAGAATACAATTGGAAATGTATAGACATTATAATATACACTGAGCTAAAACTCAGTCTTATGAATAGATCAAATGGAAATTGTCACATGTCACAGGTAGAAACTCGACGCGAGATCACCAATTATATATATGTACTTTCATGTTTTTGATCAATGAAAATTATTTTGGACCTGAAAAAAAGAGATAAAACTGGTAAGCATATGCATTTAGTAACACAATAATAAACAAAGTAAATCGTGCAAACAAAAAACAAAAAAACATGGTGAGCATGCATCATGTACGGAGTGTCAAAGTAGGTCATACCTATTTTACACATATTTTGAGTTTGACAAACTGAAGCCACTACAATATAATCATTGGATGACCTATAACCTTTCACGGAAATCTAACTCGCTGTATTGATGAAATTAGCTTTATTGCGTTCACAATCAAACATAATCCTATCAGAGATCATACTAGTCCACCGAGTTGTTCCCTCGGGTATCAACTCTTCAAAGGTGCTTTAATCGAATTTTCGCGTGACAAATAGAACAATTGTGTTATTTTTGGAAGTCAGTAATGTATTGTAATGCTTTGTTATTTTATTAAAGGTTTACACAGCATCTAATGGGTTAACTAATATTCATATTCGTATTTCATGCTGTTTTGATTGACACTAATGAACTCCTGTATACTAAAGCCAACCTGTTATTGTCCGTTTGATCAACACCCTACTAACAGTATAACTGTGACCGCACCTTCAACCAACCAAGTTCGTCCGGAGTGTGTAACAGTGTTATCATATAAATCAAAGATAAATGGATACACTTTGTATAACAATGCAAACTAGCTGGTTCCTGGAAGACTCGTATACATATATAGTTAATACATGTGTATATTAATTATAGGCCATTTCTATTGCAAGTTATCTAAAAGAAAAAAGGACATTCGTCATGGGAAACTGTATTCATAATAACATTTATATAGTTGTTTAAACAAAATTGTTATGCAAGCGGTATGACATGTATAGAGAGATAGACAGATGTACGCGTGCGATGCAGTAACACTTCAGACTTGTTTCAACGTGCATTGTAGCATCGGCATTCGTTTTCGAAACAAAGTGAAAACATATGATCCATGGCATCTCGAAGTTTGAAAATTTAATAGCGAAGTGAACTTGAAACAGACAAAATACATTGAAAATGATGAATACAGACACTTACAAACCGCAAATAGGATTAATCATGTTGGCACTAATAGCTCCGATGGAGATAGTGTGTAATAATTCGACTTATATGACGTCACTACACAGGAGTCTTTTACACGGATACAAAACAGCTGTCCGGCCTGGAAATAACTACTCGAATAAATCATTTCCGCTAAACGCGTCTTTTGGATTACTTCTAATAAAATCATTTGAAGAACTTAAAAGTCGATTCTCCATCGTTGGTACATTCTTTATATCTTGGTATGATGAGCGATTGACCTGGGACCCCAGCAAATATGACGGTATATCGACGATGCATTTCCTCGAAAAGGACGTATGGATACCTCCACTGAGGTACTCGATAGCATATACTAATAACGATTTACTTGGAGACCCGCTCAGCATTCTGTCTTTTAGCAGTGACGGTATAGCTAAGTGGGAGTTATCAAATATCTTTGATACTGTCTGTAACGCTGATATATCATATTATCCGTTCGATAATCAAACCTGTGAGATACGCCTGTTTGTGGATGGGTATGATTATCGAGAGATACATGTACACACTAGACAAAATACTGCTGACCTAACATACTATATTGAGAACTCTGAGTGGGAACTGATTATCATCGACGTTAACGCAAAACCAGACAGTCTAATGTTACAATTTTCATTAAAAAGGCGATCTGCGTTCATAGTAGTAAATATGATGCTACCCCTTCTGTCCTTGTGTATACTCAACATGTTTGTATTTGTTCTGCCGGTAGATTCTGGCGAACGGGTAGGGTTCTCCATTACGATATTGTTATCCATTTCTGTGTTCATGTCCATAGTTTCGGATTTATTGCCAAACGCATCATCACCAAATATTGCTATATTCTGCTATTTGCTGTTGTTAGATGTGATTATTAGTGGTCTCATCAGTATCTGTACCATTCTCAGCATTAAACTGTACACTAAACCGAAGATGGAATGTATTCCCATATTCCTTTGTATACTCCAAAAATGTCTCAATGGAAAGAAATCGACGGTTGGCGTAGTCCCTTATGATGCCAGACTGTCTACTGTCACACTGGATGAAACTAACCATGTCGACAAAAATGAGTGTAAAGAAGAAAAGGCTGCAGATGTTGGAATATCGTGGACAGACATTGGACATGCTTTTGACAAAGTTTGTATTTTTATGTTTTCAATTTTGCTGACAACTGTCCATGTTACCTTCTTTCTGATCATGACAGTGAGATAGATGTTTACAATTTTACAAAAGTATGTGTACAATTTCCGTTTTTCTACTGTTATGTTTTTGTATAAAATTATTTTACTGTTATATGGGTGTATAAATAGGAAAATTATGTTGTTTTAAATTATATTGACATATCTCCTACATGACTAATATATGATTCGACAACCAGTAGTAGTAGCGTAGGAAGTCACATGATTTTATATGCATCATACAAACAGTTAGATAAAGCAAGGAGTGTATAGTGTGTTATTGTTACAATGCCATCATTAATCTGAGTCCCGTTATACCATTGATTATACTTCAGCGTCAAACATGCTTTTGAATTGTAAAATAGCGTTAGCCTAATGCCTGTAATATGTATTAAAACACAACCAAGACATATACTAACAAGGAAACAAAGTGTACAATGTACTATTGCTAAATTATCTTCATCCAATTGTACCGAGTTTTACAACATTGTCCCTATTTCCATTCAGTGAACATATGTATACAAATATAATTAATATTGATATTGATATAATTATATCACAGCAACACAGCCGTCTCAAAGAGATTCGTTGTAATATATAATTATTATCATTATATCCTTGAAAGTACTGCCTTGTTATTGGATTTCCCTTTTCAATGTGTAGTTGTTGTCGTTTTTCAGTAAGTTTTATGTTTATGTTTTAATGGATCTAATAAAATATTTCAACATCGTGAACTTTGGTTTCGTTTCTATAGTTTAAAGAAGTAAAAAGACCAAACCTTTTCGTTACAAAAATATCTTCGTTTATCAAATCTATGTGAATCATGTTACATAAGATACTTTTTGCATACACAAACAGAACGGAATACCGAAATATCTTGATGTAAGTAGGATTGTTATAGATTAAGACTTTCGTTCAACAAGAAAATCATCAACAACTTTGTTTTCAAAGATTTATTCCTCATCATATAAAGTGATTTATCAAGGTATTATTACATTTTTACCAGTAAAATATCGATAATTATTCATTCTATAAAAAATAGCTAGTAACAAATATCAATCTTTCTAATATTTTCACTTTATCTGATTTGACCAATCAGGAAACTGCTTACAAACGACAATTGGGACAATCAAGATTTGCATAAAGCCCTCCGTCATGTTATATGACGTCAATAATGGAATACACAACGTCACGATTGGCGTGCATTTGCGAGCCGTTGAAAGGGGACTACAATAAATTCTGGGAGAGATTGAGCTGCGTCTGTACCATTTTTCCATTCCAAAGTTGAAAGGTTTTATTCGAGTGAATATCCTAAAATACATTCAGTTGTGGAGACCATGCTTCTCGTTGCTGTTACAGATAAATCACGTAACACAGTCAAAGATAAATAGTGTTATGTTTATAAGTGGGTGTTGCGTTTCATAATATTGATCACATCACGAACTACCTAAATATGTATTCTGTTATGAAAATGATCAAGATATCAAGCAATATTTATTTTATCTCACGGCACAATGAAAAAGTTACAACATAAACACTATAATTTACATTTTGTAATGATTTTTTACAATCGTCCAGACATATAAACAAGGCTCCTTGTCTTGACATTTAGGAAATTATGCCGGCGATGTAAACTACAATCCTGACAAAGATCATATAATTATTGAATGCAACAATGTTATATTTGCGAGACCTTTCTACATAATCTGCATCATAAAACTCCCAGCCGTTGTTTATATAGATGTTCTACACAACTGTAATAGCTAATCTGATACCTAAGATATAGATATTCCATTACATTGTTCAAACTTTATATCGATTTTTGTCTCTTCTATGTAATATCTGATACACAATTACCGTTATACAAACATGTAATTAAGGATTTCATTGCTGTCATATTCTAACCATATCTGTTGATCAGAGCATCCTGATGGACAAAGATGGCAGCGTAATAATATTATCTCCATTCATTCATGATTGCATTTAATCATAATCATCAAAAATAAGTCTCCCTATATAACTTAAGTTAACGTTTGATATTTCAATTTCAAAAATAATCTCAAGAAAGCAAAATATACATTTTACATTTACATTGATGTGAATCTTGTTTCCGATCCATCTTCATACTTGCTTGGTTTACTGAAATGTATATACTGGTGCAATCTTCGTTTGTTTTATCTTTATTGTTATTATGTATTTGATTTATTCTAAAACCTCCTCATCAAGAACCAGGGTTATAGTGATATATCTACTGTCTTTGAACTTTGGACTACGATAGCTCATTTGGTTAGAGTGTTGGCCAGATAACCTGAAACAACAATCCCAGGTGAGTAGCTCGATGCTAACTTCCCGTTGCGATTTGTGTTTCAATTTTAACACATCTTATTTACATAAGAGAAAAGTCAATAGGATTAGAAATCAGGCATTACCTATCTAAGTCTTCGTCTTAAAGTGACATCAGAAAATATAGACATATATACGCTTTGATATGACAGATTGATTTTAGAGAAAGTAAGCAGACTTTGTCAGTGTTCTTTAAGATACTACCTAATTTGAAATGCTTATTAGACTATTAGGTTATCAGTGAATAACAAAATGATCATTAAAATTTAATCTTGGCATTTGACCCGATAAACTTTAGACAGTAGACACTTTTTTTTAATTCTGAACAACTTTGCTTCATCATGTCATAACAAAATCTTAATAAGTGAAAAGATAAAAAAAAAATCACCTTCCCCTTTCAGACTGATAACCTTGACGTTTGAACATCACTTTTAAGTTGAGTGTACATTTCTGTAACCGGAACATCTTTACCAAGTTTTATGAGAATCCGTCAATAAATAATGACATTATACCAAGGAGTAAATTTGTGGACGGACAAACAGACAGATAAACACATGATTACAATGGGGGACCCGTATCATCGGGGTCCTAATAACATCACGATTATTTGCAAAACAAACTATAGATAGTTTTGGAAACGTCCAACATCACAAGTACTCCCACAGTTACAGAAAGTATGGAAACACCGAGAGCCCCCATAGTATATGCACTTTGTCGATCGTCTGTTGCGCTTATCTTCTTCCTTATTGCAGCGGTGGTCTCATTTTTTGCTACTTTTGTTGAGTTTATCAGCTTCTCAATTTTCTTTGCCAATTGAAGACTGCCAATTTCTAAAGATATGTTGCTTATCATGAAACACTTGCACGTACAATCAGCCAAATTGTTTGGTATCATATAATATTGAGAGGTCACGTTATCCATATGCGACGATGTTGTCGGAGACGAAATTGTCACCGTTGTTGTTTCCGTAGATTGAAACGCCGTTGTAGTTGATAGTTGTGTTGAACTAATTGTAGTCGGCGTTGTCAACGGTTCTGAAATTGTAGACATAGTAGTCGAAGTCATTGTCGTTGTTGATGTTGTATCTATATCTGTTATGGGTGTTGTTGACGTCGAAGGAGATAATACCGTTGTTGATGTTGTCGTTAGCAATGATGTAGATGTTGTTGACAGTTGTATTGTTGTCGTTGTCAAAATCGTCGACGTTGTTGTCGGTTCTGAAGTCGTTGACGTCGGAGTTGATATCGGTTGTGTTGCTGTGGACGCTGTTGATGTGGACTGAGATGATACGGTTGTCTCAGGCTGAGTTGTCATTGCCGTAGTTGTAGTCGACGTTGTTGTCGGCTCTGAAGTCGTTGACGTCGGAGTTGATATCGGTTGTGGTGTGGACGCTGTTGATGTGGACTGAGATGATACGGTTGTCTCAGGCTGAGTTGTCATTGCCGTAGTTGTAGTCGACGTTGTTGTCGGTTCTGCAGTTGTAGAAGTTGTAGATGATGGTGGTTGGGTCGTTGTTATGAACATTGTTGATGTCGATGGTGATGATACTGTTGTTAAGGTCGTCGTTGGCCGAGTTGTCGACGTTGTTGACGAATGGGTTGTCGTTGTTGATGCTGCTGCTGATGTTGTTGTTGTTGTTGATGATGGTGTTGTTGTTGGCAATGTTACCGGTGCTATAATATAAAAATGTAGAACTAATGATACAAGCTGGAGGACGGGGTTAAAGGCAATAACCTAATAATGTAATTTTGTAATGCGTGGATTATTGACATTGTCTGGTTGCTTTACCCACAAATTAAGAACGTGAACATATATTGGGATCTACATATATTTATTTGTACGTTTATACAGACTGTAGTATACATGTATAATGTCCTTATAACATACAATGTACAATGATCATGTTTTAAACGCTCTTGGAAATGTATACGTCGCCAGCACTGTAGATAATTTGTTTATCGATGGCTCCTTTTAACTCTATAAGGAAACTCACATGGAAATCCACAGCCAATAATGTCGAATCGTAACGACATATTGGTGAAGTAGGTGAGTGGACTAATCCGAATGGACATAGCATACAGCGGTCTGGGTAGATGTCTCGTAACTGTATCTTCATGGTTCGATAAATCATTCGCTGGGAATAGCTATCGTAAATATGTGATTTCATTATTATACAATGTATATATTTAAACATTCGTTGTTAATGGGTGGATTTTTACGTTAGAAAACAGATTAAATTCAGTATTCAGTAAAGGTTGTAGCATATTATAAGGACAATGAAAGAAAGATAGCGCGTACGTGTATTTAAACACTTCTGTCTTGTTTAAAGCGACTTAAAGAAAATTAATAAACATAGTTTGTCTATCTTCATGAATAAATCCAGTGATGATATAACAAGTCGTATTTTCCATAAATAGGTTATATAATTAATTGTTTGAGTTACCTTCGGTTGGTCATGAGAATCCTGATATTGTGACCACTTGTCTCCATCAGAGTTGTAATACAGATAATAAGACCGAACATGGCTACCATCTAACCTGTTACCTGTCGTCGTGATACAGGTTATATTTACCAGAGTCCCAAAATCTACCTGTCATAACATAAATAATCAATGTATGTCGATGTTTTGAGGAAATTTGAAATCGTACGGTACTCAATCCTTACAATACAACTTAAGTGGTTCGATCTGAAAATAAAGCGAAATATTCTATGAATAAGATTTGTTTTCATGTGCCTATACTCAAATTACAAACCCTGGACAACAACACCACAAGGTCTGCGGCTCATCTAAGTGACATCAGAAAATATAGACATATATACGCTTTGATATGATAGATTGATTTAAGGGAAAACAAGCAGACTTGTTCAGCGTTCTTTAAGATACTACCTAATTTAAAATGCTTATTAGACTATTAGGTTATCAGTGAATAACACCAGACAATAAACTATTGATATTCAAACAAAACATGTATTTGTTTTCAAAAGAGTAAGAATAAGTCAGAATATTTATATCAATATTAGTGAGATCTATTTGATTGCAATATAAGGTGATGTGTGTTTCTTGAGAAGCAGAAACTTCAGTAAGACAGTAAATCATAATTACTCTAAATGACATGCGACATGCCTCCCCTATGTTGAACAGTGAGGTAACCACTAAATACTACAGGGAGTCCCCGCCTCAACATAACACTAATTGTTTACGAGGTAATCAAAACAAACAAAACAACAACCATCTGGTGACCTTGATCTGTCGTCAGTCACCTTTTCTTATTCTAATTCAGACCAATTTTGCCTGATTATGCCTTCACAAAATGTTCACCAGTAAAAACTATCAAAATTGACATTGGCTTTTTATCCGTTGGACTCCGTGACATTGACCCTTGATCATTTGACTTCTTCTTTAGCTCTGACCCGTTTTGCTTCATAATAACGTAGCAAAATATTCATCACAAAAAGATGCAAAATTTGCGATGACATTGACGCATTGACGTTGACTTTAAATCCGTTGATTTCTTGTTCAATTCCGTCTAAATTTCCTTCATGATTTAATCTTTTAAAGTCCATCAGTGAAAAGATACAAAATTGAACTTTGTCATTTGACCTGCTAGTGACCTTGACTTTAAGTCAACGAACTCATTTTTAAAATCTAACCAACATCCCTTTATAGTGGCATAACAAAATGATCAATGAAATGATACAAAATTTAACCTTGACGTTTGGCTAAGTGACTTTGAAATTTGGTTAGACATTTTGTTTAATCCTGACCATTATTGCTTCAAAGTATCATAACCAAATGTTCATCAGTGAAAAGTCACAAAGTGACATTGCCCTTTGACCCAGTGACCTTGACCTCTGATCGAAGGATCTTAACCTTTGGTTAGTTAATACCTTGTTGAATCATGAACATCTTTGCTGCATCATGCCAAGTCAAAATGATCATAAAAATTTAACATTGGCATTTGACCCGATAAACTTTAGTCAGAAGATACTTTTTTTTTATTCTGAACAACTTTGCTTCATCATGTCATAACAAAATATTAATCAGTGAAAAGATAAAAAAAAAAAAAAAATCACCTTCCCCTGTCAGCCTGATGACCCTGACATTTGAACATGACTTTAAAGTTGAGTGTACATTTCTGTAACCGGAACATTTTTACCAAGTTTTATGTGAATCCGTCAATAAATAATGACATTATACCAAGGAGTAAATTTGTGGACGGACAAACAGACAGATAAACACATGATTACAATGGGGGACCCGTATCATCAGGGTCCTAATACCATCACGATTATTTGCAAAACAAACTACAGATAATTTTGGAAACGTCCAACATCACAAGTACTCCCACAGTTACAGAAAGTATGGAAACACCTAGAGCCCCCATAGTATATGCACTTTGTCGATCGTCTGGTGCGCTTATCTTCTTCCTTATTGCAGCGGTGGTCTCATTTTTTGCTACTTTTGTTGAGTTTATCAGTTTCTCAATTTTCCTTGCCAATTGAAGACTGCCAATTTCTAAAGATATGTTGCTTATCACGAAACACTTGCACGTACATTCAGCCAAATTGTTCGGTATCATATAATATTGAGAGGTCACGTTATCCATATGCGACGATGTTGTCGGTAACGAAATTGTTACCGTTGTTGTTTCCATAGATTGAAACGCCGTTGTGGTTGATAGTTGTGTTGAACTAATTGTAGTCGGCGTTGTAGTCGGCGTTGTCGTCGGTTCTGATATTGTAGACATAGTAGTCGAAGTCATTGTCGTTGTTGATGTTGTAGCTATATCTGTTATGGGTGTTGTTGACGTCGAAGGATATGATACCGTTGTTGATGTTGTCGTTGGCAATGATGTAGATGTTGTTGACAGTTGTATTGTTGTCGTTGTCAAAATCGTCGACGTTGTTGTCTCAGGCTGAGTTGTCATTGCCGTAGTTGTAGTCAACGTTGTTGTCGGCTCTGAAGTCGTTGACGTCGGAGTTGATATCGGTTGTGGTGTGGACGCTGTTGATGTGGACTGAGATGATACGGTTGTCTCAGGCTGAGTTGTCATTGCCGTAGTTGTAGTCGACGTTGTTGTCGGTTCTGCAGTTGTAGAAGTTGTAGATGATGGTGGTTGGGTCGTTGTTATGAACATTGTTGATGTCGATGGTGATGATACTGTTGTTAAGGTCGTCGTTGGCCGAGTTGTCGACGTTGTTGACGAATGGGTTGTCGTTGTTGATGCTGCTGCTGATGTTGTTGTTGTTGTTGATGGTGTTGTTGTTGGCAATGTTAACATCGCTTGGGTTGTGAAAGCTGTAGTCGTCGATGTCGGAGTTGTTGGCAATGTTACCGGTGCTATAATATAAAAATGTAGAACTAATGATACAAGCTCGAGGACTGAGTTAAAGGCAATAACCTAATAATGTAATTTTGTAATGCATGGATTATTGACATTGTCTGGTTGCTTTACCCACAAATTGAGGTCGTGAACATATATAGTGATCTACATATATTTATTTGTACGTTTATACAGACTGTAGTATACATGTATAATGTCCTTATAACATACAATGTACAATGATAATGTTTTAAACGCTCTTGGAAATGTATACGTCGCCAGCACTGTAGATAATTTGTTTATCGATGGCTCCTTTTAACTCTATAAGGAAACTCACATGGAAATCCACAGCCAATAATGTCGAATCGTAACGACATATTGGTGAAGTAGGTGAGTGGACTAATCCGAATGGACATAGCATACAGCGGTCTGGGTAGATGTCTCGTAACTGTATCTTCATGGTTCGATAAATCATTCGCTGGGAATAGCTATCGTAAATATGTGATTTCATTATTATACAATGTATATATTTAAACATTCGTTGTTAATGGGTGGATTTTTACGTTAGAAAACAGATTAAATTCAGTATTCAGTAAAGGTTGTAGCATATTATAAGGACAATGAAAAAAAGATAGCGCGTACGTGTATTTAAACACTTCTGTCTTGTCTAAAGCGACTTAAAGAAAATTGATAAACATAGTTTGTCTATCTTCATGAATAAATCCAGTGATGATATAACAAGTCGTATTTTCCATAAATAGGTTATATAATTAATTGTTTGAGTTACCTTCGGTTGGTCATGAGAATCCTGATATTGTGACCACTTGTCTCCATCAGAGTTGTAATACAGATAATAAGACCGAACATGGCTACCATCTAACCTGTTACCTGTCGTCGTGATACAGGTTATATTTACCAGAGTCCCAAAATCTACCTGTCATAACATAAATAATCAATGTATGTCGATGTTTTGAGGAAATTTGAAATCGTACGGTACTCAATCCTTACAATACAACTTAAGTGGTTCGATCTGAAAATAAAGCGAAATATTCTATGAATAAGATTTGTTTTCATGTGCCTATACTCAAATTACAAAACCTGGACAACAACACCACAAGGTCTGCGGCTCATCTTTATGGGAAATATCAGGAAATATCCAATCATAATCAGATCTGCGATTTCCGAAGGTTTACCGATAAAGCAAACTATTACATCATCTACAATTACATGAATGTTGTATTTCAAACAACAAATGATTGCAAAGGAAATCAAAATACTGCGAAAACTGAATGAGACGTAAGTGAGATATTTTGACATTGAAAACAATTATCTTTAAAAGCTTACATTGAAACAAGTGGCTCATGAGTCTCAAAAGTCAATAGAAACCCTTTTTGGCAATGCCTATCAGCTCTTGGGCTCAGATCAACAGTCTTAGACCATCAAATTAACATGCAAAACTGCTCATTCCAGCTAAGTAAGAATAAATTCCAGTAGAAATTCAACAAATGATAGTCAAATATATAATTTCCCAATATAAACTACAATAAAATTTACCCCTCAAAAGGGCCAAACTTGAGACACCAGGGTCATGAAATTCGCAACTGTTGTAAAGCACCCTTAAAGCACTTCCGTCTTTGAAGAGTTTTTGATTCTACAATACTTGGGTCTTGATTTTGTTTTTGTTTTTTTTTGTTTTTGTTTTTTTTTTAATTTCAGGTAATCTGACCCTTTTTGCCCCCGCCCATCAGTCCATGAGGGTCAGTCACTGCCAACATGGGCATACCATCAAATTGTCCTCCCATGCTGACAATTTCAACCAAGTAAGAATCAATTCCAATAGAAACAATTGCTAGTTGTAATGGGAAACAATTACAGAAACGCCCCTGCAGTGGTACAACTGTGTCCGGCATCCCTCAATATCCCTATATACCAAAATTTATTGAAATTAAACAATATCTGATTTCGACCAATCCATATGGTTTCTATGGCAACGAAACCCATTAAGTGAGTTTCGCAGTCTCCTAATACAAATTGGACAATATCTAAATTTGGACCAATCAGAGGTCAGGAAATGGCGTCCATCTTTATTGATCGATCGAGGTAAAAAGGGTCAGTTGCACATCTCCTGACCATGATGAACATTTGTATTAAGTTTCGTGAAGTTCCGTCTAACAGTTTTTGAGAAATGTGTCGGAAACTTAAGAAGAAGAATTTGGGTAATGAGAAGAAGTTGCTCGAAATTTCAGTCAATTTAAGCCCTTTTTGTCCCGCCTCTCAGTCAGTGGAGTTTGGAGACTATAACTCACAATTTTGGTTGAACTATGGCGCTAGGAGTGTGGTGGCTGGGGGCTGCAAAACTCTAACGAAAGTGGTTCAGGGATTTCTGAGAACAGTCGAAAAAATTTCATCTTGAATTCAGACTTGGTTTCGCAGTAAACAAATATTGATGATCCCAGTACAGAGCTACCTTGTCGGCTATCATGGGTCTTTATTTAAAAACAGAGACGTACATTATTTGGGGAAGCAGTCACAGTGATCGATCAATAGATCGGATATTAGTCACAGACCTCATCAAAATGACACAAGCCTTTATTTATGTTTGTAACACAATAAACATCATGAAGATGTACATGTACATATGTAACGCTCGTTTTTATTGGTCGAAAAGTTCATGGGTGAAGGGCGTTATTTCAAATCTCCGCTGGAGGGCCAGAGCTGACGACGATATCTAATAAGGGTCCATGGAGTGTAACGCAATCAGAAGCCTTGGCTAGCAAAGATGATGCATCAATAATATTAAAGTATATTTGTACATAGATCAAAAACATTCGTTTCATAGCAGTAAACGCCAGTCACGATGAAAAATAAATTAACCATTTCATAATATTTTAATCATTTGACCAGTGATGTAAATCTAGAAACCGGCCCAACTGAATCCCAATAAGCGTCCCTCGATCCTTACCTAAACATTTGTTGTTTAATCAGCCTTTCTATTATTCGCGTTACCACGATATTATGTTTAGGTCATGACTAAACTTCCATCATCTGAAGAAATATGCTGCCTCAAAATGGCAAACATAAGGCATTTATTCCTGTTTGTGCCGATATAAAAACAAGCCTTTTATAATTGTACCAGTGCATAACATTTAAGCATTTACAGACAAATTATATCAGATTATCAGTTTGGAAGGCGACGTATTACTTCGCCTGTCAGCACCATTTTTACCGATCGCGAAGCACTAGCCGCAATGGCAAATCATAACGATTAATTTCTACTTTCGTTTCCAAATATCTAATAGTTATCTCCCTTATAACAGTAAGTAATTTATTGCAATGGCTATTAAGGTCGTTCAAAGTCAATGTTAAGTACATTCTTCGGAGATAATCAATATTCTTGTTGTTATTGAAAATAGCTTTAAGAAAATGTTCGCAACACTTTCAGGATATTTGAATCAATTATTATTTCTTTTTACATATTTACTATTAAAACGAAATGCTAAGAAGTTCAATTGTCTCCACTTAGTGACGGAGGTTACCACTCTATCGAAAATTCCGTAGTTCGGGCAGAAATAAGAAGATAATTACATATTTTTGTACAATATCCATATTATTTTAGCCATGATGTTTTGCATAAATGCATATATATATATATATATATAGCTCAAAACTATCATTAGTGAATTAAAAGAAAGTGCAATAAACTGCAGAAGGCAAAATAAAATGGAAATGAAAGTGAGAAGTCTTGACGACCCGCCCCGATGGTGATTGCAACATGGCCGAGGTAAACGTCTCCATACAAGTATCTTTCTGATTTATACTCGATAAGAGGATGGTAAAATCTCAACAAAATTAGGATGCACAAGGTCTCATTCTCAATATGAAGCCAGGAGGAATGACAACGGCACAACTGCATGAGCATCCCAATAAAACGAATTCTTGAGTCAAAACATCTATCTGCATGATCTCTCTTTAACGAATTCTAATTTCCATCAGTAGACCCAACACCACAACTGAATACCTGTATAAACTGATCAGATGAGTTTGCACTCATCCATGATGAACCAGAGCTAAGTCTCCCCATCTCTGGACCAAAACCTTCCATGGAGGACGAGGCAGTGATGTTGGCATCATCCACATACTGCAGGAGAGATGTGTTGCAAATATTTCCATCTGCAAAAACACATCAATGTATGTATTAATGTATATTTTTTCACGTATAAACATTCATTCCAATACACAGAGTCTGATTATCATATTATTTCTCTGTAAATTATTATTACAACTGTTTGATTTGTTAAATTGGGTCGCAATATTAATACAAATACTATTCTGGTAGTCAAAGAGAAAGTGCAGGTAGTTATATGGCACCTCTAGAATGGTTCTCGTCAATATTACATGTATGAAACATCACACACAAATATTCAATATTTTAATTCCAATACAATGTCAGTTATAAACACCCTCTTACCGTACTGACAGAGACTTTTCGTTTCTGGTATGAACTCTGTGTGGAAGTAAAAAGAAACAAAAAACCTCAATAGATTGTCATTAAACCCGTACACACCCGCGTGTTATACTACTCCTATACTTTAGGCATCGTATTGGATGATGATCGTATGGTATAACGTTACTAAAGTCAAGAAATGAAAACCTATCTACAAACTTTTATCCTTAATTAGATAAATGATGAAGCGATTAACAGTTATTAACATTAAAACTTCGAAATCGTTTTGTGTTACCAAACTGTGTTCCAAACATCAACTTAAACTGATGAGAGCTTTATAGGGCGATGCTCTAAGTAGAGAAGAGTGATTTAACAAAGGTAGGCACGTCTGACTTTTGATACCTTAATCTCAGCTGGTTACGATCAAATGTTACGTGTAAATAATTTAATTTTGCTTGTAACAAGCATTTTCATTGGCTCAAAAAATTATGTTATCATCTCATGACATAAAAAAATAAAAGGACGTCAGCGGAGTAATCGTTGTTCACGGGATTTTGTATTTATCGATGTATTTTTAAATATCTGAAGCAAAATAAACATGTTAAACTTATTGTAAATGTTTCTTATCGTTGTTAATTAAATTATAAGGGTTAACTGTAATATTTTTTTGTGTTATTGCTCAATAACGTAAAAAAATATTATAGTTAACCCTTAAATATATATATACATACTCTGTACAGGTAGCCATGATAAATTACGGATGGAAGTGATTTTTCCAGGTGATGTATGTGAATGGGACAATTGCGTGTGGGGATATAAAGGCCCAAGTAAGCTGGTAATGTTTGATGATATTTCGATTTAAAAAGAAAATACTTAAGAATGTGATGTATAGTAGTTCGTACCTTCTGAACTGTTGCGGCAACCTAGTATATCGAACCGCAGACATCCTGCTCCAGTAAAAGGCAACAGCCGTAGATACCGTGTATATACTGCATCCGGAAGTGATCGCTTCATCGTATAATCATCATTAAAGTTTCCCGGGATGAGCTAGAGGTTAATTATGATAGCTGCTCATCAATACAAACTTATCAAAGTAATTTAAGTCTGTTTCACTTTATAGCCTTATTTACGTTTATATTGCCTTTTAACCATCATACTTAGAATTGTGCCAAACATTATGTCGTTTAAGCAATTTCATTTTTTGGTTTTGGATAATTAATGTCAACTGGCTAATTAACATTTATACAAACAGTGTCAATATTAACAAGTTCGACATTTGTCCTGAGCTCCACTTATATTTACTGAGAATAAACATTCAATAATCGATTACCAATGTGCTGCTTTTGTCATTTTAGTGAGAATTAAAAAGATTAAACAACAGCATTGTTAGCGACGGTTACCTGGTGGGCGTCTACCCAGTCGGTGCCGTCGTAATATTGGATGTGGTAAGAACGAGTTGTGCCCAAATTAACGGCCGACCGCGTCACAATGCACGTCACAATGTGTTCTGTTTGTAAGTCTACCTTCAAAATGAAAATGATAAAAGTTATTGTCCATATTGTAGATGCGAGCGGCACTTTAGTTACAAAAAACATTTTCATAGATTTCAATTCAGAATTTTTGTGTGAAATAGTTACCACAGTTCACTACATATTAAACTGTATGCACCTGACGACGTTGTCTCTCTAACACACGTTTAATACAATGTGGTATACCTGTATATACTTGTTATTGTCATCATTCCGAGCACACCAGCCGTGTGTTGAATTGTATCGAGAGTTCCACGGCTCAAGGAAAGTTCCTCTTGTTGAGCTGGCGGAGAAACTTTCGTCCGATAGCGTAAGTTCAGTTATCAAATACGTATCGCATTGCGATCCAGCTGGAAACATCAAATATGGTAACTTGAATAAAAGTAATTTGTTTTTGAAAGCCTGATTTGTTCCGTTCTTTGGAATTGTAATTATATTATTTAAGCCGCAATTACAAAGCGAATTTGTTTATAGTATCATTTGAACCATTCAAGTTATTTATACACAAGTTCAATAACTTACATATCATGTATCAACGATAAACAATCTTACCGTAACTACATGTGACGTTTTCTATGTACGCTGTATAAAAGAAGTAATAAATGTAAAAAATTAACATGTCAATAAACATACCATAATAAACATTTATAATTGCGTAAAATGTTAAATATAGGACCATTTTTCCTCGTGTCTGTGTACACTTTTATCTGGTGCAACTATTCATGAGAATGAAAGCTATGATATAGGGTATCGAAGCCCGAATCATACATAAGAAAGTCAGCGTCGTACATAACAAAGTCAGAGTTGTACATAACAAAGTCAGCGTCGTACATAACAAAGTCAGCGTCGTACATAGCAAAGTCAGAGTCGTACATAACAAAGTCAGAGTCGTACATAACAAAGTCAGAGTTGTACATAACAAAGTCAGAGTGGTACATAACAAAGTCAGCGTCGTACATAGCAAAGTCAGCGTCGTACATAACAAAGTCAGCGTCGTACATAACAAAGTCAGCGTCGTACATAGCAAAGTCAGAGTCGTACATAACAAAGTCAGAGTCGTACATAACAAAGTCAGAGTTGTACATAACAAAGTCAGAGTTGTACATAACAAAGTCAGAGTTGTACATAACAAAGTCAGCGTCGTACATAACAAAGTCAGAGGTGTACATAACAAAGTCAGAGTCGTACATAACAAAGTCAGAGTTGTACATAACAAAGTCAGCGTCGTACATAACAAAGTCAGAGTTGTACATAACAAAGTCAGAGTGGTACATAACAAAGTCAGCGTCGTACATAACAAAGTCAGAGTTGTACATAACAAAGTCAGAGTTGTACATAGCAAAGTCAGAGTTGTACATAACAAAGTCAGAGTCGTACATAACAAAATCAGAGTTGTACATCACAAAGTCAGAGTCGTACATAACAAAGTCAGAGTCGTACATAACTAAGTCAGAGTCGTACATAACAAAGTCAGAGTTGTACATAACAAAGTCAGCGTCGTACATAACAAAGTCAGAGTTGTACATAACAAAGTCAGAGTCGTACATAACAAAGTCAGAGTTGTACATAACAAAGTCAGAGTCGTACATAACAAAGTCAGAGTCGTACATAACAAAGTCAGAGTGGTACATAAAGTCAGAGTTGTACATAACAAAGTCAGAGTTGTACATAACAAAGTCAGAGTTGTACATAACAAAGTCAGAGTTGTACATTGTAGTGTATTCATTCCGGAACTATATAAGTGTCCGGATCCCATTTAGTCTCGCCTGGCGTAGTGATATGTTTTATGGAAATAAATAGTTCTAATTTGCCGCCATTGAATATACAGTTGTGTTATTCTGTTCCTCCGGTGAAGACACCACATATTGGCGACGAGGATGTCTGAATCCATCCAGGAAACGTAAGATGGGACAAGAGACTTGTTTATAAGATAATCAAGTAATCTAGACATCGCAATTTTGCAGGAGACCCCTGGTAGAAGGTATTTTTGTTCTGGGTCGATTTCGTTGTTCAAACCACGTGTATCGGTGCGGATAATTGTGAATTTCCCCAACATCAATATAAACCAGTATGACGGGTAAAGTTGGCAGAATTGACACTTTCGATGAGAGTATAGAACGATGGGAAGCCTATAAAGAACGGCTAGACCAATATTTTATTGCTAATACAATAAAAGAAGAAAAACAAGTCCCCGCTCTCCTCAGTCTGATTGGCGGAAGGACATACGGACTTCTGCGTGATTTGACCGCGCCAGATTTACCGGCAACCAAAACATACCCAGTTTTGACGAAAATTTTGCAAGACCATTACTCGCCGAAACCGCTTGTAATAGCTGAACGTTACCGGTTTCACAAACGGGATCAACGTGAGGGAGAGTCAATTAGGGATTATAATGCAGCCCTTAGGAAACTGAGCGAGAATTGTACATTCGGAGACACACTCAATGATACATTGAGAGACAGATTAGTTTGTGGGTTGAAGGCAGAACATATACAGAAAAAGTTATTAACCGAATCTGATTTAACTTACCAGAAGGCACTAGAGGTCGCTATAGCCTTTGAAACAGCCACGAAGGATGCGGTAGAGCTACAGAGACAACACGTGAAGACTCCAGTACATAAGATACGGAAAGAGAAAGTACAACAGCAAACTACCAAGAAACCTTCATTTCCCAACAAGCATGACAAGAATAAGGTTTGTTATCGTTGTAAAGGCACACACCACCCCAACGATTGCCATTTCAAAGACGCCATTTGTCATAAGTGCAATAAAAAGGGACATATAAAGAAAGCGTGCTTGTCTGGTAAACCATGGAAGAAGGGTGCTCCAGTACACAGAGTTCAAGATGACAGTGGGTCTGAACCAGAGATGATCAGCTCACTAGAGATATTTGACATTTCGAGCCGTTCAGGAGAATCTGGCGGTTCTGATGCCATTTGGTTACACCCTATGGTTGATGATGTTGAATTGGCCATGGAGTTGGACACTGGGTCAGCTGTGTCAATTATAAGTCAATCAACATTTGACCGGTACTTCTCTAAGAGAAAGAGTGATATTAGAGAAACAAAAGTGACACTTAAAACATATTCTGGAGAAAAACTGAGCCCACTTGGTGTTTTTGAAGTACAAGTTGGACTAAACAGTCAACATAAACGTCTGGAATTGTTCGTGGTGAAACATGGAGGACCTCCCTTGTTTGGGAGAGACTGGCTACGCAGTATAAAACTGAACTGGCATGAAATTAAGACAGTTACGGTTACAGGTGGTTCGAAACAAACACTTAGTGTAGCTCAACAGCTTGAGAAATATCCAGAAGTGTTCAAGGATGAGCTTGGTACCCTGAAGGACATTACTGCCAGAATAAAGGTAAAGGAAGGTGCTAACCCAAAATTCTGTAAAGCGCGTACTGTTCCTTTCGCCTTGAAGGAAAAAGTTGACGCGGAGCTCAACCGACTGGTCGAAGCGGGCATTTTGACCAAAGTTGAACATTCAGAATGGGCCACACCCATAGTTCCTATTCCAAAGCGGGACGGCAGCGTACGCATATGCGGTGATTTCAAGGTCACGGTTAACCAAGTTCTTGACGTCGACCAGTATCCCTTACCAAGGATCGATGACATCTTCGCCACACTTGCTGGAGGTCAACATTTCACGAAGATAGATCTAAAAAATGCCTATCTACAAATGGTTGTACGCGAAGAGGACCAACCTTACCTGACAATCAACACACACCGTGGCTTATTTCGGTATAACCGACTAGTATTCGGTATATCATCTGCTCCAGCAATATGGCAAAGGTCCATTGATCAAGTTTTACAAGGCGTGCCACGCGTACAATGCATTCTCGACGACATGATCGTTACAGGCACGACTGATGAGGAACATCTGGAAAATCTTGAAACTGTACTTCAGCGGTTGGACCGTTACGGGTTACGTGTAAATAAGGACAAATGCGAGTTCTTCAAAGACTCCATTGAATTTTGTGGACACACCATTGACAAAGATGGCCTGCACAAGACTCCTAGTAAGGTGGAAACTGTGGTAAAAGCACCCTGCCCAGAAAATGTAAGTCAACTCAAGTCTTTCCTTGGACTTGTGAACTATTATGCTAAGTTCATTCAGAACTTGTCATCGATTGTAAACCCTCTCAACCAGCTACTAGAGGCCGACCGGAAGTGGGTATGGTCTAAGGAGTGTGACGCAGCATTCCGACGTGTGAAGGAAGTCGTGGCATCTGAGCAAGTACTGACTCATTTTGACCCTTCGAAAAAGGTACAGCTAGCGACAGACGCATCTCCCTATGGTTTGGGCGCTGTGCTATCGCACATGATGGAGGATGGATCTGAAAGGCCAATAGCCTTTGCGTCGCGTTCTCTCTCAAAATCGGAACGCAATTATTCTCAAATAGACAAAGAGGCACTTGGGATAGTTTGGGGAGTAAAGAAATTCTACCAGTATCTGTATGGGCGTCTGTTCATTTTACTGACGGATCATCAGCCGTTGACGTCTATATTTCACCCAGAGAAGGGGATCCCAATGACAACTGCAGCTAGACTTCAACGCTATGCCCTATTTTTGGCAGGATTCCAATATGACATCAAGTACAAGAGTACAACAAGACATGCAAATGCAGATTGTTTGTCGCGATTACCCTTGGTCTCTAAGAAGGAGACAGAAGGAGACACTGTCGAGACGTTCATAGTGTCTCATATGGACACTCTCCCGGTAACTAGCAAGGAAATCTCACGAGAAACTTTAAAAGACCCAACCCTGTCAAAAGTGTACACCACTGTACAGCGAGGGTGGATCGAGGGTGAAGATAAATGCTTAGGCATATTCTACAACAAGCGTCTGGAAATAAGCATTCATCAGAACTGTCTGTTTTGGGGTATACGTGTTATTGTCCCCAGTGCACTCAGGCAAAGAGTGCTAGACGAGTTACATGAAGGACATGTCGGCGTGGTAAAGATGAAAGGCTTAGCAAGAAGCTATGTCTGGTGGCCGGGCATTGACACAGACATTGAACACGTTTGTAAATCTTGTACAGGATGCCAGGAGGTCAAGCATGCGCCACCCGCCGCACCTATTCACCCATGGGAATGGCCGTCCATTCCCTGGCAGCGTATTCATATAGATTTTGCAGGCCCATTCCTCGACATGATGTTTTTTGTGGCAGTCGATGCCCATTCAAAATGGCCTGAAGTGGTTCCGATGAAAACGACTACAGCAGAGAAAACTGTGGAGGTGATGCGAGAGATATTCAGCAGAAACGGAGTCCCAGCTCAGGTAGTGAGCGATAATGGCCCCCAGTTCGTATCGGAACATTTTTCCAATTTCATGAGGTGTAATGGAATTAAACACACAACATCAGCTCCATATCATCCAAGCACTAACGGTCTCGCGGAGCGTTTTGTCCAGTCTTTCAAAGGTGCAATGAAAGCAAGCAAGAAGGACTCTGGTTCAGTACAGAAAGGGCTGGCCAACTTGCTATTGGCATATAGAAACAGTAAACATATGACCACGAATGAGACCCCAGCAAAGCTCTTCATTGGACGTAACTTACCGTCGCGGCTTGATTTGATCAAACCGGATATAAGACGACGCGTTGATGAACACCGCTGGAAACAAGAATCCAAGCGACAGGTTCCTTGTAGATCATTCTCTGTTGGAGAGCCGGTATCTATACGTGACTATCGTGGTTCACAGAAATGGATTTATGGCAAAGTTGCAGAGAAGACGGGCCCGGTCTCGTACAAAGTTGAAATTGCACCAGGTGTATTTTGGCGTAGACATTTGGACCAGCTTCGTGCTACAGAGGTGGTCGAGAAACCATCAGAAGTCAACTTACCTGTTAAAGGAGATGTTACACCCAACTCTCCAACAGTCTTACTGGAAAATACAGTCAGTAACAAGTCAAGAGTCATCGACAACAGTGTGTCGTCAGTACCATCAACAATGTGTCAAGAGTCGTCAAGTGAAGTCAGTTCACCGTCTCCTGTCATTGAGCCTTGTCCGACGCCAGAGAATATGTTGACGCCGAAGCGGCGTTATCCACGTCGCAACATCGTTCCACCAAAGAAGCTTCAAGACTTTGTTACGACCTAGTTTTCTGTTTGAGTGTTCGCAGACATTTCTAGTAATTTTTATGAACACACTGTGTCAGGGGCACAATAATCCCTGTGTGTATCATAGGAACCATGTCGGTTCCAAAATTTTTGTTAAATAACAAGTTTGTATTGATAGAACATCAAGCAGATGTGTTATGTTGAGTTAGTTGTTACAGCTACAAGTTACAGTTCACAGTTATAAGTGTTTAAATGTGTATTCGCTGATTATATCTAAAACAGTCAAATACTACTATAGGTTTTTATAGAATTTTGCAATGATTGGACAAAATGATGCTAGACTTGAAAGTGAAAACAAGTCTACAATAGGCTTGAGTGAATTTTATTGTGAAGGACAATTTAAACAGAGACATGGCTCTTGTATGTATCAACATTGATGCATTAGTTAAATGATGTCCAAGTGATCTTGTCAATATTAGTAATTGTTATTATAACTTCATAATTAGGAGGGAGGATATGTAGTGTATTCATTCCGGAACTATATAAGTGTCCGGATCCCATTTAGTCTCGCCTGGCGTAGTGATATGTTTTATGGAAATAAATAGTTCTAAGTTGCCGCCATTGAATATACAGTTGTGTTATTCTGTTCCTCCGGTGAAGACACCACATACATAACAAAGTCAGAGTCGTACATAACAAAGTCAGAGTTGTACATAACAAAGTCAGAGTCGTACATAACAAAGTCAGAGTTGTACATAACAAAGTCAGAGTTGTACATAACAAAGTCAGAGTCGTACATAACAAAGTCAGAGTTGTACATAACAAAGTCAGAGTCGTACATAACAAAGTCAGAGTCGTACATAACAAAGTCAGAGCCGTACATAACAAAGTCAGAGTTGTACATAACAAAGTCAGAGTCGTACATAACAAAGTCAGAGTTGTACATAACAAAGTCAGAGTCGTACATAACAAAGTCAGAGTCGTACATAACAAAGTCAGAGTTGTACATAACAAAGTCAGAGTCGTACATAACAAAGTCAGAGTTGTACATAACAAAGTCAGAGTTGTACATAACAAAGTCAGTGTCGTACATAACAAAGTCAGAGTTGTACATAACAAAGTCAGAGTCATACATAACAAAGTCAGAGTCGTACATAACAAAGTCAGAGTTGTACATCACAAAGTCAGAGTTGTATATAACAAAGTCAGAGTCGTACATAACAAAGTCAGAGTCGTACATAACAAAGTCAGAGTTGTACATAACAAAGTCAGAGTCGTACATAACAAAGTCAGAGTCATACATAACAAAGTCAGAGTCGTACATAACAAAGTCAGAGTTGTACATAACAAAGTCAGAGTTGTACATAACAAAGTCAGAGTCGTACATAACAAAGTCAGAGTCGTACATAACAAAGTCAGAGTTGTACATAACAAAGTCAGAGTCGTACATAACAAAGTCAGAGTGGTACATAGCAAAGTCAGAGCCGTACATAACAAAGTCAGAGTTGTACATAACAAAGTCAGAGTTGTACATAACAAAGTCAGAGTCGTACATAACAAAGTCAGAGTTGTACATAACAAAGTCAGAGTCGTACATAACAAAGTCAGAGTTGTACATAACAAAGTCAGAGTCGTACATAACAAAGTCAGAGTCGTACATAACAAAGTCAGAGTCGTACATAATGAAGTACGAGTTGTACATAATAGAGTGATGCATATATAGCTGATTAATTGATGAAGGTACCACTAGAAGGATGAGATAGTATTCCATTTGAAAACATTATCGATCTAATCGGTCCTACAGTGAGTAGACTACCTCAGTGACTCTCGGATAACACAGTATGTGGTATTAATTTGGGATAGGTTGCGGTATATTGCTCCTTTTCAGATATTAGTAAGCATGATCATATATTTTCTGTTAAAGTTCAAATGGCTTGCTGTACCTTAAAAACTATATAAACGGCGGTTGTATTTCCCATCTATAATATATATTACGATATAATAGGCGTATGACGTAATTTCGTACAATAAAGTGCCGTTAGTAGGCACCTCTAATATATGCATTTATCGGCAAGCCCTCGGGAAATATGATACCTTCTGGTAAATAAACCTTCATATTACCCTGCATTCAGGGCCATAAATTGTTTATTTTACCGAAAAATAATCAATTATGATGATACTCAAAAATTAACTGAAGATATTAAATATCATTTTTATAACAAATCCCTGTGGTCCCGGTCGCTCAATTGATACGATTCCAAGTCAAGGTGTTATTGACAGTTTCTTTTAGAAACTCTTGGAAACTTACACATTTGTTGATATTTCCGTGTTTTACACAATCTTGTTTTGCAAAATTTTATCTATTTCGTTTGCGTTTCTGTTCGTCTGCCATTTGTAAATAACTGGAAGGGAGACAACTCCTCGCAACAGAATGTGGGGGTCGCCATAGGGGCACGCGGTTCAGAGAGATATGGTATTTTTCTCCTTGGCTCACGCGCCTCAGGGAGATATGATGTTTTATCCCCATTTCACGTGAAACGTTTCGGCTAATCACAGGCACTGTTATAAACATGGGGTATAATGAGAGATAACCTATCCTTGGGTTGAATTTACCCATGGTTAGGTTATCTCTGTGGCGTTTTGCATATCCCCATCTTAGACTTGATGTAACAATGTATATAAAATGTATATATACATTATTGATATCCTTACGTCGTTAATAAAACGGCCATATTTCAATTCAATTTGGTGTTTGTTAATTTATTATGTGTTACAAGTCTAACAAGCTTGCCATGGGAATAGAGGAATCATCTATAATAATATTTAATTGATCGTTGTGTCTGTCAGCTGAAACACAAGGATTGTAGGATCTTACCAGTGGTGTCGTTGGAACAACCAAGAACATCAAAACGCATGCATTTATGTCTGCAAAATGTATATGGATATACACGTATATATCGTGTAAAGATAGCCTCTGGGAACATCACATAATCGTCTGCATAGTCGTCGCCGTCGTTGCCGGGGAAAAGCTTCAATGTAAAAAGTAGTTCAGCAATGTCGATCCCTTTTTAACAGGCTTTATGTAAGATCAAGTACAAGGTACTGGATGTGAACAAACAGACGGTCGCTGGATGCGTTTTACTATACAAAGATAATTGGTCATGTATTAAAGTAATATCGACAGTACAGACAAGTAAATTCTAGAATTGTCTAGGCATTCCGACAATTTATGAAGATACAAATAAATTACAACCGATCACATACATACTGTATATTGAACATAAAACAGTTACATATTAAAATTAAGTAGATAAACAATGTCGTTATATTTGTGTTTATGTTTGTGTTCTGCGCAGTTGGTTCATTTCGTTCCACAACTGGCGGCAGCGGAAGCATCCATGGGCATTTCAAATTAATTAAGTGGGTTGTCAAAAAGTGTTATTTATGGGTCAGGATGTTCCGGACGACTCGTCCAAAAATTACGTCAAACACATATGTATATCCGTGTGTCTATTTAAATCCAGTACATGTGTACAATTGCATAGATAAATTCCTGTCCTAGGTTCCATCCATCAAGTATGTGTATACACTGTTATAAGTAACGTTATGCAATAGGTTCCGCCAATCAAGAATCTTTGTTCATTCGTGTGAAAAAAGAATGATGTATTACCTTCAGAGCTCCAGTATTCCTGATGAAATCAAAGTTGACGCCGTCATTACTATAGCCGACATAGAATGTTCGCACGTGAAAATCTGGCGTACAACCATCGATAACAATTGCTCGGACAATGCGTCTGAAGCGAAGATCAACCTGTCCATTGGGAAAAAACAAATATCTTTTTCCAAATAAAATTTAAACAAATGAAAATATACAGATATCACAATAACTTCATGACACATAATTATACAAACTCAAACAGGGAAAAAAACAACATATTTACAAAAGTCTTTTCTAACAGAAATAAAATGACAGCAAGCTATGAGATCAGGTATTCCAGACGGATACGTGTCTGCTGCTCTTGTGACGACATCCACCATGAAAAACTATGGTGATGACAGCATACTTTACAACTACACACTAATCAGTCATCACACCATTACAACTACACACCAATTAGTCATCACACCATTACAACTACACACCAATAAGTCATCACACCATTACATCTACACACCAATTAGTCATCACACCATTACATCTACACACTAATCAGTCATCACACCATTACTACTACACACCAATTAGTCATCACACCATTACATCTACACACTAATCAGTCATCACACCATCACAGCTACACACTAATCAGTCATCACACCATTACATCTACACACCAATCAGTCATCACACCATTACAACTACACACTAATTAGTCATCACACCATTACAACTACACACCAATAAGTCATCACACCATTACATCTACACACCAATCAGTCATCACACCATTACATCTACACACTAATCAGTCATCACACCATTACAACTACACACCAATTAGTCATCACACCATTACATCTACACACTTATCAGTCATCACACCATTACATCTACACACTAATGAGTCATCACATCATTACAACTACACACTAATCAGTCATCACACCATTACATCTACACACCAATTAGTCATCACACCATTACATCTACACACTAATCAGTCATCACACCATTACAACTACACACTAATCAGTCATCACAACATTACAACTACACACCAATTAGTCATCACACCATTACAACTACACACTAACTAGTCATCACACCATTACAACTACACACCAATTAGTCATCATACCATTACAACTACACACTAATTAGTCATCTTACCATTACAACTACACACTAATCAGTCATCACACCATTACAACTACACACTAACCAGTCATCACACCATTACAACTACACACTAATTAGTCATCACATCATTACATCTACACACCAATCAGTCATCACACCATTACAACTACACACCAATTAGTCATCACACCATTACAACTTCACACCAAGTAGTCATCACACCATTACAACTTCACACCAATTAGTCATCACACCATTACAACTACACACTAACCAGTCATCACACCATTACATCTACACACCAATTAGTCATCACACCATTACAACTACACACTAACCAGTCATCACACCATTACATCTACACACTAATCAGTCATCACACCATTACAACTACACACCAATTAGTCATCACACCATTACAACTACACACTAATCAGTCATCACACCATTACAACTACACACAAGTTAGTCATCACACCATCACTACTACACACCAATTAGTCATCAACCATTACATCTACACACTTATCAGTCATCACACCATTACATCTACACACTAATCAGTCATCACACCATTACAACTACACACTAACCAGTCATCACACCATTACAACTACACACCAATTAGTCATCACACCATTACAACTACACACCAATCAGTCTTCACACCATTACATCTACACACTAACCTGTCATCACACCATTCCATCTACACACTAACCAGTCATCACACCATTACAGCTACACACAAATCAGTCATCACACCATTACATCTACACACCAATTAGTCATCACACCATTACATCTACACACCAATTAGTCATCTCACCATTACAACAACACAATAATCAGTCATCACACCATTACATCTACACACCAATTAGTCATAACACCATTACATCTACACACTAATCAGTCATCATACCATTACAACTACACACCAATAAGTCATCATACCATTACAACTACACACCAATAAGTCATCACACCATTACATGTACACACCAATTAGTCATCACACCATTACAACTACCCACTAATCAGTCATCACACCATTACAACTACACACCAATTAGTCATCACACCATTACATCTACACACTTATCAGTCATCACACCATTACATCTACACACCAATTAGTCATCACACCATTACAACTACACACTAATTAGTCATCACACCATTACAACTACACACTTATTAGTCATCACACCATTACAACTACACACTAATTAGTCATCACACCATTACAACTACACACTAATTAATCATCACACCATTACATCTACACACTAATCAGTCATCACACCATTACAACTACACACCAATTAGTCATCACACCATTACAACTACACACTAATCAGTCATCACACCATTACAACTACACACTAATCAGTCATCACACCATTACATCTACACACCAATCAGTCATCACACCATTACAACTACACACTAATCAGTCATCACACCATTACAACTACACACTAATCAGTCATCACACTATTACATCTACACACTTATCAGTCATCACACCATTACATCTACACACTAATCAGTCATCACACATTTACAACTACACACTAATCAGTCATCATACCATTAAATCTACACACTAATTAATCATCACACCATTACATCTACACACTAATTAGTCATCACACCATTACATCAACACACTAATCAGTCATCACACTATTACAACGACACACCAATTAGTCATCACACCATCACAACTACACACTAATTAGTCATCACACCATTACATCTACACACCAATAAGTCATCACACCATTACATCTACACACAAATTAGTCATCACATCATTACATCTACACACAAATTAGTCATCACACCATTACATCTACACACAAATTAGTCATCACACCATTACATCTACACACTAATCAGTCATCACACCATGACATCTACACACTAATTAGTCATCACACCATTACAACTACACACTAATCAGTCATCACACCATTACATCTACACACCAATTAGTCATCACACCATTACATCTACACACCAATTAGTCATCACACCATTACATCTACACACCAATTAGTCATCACACCATTACATCTACACACCAATTAGTCATCACACCATTACATCTACACACTAATCAGTCATCACACCATTACAACTACACACTAATCAGTCATCACATCATTACAACTACACACTAATCAGTCATCACACCATTACAACTACACACTAATCAGTCATCACACCTTTACAACAACACTAATTAGTCATCACATCATTACATCTACACACCAATCAGTCATCACACCATTACAACTACACACTAATCAGTCATCACACCATTACAACTACACACTAATCAGTCATCACACCATTACATCTACACACTTATTAGTCATCACACCATTACAACTACACACTTATCAGTCATCACACCATTACAACTACACACTAATCAGTCATCACACCTTTACAACAACACTAATTAGTCATCACATCATTACATCTACACACCAATCAGTCATCACACCATTACAACTACACACTAATCAGTCATCACACCATTACAACTACACACTAATCAGTCATCACACCATTACAACTACACACTAATCAGTCATCACACCATTACATCTACACACCAATCAGTCATCACACCATTACAACTACACACTAACCCGTCATCACACCATTACATCTACACACCAATTAGTCATCACACCATTACATCTACACACCAATTAGTCATCGCAACATTACAACTACACACTAATCATTCATCACACCATTACATCTACACACCAATTAGTCATCACACCATTACATCTACACACCAATCTGTCATCACACCATTACAACTACACACCAATCAGTCATCACACCATTACAACTACACACTAACCCGTCATCACACCATTACATCTACACACTAACCAGTCATCACACCATTACATCTACACACTAATCAGTCATCACACCATTACATCTACACACTAACCAGTCATCACACCATTACATCTACACACTAATCAGTCATCACACCATTACATCTACACACTAATCAGTCATCACATCATTACAACTACACACTAATCAGTCATCACACCATTACATCTACACACTAATCAGTCATCACATCATTACAACTACACACCAATTAGTCATCACACCATTACAACTACACACAAATCAGTCATCACACCATTACATCTACACACTAATTAGTCATCACACCATTACAAATACACACCAATTAGTCATCACACCATTACAACTACACACTAATTAGTCATCACACCATTACAACTACACACTAATTAGTCATCGCACCATTACAACTACAGAAGGCAAACTTTAAATAGGCATGTCAAGGCACATCTATTAAGGACGGCACAGTTAATACAAAGAACATTTGAAAAGTTGATGTACGAAGATATGGAGTGGGAGTAACTTGCCATGTTGGAGTGAGATGATTGTATATATCGTTAATGGGAGTTTCTGGTCATCTTTTAACATTCTTTTAAGTCAGAGCAAACTTAGGCCGCAATGACCTAGTTTGTTTGGATTTATGACATTTTTAAAGATTTTAAGACCCATTATGTCTTATCAGTGACACAAAACAAACATCACATTTTACTCAATTATTAAAGTGGTGACAAGTTTCGTTTTACCCACTCTCTCACAAAAAGTTGTTGTTTTGGATAATATACTAGATGCAAATAACATTAAAACCTTTCGTTGCAACAAAGTATGCTGATCACTGAGTACTAGAGACAGAGTATTGGGGCTTCATGTGTGTGCAAAGGTGTTGAACTTATCAAGTGCAGTGATTCTCTGTTGCTCTCTATTTATTGCAAAACTTGAAAAGGACGTAATAATATGTACCTCCCGTGTTATATACATATATATGTATGTCATAGTACACGTATTGTCAAGATAATAATAATTACGTAGAGAACTATTCCATATAAAAAGTGAACATCACCTGAATGTATTCGCCGAATCCAAGACTCACTGGAGCCCAGCCAAATTTAGAAGTGAGGCGCGCCATCCATGGCTCGGTGTTAAATATCGTAAAGAACGAGGAAGCCGTGAAACTCTCGTCCCACACTGGATTGTTTCCACTACTCAGGTAATTCAGACAATATTGTCCTTCTATTAAAACAAGGTGTTTATATCTGATAGATATTTTACATAGTTATCTTTAAGTCAAATCGTATCATTCTTGTGGTAATGACTAATCTTATTTCACGGTGTTTACATGGTCAGCACAAACATTAGCTTTGCATTTTTGTGTTTTTGTTTAGGTTGAAAACCACAAATATACTAATTCCAAATTCTTCGAGACTTGAGTGGTTCGCCGAGACTTATATACAATTTTCTATATGAATACACATTAATATCTTTATCTTACCGTAGTGATCATCAGCGGTGTCCAGTACGTCATCTGTCAATATAGAAGAGAGATCACGATAACTGTGTTAGTGAACAGTCCAGTACATGTTTAATATTAACGACATATAGCAAAATAGTCTACCTGTAACATCAATGAAGTTAATATATAATCATCTACGAAAACGTGTTCGAATCAGTAATTCATCTTATCATTTAATGGTGATTCGATTCCGAATGACTATTACATGTAGACTTACTTGTAGCGTTGCATCCAATGAAATCGAACTTTAGCAATAATGCGTTGTTAAAAGAGAGTATCTTAATCCGGACGTATCTGGCTACCAAAGGCTCCGGTAGACATCTTGTAGTCATGGAGTCCCCAGGACCATCATTTCCAGCAAATAACTTAAAGAAGTCGATGAAAGTATCTTATATGCTTTAAAAGTATATGAATAAAATTATACTTTGAACTGCACCGAACATTCAGACGGTATTACATACAAAACATTAAATGCAAACAAAACAATATCCTTGATGAACAGAATGGACCACAAATCAACGGGTCAATAAGGATAAAAGGACATAGCATACAGAACAATTACAGTAGTTTCCGGATGCTGAACAATAAGTTTATAATTAAATTGAGCTTTAAGCTTGAGGTTTTATATTTGATACAAGGAAATTCTCTTTTAGCAACAATATTTTGACGATGACCTCAAACAGTATGACAAAAACGACTTCTTCTTTCAATGATGAAGAAACACTTGACATGTTCGGAATTTGTTGACAAAAGCAAAAGAAGGGGATTACAATATTATATGCTATAAATACAAATGTGGAATTACTCCACTTTCATTTAACATGATCACATTGAAAAACACTATTCGGATGTCTGAGAATGAACATGTATGAATATTGAGTGTTGAAAAAAACGTATTCGATAAAGCGCAAGATTCAGAGATATGTATTTCTCTGTTAAGAAACCAAAGTATGGAAATAATTTCAGTCACTTAAGTATTTAATACATACAATGTATAAATTCCCTCTCGATCATGGTCTACCAAACTTCGCAAAAGTGCATCAACCATGGAAATAGGATCAAATAATCAATTTTCCTTAATTGTAGTGATACGATATACGTCAATCATGCCAGAGAGTCAATAAATTAGTTTGTTATCTACCTTAACATTGCCGAACACGTCAAGTACTGTGTACCATGTGGATCCGTCCATGCTGTATAGTACATTGTAGGACTCTACATACCAAACCAGGTGTCCCATGGTCACGATACAATAGATGTTCGTGATACGACGAAAGTCAACCTAAAGAAAGTGTTACAAATCATCACAACACTCGTCAGTATACGCCGAATAGACGCTGAAAGTGAACATATCATTTTGTTATTTGTTAAGGTATCAATACAACATTCGATGTTCTGCTAAGAAAAACAAATACGTTTCGAGTTGCCAGTTGTTACTCAGTACGAATATATAATATAAGTATCGAATGCTAATTTATTTTGATCACAGCGTATTGACGATTCTTCTATTGCTGCGACAATATCAATATATGTTGTTGTTTTTTTATCAAAACGTAATAATTACCTGTACATATGCGTCAGTTGTGTTTGACACCGCCCAATATGAGTTGCACCTCTCTGTATTGGCCTCTAGACGTCCTGCCCATGGTTCATAACCTTCATCAATAGCGGGAGATTCATAGAAGCTAGACGCAGTTATCTGTGAATTTCGTACTCCGTATGACTTGGTGGCAAGTGCGCTGCTGCAATCAGTGGCTGAATAACAAATACAATTAAACATATATAAATATTTATTAATGACATAATAATTCCAAAAGATACCCGATTAGCATCCATCTTTTTATTGCAAAGCAGCAAAGATGGGTGAAACCCATATTGTTAAACCAGAAATAAAACTCGTAATCTGAAGCTAAAGCTAAAGATATATCCGGAAAACCTTGTCGCATTTAGAAATTCATGAACAGTTGACAAACTAAACTAGAGACATGATAAAACAGATATCTGCCGATAGAAAGAAACTTATATATACTAAACGATCAGAATTGAATGAACGTCACAAGGGTTGGTCATTATAATATAAATCGAATGCCCATAAAATGTTGTTTTTTTCGATTTTTTTTTTCAACGTGAAATATCATGCGGCCCATCACACTTGAGCGCGAGTTTGGACCAGCCTCCATTATTCAACTATCTTGGCTATCAACGTACGTGACCAGTGGACAGACATGACGGACGGTGCGAACGCATTGATGCGCGCCCGAGATGGGGCAATTCCCGTTGGTCATCTACGCTACTGCTGCAGCCGAAATAACCAGTAAGACCAGGGATATTTATCACGTACCGATTATAACTCATATGTAGGTAAACATGCTTACAAGCCATACGTATAATCAGTTGTACCTTGTCAGACAACACGAACAATCACCAAAATTAATCATAAATGTTACATCTTCCACATATATTGATAATAACATTATTATCATTATTCAATCTAAAAAGTTGTTCTCTACTCACGTCTCCAGACCAGTTTACTTACGGGCACTATTAGGGATACCTGGAATAACACATTACACAAATATTTAAGTTTCAGCATCGTTTCAGTCAAGCTATCGATCCAAACAATTTTATCGTTTTCTTTATTGAGTACTTCCTGTTAAAAAGTTCGTTATTCAATGGTCATTTCAAATCAATATAAACACAATTGTCGGTTAATGATAGAGATTTGCGACAAGACATGTTTCGTCATAATAAAAATAGAAAATAATACAATCCCCGTTAGTTGAATAGATAAAACATACTGATAATTCTGTTATGGAAAGTGATGTCTACCTACCAGTGGAGTTACAACATCCCACGAGATCAAAACGAAGAGCTAGTCCATTTGTCCATTGCTTTGGATATAATCGTACATATTTTGCACTGAAAGGCGGCGATAAGCTGTTCAGGACAACAACTTCCGACGAATTCGTATTGGCTGGAAATATCTAAATAGTTGCAAGATGAAACCTGAATTATTTCATCTCATCTACTAAAACATTCCTTTGTAAAAAGTAAAGCTACATCAATAGATAAGAGTCGATTGATACATGTATGAATAAATATCATTGTTTTATGATTCCAATACTGTGTCAATTTTGAGTATGATTATTTCTATTTCATAAACCATTTAAACGGTTGTTTATGTAATATACCATTTCAAAGGTTGTTTATATTATATACCAGTTCAGTGGTTGTTTTTATAATATACCAGTTTAGTGGTTGTTTTTTATGATATACCAGTTTAATGGTTGTTTATACTATTTACCATCTTAATGGCTTTTTTTGTGATATACCATCTCAATGGTTATTTATATTATATACCATTTGATGATTGTTTATGTTATATGCCATTATGATGGTCGTTTATGTAATATACCACTTTTATAATTGTTTAACTGATATACCAATTCAATTGAATCGTTTATACTATACCATTGTAATCTTAGTGTATATGATATACCATTGTAATGGTAGTGTATATGATATACCATTTATGTCTGTGATGTGATAAACTATATCAATAAGAGCCGATTTGATATACCACTTGAATGATTGTTGATATTATATATCATTTTGATGGTTATCTATATTACATACCATTTCAATGGTTGTTTATATTATACACCATTATAATTGTTGTTCATATACTAAAACATTGTAATGGTAGTTTATGTGATATACCATTTTAATGGTTGTATAGTTTGCAGACCACAGTAGGATTGCCCGGTCATGGGTGATTTTTATAAGCAAATAACTCCTGTATTATGATATGAATAAAATAATTAAAAATGTATACTATAATTCGTATATTCATTATGAATAAGTATATACGTGCTTCATTTGTTTAAGGACTCACACAACTAAATAAGCTTATCAGCTGGTATTTCACCTGAACCAAGCTCTTCAGAGAAATGTGTTTCTTAGGTTTGTAGATGTTTTCCTGAGTAAACAACATATGAAATGGATACTTTCTATATACGAGAATAATGGTTGGGGTCTAAAGATTCAAAAAATCAAAACTATACACTCCTAATGAAAATAGAATGACGTAGAATTCCAGGTGTAAAAAGGCTGAAAAAGGTGGGGGATCCTAGTACACTTTACATTTGCCAGTAACCTTATACAATAACAGCATTTATAAGATAGAATAACTTCAAACTTTAATTTAAATAAATTCCATATCATTGGAACTTCAAACGAGCGATGAGGGATGGAGTCACTAGTAATAACATATATAGAGATATTTAGTTGTGTTAGCCCTATAAAATGAGTTCGAGATGAGAAATTTCCGGATTTTCTGAAAGTGTGTTTCAACCGGAATTTAGTTTTGCCTTTCAGCAAAAAATGGTCTGTAATTATTGCGTTCTCTTACTAGGTAAGATAGCGAAAACGCTTTATGATGAACACATGCCAAAACAAATATTAATTCTGTTTTTTTTTTGTTTTTGTTTTTTTATAGATTTCAGGAAAACAAATGTGGAGATAACTGTGTCATGTTGAGTCAAAAATCATGATATTTTGCAATTTTAAAGTGTTTTGAAGTGGTTACCATGATATATTCACAGGCCTCAAAAACATAGCAAAAATACCTTTACTTATCCTTCACAGCTGTATTAAAATTGCAAATGTTGTATAGATTACAAATATATATACTTTATTAGAGGTAATATGTATGGTTAATTGACTATATTTAGATATCCAAAAAAATATACCTTATTTTTGTCAGAATTTTGCAATTTTTAATGTGCATTGATACCGCATGTGATAAACTATTTTAATGGTTGTTTATATACTTTACGATTGTGATCGTAGTTTATGTAATTTACCACTTCAATGATATGGTTGCTTGTGTAATATACCATTATGACGGTTGTTTACTGATATGTCATTGTAATGGTTGTTTATATTTGTAGTCATGTGTAGTTACCAATGTAATTCTTCTCTATTTCGTTATGAACAAATTGGATGTGAATATTTTTGCCCAAGGTATTGAATCCTGTATGGTACATGTTGAGTATTGTCGAACTGTTTATTATTTACCCGTCACATCACTGTATTGAATCCTTTATGGTAAATGTACATATATATCTTCGTGGTCGTTTGTGTACAATCAAACTTGGTATTACATATTGAGCTTTTTCAGATATTTACATTTTAAGTACAAATTTAATTAAGAAAGAATACCGTGTTCTGTCTTCGCACTTATATATCGATATATATTCAATACCGCGGCGAGTGACATATATACCCAGATAAGGAGACCGAAGTTGGAATGGGAGGAAAGGTCATTGATTTTCCATTTCTCTTTTGATAGCTTTGTAAACATTCTCAACTAAACATGTACACATTTGTACTTCTTTTTATCTGAATCGAACAAATACCAGCGAAAATTAATCGTATGTTTAATACCAACAGAAATCCCTGTGCAAACCCTGACAAAAAATAACAGGGAAAGTTAATCAAACCGAAATTCATTTACTTTCATTAATAAGCTTTTAATGTAATATTTATGAATACATCTAATGAAAGGCCGTTCATGTCGAAAAAAAAAAGAAAGAATTAATACATTAGCATTTAACGCGTTAAACATGAACTAAAACTAACTAGTTTTAACGCGTTAAACATGAACTAAAACTGAAACTAATTTTAACGCGTTAGATTTATCATGTAATGTGTTATTTTTGTTTTCTTACCTTCGCAAGTCAAACGCGATAAAAGTAGTAGATATTTTTTAACTTGTGAAAATGACTCAAATAACAAAACAATCGATTTTGTTGTTGCACACATTCCAATGTTACAGTACAGTATGGCTGACGATGCCAGAACCAGATTCCTGGATAAAATCGGAACACCAGTGGACAACTGCTATCGTGGTGACAATGGGTGTGCTGCTAACACCAGAGACACCTGTACAAATACAACACTGTTATTTCTATTTTATAGAGATTCATAAAGATATATCTAAACTACTTGTTTATTCCCTAATTATTGTAATATTGGTCATGCGTATACACAACGCCACTACCTACACTGTTCGAAGTGCGGGGATATGTCTATTGTATGGCATTGTATCATATAAGATTGAGTTTTCTGTTTACAGTTATTAATGTATAAACCGCCAACCGAACGTGTAACACCTCTCCGTTTTGAAGTCTGAATGAATCAGCCTGTCTTCATAACAATAAATTGTGAACTGGAGGCAGACTAGTTGTATTCCTATTTCTAAGGACACTTTATAGTTCATAACTTGTATAGACTATTTCAGGGTTAATGAATGCAATGGTTCGTAGTAAGAGGTACAAACACGTCCACAACGTTGCCACGTCTGCCGACCCCGATTGAGGAAACACTGACGTGTAATGAAATTTGGAGTACTTGATGGATAGACAGTAGCTACATTTCGTTTTCTGTAAACTGCTTTTATAGCCTGGTCTATTGCTATATGTTGTTATGTAGCATCTCACCAAACACTGACGAAAATTCCGCTTTCGTGGCGGTGAGTGCAGGCACATCTCGGAACTATAAATAATGTGACGTCATCAGGATGTAACAGTTACAGCAATGTACCATAATGTATATCTTATGAAAATGAACACACAAATAAGCAGCAGATTGAGGCACAATGAAACTAGCAAAAGTTTAATTCAGGGATCATTGTATAAACTGAATATTGCTACAGTCTCTATTTCATCGGTTTTCAGAAATACCGACGTTCTCATTGAAGAGTTAATATTATGACAACGTTATAGTAATATTCTGTCATAAAAGTGTTTGAAATTCCAAAATAATAGCCTATGTAGAGCAAAAAAAAAAAAAACGCACGCTTAAATCATAATTAACATATCGTAGTCATACGTTGAGTCTATATTTGGGACGAAGCATCCTTGAAACATCCATGTATTCCGCTTTCATTGAGAACTTACAGTTGTAACGGTGCAACTGATTGGTCAATCAGATTAGCATTAAACGCGTTAAAATAGCCCTGACCGTGTTTAAGGCTTTAAAGGCTAACGCGGTAAATTTATCTCGTTTTTGACATGAACGGCCTGTGATCATATTTTGGCTATGTATCTACATGTCAAGAGAAATGTAATCACATACCTTATCGTAGTTTGAAATAGCAATTTGTTAACTTTAGCGATGGTCAAATGACGCTGGTTGTGGTTTGGACAGCAAAGATACCATTAATAGACCAATTAATGGATGGATAACTTGAAAATCATTGTTCGGTTTTAATTAAACTATACTTTCGAACCAATCATTAGGATAGCTAATTACATAGAAGAATGTTGCTAAACGGACTTTTAGAATGAATATTTTGTTTTTACTATTTCACAATATTGTTGAGATTTTGAGGAGAATAAAATGAATATGTACAAGTTTTTAGCTATATTATATCCTAATTCAATAAGCATATAGTTAACAAATGTACAGGATGAAATAATCAGAATTCATATGCAATGTACAAGATGGCGGAGGATAATTCCATACTAAAACATACACCATAATTTCCATTCCTCAAATTGGTAAAGCCATGCATGTCTCTTGATCCACCGTGCCAACGTTACACATTACGGACAACATGACACCTGAATGCCGACATTTAGTTTATTTGGTGGAAATATTCGCATGTAAATATTTCAAGTGTTTTTATGTTCGCGTGCGTATATTTTCGCGGAGATTTAATGATCGCGAAATAAGCGAACATTTCCACTTCTACAGTAAACGAACATTTTGCTACTTACCAATGGTCCAGAGCTATTGCTCACAGTGACCCAGGAACTACCATTAATGCTGTAAGAAACAGTATACGCCTCAACCCAATTCTCGACATCGTAACGCCCAAGCGTCGCTACTTCACGAATTTCGCATACGTCTCCAAATTCAGCCTACGTGATGTAAACAAATATACTAGTACATATTTTAATTTGGTGTCAGATGTAGTTATACAAATTAAACATACATAATGTAAACAAATATACTGGTACATATCTTAATTTGGTGTCAGATGTAGTTATACAAATTCATGACCCCTGTTAATCGTATCAGATAGTTACAAAATAAAATAAACGTTCTGTTGATCATGTATGTGTATCCTCGGGTATCAGATCTCTATTGTTAGTGGTTTTAATATCAATGACGTTACCCGGTACCTTGGAATTTAAACGCTCTATATACCAGACCGGATAAGATATAGCAGGAATGACTCGGGGTATTCTATTTTTATTTGTCAACAAATGTATGTACAGTAATTGAATATCATACAGTGACCAATCGCTGCGATGCTATTCCGGATGTAACTGACCTGGATGTAGGGACTATTGTCCGTTGAGGTAGGCATCCATCCTCCATAATACCTTGCATTACTCTCAACGGTAGCGTTCAGTCGTGATTTCCATGGCTCTAAGCCTATGTGAAGGAAGCTAGACGCCGATATTTGATCGTTTGCTATACCTTCTGTTCCTCTGCCATCAGGTCCACTTACTAAATAGTCAGTGCATGCTATGGATACTGAAATGTATGGACATCGCATCATCGTTCTCTAACGAAACTGCATTGCATTAACTATCCTGAAAGTTGGTATCATACATTGCGTACTAAGGAAATTGGTAAAGCAATGGAAAACCACACGGGTTTCCTCCCAGTAGTTGATATATGGAGGATATCTAACACTGTCTCTAGTAATACCAAATATACTTCACGAGTGTGGCTTATATTTTGATATTTTTCATGAGTGCGTATCTTATAGAATGTTCCTTTTGGCTCCTTTATAAATAAGTCTATACATATATCAGTTATGTTTCAATAAACAACAATGCGATTTTACATACGAAAAATTATGAATGAATTTATTCATCATTTCAAATACAGATATCTTTTGCGTAAGATGTATTTTAAGAAATAAATCTTAAACGTTTTGCATTTTTGCGAGCCTCGTGGACAAATTTAAAGTACTTTTATCACATAATTAAGAAAAGTAATATTTTGACAGGTAACTAAGACTAAATTAATCGGACATTGTCAAACGGAGACTGATAATTTGCAGGGTTATTCATAATGTTTAACTTCACAATACATTACTGAGTATCTTACAGAAGGGGCGGGAAAAGGGCCTGTCCAAGCAGTGCGCACTTATCTAATTAGTCCATACATTGACGTATTTATGCGAATTGGACCAATTAAAATGATCACGCATATGGTGCACGTGACTCCCAACGCGTAAGCAGCACACAGCGTTCCCTTTTACATGTACTGTATCACTCACTTTCTATAAAATAGTCAGCATGAAAGATTTCCTCCTTACATAAATAATGAATTCAAGCAAGAAATATCTTTAAAAAAGACAAACGGCATAGTTTTAATGCTAGTGGTTATAATATAAAACTGCTGGTGAAATAAATTAACGAAGTAATAATATGTTTCAGCACGGTTAACAAAATTACATCAATTTGAATCATTTTTTGTGAAAATAAGACTATTTGAATCAGGAATGTAATTTTATTAGTGTGTCATTTGAAAAGATACATCCACTTATTCATTTTGCATTCAATCTTCATTTTGTTTCGTTTTTAACTGCATAACTGCGTTTTGCATTTATCGCTACATTGACCAATCACATATTTCATCTTTACCAGTAACGCCACCTGTCGCGTCATATCCGGGACCAAAAGAATATTATACCGCTATGCCGAAAAATAGCTTTACTTGAAACTCCACTTGCGACATCACTGTAAGTTTTAGAAACTGTTACTGATCCCAAACACATTTCTCTGTAATCTATATCTGAGTAAATCACTCGACTTGACAATTCAATTTGGTTTTGTTTTTATGTAAAAGAAAGTCGGCCATTAACCGTACCTTTATGCAGGCTTACCTTTGATGAACAGAACTCCGAGGTATATCATCAGTACGACGCTTAGGTAGTGCATCTCATTAATGGATAACTGTCACCAACATAGTTACCCAATCAACTTTGTTCCAGTATGTATCACCTGTGATGATAAATGCACGTGTTATAGAACCAGCTTGTATTATTTCTATCCAACCAGAATATGTTTTTCTTAAAATATTGGTAACGTTTCATGTAGTACAAGTTTATCCAATATTATAAAGAATAATGGGCATGTATATAGCAATACTTCGGATGCTCTGACCCCGTTTACTTATACTAAGTTGGTACGGAAATGAATGCATTTACTTACAATGGGTCAGTTGAAGCAACCAGAATTTGTTTTACTTCCACGTAAGCCAATGTAACTTGAGACAAACAGAATTAGTTTTACTTCCACCTAAATGGGTCTGATTTGAGTCAAAACAAAATTTGTTTAACTTCCACGTAAGTCGTTATAATTTTAGACAACCTGGATTTGTTTTACCTCCATGTAAGACAGTGTTAGTTGAGACATCCAGAACAAGTTGAGACAACCAGATTTTCACTTACGTCTACGTTAGTAAGTACAAGTTGCAATGAATCAGTTATGGTTATATCCTATACATGAATCAATCAGTAGAAATTGGGGCAATTTGATGATTTTACTTCCAGGTATACTAGCACTGATGTCTTAGATCAGTAGCCGGCGTTTTACTGGTATCGGCCTCTTATACTTCATTCTGGACCCCTGACAGCTATATAAACAGTGTGAAATCGATTGACTACACTATGGCGGACGGTGAGGGTAAATTATACAAAACTGGCGTTCCAAATGGCCTAAGAAGCAAATACGATAGCTTGTATGTGCTATTGGTAGCCACCGTACTCTTACATTTACAAATAGGCATTTAGGTCCAAACATGTAAATACACAAGCATATAGCGCCCTTTTTGTGCAAAAAAAAAGTATGCTTTTTATGGTGAATTCTGCAATATAATATTCTTCGTTTGTTTGAGAAAACTAAACATGAACATGTTACAATAACATGTGAGATATCAACTATGCAAAGCAAGAATATGTAATTTTGAATACATCGGGAACAGGAGATGAAAATGTGATATATTTTGTGTAAGAACCTGTTTTTTTCACATTTAACGAAATTTTCGGAAAGTCAAAAAAATACAACTTCCTTTTACAGTCCATTCACAATTATGTGCTTAAAACATATCGAAACATTATTAATTGAATTGTTCAAAATTAGTAATTAGTTTTGTGCAAAGTAATTGAAATTGATAGAAAATATAGCTATATAATGTTTAAATGAAAAATGAGCTTAGGGAAAATCTGTTTTGCATTGAAATATATTGTTGTGAACTGAACATTTGGACTGACACCCTTCTGGTAGGATCTGTCTCATCACATGCTAGGCTAAGGTGTTGTGAGGACTGAGGCACTTCCTTTTGTCGGCCAGTGCCCTATCCTTTGCGTCCAAGGAACAATGGAACAATAGTTATGTATACTGTTTTACTATGGAAATACATGCTTTCGATTTACTGGTAACTAACATGCTAAAAAGAGTTCAACACTGTTTCTTGGATATGTCAGTCTTCACTTATACCCAGAACAACAGCAGTGCATCCTCGGGTTTGGAGTTTAAAAACCAGGGTCGAAAGAAAACGAACAATGTGAAAGAATTTCTAAAACCTGTGTTCTTGTCCAGTCTGTCCAGTTTTCACAATCTGCATCATCCAGAGAGGAGAAACGGAGTAAAGGAAGACTCCTGCATTAATAGCATATGTGATTTCTCCAAAACATCATTGGGGATTTTCTTTGATCTGGAAGGGAGCCAAGTAGTCAATATTTCTCTCTCATCAGTGCGAATGACATCGGTAGGTATGATCTTTCCCTGTGAAATGCTTGTGAACAAAACGTGAGAGTTGGTGTCGTGCACGCTCGGACAAAAAGGTCGAGTTTGATTGTAACTATTCCTACATGGCGTGGGAAGTCTGGCCATAACATAGATCTTCTATGGACAATAATTTGATGTTTCGCCACGTATCATAATAAACAGCAACGTTTTGAACTTCAGGTTTCGGCTTTCGTTTCTTCTAGTTCTTGAAACACTTTGCACATATATCAATCTCCTGATAATCAATCTGGCAGATTTCTTGGTTGTAATGTCTCTCCTAAAGACAACTTCACAAACTGCACATACACGCCTATCTCTCATTGTGAGAGCGGTGCTATATTAGATATTTTAAGTCTCTAGGTGTAACTAGGTCGGAAGCGGTTTGATATAATATTTCAAATCTTGGATATAGAAGCTATTTACTTGAAGAAAATTTGTAGAAGAAAAAGTGTTGAAAAACGATGAAATTAGGTTATATTAGGTATATTGTTGCAAAATTTGCTAAGTAACTATCGGTCATGCAATATATCGCCATTCACGCCCTAATTAACTTAAATTAACCTAATTAACATCTATGGTCATTAATTTTAAGAAGGTGTCAAACACATGTAGGCATTAGCTGTATACGTGCTACGGGTTGTTATATATTAGGAAAGGCACATGTGTTCATTAGGGTTTGGAGTGTTACAGGGTGGTCTGTTATGCCCATTATCGTTCATCAAGTCATAGATCAAGCAGGATTAAGATAAATGAATAACTTCTATTTACGCTAAATAATTTTGAATATCCTGAATATTGAAGACATTCAAAGTGTTATTTGTCCACAAAAATGGCGTTTTTGTTTGTGTTTGTGTTTTTTTGTTTTGTTTTTTTTTTATTTATTTTTTGTTCTTTTTTACAAAATACGAAATATTATATTATATTAATATTATCGGCGGTATACTTACTGTTTTAGTATATTGGTACTCAGTTTAGGGTTCAAACTTTCCTATTTCGTTGAAATAAATAAATATTTTTCATTGCTTTTGTGAGAATCAGCGTTCTTAATTTAGTAATTTCGTCGCAGATCAATAATAAGGAAAGCGCATTATCGAATAATTTGGGTTAAATTTATAACCAAGGAAACTAGTTTTGAAGGCACAAAGCATTGAATCAGTGAGTGTAAAGAAATCTTTAGGCTGACCCCTATAAGAAATTAACAATGGTGGAAAGCCAACCTTTCCTATCGCCTTTGTTTTGATATTTTTTATTTAACTATACGGTAGCATGCATCGTAAAAAAAAAAACGAGTAGGGCTTACAGAACGTACACCACTGATGAAATCGTGAGCCTGATTGAAATTCGGATCGAAAACATCTTTTGCTGAATTTGGTGACTATATACCCAACAAGACTATTGGCATACCGATGAAAACAATCTGTGTCTGACTTGTTTTTTGTTTTTGTTTTTGTTTTTTTGTTTGTTTGTTTTTTTATTTTTTTTTTATTTTTGTATTTATTTTTTCATGCGAAGCTGATTATTTTGAAATACTTATCAGTACAGGTAACACACACCTTGTCAGAACAGGTAACACAGACCTTATCAGAACAGGTAACACAGACCTTATCAGAACAGGTAACACAGACATTATCAGAACAGGTAACACAGACATTATCAGAACAGGTAACACATACCTTGTCAGGTAACACAGACCTTGTCAGAACAGGTAACACATACCTTGTCAGAACAGGTAACACAGACCTTATCAGAACAGGTAACACATACCTTATCAGGACCACAGGCGCTTGCATAGAAAATATCACTTTCGATTTTTTTTTTTTTTTTTTTGATATGACAGCGATATGTGTAATGTGTAAGAGAGAAGGTTGGCAACTACGCCACGAGCGAATCGGCACCCCATCTCACTTCAATCGACTAAAAAACACATTTATTCAAACTGACACGGCGCACACTACATGCGACCGTCATCAGAAAACATTGATCTTTAACCTACCGTGCCACTCAATACGAATTGTTACATCCAAAACACAATAATCCGTGAAAACTTCGCCGAATTCCTCGCTCAGAACGCCAATTTCTCAAACTGCTCCCTGAGCCTGTCCAGATTCTTCATTTACATACGGGGTTCAAAGGTCATGCGATTATATGATCGTCAGTCGTCAGGTGTACTTTTGGGGGTCATCTCCGCATGCATTTTGTAAGGAAAATGATTCGGCTCGCTGAAGAGTTTCATCTAATTTACGATTATTTGAAGAGTTTCGTCGATGAACGATGATTTATAATCATAAATTATTCATTATTTTGAACGTTAGATTACCATGCACCGCATATGACAGTACACAGCAGGGGCGCTGATCCAGGAATTGGAAGGGGTGGGGGGGGGGGGGGGGGGGGGGTGGGTTCCAGTAATTTTATGGTAATGTGGTAATGCGTGCGCCATAGACGCAATAGGATTTTTTTTTTGGCGAGGGGTCTGGGGGCCAAAATTTCGGAACAAAATTTCGGAAAAATGAAATGATTAAATGATTATAGCAAATTTTGCAATCTTTCGAGAATAAGATTTTCGATAAGTGGAAAGGGGGGAGGGGGTATAAATTGATTAACACAGAACGTCACTATCGTATCGTTTTCTAAATAATGAAATAATTGTCACAAAGGTAGAACAAAATGCTTATTTATTGATTAACTTTTGTCAGTTTACTGAAATCTGGACGAACAAAAAGAAAAGTGAATCACGAATAAGACTGTCATCAGGTTACTGAAACGTATACATGTGTACCAACATTACTTACTTCAGACCAGTTCATTTATTTCTGCACATTTTACAAATATCATGTCGTCGTCAAATACGAAAATCATACTTCAGACCTGCCAAACGATTTGTACGTTGTGATCTATGATCCATCATCAATTTATTTTCATTTCCCACGATGTTAGATTTAATGTTTGCTAGAAGTTCTTCGAGTTCAATCCAAATTTTATGAGTACATCTATCACTGTATGATAATCGAAATATTGAGTTCCTTCAGTCATTTTGTTTTAAACCCCTTTTTATTCAAATTTTCGAAACAGTATTACTTTCTTACTTGATTTCGGTTTTAATACACTCGATATCTTTAAATCCGCCAGTGACAATGTCAAAGAGTTTAACGCATTGTAAAATGTATTCTTTGTAATACTCATTATCCATTTATTCCACTTTACATCGCTCGCATATATAAAATTTAAGTTATTGATGAATTACCTGATTAACTGAGTGTGTAAGCATCACGCTACTCTAATAATAATCAAGCTGGCTGAAGTGCTTACAGAATTACGAAACTGAATTAAAATGAGAAAGAAAAGAGAATACTTGAGGGGGAAGTAGTGGTTATTTTGTGTCAACGCCAGACTTTGATAGTATTTTAGGGCTAACGCCAGAATACCCAGAACAACCTCTTATTCTTATCGGTATTGTGTGTGGTATATACATTTTTAACTAGTCATGTAGGGGAGAAGAATGAAGATTGGCATAGCCCTAAATAGATGGCAAGTACAATAAAAAATCAAAATATCAAACAACTATCAGCTATTACCCCATCAAAATTTTAATTTCGAAAAATTCCAACTGATACTGCTTGTTCATGGTATACGTATAATGTCCCGGCCCTGTCTTGAACAAGTTATTGAGCACCGTTATATGCAATCTTTTTGATTGAAAACGAAGTTCAACAACTACCGAAATGATGCAGTTGAAGAAAAGGAAAGGATGATCTCATCACTGGCATTAAAACATGCTATCTTATTAGTCCGTGATATCGCAAACGACGTCTTGTGCATGCACCTGTGAAATAAAGTATGCCGAGATGACCCAAAAAAGTGCACCTGGTGACAGTCGATTATATAATCGCATGACCTTTGAACCCCGTATGTAAATGAAGAATCTGGACAGGCTCAGGGAGCAGTTTGAGAAATGGCGTTCTGAGCGAGGAATTCGGCGATGTTTTCACGGATTATTGTGTTTTGGATGTAACAATTCGTATTGAGTGGCACGGTAGGTTAAAGATGAATGTTTTCTGATGACGGTCGCATGTAGTGTGCGCCGTGTCAGTTTGAATACATGTGTTTTTTAGTCGATTGAAGTGAGATGGGGTGCCGTTTCGCTCGTGGCGTAGTTGCCAACCTTCCCTCTTACACATTACACATACCGCTGTCATATCAAAAAAAAAATCGAAAGTGATATTTTCTATGCACGCGCCTGTGATCAGGACAGGTAACACAGACCTTGTCAGGACAGGTAACACAGACCTTGTCAGGACAGGTAACACAGAACTTGTCAGAACAGGTAGCACAGACCTGGTCAGAACAGATAACACAGACCTTGTCAGAACAGGTAACACACACCTTATCAGAACAGGTAACACACACCTTGTCAGGACAAGTAACACACACCTTATCAGGACAGGTAACACAGACGTGGTAACGATGTTAAAAAGATAACTAGATGTTAAATCGTTTAAACCTACCTGGTTCAACATCCGATTGTTGCCAAAGTAGCGGCCGCAAGTGATGATCGTCGAATGATACTGCTATATTTGTACACTAGATTTGTTATTGGTGTTAAGACTACAAAGACGGGAAAACGTTAATTAAGGCCTCGTCTGTATGCTGAATTGTCCGATACGAGTTGACTTCCACAAAATCATAAACAGTATGATAACATTTACATGAGAGTTGTCGAAGCAGAAGTTGCTCACCTTTCTGGAACACCCTTACTTATTATATTGTACCTTTTTTCAAGTGAATTCAACTAAAACTATTTTTATTTTATCAAAATTTTATCGATTTCGATTTTGCTTACACGTAAGTGATTTTTTTCTTATTTGATATGCTTAACTCATTTGGTTAAAAATATGAACCTTCATACATTTTTTATCATTTAAACGTTAAACATATCACAAAGAGAACTATATATATTGTATGACTACATTAGGGCGTATTGATCTGACATTCTTTAATTTGGCATGTGGTAACCATGTATGCTGTGTGCATTTAAATACGTTATTTTGTTGTGGTACTATTATTAAAAACGTGAAACGTAACGGGCTTACTGGTATGCTGCTAATGAAGGATTCATTGATCAATGTTAATTTTAGTATACAAGATATTATTTATACTTTGAATAGCTAGTGCTTGAGCGTCACCTGATATAGATTAAATGTGTATAAAGCAGGTACTGGGCGGTGCGCACCTCGTTACCTGTTTGTCATCAATTAAGAAATATTATAGATATGTCAAATATGTCAATACCAATTATGGAAAGGTGCACCCACAATACCAATCGTTCATAATATATTATACAAATATATCATGGGGGTTTGTGCAATAGTCCAGAATATCTAACACGGCGTACTGGTTATCGACCGATGTTCTATTGTATCGGGCCGAAGTACACTAGCACATCGGTCGATCACCAGTACCGAGGGTCAAATATTCTGGATTATTATACCTTTCCTTATTTTACTCTATATAAAACGTAGACAAACAAGGCATCGCAAACGATACAAATCCCCTCGCGTGCTAACACATGAACTCTGACACAAAATGGGGGGTGGGGTTATTGCAGGACATTAAAATAACATCAGTTGTCATTTGCACTGAACTGCAATAGACATGGATGGGCTTATTATCAGGCATGGGCTCATTGCCAGATAAATATGGTATATATTGTTATGCATTCAACAGTATCTGGTTACGCATCACACTAGCAACTTCATTTCCTGATAGTTATTATAATTATGGTCAGGATCCATTCAAAAATGAAGTCGCAACAACGCTGACAAAGATTTTCTATAAATAGTAATGATGACCTTGACCTTAACCTTAGCGCCCTGAAACACGAACTTGTTTGAGGTATTGCCATGCTTGACCCATATATGAAGTTTGGTCAGGATCCGTTCAAAAATGAAGTCGCATTACAGCGCTAACAAAGATTTTCTATAAATAGTAACGGTGACATTGGCCTTGACCTTGGCGCCCTAAAACACAAACTCGTTCGAGGTATTCCCATGCTGGACCCATATATGAAGTTTGGTCAGGATCCGTTCAGAAATGAAGTCGCAAGAGTGCTGACAAAGATTTTCTATAAATAGTAACGGTGACCTTGACCTTAACCTTGGCGCCCTGAAACACGAACTTGTTTGAGGTATTGCCATGCTTGACCCATATATGAAGTTTGGTCAGGATCCGTTCAAAAATGAAGTCGCATTACAGCGCTGACAAAGATTTTCTATAAATAGTAACGGTGACATTGGCCTTGACCTTGGCGCCCTAAAACACGAACTCGTTCGAGGTATTCCCATGCTGGACCCATATATGAAGTTTGGTCAGGATCCGTTTAGAAATGAAGTCGCAAGAGTGCTGACAAAGATTTTCTATAAATAGTAACGGTGACCTTAACCTTGACCTTGGCACCCTGAAACACGAACTCGTTCGAGGTATTTCCATGCTGGACCCATATATGAAGTTTGGTCAGAATCCATTCAAAAATGAAGTCGCAAGAGCGCTGACAAAAAGTGAACATACGTACGTACGTACGTACTTACGTACGAACGGAACGCTATATCCCCTCCCCGACTTTTGTCGCGAGGGGATAAAAAAGGCTATTTGAAACACATCCTCCAAAAAATGCTATATATCAGGTTAATAGTCGAAAGTGCTATTTACCCGGAATGAGCGCATTCATATTTTCACGGATTTTTTTGCTTTGTTCATTCTGATTGGACAGTGCATTTGTCATATCCCTTCGGATCGTCTTTATCGCCATCCCTTGTATTAGGATAAAGTCCGAAAACTCTTTGGCTTCATCTACAGGTTTATATTACCTGGATGAAGACGCGTTGGGGAGGATTGTTTCTTGGTTCTGAAAGACAACGACATCGCTAACAAGTTGTTTTTTTTTGTTTGTTTTTTTGTTGATTTTGAATTTACATTTAAATTTGATTATTGAAACAGACTTTACTTTTATTACTTGTCTTGAACAAAATGGAATAATTTAAATGTGGGTATAATAAAACAGTTATTATATGGGTATTTCTGGATGTACCACTTTTATTGTCCCCTTGACATTAACTTTTTCTCTCGACTTCGCCTCCGGAAATAGTTAATGTCTCGGGGGACAATAAATGTGCTATTTCCCTAACACCCATACAATAACTGTATACTATTGCACAGACATCCATGGTATATTTGTTTTATTACATGATTACTAAAACACACTTAAAATCACTGAAATCTCGACTTTCCTGTAGGCCTGGAAGTCGACATGACTGTCATCTGGTAATGTTAACATTTGAGTGACTTAGACATTTGAAAGGGTAGGACTACGTTCCGAAATGTCATAGATGTGTAATAGTTCGCACGTGACCAAGTACGTGACCGTCCTGAGTCATTTAAACCGTGCAATAGTACACAATCCTCTCTAACGCTTCTCGATCCGGATGACCGAATCTTGTATAGATGAAGCCGTTTTCTGAAATGTTCCTGTATAGCATTCACTCGAATGATTTTAGTAAACAAACTGTGTCTGTGTCGTCTTTGTACGTTTTCGGAAGCGCTTTCGGACTGTGGGATAACGTAGAGACTATCAGAAGGAATATGTCAAATACATTGTCCAATCAGAATGAACGCAGAAAAAAAAAATCCGCGAAAATAGTAATGCGCTTATTCCGGGTAAATAGCACTTTTGACTATTAACCTGGTTAATAGCATTTTTGGACGATGTGGTTCAAATAGCATTTCTATTGTCTGCTTTTATAAAGTGTAGAATAAGGAAAGGTATACTAATTCAAAATATAGCTTATGCGTATTAATGAAAACCAAAAGCATGATGTGATAAAATCAAATCGATCACTGTTACGTCTGGGGGCTTATGATATTTGGCAATCACTCCTGGGTGTTTGATGTATTTGATGTATACATTTTCTGGGGTCATACCTTTGACTAATGATCAGAAAGCAGCATTTTGATTGTGATAATAAAGGACATCGGTAACTTTGGTACGGATGAACTGAAGATAAATGTGTTCGATTTATCTCCCGTGCACCATCACACGAGTTTATCGGACGGGCGTGAACCAATATGGCTCATCTACCTGACACTAGCTCCCTCACACATAAAGGTCTCTTCTGGGTGCTTTCATAACAACATAACTGCTTGATAACTTGATTAAACATATTCTATAAATGTTGTAAAACAGCGCTCTATCGAAAACATAGGATTATACATATGTCGTTGCCTTTCTTTCTGACATTCACAAGTGATACGTCCTATGTTTTGCCGTATGACTGTTGTTGAGAAAGGGTAATCTATGGTGTGCTACCTAGGGATAAAACGGGACAACATGTCCATTATTGATACTATGTGAAGGTAGTAACGGAAGAATTACAAGTGTATTATAAACTTTAAGTGATCGAATGAAACAGAAACGGAAGATACCAATTTTCTATCAACATTTTTCGGTGGAGTAAGTAATATGATTTTGAAGGCGCCTTTATTAAGGCAGGGAGAGGTATAAATCCAGACTGATAATAAATACCGCTAATATTTATGGTTTGGAATTGAACACATGTTAATAGCATCTACGCACCCTTCATCATACCACAGTGTTGTCTACTAGCCTTCCGTGTTGCTAATGCCAAATATGTCAAAAATCAAGATTGTATATCAGGAAAAGTAATTTCTCTTTATCCAATATACAACAGTTAGAGGGGTTGGGGAGTATTTTTTACTTAAAACATATTTTATTGTAAGAACAAGGGGATTAGGCACAAGTTATTCCAACTTATGAAGCCTTCTCCAATAAACATATTATTTACAAACGATGACATAGGTATAGTAAAATCAACATTTATGGGAAGAAAAAAAATGAATGATTTAATTTAACATGCAATGTACATAATAAAGATATACAGGTATATTATATTCAAAATCTTCTGCTGGACTTTATAAATGACTGCACATGTTCAAATACATAACAATTTACTTCCAAAGCCAAGTTTTCATTTCCATAAAGTAATAAATTTAAATTTACATCTATGTTTAAGTCATTAAAAGCTTGGAGCATTTCAGCACGGGCAGTAAAATATCTCTGACACTCAAAAAAGAAATGATGGACATTATCACAAATATTGCCACAGTTTACACAAATAGAGTCCTGTGCTAAATTTACACGGAAAATATCATCTTTGAGGGAACTACACTGATGTCTTAATTTAGTATGTATAATGTTAAACTTTCTTTCACCATAATTAAAGTAACAAGGCAGACTAGTAGAGATAGGTTGGGAAAGAGCTAGTTTAAAAGAAGAAAGAGGTAGGGATTTAACATTGTCTAAGTTATTCCAGGTTTTTTAAGTAGAGGGCAAGAAGGAGTTAGTTGTAGTGGAAAGTCGGTAATTTGGAATTCTGAAGTTGTCCTTATTTCTTAAAGTGTACATGTATGGATTAATATCGCCTACTGAAGGAGGTAATAAGTTTGATAGATAACTTGGAGTCAAATTATTGTTTATCTTATATAGTAATTGAAGTTTACTTCTAGCTCTTCTGTCTGAAAGGAGTTCCAATTCTGTTTCAAAATATAAAGATTCCTTTCTTGTATAAGATGGTAACCCGGTTATTATTCTTATTGCTTCACGCTGAGCCCGCTCTAACTTTTCTGAATCAGCTTGAGAGCATCCGTCCAAAACCTCACATGCATATTCAAGTACAGGTAAAATAAATGATTTATAAATTCTTAAAAGAGCATCACGCTTTAACATAATAATATTATATTTAATTTTCATCAAGACATTAATTTTTTTCATTACTGATTTGTATATTTCATCGATGTGGTCAGACCATTTAGCATTTGAATTAAATATGACTCCAAGATGTCTATGAAAACTACTAAAATTTAAAAAGGTTCCATCAAAAATTAAATCAAGATTTAATGTCTCCTAATGTCTCCCTTGACAATGCCTCACTTTTGGCCTTTACTTGAGCGTTCGCCGCTGTGAGGAAGGTTTTGGGTTCTGTCCCCTAGCCGAGACATACCAGAGTCTTTAAAAAATGGTAGTTGCTACTCCTGCTTAGCGCTCAGCATATTTGGAGTGGGACGACTGGTTCGCCCGTTGTCAGTATAATGTGACCGGGTGGGGTGTGCTGCTGGGTGTCTTCGGCAGTAGGCTTCAGTGAGATAGCACTTTAAATCGGCAAAAGTTCCGGCCTATCACAAGGAGACTTAACACGAACATACCGCAGCCTCCCAAAACACACATACGCACTCACCACACTCATACATGTAGCACGCACGGGAGGCCGTCCTTAAATGACCTTAGATGTTAATAGGACGTTAAACAAAATAAACCAAACCAAACCAAAACCTCTGTTTTATTTGGATTAAAAGTAACAAGCAAAGTTTTTGCCCACTGATTTATTTTTTCTAGATCTCTGTTTAAAACTAATTCTATTTCACGACATGAGGAAGACGACTTTATAAGAGAAGTGTCGTCAGCGAATAAACGTGCTGTTGATTCAAGATTATCAGCTATTTCATTTATAAAAATAAGAAAAAGGAGAGGTCCAAGGATTGAGCCTTGGGGAACTCCGGCCCCTATCATACCAACATAAGAAGAAGTAGTGTTAATATATACTTTTTGTTGTCTGTTACTTAGGTAGTTTTCTATCCAGGACAAGAGGTTACCCGAAATACCATATGATTTTAACTTTATTAGAAGACCTTTGTGCCAGACTCTGTCAAAGGCTTTAGAAATGTCACAGAATATCATACAAGTATGTTTCCTATTCTTCTAGATTTAGACAAATGTTATGGTAAATTTCAATTAGTTGGTATACAGTTGAATGACCAGGCATAAGTCCTGCTTGAAACTGGTAAAATGATGTATTTTCAAAAACATAATTGTGAAAGTGTTTAAAAATTACCCTTTCTAACACTTTCCCAACAGTAGAAAGAAGAGATATGGGACGATAGTTTGTTATAGAATGCCTATCTCCTTTTTTAAAAAGATGGATAACTTTAGCTATTTTCCATATATTTGGAAAGATAAAGAAAAATTTAAAAGAAGTTCAAGTGGTTTACAAACTGTATCAGCAGTGTATTTAATCATATGATGACGTATACCATCTTCACCTGAAGCTTTACCAAGCTTTAAATTTGTTAAAACATCACAAATTTCATTAGAAGTAACTAATAAAGAATTTAAAAAAGCTGTTAGTTTTCAGTTCTAAAATAGGCACTTCAGTATTATCATCAGCAATATTAGTAATACTACATAAATATTCATTTAGTAAATTTGACTTGTCTTTATCATCGACCGATAAATGACCAGAGGCTGGGTCTAAAAGAGTAGGAATATATTCTGACCCTGAATTACCTATAAGTCTCTTTATTAATTTCCAATAATTTTTAGAATCACCTGAATAATAATAATCAATTGGATCACCTACATTGTCATAAAATGATGATTTTGCAAATTTTTTTCATGTTATTTACCTTATTCCTTTGGGTGTTTGTTTTAATTTGTTATGTCCCTTGGAAGCTTGGAATTAATCGCAATTTTTTTCAACTTATCACGTATTCTCATATTTTTTCTCAAATCAGAATTCATCCATTGCTTATCTTTGGGTCTAATAGTAACATCTTTATTTGGTATGCATATATTAGCAAAATCAAGGAAAACTTTGGTAAATTGTACACTTGCAGAATCAACTGAATTGCAATTTGAAAAAAGAGTATTCCAATCATATTCCCTGATAAGATTATTAAATAATTCAAAATTATATAGCCATACTCGTCTTCTATAAACAGGTTTAATTTTAAAAGGAACTCCAATATAAGCAACACAAGCTTCATGATCAGTAAAATCTTTATCAGTTTCAATAACAGAAGAGTCTATACAAGTAAGGGAATCTGATAATAAAATAGGATCAAGTAAACTTTTTTTTTTAATTTACTTTTTATTCAGTGTTTTCACAAAAAAATGTACAATACATAACTTTCTTAGGATTATTTTTTATCAATTCTATCAATTCTATATTAAGTCCATGCGTAAGGATAAACAGGTTAAATAGAGAGGATATAGAACAGTTTTGATATATTGTTTTTTATTTAACATGATAGGTATGCCTACCTACAAGACGTGTTATATTATTAAGCATCAATGGATTGAAAATTATATAAGACTTATTCATAGTGAATTGATTGAAAATGACTCGTTCTGTAGTATTTTTTTAATGACGTGTTCTAAGTTATTTTCGTGTATATATTGTATGTGACATTTTAATGGTTTTAAAGAACCTACAGGCAGAGGCTACTCACACTGGGTCTGTAACTAGTTGGCAGTCTTGCTCTTAAGGCAAACATCTTACCACTAATTAAGCTAAAGGGAAATTCCTGCTAGTCTGAGCTAGTTAGTAGGCCTTAGGATTATCCTCTCTACTATTGCACTATATTTACATTTGGATGGCAAAGCCATGATATAAACAAACTAAACAAATTTGCAGTCTATGAGAGTATAACTGACACCCAAAGCGTGACACCATTCTATGCATAACTGACACCCAAATCGTGCATTCAGTTGTTATTCATACGCGACCGGATGTATGGACGGGATCCCCCGGAACTACGTACTTGACCAGAAAACAAATCTTAAAATGTAAAACGAAAATAAAGGTAAGAATGGCTAACAATCACGAAAATGGAAATAAAACAAGATTTAATAAACACATATATGTTGACAGATATTTGTTCCGGGGCCAGAGTGGAAAATCATTACACACCACATTGTTTGCGCGCCACCGCCATCCAGTGTTTGAATGACAAAAATTTTGAAACCCGACACATCATGTTTATGTCAAATCATAAGAACGAGGCTTCTCTCCGGTCGTACAATAGAACAGTTTCTTCTTCACAAAAGAAAGCATCAAGTGGTGCATTATCGTGTCTAACGCATCCTAAACTTGAAACAGCCATGGTACCCGTCACAAGCAACGTTGTCGCTGAAGCTCGTCTAACTCCCTCGGCCACTGTCACTTCTCTCATTGGTCGTATCCCTGACACCGGTGCTGTTGTAGCTACTATAAACTGTAATACTGTTTCCATGCAATCAAAGAACATGTTTACACCTGGTTTTTTGGCGAATTCCACTTTCTCCCACTGCACATTCAACTTTCATATCTAAACTATGTCAATGCTGTCAGCCGTTGCGTGCGCGTGGTGACGGGTGAAATTTCCATCCGCATAATTGTTCCGGATGGTAAATAAAAAAAAAAAATCCGAAATCGTTAACAAACTGAATAATTCATCCGTATATTCTGAAATACTGACTACCAATATTATTGATATTGTTATTAAAATATCTGATGATGTTTTCAGTATTTTTTTAATTATTTCCACGCACTATTTTTTTTTTTTTTTTTTTGCCAATCAGCACGTGAATCACAATAGGCTGTTCAATTTGTTGACCTCTGACAATGGAAACGTCGGTAAAAGTAAGATTTTAAATTAGAATGAAAATTAAAGTTGAATCGAAAAGAAACTAATATAGAAAACGTAAATATAAGCATTAAACTGTCTTTTTATGGATTATATGGTCTATATAGATGCCAGAGCTTTGCAGACAATCTTCATAATGCGGTAGCGCGCATTATGAAGATTGTCTGCAAAGCTCTGGCATCTAAATAGACCATATAATCCATAAAAAGACAGTTTAATGCTTAAAAAAACTTTGATATAAAAGTATAACCATCTTGAGATCAAGACATAGATCTACATTAGGCCTATACACATGTACATGTCTTTGTGTCAATTACATAAAGATAAAGGTCACATGTTATAGTGAAACATAAACATGCAGTAGTCGGGTGTTGTGTGTATATGTACCCTATATGTTTGCCAGCGACCTAGCAGCTTCATACTTTGAGATCATATTTGTTCACACAATGATAAGGATGTTAATATCTCCAGACAAGATAAGTCTCAGGGTTTTTAATGATTCAGTTTGTTGGTTTGTATAGCTTTCCTAAATTAACACATTGTATTATTATAAGACAAACTGTATTTGACACCATCATATAAGCACAATGTGTAATTAACTGATTTTAACAAAAATATTTTTTTCTACTTTATACCAGCATTGCCTGAAGGGCCAGTGCTCTTATGCCTTGCGCAATGTCTGTTATCCATTCATCCATCAATATTTCCTTTATATCTCTACTGTTTCTGAATTCCAGAATTGATCCGATGATGAACACATGGCATGGCTCCTATATAGGGCCAGAAAGAGGGGCTCAATAGGGTAAAAATAGAAAACAAACATTTGAAAAGATAAAAACCATTAAAAATCCTTCTTGTTTAAGAATAACAGGATTTAGTCCACCTTTGAATTTGAACCATTGTTGGGAGAGGCAGCTCAAAAAGTAGGAAACGATTTGAAGTACAACTTTCATGGGAGTATTTTGCCATGATTACTGAAATATCCAGGTGTAAGTAATGCAGTCCCTCTTGGCCATTTGTTATTTCAACAATATTATTGGTCAATCAAGTATCCCAATAGTACACTGTAGTTTGTAATTTCAATTATGCAATTTCTTTGAAGTCTCAATGTTTGCTTACTCAGATTTATAAAACCTTTTTTCAACCGAATCAGTATGTAATAAATACTGATTTGTTGGTTTAACACTTTGTGCCAAAATCATATAATGTAAAGTTTCTATTCTTTTCCAGACTGCAAAACAATATGCCAAAACACTTTTGTTGTGTTGAGGTGTAGATCTGATCCCTCAGCATGTAGTCCTAAAGGGAAAAAACTAAAAAGAAACTTCATCGACCATCATCGACTGAAAGAGTTGTGGTCAGCTAGTCGAGTGAGAATGGCTTGATCAGATCAACTGGTATTATCATGGAATAACAATCAACATGTCTTGACAAATTCCCAGGAGGCAGATCCGGATTTCTACCCAGATTTACAGAGTGTTGCTTCTCAGGCCTTGGAATCTCTTAAGTCTGTGGAACTGAACATCAGTTCAGCCACACGAACCATAAGGAACTGTGTACTATGAAGAATACCATCAACTCCGCAAAATCTATAACTGTTGTGCCTTCTGCTGTAACACAGGCATTGTTTTATGTTAGCATTTTATTAACAGTAGATGCTACATGCCATGAGTGAGGACTGTTTAAAAAAAATTGCAAATTGCAAAAGGGTCCCAAGATTTTTAGGGGGATTTATGGATGGTGTGTTGAAAAAGGACGAGAAAGAGAAGAGGGAAAAGATAAGAATGTGAGAGGAAGGGTGAATAGAGAAGCATTTTAAATGCTAGTGTAAAAGAGTAAGAAGGAAACAGAGAAATAACAGGAGTGTAGTGAGAGAAACGAAAATGAGAATGGAAGGGGGTATAGAAGATGTTGAGGTGTGTAAAATGTTGTTATATTGTTAAATATTGATAGAATAAAACATTATAAATCTATTTGATGTTTTTTGCTTTGTTTGCTATATTTTTGAAAGGCTTCTTTATAAATTATAACATTTTACCATCTTGTTTATCAATACAATGATTATTAGTTTTTTCAAGTAAAACTGATGTGAACAGCATGTGAAATTTATGTAAAGCTCACGTGAAATTCATGTGAATTTTGTCATGTGAAATTCATAAAATCCATGTGAATTTCACTTTTTTGCCCTTTTCACGTGAATTTCACGTGAAAAATTCCACGTGAAATTCACGTGAATTTCATGTGAATTTCATGTGAAAGAATATTGCCTGTGTAGCCACCAGAGGTTATAAATTGGCACTCCGCGTGTGTTTGATTATCTTCTTATAACAGACGACACAACGCTGTTAATTGACTATCTTTTATATGTTCAATACACTGATTGTTTATCAGTATAAGTATTCAAGAAGCGGTGTTGCATGTTGTTGTATGTTAAGTAGCCTTCGTGATAAATGAACACGAAGTTATTGCAGTGACACATTTGTGCATTACTGTAGCGGTGAAAGAGAACGGTCACGGTCTATGTACATGTCTGGCTGTGTAAAAGAAGGAACTGGCCACTTGACTTCGAGAAACATACCTATTAAAACAATCAATAACGGAATTGATTCTTCAATACAGCGTAATAAATAATTCATTCGACTGCTTACACCGATGTCGATAAATAATTCAATCGATTGAATAACACTGGGCTAAGGGAGTGTTTCATATTTATATAGCAGTAAGAACTACTAAATTAGATATAAATCTTATACGACTGCGCCACCAATTCTATTTTGAAAGTGACTTAAATCTGTTCTGTCGGAAATAATCCTTGACAGGGGACATAACTCTGGTTGAGTGTGCAAAACTTGTCTCACGCTAAACACATTTACCTGATTCATTTGATCGTTGATAAAGTTTCCGTTGTATTCAAGTGCAATGAAACAAGACTAGACACTCCACTAACACATGTGTAAAACAATGAAGACAAGCATCGCCAGAGTTTGAATAAGATATTGACATTTGTACACACTTCAGAGCTATTAAAATGGACATACAACTACCCTCTCCCTTACATAATTCACACTCAATGTAAGCGATGCCGTACTCACACAGGAGTGGTTGATTATTTTATTTCCACAAGTAAAATATATAGATGGTTAGGAGCAATGTTCGTTCTGAATTCTTGGTCTAAAAGTCGACACATACTACACGGTAATGTGTAATCGACATTACATGTCATATGCTATGGTCAAACCAAACTGACCTTTTATATTGTCTTGAATGATCAACGTGATTACTGCAATGTCAGAATTATGTGACTCAGTAATTGTTACTGCTGCTCCAGTTGAGATATCATGGATCAACAAATATGTTCAGAGGACGTTATAATCAAAATAAAGATTCAAATAACTAATGTCGATGTTTCAAGGTTTCCGCACTAGTTCCAATTTCATAGAGGATGTTTTGCTTTTACCAGCTTCATGATCTTCCATTAGCTGCAATGTATATCCGTATTTTAATCTCGAAAATTCAAACTAGCAAGCCCATTTACGGAGAAGAGGTCAATGTAATCAGAATACCTTAGCGGAGGCAACTTCATACTAAAAACCTAATTAAATCCATTCTCCGAACACAACAATACCATTCCAATTGGCTTTTAAGAGGTGACATAAAGATGATAAAATCGCCATAAACAACAGCACGGCAGCGGATAGGTTGATGACACCGGGGCAGATCAATAAGGAGGCTTCAGGTACAAACAGACAGGTATAAATCGGTGCGTGATATATTGAACAATTCGGCCGAACTGGAAACCAAAATACAGGGCTGCGAAACAGGAACTGCACTTGTGCTTTTAAGGGGAAATCTTCGGCGGATTTTGGCTCGACTCTTATGCTGCTCATGTCAAAGGCTATAACGGGTCGTTGATAGATTTTCACTCGCTTGTGGGCCACCTATAAACCAATAACACCCTGTATCGATTTCCTGTTAAAGAGGATGCTTCGGCCCGGCGTTGTTATAAAATCATTGGCTTTGAAAGCAGAACAACGGCTTCTGTGGCACGTGTGCTGTACACCTGGGATCCTGATCCGCGCATGCTTGTGGGTATCTTCTGATTAAACTCTCTCAGACACCTTACAGGTGTTTTGGAATCTTCTGGACGCAAATTCGCCTATAGACTGATATGAAAGAAATATCTGGAAGGTCTAATACCTTACCTTTTACTAAAAACAGTGAACGAATTGGTTTCATGTACTAGATTAAAGTATCCTGACAGGAAGTTAAAACTGGACCTTACCCCATCAGTTTAGAACATCTTTATGGATCTTAAAGACGTTTTGTTGTCAACCTTCAAGGGGAGGATTTGGGTGCTGAATACTCTTGTCACAATGGGTAAGTTTTACATGTCAAACGAGTCTAGATATGTTAAATACTAACTCCCATTCAAGAATAATTCAAAGGAATCGTTGATGATGTTGTTCTTTTTTTTGTTTTGTTTTTGTTTTTTTGTTGTTGTTTTTTTTTTTTTTTTTTATTCTATTTTTAGGACGGTTGATTTTATGCAGCCGTTAAATATTTGAAATCTATTTAACGTATAACTTTTTTACCTATTTAACATTACTTCACCTGTATTTCTCTATTCATGACTGCTTAATCCATTTAACATAGTTTTGTGCTGTTATATGTATATGAGGTAGTTATTTATTTTACAAAGATATATTTTTTTCTTGCTGTATTTTCTATATTTGTGTATCTTTATGACTATTCAGATAAACTCGTATGCGAATAAACTTTTGTAAGGCGTGACGTTTCGGTGACGACACTCTGTCACAAGGTTCTCCTACTAATATAAAATAATCAAGTTGCTTAAAATGAAGGTTTGACAAATAGTTCCCATAACACCACTTGTAAAGTGGCAATAACACGAAAACTAAATACACACACGAAAATATTTACATGGATACCATAAAAAAGGAAGGACAAGTGTTTTCTGCTTCTTGGTGAAACCAACAACGTAATTCCTGAATTGTTCACACAATTCAATACAAAATGGAGAAGATATAGTAGAGTAAAAAAAAAAAATTAAAACGGAATAATACAGTTTCGTCCTTTCATGTTTGTTTCCAAGTAATCCAATGTTCACATGTCCAATGTGGACAGAAAGAGAATGTATTCTCTGCCATAATGATTTCCGTTTAGTACATTCCAGAAGTTCATAGGTAGAATTATCCAGTTCTTGTCGCTCTCAAACATAAATTTATATGTATTCTTTTCACTTAACAGAAATTGCAAATGAAACATTCGCTTATCAATGTTTTTTACCCAACATTGTGATTAATTTCAAACACGGCAGGATTATTGAACGTAGCAAAATTACAAAAAAATCCTGATATTTCCCATGTTTATTTAGTTATTTATTTGCTTGTCAGTGATATATATCTAACTCTTCAGAATAAATCACTATAATTATATTCTAAAGATTTAACTTAATGCTTATAATGCAAATAAGGATCGATTATTAGACCGAATGATACATACCAAATATAGAATATATGTCGAACGATAGAATTTCTCCGGGATGAATTATACGCAGGGTCTGTATTCACTTTAATCAGTATGAATTATACACAGGTTATGTATTCACTTTAATCAGTATGAATTATACACGGGTTATGTATTCACTTTAATCAGTATGAATTATACACAGGTTATGTATTCACTTTAATCAGTATGAATTTTACACGGGTTATGTATTCACTTTAATCAGTATGAATTATACACGGGTTATGTATTCACTTTAATCAGTATGAATTATACACGGGTTATGTATTCACTTTAATCGGTATGAATTATACACGAGTTATGTATTCACTTTAATCAGTGTGAATTATACACGGGTTATGTATTCACCTTAATCAGTATGAATTATACACGGGTTATGTATTCACTTTTAACAGTATGAATTAAACACGGGTTATGTATTCACTTTAATCAGTATGAATTATACACGGGTTATGTATTCACTTTAATCAGTATGAATTAAACACGGGTTATGTATTCACTTTAATCAGTATGAATTATACACGGGTTATGTATTCACTTTAATCAGTATGAATTATACACGGGTTATGTATTCACTTTAATCCGTGTGAATTATACACGGGTTATGTATTCACTTTAATCAGTATGAATTATACACGGGTTATGTATTCACTTTAATCAGTATGAATTATACACGGGTTATGTATTCACTTTAATCAGTATGAATTATACACGAGTTATGTATTCACTTTAATCAGTATGAATTATACACGAGTTATGTATTCACTTTTATCAGTATGAATTATACACGGGTTATGTTTCACTTTAATCAGTATAAATTTTACACAGGTTATGTATTCACTTTAATCAGTATGAATTATACACGGGTTATGTATTCACTTTAATCAGTATGAATTTTACACAGGTTATGTATTCACTTTAATCAGTATGAATTATACACGGGTTATGTATTCACTTTTATCAGTATGAATTATACACGAGTTATGTATTCACTTTTATCAGTATGAATTATACACGGGTTATGTTTCACTTTAATCAGTTTGAATTTTACACAGGTTATGTATTCACTTTAATCAGTATGAATTATACACGGGTTATGTATTCACTTTAATCAGTATGAATTATACACGGGTTATGTATTCACTTTAATCAGTATGAATTATACACGAGTTATGTATTCACTTTAATCAGTATGAATTATACACGGGTTATGTATTCACTTTAATCAGTATGAATTATACACGGGTTATGTATTCACTTTAATCAGTATGAATTATACACGAGTTATGTATTCACTTTAATCAGTATGAATTTTACACGGGTTATGTATTCACTTTAATCAGTATGAATTATACACGGGTTATGTATTCACTTTAATCAGTATGAATTATACGCAGGGTCTGTATTCACTTTGAATTTGAAAGACTAAAAGAAAAGCTCAAACTATTGGAGAAAGTTAATAGCAAAGAATGTGTAACTTTTGGTATTGTACAGAAATGTATGAAAGACTGTTTTTTTCAGTCCATCATAACTCTTGTCGGTGATCTAGCACTTTTCAGATCTGTAGAAAATAGCTATATATACTGCTTTGTACAGACAGGTTCGTGTAATATTTTAAGTGTTTTCACTAATAGACATGTAGAAACACATTAATTTCTAAGCCATAGGTAGTTTGACATTGCTCTCGTTAATTTACACTTATAGGTCTGATATCATAACAGTGTAGATCAATGTATGAACATTCATCTATAATATTTTTGAACTAAAGGGATGCATCTAACGTAAATTATTACATAAAGGTGGAATATTACATTGTGTCGGAAATGTAACGTTTTCTTGTTTTCGGTTCCGTTGAATAAAAGCAATTGTAAATCAGTTAAAGGTTTTGGGGGATTTTTTTCACACGATACAGTAAAAGATCCAATATAATGTCTATGTGCTTTTCATTATAGAATTATGAAGTTATTGCAACGGTGAAAATAATATAAGGATGTCGAAATATGTCGAATGTGTAGATTATTTATAGTTTGGTTTTATAAACTAAACTGTAAAAACGGAATTGTTTTATAATATAATCCGATACATACAAGTATACAATAAGGGGGCAGATTAATAAGGCCATATGCAAGTGCCAGATGTTTGCAGATTTTTATCATCTTACGTACACTACTCATGCTCAAAATATAGTTATAAAGTATATTATCAGATAGAAGACACTCTGAACGAAAAAAAAGATAACATTTTTTCACTACTTAATGTCTTTTAACTGGTCCTAAACTTACTAGTAAATGACGACTGATGGCCGAAACGTCAACCACGTGACAGCTAAAGAGTTTGAGGAAACTATGAACAGGATATTCCTCCAGACTCCATAGGTGATACTATAATGTGATGTAAAATGATATCCACTTTCCAAACAATTAGTCAATCTGTTGTCTGCTGCCAGCACCTCTGCATGTTGTGGTCGAAGTATTGACGAATTTAAAATCGTGCTTGCAAATATAAAGCGGGAAAATCCAAATCAGAAAAGGTGTTAAAATTGGGAGGCAAGGTTGGGATTTACCTGTCTCGGCAGTTTTTCCGAATATGCCTACCGGATATACAGTGCGAAGGGGGATAACTCCAAGATTAGGGGAGGTAACTTGGTAAAATGCACAAAGCAATGAATAGAGAAGTACGGGATGTAGTCGTATAATTCTTGTGCATACTAGAACAAAGATTTCTATAAATAGGTATCAAATTAGCCCCAAAATTAATAAGCTGGTCTTCATTTGATCAATAAAATTATGTTTAAGAAATTATTTTCATTATATAACATCTTATAAACCAAGCGTACATAACAGAGGGGGTCAGCTTTTCTTGTCTAACGAGCATAGTTGTGATGAAGGGAGCTGTCAGTCTGAATAACTGGAATGTATTTTCTGCATTTTTAGTGGTTTAAGTATTTGTGTAGTATCAAGGATGTTTCTAAATAGCTTAAGATTGTACGTTGAGGTATCGCCTAAAGTTAAGTAATGGAATACAAAGTAAACGAAACCGTATTGCTTACTCAAGGCTGAGGAAATGATGATGGATACGAACGTATGGAGGATTAGCACACATGAATTGTAGAAGTAGAATATTTTATGAGGAGATCCACAAGGATAATCATCTCCCATGTCATTGACATTACAAAAATTGTAAATCTTGTTAAAAAGGTATCATGTACTAAAACTGCAGCGACAGTGGTATCTCTAGGATTACTAACAAAAATAAAACTCATCAAAACAGAAACAATTGGAAAACCAAACTGGCTCTCCTTACATTGCATTATATTACGCCGCTATTGTAGTTTTTGTGGGAATTAAAGAAAAATCAAAATACATCATACGACTATTTCGGCAGTGATACAAAGGGTCAAGAGTGCAGATTAACAACTAAACATTACTAAGTTAGTACGAGAGATGCATATCATTCATATTGTTCTGCCAACGTGATAATATTTGCTATAATTGTATAATCTAAGACAATATCATTTGATGAACCGGTATCACTTTTTATATATGTTGTCGTGGCATGTAGGATAATACTTACACCAGAGCTTAAAACATTAAATAGTTTGTAGTCGAAAGACGCACGTACATGACAAGCGTGTATAAGTGAGATTCCTCCCTTTAGTTTACTCCCAATTCTTAGTTCACCTTTAATTATATTTCATGTTATGCAACAATATGGATATATTCTATGTCAACCTCTTAAACATTGCGTCACCTGCTATATCATTGCAGTATGATAGTACGTTCTTAGGAATACTCATGTAGTATGTATACATATATGTGTATTGATATTCAAACACCCTTCGCCCCACATGAGCCTTCGTCAAGAAGATGAAGAAGATCCAATATAGGTTGGAACGTTTCCGCTCATGAATTTTCGAATGTATTTTAAATCGAAGCAGCAATGGATATATATTTCAGTTCATTTTGAAAAGAACTAAAAGCTTAAGCAATAAGCAAGAATAACATAAAAAAATGACTCGTGCACCAATCTGAATGAACAAAATTTATATGACCATGAATTGCATTGAATCATATTCTGTGAAACTAGGAAAGATTTATTACTACTAGGGATGATTGATATGTTGTGAGTCTCGTATTGAAAAGGGCACTCAGGGATGTTCTTTTTAAGTCCTGCTATTCTCTGACTATATAGGGCTGTGTACCAAAGGACTGGTCTCATGGTTAATTTGTATCGACGAGTTAGCACTCTAAAGTAAACATGTCGAGCAGCTTTTGCAAAATGGACAAAATTGGTGAAAGAGCAGTTATCAAATATGTGCATAAAGAAAAGTTTAACACCTAAGGATATCCATAATGATATGGTAGCAACACCAGGGAACGATGCCCCTTTATATGCTACAATGAAAAGGAGAGTGGCGAAATTTAAGGTACATGTCCACACTTCTGACATAAAATCTCCGTTCAGATTTATTTTACCTGTAAACCCAGGGCTTCTTACGAAGCGACTACGGTTACTACACCTGGTCGTATATGCCAAGGGTTATTGCGACAACACTCTCAGTGAATCCTATTGTAACACCGTAATGCTTGACAGCAGACAACACACTGGTTTCCAAACAGGTTTTGCTGATGAGGTACTGCATTGGGTATTTAACGAAACTGAAACACGTTGTTACGTAAGATTCCATTGAAAATGTATACTGTACCCGCAATGGACCCCAGGGTACCTAGCACTTTTGCAATCCAATGACATACTATCTGTGTATTTCACCTATGCATTGCCCAATATAAGCAAATCCAGTGGCAAAATATATTTCCTTTCAAAAAAAACAGAGCCATTTATGGAACTAGCATCATTATGATAATAAAACAAGTTGTTTACCAATTTGTCTGAAAGGTACTGCTATCAATATTTTACCTGGGTATTGATTATGAACACCGAAAAATCATTGACACATGTATCTATCCCTCTGAAGTGGTCTGTTGATACATAGGGTAGGTGAGTTTGTAACACTGAAAGTCAAAATCTAAGATGTATTTTAAGGATTCAAGCATAGTACCTTTGTAAATGCCATATGGTTATCCATAGAAAAGTATAATTTCGTACTTGTTACATGTTTTAAGGTAGATATTTTTTTAAGTTTCTACTTATTCTCGCAATAAACGAACCGACGATTTGGTTTATGAGGAAGAGTTGGCAGGCATTTGTTAATACAAGAGTGTTCCATTTTCAAAAGACGCACATGTAAAACCATAGCTAATCTCGCAAACACCTTGGTGTTTGTAAAAACTATTTCAATGGCAAGTAATATTTACTGGAAGTCTGGTCATGAACCTTAAGCGCGGCGGACAGAGCCTTGAGGATGACCACCGTCCTGGAAGGCCTTTCAATGTTGCAACCCCAGAAAGGTCAATAGAATTCATGATATTATTATGACTGACATTCGAGTCACAGAATGATGTAAAACCAGTAAAGTTGGCATTATACAGGGATGAGTACATTCCATTCTCACCCAGGATTTTGCAATGAGAAAGCTTTCGACCTGATAGGTACAAAGACCTCTGACAGTTGATCAGAAGCACACCAGGCCCACATTATCGCGAGCTAATCTTAACCTTTTTGAGGAAGATCCTGCCAACTTTCTTCAGAGATTTGTCAATATGGATGAACATGGGTCCATCTTTGTACCCCAGGGGACAAACAATCAATGACACATACTATGCTTCATTTCTGGTCCAGTAACCGGGAAACACCGCCGACATCTCAGTAAAGGTGTGTTATTCCATCCATCAGGACAATGCTCCTGTTCACAAGTCTGTCAGTGCCATGGCTGCCATTCACGATTGTGTATTCACTTCATCAGATTTTCATCTATTTACAAACTGAAAATAGCTATCTCGGGCACCCACTCTCTGTCCAATGATGGCGTCATACCTGCTGTTGACAACTTCTGAACATCCACGAAAAGGAGTTCGTTCTATAAAAGTGGCATTGAAACCATTAAACACCGCTGGCGAAAGTGTATACATACTGAAGGGGATAATGTTGAAAAAATAATACAATCTGTCCGGCAGACAATTCAAATCCTTCAATATGAGGTTCACAACATATCAATCAGACCTCGTATTTCTTTTTTGTTTGTTTTGGTTTAACGGCCCATTATTAAGACCATGGTAATTCATTTACTTTCTTATTACAAACCAATTGGAAGCAAAGACAAATCAGATAAAAAGGTTCTTTTTTAAGCATTCACATTTCATATGTATGTTTTATGAAATAAAAAGGGGGTTGGAATAATAAAAGATATATCGATGTGAAATATGTGATATATATATAAGGTTAAAAAAAGGTACAGTAAGTAAATGGAATCAGAGTCTATAGAATATATCCATGTCTTTCAAGTACATTATCATGTACTGTAGCTATATAGTGCTTTCGAATCCAAGGAATTGAAAACGTTTTCATATCCGCGACTCGAAAATATTTATCCCGAAAGTGCTTAAAATCAGATCTATTCAAAATGTCCCACTTTAATTGGTGTGTCACATGCATGGCATGTTTGTGGCTTTTCTCGTTTTAAAAGTAAGATATGTGTACCCAGTACGGAGCCGAGAGGGAACAAGTTCTTTTCTACGATCTTTCGGTCCTAAATTTGATGTTTAAAGTTTCGGTTGTACTTCAAAACGTTTGGTGCTCGTTTCGGAAAACCAGCGTTACTGTCATTTACTTTGAATGGTTGTAGAGATAATAGGTTTGAAATATGTATATGGCAGTTTGACATTTATTTGCTTGAGATTTGAATCATTTTTGCATCCCTGTCAACAAATGCATTGCCTTAAATTCCGACATGGCTAGGAATCCAAAGTTGTTTTGCCTTTTTTAGATACGAGATATTGGGAGAACAAGGTTTTGTACGAGTTGTTTTTAGGATCTCGTAACTGTTAACTTTGAGGGACATGCATGCAGTCAGAACAAATGGGAGAACAACAGATATGTTAAATTCAGCTATCTCGGTCAATTTTAGGTTGAAACCAAATGTTTGCAGTAGTTCTGGGTTTTGTGTAAATATTTTTTGGTGATTTGGGTTGAATACCTGGTCAAAAGCTGGATTATTAGGGTTCGATTTTAGTTGAGCTGCTTACTATAATGCAGGTTTTTTGCCTTCTGCCATAAAGAGATGTTTCATTTGCTTCCATGAACATGCTTTGCACAGGTGTTGTTGGAAAAGCTCCAAGGGTTTGACGAATCATCTGGTTATAGATTTGGTCTAGCATCTGCAGATAAAACAACGCGCTGACCCGTACCATACAACCGTAATCCAGTTCTGTTCGAATAACTGATCGGTCTTAATTCCGTTAGCAGAATCCTCAGCGATACTTTTGGCATAGCCATGGGAACTAACTGTATCCCTGTTTTGGCCGTATTTTATCATTATTATTATGCACGGTTATTATAAGGACACTAGACCAGGACTCAACAATTTCTTCAAGTTAATTTTCCCTTTCATTTTATTTGATGATAAAGTTTCGTTTTTTTAAAGAAAAGATTGTTTTCTTTGTCGATTGTTCAAACCGACATTTACTAGAAATGAAGCATAACTCTGCATTGTAAGGATATGCTAACTTGTATTCTAACTTACAGCCTAATCAATCAACACGGTCAACACGAGGATGTGTAATATGCGTGAATATTATAGTTTTCCTGCGGCGCATTTGTTGATAGTTCTAGCCTACTGTGCTCTTTTTTTAGTCATTGATTTGATATCAATTTGCGATTTCCGTGTTCGAGTGATGACGGTAAAAATTCCAGGAAGGTTATCAAGAGATACATGTTGATAACGATCATTGGAACACTATGAGAACAAAAAGGTATTTTATTCCCTTGTGCAAGTTGCAATTTAAGTGCATGTTAAAATGTCTGGTGCAGGCATTGTCACCAACCCGATTCTCATTTTAGGAACGTGGCATTGCTTAAATTTCACCCAGATTTACATTGCAGGTGTCTTGGGTGAAACAGAAGACGAGCTCTCCCTCTTAAAATACTTGGTACTTTTCCCTTGTACAATATTACCTTTTTCACAATGTCTAATGTCCCTTCATTTACATCGTGCCGTCGTGATAGAATAATTTTAAACGTTTTATTTGCACATTATATTGTTATATTGTATTATTGTGGTCTTTTTTAATATTGTGATATTAGAAAAATGCCGAATATAAAGGTGTTTCTTTGTGAAACAGAAAGAAACAACAGTTGAACATCCATACGCCGTATATTCACAACCTAAGAAACACGTGACATACGCCATCGGATGATGTGTAGAGAAAAGCTAATGATATGAGTATTTTCAAACATTATTCCGAATCAATAACAGGATTATTTTCTCATATAATGATACCATTATGAAATAAATGCCCCAATTTCTGTCATTTTCTAATTATGTGAAAAAAAGGTGTAGATTTTATCTCATGGTAGAGAGAAATAGCGTCAAAAAGTTAAATAAAATATACTCGTTAATCCAACGCACATTTAAATTTACCCGACACGATGGTAAGTCGTCTTCCGTTTCTCTCTTTACATAAAAGTGTCCTTGACGTGTAATTAAATATTTACCTGTCCTTTTTACTGAAACCATTTTATTGTTTCTGACTTAACGCGTAAGTAGCTCTATAGACAATATATAAATCAATGACTTGCTTATTGTAGGTGAAAAATATTGACATTTCATCTTATTCAAATGTACCGTGTGCGAGTTCGTATGTATCCGTTTGTTCATATTGCTGAGCATTATATGTAAATATACATTATTGACTTGCAAATGCCGACATACAGCTTTGTTTTCACAAATCCACTTAGAAAATCAAACATGGATTGAGGCTAAAACAATTACTGTCCAGAGTTTGACCTGCTACATGGGATGGTTACTAGAACAGGGCTCTTTTCTACAGTAGTTACTAGGACCCTGACTCTGTGACCTTGGCTAGGACCCCCATGTGCACGCGTCGTCGTAGGGGACTATGTTAATAAACCTGATAGAACCAACAAAATCAATTATAAACAATTATACAATTTCTCGCTAATCTATAATGCACGATACATTATTTAGATGACACTTAAATAGAATATATATACATGAACGGACCAGGTGACCTCTATTTCGGAACGTCAGGTCAGGTAGATATGGAAATCATACCCTCGGGAAGCCTCTGTGGTGACTCCAAATCCAACATTCGAAGTTATACTACGTATACCGTACCGGCACATATCTAATATGACATAAATAATTCAATGAGGGAAACTTCTGTTCTTCTCTTCTGTATAGAAAAGTATCAAAGCGGGTATATATACACAGACGTTTATGATAGCCATACGGTTTGGAATTACACTGATGAATGCTTGTATAAATGTGTTGCATCTTGCTCAGTCGGTCTTGGAACGACAACCACATAGGGGTAGTAATTCAAAAAGTACCCTTAAAATGCTGAATCACTTATCGTGATTGATAAAACCTGAGACCTATGTAAACTGATTAACCATTCCTTTGTCAAAGAAAAATGAAATTTAGAGCAACTCACTAAGCCAGCACTTATAAATCGACTACCTCACCACCTTATATATAACCTCATAATTGAAATATGACCCATGTCATCAGTGCCAATAGTTCTACCCAACTTTTGTTGTTTTGCAATATTTAAGATATATATCAATGAAATTTCATCAATACATTTCGTGTCTACATAAGTTAATATGTATCCGAGTTAAAATTCTTGTTCTATTAATAAATTAATATTTCAACAACAGGTATATGCTATGTTGTTTAATTTAACTAGATGTATCAAATAACAGCAACAAACAAGGCCAGGATCATTCGGACATAAATCATTACACCTTTGAATTGTAAATCGTATTTCCGCAGTAGCGGTACCTAGTCGTTATTTCTCTAGATGCTGTACAATCTCGATAGGTATTTAGTAATGGAGAAAGGATTTCTCCTCGGTTGTATTCTATCAAAATCAACGAAAATAAAATGCTTGTAGAATAGAACCCATATGAGATGTTTTGGCAAAGTTTCATTATATTTGGACTTACTCTCAGTCTCATGTACAGTCCATATAATGACATTGGAAATCGTGGAACTTATACATATCCGAGGTTTCAGATATCCTTTGTGTATTAGATATCCGAGGTTTCAACATCAGGCTAAGCGAATAATTGCATTATCTAGTGTTTGTAAGTACATAGAAATACTTAATATCATTCCAGATTGTAGAACTGGGATGATTGCCATTCTTCCTAAATCCCATAAGCGTATTATTAATTTTGGAAAATATGACTGTATTTACTAATTGTTCTGTTTAGCAAGTAACTCAGTCTCCCACTACGATTAACATTTCCAGGCTATTGATGTCCCTGTTTGATTGTGTTTGTCCTCCGTGGCTATGTATTTGTACAGAACCAGCGTTTAACTATCAGTTACAGAGTAACGCCAGTAAGATTAAACACTCGTTTTGTATGGTTGTAACAGACCATATATCACATCATTATTAAGCAATGTTTATAAATCAGTGTCGATATATAATGTGTACAGACCAATGTAGAACCGATAGGAGATATCGGCGTAGTTGTGTCTGAAATATGTAACAAAACGCCATTTAACGGATTACGTGAATCCCGATAAGCGATGGAGATTTTTTCAGAAATCGCTGTTAATAACATATCTGTATGAACCATGGAAAATCTGAAACACCTGTTCTGTGCACGCTGTCAATTACATGGTACATGAACTAGTAGAGAGTCCAATGTGTGTTAGGAGACGCCAGATAGAACTAGAGGATCGCCGGTATGAAATATTCATACTACTGGATGATTAAGGATGGTCGGTAGCTGAAGGAGGAGCACGACTTAAAATACTAATCAATCCATGAGAATCGACCCACCAACTGTAACAACTCACTACCAGATTTATCATGATCAAGAGTTACATTAACAATCTTAAGCAAAATTATATATTCTATATTATGAAAGGAACAAAAACCTACCATTCAAAACACTGTTACAATATAAAATGACAGGGTATAGCGGCAGCCTAAAACGACCAGATCTGGATCTTTTAAGTCGACATGATCATCTGTTATAACATGGTAGACTAAACAAATAGTTAAATAATCTTAATCTTCCAACGGTACATGAACATCTAATATAACATGACACAATAAACAAATAGTTAATTAACCTAAAAGAACATGAACATATAATATAGCATGAAAAAACAAAACAAATAGTTAATTAATATGAACCTTCCAACGGGACATGAACATTTAATATAACATGGTAGACTAAACAAAAAGTTGATTAATCTGAACCGTCTAAAAGAACATGAACATCTAATATAACATAACATAGTGAACAAATTTGGGACAAGAACACTGAATATATCATGATAGACTAAACAAATAGTGACCTTTGATCTGAACCGTCAGTTCAGTTCAGTTTATCTATTCCTTCTGTAAAATATCTGAAACGCCAAATGAACTAACAAAATATATCCTCCCACAAGTCATTATATCATGAATTTTCCTAGTACACTTAGGCAATTAAATTTGTTTACACTTAAGTTTGACTATCAAATGTACATTCTCTTGCTTAACTCAAAAAACTCTTTTGATAACTTTTGCTAAAAATAAGAATACCTCTTATACAACAAATACTTATATAAGCGATATTGTCCGAGCTATACATATGATTCTGCGTTTGTTTAAAAGTTAAGAAATTTATGATAATATAATATTTACTGTTTTATAATAATAATAATTTTGAGGTGGTTTAAATAGCCTGATGCTAAAACAATTTGCTTGTTTAAGGAATAAAATGTTATATGGAATTCGCATATTTCGATTCAATAATTATAATAATAGTACTTATGAGGTGTGGGGTTGTTGTTGTTGTTGTTGTTGTTTTGTTTGTTTTTTGGGGTTTTTTTTTTGACAGATCATTTCTTGATTTTATCGTTTCCTTTCTTCTTTTACGGAGCATCTGCATGCCTCTCAAAACATTCAATTTTGATGGCACTAAGCCATTTCAGCTTGAAATTATGCATTTGATTAGTTTTTAATGTGACTGTAACACTGGTTTGGCTATGAATGCGGGTGGTATATCGGTGCAACGCTAGTATATGTTAAACATAATACTCAATATTTCGAATTATATAATTCATATTATGTTTATCTAGAAGAGTTTTGTCGTAAAGTTGATCATCGCAGTTTACGATGATTCTGAAATTGAATCATGAATGTATAATAGGTCCCCTATGGCGCAACGAGGCGTTCTTTTTCTAATATAACGACCTTTATCATTTCGACATAATTTGATGTATCTTTACACACAGGGAGCTATGCCGGCATGTCAAAAAAATTGTTTTAATTTGATGTTAATGATCAGTATCATTTCAAAAGAACCTAGATCATGACCGACAGGTGATAACTCTTTTCTGAGTTTGTAATATTGTCATCATGTAACACACGTAACACCAGATCCTGACAGAGCCCAGAAGTAGAACACAGACGCTAAGAAGGAGGCGATCACTGTTCTATTGGTAATCGATTCTTACCTTTGTGTTCCGGATCTATTTAAACTGTAAGCGTTGGCCAGTCTGGCAGTGAATCGCCGGATGTAGGTTCCATTCTCCGACCGGTATAATAGATCACGGTTTTTTTTATAATGCTGTGCAGCTTAACTATAATATATTAGGAAATAGCGAATTGTTCAACACCGAAAGTCTGGTAATATCTTACGTTAACAACTTGTTAGATGACAATACTTACTGAAACTGATTCTGTGTGGAGTAGGATCAAGACCTGACACTTTAATATCTCGGTTAGGTTGCATGTTGCTCTTTATATGGAGTGCATACGAACTGATGCAAAGCTAAAACAGTGTCAAGGTACAACGGAAATAGCTTTAAGGAAATATGAAAATATCCATTGTAGTAACATAACAGCTTTAGGTTTACGTTCCACATGCTATGTAGTATTATATACCAGGTATCATTTAAAAAAAAGTTTTTCGGAAATTAATATGTTAAGCCATTGTAAATATAAACTTTTTATTGGATCCCGATTTGTTTGCTTCATTGAAGAACACTATAATATTTCCACCATTTTAGCAACTGTGAGCACATATATGGATCAACAACTGCCCGGAGGTTTGTTTGTCAAAAAAACAATACCTGTTATAGCATGAAAGCAGTTGTTTTAGAACTTTCAAATTCAAAACTATTGTGGCCCTCGCCTACATTACTTTTTTCACTTATAAATAAATTTTCAAATTGATTTTGTTATTGATATTATAGTAGAAAGATATGTTTTTGCTCATAAGTGAGACAGTCACGCACTATCGATGGCCGTGTTTTGTACAATTTTTGCCGCAAATATGTGGGAGAAATGCTTTAATTGCAATTGTTCAAAATCAGTTTACATACCTCTCGAGCTATATTCTCGGTTTCCCTACGAATTAGACTTTTTAATTTATTTTTTTTAGGTGGCCAAATGGTCACAGTTTTGTAGTAGTTATGGTTTTCTACCGAGGCAATCCAAACTCATCACAATCGGTTGGCCCTGCTTTATGACATTCGACTTCAAACGAGTTACTTTTTGAAATTACTTGCCATTTGTCAGTATGAATTAAAGGACGTTCCAATGTGAATAAACAAAACACAAATCATCTCATAAAAATATTATCCAGTCTGGCATAACAAGCTTGCTTAACGAAAATCCGCTCTACCTGATTCAGCGATATAATGTCTTGATTGAAAGTTTCCCCGAACATGGTCAATACTGCTACTTAATAACAGAAACAATATCTCCGAAGACAATATCCCCAAACGTGATTAATACTGTTACTTAATACAGAAGACAACATTCCCAAACGTGCTAAATACTGGTACTTAATAATAGATACAATATCCCTGATCGTGCTTAATACTGTTAAATGATTACAGATATAATGTCCCCGAATGTGCTTAATATTTTACATAATTATAGACAACAACCAAGAACGTGCTAAATACTGCTACTTTATTACAGACACAACATCCGCAAAATTGCTTAATACTGTTACATAATTACACTGCTACTTAATTACAGGGTCAACGTAATGTGTATATTATAATTTTTCAACTAGTTATTGCCCACAAAATCAGAATTGTTGTTCAATAACAAACTGCTTAGATCATCACCTTTGACAGATCATTTTCTATTACATGTTCACGTGTTTGAATGCAGTGAAATGGTTTCATTGTATAGTAATGTGTCTATCACAGCTCAATAGCGTACATAACACGGTCAACAGATGACCATGACAGCACGGTAGATATATGTCTGTATGTTGTACTAACACCGCTATAAATGTATACCTGTCAGTCTGTCATGATTCTGATTACCTTAATAATATCTAATGAAATGTGGCAGTGACAGTTTGATCTGTCCGGATCACTAACGGACATATTTTGTTTCCTATAAAAGATCCTAATTCAAATATTCGATCGTTACTTTATTGTGTTTATTTTAACAGTTTAGATAAAAGTATGTTTCCTTTCTTTTCAGCAATGGCGGCAGGAAACTCCACAAAAACACCAAAGGTGGGTATACGTTTTAACAGATTTACTGACATATTACGTTAGTAATCTTTGCACCTTATAATATGACCTTAATAAAATCAATGTCGGCAGTCTTCCATTATTACACTAAGTCAAATGCTATTAGAGTCTCACTTGACACCAAATGGTCACGGCTTCATTAGAAAGAGTATATATTTGTAATATTGTTATATTTGAACAGCTCTGATGTTACCTAAACTATGATGTTTTCGTGCATTTTGTTTCATATAACAACGTACGCTACAGACTAATGGAGGTTACCATCTATTTTGCGTGTATGAAAATAATTTACATGTATATTTAATTTTCATTAGTGTGCATCAACCTGGTATGTTGTTAAAGTTTGTTTTATCAACCAAGATACATATGACTTGTAAAATCGGAGAAAGATATCGCGAGTTTTGTTGATTTACTTAACTTTAACATGTATATTTGTTATTTCGCTATTAGGAGTATTGGTCATGAACCCTGCGTACTCACCGTAATAAGTTACGTAAAGTCTGAGTTTATACACACAGACACGTCTTCACCAGGATTATATCTTATCGACAAAGACAAATCTATTGCGACCTCTTAAAACCAACATTAGCAAGTTTATTGGTTTTCTTTAGGGAAATCAGCTGACTTGTTCGCTGATAATCAAATAAAAAATCGGGAAAGCATAAAGCAGAATAGGAAATAATGAAACTCTAAGACAATGAACGTGTAGTTAACCGCCCCTTGCCGCCTCGTTGTGGACAATAAGCCTTCCATAGGTAGCATTGATTATAACCTCGGCTGACCTAAACACCCCAGGGTGTGGTCCAAACCAGACCATAGTTCGCTCGTCTGGCGTTCAGTTGGTCCGCGCGCGTGCTGAATTTTACATGAGCGGTTTATGATTGGTTCGTGTCTCCCTGTGCCTTTCGGATTCAGGAAGATATCTTCAGAAGTGCTTACGATTGCATTCTGTGTTTCGCGCTGTAAACATTCTTCAATAACACCGGGAATGTTTCCCGTCAATCTAAAAGTATTCCTTCAACATTAACAAATGTACCTCATAGGCAATCAAATAACATGCCGATCTGCAACCAAAATCATAACCCTAACTCAAAATATATAAAACAATGGGGAAATATAAACAATGGCTACATTCACGAATGATATTTATATCTAGATCGTTATTAAATGTACGCCGCATGTACATTATATATTACAGGTCAAATATGTATGACAATGCGTACACATGTAGCTTCACCTTTTATTTATCATATAATCGTTTACGCCATTGATAAAAGGGTGTGGTGTAAAAGGGTGTGACGCAAAAGGGTGTGGCGTAAAAGAGCGTGGCTGAAAGGGTATCGCGCAAAAGGGAGCGGTGCAAAAGGGTGTGGCATAAAGGGTATCACACGAAAGGGTGTGGCGTAAAAGTATATCGCGCAAAAGGGTGTGGCGTAAAAGGGTGTGGCGTAAAAGTATATGGCGCAAAAGGGTGTGGCGTAAAAGGGTGTGGTGTAAAAGGGCGTAAAAGTATATCACGCAAAAGGGTGTGGCGTAAAAGTATATCACGCAAAAGGGTGTGGCGTAAAAGGGTGTGGCGTAAAAGGGTATGGTGTAAAAGGGTGTGGTGTAAAAGGGTGTGGCGTAAAAGGGCGTGGCGTAAAAGTGTATCGCGCAAAAGGGTGTGGCGTAAAAGGCGCGGTGTAAAAGGGTGATAGGCGAAAGGGTATGGGACAAGGATTACTCTAGGTAAAAGTATGGATTGTAGTGATGAGAATATGATGATATATGTATTTGTACAATTGAAAAAGAATGTATGACATCCCTTCCTCAAACACTCGTCTACGTTTGAACAATACATTTCGTTCAACATTACGCAATAATCAAAACGCGACTAGCTCATTATTCTAATCCATTATTTAATACATGGGCGTAGCCATTTAAAATTTTAAAGAATAACATTGATGTGTCCAAACTGTTTTACAAAAACTCTGAATAATTTTTTTGATCTTCTGGACCAGACGTCGATGGCTACTGTACAACCGATCCCAATAACAGAGAAACCCTACTCCCCTGCTAGGCGTCAATTTTCTGCAATATGAATATTGAATGCATCATGCTTTGATTCCAAAATAATTGATTGGTGTTCAGCATGCAATAGAATCAGGTAACACAGTGGCATTGACAAGTGTACACACTTCCGTTCCATTACGACTCGGCTGGATATCTTTGATCATTAAGGCCCGATGTATCTAGCTATAAGGTTAGACAAGCCTAAGCATTGTCCTTTTCCTCTTTAGCTATTTTAGTCATCTTTCACGACATTCAGCATATCCATGCTGTTTCTAACCACGAAGACAAATATGAATCTTTTGATGCAACTGTCCCATCACACACGTCTTTTTCCTCAGCCAGTTAAAACTTTAGTTGCCATAGGTGAAGGCAAGTATCACTGCTATCTGACAGACTACCAATAATTGAGCTCTAATGTAAAAAGCCTGATATACTGTAGCTTATCCGTTGTAGAATCGCTTTCTCTGGCGTGTTAATGTGCATAATGAATAATAACACTTCCACACTATTATATTTCAATGAATACTTTCTGTTCCAAATTATCTTTTTCCTGTGTACATTAAGTCTGTATATCAAATGGGGCTGTTTTATGCGAGATGCAAAATGAAAATTGCGGAATATACATGTAATCATTTTCAGTTTTCTTGCCATAATTGCATATATTGTTGCGACATGGGTAGTTCGTTATTTCGACATTATGTGATGTACTATATTTTTTAATAAAACATGCGATGGTCTTTTGATAATGAGTGTAGCAGTGCTCTACTGCTAAATTGCACAAACTGAATGCATTTGTATCAGGCAAATGGCGAGGTAAAATTTGAATACGCCCTGAAATAAATGCGCCGATATGTCTATGTTTATTTTTAATAACGAAATGAAGCATATATTTGAAAAAGAAAGGTTTCGTATTAAGTTAGAGAATAAAAGTAAAATTATTTGATAAAGTAATTAATGGATAGTATGTTATTCTTCAGGACAATTCCCAATTCCTGACGGACGAGATGGTAACTGGTCTGTGTATGGGATTCGGCTTCATCGTTGGGCTCATCACATTCATCTGTATCATCTGGTGTTTGTGTTGTGGATCAGGCTGTCGAAAGTCGAATGAGAAAAAGGGTCGAGTCGGTCCGTCCCCTTCCCCGGGACGGACTGCCCCCAGCACAAGATCGACAACTGCGAATACATATTCAACAGGAGGACGTTCTCAGTCAAGAAGAAGCTAATCATTGTTAAACCGGAAGTTTCAAAACCGGATGTTTAAAATGCGCAGGTGCTACAGATTGTTAGGAATGAGTTCGTTACAAGGTGATGTCTTTTAAGAAAACAACAGAATGGTTTTATATTTAGATTGAATATTGTGGACTAAAGTGTTACAGTGCTGTTAAGGTGATTGCGCCAGCGATACCCAGTCAGTGGTATACCGAGAGGACGACGTGCAAAGAAACGTTGGAGATTGGGATATTACTATTCACCAATATACATGTTATTATATTTTCTATCGTTAGACGATTGCAATACTTGTCCAAACATTTCTACAAAAACACCGACACATGTGTTATAACTTGTATCACCATTGAAGTCCAGACAACATTGTATAGGTTGGTTGACCTGAAGGGTTACTCTGATAGTTTCTATTGCTCTTTTTCAGTGTAGCAGTAATCCTTTACTAATGCTTGATTAGAATGGGAAAAGACTATACCATTGTAAATAGTGTATATAAGGTCACCATGAATAGACCATTTCACATAAAGTACAATATACTAAAGTGTACGGCATATTTCTGTCTCATATAACATACAGTATAACTCAGTGGAAGTGATCTGTATTAGACCGTAAAGGAGTAGGAACACGCATGCGCAAAAAGAACGTAAAGAGTGTCGCAAGATTGTTAAGTCTACATGTTACTATCTCGTCAAAGCCGGCACACCTACTGTTAGTAGGTATGTTAAAGACAACTCATAAATGTCTTTGTTAAATGTAACAATATGTTCGTCTTTCATTGCATGATTAAGGTACAGCTCTGCCCCTCACATAGCATTCGTTATGATCAGCACAACAAGTAGATGCCAAAGTTCATCTTTTTTTCTACCTACATGTACCTCAAGCCGACCTAATATGAAACTGTATCATCCATATCTATACGTTTACATCCTAAGATGAAACATCCCTGAGTAGTCTTAGCTTAGTCAGAATCAAAATTGTTACCACTCTGTAATCAAAATTAGAACAGAAGTCGTTATATAGACTAGTAATTACATTGTGCTTTTTATAAGAGGTTCGCCATCATCATGATATCTATGTTGTGTTTCAGTTATAAATACTGTTATATAATGGTTATAAAGGGCTATATAAAGTAGATATAGTATAGGGTATGTGTTGAATAATATGTATAGTATAAATTATATCTTGGTTAAACATGTTATAAAACAGATTTTATAGGTACCATAGATGTAGAATAATTATGAGTTACATATTTGTAATTATACATATATGATAAAGGTATTTCAGGTAAATTATCTGTATTTAAAGTATATATATATATATAAATATATATAAATAAGTATTATTGATAATAAAAAAGTACGATAACAAAGGTAACTAGTATTACCTATTATATATGTTTTTATTATAAAGGCTAGTCCTATGTTATGTATGGAGATCTACGTTTAATATACAGGCTTATTTGAAATGTTATATGCGTTACTAGTTTATATATGTTTTATAGATTATTCAATTTTATGTTTATTAAATATTTCAGCTTTACCTGTTAGATTTAAGTTGTGTTTGGTATCTAAAGTATTTGATAGTTGCTGTATATATGATATATAGAAATATGAATCAGACATTTCCTAGATAAAAGTCATTACCCTTATACTATCATTACAAACGCAAGTAGTGCAAATGTGGCAAATGCTGTTTTGTTTTGGGGCTTTTATTGTGTTGTATTAACATTTTGTTTTATGTTCCTGGACCTCCTGTTATTTTCCCTCGTTTTGGCTTATTCCAAACTCAGAATTTTGAAAGTTGTTCTTCTTCAATTAGATGCTTTGTCCCATCGGTTTATAGAGAATCTATACAAGTTTCCAATGACACCTTGTCTCTATACCACGTAGTATAAAAGTTACAGGTACAAATGTATGTAAACTATATAGGATATATTATATACAATGTCTGTAGCAACTGATGTGTCGTAAAAATCACGAGATATATATCATAAATATGAATGTCCTGTCATAAACACGCATTCGTTTGTATAATTATTTCTCCGGGGGAATTAAGACATGTTTTGAATACAGAGCGATCCCTGATCATTTATCAACAGCCAATTGATTTCTTCTCGTGTAATTGAGTCGAGTCGCTAAACAGATATGACAGGGACCCGGATGTTAGCCTAGAGCGTTCATATAAGGTCAGTATGTCGGTAGAAATTATCAATAAACAATGGAGCGTGATAGTTCATATGGGTTCGTGAAGAATTATTGTTACTGATGGTATATATATAATGTTATTGTTCTAAGATTCCCACTGTAATATTTAATGATGTGGGTTATGGACACCGAGGATATTTCAGATAGTGTTCGGTTTGTTAATTTGAGTTCATTCGTGAGGTTAACATCATTAATTTTGTTATCTTTCGACGCAACAACGTGTACTGATACTTACATTGTACGTAATGACTTGTGATAATGATATTATCATTGACGAATGTTCGGGAAATCAAGGGGACTAAACAATTCCATCTGGTTACTTAATTGTTAAATGATTTCTCCAGATATATTAAAAGAATAAAACTTTCTAAAACGAGTTGCATTCTCTCCTTGATTGATCGGACGCCAATAACACTCAGATCCACATAGATCTCGTGATAGTGGATAGATTGGTTATGAATAGATAACAAAATCGTCCGTATCAATTATTTTCCGAGGATGAATTATATTACATCCAAATATAGATCTGTAGATATATTGTAGATTCCTACACTACATATATAACATAAGGACAGCTATTGTCAATCAACGATTTGTGCATTTAGATCCAAACATGAAAATAAACGATGTACTAAAACATGTATTGTTTGTTCGGTTGATGTTTGACGTTTGTGGCTGTTAACGAACAGTTATCAGTGGACTCCATATATATATATATATATATATTTATTATACCTTTCCTTATTTTACACAATTTAAAAAGTAGACAATAGAAAAGCTATTTGAACCACATCCTCCAAAACTGCTCTGAACCAGATCAATAGTCAAAAGTGTTATTTACCCGGAAAGACCGCATTCATATTTTCGCGTTTTTTGTTGTTTTTTTCGTTCATTCTGATAGGACAATGCATACGCGTTTTTGCCACCAAGACGATCTGGATGAAGAAATGCTAGAGATATTTTTTTTTTGAAAAATATAGCGCTAACACACAACGAGTAATTAAAGCGCTATTTAGCATGCTGAAAGACTATCTTCGGGTAAAAATTATTTTTTTTAAATATTAGTGGAGGATATGAGGAAATGGCACTTTCATTGTCCCCCTTGACATTAACTATAGTTAACTATAGTTCAAGTCTCGGGGGACAATAAAAGTGCTATTTCTCTCACACCATACAATAACTGTATAATATTACATTTTGCGTTTGATTTCCCTTAACTATACGCAAAAGCTACATTTTTAACTATTGCACGGCTAAAATGACTATCGTCTAAGTCACTCAGATGTCAACACTGCCAGACGACAGTTATGGTGACATCTAGGCCTACAGGAAAGTCAAGAGTTTAGCAATTTTAAATGAGTTTTAGTGATTATGTAATAAAACAAGTATAGCATGGGTTTCTGTGATATAGTCCAGAATATTTGACCCTCGGTACTGGTAATCGGCCTCGTGCAATAGAACATCGGCCGATTACCAGTACCTCGTGTCAAATATTCTGGACTATTGCACGGACATCCATGATATATTTGTATAATATACTGCATAACACTTTTGATATCGTCCCCTAAATAGTTTACTAAGCAAAATGAAAGGAAGCTGTCATCATAATACAGACTGAAAGGCCTGACAAAGACTATAGACAAGTGACTCGTATCCTACCGACAAGTAACAAAGGTCCAACAACAACTGTAGACACGTGACTCATATCCTACAGACAAGTAACAAAGGTCCGACAACAACTATAGACACGTGACTCATATCCTACAGACAAGTAACAAAGGTCCGACAACAACTATAGACACGTGACTCATATCCTACAGACAAGTAACAAAGGTCCGACAACAACTATAGACACGTGACTCATATCCTACAGACAAGCAACAAAGGTCCGACAACAACTATAGACACGTGACTCATATCCTACAGACAAGTAACAAAGGTCCGACAACAACTATAGACACGTGACTCATATCCTACAGACAAGTAACAAAGGTCCGACAACAACTATAGACACGTGACTCATATCCTACCGACAAGTAACAAAGGTCCGACAACAACTATAGACACGTGACTCATATCCTACAGACAAGTAACAAAGGTCCGACAACAACTATAGACACGTGACTCATATCCTACAGACAAGTAACAAAGGTCCGACAACAACTATAGACACGTGACTCATATCCTACAGACAAGTAACAAAAGTCCGGCAACAACTTTAGACACGTGACTCGTATCCTGCATACAAGTAAGGAACAAAGCAATTTTTAAAATGATTAGAGGAGCATGTCTTGGAAAATAATCGTGTTTGCCATAGTATAAATCGTTCCGTTTTAGAACATTTTATTGTCTAGATCTCAGATTGCAACAGGCAAAGCCTATGAAAGCCCACTCTTCATTCATCAACAGTATAGATGCGTTACATTTTAGATATATTAAATGACTATATACTTACAACAGATATGTACCGATTGATCATACATGTAGCTAGGTGAAATACCAGGATGAAATGATTGTAATCTGCATGCCAAATAAATAAAATTGTATTTGTACACCTAGTTTTGGATGCCGAAAATTTTTAGGAAATCTACATCAGTCTAAATCAACTACCTGAAATAAACGATATCACTTACGGGAAGAAGCTAATATAACCTTTACATTTTGTACATTGAAATGTTTGAGATATTGAATGGGGTAACTAGCATTGCGAACATTTTAAAATCGGGGAACATTGTCTGCATTCGAATTGGCCAGAGAGGGAACTTTAGAAGGCTGTATCCACAGAAGAAAAGTTATGAGTGAGAAACGTCGCCTTTTAGGGGATCAAATCAGTGATGTCCACTGACGCCGAAATCAAGCATGTCCACCGATGCCAAAAACAAGCATGTCCACCGATGCCAAAAACAAGCATGTCTACTGATGCCAAAAACAAGCATGTCCACCGATGCCAAAAACAAGCATGTCTACTGATGCCAAAAACAAGCATGTCCACCGATGCCAAAAACAAGCATGTCTACTGATGCCAAAAACAAGCATGTCTACTGATGCCAAAAACAAGCATGTCCACCGATGCCAAAAACAAGCATGTCTACTGATGCCAAAAACAAGCATGTCTACTGATGCCAAAATCAAGCAAGTCTGATGACGCCCAAATCAAACAGGTCCACTGACGCCCAAAACAAGCATGTCCACTAATGTCCAAATCAAATTAAGAATGTCCACTGACACCTAAATCAAGCAAGTCCACAGACGCACAAATTAAGTATGTCTACTAACGCCCAAAACAAGCATGTCCACTAATGTCCAAATCAAACATATCCACTGACGCCTAAATCAAACATATCCACTGACGTCCAAATCAAACATATCCACTGACGTCCAAATCAAACATATCCACGGACGTCCAAATCAAACATATTCACTGACGCCTAAATCAAACATGTCCCCTGACGCCTAAATCAAACATATCCACTGACGTCCAAATCAAACGTATCCACTGACGTCCAAATCAAACATATCTACTGACGTCCAAATCAAACATATTCACTGACGTCCAAATCAAACATATCCACTGACGCCTAAATCAAACATATCCACTGACGTCTAAATCAAACATATCCACTGACGTCCAAATCAAACATATCCACTGACGTCCAAATCAAACATATACACTGCCGTCCAAATCAAACATGTCCACTGACGTCTAAATCAAACATGTCCACTGACGTCCAAATCAAACATATCCACTGACGTCCAAATCAAACATATCCACTGACGTCCAAATCAAACATATCCACTGACGCCTAAATCAAACATATCCACTGACGTCCAAATCAAACATATCCACTGACGTCCAAATCAAACATATCCACTGACGTCCAAATCAAACATATCCACTGACGTCCAAATCAAACATATCCACTGACGTCCAAATCAAACATATTCACTGACGTCCAAATCAAACATATCCACTGACGTCCAAATCAAACATATCCACTGACGTCCAAATCAAACATATCCACTGACGCCTAAATCAAACATATCCACTGACGCCTAAATCAAACATATCCACTGACGCCTAAATCAAACATATCCACTGACGTCCAAATCAAACATATCCACTGACGTCCAAATCAAACATATCCACTGACGTCCAAATCAAACATATCCACTGACGTCCAAATCAAACATATCCACAAACGCTTTTTATCTTCCCTGACACCATATCTCGAGAGTAAGTTCATATTGTAGAATTAACCCAATTGTCTTGTTATATTTGATGTAGAAATATGACTAAAGCCACGAACTTACTCCATATGAAAAATTGTGTTGCTAGTATTGAGCCAAGATTCCCTGGCACTGCGAAATACACTTACAGGTACATTGAATAAACAGGAAACAATGAAGAGGTGGGGTATGGGGACTGACAAGTGATGATAGAATCTGACAGCTATTCACCTAAGTCAATGACACGTGTCCCCAAATCGTACAGGTAGAACCGATCTCACAGTCAATGACACGTGTCCCCAAATCGTACAGGTAGAACCAATATCACGTCAATGACACGTGTCCCCCAATCGTACAGGTAGAACCGATCTCACAGTCAATGACACGTGTCCCCCAATCGTACAGGTAGAACCGATATCACAGTCAATGACACGTGTCCCCCAATCGTACAGGTAGAACCAATATCACGTCAATGACACGTGTCCCCCAATCGTACAGGTAGAACCAATATCACAGTCAATGACACGTGTCCCCCAATCGTACAGGTAGAACCAATATCACAGTCAATGACACGTGTCCCCAAATCGTACAGGTAGAACCAATATCACAGTCAATGACACGTGTCCCCCAATCGTACAGGTAGAGCCGATATCACAGTCAATGACACGTGTCCCCCAATCGTACAGGTAGAACCGATCTCACAGTCAATGACACGTGTCCCCCAATCGTACAGGTAGAACCAATATCACATCAATGACACGTGTCCCCCAATCGTACAGATAGAACCAATATCACTTCAATGACACGTGTCCCCCAATCGTACAGGTAGAGCCGATATCACAGTCAATGACACGTGCCCCCAATCGTACAGGTAGAGCCGATATCACAGTCAATGACACGTGTCCCCCAATCGTACAGGTAGAGCCGATATCACAGTCAATGACACGTGTCCCCAAATCGTACAGGTAGAGCCGATATCATACTCAATGACACGTGTCCCCCAATCGTACAGGTAGAACCAATATCACAGTCAATGACACGTGTCCCCCAATCGTACAGGTAGAACCGATCTCAATTCAATTATTTTATTCCGTATGCAAATAGCATATAGGAACACAATATACATACATATGACAACATTTTACATTTGTGCAAGACGGCGGAGAACACAGCCAATGTAACAACAAGTATTATACATTTCAATATTTTTTTTGTTTATCGTATAATTACAATATTACAATTGCAATTTTAAACTACACGAATTGTTAAGACACAAAAATACAATCACATACTTGAAATTATATTCCTAGACATATTTTCTCTAGAAGGTTCTGTTAAAGAAAAATCTGTTGTGCAATTACTAAATAATTAACTATTAATTAAATATATAAATACTTATTAACTAAGTAACAGTGACTTCCTTTTGGCCGTTGCCGGAATGAAATATTTTCCAAAACTTCTTAAAGTTTTTACATTGGTACTACAGAACAATTCAGTCATTTTGAAAACAGATGGACGGCGATAAAAATATGGTTTTAAATACTTCACCCTTAAATCCGAATACTTTGGACGTAACAAAATAAAATCGACTTCATCCTCAACTTCATGATTATCACACAAAGTACACAGCCTTTGGGGTGTAGGGATACCACTGTATCTACCAGTTTCAACATTCAACGAATGAGCATTTAATCTGTATTTGGATATTATTCGTTTTATTTTCAAAGTTAATGGTTTACTGAGATAGTCCTGTATGATAAACGTATCAACGATGTGTTTATATATGATGCACTTAGAAGAGCTTTCTAAACTAGCTCTCATTTCTTGGATAAAAATATCTTGTAAACGTTGTTTATACAATAACAAAAATATTTTTATTTGGTACGTTCTGTGCATACCATACATCGCCAAAAGCAAGTGAACATAAGTCATTTTTCAAATGATGAACCTAATTTACTTTGCTATTAGGCTTTTTAATGTTAAGTTCAAATAATTCATTATAGCAAGCCCTCAATATATAGTTTTCAGTCTTCAATAGTTGTAGCCAATATTTAACAATAAAAATCGTTCTCGTTATATAAAAAGGAAAACGTCCTAGTTCAAAATAAACCATAGAATTGTTAACAGATCTTTTAACGCCCAAAATCGACTTTAAAACCTTCAAGTGTAGTTTTTCAACCTGTGGCTCAGTGTTATAGCCCCACACCTCACAAGCGTAATTCAAAATACATGATACGTATGTATCAAACAATGACAGTTTTGTATTTTCATTTAATATAAACTTTTTCATTTTACGATTAAGAAGATAATATGATTTCCTGCCTTGTATAGCAATATTATTTTGTGCTATTGTAAACTTAACGTTGTAATTAAAAACTAAACCCAAATAACAAAACTTGTCTACTACTTCAATAACTTTACCATCATATTTCTATTGTTCATTCGGAAACAAACGCTTATTTTTTCTAAATACCACAATCTTTGTTTTATCTACATTGACAGACAAATTCCATCGATCCGAATATAGTTTCAAGAAGTCAAGCATATTTTGAAGGTCATCAATATCTTCAGAGAACAAAATAGTATCGTCTGCGTACATGATCAAGAAAAGGTTAAGCATCTGTATTTGATAACTTTGACAATTAGATTCAATAAGTTCTGATTCCATGTCGTTTACAAACACGGAAAACATTAGCACAGTCAATGACACGTGTCCCCCAATCGTACAGGTAGAACCAATATCACAGTCAATGACACGTGTCCCCCAATCGTACAGGTAGAACCGATCTCACAGTCAATGACACGTGTCCCCAAATCGTACAGGTAGAACCAATATCACGTCAATGACACGTGTCCCCCAATCGTACAGGTAGAACCAATCCCACAGTCAATGACACGTGTCCCCAAATCGTACAGGTAGAGCAGATCTCACAGTCAATGACACGTGTCCCCCAATCGTACAGGTAGAACCGATCTCACAGTCAATGACACGTGTCCCCCAATCGTACAGGTAGAACCAATATCACAGTCAATGACACGTGTCCCCCAATCGTACAGGTAGAACCAATCTCACAGTCAATGACACGTGTCCCCCAATCGTACAGGTATAACCGATCTCACAGTCAATGACACGTGTCCCCAAATCGTACAGGTAGAGCCAATATCACGTCAATGACACGTGTCCCCAAATCGTACAGGTAGAACCGATCTCACAGTCAATGACACGTGTCCCCAAATCGTACAGGTAGAACCGATCTCACAGTCAATGACACGTGTCCCCCAATCGTACAGGTAGAACCAATATCACGTCAATGACACGTGTCCCCCAATCGTACAGGTAGAACCGATCTCACAGTCAATGACACGTGTCCCCCAATCGTACAGGTAGAACCGATATCACAGTCAATGACACGTGTCCCCCAATCGTACAGGTAGAACCAATATCACAGTCAATGACACGTGTCCCCCAATCGTACAGGTAGAACCGATCTCACAGTCAATGACACGTGTCCCCAAATCGTACAGGTAGAACCAATATCACGTCAATGACACGTGTCCCCCAATCGTACAGGTAGAACCAATCCCACAGTCAATGACACGTGTCCCCAAATCGTACAGGTAGAGCAGATCTCACAGTCAATGACACGTGTCCCCCAATCGTACAGGTAGAACCGATCTCACAGTCAATGACACGTGTCCCCCAATCGTACAGGTAGAACCAATATCACAGTCAATGACACGTGTCCCCCAATCGTACAGGTAGAACCAATATCACAGTCAATGACACGTGTCCCCCAATCGTACAGGTAGAACCGATCTCACAGTCAATGACACGTGTCCCCAAATCGTACAGGTAGAACCAATATCACGTCAATGACACGTGTCCCCCAATCGTACAGGTAGAACCAATCCCACAGTCAATGACACGTGTCCCCAAATCGTACAGGTAGAGCAGATCTCACAGTCAATGACACGTGTCCCCCAATCGTACAGGTAGAACCGATCTCACAGTCAATGACACGTGTCCCCCAATCGTACAGGTAGAACCAATATCACAGTCAATGACACGTGTCCCCCAATCGTACAGGTAGAACCAATCTCACAGTCAATGACACGTGTCCCCCAATCGTACAGGTATAACCGATCTCACAGTCAATGACACGTGTCCCCAAATCGTACAGGTAGAGCCAATATCACGTCAATGACACGTGTCCCCAAATCGTACAGGTAGAACCGATCTCACAGTCAATGACACGTGTCCCCAAATCGTACAGGTAGAACCGATCTCACAGTCAATGACACGTGTCCCCCAATCGTACAGGTAGAACCGATCTCACAGTCAATGACACGTGTCCCCCAATCGTACAGGTAGAACCAATATCACAGTCAATGACACGTGTCTCCCAATCGTACAGGTAGAACCAATATCACAGTCAATGACACGTGTCCCCCAATCGTACAGGTAGAACCAATATCACGTCAATGACACGTGTCCCCCAATCGTACAGGTAGAACCGATCTCACAGTCAATGACACGTGTCCCCCAATCGTACAGGTAGAACCGATCTCACAGTCAATGACACGTGTCCCCCAATCGTACAGGTAGAACCAATATCACAGTCAATGACACGTGTCTCCCAATCGTACAGGTAGAACCAATATCACAGTCAATGACACGTGTCCCCCAATCGTACAGGTAGAACCAATATCACGTCAATGACACGTGTCCCCCAATCGTACAGGTAGAACCGATCTCACAGTCAATGACACGTGTCCCCCAATCGTACAGGTAGAACCGATATCACAGTCAATGACACGTGTCCCCCAATCGTACAGGTAGAACCAATATCACAGTCAATGACACGTGTCCCCCAATCGTACAGGTAGAACCGATCTCACAGTCAATGACACGTGTCCCCAAATCGTACAGGTAGAACCAATATCACGTCAATGACACGTGTCCCCCAATCGTACAGGTATAACCAATTCCACAGTCAATGACACGTGTCCCCAAATCGTACAGGTAGAGCCGATCTCACAGTCAATGACACGTGTCCCCCAATCGTACAGGTAGAACCAATATCACAGTCAATGACACGTGTCCCGAAATCGTACAGGTAGAACCAATATCACAGTCAATGACACGTGTCCCCCAATCGTACAGGTAGAACCAATCTCACAGTCAATGACACGTGTCCCCCAATCGTACAAGTATAACCGATCTCACAGTCAATGACACGTGTCCCCAAATCGTACAGGTAGAGCCAATATCACGTCAATGACACGTGTCCCCAAATCGTACAGGTAGAGCCAATATCACGTCAATGACACGTGTCCCCCAATCGTACAGGTAGAACCAATCTCACAGTCAATGACACGTGTCCCCAAATCGTACAGGTAGAACCGACCTCACAGTCAATGACACGTGTCCCCCAATCGTACAGGTAGAACCGATCTCACAGTCAATGACACGTGTCCCCCAATCGTACAGGTAGAACCAATATCACAGTCAATGACACGTGTCCCCCAATCGTACAGGTAGAACCAATATCACGTCAATGACACGTGTCCCCCAATCGTACAGGTAGAACCGATCTCACAGTCAATGACACGTGTCCCCCAATCGTACAGGTAGAACCGATATCACAGTCAATGACACGTGTCCCAAAATCGTACAGGTAGAACCAATATCACAGTCAATGACACGTGTCCCCCAATCGTACAGGTAGAACCGATATCACAGTCAATGACACGTGTCCCCCAATCGTACAGGTAGAACCAATATCACAGTCAATGACACGTGTCCCCCAATCGTACAGGTAGAACCAATATCACGTCAATGACACGTGTTCCCCCAATCCTACAGGTAGAACCGATCTCACAGTCAATGACACGTGTCCCCAGATCGTACAGGTAGAACCAATATCACGTCAATGACATGTGTTCCCCCAATCGTAGAGGTAGAACCGATCTCACAGTCAATGACACGTGTCATCAAATCGTACAGGTAGAACCAATATCACAGTCAATGACACGTGTCCCCAATCGTACAGGTAGAACCAATATCACGTCAATGACACGTGTCTCCCAATCGTACAGGTAGAACCGATCTCACAGTCAATGACACGTGTCCCCCAATCGTACAGGTAGAACCAATATCACAGTCAATGACACGTGTCCCCAAATCGTACAGGTAGAACCAATATCACGTCAATGACACGTGTCCCCAAATCGTACAGGTAGAACCGATCTCACAGTCAATGACACGTGTCCCCCAATCGTACAGGTAGAACCGATATCACAGTCAATGACACGTGTCCCCAATCGTACAGGTAGAACCAATATCACGTCAATGACACGTGTCCCCAATCGTACAGGTAGAACCAATATCACGTCAATGACACGTGTTCCCCCAATCCTACAGGTAGAACCCATCTCACAGTCAATGACACGTGTCCCCAGATCGTACAGGTAGAACCAATATCACGTCAATGACACGTGTCCCCCAATCGTACAGGTAGAACCGATCTCACAGTCAATGACACGTGTCCCCAAATCGTACAGGTAGAACCAATATCACAGTCAATGACACGTGTCCCCAAATCGTACAGGTAGAACCAATATCACGTCAATGACACGTGTCCCCCAATCGTACAGGTAGAACCGATCTCACAGTCAATGACACGTGTTCCCCCAATCGTACAGGTAGAACCAATATCACAGTCAATGACACGTGTCCCCAAATCGTACAGGTAGAACCAATATCACGTCAATGACACGTGTCCCCCAATCGTACAGGTAGAACCAATATCACGTCAATGACACGTGTTCCCCCAATCGTACAGGTAGAACCAATCAGAATAACATTGGTACACACCAATAGCTTGTGAACAAAGGAGGACAACTCCACCGAGCTTACCTAATCCCAACAAAGCATCTACAAATGGAACGATGGTGTTCAATATCTAGTATTAACTATCATAACAAGTAAAAATGATTATTACAGTTTAAGGATAGGATGTTAATAAACTTAATCACAGGTTTTAAGGTAGATAGATTATTTAGAATGTCACTGCCAGCTGAAAGAAGTTCAACGCTTAAATTGAAGGAATACTCTTTTATGATATTGGTATACGTTCAAATATTAGGAACACGTTTTTAAAGTATTTCTATGTGTTCAAATATAAGATATACTTTTTTATAATACTGGTATATCTTTAAATATAAGGAATACTTATTCCATTTTGTTGTCATTTGCTTTCATCTTTTAAATGGTTATCCCACATCATTTAAATTAACTGCGGGTGGTCTAATCACATTGTAATGGAACTGTCTATGTCTGGGTGATATTCATGTTTCCGTTTGCTGGTTATTGTCGCTATATAACAATAATTTAATTTTGTATGAAACACGCATTTTCATTGGCTGAAATAATTTTGTTTTACCTCCATAACAAAATTTTTGACGTTGCGAAATGTAACGTCATTTTTGATTGGCTGATGACGTTGCGTAATAATTTATCACAGAAAAGAGTTCGCCAAAGAAAGTGAAATATCTTGGTGTGTATAAGACGAAATTAAATTATAAGAATTAACATTAATTATTTTTTCTGTTATACAGTCATAACATAAAAAAACTGGAGTGTACTCTCTTCATAAACCGCTTCGCGGTTTATTTAGAGTACTCCAGTTTTTTCTGTTATGACTGTATAACAGAAAAAATAATTGATGTTAATCCTTAATAACCAAACAAACGTTATCAGGACATGATTCTCATATAATTACCATTGGTGTAGTGATATGAAGACCAATATTCGTGACGTCGTCACTAAATGACGTCGTTTTGTCTGACATCACTATATTTAAAAGTTTATTGGATGTTTTTGACGTCATGAAAATGCAACAATTTACGTAATAATGTAGTATAAATGGATATCCTCTCGCGTAAAATTAGACTTCGGAAAACGATAACACTGTCATATGTAGAAGATATAAGAGAAAATTAGATTCAAAACGGAACTATAGGTATCAAACTACATTCTTTACAAAGCTATCCTCCTACAATTCCCCCAGGATTGCAGACAAACCAATCATAACGCACTATTCGATGTGTCTACACTCATGTGAGAATTGTAGAACAAAGACTTTCCAAAGAAGGCAGTTTTATACTTAGATATAATCAAAATCACTGTGTGTAGTGTAAGCTATACTAACACAGTAAGCCTCCCGAGGACTTTCTCTTTTGGTTATTCCTTTTTACCTATGTTTTATATTCTATGTATAGTTGGTATAAACATTTCTTGCCTATGAAATGATACGGTGTCCACTTCATCTATTGGAGTTTAGAAAAAGACAACACAGAATACCGACATTAATGTATTATTATTAAATTATTCTAACTCAATATACACAAAGAACAAACGAGAAACAGTAGAACTATTAAATCCTGTGTTATGTAGACTATCATTAACAGAGCAGAAACTTGCTGCTGTTTCTCCAACCTTCACCAATTTTGTTTTCTCTGATTCACGAGACATCTTCTTTAATTAAAACTTCAAACTCGACTCTCACGCGTATACGGCGCTATGGAGCTGATTTGTATGTCACTTGTCACTTATTGCCATCTGAGAGAATCGATCCTAACTTTGGATTGTTTAGAAGGTGAGTCGTTACAATTACAATATTGAGCCGGCATACTCACCCTTGAACTTTAGTTACACAAAGGAAAAAGCAATTTCCTCACAGAATGGTAACTGTTTTGGCAATTAAACAAATGCAAACGGTTTCCTAAAGCTATGCTTGTTTGCGATAATTCTTTTCAACTTCTAATAAAATGTGCTATAAATGAACCTGATAAATACATGGACCACAACAAGGCTATTCCGAGATCGATACCAAGGTAAGAACCTCTTTGACGCCAATAGGGTTGGTAGAGAACTACCCAGCGCACACACTCACGCTAAGCCACCTTCACAAAGACTTTCGAATGACCAACCGGTGTATTATCTGTATAAAGATGATGTTTGGAAAGCTGGTGTCAAGGTCGGTAGAGACAGCCAGCATACAGTGGGTATGACGACAGCGCTGGGGAAGCTGCATCCTTCACACGTGTTCTCCCTGTACATACAAATCTGGTGGCCCTAATGTAAATAGAGCTATTATGACAACATATGGTGGCCGTCAATACAGTAGACAGCGACGCTCACTTCATCAAGCGGAAGGGTTTCAAATAGACCTACTGCTTAACATCGTCTATTTATAAACATTCCTGAAGAGGGATTCATTTAATGAAATGAAGAAAATACAACATGTTTTAATATTAATTGTGTCCAGATTGGAGTATTACATTAACTTCTACTAATCGTTTCTACAATGGAGTATTGTATTAAATTCTAAGAGTGATCGACAGTGACTTTACAGAGACATGCAGGTCGTGTATAGTGGGGGATCCACCCCGAGTCCCTCCCCTCGACTCCACCGTAAACAATACACCGGGTACGGACGCCCTGTCCAACCCGGGTACGTGTTAGGACCGCCACCGGTAACTACAATACACCATAGTCCCTCCCGGGAGAAGAATCATCCCCTCGAGGAGGACGATTCGAGTTTAAGAGATTCAATACCAGTGATGAGCAAGCCATTGGCTGTCACCTGTCTCGTCTGTAATATAATACTCCCAGGTTTAGGTAAGTCACCTGTCTCGTCTGTAATATAATACTCCCAGGTTTAGGTAAGTCACCTGTGTCGTCTGAATATAATATTCCCAGGTTTAGGTAAGTCAGCTGTCTCGTCCGTAATATAATACTCACAGGTTTAAGTAAGTCACCTGTCTCGTCTGTAATATAATACTCACAGGTTGTGGTAAGTCACCTGTCTCGTCTGTAATATAATATTCCCAGGTTAAGGCAAGTCACCTGTCTCGTCTGTAATATAATATTCACAGGTTTAGGTAAGTCACCTGTCACGTCTATAATATAATACTCCCAGGTTAAGGCAAGTCACCTGTCTCGTCTGTAATATAATACTCCCAGGTTTAGTTTAGTCACCTGTCTCGTCTGTAATATAATACTCCCAGGTTTATGTAAGTCACCTGTCTCGTCTGTAATATAATAATCCCAGGTTTATGTAAGTCACCTGTCTCGTCTGTAGTCACCTATCCCGTCTGTAATATAATATTCCCAGGTTTAGGTAAGTCACCTGTCTCGTCTGTAATATAATACTCCCAGGTAGGTAAGTCACCTGTCTCGTCTGTAATATAATACTCCCGGGTTTAGGTAAGTCACCTGTCTAGTCTGTAATATAATACTCCCAGGTTTAGGTAAGTCACCTGTCCCGTCTGTAATATAATACTCCTAGGTTTAGGTAAGTCACCTGTCTCGTCTGTAATATAATACTCCCAGGTTTAGGTAAGTCACCTGTCTCGTCTGTAATATAATACTCCCAGGTTTAGGTAAGTCATCTGTCTCGTCTGTAATATAATACTCCTAGGTTTAGGTAAGTCACCTGTCTCGTCTGTAATATAATACTCCCAGGTTTAGGTAAGTCATCTGTCTCGTCTGTAATATAATACTCCTAGGTTTAGGTAAGTCACCTGTCTCGTCTGTAATATAATACTCCTAGGTTTAGGTAAGTCACCTGTCTCGTCTGTAATATAATACTCCCAGGTTTAGGTAAGTCATCTGTCTCGTCTGTAATATAATACTCCCAGGTTTAGGTAAGTCACCTGTCTCGTCTGTAGTCACCTGTCTCGTCTGTAATATAATATCCCCAGGTTTAGGTAAGTCACCTGTCTCGTCTGTAATATAATGCTCCCAGGTTGTAGTAAGTCACCTGTCTCGTCTCTAATATAATACTCCTAGGTTTAGGTAAGTCACCTGTCTCGTCTGTAATATAATATTCCCAGGTTTAGGTAAGTCACCTGTCTCGTCTGTAATATAATACTCCCAGGTTGTAGTAAGTCACCTGTCTTGTCTGTAATATAATATTCCCAGGTTTAGGTAAGTCACCTGTCTCGTCTGTAATATAATACTCCCAGGTTGTGGTAAGTCACCTGTCTCGTCTGTAATATAATAATCCAAGGTTTAGGTAAGTCACCTGTCTCGTCTGTAATATAATATTCCCAGGTTTAGGTAAGTCACCTGTCTCGTCTGTAATATAATACTCCCAGGTTTAGGTAAGTCACCTGTCTCGTCTGTAATATAATATTCCGAGGTTGTGGTAAGTCACCTGTCTCGTCTGTAATATAATACTTCCGAGGTTGTGGTAAGTCACCTGTCTCGTCTGTAATATATCAATTAGATAGTTAGACAATATGGTAAATGATAACATGAAAGTGGATGATTGGATTTGATACCGAGACAAGAAACTTGTACTTTATCGATAGAAAATAATGATCAATCAACTAGTATGAAGGGAAAGTTGGATTTAATGATTGGTGCATTTTGCAGTTTGGTGTGCATTCTGAGTCATATATCAATAATCAAAGATTTCTTACATCTGCCAGTATTATCTATACAATTTACCGTCGACCAAATAAAACCGTGTCGTTGTATTTGCATTTAAAAACTTTCGATAGGTAGGATGTTCCGGGATGTATATTTCTGGAGGCGTGAGACAAGTGATCTCCCGGGGTATATATTTGTGGGAGATGTGGGACAGATGATGTCCCGGGGTATATATTGATGGGAGAAGTGGGACAGATGATGTCCCGGGGTATATATTTGTGGGAGATGTGGGACAGATGATGTCCCGGGGTATATATTTGTGGGAGATGTGGGACAGATGATGTCCCGATTCATATATTTGTGGGAGATGTGGGACAGATGATGTCCCGGGGTATATATCTGTGGGAGATGTGGGACAGATTATGTCCCGGGATATATATTTGTGGGAGATTTGGGACAGATGATGTCCCGGAGTATATATTTGTGGGAGATGTGGGACAGATGATGTCCCGGAGTATATATTTGTGGGAGATGTGGGACAGATGATGTCCCGGGGTATATATTTGTGGGAGATGTGGGACAGATGATGTCCCGTGGTATATATTTGTGGGAGATGTGGGACAGATGATGTCCGGGGTATATATTTGTGGGAGATGTGACACAGATGATGTCCCGTGGTATATATTTGTGGGAGATGTGGGACAGATGATGTCCCGGGGTATATATTTGTGGGAGATGTGGGACAGATGATGTCCCGGGGTATATATTTGTGGGAGATATGGGACATATGATGTCACGGGGTATATATTTGTGGGAGATATGGGACATATGATGTCCCGGGGTATATATTTGTGGGAGATGTGGGACAGATGATGTCCCGTGGTATATATTTGTGGGAGATGTGGGACAGATGATGTCCCGGGGTATATATTTGTGGGAGATGTGGGACAGATGATGTCCCGGGGTTTATATTTGTGGGAGATATGGGACATATGATGTCCCGGGGTATATATTTGTGGGAGATATGGGACATATGATGTCCCGGGGTATATATTTGTGGGAGATGTGGGACAGATTATGTCCCGTGGTATATATTTGTGGGAGATGTGGGACAGATGATGTCCCGTGGTATATATTTGTTGGAGATGTGGGACAGATGATGTCCCGGAGTATATATTTGTGGGAGAAGTGGGACAGATGACGTCCCGGGGTATATATTTGTGGGAGATGTGGGACAGATGATGTCCCGGGGTATATATTTGTGGGAGAAGTGGGACATATGAAGTCCCGGGGTATATATTTGTGGGAGATGTGGGACAGATGATGTCCCGGGGTATATATTTGTGGGAGATGTGGGACAGATGATGTCCCGGAGTATATATTTGTGGGAGATGTGGGACAGATGATGTCCCTTGGTATATATTTATGGGAGATGTGGGACAGATGAAGTCCCGGGGTATATATTTGTGGGAGATGTGGGACAGATGATGTCCCGGAGTATATATTTGTGGGAGATGTGGGACAGATGATGTCCCGGGGTATATATTTGTGGGAGATGTGGGACAGATGATGTCCCGGGGTATATATTTGTGGGAGATGTGGGACAGATGATGTCCCGGGGTATGTATTTGTGGGAGATGTGACACAGATGATTTCCCGGGGTATATATTTGTGGGAGATGTGGGACAGATTATGTCCGGGAGTATATATTTGTGGGAGATGTGGGACAGATGATGTCCCGGGGTATATATTTGTGGGAGATGTGGGACAGATGATGTCCCGGGGTATAAATTTGTGGGAGATGTGGGACAGATGATGTCCCGGGGTATATATTTGTGGGAGATGTGGGACAGATGATGTCCCGGATTATATATTTGTTTGAGATGTGGGACAGATGATGTCCCGGGGTATATATTTGTGGGAGATGTGGGACAGATGATGTCCCGGAGTATATATTTGTGGGAGATGTGGGACAGATGATGTCCCGGGGTATATATTTGTGGGAGATGTTATACAGATGATGTCCCGGGGTATATATATGTGGGACAGATGATGTCCCGGGGTATATATTTGTGGGAGAAGTGGGACATATGAAGTCCCGGGGTATATATTTGTGGGAGATGTGGGACAGATGATGTCCCGGGGTATATATTTGTGGGAGATGTGGGACAGATGATGTCCCGGGGTATATATTTGTGGGAGATGTGACACAGATGATGTCCCGGGGTATATATTTGTGGGAGATGTTATACAGATGATGTCCCGGGGTATATATTTGTGGGAGATGTGGGACAGATGATGTCCCGGGGTATATATTTGTGGGAGATGTGGGACAGATGATGTCCCGGAGTATATATTTGTGGGAGATGTGGGACAGATGATGTCCCGGAGTATATATTTGTGGGAGATGTGGGACAGATGATGCCCCGGGGTATATATTTGTGGGAGATGTGACACAGATGATGTCCCGGGGTATATATTTGTGGGAGATGTGGGACAGATGAAGTCCCGGAGTATATATTTGTGGGAGATGTGGGACAGATGATGTCCCGTAGTATATATTTATGGGAGATGTGGGACAAATGATGTCCAGGAGTATATATTTATTGGTGTTATAGAAAAAAAATTAAAATCATAATACATGTATATTTGTGGTAGATGGAGGACAATGTATATTTGTATGAGATGTAGGACAATGTATATTTGTAGGAGATGTAGGACAATGTATATTTGCGGGAGATGTGGGACAATGTATATTTGTGGGCGATGTAGGACAATGTATATTTGTGGGCGATTAGGACAATATATATTTGTGGGAGATGTAGGACAATGTACATGTATATGTGTTTTTGTGGGAAATATAGGATAAGGACTGAACAAGATAATAACTCTTTAGTCTATATATACTAATCAGATGGAGATGCCTTCCATGACTGATACCAAGGCATTGACCGTTATAAACAACGTAGTTGCTAAATCAATGTGTAATTCATTATTATATATATATATATATTATTGTTACTTGGTACTTCTGTAATGACATACTCTACCAGTTGTACATTGTTCATCTTCGCTAGCCAAGGCTTCTGATTACGTTACACTCCACGAATCCTTGGCGGATATAGTCGTGTTCAAACCGTCGCGCCCTGGAATCCCAGGGCAACCAATCAAATCGCATTTTACATTCAGGCTTGGTTTCGCATTAAACAAAATCTGCGGCACCCAGTACAGAGCTACATTGTCGACTATGTCATGGCATTTTACCTAAATACAGAGACGTACAATCATTGGGGAAACATTCAGTGTTTGATCAATGTATATAAGTCATTGATCACACATCTCATCGAAACTGACACAAGCCTTCATGTGTGTCTGTAAACATCACCGATGAAGTACATTGGTAACGCTCATTTTGATTGGTCGAAAATTTCATGAATAAAGGGTGGTAATTTCGAATCTCCGCTAGAGGGCCAGCACTGACGACTATATCCGCCAAGGGTTCGTGGAGTGTAACGTAATCAGAAGCCTTGGCTAGCGAAGATGTACATTGTTATGACTGGACTGATTATCTTAACATGTCACATAGACACTATCTGTCAAAGTGTTAAGATTTTTAATGTTACAGACGAAAAATGATCATTTCAGCTTGTTTGGATATCATTTAAATAGTACGGACTTTGGAATATAGTCAATCCGAAAACTTTGTATTTGCTCAGTAAATATTAGTGCTGCTAAACCAAATCCAGGCAGAAAATCCAATACATTGCCTTATGTTCCAAGCGTCTATATGTTGTCGAGAAGCAATACAACAACTCTGTGAATCAGACTAAGGCATTTCCTACTGGATAGCTCGGGTTCCATTAGGTTATTGAATTAAATTAAATAACATGGTATTTATTAAATAAGAAAACTCAATCAAGTTGGATCCTTGACTCCAATTACAAAGGAGATCACGGCTTTGACTACATTATGTCAGAAAACAGCCAATTCGTTCTGTTTACTGCAAGCAAACTTAATGATGATCTAACAGCGAGACACGACACTGTCCGCCGGGGAATATCTCGCATAGCATATACCTCTCCTGTCATTGGCTTATTGAATGTCTTTGACGGGTTGAAACCAGTGCCGTTTTGACAAGATACCTTTTGACAGATTGAAACTAGTGCCGTTTTGACCAGATGTCTTTTGACGAGTTGAAACCAGTGCGGTTTTGACAAGATGTCTCTTGATGGGTTCAAACCAAAGCCGTTTTGACTAGATGTCTTTTGACGGGTTGAAACCAGTGTCGTTTTGACAAGATGTCTTTTGACGGATTGAAACTAGTGCCGTTTTGACCAGATGTCTTTTGACGAGTTGAAACCAGTGCCGTTTTGACAAGATGTCTTTTGACGGGTTGAAGTTAGTGCCATTTTGACGAGATGTCTCTTGATGGGTTGAAACCAAAGCCATTTTGACTAGATGTCTTTTGCTGGGTTGAAACCAAAGCCATTTTGCCTAGATGTCTTTTGCTGGGTTGAAACCGTTGCCGTTTTGACTAGGTGTTTTTGCTATCCTGTCCTATTATCTAATCGTGCTTATAAAGTTCATATACTGTTAGATAATGTGTTATAGGTTTATATGTTTATATAATTGATAATTAATATAAACCGTGTACACATCGTATAAAGAGGATATTGAATGGTTTCCCGTTTAATATAACATATATTTCACGAGTCTGACAGAATATCGATACACGTAATATCAAAAATATTCTGTTATACGAGTGAAATATATGTTATATTAAATTAAACGGGAAACCATTCATTTTTCTTTTTATTGCATTTCATATGCTTAAACAAAATTAAAAACAAAGAAAAATTAATAGTGTCAAAAAGTGCGGGAATCAGTAATGACGTCATCACTTTGTGACGTTACTCCACGTCAACTTGACGGAGCCATTTTGAAAGGACTGAGTTTTCTGTAGACTGGATTATCAGCCTAATTCCGTTTCTCTCCGCTAGGCTGCGCTCATGAATACGTATTGTCGAAGCGAAGCCTAGCAGAGAGAAAACAAAATGCGGTAGATAATCCAGTCTACGTTTTCTGCTGTTATCGGAGATTCTGTGCATGAATAGCTAACGTCAAGTTTGTATTTTATCAAAAACTAGTCTGAATATTTCAGAAATACGGCAAAATAAACAATCTATCTTCGCTTCGATTGGAAAATCAGCAAGTTTCAATGAGGTGAATACAAAGGTTCGCTCTTATTGGTCAAAATCGAAAAACCTATATTTTCACTGCAAAACTTATATTTTCACTGCAAAATATTATATTTGCAATACAAAATCTTATACTTTCACTGCTCATCACTGCAGCGAAAATATAAGTTTTATTAGTTTGAAAGATTTCTAAATTTCACTGGCAAAAATGCAATAAATTGAAATATTAAACCATATATTCAAACATTATGTACTTCAAAGTTGAACCGTATACAAATATTTCCCACGAACCATTCAGTGTACACGGCTATATAAAATGTGTCTGGTAGTTTTATACCTTTTACCTAACATATAACGTATACCTGTGTTTAATCTGTGACGGAACACATACACTAAATTAGAAAAAAAAAACTCTCCGGAATTGTTAAGTCAAACATGAAAATGGGCTCAAATGCTCAGGAAAAAAATTAATGCAGTACTGTTACTTGATTTTATAACGAGATTTTCCTGGAAATGAGAATGAAATAAACATGAAAAAAGGACTAGAGCTGGAATCAAAGATTCCTGCATGAAGCGAATAAAACTTCCGTTTATAACGGGGATTAGAGAGCCTCGGGTTCGTTGTTGTTCGTTACTACATGATGTAGTAGTTTGGGTTCGCGAAACTCGAAAAATAATCAAAACAAAAACCAAATCTATTGAGTATTATTTCTTTGGTCTGACATAATTTTTTAATTGTGACGTCATCATATGTCTTGAATAAAGTAGTGGTACAATATGCTGTAAGAATATATTGATTTTCTAGGGTCCACAGATGCACGTATGTTGTTGGGATTTATATGTCTGGCCGAGTATCATCGACCAGTACTTATCCATTATGTACGGGCTAGCCAGGTTAGCAGAGTCACGGTGTCGAACGGGTATTTATATTACTCCAGCTATCCTGGAATCAGAAAGACCCGCGGGACATACCTCACGGTTTCTCGCACCTGTAAGTAACCAGATAACAGGACACCACCCAGGGGTTGGTGCCATGTTTTCAGCGTCCGTCGTCCGTCAAAATTTCCTGTAAATCCCTACTACTTACTTACTTGTCGTGAACGCCTAAATGAATTTTGATGCAATCTGGTCTGGAGCATCAAATTGGGCAAAGTAGATCAAATGTTGAATAAATGGGGGTGGGGTGGGGCTTCCCTGGGTCGGGAGGGGCGGTGCTCTATAGGGGAAATTGAGGAAAAGTATTTAAATCGCTACTAGTCCTGCACGCCTGAATAGAATTTGATTAAATTTGGTCTGGGGTATCATTGAGTAAAGGAAATCTAATGTCGTATAAATGGAGGGTGCAGCTACCCTGGGGCTGACCAGGAGGGGCCAAATAGGGCAAATTGGGTAAATCCTTCAAATACCTACTAGTCTTGAACGCCTGTGTGAACTTTGATGAAATTTGGTCAGAAGCATTATTTGGAAAAGGAGAACAAACGTTGTATAAATGGAGGGTGTGGCTACCCTGGTGCTGGAGGGTCGGGCGCAATAGGGGAAATTGAGGTTAAAGCCTTTAAATCCCTACTAGTCTTGAACAACTGAATGTATTTTGGTGAAATTTGGTTTGGAGAATAACTGTGTTAAGAAAATCTAATGTATAAGTGGAGGATGTGACCCCGTTTGGGTGGGACAAAGGGGTCCCAATGGGGAAATATAACAAAAATAAAAAAAAAAATCTTTTCCTTTTTCGAGAATAATGGGATTTGGTCCACCTGCATTTTGAACGATAGCTGGCAGAGGCAGTTCAAAAATAGGAAAAAATATTTAAAACCTGGTATGAACCTCTTGTTTCTACAAAGTAAATAAAGAAACTGGATACATATAGTTATCGTTTGAATGTATATAAGATCGAACACTATCATACATAGAAATCAACAATACATCCTACGTTTTGATTGTTTACTGGATTTATCGCCCTGTGAACAGCCAAGGTTATTTTGAGGCAAGGTATCCTTGTAGTAGTTGGTGACTACCTCATTGAACGACATACGGGAGACCGTCGCAAGCCATCCAGAGCAATTAGTGCCTTTGTCAAGGACACAACCACGACAACACAGACCGGCCTATTTATTAGCTTCCAGAGAAACAAAACAGACACACAGGTAGAGAACATCAAACCACGAACCTTGCATCACCTGAGTTTACGTGTCCGACATTCTAAAGGCCTGAGTTACCCCAAATCTAACGTTATGACAATGCGTATACAATGTATAACAGGAAATGACACCCATCCGCCGTTTCCCTAGAAACAAGCCTGTAGCAGTACACGTTAGTACAATAGGTATATTACAAAATATTTCAGTGTCAATGTAATGAACCGAGAAAGATGTCATGCCGGTGTGCCTGGGAACTGACATTCCGGTGTCGGTACAATGGACAGAGAAAGATGTCATGCCGGTGTGCCTGGAAACTGACATTCCGGTGTCGGTACAATGGACAGAGAAAGATGTCATGCCGGTGTGCCTGGGAACTGACATTCCGGTGTCGGTACAATGGACAGAGAAAGATGTCATGCCGGTGTGCCTGGGAACTGACATTCCGGTGTCAGTACAATGGACCGAGAGAGATGTCATGCCGATGTGCCTGGGAACTGACATTGCGGTGTCGAGAGAGATGTCATGCCGGTATGCCTGGGAACTGACATTGCGGTGTCGAGAGAGATGTAATGCCGGTGTGCCTGGGAACTGACATTGCGGTGTCGAGAGAGATGTAATGCCGGTGTGCCTGGGAACTGACATTGCGGTGTCGAGAGAGATGTCATGCCAGTGTGCCTGGGAACTGACATTGCGGTGTCGAGAGAGATGTCATGCCGGTGTGCCTGGGAACTGACATTCCGGTGTCGAGAGAGATGTCATGCCGGTGTGCCTGGGAACTGACATTCCGGTGTCGAGAGAGATGTCATGCCGGTGTGCCTGGGAAGTGACATTCCGGTGTCGAGAGAGATGTCATGCCAGTGTGCCTTGGAAGTGACATTGCGGTGTCGAGAGAGATGTCATGCCGGTGTGCCTGGGAAGTGACATTCCACTGTCGGTATAATGGACCAAGGGAAATGTCTTGCCAATCTGCCCTGGACCTGATATGCCGGTGTCAGTACAATGGGCCAACAGAGATGCCTGGGACCTGACATTCTAGTTAAATAACACCATAGAGTGGCCCGATAGTATTGAAGTAAACATCGTCATTAAATTACCTTACAGTATAAATAGGACGAAAGACGACCACAGTGTTATTTTTTTTCTGTACAAACATACAAAATACCTCGGTATTCTCTTTATCATTAGGCTGTAGCTGACTGTGAGAGCATTGTAACACACATAGTTCTTTGTCTACTATGTTACGTTCCATGTGACCCATAGCTATAAGATACAAATAGCTGTTACCAGACACAGGTGCATGCCTAGACAGTGCCAACTCGGTAATGGAAGCAATGTCAGTTACACACCACGACAGTTCTCTGTAAGCACGAGACATTCCATACTTACCCTCCATCACGTCTCTCTCATTTACACATGCTTACTGTTAATGGTGAGCGAATTGCAAATGGGGACATTGAATGTCGCTTCAACGGTTATTTTTGAGTAGCCAGCAAAGATTGACGGCCATCTTGGATACCTCGCCGACACTAAAAATACCACCTCTTCATTCCAATGATGTTTCAACAAATCTCCGTATGTCGTTATTCTGTATTAAGACAGGCAATTTAGACGCCGTGTTGTCTTTCAATACGGTCATTAGTAAGTAGTCCCAGTGGTGCGGACACTTCGGCGTCGATGTTAATGTCAAGGATGCCAATTATTAGTTTGGCACATTAATCTATATACTGCCTCCTTCATTCGTAATTCACGGTACAATTAACTATGTAGTAAAACATGATGTGTATGTCGATACATGGTTCTCACTGTACTGTTGTCAATCCCTGTGTTATATAATGACACCTTTACATAACACCAATTACTCTGGCCCAGTGTCGGGGAAGTATCCTCTGGGGCCCTTGACTTATCTTAGCTCAGCCATTTTTATGATGCATTTCAAGTCATTGCCGGATTTGGAAGGAAAAAATAAAGATAAAAGTTCTTTTTTTAAAATAAATCTCAGTTGTTAAAAGGCATTTGGACTTCAGATCGTTTTGAATAGACAATATTTCATCGTTATTATTGAGTGGACAGATGCGGCAGAAGTAAACCTTTTGACAAAACACGTTTGAGTTACTCAGATAGTTTGATCTATGCCATTTGGCGCCCATGATGGGACCGAGAATATAAAAGACACGAGCTCGAAGGAGTACTAAAATATACATCTCCCCCTTCTTCAGCTTAGTAAACTCTTACTGCGAATAATTAGCATGTACGCAGTGGAAAAAGGCTCAGCGGATTAATAAGCGTGGTAATTGGTAACACAGATTTTATGACGTCGTGTATTTGTGACGTTAGCGGAACGTCAACTAGACGTCGCAATTTTCAAAGGCGTGATCAACGCAATTTAAGCGTTTCTCCTGTTTCTCCGATGAAATCTGCAGTCAAGTGTGTTTTTTTTTTTTTGTCAAAAAATAAACTGAATATTGCGGAAATGTTTGACTTCTCCACGAGGTAATCTAACATTTGACCACATCACTACTAAATCTGTGTCAATACACGCTGTTATTGACAACCATGGTTAATCTGAGATGGACCTTGGAGATTGTGTATCTAATTAAAAACACTAACGCGCTAACCGTAGTGTCCGTTGCCAATTGCAGGCAAACTACAGTATTTGCAGTCAAAATGAAGTACAATCCTTAATTAATATCGCCAGCCATAGGAGTGTGTAGCCTTTGATAAATACACCTGTAGACAATACATTTTGGATTTTTTCATTTATGTGGTCATATGGCATGTATCGGTTCACCAAGAATAGAGTCGAAATAGCTGTTCAATATTTATCGTATCGAGATTCGGGAAGCACTATTAATAGCTTCATGAAAACAACCAAAAAATACAAGTGAGTTCTTGGTAGTGCTGAACAAGTCCAAAAGCTACTGTATACGTAACGTTTAGTTTGTATTGTTTAAACGTCCTATCAGCAAATACGAACTCCTCTATGTGCGAGATACTTAAGCATTAAACTGTCTTTTTATGGATTATATGGTCTATATAGATGCCAGAGCTTTGCAGACAATCTTCATAATGCGCGCTAGCGCATTATGAAATGATTGTCTGCAAAGCTCTGGCATCTATATAGACCATATAATCCATAAAAAGACAGTTTAATGCTTATATTTACCTTTTCTATATTAGTTTCTTTTCTATTTCAACTTTAATTTTCATTATAATTTGAAATCTGACTTTTACCGACGTTTCCATTGTCAGAGGTCAACAAATTGAACAGCCTATTGTGATTCACGTGCTGATTGGCAAAAAAAATTAAAAAAAATAGTGCGTGGAAATAATTAAAAAAATACTGAAAACATCATCAGATATTTTAATAACAATATTAATAATATTGGTAGTCAGTATTTCAGAATATACGAATTATTCAGTTTGTTAACGATTTCGGATTTAAAAAAAAAAATTACCATCCGGAACAATTATGTTTCGGATGGAAATTTCACCCGTCACCACGCGCACGCAACGGCTGACAGTATTGACAGAGTTTAGCTATGAAAGTTGAATGCGCAGTGGGAGAAAGTGGAATTCGCCAAAAAACCAGATGTAAACATGTTCTTTGATTGCATGGAAACCTGATTACAGTTTATAGTAGCTACAACAGCACCGGTGTCGGGGATACGACCAATGAGAGAAGTGACAGTGGCCGAGGGAGTTAGACGAGCATCAGCGACAACGTTGCTTGTGACGGGTACCATGGCTGTTTCAAGTTTAGGATGCGCTAGACACGATAATGCACCACTTGATGCTTTCTTTTGTGAAGAAGAAACTGTTCTATTGTACGACCGGAGAGAAGCCTCGTTCTTATGATTTGACATAAACATGATGTGTCGGGTTTCAAAATTTTTGTCATTCAAACACTGGATGGCGGTGGCGCGCAAACAATGTGGTGTGTAATGATTTTCCACTCTGGCCCCGGAACAAATATCTGTCAACATATGGTTTATTAAATCTTGTTTTATTTCCATTTTCGTGATTGTTAACCATTCTTACCTTTATTTTCGTTTTACATTTTAAGATTTGTTTTCTGGTCTCGTACTCTATCCGATAGCATGATGAGCAATGATAAGATGCCATTTGTTTACATTGGTTGCAAGTAGTTCCGGGGGATCCGGTCGCGTATGAATAACACCCGAATGCACGATTTGGGTGTCAGTTATGCATAGAATGGTGTCACGCTTTGGGTGTCAGTTATACTCTCATAGACTGCAAATTTGTTTAGTTTGTTTATATCATGGCTTTGCCATCTAAATGTAAATATATGCGTGTGGAGGGTTTGAACTGGGAGTCTGTGTTAACAGTATACTCGTCTTTGCCCGGTTGTCATAATGCGGAACTGATGCCGACTTTATAGTGCTACCTCACTGAAGTATCGAAAGCACCGTGCAGGATACTTCATCCGGTCTTAAAATACCAGTCGCCCCACTCTCAAAATGCTGAGAGTTAAGCTGGAGTAGCAACTACCATTTTAGAGACTGGTATCCCCCGGCTATGTGGTGGCGTCATTGATGTTCGTTGAAATGTAACTGGGGTTTTTGTTGCCGTCTCCCAGCTCCTATTTTGAAAACGTAACATTACCTAGATTGAACTAGATTTGCTTGCTGGTGTCGCCGCTGTAGTAGAAGACACTCGTTTTAGTGGTCCCAGTGTAAAGTTGTACGTAGGTGTTCTCGTGGTGTTTTAGGTTTATGTACCAATCCTAACTAGTACCAAAACGCTATCAGTACAAACGAACCGGTATCATGTGAATATCTTCAGAAAGCCGATTTACCATCTAAACATGAAAACATTACGCTTAGTTATAATAGTGGTGACTTCTTTGTCAGTAAAACGTTCTGGAACATTAAACGACGGCCTGTTGATATGTTTGTTTATGTGTTATTTGCCAACTATAATAAACGAAATACGACAACTCATCACAAACCCTTGATATGCACTTGTATATCTGTGTAGAAACTCAGGCAGATACAGATCGCCGTAACCACAACATGATACATCTGTTAGTCAGGTGCAATACGTCTTTGTTAACATTTAAGGCCCAGACACCGTCACCCATTAGGTGTAGTGATTGACAGCGTCGGAACCACGTGTACTACTTTCACTGTGATAGACAGCGGCTCGACTCAATTGGAACCCCTCGTCATTTTCTCCGAAACTAGAAAAAGACGGAGGCGAGGTGTTCCGATTGCGGCTCGACTACGTTTTTTGACGAATCTAGTGTCGGACCTGTAATCAGTTTCCAAATAGCTCTGTAGATATTGTTTTCTGTGGAATTTTAGGCTTTTTATACACCATGGACACATCCTGGGTAGTCTTTGTTACTCAAATATAATCTCTGTTACCCAGTCCTTATATTTACCACGTGTACAGTTCTTGTTTTCCCGTGTTATCCAGCCTTTATATTTACCACACAGTCCTTTGTTTTCCCGTGTTATCCAGCCTTTATATTTACCACACAGTCCTTGTTTTCAAGTGTTATCCAGTCCTTATATTTACCACGTTATTTGTTTTCCCGTGTTGTCCAATCCTTATATTTCCGGTTCATTTCATGGGGTTCCGGGTCAGACTTTATTTTTTTTTTTTGGGGGGGGGGGGGGCACCTCTTAGTGATAAATGTATCAATACCCTGTAGTTTGTTTGGTTTTATACATGTTCAATTCAATTTATTCAATTTATTTCAATTTATTCATCCAAATGCAACGCAGCATATAGGATAACACCATATTCATATATATGTATACATATTGCAACTTGAATGACAAGATGGCGGAGGACACAACCCAAGCAATATACTTACGACACATAATAATGAATAACGTAATGATTTTGAAAACTTGTAACTGAAGCATAACAATTCTGCATTTACGTATTAAATGCCTATGACGTCATGACAGTATAACGTCATAATTTAAACATGTACTATTCAATATAAGTAACATACTTTCTAAATGTACACAAGAACACTATATATGAAAACTGTGATATATATTTCCAAAACACATTTAATTTAATTACCAATCTGTTCAAAGTTTTAACACTTTTACTGGAAAATAATTCTATCAGTTTATAAACACTTGGACGAGAATAATAATACTTTTTGATGTATGTTTTTCTTAATTCAGAATATGCAGGACAAAGAAGCACAAAATGTACTTCGTCCTCGACGTCATTTTTGTCACAAACTGTGCAAATTCTTTGACTTCTAGGTATTTTATTGTAGCGCCCAGATTCAATATTAAGACTGTGTCCTTGCATACGGAATTGACTCAACAACTTTTTTAATTTATAATCAATTGGCTTAATAAGATAAAATTGAGTATTGAAGGTATCCACAATATGTTTGTATAAATAACATTTCGACGATATATCAAACGCACTGCGTAATTCTTGAATAAATACATCATGTACACGCTGGACATATACATGTACTTGCATTAAATGACTTTCATTTAAAACGTATTGGCTGCTCCAAATATAACCAAAACCTAAACTACAAAGCTCATTTTTGATATGATAAACCCAATTACTTTTACAATTAGGTTTTTTGTTATTCAATTCGACAAGTGCATCATAACATGATTTTAAAACACAATTATTGGTTTTTAGTAATTTCAGCCAATATTTCATTACTGCTATTTTACGTTGCATATACAATGAATATCTACCAGTTTCGAAGAAGACCATAGCAGAATTTACCGATTTCTTAACTTTAAGTAAGTCTTTGAGAAAAAGAAGATGAATTTTTTCAATTAGTGGTGAATTCGAAACAGCTTGTCCCCATACTTCACATCCGTAATTCAAAACACATGCAACATAAGTGTCAAATAAAGACATTTTCGTTTCAATATTAAGGGTGAAAACTTTCATTTTTCTTTTTAAATGATAATATGCTTTTCTTCCTTGGCAAGCCAAAGTATCAAATGCTGCAGTGAATCTACCGTTAAAGTTAAAAATCAGGCCAAGGTAACAAAACTTATCGACAATTTCTATTGGGTTTCCATTAAAAGTCCAGTTTTCAGAGGGTAGCATTCTTTTTCTTTTCCTAAAAACAACAATTTTTGTTTTATCTGTGTTTATTTTTAAGTTCCATTTAAGAGTATAAGTCTGTAAACTATCAAGCATATTTTGGAGGTCGGTAACGTCTTCTGTGTCTCTGTGTTTAACAATACATAATTATGTAGGTTCGTCATGACTTCGGCTGTGATATACAAATGTAGTTTAACCAAATGTCCAGTTAGGAATACCTCGTCCCCTTTGTGATTTGTTAACACTTTAACGGTCGGGAAATGAGTTAACTATCCGTGTTTAGCAGATAGATCGATACAATGAATATATAATAACAGTTATGACAGGAAAAGTCTAAAATAAAAAAAAAAAACATAATTGGTGTGGCTATCGATTTTGGTTTCGTTTAAATATCATGGTGTGCAGAGATACAAAGGAGCCTCCCCGATATTACGTATGAATCGTCCATGCATATAATCAGAGAGTGGAATTCTACAGGTGACCACTGTTTAAAGAGCACGGCCTCTGATAAATCAGAACAGCCTGGCGTATCTATCGACCCGATTCCGTTTGTAGTGTGATATGGATCCTCACTAGAGTGAATAATTTGATTAATGTCAAAGATTTTATTAATAAAGAGTTCAGTTTCACAGTCCCCGCATCAACGCCGGTTGATCTGCGATGTGCACATGACCTTGGAGTGTTGATGCGACTAACACTCAGTACGTATACAGCACCGCGTGCCCCGCTAGTTTGTCAAGACGACGCAGATTGATTTTAAATCAAGGCAGATTGACGTCGTCGCCATGGTAATGTTGTCACGGCTAACGCTAAATGGCTTCCCGGAATTACTTCCGCGTGAGAGTTTCCCTGTGAAACAGGCGACAATGTACTAGAAGTGTCGCTCTCATTCTTCGGCGATGGTACCTCAAACATGTCATATATCAATCAACTGACCACAGCCTGGCGGTTATCATAGTTTCTAGTGATTTCAAAACTGCAGCTGGTCTAAAACACAAGTACCACACCTGCATCACTCTCTAGTGAGCGTAATTATCTAATCGCCAAATATTTAATGGGATATACTTGTATTTTATTTGTCAATTTCATTATGTTTTAATATGACAGGATTCTTGGATCTGAAATATTGACATCTTTGACAACTCCGCCTCGTGCGGAAGCCCGCTTCTTTCAGTCGACAAAAAAACCTCCTCAGTTCAAACTGACACGATGAATAGACTATACTTGTAGGTATCAAAGATGACAAGAGTCTTCACAGAATCAGTCTTGGTGTCGTTGAAACATTGGTTTAGCTTATTGTTGACACTTTATCGCCATACTCCTTAGAGACATGACAATAAAGTGTAAGCAATAAGCTTAAACCAAGCTTTCAACAACACTACGACTCTGATTCTGTGAAGACTCGCCATCTGTAACCTGCCGTGGAGATTCAAGTGTGATATCTCGATCTTTGTAACCCTGTCGGAGGGTAGCGAACTAAAACCGAGAACCGGGATATTTATACCTGGTACGTTAGATTTTGTTTGTTGGGTAACGATGTATTTTGCGGTATGTAATTTGTCAGTACATAGGCAGTACACTGGTATATTTTTTAGAATATCACTATGTGACACAATGCGCTGCTGGTAAGCCACTGATTCAATGTTATACAAATGTTTTAACATCTATCAAAGATTAAAATACAAATACGGAAACATATTATCGATATGACATGAGATGAATTATAAAAACTGCATATTCATTTTAATATCTATATTAAAACATAAAAAGTGAAGTATGTGTCATTTTACTCTGTCTAGAGTGGCGCGTTCGGGGACGATCGTGTGTTATACACGGTAAGTCAAACAGAAACACAAACCTGTGACACGTAACAGCTGTCTGGGGAGATTTTATTTAAATGGTTCCGCACGTGCTCTGATTCCTTAGATAGTGAATGACAGCAGCTGGCAAATAATATATTGTCCATAAGATAGATATTTGAAAATGTGAAACATCTACCAATCATAGAGCACATGACATCTACCAATTACAGCGCACGTAGCATCTACCAATCCTAACGTACATTAAATCTACCAATCACAAATCTAAAACAGTAAAATCTGCTATTCATTAAGTACGAACCATCTATCAAGCGTAGTGGAAGTGCCAACTTCCAATCATAAGCACGACTATCATAACTTTCAAAACATAGTAGGTAGAATCTACCAATCATTTCTTACGAAGGACCTACCTCTTAAGCTATTTAACATTTACAAGTCACAGTGTAATGACATCTAAATTGACAACATCAAATGCGTTTAGGTCAATGGTGATGCTGATATCAATTGTTTTGCTGATCCTGAATAATGATGGAGATTTTATGTAAAGGGATTGAATTGAAATTGCTAAAAAGTCCTAGTGGGTGTAGTTAATGTTGATGTCGGAGAAGTGCCCGTATGACAAACAGGCTTCCCGTCACCAAGTGAGATTTGAAACACCTTTAGATTGTTAAAGCTCCGAACTACGGCATCAATTATAGGAAACTCCCTTGTAGAGTTATTTAAAATCAATTTTGTTGCAAAGAACGTTTTAACGAAGATTGAATTATCAAGTCGATCAAATGGCCTTAGATTTAATTGCGGCAGGCGGTTTACGAACCAAGATGTGTTTTAACTCCGACAGAGGAAGCGAATTAATGACAAGCTGAGTGATCCTGGAGTAGGTGCATCAATTTTCAAAATTGAAATTCGATTTTTCTACAGAAAACTCATTAAAATTCTCAAATGTATTACAATTTCATTTTTATGACTTATTGTTTCATACAAGTATCGCACAATAGTATTCATAATGTTTAATTATGATGTGTTCAAATTACCGAGTTCATTTAGCGTGTTGGGCTCGAAATATCTCTATAGTTATGCCTTTATAAAACTTGTGTGAATGGGTCCTTTAAATTCTGTGCGGGGTTGAACTGAGACTAGTATGACGTTGCATTCACTAGAATCCATACATAACCAAAAATTGATCTAATTGATATGGGTTTTTTTCTGTAGATTTTGTGCATAATCTCTTACTCCACCATTTTGAAAATTCAGATTCAAAAACTCGTTTTTCACACGTCGGTTTCTGGTCGTTTTCTCACCAGTTTATAACAAAAAAAAATATGAATGAATCTTTGTATATAAGGCCAGTTTTCTGCTAAAGAAGTGAATTCACTAATTGATTTAAAGAACTCAAGATTCATGTTTCCGTACACATGAACGTTAAATTCTCATCACAGTATATATACAGTTGGAATCTCCGTGGTTTCTGTACAGTACTAAACTATGAATAGTTCTGAGGAAATAAATATAAAGTCCAATATAACGATTGGAACCATGCGTGGTCATTCTACCCTGTTAATTCAACACTGAGCACCAATACCTTCGCTATACAACATGGCAGTCCGAATTCAATTGACATCACAAATCTTAGCGTGCCATTAGGCAGTTACCAGCCCTCGTTTCAAGACGAGATTTTTACGAGCAACACATTTCGTTTAGTAATGAAACCAAAGACATCTAGACAGGCGCATGTTGGCCGGGTCTCCGACCAGATGTAAATACACGACAATAGCGGGGGGTTTTTTTAATGCAAAAAAGTCAGAGATAATCTGTCTCAGAATAGATAACAATTGGCTGGCCTTCCAAACGTCTACTTGATATCGATTCGACAATGACAATAGAATGGAAAGCTGTATGTGAAGACAGCGTCTAGTCCAGTGTTCCAGCAAATGATACATAACAAACACGTCATATCCATGTAGACAAGAAGATGTATGGTTCTAGGGAGGTCCAAATCTGTGTTTGGTTTACGTCCCTAGCAAGTGTCGAGACGCGTTTGTAATTTCGGCGTTACACATATCTTAAAAGCTTCATCATTTCCATATCATTGCAATGTTATATGGCTCCTATTAAAAAGGGAATTAAGTTTATAATTACTTTTACGGAAACATGCCATTTTGTAAAGAAGAAATTCAAAATATCTGTTATGGGCTGACTACAAACTGATGGTGATCTCCGAACAACTTAGGTTAAGCATGAGCTGTTAGCCTTGTATTTGCTGTCAAACGAGTTCAGTTCATTGAAGACCTTATCAGAACATGTAACAGAAAACTTGCAAATTAATATATTGACGATGTGTTTCTATCTTGATAGAAAAAGACTATATCGGTCGGATACATTACTTGAAATCAACGCCACTACAGACTTTTCAAGACCAGCAGCTTACCTTTATAATTAGCAGAAACAGCTTAAAACTAAGTTTGATGATAAGCGTGTTAATTTTTAGCTTACCAGTTGCCAACTTTCCATTTCTAGATAGTAATATCCCTCCTTACCATTCTTACAGTTGATTTGATATTCAAGGAATTGTTCCAATTATCGTGATTTCTGTGAAAGATGACCACTACTCACTGAACAATCAACAGGTAAAGGTTTCCCCAGGTGAGGTTTGATGATGACCATTAGAATGTTTATAGTCAACATGATGATTTTGTATGGAAATATTGTATTTCCTTTTGCGATATAAGGTGTTCGCTGTTTATTGATATGTCTAGTGGATCAGTTGTAACCACATAATTCCTATTTTGAGGATGTCACTTCATCTGACTCTCCATGCGAATCGCTACTTTTGTTAGTATTCTGCGCTAGTTTTTATGATTTTTATTTTGAAATACGGTTTCGTTATTATATCAGTATTCTTTGTTGTGTTTTAACCAATATGAATCAAGGTTTAGTAGTTTAACGTAGATGTAATAATCCAATAACGGCGGACTCAACCGCAGAAGATTGTCCCTCCTACTGGCTTGGTCATAGTCTCGGTCGCCTTTCTAGCTCTGTGGCGTACATATAATAGTGGCAACAAATTGTGTGACACATGCTATGCGACTTTGCCAAGATGTAGGGTTGGCGCCTGAAATCCAATAACTGGCCTTACCAAGAGAACTCCCATTATCATATGGCCATATCCGTCTTCCTGTATTAAACTCCATCGTCAGTATTACAAAAATGTTTATCAACATCGACTGACAAGTAACGGCATTACTCTTTGATGGAGTTATGCTGGCGCTTTGGCTATACGGGTTTCTATGTTTAAACTCTCGCGTCATCCAAACGCTAAGGTCATGAGGCCATGGAGGTCACTTAGGTACCGTATTTCTGAAGTAGTACCCAAACACATCAGCAATATATTCGATATTGACAATACAGAGTGAATATATACAGATGACAATGGAGTATCCGCTGAAATATTCCATCCTATTGTATCCTCGGGCCTACCCTCATTGTACTGGTTCTGACGGATCTCCCATATGGTGCTCGATAGACTCAAAACTTGTCTTTTCATTGGATGATTAACTCAGCAGACAAATAAACAAAACGCCACAAGCAAAGCGTTGACAAAGAAAAAAGAATGTCGTGTTCTGTTACCTTTATATGTTTAAGGATCTGTCTTAATGTTTCTACGTGATTTGCATTAATTCCATCAATCATTGGTTTGTGTACCATTATGGTAGCTTCTACTGTTGATTACGTATCACTTGTCCAGCAGACTTTTCCCTCATATTGAGCTCTTCGTAAAGGTGAAACCCTCGAATACCAGAAGCAATATAGTTATCATACAAGAAGCAATATAGTAATCATACCTTTTCAATGCTGTCTATGTCCATATTTAAAAAAAAAAGGTTTACCGTCGAGCTTACTAAAACCCCTCCACTAATACACCGTAAGTCGACGGGAGACACCGTATGTCGACGGGAGATACCGTATGTCGGCGGGGGACAACGTATGTCGGTGGGAGATACCGTATGTCGGCGGGGGAACCGAACTACTCCGATTTTTTATTCAGTGTAACAAACAATACTACTTCATTCTACACATTGGCGAAAAGAAAAACCTCTCCATTTATATGAATTTTCATGTGAATTAAACCCACCAACTACATCGTCCTGATAACATTGACAACACAAGATTAAAGAGGAAAAGCACAAGTCTTCATTTCTTTATCCCGATTTCAACACCGCTTTTAACTAAGTATGTGACGGTATCTGCTGAAAATGCAGCTGGTAAGTCCATCTATAGCAAGTATTACATTTCCATTTATAGATAGTTAAGTCTTTGCTTCCCAAGCTTACGGTGTTAACATGTCAAAGTTATCTCGATATTCAATGGTTTATTTCCAACATCGTGATTGATAGACATCGACTACTGACATAAACTTATACACGAGCTTCGAGGGATGCGGTTTGGTGAATAACATATGACCAGTATTACTCATTGGAATTGTCACTACTCCGTTTCTCATTTTAAGAATATGTCATTACCTGAATTTGATCAAGACGATGCAGAAGACAGGCGCTCAGCCTTACGGAACACCTGGTGTTATTGTCATGGTACCTTGTTTCTTTATTGTCAATGTATCTCCTTTCTTTATATCTTGTCCTTACTTTATAAATCCTGAGCTGGATTTACGTTCTCGTTTGCTTAGAATCTGTATTATACTGGAAAAGACGCATTTGAAATACTAAGTGTCTACTAGACATTGTAAACTCTACGCTCTGACCTATTCATCATCACAGTCAGTTCATATGCGGCATTGATGACCAGAATTGACCGATGCCACTATACAAAAACACCATTTTTAGAAAGGTCGGACAGATTGCGGTCAGATGTACAAAACTTATCCGCTCAATTTGTAACCCAATTGATTTGTACTCATTGCCTATGGATAGTAATGAAGAGCATTGTGATCAATACCCCTCAGCCTATCGCCTGTGTCTCGGCCACTTCATTATTTATGGTGATGCTACCTAATGTTCACCCCACCTAACAATGGTTTCTTCACGTGTCCAGACAAACACCTAATGTTCACCCCACCTAACAATGGTTTCTTCACGTGTCCAGACAAACACCTAATGTTCACCCCATGCACCTAACAATGGTTTCGTCACATGTCCCGACAAACACGTAACGTTCGCCCCCATACGACAACCACTCATTGTTTAACCTCTAACCCAGATACCATTTGTGAAAACCTTCATGTCAGTTTTCATGTAAAGATTCAGTAAAATATATATTAATATATATTCATAAGTTAACCATTAGTTACCAGACGTTCGTCATTGAATTATTTAACCATTAGTTACCTGACCCTCGTCATTGAATGATTTAACCATTAGTTACCTGATTCTCGCCATTTATTATTCTCGGTATACGACCTACAGGTTAGAGTTAATGTGTTTCCTTTACTGTTATGGACAGAACATTATTTACATTGCCGTTCAAATAGTCGGTGTAACCCCCCACTCTCACGATTGACCACTACAACGTCAGGTAGTACTTAGATATCCACAGCGGACCTCATCAACCCCATACAAAGGTAATGTTATCTTTTGGAATATCTCAAGCTTTGCAAAACATTCGCTTGTTTGTTTGTTTGTGTGAGTGTGTGTTTGTTTGTTTGATTGATTCAGATAAAAAGAACAGGTGGTGTGTTAGGATAGAAAACTCGTACAAATCTGTCTTTGTTGTGCTGTCAATATAACCTGATGGGGGTGAAAATGGAGTTCACAAGATGATCCATATAACTTATGTCTAAGTATTCCTTATTGTTGTGTGTGTTTAATGACTGACTCGTTTCCTACAGTTGATTTATCCCGAATTTCAGGCCCGTTTCACCAATACATGCGACATATCTGTTACAGATACAATAGAATATTGTAATCTTTTCTCGTCTCTTCTACCCTTCTGTCATTTAACAAATCCTTGAATATTGAATAAACTGGGACATGTAAACATTGTATGTAGGGGAAGCAGGAATATTACTATCTAGAAATGGAAAAATGAAATCAAATAACACTTTTCATACAGCTTTGTTGTAATATGCTCATGCTGGTTTCCTTTGCAAGTAAGAAGTCAACAAAATTGCTTTGACAATATTCAGAAGGACATTACCACTGCTATAGAATGTCTATCTATACCACGTAGGTAGTTTACGATAATGCTGCTGGTTGAGGTGAGGCCGAAACTACAGGCTAGCGCCCAGACAATATAAACTATCCATAGCCGTGTCTTTAGGGGAACCGTTCCCGACATCAACCCAATTACAGGGCAGGTGTCAGAATGTTTATACTTCTGCAAGAGATAATTAACTGGATTAGTTACAGCGAAACAAACAAGCTGACTATCGCTGTTAATTAGGAAACATTCGTCCTACCGGCTTCCCTAATACACAATACATAAAACAAAGCGCCAAATGTAGGCCAACCGTTTAAAAGGATTACCGTCCATAAACCCATCCACGACAACTACATTGTTACATAGTAAGGATGTATGACCTCCATTGGTGTACACAAGGATGAGACGTGGTCACGACGAGGAAATATTGACAGGAAGGATGTTGTCGGCTTAGGAATAAGGCGATTGATTTAAATAAGTAAATCAATATGTAAAGTACAAAGGCCCTTTAGTCATGATTGTAGTCCAGTTTGGCCTAGTCCTCTCCAAAGTACAAAGGCTCTTTAGTCATGATTGTAGTCCAGTTTTGGCCTAGTCCTCTCCAAAGAACAAAGGTCCTTTAGTCATGATTATAGTCCAGTTTTGGCCTAGTCCTCTCCAAAGAACAAAGGTCCTTTAGTCATGATTATAGTCCAGTTTTGGCCTAGTCCTCTCCAAAGTACAAAGGCCCTTTAGTCATGTTATTGTCCAGTTTTGGCCTAGTCCTCTCCAAAGTACAAAGGCCCTTTAGTCATGATTGTAGTCCAGTTTTGGCCTAGTCCTCTCCAAAGTACAAAGGCCCTTTAGTCATGTTATAGTCCAGTTTTGGCCTAGTCCTCTCCAAAGTACAAAGACCCTTTAGTCATGTTATAGTCCAGTTTTGGCCTAGTCCTCTCCAAAGTGCAAAGACCCTTTAGTCATGATTGTAGTCCAGTTTTGGCCTAGTCCTCTCCAAAGTACAAAGGCCCTTTAGTCATGTTATAGTCCAGTTTTGGCCTAGTCCTCTCCAAAGTACAAAGGCCCTTTAGTCATGTTATAGTCCAGTTTTGGCCTAGTCCTCTCCAAAGCACAAAGACCCTTTAGTCATGTTATAGTCCAGTTTTGGCCTAGTCCTCTCCAAAGTACAAAGGCCCTTTAGTCATGTTATTGTCCAGTTTTGGCCTAGTCCTCTCCAAAGTACAAAGACCCTTTAGTCATGATTGTAGTCCGGTTTTGGCCTAGTCCTCTCCAAAGTGCAAATACCCTTTAGTCATGATTGTAGTCCAGTTTTGGCCTAGTCCTCTCCAAAGTACAAAGGCCCTTTAGTCATGATTGTAGTCCAGTTTTGGCCTAGTCCTCTCCAAAGTACAAAGGCCCTTTAGTCATGTTATAGTCCAGTTTTGGCCTAGTCCTCTCCAAAGTACAAAGGCCCTTTAGTCATGTTATAGTCCAGTTTTGGCCTAGTCCTCTCCAAAGTACAAAGGCCCTTTAGTCATGATTGTAGTCCAGTTTTGGCCTGGTCCTCTCCAAAGTACAAAGGCCCTTTAGTCATGTTATAGTCCAGTTTTGGCCTAGTCCTCTCCAAAGTACAAAGGCCCTTTAGTCATGTTATTGTCCAGTTTTGGCCTAGTCCTCTCCAAAGTACAAAGGCCCTTTAGTCATGATTGTAGTCCAGTTTTGGCCTAGTCCTCTCCAAAGTACAAAGGCCCTTTAGTCATGTTATAGTCCAGTTTTGGCCTAGTCCTCTCCAAAGTACAAAGGCCCTTTAGTCATGTTATAGTCCAGTTTTGGCCTAGTCCTCTCCAAAGTACAAAGGCCCTTTAGTCATGATTGTAGTCCAGTTTTGGCCTAGTCCTCTCCAAAGTACAAAGGCCCTTTAGTCATGATTGTAGTCCAGTTTTGGCCTAGTCCTCTCCAAAGTACAAAGGCCCTTTAGTCATGTTATTGTCCAGTTTTGGCCTAGTCCTCTCCAAAGTACAAAGGCCCTTTAGTCATGATTGTAGTCCGGTTTTGGCCTAGTCCTCTCCAAAGTACAAAGACCCTTTAGTCATGTTATAGTCCAGTTTTGGCCTAGTCCTCTCCAAAGTGCAAACACCCTTTAGTCATGATTGTAGTCCAGTTTTGGCCTAGTCCTCTCCAAAGTACAAAGGCCCTTTAGTCATGTTATAGTCCAGTTTTGGCCTAGTCCTCTCCAAAGTACAAAGGCCCTTTAGTCATGTTATAGTCCAGTTTTGGCCTAGTCCTCTCCAAAGAACAAAGGCCCTTTAGTCATGATTGTAGTCCAGTTTTGGCCTGGTCCTCTCCAAAGTACAAAGGCCCTTTAGTCATGTTATAGTCCAGTTTTGGCCTAGTCCTCTCCAAAGTACAAAGGCCCTTTAGTCATGTTATAGTCCAGTTTTGGCCTAGTCCTCTCCAAAGTACAAAGGCCCTTTAGTCATGATTGTAGTCCAGTTTTGGCCTAGTCCTCCCCAAAGTACAAAGGCCCTTTAGTCATGATTGTAGTCCAGTTTTGGCCTAGTCCTCTCCAAAGTACAAAGGCCCTTTAGTCATGTTATAGTCCAGTTTTGGCCTAGTCCTCTCCAAAGTACAAAGGCCCTTTAGTCATGTTATAGTCCAGTTTTGGCCTAGTCCTCTCCAAAGTACAAAGGCCCTTTAGTCATGATTATAGTCCAGTTTTGGCCTAGTCCTCTCCAAAGTACAAAGGCCCTTTAGTCATGTTATAGTCCAGTTTTGGCCTAGTCCTCTCCAAAGCGCAAAGACCCTTTAGTCATGATTGTAGTCCAGTTTTGGCCTAGTCCTCTCCAAAGTACAAAGACCCTTTAGTCATGATTGTAGTCCAGTTTTGGCCTAGTCCTCTCCAAAGTACAAAAGCCCTTTAGTCATGATTATAGTCCAGTTTTGGCCTAGTCCTCTCCAAAGTACAAAGGCCCTTTAGTCATGATTGTAGTCCAGTTTTTGCCTAGTCCTCTCCAAAGCGCAAAGACCCTTTAGTCATAACTGTCCTCTCCAAAGCGAATCTAGTCCAAAAAATAAGGCACAGCGACATGTGAACTACGCTGTTATTCCAACAAAAATAATCGATCAAGAGGACAACTATTAGCGACGTGTAGATTCAAACGGATTTCTGAAAAGTGCATGGAAAATAGGACCAGGTGTTCCAGAGGGTGGTAGTCTTCTGCTTCATCGATGACGCCTTCCAATTAAGCCGACGTCAAATCCACGTAATAGTACATTCTCGGACTGGCAACAATCAGGTATACCAATAACCATCAGGTATACCAATAAACCATCAGGTATACCAATAAACCATCAGGTATACCAATAACCATCAGGTATACCAATAAACCATCAGGTATACCAATAAACCATCAGGTATACCAATAACCATCAGGTATACCAATAAACCATCAGGTATACCAATAACCATCAGGTATACCAATAACCATCAGGTATACCAATAAACCATCAGGTATACCAATAACCATCAGGTATACCAATAACCATCAGGTATACCAATAACCATCAGGTATACCAATGACCATCAGGTATACCAATAAACCATCAGGTATACCAATGACCATCAGGTATACCAATAACCATCAGGTATACCAATAACCATCAGGTATACCAATAACCATCAGGTATACCAATAACCATCAGGTATACCAATAACCCATCAGGTATACCAATGACCATCAGATATACCAATAACCATCAGGTATACCAATAAACCATCAGGTATACCAATAACCATCAGGTATACCAATAACCATCAGGTATACCAATGACCATCAGGTATACCAATAACCATCAGGTATACCAATAACCATCAGGTATACCAATGACCATCAGGTATACCAATAACCATCAGGTATACCAATAAACCATCAGGTATACCAATAACCATCAGGTATACCAATGACCATCAGGTATACCAATAACCATCAGGTATACCAATAAACCATCAGGTATACCAATAACCATCAGGTATACCAATAACCATCAGGTATACCAATAACCATCAGGTATACATACCAATAACCATCAGGTATACCAATAACCATCAGGTATACCAATAACCATCAGGTATACCAATGACCATCAGGTATACCAATAAACCATCAGGTATACCAATAACCATCAGGTATACCAATAACCATCAGGTATACCAATAAAACCATCAGGTATACCAATGACCATCAGGTATACCAATGACCATCAGGTATACCAATAACCATCAGGTATACCAATAAACCATCAGGTATACCAATGACCATCAGGTATACCAATAACCATCAGGTATACCAATAACCATCGGTTACGTATAACTTGTAATCGCACACGTAAACAGAATATACTCAAATGTACGAAAGCCGGTTGGGACCATTTTTGTAGAAGAAAATAAAAAAAAAATCGCGTTATTACGCGAAACTAACGCGTTATATCGCGAAACTTTCGCGTAATTACGCGAAACTAACGCGTTATTTCGCGAAACTTTCGCGTTATTACGCGAAACTAACGCGTTATATCGCGAAACTTTCGCGTTATTACGCCAAACTTTTGCGTTATTACGCGAAACTAACGCGTTATATCGCGAAACTTTCGCGTTATTTCGCGAAACTTACGCGTTATTACGCGAAACTAACGCGTTATTACGCGAAACTTACGCGTTATTACGCGAAACTAACGCGTTATATCGCGAAACTTTCGCGTTATTACGCCAAACTTTCGCGTTATTACGCGAAACTAACGCGTTATATCGCGAAACTTTCGCGTTATTTCGCGAAACTTACGCGTTATTACGCGAAACTAACGCGTTATTACGCGAAACTTACGCGTTATTACGCGAAACTAACGCGTTATATCACGAATATATATTGATAGTTATAAGAAGTATCGGCTACTTTTGAAGAGTATTGACATGAGGCACGACAGTTCAGTGAGCTTTTATTTTGAGCTTAGCCTCCTATCCCAAGCTGAAATTTTGAGTTTTTTTAACAATAGTGGATAGTGCTGTTTTAAGCAATTTAACACGTAAACGAACTTTGAAACGATAGTGTTTAACAATAAGGAAATTAGTTCTCGGATATATACGATGTTGCATTATTCATTCTCAAAGAATTACAAAATTCTGGACAGAAAAAAAAATCTTGGTTCTCGCCCTCCATCTTTACAGTCAGTATCTGATACTCTGAAACCATTTCATCGTCTGATATAACCTGCTGCGCATTATAGCGCAAAAGTTTCGTGATATTATACAATTATCGACCTGTTTTCAGGTAAATATGATGATTTATAAACAACTCGAGAAAATGATATTTCCCGAGGCCGAAGGTCATCGTATTCACCTGAAAACAGGTTGATAACTGCTTTATTATATGACAACATTTTCATATTACAGAATGATTATCATTACCTGTCATAGGATTGAAAAAATAATAGTGATCGACTGGAGAAAGGTTCAAAATGACATTTAAAAAGTCAAAGTCAACAATGAATTTAAACTTCATTATTTATTATTGCTTAAAATTCAACAAAATGTAAATGCTGAAACATCTAAAAATTCAGTCTATTAAACTCTGTCCGGGAGCACATACCTACACGTACATGTAAGCATGCATTTTTGACGACACGGATAGTTGGACATTCCCTTGTTACTATATTTGGGTGTGTAATCGAGTTGTTGGATTGTTATGTCACCCTGGATTTGACGTCACGGATTGCGGGAGAGTCCCTGTTATTATATTTGGGTGCGTATTCGAGTTATTGGGTGGTTGTATCACTCTGTAGCGAGAGAGGGTACGGACAAAAGCCCCCCCCCCCCCCCCCCCCCCCAAAGGGATAATGTTTAGAATTGCCCAATCTGGAAAGGGGGAAATCACAGTCATATACATGTAATAATATTTCGCGTAATTACGCGTTAGTTTCGCATAATAACGCGTTAGTTTCGCGTAATAACGCGAAAGTTTCGCGATATTACGCGTTAGTTTCGCGTAATAACGCGAAAGTTTCGCGAAATAACGCGTTAGTTTCGCGTAATAACGCGAAAGTTTCGCGATATTACGCGATAGTTTCGCGTAATAACGCGTTAGTTTCGCGTAATAACGCGATAGTTTCGCGTAATTACGCGAAAGTTTCGCGATATAACGCGTTAGTTTCGCGATATAACGCGATAGTTTCGCGTTATTACGCGAATTTTTTTTTTTTTTTTTTCTACGAAAATGGTCCCAACCGGCTTTCGTACAAATGAGATCATGGTGTCGACCCTGAAACTTTGATATAGACACATACCTCGAAACCTTACGCTGAAAGAATGTTTTTTTTTTTTTTTTTTGTTTTATTATTGTCATCAGTCGGACATCTATCAGAAATCATGATGTTGCAAAAAGTCCTTGAATTTCTAATAACCTGTGACTTGTTATCCCGTGGTGTTCTCTTTGCAAATGACATTGCTATGGATATGTTTGGCAACACTAGGTAGAATTAAAGCAATTTTATTCCTCTATGTGTTCGCATGTCTGTTATCTAGGCATGATAGTTGATTAACAACTGATGATTCGGAGATGATACTCTAGATACGTTGCGGTATAAGATTTTCTGTGTGGATGAATGTGGCACTCTTGGGTGTCCACACGAATGTGTGTAGTTCTTTATTTCCGAATGTATAATGTTCCCAATTGAGTCTCTTATATAAGGCTTCCTATATTAGTGATGCCTCGCTCTAATAAGTGCAGCTCCCTGTAGAAATGTAACTAATATCAGTTCTCTAGACAGTTCAGAGACCTACCGACATGTCGAGGTCTCCTGTTAGTCTCACTCACTTGTAACGTTCTCAGTTGAGTCGATCTAATACTGGGCGTTCTCTATGATTTGAGTCTCTCTCAAGTGTGAAGTTGTTATTTAGTCTCGGTAATATGCTCAGTTCTCAATCGAGTCAGACTACTATGGGGCGCTCTCGATGGATTGAGTCTGATTGAATGGTACATTAAACTGTCTTGTTTATTGTTTACAATACGCAAAGTTCTCTCATTGATTCTCAGCAATATCAGAGCTTCGCTCTTTAAATGTATCGTCCTTATCGGAAATATATTATCATCTCTAACGACGAAACAGTAGCCTGGACTTGACTCAATGCCCCAACTCATCAGCGTTATCGTCTTTGAGCTAATTATGTCGACAGTTCAGGCATGTAGTGCTACTGACTGGCGGGCTACCTCTGGCAGTCTGCGATAACAGAGAGTGTCCGCCCTCACATTCTGTGTGATTTACTTATTGTACGCCGATAATTTGTATGAACATAACATTATCTAGCGCACGTTTGTCGTAATTGTCCCTGTCACAACACAATGGAGATGGACGTCTGTCCGTACGTCCAAACGTCCATCAACTTATCAGTCCATCTAAAAGTGGGTTTTTTATCAATTTTCTGCATTTCTTTACTGTTTTTCAAATTGACATCGTGATAATTTTGATTCGATACACTTTGTTATAATTGTAGCCACATGTGGTAAGAATACATCAATACTAATTTCAATAATGTATGTACAGTATATTTTTGATATTCAGATATCAGGAATTTTTAAATAACATGTTGCACATAATCACGCTGATCGTTCCTCATTCTTTGTGGCATTTATAATAAAATTATAAGTTGGAAGTGATATTTCGAAGACTGAAATATTGTTAAAGAAGAATGCTCGTCAGTTGACCTCCATCTGACGCTTTGACCTTTCGATGTTGTTTGATAAGTCCGTTGATTTCTTGCAGTCCAGGCGTGTATCCCTAGGAGTGACGTCAGGTTTATTTGTTTTATGATTAGAAACAAAAGAGTTTTCCTCAGCAACCAAATTAATTATAATATGATTAATGCAGCAATAGACCGTCTTTCACATGCGAGCCTCAAACGTGCTGTTTGTAACGAAGACATGGCAGCACGATGTCCAGTTCCTGTGAGACACGTACAACAATTATATTTACCACGAGCCCACCATTAAATGCTTTCTGTGATGATTGTGACGTGACTACCCCGGGATACCTGTTCATCACAATGGGATATATAGATAGAACACTGTAGATAAAAGAAAGAACTATTATTGTTTTCTCTTGTTACTATTTAATTCCAATAACTCGACCGTCTGACGTAAAGACCTAATCACTGATGTACACTGGTTAGATGCCGTGACCTCTGTAAGTGAATAGATTGGTTTGGTTTGAAGGTTTCCCCGATCACCAGATTCTTTTCATTAAATAAACATGTTCCGTACAGATGATGTTGTTTACGGTGGAGCATACCTTGGGGTACTTACTCCTGTCTGTTTGAGATGATGTACGATCCTGAGTCTGTGTCGGTATGTTTTCTGGTGCAGACTCGTTATCTACAGGGATGGACACACTGTCAGTGTCGGCTATATGTAACGTGCGAATGTTTATTTGATTTCCCGACTTCCGCCTTCACTTACCAAACACATCAGATCGACTGTTTCCAAAGCAATTAGCATAATTACAAAACAAACTAACGTACAAATGGCGGGGTCGACCACCTTTGATGTGATCTGTTGTTGTGACTATCCACAGATCGAGTTAGCCATGTTGTAATCGACTCTGTTGTAATGTCATTTGGTAATATATGTGACATTTTTATTTTCAATATTCTGGTAAATAGTTTCTTAAAGTAATATATTGCCATCCTCTTGATGCTTTATAAGATGTACACAGTCATATATTAAGTACTCTAAGTGTTCTTTACTGTTTTCTTTACTCGGGTGTTGTCTTTATCGCCTTGCTATTTAGTATTATAACAGGCAGAAAAGTATTCATAATAATACACAGATAGTTGATACAATCCCACATGTCACCATTAAAACACCTAACTCGGGGCGCTCGGTAAACGATCAGTATGTGTTATATTGCACGGGGACACGTACATTATATATTAGATGGGAGCGACCATGGCGTGTGATGAAGGGACGGGCTTCCTGGTTATTTTTGTTTATAACTCAATTAGATACTTAACCTATAGTAAATGAAGGGTGTGTGTACATCATGAATACAATATACGATAACTTAATACTATCTGGATTGTTTTTGAAGCGTGTCTCAGCAATCGACAATAGTCAATACTGCAAAAGAAATACAAAGCGCGTCTTTGACTCAGATTGATAAGGTCAGAGCCTGATGGCGACGTCGCGTGTAAGCCACCATATTTTTCCACATATAACAAATGAGAAGGAGATTAACGAGACTACCACGAGAGGTCGTATGACCGACAAAAAGTGTTTCTAATGATGATAAATATTGATATAAAAAGTAGAAGAAGACATATATCATGACAATGAACCGTTATATATCAATTTAATCATTTCCCCTCATTACATATATCACAAGTTTTTGTAACATGTGCCATACCGACCCGAATATTTAGCAGAGGCCTCGTCTTTGTCGGAATTCCTCGCGGTAATTGAGGAGATTATGTTATAATTAGTGTATTCGAAACTGGAAAATAGAATGTGAAAAAAATGAACAGAAAACATCTGGCAACTGCCGCTGTGAGAGATGTATCTCATATCGTCTGATGTTTCCACTCCTGATTTATACCAGGACTAACCGGTTCACTCCTGATTTATACCAGGACTAATGGGTTCACTCCTGATTTGTACCGTGATTTGTGGTTCCACTCCTGATGTATACCGGGATTTGTGGTTCCATTCCTGATTTATACCGGGAGTTATGGCTCCACTCCTGATTTGTACCGGGATTTGTGGTTCCACTCCTGATTTATACCGGGATTTGTGGTTCCACTCCTGATTTGTACCGGGATTTGTGGCTCCACTCCTGATGTATACCGGGATATGTGGTTCCACTCCTGATTTGTACCGGAATTTGTGGTTCCACTCCTGATTTGTACCGGAATTTGTGGTTCCACTCCTGATGTATACCGGGATTTGTGGTTCCACTCCTGATTTATACCGGGATTTGTGGTTCCACTCCTGATTTATACCGGGATTTGTGGTTCCACTCCTGATTTATACCGGGATTTCCGGTTCCAATCCTGATTTGTACTAGGATTGATTGTTCCTCTCCTGATTTGTACAGGGACTCATTTTACTAGTTTTCTATCTCATTGTGTACTTGTGTCGTTTCAGGAACGTTCATATCCGGCCTATCTATCCTGTGTTGTACGAGAGCCAAGACGAAAGAGACGAGCAAGAAGAAAATTGTCCTCGTTAATACGTGGGTGGCCTTTTTACAATTCATAACCGCCTTTATCCTACTCCTGGGATGGATATGGAGCATCATGTGGGGCGTGGCTTTCATGTCAATATCAGGTAAAACATGCAAATCACACCTAACGGACACTATCGTCATACTTTTCATATTGTGGGCGTGACTTTTTTTCATATGATATGTATATTTGACCTTTATATATTTTTATAATTGGCGTGGATTTTTTTGTTTTGTATTGTATTGGGTGTTTTAGAGGGGGGAGGGGAGGGGGGGGGGGGGGTAGAGAAACATGTTTACCGAGTGGACATATATCTAATAAGTGTAACATCCATGACTCTCTATAAATATATACAAATAAAGAGAAAAATACCAGTACTTTTGTGAAGCTATCAAACGAATTATCTACTTGTACCGTGTAGTTGAACTGTTTACGTCATCATTTCAACTGAACAAAATATTCATATTAGGGTTAGCATCATTCCGTAATTACACAATACATAACACTCTTACGGATGTTAACTCGCGCTCCGTTTGAACGTGCGTATACAACTGTATTAGCTCTTTACAGGGGACGAGATGGATAATCAATACTTTGCATTAAAATGAACAACTTGTAGGGATATTTATTGTGGAACCGGAGTGCATATCTATAATGAATTATGTGATAGGCATGATTCCACATCAACATGACACTGGCTTTCAGAATTAAACGAGATCTGCTTTTCGATACCATTTACAGACATACACTGTCACTGCACGACAGATTGCGTGTGCGCGTGTCTGATTCGGCCTCGACTTTCCATTGGCTGGAACTTCTAACGTTATTAAACATTACGATAATGATTACATCAGAGACGAGCACGGTCTGGCGACATATATCCGGCCAATATCAATACCTAGTATTATGTAAATGCGGATAGTTTGAATGACTTGAATAATTAAACACGGGATAAATATTATACAGATATATGATGATCATCCATTAGCGGTTACCATAGAAACATGTAAACACATAAACATACGTAACAAATGCGCAGTTTTAAGAAAATGGTCTTTTGAGGTATTAACGAGTCCCGAGATACCAACTGATCATGACATTCATTCTTTTGTAGATCTTAAACAATAGAAATAAATGCATGTTGTGTATCTATTTGCGTTGTTGTTGTGTGTTTGTTTTTTTTTTGTTTTTTTAACGATATTTAAAACCAAAAGGTGTGGTTTTAGTTTCAGTTTAACAATAAACTCTATATGATATACGCAAAAGAAGGCATGAAATTCAACATAACAGTCATCAGACATTATTTATTTATCTAATACTGCAGTTTGATCCTGATGATTTTGAAGACTGTCACAGCTGTTCCTATTATCCCCCCTCAAAGCTTAAAACTTCAATTAACCTCGAGTCTGGTGATTGTCCATTTCTGTCGAAAATAACACATTTTCATGATTTACAATAATGTCTATTTTTTGTTATCTTTTTGACGATATTTCATGTCTTTTTTATCATTATTCTTATTTTATCATCATATTATATGATTATTGTCCACGCTGTCCACACGCCTGAAGTTAATTTTTACACCATATCTGTGACTTTGCTTTTCCAGATCAACATTACGAAAGGTTTCACTGTGATAATAATCGGAAAGGACCGGACAAAGTGAAAGAGGAAGCTACAAAAACAGAGAAAGAGGAACTCTCACCACATAAAGAGATTTCACAGATGGAGCCCCCAAGCTCCCCTAAACTTAATCCCATTCCACCATTCACAAACACGGCGCCGTCAACTATCACGGGATCAGTGTCCGATACACAACTGCATCCAATCATTGTACTGCAAGAAATCCCTGTTGTCAACCAATCAGAATCGACATTATATCCCGCGCGACCGATTTTGAATGCTAGAACGAGGCACCAAAAAATCCTTCGTCGTCAGATGTCGGATAATGACTTATCTCCCTTTAGTCTGACGCAGGAGCAATTACAGGAGATTGTTATACATGCCGCCCCCGTCAATCGGAGGCGGGGTCTCCCGAGGGGAGACAGCACCACATCGGAACCCTCCGCCACAGGTACAACACTCATCAACGTCGCCGAGAAATAGTTCTCGTTTAATATTGCTACATATTCCGGAGCAAACATTATATAACATGTAGATACATATGTACGTATTCGAAAGTGTTATGTCGCGCTAATATGGCGGATATATTTATCTTATTTATACTTGTGTTAATTGTGTATATATATATGTATGTATCCGATATGTAGATCACTGTCACTACCGACGGACATCGAGAAGTCGTAGAGACAAAGTGTTGATTCGCAAGAGAACAGAGTAGAGCAAATTGGTACAATGATACCTTATCGGCTTAGGTTGTATCGCGGAAATGTCGTCGAAATAAGCCGTTCTGGCCATGGTTCGAGATTGTTTAATGCCATTATGGGTTTCAAAATAAAGCGTTCTGGTCATGGCTCAGGTTGTTTCAAGGAAGTGTCCAAATAAGCCGTTCTGGACGTGACTCGAGTTGTGTCGATGGATTGCCAAAATAAGCCGTTCTGGACATGGCTTGTCGCCTTTTATACATTCCATCATGATCGTTACTTATCAACACCGTGTCCCACACGCTGATAGTTTTGAAGAAAAAAAACCCAGTAATATTAATTCGTTAATCAATGTTTAGTGGTCTTTAATTCCAACACAAGGACAATGAGAACACATTCGGATAGTTAACAAGTTCAACACTTAACCAGTTTGTTCTACGGGAGATAACTCCCATAATATTTATTAAATACAGTCGAGTACAATGTATTAGTTTCATTTTGTTTGTTTTAACAAAAACCCAGAGGGGTGATATCGCCCCCGTTGAATGCACAGGGACGTGAAAATTTGTTATATACTTTATATGTATTAGGATGTCATTTTTACCGAATTTTAATATAGCCCCCAAAACGTCTCCAAAATGTGCTATTCACACTAGGGAAGGTCCAAATACATGTATACTGTAGCACTTTCTCAAGTCCCTGTGGTTGAATGCTTTATATTGCTTCTTTGTTATATTGATATTTTCTTTTCTTCTTTTCCCTTATATTGACAAATGAAATATTGGAAACAACCATTGATTATTTTCCTTGAAAATGTGATTACAAATGCCATATCTAAATCATAGATGGCAGCCTATCGCTCATTTTGTTTTCGAATCAGTTTCAAAAGTTAACATACATAACTAGGGACCAAGGGAACCCTACATCTGAAATTTGAGAAAGATCCATTTGACGATTTCTGAGAAAAAGCTCGCTATCTGATGGTGGTGGGCTAAACCGTGACTTGTTACTGTAATTATCAATGGCATCATCAATATGTACGCATACACATCATCTATATACCTATGAGTTTATAGGTGTAACAGCCACAACTCCATAAACCAGCAATATGTGTGTTCTATGATAGACAGTTGGTGTCATCAATATGTCCGTTTTCTACGGTAGACAGTTGGTGTCATCAATATGTCTGTTTTCTACGGTAGACAATAATTGTCATCAATATGTCTGTTTTCTACGGTTGACAGTTGGTGTCATCAATGTCTGTTTTCTATGATAGACAGTTGGTGTCATCAATATGTCTGTTTTCTACGGTAGACAATAATTGTCATCAATATGTCTGTTTTCTATGGTAGACAATTGATGTCATCAATATGTCTGTTTTCTACAGTAGAAAATTTATGTCATCAATATGTCTGTTTTCTACGGTAGACAGTTGGTGTCATCAATATGTCTGTTTGCTATGATAGACAGTTGGTGTCATCAATATGTCTGTTTTCTACGGTAGACAGTTGGTGTCATCAATGTCTGTTTTCTATGGTAGACAGTTGGTGTCATCAATATGTCTGTTTGCTATGATAGACAGTTGGTGTCATCAATATGTCTGTTTTCTATAGTAGACAGTTGATGTCATCAATATGTCTGTTTTCTATGATAGACAGTTGGTGTCATCAATGTCTGTATTCTATGGTAGACAATTGATGTCATCAATATGTCTGTTTTCTATGATAGACAATTGGTGTCATCAATATGTCTGTTTTCTATGGTAGACAATTGGTGTCATCAATATGTCTGTTTTCTATGATAGACAGTTGGTGTCATCAATATGTCTGTTTTCTATGGTAGACAATTGATGTCATCAATATGTCTGTTTTCTATGATAGACAATTGGTGTCATCAATGTCTGTTTTCTATGGTAGACAATTGGTGTCATCAATATGTCTGTTTTCTATGATAGACAGTTGGTGTCATCAATGTCTGTTTTCTATGATAGACAATTGATGTCATCAATATGTCTGTTTTCTATGGTAGACAATTGATGTCATAAATGTCTGTTTTCTATGATAGAGAGTTGGTGTCATCAATATGTCTGTTTTCTATGGTAGACAGTTGGTGTCATCAATATGTCTGTTTTCTATGATAGACAGTTGGTGTCATCAATATGTCTGTTTTCTATGATAGACAGTTGATGTCATCAATATGTCTGTGTTCTACGGTAGACAGTTGATGTCATCAATATGTCTGTTTTCTATGGTAGACAGTTGGTGTCATCTATATGTCGGTTTTCTATGATAGACAGTTGATGTCATCAATATGTCTGTTTTCTACGATAGAAAGTTGGTGTCATCAATACGTTTGTTTTCTATGGTAGACAATTGATGTTATCAATATGTCTGTTTTCTATGATAGACAGTTGGTGTCATCAATATGTCTGTTTTCTATGGTAGACAGTTGATGTCATCAATATGTCTGTTTTCTACGGTAGACAGTTGATGTCATCAATATGTCTGTGTTCTACGGTAGACAGTTGATGTCATCAATATGTCTGTTTTCTATGGTAGACAGTTGGTGTCATCTATATGTCGGTTTTCTATGATAGACAGTTGATGTCATCAATATGTCTGTTTTCTACGATAGAAAGTTGGTGTCATCAATACGTTTGTTTTCTATGGTAGACAGTTGGTGTCATCAATATGTCTGTTTTCTATGATAGACAGTTGATGTCATCAATATGTCTGTGTTCTATGATAGACAATTGATGTCATCAATATGTCTGTGTTCTATGATAGACAATTGATGTCATCAATATGTCTGTTTTCTATGATAGACAGTTGGTGTCATCAATATGTCTGTTTTCTATGATAGACAGTTGGTGTCATCAATATGTCTGTTTTCTATGGTAGACAATTTATGTCATCAACATGTCGGTTTTCTATGGTAGACAATTTATGTCATCAATATGTCGGTTTTCTATGGTAGACAATTGATGTCATCAATATGTCTGTTTTCTATGATAGACAATTGATGTCATCAATATGTCTGTGTTCTATGATAGACAATTGATGTCATCAATATGTCCGTGTTCTATGATAGACAATTGATGTCATCAACATGTCGGTTTTCTATGGTAGACTGTTGATGTTATCAATATGTGTTTTCTATGGTAGACTGTTGATGTTATCAATATGTCTGTTTTCTATGGTAGACAACTGATGTTATCAATATGTCTGTTTTCTATGGTAGACAATTGATGTTATCAATATGTACCTATGTACATGTAATATTTTAACATCACACATGTACTTAGGGTTGTTTTATTTACTTATTCGTATGAACGAATCTCGTAATGGTCATTGTTATCCTTCCCTATTTATAAAGGGAAACTCCCGATTTCCTAGTATAGGTCCCTTAGGACCCCTAACTAGATATACATATACAGGTAGAGAAATGACACGACACTATGTCTAGAGTTAAGATCGTTTATTAAATCATCATGCCTCCTCTACAGCCCAGGGTGGACACCTAGGCCCAATCAAGGCACAGGACGAAAAAGTGAGTATGAGGTCAAATATACGTAGTAAATACACATACATATGTAAATAACTGGGGGGAAACAAAAATCACGAAGTCATGTAAACAGCTACCTAATCATAAATATATATATTTAGCACGTACAGTGTAAATAGTAATGGTAACTAAAACGGACCACGAGATTAATGTATCAGTAGCATTATTAGTGATTGTTAATACTAAACCCTCACCAATATAGATATATCTAATAGGGTGTTAAATAATTATAATATATAACAAACTATATAGGATCTACAAATTAAAATATTCATGTTATGTAGAAGATTATATTCACTTGTCAATCAAAGCTTATTACTTCATTCATTTTTTTAAATATATTTTTTTACAGTACTGTTAAACCTAAAATTAAAAGTACATGATAGTAGTGAGATGTTATTTTAAATATGTCATCTTTCAAGAAATCAATGATTCCTGCCTTTTGACATCTCCTGACAACTAAAGAACAAGACAAATGAGAACATTCCACCATTTAAATAATTTTCCACATGTATTTCAAAACTGAGAAAAGATTATATATATTGGCAGAATCTAATGTCAAATTTCTTGTACAATATTTAAAAAAAAACAAGTTTCAATTACAATGAATAATCAAATGATCTAATTTGAAAATTATATAATTTTAATCACTTAAAACTTAATGTATATCAGTTATTTCATAGAACATGTGAATATATAAATTCATATATAACAACCTTAGTCTGTAAAAAATCAACATCTGCTAGAAAAAAAAGAGTCAGTATGGTGCTAGCCATTTGGTGATGTAAAAATACAAACAATCATTAATTTCAGCTCATCACACACAAAGATATTTTCATTACACATACAAAGGGAGACAGCCGATTACATTGTAGACCAATTGAAAGCACTTACATCGAAATGATCATACAACAAACCAAAATAGTCTAATCTATAACCGAGCCCTTAACAAAAGACATCAAATTGGTGCTTAGGTATTTTATTCTTTATGAATATACAAAAAAAAGTAAAATTTATCTCAAGGTTCTGTTAAATCGTAGAATCAGAGGCTTTACATATCAATGTACATTGTATTTAAAGATCTTCATCAGCAGCTTCTTAAAGACCAACAAACTGGAAAAACAATGAAATCACATAGTCGATAAAGATCAGGCACAGTTTCAACACCTACAATTGTACATGTGTTTGTCTCGTAGAAAGACTACCACATTCTATACACCATCACTTGACCTTTGAGACACCAGACAGTGTCTATACACCATCATTTGACCTTTGAGACACCAGACAGTGTCTATACCCGTTTCATTGGAGTCTATTGCGTGTCATTTAAAGATTGCATCTACCGTTTATTATCAAGAACGGATATTACATAATCCATTAAATATATATAAAAATCATTAAAAATCATACTAGATACGAAGACAGAGAAAGTACACAATAACAGGGGTGAGATGGTCATACTGTGGGGCGTATAAACAAAGAGAAACAATGTACCAACTTGATCAGCAAAGTAAACATAAAATGAAAATAGTTTAACTGCTAAGATTATGTCATTTTTGTTAATTTCATTAAAATAATGAAAACCTGTTAGAGATGAGGTGGTGAGATTCATTGGAACTCCTTACCAAGTGAAATTTAACAATGTAAGGAATAGCACAGAGGTAGAGCCTGGACCACAATGGACTGAGCATAGTTCATAATGTTTTACATAAATCAGCTTTTCTTTCCTTTCTCTAGTTATATCTTGTATGAAGATGTGAGAGGGTGAAACTGGAAGCTTGTGTATATTGGTATATGTACATCCTAGAAAATACTATAAGGAACACAAAAATTGTAGATTCTAAAAATGTTACATGTATGTTAATATTTCAATTACGAGTATATATGAAAGAAAAATAATGACAAAATCACTTTCAAGTTTGTTAAGGAAAGAATGGATATCACTGAAGTGTTTCCCTAGATTTTTTACCTTACACCCAAAAATAACTTGTTCCGAAGTTTCTGATTATCATCTAACTTCCCTGATAATAAAGAAATTTGATCTGAAAATTGAACTCTCCCAAAGCAACATCTCCTTTGTTTTATGTTACAAAAGCTTTACTAACCAATGATTAATATATCTTACGACGTTGAAAACATTGATATGATAACAAGCAAACACAGCGTCCACTGATAACCATCAGAATATAGAGTCTTTGTAAACAATGTTCCACTACATGCTACATGTATAAGAAGGCTAAAGTTGCCAACAGTCTCTCTTTTTTCCCATCAAGAAATGAGACAACACATCCAATGTTTCATCAGAGTAATCTCCCTTGGCAAGTTTTTAATTGTTGGCATTAGGCGTACATGGTGGTCTGGATGAACTGTAAGTGAAAATAAAAATGTTATCTAATACATGGTGGTCTGGATGAACTGTAAGTGAAAATAAAAATGTTATCTATTTACATATTCACAGACTTAACAGTAGATCTGAGAAATTATTACATATGGCTTGATAGTACTAAAAACATGTCCCATTAATATTTCAGGCAATATAGGAATTGTACAAAAGTTTAAAGCGTCTTTCATTATGAAAAAAAAAAAAAAAATTTAATCAGTCTACATCAAGCAATAGACAGACCATACAGGAATTGTACAAAAGTTTAAAGCGTCTTTCATTATGAAAAAAAAAAAAAAAATTTAATCAGTCTACATCAAGCAATAGACAGACCATACAGGAATTGTACAAAAGTTTAAAGCGTCTTTCATTATGAAAAAAAAAAAAAAAATTTAATCAGTCTACATCAAGCAATAGACAGACCATACAGGAATTGTACAAAAGTTTAAAGCGTCTTTCATTATGAAAAAAAAAAAAAAAAATTAATCAGTCTACATCAAGCAATAGACAGACCATACAGGAATTGTACAAAAGTTTAAAGCGTCTTTCATTATGAAAAAAAAAAAAAAAATTAATCAGTCTACATCAAGCAATGGACAGACCATACAGGAATTGTACAAAAGTTTAAAGCGTCTTTCATTATGAAAAAAAAAAAAAAATTAATCAGTCTACATCAAGCAATGGAAAGACCATACAGGAATTGTACAAAAGTTTAAAGCGTCTTTCATTATGAAAAAAAAAAAAAAAATTAATCAGTCTACATCAAGCAATGGAAAGACCATACAGGAATATACATTTGTAACAACTCTTCACATTCTCTTTTATACACAAATTTCATTTTTTTTTTTTTATTTTTTAAACTACGAGACCAAATGATATACTGTTCCTTCTTATACACAATACTGACCCAGTAGGTAAAGAGGTCAAGATTTTGTGAACAACAGACAGACAAATGAGTGCTTCCAGAGAGCCCCCAACTTTGTTGTAAAAGGTATAATAAATAGTATTTTAACACTCCTATCTGCTATACAATTAGTACTTACATCATCAACACTAAAGGCAGCCATGTCCCCATTCGACCTCGACTTGTAGGAAGCTACAACAGAGACAAGGTACAGGGTTTATGTACGTAGATAACATTTAATCGTGATAAATTCTGTATAATTTCTATCTGAAGAACACCATATATATTATCATAGATTAAGAGATATAATGTAACTAGTTAAAGGAAAACAGAAATCTTGTCCAGCCGTAATCACCATCTCAGTAACCTAGACACTTACAAAGTATGGACTTGTCCTGCTGTGATCACCATCTCGGTAACCTAGATACTTACAAAGTATGGACTTGTCCTGCCCCGATCACCATCTCGGTAACCTAGATACTTACAAAGTATGGACATGTCCTGCCCCGATCACTATCGCAATACACTAGACACTTACAAAGTATGGACTCGCCCTGCCCCGATCACTATCGCAATACACTAGATACTTACAATGTATGGACTTGTCCTGCCCCGATCACCATCTCAGTAACCTAGACACTTACAAAGTATGGACATGTCCTGCCCCGATCACCATCTCAGTAACCTAGATACTTCAAAGTATGGACTTGTCCTGCCCCGATCACCATCTCGGTAACCTAGATACTAACAAAGTATGGACTTGTCCTGCCCCGATCACCATCTCGGTAATCTAGATACTTACAAAGTATGGACTTGTCCTGCCCCGATCACCATCTCGGTAATCTAAACACTTACAAAGTATGGACATGTCCTGCCCCGACCACTATAGCAATTCACTAGACACTTACAAAGTATGGACATGTCCTGCCCCGATCACCATCTCAGTAACCTAGACACTTACAAAGTATGGACATGTCCTGCCCCGATCACCATCTCAGTAACCTAGACACTTACAAAGTATGGACTTGTCCTGCCCCGATCACCATCTCGGTAATCTAGATACTTACAAAGTATGGACTTGTCCTGCCCCGATCACCATCTCGGTAACCTAGACACTTACAAAGTATGGACTTGTCCTGCCTCGACCACCATCTCAGTAACCTAGATACTTCAAAGTATGGACTTGTCCTGCCCCGATCACCATCTCGGTAACCTAGATACTTACAAAGTATGGACATGTCCTGCCCCGATCACCATCTCGGTAACCTAGACACTTACAAAGTATGGACTTGTCCTGTCCCGACCACTATCGTAATACACTAGACACTTACAAAGTATGGACATGTCCTGCCCCGATCACCATCTCGGTAACCTAGTTACTTACAAAGTATGGACATGTCCTGCCCCGACCACTATCGCAATACACTACTCTTACAAAGCATGGACTCGCCCTGCTGTGATCACCATCTCAGTAACCTGGATACTTACAAAGCATGGTCTTGAGACGGATTGCTGCTACAATGAAATCTCCAAACTCAATCTGACTCTCTTTGTTGGAGTAGCGCATGACCAATGCACTCAGTGACCTGTTACTCAGTCTGAAACCTGAAAATGAATTACAGAATAGGAGTCAAACGATGTACATGTATACAGTAAACATCAACACCAATAACCTTGACCTTCATTATGTTAGTCACACAGAAATTATTTTCATTACAGCAATGACTGACACACAACAAATGTAGAAATAAAATTTAACACGAGTGACAGCTTTAGTCGACTGTTGGTTGATCAATCTAATTAAAATATAGGTGGTCATTCTCACTACGTTACATGAACATCTAACAACATCCAATATAGGGTCACGTTCTGATGACCTTTGGGATGTGTTTATATCACTTTCAGGGCGAATTGGCATTTTATCGAGATGCATCTGAAGCAAACCATTTTGGCACAATATATAGCAATATGCTTTATGGGGACGAAATGACTTGAAACAAATTCACAGACTATACATTCTAGTCATGCTAATTCGGACATATAAAATTCACTTCCAAGAATCTGGAAGTAGCCATTTGATTGGCTAATTCAAAAGGTCATCAGAACGTGACCCCATATTGGGTGTTCTTAGATGTTCATGTAACGTAGTGAGAATGACCATCTAGATTTTAATTAGATTGTTGGTTGATCACTGTCTGCTGTTAGGTGTCTGTAATAGACAAAGAAGCAGGCATCCACACATATTAGAATTGAAGGCCCGAATTTCATCAATATTCCTGTACAGACAAGGACAACCTACCACTCTGGTTCAAAGCCTATGAACTTAGGTTTTCTGTATGGAAAACCTTCCACTCTGGTTCAAAGCCTGTCTCAGTTCATATGAACTCTGGTATCATGTACAGACAAGAAAAACCTACCACTCTGGTTCAGAGCCTGTCATGGTTCATGTGATCTCAGATATTCTGTACAGACGAGGACAACTTACCACTCTGGTGCAGAGCCTGTCTTAGTTCATATGAACTCAGGTATCCACTCTTGTCAGTATCTCTTTCTTTGAACACACCCTAAAAGGATAGAGAACAGAGAATTATTACAATTTCAGCAAAATAATTTCAGCAAAAAATATGCAACTAAACATGCAACATTCAAGCTTAAATTCAGTATACTAAAGAATCACTGTTTGTTTTCCCAAGTTACTGTAAATTACCTGTTAAGGATTTTAAGATTTATACATCCTCAATACTACAGGGGTTCTGTTCACTTTCACTCTCTACACCCCACTAATATGTCGTGACAAGATCAAAGGCATAAAACCAGATATTTGATTGGTGTCAGGAAACAAACCTCACCAATCCCTAAACTGATTCTAGATTACAAAGGAGCAAAAACCAAGTTCAATTTAATGATATGCCAACATTAAGATTATCATATGTTAAAGGGTGAAACTTTTTTTCCTTTTTTATCCACAAGGTATAATATATAAGTGGCAGGGATCTAAGTGGCAGGGACTGCCATGACATATCCTAGGGATACTCCTGCATTATCTAGGATGAGCTAAATGCTCCGAAAACAAATAGGGAAAAAATACAATCCTGAGAGTCATGCATGTTGTGGAGGATAAAGGTTTAGACATGAACAGTCATGTTGTAGTGGATAAAGGTGTAGACATGGAGTCATGTTGTGGAGGATAAAGGTGTAGACATGGACAGTCATGTTGTGGGTGATAAAGGTGTAGACATGGAGTCATGTTGTGGGTGATAAAGGTGTAGACATGGACAGTCATGTTGTGGGTGATAAAGGTGTAGACATGGAGTCATGTTGTGGGTGATAAAGGTGTAGACATGGAGTCATGTTGTGGGGGATAAAGGTGTAGACATGGACAGTCATGTTGTGGAGGATAAAGGTGTAGACATGGAGTCATGATGTGGGGGATAAAGGTGTAGACATGGACAGTCATGTTGTGGGGGATAAAGGTGTAGACATGGACAGTCATGATGTGGGGGATAAAGGTGTAGACATGGACAGTCATGTTGTGGAGGATAAAGGTGTAGACATGGACAGTCATGATGTGGGGGATAAAGGTGTAGACATGGACAGTCATGTTGTGGAGGATAAAGGTGTAGACATGGACAGTCATGTTGTGGAGGATAAAGGTGTAGACATGGACAGTCATGTTGTGGAGGATAAAGGTGTAGACATGGACAGTCATGTTGTGGAGGATAAAGGTGTAGACATGGAGTCATGTTGTGGGTGATAAAGGTGTAGACATGGAGTCATGTTGTGGAGGATAAAGGTGTAGACATGGACAGTCATGTTCTACCTTCTAATTCAACACATACAGCTTGACTTCACCATTAAGCTACCAAAGATGATTTCACACAAGACAACATTTCTTAGATATATAATTACTGGACCTGATATAAAACTGGGCTTTGTACATAACCAAAGGTTTCATCAGACTTCATAGGTCACTCCTGCAGGAAAACCCAACCTAACTGACATCATGGACTGACAGGATCATTGTGCTGTGTGAGTTGATGGGGTTTACTTAGATACCACCATAGAAACTCTGCCTTTGAGGATCATACAATCATCTTACAACACAGAATGATATACATCAGGCTGTACAACATGTCTAAATCACAGTTCCTTACCTTCCATTTCCTCAGATCATTCCACAAGTCCTTAAATTCATCAAATCCAAGCTTGCCAGACAAGTCACCCTGGTATCAGTTAAGGTCAATGATTTTCAGATATACTTCTTTTCAAACACCAAAATATATTGGTATACATGTTTATATTTTTGGTTTATTTCCACTTAAGATTGTCATAGAAACACTTGGTAAGCCATTTTAAAGCTAAATTTCTCTGAGAGAATAACACTTTATATGATATGTACCGATCACTAAAGTTCCAAACATAACTCCGATCAATTGTGTAGTAAGTAATTCAGATACAAAAGAGTCAGCACTGATTACAGTCAACACTGGTCACAGTCACTGGTCACAGTCACTTGTCACAGTCAGCACTGGTCACAGTTAGCACTGGTCACAGTCTACACTGGTCACAGTCAACACTGGTCACATTCAGCGGGTCACAGTCAGCACTGGTCACAGCCAACACTGGTCACAGTCCACACTGGTCACAGTCACTTGTCACAGTCAGCACTGGTCACAGACAGCACTGGTCACAGTTGAATGCACTGGTCCCTAGCTAGGGTGTAAAGGATACGTCATGCATGGCCACCATACTGCGACAACAATCTAAACTGAATCCAGAGAACTTGAAATCTAAAAACGAGACAAAAACATAATTAGACTGACTCTTGTTTATATGAAACAAGTATAAAATGTATACATATGTACTATACTTTAGGACAGTTTCACAGTTCAGTTATGACTAGGTTTTTATAAGTAGTACTCAGTCGATCCTCAATCATAATCGATCAGTCGATAACAAGTGGTTAGTGATTTGAATTAATATTAGTCCATACAATAAAGACACAGCAAGAAAAGCTGACATGTAAATTGTAGAGTTTTTGTATCAGTTTATAATTCACAGACTTGTTGTAAATGTAGAGTTTTTGTATCAGTTTATAATTAACAGACTTGTTGTAAATGTAGAGTTTTTGTATCAGTTTATAATTCACACACTTGTTGTAAATGTAGAGTTTTTGTATCAGTTTATAATTAACAGACTTGTTAAGTTTATATATGAATGTGTTATGATGGCAACAATGCATGCACATTAAAAAGATTTAGACAAAATCTTAATATGTGTACCGATTATATTACTATCATAATTCATATCTAAACGACGATCGATTATGATCTTCCGACCGATTCCAAACACAGGTAGAAATCAAAATGTATCTCCACTAAAAACATTAACTTTTGCACTGGACCTTTAGTCTGTCAACAAAAAATAAGATGGTGGGAGAGAATTCCCCCGTGTCAGGCAGCAACCAGGTACATTTCCACATCTGATTAAAAATTAAAACCACTGCACCACCTGACTATCTATTTATGAATTGAAATGATATTGTATTATCTATATTCTTTATCTGCCAAGTAAAATTAAAATTCATTTATACTGTTTTTAAACCATCATCATGAATATTGTTTATTTGGCTGTGAACAATTAACCTACCAACAAGTCATGCACATCATAATTAAACCTGTCACCTTCTCAAAACTGAAATTAGGAGAATTTTAAAAATCTAATGTATAATAGAATAGCCTAAATACTGACAATATGTATATATAAAATTGGGAGAATTCAAAAGCTCTAATGTAAAATAGAATAGCCTAAATACTGACGAGATGTACCGGTATACATGTATATATAAATTGGGAGAATTCAAAAGCTCTACTGTATAATATAATAGCCTAAATACTGACAATAAGTATATAAATTGGGAGAATTTAAAAGCTCTACTGTATACTATAATAGCCTAAATACTCACAATATTTATTCTACCCTTTGTGTTGCTACAATTGTTTTCCTTGATTGTTTAGATTTGTATTACACTAGTACCTGTATGTCTAATAATCAGCATTCAGGTTCATGCTGACTTTCAATATGGATTTGATTTCAAGTCTAAAGATCTGTATATATATGCTTAGTTAATTACCACTTGTAATAAATACCAACAAAAGTTTTTTTCTTTAGGAAGGCATGGAAAAGCAGTTCTGGTTAAAATTTAAACAATAATTTTGTAAAACTATCGGATTGAGGCACAGCAGGGCACATGCACTTAAATAAGGCTGTTCTTCATCAAGTAAGAAAACTTAAACATGCATGCAGTTCAAACACCTTGTTATCATTTAGTGGGAAATTTAAATCATTATATCAACAATATACGGTATGTTTTCCAAAAGAATATTCATGCTCTCCTTTAACCAAAAGTAATCTGTGAGGGACTTTTTAGCTATAGACATCATAATCATATACCAATTATAACAAAGATATAAAATATGTGCATAATCCGGCCATTTTTTCATAAATTCAAAATCATTTAGAACTGAAAAAGGTCATCATGCAACATTTCACAATTTGATCTCTGAACATGTATGATTCTTTGTATGAAATACACAAGATATTTGCAACTAATGGATAAAAATACTGCAGTTATCCATATTGTTTAGGGGCACAACTCCAAATTCTCAAAACAATGCATTGTACATTATGTATGATTTTTGGTGTATCATATACAAATGTAATTATAAGTAATAACACATTCCTTTTTTTGTTAGTAACTAATAAATATTGACTTTGTTAATCTAGGTTATAATGCCAATGTAATACAATTCTAAATGGATTTTCCACTCATCACCTTCTTCAACTACGGATACACCAGAATCCCAAAGTTTCTACCATATAAGCTACAAAACACAAATAACACAGCAGGGATGTACAAGTAGCTGTACATCCCTGCCAGTTACACCCTCATACAATACCAGTGTGACAACACCAATGTATATACATACTGGGATCTGGAAAGTAAATAGGTACACAATACAGGTGCTGAGTGTCAACAATAACAGTGAGGATATATGTGTATACTAACATAATACAGGGATCAACCTTTGACCTCCCTTTATAATGAGGTTATTGACCCCAACAGGGGTCAACCCGTCACCAGCATACAGCTCCATCATGAGGCAGTGATCTCATGACATGAATATTAATAAGGTCACAACCCTTCTATTCTAATGAAAGAGAGGCTGTGACCCACATATATATGAAACTGTCATTGGTCCACCAATGACAAAGCCAGGTTAAAGGTTAGTGCTGGCATGGGTTGTGATGAGTTGTGATACAATGATACAATAAATGATGGTATACAGTCTCCTCTTCCTTACCAAATTGACCGTCTTAAAGAGAATGAAATGTCAAAGGGATGAAACAAAGACATTAGTACATCAAGTTATATCACACAACATAGAGGGCAGCACTGGTCAAGTGAACCCAATGACACGACATAGAGGGCAGCACTGGTCAAGTCAACCAAATAACACAACATAGAGGGCAGCACAGGTCAAGTCAACCCAATAACACAACATAGAGGGCAGCACATGTAGTGTCAATAAGTTATCCAAATCTCAAATTTCACATGGAGAAAAATTCAAAAAGGTATCTTTCTTTTCACAAAAATGATCAGATTATAAAGGTATGTGGTAGAGAGCTTTGTACAGAGCTTCCAAAACTTCTATCGAAACCACAAGAAGATATTTTCTTTCGTGTTTTTTTTTTTGGTAAAAGGGGCATATATTTTACCTCGTTAAAAGAAGCAACATTGAAAAATAAGAAAACATGAACAATTAAAAAGTATTAAGTGATTACTTCTAAGGAATTGTGACATGTACTGCCAGAGTTAATTAGAACAAATCATGTTTTCATAAGCAAATCGGTTAATAAAAAATCCCAAAGAAACTGAAAAAAAATGAAAATAAGTTTGAAACAGAAACCATGACAACCCTTATATCATTTAATTAAGGAAGCAAGTGAAAGATAAGATATGTCAGCATTTTTTACAGAGATTCAATGGACGATATACTTGATTAATAAGTGATGAGTTTGTATATTCTGTAAAACACTTGCCAGGGGAGAAATTTTGTTAAAATATTTGAAAATCATTAAATATAAAAGCTGATAAAGAATTATTCACAATAGCATTAAGAAAAAACAGCGAAATCCTGTCAATGCTATTGAAGTGACACTGTGTAGCCTGGACACTGAATGTCCGGACCGGTTCTGTAGTAACCATAAGCAGTTTTAAACACAGCAGCAAACAGGTTATCCACAAATTAAGGTACAAACAAAACCATTGTGTTTTTCAAATCAAAACTTGATGAATTTTTTTTTTCAAATGTGCTATGCAATCCAGACAAACTAACTTACTTTCAACATTTGATGCTAAAGACAACAAAATTACAGATCATACAATACTAAATGAATGGAAACAAAATCAGACAAATAAGATATTAGTACAAAATAATAAACATATCTATATTGTTATATCAAAATAAAAATAAATTGTCAAAATTAAGAAAAAAGAAAGGAAACAATTTAAAGTCAAATAAAAGGTCAACTGAAAATGTATAAGCTTTAAAAAAAAGCTAAAAAAAAAAAGCTAAAACAGAAAACAATAGCAAGAGTGCTGGTTTCAAATTAATGTCATAATTAAAACAGTTATACATTATTAGGGAATTATACAATGGTACACTTTGAAAGACTGTGAGAATCAACCTTATCCCTGAGAGATGGAGATACACATGGAGAATTAGTAGCCTACCTTTAGTGAAGACAGCGTTGAGAATGCCCTGCAGTTCGTAAGCATCAACTTCCATGTCGTCTCCGGCCACGCGACGGAAACTTCCCTTCAGTGCTGCCTCCTGTTCATGTTCTTCTTCTGTAGGCTCCGTCTCCTCCTGTCGGATATAAACAGAGGTGAGAGGTGGTCAGCAATAATACACCGACATGGTCTGGTGACTGTAATACCAACAGGTCTCGGATCCTCATAACACTAATACCAACAGGTCTCGGATCCCCATAACACAAAACCATCAACATTCACACCATTAGAATAAAAATACCAGTTTATGTTTGCTCTGAAGAATTTTCAAATTTATAACAATCTTAAAAATAAATTTGTCTAATATTTGAATTTTTCTACATTTGCTGATTTCCTTTCACTTTTCATACTTCTTTAATTACATGTATCTGATTCCTTGGATTGCAGTTTCTTGATTAGCTTGATTTGAGGTAATGAAGTAGAAAAACAATTATAAAATCAGAGATTTTATTCATAAAAATGCAGGCAACCTTTAAAAGTTTTCAACTGGCCTCTGAAATGAAAATGACATGTATGTTCAGAAGTTACAAAGCAAACACATAACAATGGTATTCTGTGTGTGGTGTGCTGGTCAAGTTTGTGGAGGGAAGTGTAGTTATCAAAAGCTGGCAATGAACTGAACCAATCAACAAACGACATAGCAAAAATACACATATATCAAACCTAATGAACACCCAGAGATCTTATAATCTACACGATTGTATAACCATTCACGATAAAGCTGTACTTTCAGGTAAGTCTGGTGTCAGCTATCTTGGACATTACATGTAACAAAGTGAAAGGCGGTGCTTAGAAGGTATCGGGTATTCACTTTGTTAAATATATGATAGAACTTCATTATAAAGTATCTTAATCTAATGTCATGCAAGTCAAAATAATATCCAAAACTTATATTTATCATCTATAAAATTTAAATAAAACTGAATTTAAAAGATCTAAAACTATTTCAAATTCAAGATCATAATTTACTGCAACTTAATACAATGTACAAGAGCTAATAAAACTAACAAGAATAAAATCATAAACAGGTATTCTTTAAAATCATTAACTCATCACAATATACTACTTTACAGAATGCAATTAACAATATAACTATTATATTTAAACAAAACAATATATTGTTCACTTTTGAATTAAAATAATCTTCTAACAGTTCAAAAGCTCTATTTCATAAAAAAAAACGTTCAAGTCACAAATGGCACATTGTCATGCATAAATGCATTGTCCGTAACATGCATATACATAATATTTAGGAAAATAGAATTTCATCAAAATCTTGAAGACAGTCTGTTTCTAGCTGCTGTATCATTCTGTATAGACAGAGTAAGACCAGACCTATGTAGTAATATGTATATTGTATATAATAATTACTTGATGACCTCTAAAAATATTTTTAACAAGCAAGGTATAGTTAAGATTTGAATTAAGGAAAGGGCTTTCAAAAATGCAATATTGACATTACTGGTGAAATTTCATTTCATTTTGAGAGTTTGGATAAAATGTGAATTTATTTGCAAATTGAGATACCGGGTAAATTGCTTTTGTTTGTGTGTGTGGATTAAATTCACTTAAACGCACTAATACTGTGTTAGTGAATTTTGACACTTATGCCTAAATGTCAATGTACAATTAACCACATATTACATGTACATGGACAGCATAATTTAATATGGACATCTTAATATGGGCAGAATATAATTCTACAAAAATCTCTTGAGCTACAAAGAATTTGATAGTGCAATGTTATTCTAAATCTCTTTGAACTTCCAATTATAATAAGCAAAGATAAAAAGATAAAACTAAAGACCCTGTAAGTTTTAATGACCAGAAATAAATAGTTTGGGGGGGGATTCTTCCTGTTGCAGTAAAGCCAGGTCAGGTCTACATCTTAACCAACAGCTTTAAACCTGCTGTTCAGTGTGGTCCATGGAATTATCTTAATTAAAGTATGTATATTATATAATTCTTGAATTCTTTTCTGATGAAGGTAAAATTGCATTAGGATGGAAGGAATGGATTATCATAGCTAGCAATGTAAGGTAATCGGTTTGATAGGAGTATGTACAGGATTTAATAGCATTGTTCTCGCCTTTCTCTATATGGTGCAAAAAAGGTAAAACCAAATTTGAGGCATGATTCCAATAAGGCTAATACAGAACAAGATATTTTACATCAATGATTTTTACAATGCCTAATGCTTCACATACTTTACATGATTTCAGCATGGGTTCGTACCTTTTCTTGAGGTTCAGTTTGAGACACAAAATACAATTTACCTTTGAATTTTACGGACCGAAATTTAACAAAAGAATCGCTTTTCTTATGAGAGCTAAAAGTACATTTCCTCACATCCATGTCTCATTCATTATATATCTTAAGCATTGAATAATCAAGTACTTTACTTTTTTCAAGACTGCATGCACAGCCATCACCTTGCCATTCATGGAATTTTGCTCATGTTGAGTGATGGAACATATTATAGCATAAATATAATTATACATGTAGTCCTTCAGAGAGACCTTTATATTTCCTCACCTGTGTTGACCAACCCTATTTTGACCACATCTGTGTTGACCACACCTGTGTTGACCTCACCTGTGTTGACCTCACCTGTGTTGACCAACCCTGTGTTGACCACACCTGTGATGACCAACCCAATTTTGACCACACCTGTGTTGACCAACCCTGTGTTGATCACACCTGTGTTGACAAACTCTATTTTGACCACGCCTGTGTTGACCAACCCTGTGTTGACCATACCCCTGACAACAGTAGTACAATGTATCATCTTTTTATTGCATTTGACAATTTTGAATTCTGACAGTCTACATCTACCCCTGATATTGGTCCAGGTCTTCATCTACCCCTAATATTGGTCCAGACCTACAATAACATCCCCACAGACTACATCTACCCCTAATATTGGTCCAGGTCTACAGTAACATCCCCACAGTCTACAGTAACATCCCCACAGTCTACATCTACCCCTAATATTGGTCCAGGTCTACAGTAACATCCCCACAGTCTACATCTACCCCTAATATTGGTCCAGGTCTACAGTAACATCCCCACAGACTACATCTACCCCTAATATTGGTCCAGGTCTACAGTAACATCCCCAGTCTACATCTACCCCTAATATTGGTCCAGGTCTACAGTAACATCCCCACAGTCTACATCTACCCCTAATATTGGTCCAGGTCTACAGTAACATCCCCAGTCTACATCTACCCCTAATATTGGTCCAGGTCTACAGTAACATCCCCACAGTCTACATATACCCCTAATATTGGTCCAGGTCTACAGTAACATCCCCACAGTCTACACCTACCCCTAATATTGGTCCAGGTCTACAGTAACATCCCCCCAGTCTACATCTACCCCTAATATTGGTCCAGATCTACATCAACATCCCCAGTCTACATCTACCCCTAATATTGGTCCAGGTCTACAATAACATCCCCACAGTCTACACCTACCCCTAATATTGGTCCAGGTCTACAGTAACATCCCCACAGTCTACATCTACCCCTAATATTGGTCCAGGTCTACAGTAACATCTCCACAGTCTACATCTACCCCTAATATTGGTCCAGACCTACAGTAACATCCCCACAGTCTACACCTACCCCTAATATTGGTCCAGGTCTACAGTAACATCCCCAGTCTACATCTACCCCTAATATTGGTCCAGACCTACAGTAACATCCCCACAGTCTACATCTACCCCTAATATTGGTCCAGGTCTACAGTAACATCCCCAGTCTACATCTACCCCTAATATTGGTCCAGACCTACAGTTACATCCCCACAGTCTACATCTACCCCTAATATTGGTCCAGGTCTACAGTAACATCCCCACAGTCTACATCTACCCCTAATATTGGTCCAGACCTACCCCCACAGTCTACATCTACCCCTAATATTGGTCCAGGTCTACAGTAACATCCCCAGTCTACATCTACCCCTAATATTGGTCCAGACCTACAATAACATCCCCACAGTCTACATCTACCCCTAATATTGGTCCAGGTCTACAGTAACATCCCCACAGTCTACATCTACCCCTAATATTGGTCCAGACCTACAGTAACATCCCCACAGTCTACATCTACCCCTAATATTGGTCCAGGTCTACAGTAACATCCCCCCAGTCTACATCTACCCCTAATATTGGTCCAGATCTACATCAACATCCCCACAGTCTACATCTACCCCTAATATTGGTCCAGATCTACAGTAACATCCCCACAGTCTACATCTACCCCTAATATTGGTCCAGACCTACAGTAATATCCCCACAGTCTACATCTACCCCTGATATTGGTCCAGACCTACAGTAACATCCCCACAGTCTACATCTACCCCTAATATTGGTCCAGACCTACAGTAACATCCCCACAGTCTACATCTACCCCTAATATTGGTCCAGGTCTACAGTAACATCCCCACAGTCTACATCTACCCCTAATATTGGTCCAGGTCTACAGTAACATCCCCACAGTCTACATCTACCCCTAATATTGGTCCAGACCTACAGTAACATCCCCACAGTCTACATCTACCCCTAATATTGGTCCAGGTCTACAGTAACATCCCCACAGTCTACACCTACCCCTAATATTGGTCCAGACCTACAGTAACATCCCCACAGTCTACACCTACCCCTAATATTGGTCCAGGTCTACAATAACATCCCCACAGTCTACATCTACCCCTAATATTGGTCCAGGTCTACAGTAACATCCCCACAGTCTACATCTACCCCTAATATTGGTCCAGGTCTACAGTAACATCCCACAGTCTACATCTACCCCTAATATTGTTCCAGGTCTACAGTAACATCCCCAGTCTACATCTACCCCTAATATTGGTCCAGGTCTACAGTAACATCCCCACAGTCTACATCTACCCCTAATATTGGTCCAGACCTACAGTAACATCCCCACAGTCTACATCTACCCCTAATATTGGTACAGGTCTACAGTAACATCCCCAGTCTACATCTACCCCTAATATTGGTCCAGGTCTACAGTAACATCTCCACAGTCTACATCTACCCCTAATATTGGTCCAGGTCTACAGTAACATCCCCACAGTCTACATCTACCCCTAATATTGGTCCAGACCTACAGTAACATCCCCACAGTCTACATCTACCCCTAATATTGGTCCAGGTCTACAGTAACATCCCCACAGTCTACATCTACCCCTAATATTGGTCCAGGTCTACATCTACCCCTAATATTGGTCCAGACCTACAGTAACATCCCCACAGTCTACACCTACCCCTAATATTGGTCCAGGTCTACAGTAACATCCCCACAGTCTACATCTACCCCTAATATTGGTCCAGACCTACAGTAACATCCCCACAGTCTACATCTACCCCTAATATTGGTCCAGGTCTACAGTAACATCCCTACAGTCTACATCTACCCCTAATATTGGTCCAGGTCTACAGTAACATCCCACAGTCTACATCTACCCCTAATATTGGTCCAGGTCTACAGTAACATCCCACAGTCTACATCTACCCCTAATATTGGTCCAGGTCTACAGTAACATCCCCACAGTCTACACCTACCCCTAATATTGGTCCAGGTCTACAGTAACATCCCCACAGTCTACACCTACCCCTAATATTGGTCCAGACCTACAGTAACATCCCCACAGTCTACATCTACCCCTAATATTGGTCCAGGTCTACAGTAACATCCCCACAGTCTACATCTACCCCTGATATTGGTCCAGACCTACAGTAACATCCCCACAGTCTACATCTACCCCTAATATTGGTACAGGTCTACAGTAACATCCCCAGTCTACATCTACCCCTAATATTGGTCCAGGTCTACAGTAACATCCCCACAGTCTACATCTACCCCTAATATTGTTCCAGGTCTACAGTAACATCCCACAGTCTACATCTACCCCTAATATTGGTCCAGATCTACAGTAACATCCCCAGTCTACATCTACCCCTAATATTGGTCCAGGTCTACAGTAACATCCCCACAGTCTACATCTACCCCTAATATTGGTCCAGGTCTACAGTAACATCCCCACAGTCTACATCTACCCCTAATATTGGTCCAGACCTACAGTAACATCCCCAGTCTACATCTACCCCTAATATTGGTCCAGGTCTACAGTAACATCCCCAGTCTACATCTACCCCTAATATTGGTCCAGGTCTACAGTAACATCCCCACAGTCTACATCTACCCCTAATATTGGTCCAGACCTACAGTAACATCCCCAGTCTACACCTACCCCTAATATTGGTCCAGGTCTACAGTAACATCCCCACAGTCTACATCTACCCCTAATATTGGTCCAGGTCTACAGTAACATCCCCACAGTCTACATCTACCCCTAATATTGGTCCAGGTCTACAGTAACATCCCCAGTCTACATCTACCCCTAATATTGGTCCAGGTCTACAGTAACATCCCCAGTCTACATCTACCCCTAATATTGGTCCAGGTCTACAGTAACATCCCCAGTCTACATCTACCCCTAATATTGGTCCAGGTCTACAGTAACATCCCCACAGTCTACATCTACCCCTAATATTGTTCCAGGTCTACAGTAACATCCCCACAGTCTACATCTACCCCTAATATTGGTCCAGGTCTACAGTAACATCCCACAGTCTACATCTACCCCTAATATTGGTCCAGACCTACAGTAACATCCCCACAGTCTACATCTACCCCTAATATTGGTCCAGGTCTACAGTAATATCCTGACACTTTCCTGGTTATATATAGGCACCTGATGTAAGTCTAACTAGATCTACTGTTTTTCTGTTGTTCTATCAACATAGAATTTAATAAAATTCTAGCAAAGCAAGAGGGACAGGAAGGAAGCAGTATTGTGTATATCTGGCCATGTTTTCTAGACTCTATACAAAAACAATTGTTCACTACTAGTAACATCTTAAGATTTGATTCTCCAGTCAGAAGTGAATGGTATAGGACTACACACAAATGTATCTGCCCCGACTACTGTAAGTGGGATTTTGAATTGTACTCCTTTTTCCTAAATATTATTCCCCTCACCCGCATTCTTTCATATTGGTAAATGATAAGCAAATATGAATTTATTGAACCTGATACCATGCTATGATCATGTAGCTTAGAGCATGCCACAACCCCAACCCCCCCTCAAAAAAAAAAAGGTCGCCATGCCATACTGAGGAGGCATGAGACTCTACACCATATGTCCTTGATTCAGATTATTGAGGGCCACAAACTCTAGCTAAAGGATAGAAGATCTACTTACAACCACTGAATACTTTTAAATTAACAATCAAGATTAAGTGTTTATGAAATGTATGTAATACAAAATAAGGAAAAAGAAAAAACCCAAACTGAGGAGCTATCTGTATGCCAATAATTATAATATCAAAATCATAATACAAAAACCCAATAAGCCCAAATCCCCCACTACTGTTCGTTAGGTCAAGAGATATATTTAGGCCAGAAAAGTTTAGACATCCACAGCAGTAGAGAGTATAGACAGGAAGACTAGCACATGATCCGGTAGATATAAACAAGTAAAGGGTTACATTGAGAGCGTTGTATAGAACCTCTAAGGCTTCTCGCCGGGACATATGGTCATAGTTTCTAGTCGGCGCCTTTCGCCTAGCACTAGATGGCGCTGTATGACCTGACCTTGATGAAGGAGGATAATGATGAAACTTTCGATTGCCCTTGAAACATAAATGAAAAGATATAATGTTGAAGACAGTTGGAAATTGAGAAGTGATATAACACTAGTACTGTGCTGCCGTACTAAAACTATACACAGGAGGAATGTGTTACACAAACATTACATAGTATGGTATGCACTCCAGACTTTTTCACGTAAAGTAACTCAAAATCAGTTTAAGGAATCAAAGTGTCAAACAGGATCCAATGTATCTTTAAGATTCACAAACTTACAAAAGTTTCCTATCTTGTCTCAAATCATTATCATAGACCACAGCCATTTCAGATTTCAATATAATCTTTATATTACATTAGTTATTCATTAATTATTTTACTTTTTGACAAAAATTATACAAAACAATCTTTCACATGTCATTGTAGTAATAATGTTCTACAGTTGGTAAAGTATACTAGTCTGATTTTAATATTTTTACAGAAGCATGCATAGGATATACCACTCTATGCATACAAGTTATATTCCCTTGGACAGCTGGGTAAGAGAACACTTCAGTTTAGATTGTTTTGACCTCATTCACCTTGATATATTTACAAGTCCACAGTCAGAATGCTTTTTCTCAAATTCAACATTAAAGATACATCATGCTTGTTGAGTAAAAACCAATCATACGAAGACAAACCAAGATGGAAACCACTATCATCAGCAAGATACTGCATGTTAAAATAGCAACTGATCAAGCTTTGTCGATCGTCTGGATACGTTAAGACAATTATGCAATAAGATATCTGTTTCGTTTTTGTTTTGTTGTTTTTTTGTGCTTTTCCAGAACATTTTCAAACAGTAGGTCACTTAAGACGTCATCTCAGGTGACCTAAAATCGTTTCCATGCATGTGTCTATATGCATTGACTTGCTGCATAATTCATGCATACACAGCAAATCCTGATATATGTTTATTAGAGTGCAAAATCATAACATACGTCATTCAAAAATGTACATTCTCTGTTGATATACATGTACGTAAGACTGCCCAGTCTGAATGCATCAGTTAATTATACAAGTACATACAATTAATACAAACACCCTCAACCTGAAACACAGCTATTAAATACTGATGTCTTCTTATCATGATATAAACTCATTCATATAATTCATGCGTATTTGCATTTCAAGCATTATCTCATACATATTCAAAACCATTAGCATATCATTAAATGTACAAGTCACTTCCTCATGTAAACAAGCCAGCCTCACACGGGTCAATGAAAGACAGACAACAGGAAGACAGATATCACTGCACTCTGACACAGTGTTAAGTTGTTGTAAGTAGTTCACTTACTCTGGCGGCCGTCCTCTGTAGTAATCAAATCATAAACACAAAATCAGACAAACATTTAACAAAGGTAAAAAAAAAACAAATAATGTATTACAAAATCTGAAATTAATCTACTGGGAGTGAAATAATATCTGGAGAAACTGACTACAACAGAGATAATATCTGGAGAAACTGACTACAACAGAGATAATATCTGGAGAAACTGACTACAACAGAGATAATATCTGGAGAAACTGACTACAACAGAGATAATATCTGGAGAAACTGACTACAACAGAGATAATATCTGGAGAAACTGACTACAACAGAGATAATATCTAGATAAATCTACAGAAATAAAAAGCAATATAAGATTTCTATGTATTCAAAATGTGATCTATTTTATAGGTCTGAGTATATAGCAAGTCTAACACTAAAACACAAGATGTATTTATCTAACAGAAATGAATAATATCACCAGTATTAAGAGTATTAATTCTATTTGAAATACATTGTACACAACTACTGTTTTTTTCACATTAATACACATCACACAAAACAGAGGGCTGAACATGTTTCCCTACTAGAGGGTGAAGGAGCATGCTCACACCAGACCTGCTGGGAATGTCTACACAACATCCTCGGTATCATAGCAATCTTATACATCATGAAGCAGGTCAACCAATGGGGAATAACATGTTCAAACATGTTCTGTAATATTTCCACCGATCTCCTGAGGGCGAAATTATTTGGCTATAGGATTTTTGAGAGAGTGGAAATACTTGCTAAAAGGGTTTTTCAGATGGTATAAATCTTCGGTATAATCAAGCAATGGGTATGAAGTTTTTTGTGGCACTTGTTGTTTGGGGAAGCTTGAACATGTACCAGGTGTTAATTACCAATCAGAAAATCCATTTAATCTTGCCATTCATCTGTCAAACAACAAACAGCATACTGGCAGAATTCTGACATAGGGAGCAAAAAGGGAAGACAACTCTTTAGAAGAGAGGATAATAGTCCAAGTAAGGACAACAGAAACAAGAGCAGACAACTCTTTAAAAGAGTAAGGTATACAAATTATTAAGGGAAACAGTGAAAAGGTCGATTTACAGGGTAAACAGGGGTATACAGTGATCTGGAACCATGGGATGACAGCTTCATTAAAGGAAAGACAACTCTGGATCAAGTTTGGATCATCCTGAAGAAATTTGAAATCAACATTCCTGTACCTCTGGGACAGGAGGAACTGGTGTTGGTTCATTGACCTCGCCTTCAGACGCTGCCTAGTATACAAACATTACATAAATAAAGAGTATATTAGGAGTTGTAATACCAAACAAATGGAATGTCTAGTAATGTCACACCAATAAAATCAACAGGTGTCTAGTAATGTCACACCAATAAAATCAACAGGTGTCTAGTAATGTCACACCAATAAAATCAACAGGTGTCTAGTAATGTCACCAATAAAATCAACAGGTGTCTAGTTATGTCACCAATAAAATCAACAGGTGTCTAGTAATGTCACCAATAAAATCAACAGGTGTCTAGTTATGTCACACCAATAAAATCAACAGGTGTCTAGTAATGTCACCAATAAAATCAACAGGTGTCTAGTAATGTCACCAATAAAATCAACAGGTGTCTAGTTATATCACACCAATAAAATCAACAGGTGTCTAGTAATGTCACCAATAAAATCAACAGGTGTCTAGTAATGTCACCAATAAAATCAACAGGTGTCTAGTAATGTCACCAATAAAATCAACAGGTGTCTAGTAATGTCACCAATAAAATCAACAGGTGTCTAGTAATGTCACCAATAAAATCAACAGGTGTCTAGTAATGTCACCAATAAAATCAACAGGTGTCTAGTTATGTCACACCAATAAAATCAACAGGTGTCTAGTAATGTCACCAATAAAATCAATAGGTGTCTAGTAATGTCACCAATAAAATCAACAGGTGTCAAGTAATGTCACCAATAAAATCAATAGGTGTCTAGTTATATCACACCAATGAAATCAACAGGTGTCTAGTAATGTCACCAATAAAATCAACAGGTGTCAAGTAATGTCGCACAAATAAAATTAACATGTGCATCTTGTAATGTCACACAAATAAAATTAACAGGAACAGGTCAAGTAATGTCACACCAATAAAATTAACAGGTGTCAAGTAATGTCACACCAATAAAATTAACAGGTAAATGTCTAGAAATGTCACACCAATAAAATTAACAAGAAACTGTCTAGTTATGTTAATAAAGGGTTCACACTGATCACCATATTTGGCGAAGAGAAATATTATGTACAATAGGGAGACAATCGTCTACGGTCCGCAGGCTTAAACTACTAACGACTGGTATCTCGACAGCTGACTGATGTGTGGGAGGGGCACAGGCTACCGCAGGCACTGACTCTGGAGTCGACATCTTTGTAGAGAAATGTTCGATCATTTTCAGTATATATCATCCATTAGTTAAAATTATACAGATTTGACCTGTGTCATCATAACAAAGAAACACTATATTCATTATCGGGTAAAAATAATCATCAACTTACTCCTGATCAAATATTACACAATATTAAAAATAAATATATAGAACAGAACAAAAGTACGGAATGGACAAAACAAAATATACAGTTAGTAATAAAACCATAACAAAAGGTCACAACACAAATCAAAGCAGGGGAAAATAAACAAAATCAAACTTCTTCATTTTGAAATTTTATAAAGAAAACTTCATATCAAAATCATTTGAAATGTAAAGGATAATGAAAAATAAATAAAAGCTAGATAAAAAGATAAAATAAAAAGAAATTCTATAAAATCATTCAATTTTTCAACGGTACTTCAGATGAAAGAATTTATGTAAACATTTGGCGAGATCAAGACTGGTGTTGATGAGACCAGTCATAGACTACACCTGAGGTTGTATGTATACATGTACCTCAAATGTGTCAGTTTAGACAGGTTTCACTGTAAACAGAAGCTCAACATTATTTGCAGAATCTTATGTCAGTAGAAGCTCACAAGGAAAAGGATAAAATGCCTGGGGTTATCTCCCTTAGACCAAAGAGGAAGCTCAATGCAGAATTAAAGTATTTCTAAATCTCGTCCTCACTTTCCCTGCTGATAAAGAAATAGCATATGGTTGTTCTCTGTTATAAGATAGGTAAACCTGTATATTCAAAAGTTCTGAGTCTTTATCTTGCCCTCAAACGTAGGAGTAAAATGAACATATAGTATGAGTCACATCAAATGAGATCAACTTCACAGCTAAAGATCCAACTGAATCCTAAAAATATTTTCATTTTTATTTAAAGATTTTATCCCATCATTTTCACCTAAGGTATCTCTTGAAGCTAAAAACTGCCTTGATATTGTTTCTTTTTTCTTCTAATTGTTTCTTTTTAGCAAAATGATTCCAAAAACATTACATCATCTTCAATAGTAAAGTTCTGCCAATGTCAAATGAGTCATCCCCAGAATAAGCTCAGTAAAGACATCCAGACAAAGACACTGTCAGCTACTTTTTTGTGTGTAACACTACAGGATTTGACACCAGTGAAGAATCATTAATACTGAGAGCATTTTACTTACAAATCACAGGCGACTTTAAAATCAAAATAATTAAAAGAAACATGCAGTATATAATCTGTACTCGAGAAATAACGGAAAAATAATCTGGCAAAAAATAATTTGACTTCTTGTCTAAAATAACAGTTTTACCAACAGAGAAATCACTTAAAAACTTGTGAATTCAAACAATTTATGTGTAGATTCAGGAAGCAATGCTGTAATTTTTCAAACCACCTCAATCATCTTGCTAATATGCACAGTCTAGCAAGAGTTTGGAAGACAGCTGTATCACACGTATAACTTACGATGACCTGTCCATCCTTTGTTGTATATACATTGTATCGTTCTAGACTAACGAGACTGCTCTGTGATAGACAACACACACCAAGTATAAATATTCATAGACACATGCATTAGCTACTGCAATGAAATCCATTATAGAAAACTAAGATCTCTCATTTTTGTGAGCTCAAAGTTTGGTGCATTATCAATTTGTGGCTCACATTTGCAATCACCACTAGCTACTGCATATAATGTGCTATGATAAAATAAAATCAATGTTTTTAGCACAAAAATAAAAGATAGTAAGATAGCCTCTGAACTATACGTTTAAATACAGTACAGCGATATATCTTATCAGCACCGCCAGGGTACTTCTTTATTACTTCTTTATTTACTGTTAATTGTGTGTTTCATCAAGACTGCGAAGACAATATGGTGTCTACTGAATTACACTAATTAAGACAAAATAGTTAGCTGATATACTTATCCACTTATCTACCACTGTAAAGTACATCTTTAACATCTTCAACATGCCATATCAAATGAATGTAACAAAAATGTAATATCATCATAAAAAAATAGGAATAGAAATTAATTCATTTTACATAAATTCAATAATTATAATTACAGGAAACATATTGAAGGGGAAGAATACACTGGAATGTTTCTTTGTTTTTACATTGTGTCTTCAAATGATGTTACTTTGGTCACTTTGACCCATTTAGTGGAGTCACAAACAGGTAAAGTATAGACACGTTGAACTCTGACGACTAACACTGTCAGTACGGTTCATGCATTACCATCTAACAACTAATAATATACAAGAAGCTTACACAATGTGATTACAGGCTTAAACACATTACGTATGACTATATAAACATACAGAAATCTTATAATACATCATAGAAACAGAAAATTATAGTTAAATCTGAACGTAGAAAAATAATACTGAGGGTGCAGTAATGGAAAATATAGGTGTAAAAGTAATTGTAGACTGGGGAATATATACAACATGATAATAAGTCTGACTACTAGTATCAGCTGTAATAACAACTGTATCTACTGTATATTAAAACACAACAGTAATTACCTGATCCTCAATCATACCAGTCTCCTCGTCCATTTCCCTGTCAACAGAATAGACCATAATTATCTCCCCTTTGACCATATATCATCTTAGGTCACCAAAATTACCTCCCCTTAACCAATCACATTTTTAATATCGCTGCCTACACATTAAGTTTGGGTTGATTTTTTTTTCATGCATAAGAAGACAAAAAAATTAATAGAGAAAAAAAATTTTACTGGTCCCAATTTTGTAATGAAATACAACATGTCTCAGATTTTCTTTTTTATATTTAGAGAGCTTAAAATCCAGAAATCTTATTTGAAATGGAAGAACAAGATTTATTTAAATTTTCTCAGGTTGAAAATGGCCATACTTTTAATTGACTGCATGACTCTTTATTTTCTTACATAGTGAATCTTTTACTTTGTATCTACCATTGAAACAACAGGAGCCTATACAGGTGACTAGAACTCTACAAGGACTTAATAAACCTGTGTCCACAACATAACAGGTGTAATTGGCATTATGACACTACTGATTGGGTAGTGAAGAGTTAGAAGACTCTACAATGGTTCCATAACGGGATAAAATACCCAAATCTCATTTAACAGTCTATACCTACCCAGTCTGGTTTGCTTTTTCTGAGAAGATCCTGACAAGGTACTCTCCTTTCTGGTGAGGTTCAAATGTGGACGGGATGATGACATAGGTACCAGGAGGCAGTTTGTGACGGCCACAGATCTCACGCATGTTGATGAAGGATGGAGACTTGGCTGTGGATGCGTTGTATTTGAAGAACTTCAAATCCAGGGGACCATCACTTTCCGCATCATCCTTCATCTAAACAAAATTAAAACAGACTGTGTAAAGCATTAAATAAAATGTTTTTCTTGTCAATATCTTCATTGATATGTCAGACAACACACGTAAGTTTTTTTGTTTTTTTTTTTCAAAAATAAATTGCATTCTGATCTATGTTAAGTATCAAACAATCATTTACTCCTGTAAAATATGAATTAGTAATCTATTTGTCAAATCAAATATAATTGAATAAAGGATGTTGTGGCTCAAAATGATATACCTCCCACCACCATCATCCATAAAATAAAGCCATCAGGTTCATGAGGTATCTAGTACACCAGATTTTCTGAAAGTGGTCTTGTGTGTTCTTCAACCTTTAAGCTTGACTGATGATCACCAAAGTCTAACCAGGTGTAAAACTTGTTGTGATGTTACCAGGTTTTGTAAATATGAACTAAATCTGTCCAGGAGTTCAGGAGTTGTCTGGTACACAAGCTTTGCATGGATGCACATTAGCATACACCAAGTGATTACTATATATACCTCAGTAGAGGGTATAAAACTCTTAATATATCACTATATATACCTCAGTAGAGGGTATATAAACCTTTACTACATCACTATATATACCTCAAGTAGAGGGTATAAAACTCTTAATATATCACTATATATACCTCAGTAGAGGGTATATAAACCTTTACTACATCACTATATATACCTCAAGTAGAGGGTATAAAACTCTTAATACATCACTATATATACCTCAGTAGAGGGTATATAAACCTTACTACATCACTATATATACCTCAGTAGAGGGTATATAACCTTTACTACATCACTATATATACCTCAGTAGAGGGTATATAAACCTTTACTACATCACTATATATACCTCAGTAGAGGGTATATAAACTTTTACTACATCACTATATATACCTCAAGTAGAGGGTATATAAACCTTTACTACATCAATATATATACCTCAAGTAGAGGGTATAAAACTCTTAATACATCACTATATATACCTCAGTAGAGGGTATATAAACTTTTAATACATCACTATATATACCTCAAGTAGAGGGTATAAAACTCTTAATACATCACTATATATACCTCAGTAGAGGGTATATAAACCTTTACTACATCACTATATATACCTCAGTAGAGGGTATATAAACCTTTACTACATCACTATATATACCTCAGTAGAGGGTATATAACCCTTACTACATCACTATATATACCTCAGTAGAGGGTATATAAACCTTTACTACATCACTATATATACCTCAGTAGAGGGTATATAAACCTTTACTACATCACTATATATACCTCAGTAGAGGGTATATAAACCTTTACTACATCACTATATATACCTCAGTAGAGGGTATATAACCCTTACTACATCACTATATATACCTCAGTAGAGGGTATATAACCTTTACTACATCACTATATATACCTCAGTAGAGGGTATAAAACTTTTAATACATCACTATATATACCTCAGTAGAGGGTATATAACCCTTACTACATCACTATATATACCTCAGTAGAGGGTATATAACCCTTACTACATCACTATATATACCTCAGTAGAGGGTATATAACCCTTACTACATCACTATATATACCTCAGTAGAGGGTATATAAACCTTTACTACATCACTATATATACCTCAGTAGAGGGTATATAACCCTTACTACATCACTATATATACCTCAGTAGAGGGTATATAACCTTTACTACATCACTATATATACCTCAGTAGAGGGTATAAAACTTTTAATACATCACTATATATACCTCAGTAGAGGGTATATAAACCTTTACTAAATCACTATATATACCTCAAGTAGAGGGTATAAAACTTTTAATACATCACTATATATACCTCAGTAGAGGGTATATAAACCTTTACTAAATCACTATATATACCTCAGGAGAGGGTATATAAACCTTTACTACATCACTATATATACCTCAGTAGAGGGTATAAAACTTTTAATACATCACTATATATACCTCAGTAGAGGGTATATAAACCTTTACTACATCACTATATATACCTCAGTAGATGGTATAAAACCTTTACTACATCACTATATATACCTCAGTAGAGGGTATATAAACCTTTACTACATCACTATATATACCTCAGTAGATGGTATAAAACCTTTACTACATCACTATATATACCTCAGTAGAGGGTATATAAACCTTTACTACATCACTATATATACCTCAAGTAGAGGGTATAAAACTTTTAATACATCAATATAAAACCTGAACTCTCTAAAGTGCTCAGATCTATACAACGTCTTCATATCTATCAATATATGTGTAAAATGTAGCAGTCGTTCACAATTGACAACAAAGGCATTTGATAGTGTTTAATATCAGTTTGTATTCTACGATTAGGAAATATTAATTTACAGGAACGAACCTTTTAATTCATAAAACCATCAAGAACAATTGCCATTATTCTTGATAAGAGAGGCAGCACTCAATTTTAAACATTGAAAGTAAACCAATGAAACTGATTATTGAAAATAATCTATTCAGTTATAGACAATCACTTATTATTGATGATAATCAATCAGTTATAGACAATCATTGATTATTGATAAAAATCAATCAGTTATGAACAATCACTGATTATTGATAGTAATCAATCAGTTATAGACAATCATTGATTATTGATAAAAATCAATCAGTTATGAACAATCACTGATTATTGATAATAATCAATCAGTTATAGACAATCACTGATTATAGATAATAATCAATCAGTTATAGACAATCACTGATTATTGATAATAATCAATCAGTTATGGACAATCACTGATTAGTGATAGTAATCAATCAGTTATGGACAATCACTGATTATTGATAGTAATCAATCAGTTATGGACAATCACTGATTATTGATAGTAATCAATCAGTTATAGACAATCACTGATTATTGATAGTAATCAATCAGTTATAGACAATCACTGATTATTGATAGTAATCAATCAGTTATGGACAATCACTGATTAGTGATAGTAATCAATCAGTTATGAACAATCACTGATTATTGAAAATAATCAATTCAGTTATGGACAATCACTGATTATTATTAATAATCAATCAGTTATGGACAATCACTGATTATAGATAATAATCAATCAGTTATGGACAATCACTGATTAGTGATAGTAATCAATCAGTTATGAACAATCACTGATTAGTGATAGTAATCAATCAGTTATGAACAATCACTGATTATTGAAAATAATCAATTCAGTTATGGACAATCACTGATTATTATTAATAATCAATCAGTTATGGACAATCACTGATTATAGATAATAATCAATCAGTTATGGACAATCACTGATTAGTGATAGTAATCAATCAGTTATGAACAATCACTGATTAGTGATAGTAATCAATCAGTTATGAACAATCACTGATTATTGAAAATAATCAATTCAGTTATGGACAATCACTGATTATAGGTAATAATCAATCAGTTATAGACAATCACTGATTATTATTAATAATCAATCAGTTATGGACAATCACTGATTATTGATAGTAATCAATCAGTTATGAACAATCACTGATTATTATTAATAATCAATCAGTTATAGACAATCACTGATTAATGATAATAATCAATCAGTTATAGACAATCACTGATTATTGATAATAATCAATCAGTTATAGACAATCACTGATTATAGATAACAATCAATCAGTTATGGACAATCACTGATTATAGGTAATAATCAATCAGTTATGGACAATCACTGATTATTGATAAAAATCAATCAGTTATGGACAATCACTGATTATTGATAATAATCAATCAGTTATGGACAATCACTGATTATTGATAATAATCAATCAGTTATGAACAATCGTGAAAATGGAACTTTCTTCCATCACTGAAGCATGCCTCCTCCAGAGACTCTTAACAATACAGAGAACAATAACCTTGTAGATGACATAACCAATGGTTAGAAGGTCCAGTCCTTCCTTTCTCTGCTTCCTTCTGTCCTTCTGCAGAATTCCGACCAGCATGGTACAGAGGTCATCTTCATCATCGTCAGGGTCCACCAATGTCACTTTGTATTGAGGGTTAGTCCAGAATGTATCTAGAGTGAAGATGTTTTATTTTTTATTTTCTAAATGGCAAATATGACACTATGACACCCTGCTATGTCCCATCTATCCTCATAGCTAACAGTTATAACAGAAGTACTGTTATGGTACAAAGCTAGCCTCACATTGTATATCACTATACCTCAAACAGGAATTAGGGGGTGATTTCACCAATTGGAATCTATATTGCAATACATGTATAATGATATTTTCAGAAAAAAATATTGTAATACTTAAGGTAAAATAGATATATTTTGAAGTAGACTTTGCATTGTAGAAAGCATTGAAACTATTATTATGAAACATATTCAACTAGGGGAAATAATAGCTAACCCCCATGGCAGGTAGGTAAGTCCAGTAAGGAACATTGAGACAACCAAAAAGACAACAAATATAGACAAAATGACACCAATATATTCTCCTCTAAAAAGGACATCAAAATGACTCTGACTGGAGGGTGCCTAATCTGACTGGAGGATGCCTAATCTGACTGGAGGGTGCCTAATCTGACTGGAGGGTGTCTAACCCCTCTTACCCAGATAGTTCCTACAGCCACCCGCGTTGACCCTTGGGATCCATTCTCCTGATTGTGTCTGGGACTCCCAACGTTTGCCTCCACTCTGTACCTCATCTTCATCTAGAGAGTCTGGACCCAAGTTACAGATCTCAAGCTTCTGGAAGTTTTGTTTCCAGTCAGAAAATGACATCCTGTCAAGAACAGAAGTCATGAGTTTAGTCATAGAGAGATGCCGACAGAGTATCAGTATTTTATCAATCATGCTATAGAAACAAAACTAATTACAAAATGCAACAGCCGAATTAAACTCTTCAAATTGTTTAACTTTTTACTTGGTGAGGCAGCACTTCCTGCTTAACTGTTGGACTTTTTACTTTTTAGGTCAACACTCAGAAATAATAAATATACCAACCAAACAAAACAATTTCTTTAAAACATAACTCACCAAAATTCACCATCATCATCAAATGTAAGACCAAGGTTCTGCTTTTCTTCCTCTGGAATGAATCTCCACTCCTCAGACCTAGAAAATTATACACAACATTCCAGTCACACATTCTAGATTCCACAAGAAGATTACATCAGATATTCATGTATACATTAAGAACAAAATGTTACCAATATCAAATACTTGTAATATTATACAACTACTGTATAGTCTTTTGATAAGATTGATACATGATCTTATTGACCGGAAGAAAATATAGACTAAGGACAAAGTCTGAGACTGATATTTTTTCAGATATGACCGAAATAACTTTTTATCAGGAATCACCCTGTATATATTATCAAAATCACAAATTCCAAAAAATCATGCTTTCTGATAAGTGAAAAGAAAATTCATATGCATTAGTACATCTGATATCTTATAAAGTAATTTCTGAAAATCTAAGGTCTTTAACCAAAATACAGGAAAAAATGAAATTTCATGTAATCTGGAGGGTGTGTTGAGATGCCCATACTACAATGCAACTATATTCAAGGTCTGGTTCAAAACTTTTAAAGACCATACAGATTCCCAGTATCCGTAATATCAAGAGTCACTGGAACATAAATTGTGGATGGTATTCAGTAGATGAAGGGTGTGTCCATGTTTTGAAATATCCACTATGTGATCCAACTACAATTGTTCAGTTTTTAGATTTACACTTTTTGTTGAGCAATAGATCTAAACACAAAACTTTAAAAGTGAAATGCTAGCAAAAGAAAATTCACTTGTATTATCTGAAAGGTAATTCTGACTTGAAGAATGGTCTTTAAAAGTTTTGTGTTCAGTTTCCCAAAAGTATGCGAGAAAAAGTAACACCAAAGTCTCACCTCACAGACAAGACAATTATCATTTTCACATTTTCATCTGCTCCAAGTTTACCTTACCTTAATTTTTGTTTGTGTTGGGGTGAAAATTGATAAAAGTTTCTATTCTATTTTAATGTAGATTAATCTTACTCGTCACTCCAGGCTCCTTTCCATTCTGCCTCGTTTCCCCAGGGGTTACGAACCCTCACCATGGGGATACGACCACTGGTGCGGGGTGTCTTAATGTCCACCTACAAAGAACCAACATTTGAACAAAATCAAATTCACAGAAAAAAAAAATTCATAATGGAATAAGTAAGAATCTCCATGTTAAATTACTATTATTATATGAGAGGATAACAGATTTCAATCATTCACATCTTTATGTTCTAATGAAATATGCACATATCATAACAGTACATGAGACAAAAAGGACCTATCCCTTGGGTGAGGCATCAGTATTAGGACAAAATATGAAAAGGTTTCCTTCAATATCTTTAGTTATCTTCAATACATCGTCCTGACAGTTATCTACATATCTTTTTGCAATAAGCTTTTACCTTCCTTAATAATCTAAAAGTACATTTTTTTTATGAAAGAATATCTGTAGAGACAGACATTATCATTCTTCTAGTCTATTGTGGCATCACAGTCGCTGCTGAAGTACAGTGTTAGGGTAATTTCTGCCTGGTGGACAAAGAAAAGAAATCACATATCTATAGCTATCAAATTTGTTTTTTGTCCTGGGTTACTACAACTCACCAACTTGACAGCAGTGATACTGTATGCATGTCCCATCACCAGCCCGTTATCTAGAACAGCTTCCAACTGGGACGGGTCAGCCTGCGTCACCAACAAAAACATGTTAATTACTGCTGTATTGTAAACAAAACAATGTCATCTCAGTTAGAAACAAGTTTCCACATGACATATAATTAAACTTGTTTTACATGTTTGTTCCATATGTAAATTTTTACGGGTTTCAAATTTGTCATTCCGATAAGCATAATTGAAACTTATACCTAAACTCTTAAGATTTTCATACAGTGTTAGAAAGTACAATGTTTAAATTGTAAAATGGTATACTAAACTCTGTACCATTAAAGAACTCCTAAAGTACAGCAAGGCATGTTAATGCTGTTCCATTACATCTCAAATCAGTGTTTAAGCTTTTGTAAAACTATGAGCATATCTAGATCATGTAGGAGTTTGTGTTCTATAGTGTATTCTGTGTTAAAACTGAATTGCTCCTCATACATTAAGTTAACCTTTAATCAAAATGATAACAGAATAATCCTGGTTGAATTGATCATGAATCCTCTACAAATATCCAGAGATGACTTATTCTATTGTGTATCTGTAAATTCAAATTAATATTTTCAGATACTTTTTAGTAGATACTGCTTGATTAGCAGGACATATGACAGGTTTTTCATTAACACAGAACTGAGCTGGAACTGATCACGTACATCAATAGAACATCCCATCAGAGAGCCTCGATCACTGGCCTTCATCATGATGGTGAGCAGTTTGTCCTCGGGCTTCCTCAGGTCAAACATCTCTGTGACACCGCCAGTGAAGTCTTCCATGGCCTCACAAGTACTACCTCCCTTCAGGGACTCGTAGGACCCCTGTAACCTGTAACACAACCAAACAGGAATATAGACCCCCTGTAACCTGTAACCCAACCAAACAGGAATATAGACCCCCTGTAACCTGTAGCCCAATCACACAGGAATATAGAACCCCTGTAGCCTGTAACCCAATCACACAGGAATATAGAACCCCTGTAACTTGTAACACAATCACACAGGAATATAGAACCCCTGTAACCTGTAACCCAATCACACAGGAATATAGAACCCCTGTAACCTGTAACCCAAACACACAGGAATATAGAACCCCTGTAACCTGTAACCCAATCACACAGGAATATAGAACTCCTGTAGCCTGTAACCCAATCACACAAGAATATAGAACCCCTGTAGCCTGTAACCCAATCACACAGGAATATAGAACCCCTGTAACCTGTAACCCAATCACACAGGAATATAAGAACTCCCTGTTAGCCCTTGTAAACCCAATCAACACAGGAATATAGAATCCTGTACCTGTAACCCCAATCAACACAGGAATTATAGAACCCCTGTAGCCGTAACCCCAATTCACACAGGAATATAGAACCCCTGTAACCTGTAACCCAATCCACAGGAATATAGAACCCTGTAACCTGTAACCCATCACACAGGAATATAGAACCCCTGTAAACCTGTAACCAATCACACAGGAATATAGAACCCCTGTAGCCTGTAACCCAATCACACAGGAATATAGAACTCCTGTAGCCTGTAACCCAATCACACAGCAATATAGAACCCCTGTAACCTGTAACACAATCACACAGGAATATAGAACCCCTGTAACCTGTAACCCAATCACACAGGAATATAGAACTCCTGTAGCCTGTAACCCAATCACACAGGAATATAGAACCCCTGTAACATGTAACATAATCACACAACAATATAGAACCCCTGTAACCTGTAACCCAATCACACAACAATATAGAACCCTTGTAGCCTGTAACCCAATCACACAGGAATATAGAACCCCTGGCCTGTAGCCTGTAACACAATCACACAAGAATATAGAACCCCTGTAACCTGTAACCCAATCACACAGGAATATAGAACCCCTGTAGCCTGTAACACGATCACACAACAATATAGAACACCTGTCATTTGTTACATACAGGAACACAGACTCCCTTCATCAAAATTGTCCAGAGATAGTCATCATGTTACTGGAGAAGCAGAATACCTTTTTCAGATCAAATTTCATAAGACAAATTTAGTTTTGCCAGGTCTCTGGCTAATATGAAACTTACTTCACAGTCATATAGAATGATTACATTTATTCTCTGCTAGAATGCTTAATAGTAACGCAATCATTTTTTTTTTAAATATGAAATAACATAATATGGAACTGATGTATGGCGCGGGAAGGATGTCATAATTAAATATTTTTGCCTAGGCAAAAATAATTGTGCCTATAGGCAAAATTCGATTTTTGCCTAAGCAAAAATATTTCTGCCTATAAGCAAAAATAATTTTGCCTAGGCAATAATCGAAACAAAATTATTTTTGCCTAGGCAGAAATAATTTTGCCTAGGCAAAAATTGAATATTGCCAGAAATATTTTTGCCTAAGCAATATTCGATTTTTGCCTAGGCAAAAATATTTAATTATGACATCCTTCCCACGCCATACTGATGAAGCAAAATCTTTGACGTAAAATGCACTCAAAATTTCTTTACTTGGCATAAGCTTTCTCAAACAGGGCACTCCAGAACTCATTATTCTCTGCAGAGTGCATGAAGGAGAGCTTGTTGTAGTAGGTTGGGAGCCTGTCGTCCACCAAAACCTCCACCCAATCTCCCTGGTGCCAGAAACGGAAGCGAAACAGCCCACAATAGTCATCTGTGAAGTTCTGGTCAGTTGGCACAACGCGTGCAAATAAGGTTTTATTGATGGTCAAGGAAGCTGTAGCAGCCAAAAGCCAGCAGTCACCTGAGAAATAGAATATTATAATGTTATCACAGCAGTCACATGATAAATAGAATACTATAATGCTCTTACAGCAGTCACATGATAAATAGAATATTATAATGTTATCACAGCAGTCACCTGAGAAATAGAATATTATAATGCTCTTACAGCAGTCACCTGAGAAATAGAATATTGTGTTCTCACAATTGAGTTTGGAGTGAAAACCTAATTACATTTTAATAAACAAGCATTCTGTGAGTATTGCTAAACCAATACATGTCCCCTACCGGTGCCCCCAAGTTAAAACTTTAGCCAAATTTGAGTAAAAAAGTTTAGCCACAACTGAAACATGATCATTTTATGAAAATAAGTTCATTCCAAACAAAGTGTGTAATTCAACTCTATTGGGGTGAATAAACAATGTTTCCTGCCCATAAAAGATATTCAGGTATTCTTTTGGGTCTACTGTACAGAGTAAAAGAATCTAAAGTGAATTTAAATTGAAATGTGTAACAGCCTTGGATTGAAATATAAACATAATTCTGCATAGCACAGCATAGTAGTACACTGATTTTATTCCAAAAGAATCTCACATCAGTGAAGCATTCAATACAGAGAAAACAGTTAAGTCCATATTATGGAAAAAAAATCAAAAAATGAAAATAATTGTTTCATTTTCAACTGTACAAAAGTTATGCCACACACCCAAAGAACCTCTATGCAAAAATTCAGCATCCTAATACCATTATTAAGTGAATGGTGTGCCACTATAAAACTTTAACCAAAACTTTAACCTCAATACAGCAATAACAGTTAAGTTCATAATATGGCAAAAATTTCAAAAAAAAGAAAATACTTTTTTCCTTTTTAACTGTACAAAAGTAATGCCACACACCAAAAGAACCTCTATGCAAAGAATCAGCATCCGTATACCATTATTAAGTGAATGGTGTGCCATTATAAAACTTTAACCAAAACTTTAACCTGAAGAATACAGAGAAAAAAGTTAAGTTCATAATATGGCAAAAATTTCAAAAAATGAAAATAATTTTTTCATTTTTAACCATACAAAAGTAATGCCACACATCCAAAGAACCTCTATGCAAAAACAAAAAATCAGCATCCTTATACCATTAAGTGAAGGGTGTGCCATTATAAAACTTCAACCAAAACTTTAACCTGAAGAATACAGAGAAAAAAGTTAAGTTCATAATATGGCAAAAATTTCAAAAAATGAAAATAATTTTTTCACTTTTAACCAAACAAAAGTAATGCCACACATCCAAAGAACCTCTATGCAAAAACAAAAAATCAGCATCCTTATACCATTAAGTGAAGGGTGTGCCATTATAAAACTTCAACCAAAACTTTAACCTGAAGAATACAGAGAAAAAAGTTAAGTTCATAATATGGCAAAAATTTCAAAAAATGAAAATAATTTTTTCATTTTTAACCATACAAAAGTAATGCCACACATCCAAAGAACCTCTATGCAAAAACAAAAAATCAGCATCCTTATACCATTAAGTGAAGGGTGTGCCATTATAAAACTTCAACCAAAACTTTAACCTGAAGAATACAGAGAAAAAAGTTAAGTTCATAATATGGCAAAAATTTCAAAAAATGAAAATAATTTTTTCACTTTTAACCATACAAAAGTAATGCCACACACCCAAAGAACCTCTATGCAAAGAATCAGCATCCTAATACCATTATTAAGTGAATGGTGTGCCATTTTAAAACTTTAACCAAAACTTTAACCGGACGGACGGACGGACTGACGGACAGACGGACGCAGGCAAAACCTATAGTCCCCCCGGTTTCACAAGTAGGGGACTAATAAGCACCATGATGAATTGGATCACAAACATTTTATGATGTCACAGCTTTATACACAACATAACATCAAAGTGTATATTATATGTTTGTCTAAAAATTGTTGAAAAACGGACTGTTTGAAAAAAATAAGAAGACTGTAGCTGGTCAATATGTTTTGTTTCACATTAATAAAGGATTTCTTTTACTTTTTTTATTTCTTAATAACTTAGTTGTTATCTTCAAATGAGTATCTGTTTCAAATGCAAATGTCTCAGTGTTTTATCATCATTTATTGATTAATGTGGAAAACCCTGGACTACGATCAGTTATCACCTGCTGTATTGATTACGGCGGGGAAATCCCAGGACCTACATGTGGTGGACTGTCGTTCATATCACACATGAATGCACCTTAAAGGTGTTATCAGTATTTAATAATAAACTCCTACTTTGTATAACAATACTTCTATATATTGTACAGTCAGGCTTTTGATGTAATATTAGATCATTTTCCTGCTACCTTATGATTGGAATGGAGGCACATCAGATAAAGAAATTAATACATACACAATTGTATTTCCTTTACACAGAAATAATCACCATAAAAACCTTCTCTTTGTACAAAGATATATTCAATGCTGTTTGAAAATTTAAGAATTATTGACGAATACATGTAATTATACTTAATCTCATATTTATACCTTCATTTCATTAAAACAAGCTTTCACGGTTAAGTTTAAACATGCTAGCTTTAAACTTTTTAAAGATGTACAATGACAGACAGAACCACTGTATATGTACAATAACTAACGACAGACACATCATGATGTCACCCCTTAAAATTGTTAGAGCTAGGGGAAAACCCAGCCTACCATTGAATTAGTAGTCCTCGACACAAGGACATCACACTCTTGTCACTACACCATCCTTTATTCATGATCATGAACTCATAATTTCTGAAAGTGTCGGATATAACAAGCCAGCAGATCTCTCATACAGGCAATGTATATAGATTTAAAGGCACACAGTGATCAAGTTTGTTTCTGCCACATTTTAATTTGACACACTATATCATACAACATAATGTATATGCTGATAGGAGATGACTCCTTATATAAGATTTCAAAGGCATTACATAAGACAATTAATATGGCTCACCTAGTGGGATGAAATTCGGAATTAGTTTTGAAAAAGTAGCTCAGAGGTCATGGTCAAGGTCATGTCTCAGCATGTCTACAAATGTAGTGACAATAGAAAGAGCTTGTCTAATTAATATAAGGAACACATATGTAAAATATGATACCTCATCTTATAGGGTTAACATATGTGGCCAGGGTTAATTCTTAAAAGTTGGTCAAAGGTCACTGTTAAGATCAGCAGATCTACAAATGAAGTACCAATGGAAAGGTGTGCATTGTCACAAGGAACAAACATCTGAAATACCTAGGCTGTATCCTCATTAGTATTGACACAACACCGTTTTATAAAAAAAAAAAAAATAAACCTAGCTGGTTTGTAAGGAAGATGCTGACAACAACATAGTCCGGGGGGTTAGCAATATAGGTAGTTCCCCTGGACTTTGTCAGGAACAAGTCTAGATGTAGAAAGGAGTCGATGTTTTTTCACATTTCATCAAATCTTGTTTACGAAATATATTTGCCTAATAAAAACAGGCTGTAAACATGGCCATTAACTGTATTCAGTAGCACATTATATATACAATACACGGAGGAATCGTATATCACATACCAGGTAAATAGAATGAATGATATCAAATTTAAATGTGGAAAATGATATTAGTAAAACAGCAAGGTTTAATGTCTTCTCCACCATTTTGGTATCTAAAGATTTCAAGCTATCAAACTATTTTCTTTGTGGTGTGTATGTTCAAGGGCAAAAACAAAGCAAAGCTTCTTTTTATTTTTTAATTCAGAGAGAACAAATTTTGTACATGAGAATTACCTCTTCAGAGTATGGGGTGGGGGAACGAAAGCAATCCTAGCCAGTGGGTCAGTGTCTCCTAGCCACTGGGTCAGTGTCTCCTAGCCAGTGGGTCAGTGTCTCCTAGCCACTGGGTCAGTGTCAGTGTCTCTTAGCCACTGGTCAGTGTCTCCTAGCCACTGGGTCAGTGTCTCTTAGCCACTGGGTCAGTGTCTCCTAGCCAGTGGGTCAGTGTCTCCTAGCCAGTGGGTCAGTGTCTCCTAGCCAGTGGGTCAGTGTCTCCTAGCCACTGGGTCAGTGTCTCCTAGCCAGTGGGTCAGTGTCTCCTAGCCACTGGGTCAGTGTCAAGGGGTACCAATTGCAATTAGTAAGGAAGACATCTGCTATAATTGCCTTCCATTCGGTAAACTATTTACCATGTCTATGTATATTACATAGTAGAATATGTGGTGATTGTTGAGATCACAGTCTACACTCCAGGACCTGTATCATACCCACTCATTTCCTATTTTACAATTATACAGCATGCACATTTACTAGATTTATTCATGTTTCCAGTACCACCAATAACCGAGGTAATCCTTCTCTATGCTAGAAGAGGATACCAGCTTTCAATCCAGCCACAAGATGATAACCGCTACAGGGACAGTTATCTACATCTCAGATGGTTGAAAGGTAGTTAGTCAGCTAAACTCTGTTGGTAAGGCTTGGGAAGAAAGTGGTGTGAGGAACATAGGTAAAACAGAGGATGTGGACACAGTAGCTATGGTGGGCCTAAAGGAGAATGAAATGGAATGAGATGGGGAGGGGTTGGGGGGGTTGGGGGGGGGGGGGGGGGGGGGGGGGAGCAGTTTAAACATTTCTTTGTCATCTGATCTGCAGACAATATTTCCTGAAATCACTAAAATCACAAAAATACCCAATACATGTACCAGGAAAGGATATGGCTGGTTTCTAGTGGTATTTGGAAATTCTGAAGGTGTACTTATACCACTTCCTGTACAGATCGATTAAAAATCAGAAATAATTCTTCCTCTTTTTTGCTTTATATAGATCTATATATATATGATACATGTACAGTGAATATTACAATTATCATACATGAATCATTAACTGGCTTAATACAGCTACTACATCTACAAGGTTGCATGGCAATGACATTATCTAAACATTATGAAGGAATTCTAGTCAGGTTTAGATAACCTTTTTTTTTTATGAACCAATCAAACACCAGTTACAAGACTTTACATGTTGTCATGTGATATTCAAACAGTACAAATAAATAAGTTGAGAGAAATTCTTCAGAACTTTTAATGAATATAAGGAGTATCATTTCTGATGATTATAATACTCAATTCACACAACACTATACAGGCAACACATTTCATTCACACCTTTCAATCATAATATGTGAGCCATTCACAGACATTATTACAAAACATCACAGCCTTGTATAGACAGTAAGTACAGAGGACGGACCAGCCTGGACAACCAGCCTGGACGGACCAGCCTGTTTTGTACAATATTGACCAGCCTGTTTTGTACAATATTGACCTACAGTGTACATTGGAAGGTCAGGTGAGGGAAACCTAGGAGTATACCTCAACAGGTGTTGCCTATAACGTCCGTCTAACAGGTTAACATTGGTCTTATCTCATTACATGTTCTATCAGTCCAGTGCATGACCACTGGTCAGTCTCCTACATGTGGGATGTGTCAGTAATACTAAATGACCTGTTAATAACAGATCCTGGGTTAGGCTAGGTGTGCCTCTATATGTATGTATACACATATACTAATGTAAACAGCACTAATTGTGATAGAATATGTTGATCAAGCAGAAGCCATTATTTGGTACATCATTCTGATGATGGTATTGCTGTTCTCTGTACCGTATTCGACCTAATGACCACACTGTACACTTACAAAAACACAAACAGGGTGCACTCATAAAATTATATTCACAGAAAAGTTTCCATGTGAATACCAGCTGGGAAAATAACCTTATTCAATTTGCAAATTGTTATGTAATGAAAACAATCTTGAGGTCTTTTGTTAAAAGACCGAAGAATTAGCAGATCACTGAGATACTAGGAGACTGTTTATCACCCATCCTCTATTCTTGAAAAAAGCTGGGGTTGCGTTTATAGGGGCAGGTGTATTATTAGGCTGAATACAGTAATACAATGTATTATCTTCATGCAACAGTGCCCATGTTATTAGGCTATTATATATCTTTATCAAAGGAATGAAGGAGCTGCAGGTGTTATCTTTCTAACTAGTCCTTTAATATGGAAAACATTTCTGTGAACTAAAACTCTTCCTCTCCATTAAAACAGCTGTCAAGTCCTATATTCTGCTTTTGAAAATTTTAGATAAAAATGTTCAATTGTGCACAATGAACGGCTTTATGGAATGGTCTTATAAAGTATAAATAAATTGTTTGGACAATCTTTGTGATGAAGTCATTCCTGATGTGAACTTTGTTTCAATGAAGATGGATGAAGTACAGCAATACCTGAGATTATACCAAATATAGCTCTAGTTTGTTTTGTATTTATTGTATTTTTCTTTTGGGGGGGGGGGGGGGGGGGGGGGAGGGAGTGTGTGTGTCTTTTTGGGTCTTTGTTTTTATAATTTTATGCATACAGTTACAGTGACTGAGTACTTGAGGCCAGACAATTTTAGAGAAACACAATAATGTGTTATTAACACTATAGGAAGCCTACCAGTACATCTAGCCTTCCACATTATAGATATGTGCCCACACAATCCTACCTGACAAGAGGAATACAAACAGCAGACCAATCTGTTGGCACTGATAAGAGAGTTTAATTCAGTACACTGGCCTTCACTTAGACTAGTATATCTGGCACCTAGTGTGTAATAACGGGCCTTCACTTAGACTAGTATATCTGGCACCTAGTGTGTAATAACGGGCCTTCACTTAGACTAGTATATCTGGCACCTAGTGTGTAATAACGGGCCTTCACTTAGACTAGTATATCTGGCACCTAGTGTGTAATAACGGGCCTTCACTTAGACTAGTATATCTGGCACCTAGTGTGTAATAACGGGCCTTCACTTAGACTAGTATATCTGGCACCTAGTGTGTAATAACGGGCCTTCACTTAGACTAGTATATCTGGCACCTAGTGTGTAATAACGGGCCTTAATTCACTTAGACTAGTATATCTGGCACCTAGTGTGTAATAACGGGCCTTCACTTAGACTAGTATATCTGGCACCTAGTGTGTAATAACGGGCCATTCACTTAGACTAGTATATCTGGCACCTAGTGTGTAATAACGGGCCTTCACTTAGACTAGTATATCTGGCACCTAGTGTGTAATAACGGGCCTTCACTTAGACTAGTATATCTGGCACCTAGTGTGTAATAACGGGCCTTCACTTAGACTAGTATATCTGGCACCTAGTGTGTAATAACGGGCCTTCACTTAGACTAGTATATCTGGCACCTAGTGTGTAATAACGGGCCTTCACTTAGACTAGTATATCTGGCACCTAGTGTGTAATAACGGGCCTTCACTTAGACTAGTATATCTGGCACCTAGTGTGTAATAACGGGCCTTCACTTAGACTAGTATATCTGGCACCTAGTGTGTAATAACGGGCCTTCACTTAGACTAGTATATCTGGCACCTAGTGTGTAATAACGGGCCATCACTTAGACTAGTATATCTGGCACCTAGTGTGTAATAACGGGCCTTCACTTAGACTAGTATATCTGGCACCTAGTGTGTAATAACGGGCCTTCACTTAGACTAGTATATCTGGCACCTAGTGTGTAATAACGGGCCTTCACTTAGACTAGTATATCTGGCACCTAGTGTGTAATAACGGGCCATCACTTAGACTAGTATATCTGGCACCTAGTGTGTAATAACGGGCCTTCACTTAGACTAGTATATCTGGCACCTAGTGTGTAATAAAGGATCAATAAGTCACTGAACTGGTTCATCACTTACACCCTTGCACACATTTCACATACACTTCACAATTCTTCTAGTTAACTACAGAAAAAATAGGTCAAGGTCTTTAGTAACCTTGGGTATTGACCTTGAATCAAAAATACTTTGAAAATAGGTCAAGGTAATTTATATGAGGAAATAACTGCATTGAAACTAAGGAACCTTGGTCTTAGGAAAATGTGAGGAGATTCACATATTTTTTTATTTTTTTTTTACATATATTTTACCATTGTGGCCTTGAAAATTGCTGAATGTCATTCATATGAGGAAACTTTGACACTTAATTCACACAGTTTTCTTTTACATACCCCAACATATGAATTTTTTTTATTTATTCCAGGTACTTCCTAGCCTAACAACAAAAGAAGATAAAGTTGACAGACAGACAGATGGATGGATGGACAATGCAAATCATAATTAATGCCAGGCACTTCATGCCAAGTGACATAAAAACTTATAATTTGAACTTAAAACTTAGAACACAAAAGTACAGTATCCCCTAACACTACAATACAATCACAAGTGCTTGTGAAACTTATTGACAGTTTTGTTGTTGTTTTTTTTTTTTACTTCAGACAGCGACAGACCGTGATTCAGCAGCTTCCGCCCCTAAACACCATCCTTATTTAGGAGTATGCTGGATCAATAATTGAGTACTCTGAAGCTTTAGCTATGGTTTCATCAAAACAAAATGTGTCATCAAAACACTGAGAGTTCCTATCTTATCCTATACATGGTCTGCCATCAGTGTGTCAGGAACAGTGCAGGTATAGGTGTGGGACAGGTGAGAATGTACATACTCAGCATGTGGTAGTTTATACACAGGTATATGCATATAGGTGTGTACTTAGTAAAAACATATACCTCAACCTAGGGAACAATTTCAGTATGGACACCAGCTGTATAGTCAGTAATAATAAAATAGGATAAGGAAACTACAGGTTACCAGGAAACCTGAGTAACCTAGCCAAAAACAGTGATAAGGACATGTCAGAACATCAATAAACAGTGATAAGGACATGTCAGAACATCAATAAACAGTCCACTAACTAAAACTGGAAGCTTATTCAACTAATTGTTCATCTGCCAAAGCCTAAAAATTTGAAGAATTTTTTTCCTTTGTAAATTGCCTTACAAATGAAATTCAAAACAGTTCAAATCGCAGATAATTGTACATTGAAAAACAGCCAAAATGTAATGGAGCGAAATATACATGCCTTCATATTGTCTAACGGGAGCCTGTCAGTTTACTGGCTTGTGAAAACATTGCCAGTCATTTTTTTCATTAATATTGATCATGGGAAAATAGAACTGGTAATGATTTGCGTCTATATGTGTACATGTACTGACGTAGCTACTTATACATTGACCCTGACAGGTATATATTGAACCAAACATACTGACACGACTAGACGGGAATAATGTTGAATTTAAACACTTTAAATTCATACTAGTGCAGTGCTGTTAATTCTGTTAGGAATTTATATATACTGGTGTATATATTCTGTGTTTCAATGTTAATTCATACCATCTGTTGATCCTATTGGATACTGAAGTATGCCTATATAGATTTTGTATTTATAATCTGGAGTCCTTTTATAACATGACATAATATTCTGAGAGAAATTGGTTCTTCAATACATCAATCTTATATCTTAATCTATTAATCAATAAGGAAATAGAATTTGGTGCTTTGAATTACCAGGAACATGTGTATTTGAGTCAACGAGGATGTCCTTATGTTTGTCTGGGTAATAAGCGGGTCATGTTAGCGTGCCAGCATCTCCCCTGTCTATTTCCTCTTGTTTTTATATTGGTATATTGTATGCACACTTTCAGTCACAATGATCCAGCCCTTATCAAGTGCCAAGCCTTTGATATACATCCCAATTATATCTGTTATCAGTCGTGATCATAGGACACGACGTCATCAATGTCATAATCAGTGTGATTACTTGTGTGATATAAGTGTGTTTAACATCAGTTCGATTCTCAAGAGGATGGATTAAAACACTTTACCCAGCAAGGTAGGTAACCTTTTAAATTCTAACTAAACTATTCAAACTTTAATGTTACAAAAATAACTCCATATCATCTAAACAAACTGTCAACAACAATCAGAAATGCTGAATCAATGCCCACATGTACATAACAACTTACTGTGTAACAAGTCAAACTTCTGGATTAGATAAATTCAATATGAAATGAAATCCCTTTCTAGCCTGTGCTAAATTGACCCCGTACACAGGCATATATATGGTGTAATGGAGATGCTGAATACTATAGTTGCAGCCATCCGGTGATGGTCTTCATTAAATTGCCATACACTAGAATTAAGAGAGTCAAATGCTACATTGATTAGGTAAATCAATGGAACCTTATTAATGTAAATAAAATCTTGTTATTCTGGACGATCTCAAATTCCTTATAAAGTGAGATCACATCGTTATATTTCAGTAATCTGAAAACTGTAAGAAAGCCTTGTGTTTAAATGTGTTGTTTGTGGTTCTATAAATATTCTGATTTACATCTTAAAACTGAAAAGAATGTATTGATTATATAATGTTCACCTATTAATAAGTATGTTTGATGTATAAATGTAATGTATATTGAGACTGTATCAGAATGGTACCACACACAATCTGCTGTCTGGCCCTAAATCATATCTACTAATATGTTTTCAGGAAATGCTGTGAACGATTTTATAAAAATACAATATATATGTGTGTATTGATTTTTTGTGATGTATCATGTTGCTGTTGTTCATGTTTTTATAATTTCAGCTGTCGTACACTACACTTATCCATAGAATGAATCAGTAAACAATTAAAACTGCATGATGACACGATTGTCTTCATTTTCAGGTTAGGACTTTAAAAGTAAAACATTACAATATTAATTGCTGTAATAGTATCTCACCAGGCCTAACAGACTGCTTTACAAGGGCACCTATATATATCCGCAACTTGATATTACTGTGACATATTAAGTTACATAGGTACATGTACCCAATTCACACTGGCCATGGTGTCAAGGTTACTGCGGCTATAACTTGTAGTACAATTGTACCTAATATTATTTATAATTCACACTGGTGTCAAGGTAACCATGGCTATATATAGTTATAATGATAGTACATGTACCTAATTCACCCTGGTGTCAAGGTTACCGTGGCTATAACTTGTAGTACAATTGTACCTAATATTATTTATAATTCACACTGGTGTCAAGGTTACCATGGCTATATATAGTTATAATGATAGTACATGTACCTAATTCACCCTGGTGTCAAGGTTACCGTGGCTATAACTGGTAGTACATGTACCTAATTCACCCTGGTGTCAAGGTTACCGTGGCTATAACTGGTTGTACATGTACCTAATTCACCCTGGTGTCAAGGTTACCGTGGCTATAACTGGTAGTACATGTACCTAATTCACCCTGGTGTCAAGGTTACCGTGGCTATAACTGGTAGTACATGTACCCAATTCACCCTGGTGTCAAGGTTACCGTGGCTATAACTGGTAGTACATGTACCTAATTCACACTGGTGTCAAGGTTACCGTGGCTATAACTGGTAGTACATGTACCCAATTCACCCTGGTGTCAAGGTTACCGTGGCTATAACTGGTAGTACATGTACCTAATTCACACTGGTGTCAAGGTTACCGTGGCTATAACTGGTTGTACATGTACCTAATTCACACTGGTGTCAAGGTTACCGTGGCTATAACTGGTTGTACATGTACCTAATTCACCCTGGTGTCAAGGTTACTGTGGCTATAACTGGTAGTACATGTACCTAATTCACCCTGGTGTTAAGGTTACCGTGGCTATAACTGGTAGTACATGTACCCAATTCACCCTGGTGTCAAGGTTACCGTGGCTATAACTGGTTGTACATGTACCTAATTCACACTGGTGTCAAGGTTACCATGGCTATAACTGGTAGTACATGTACCCAATTCACCCTGGTGTCAAGGTTACCATGGCTATAACTGGTTGTACATGTACCTTATTCACCCTGGTGTCAAGGTTTGATGGTGGCCTAGTACCCTTGTGTCAAGGTGTAACTATGACCTAGTTTACAGAATTAACCTTACCATTCTCACTAGTGACAAGGTTATTGTGATCTTCATAGATACCTACCCAATTCTCCCTAGTAACAAGGTTATTGTGACCTATCTACATTAATAGGTACCTACCCATTTCTCCCTAGTAACAAGGCTATTGTGACCTATCTACATTAATAGATACCTACCATTTCTCCCTAGTAACAAGGTTATTGTGACCTATCTACATTAATAGATACCTACCCATTCTCCCTAGTAACAAGGGTTATTGTGACCTATCTACATTAATAGGTACCTACCCATTTCTCCCTAGTAACAAGGTTATTGTGACCTATCTACATTAATAGGTACCTACCCATTTCTCCCTAGTAACAAGGTTATTGTGACCTATCTACATTAATAGGTACCTACCCATTTCTCCCTAGTAACAAGGTTATTGTGACCTATCTACATTAATAGATACCTACCCATTTCTCCCTAGTAACAAGGTTATTGTGACCTATCTACATTAATAGGTACCTACCATTTCTCCCTAGTAACAAGGTTATTGTGACCTATCTACATTAATAGATACCTACCCATTTCTCCCTAGTAACAAGGTTATTGTGACCTATCTACATTAATAGATACCTACCATTTCTCCCTAGTAACAAGGTTATTGTGACCTATCTACATTAATAGATACCTACCCATTTCTCCCTAGTAACAAGGTTATTGTGACCTATCTACATTAATAGATACCTACCCATTTCTCCCTAGTAACAAGGTTATTGTGACCTATCTACATTAATAGGTACCTACCCATTTCTCCCTAGTAACAAGGTTATTGTGACCTATCTACATTAATAGATACCTACCATTTCTCCCTAGTAACAAGGTTATTGTGACCTATCTACATTAATAGATACCTACCCATTTCTCCCTAGTAACAAGGTTATTGTGACCTATCTACATTAATAGATACCTACCATTTCTCCCTAGTAACAAGGTTATTGTGACCTATCTACATTAATAGATACCTACCCATTTCTCCCTAGTAACAAGGTTATTGTGACCTATCTACATTAATAGGTACCTACCCATTTCTCCCTAGTAACAAGGTTATTGTGACCTATCTACATTAATAGGTACCTACCCAATTCTCCCTGCTGGACATCAAATCTACTAGCACCATGTTGGTCAATGAACTGGGGGTTGTCACAAATCTCCTGTAATAACAAAGTAAAACATATTAAAACACAAAGCTCCCATGGTATGTTACAGTATCAGCAGATTTCTGTATATCAATTGACCTCAATTAATGACACACATTTGTAAGTTGTTTGAGATATAAAGTCAATATTTTTACATTAATAAATTGGATTTCCCAAACACAAGACTATATACACCTTTATAATAAACCAGACTGATGTCCATCATGATATTGGTTTGTCACACACCTACATGTCAGATCAAGCAATGTAACAGTGATCTCTTTATGAGTATACAGTGTATACATTATGTAAATCTATCAAGTGAACTGATGATTATAAAAAAGATGTTATTTGTGAAGTTAAAAAAAATGTAAACTTTCAAGTTATATCAACTTTGATGTTTGTCAGCCTGGGTGGAAAGCATGCAAGGGATCTTAACTGTGGGAGAGAATCGGAAGTACCCGGAGAAACTCCATGGTGTCTGGGACCATGACCCCATACCATTTTATGTCCCATCAGGGAATCAGACCGAGCCACCTAGGTGAAAGGCAAGTGTGTTACCACTGTGCCAATCCACCAACCAATTGTTACTTAAATTCTGCATTATTTTAAACAGACTAAATGAACAGGACTTTATTAGACATGGCACAAAAAATATAGGTATGGTCTGAAGGTTTCACTTTAAGCATACGTATCATGTTCAGTAAATTGATAATCAGCTTTATAGCTGTGTTTACATCTAAAAGCTAAATGTGACCTTTACCCATCAAGGTCATTAAATAAAGGGGTATATGTACACAACAGTTGCCTATCAAACCAATGTTTGTGTCACTTTGAGACAGAAATTATACTAATTCAACATAGAGGATTCACTACACATTTCTCCTCTTTACTTCATCTGTATCAGAAACACAGAGAGAAATGGGGTGTGTAACCTAGAGTTGGTTATATGTGTGAGAGATTGGCTCTTTTATGTCCGTCAGTACTCTGTGACCCATACCTGGTTCTATGAGAGACTGTGTCTACCTTCAATACATTATCATCCCTGACTGGTATGAAGAGAGAGAGGTCTATCCTCAGTACATTATCATCCCTGACTGGTATGTGTGAGAGGGGTCTATCCTCAGTACACTATCATCCCTGACTGGTATGTGTGAGAGGGGTCTATCCTCAGTACATTATCATCCCTGACTGGTATGTGTGAGAGAGGTCTATCCTCAGTACATTATCATCCCTGACTGGTATGTGTGAGAGAGGTCTATCCTCAGTACAATATCATCCCTGACTGGTATGTGTGAGAGGTCTATCCTCAGTACATTATCATCCCTGACTGGTATGTGTGAGAGGTCTATCCTCAGTACATTATCATCCCTGACTGGTATGTGTGTGAGAGGGGTCTATCCTCAGTACATTATCATCCCTGACAGGTATGTGTGAGAGAGGTCTATCCTCAGTACACTATCATCCCTGACTGGTATGTGTGTGAGAGGTCTATCCTCAGTACACTATCATCCCTGACTGGTATGTGAGAGAGGTCTATCCTCAGTACATTATCATCCCTGACTGGTAGGTGTGAGAGGTCTATCCTCAGTACATTATCATCCCTGACTGGTATGTGTGTGAGAGGTCTATCCTCAGTACACTATCATCCCTGACTGGTATGTGAGAGAGGTCTATCCTCAGTACATTATCATCCCTGACTGGGATGTGTGAGAGAGAGGTCTATCCTCAGTACACTATCATCCCTGACTGGTATGTGTGAGAGAGGTCTATCCTCAGTACACTATCATCCCTGACTGGTATGTGTGAGAGAGGTCTATCCTCAGTACATTATCATCCCTGACTGGTATGTGTGAGAGAGGTCTATCCTCAGTACACTATCATCCCTGACTGGTATGTGTGTGAGAGGTCTATCCTCAGTACATTATCATCCCTAACTGGTATGTGAGAGAGAGGTCTATCCTCAGTACATTATCATCCCTGACTGGTATGTGTGAGAGAGGTCTATCCTCAGTACACTATCATCCCTGACTGGTATGTGTGAGAGAGGTCTATCCTCAGTACACTATCATCCCTGACTGGTATGTGTGAGAGGTCTATCCTCAGTACACTATCATCCCTGACTGGTATGTGTGTGAGAGGTCTATCATCAGTACATTATCATCCCTGACTGGTATGTGTGAGAGAGGTCTATCCTCAGTACATTATCATCCCTGACTGGTATGTGTGAGAGGTCTATCCTCAGTACATTATCATCCCTGACTGGTATGTGAGAGAGGTCTATCCTCAGTACATTATCATCCCTGACTGGTATGTGTGAGAGAGGTCTATCCTCAGTACAATATCATCCCTGACTGGTATGTGTGAGAGAGAGGTCTATCCTCAGTACATTATCATCCCTGACTGGTATGTGTGTGAGAGAGGTCTATCCTCAGTACATTATCATCCCTGACTGGTATGTGTGAGAGGTCTATCCTCAGTACATTATCATCCCTGACTGGTATGTGTGTGAGAGAGGTCTATCCTCAGTACATTATCATCCCTGACTGGTATGTGTGAGAGGTCTATCCTCAGTACATTATCATCCCTGACTGGTATGTGTGAGAGAGGTCTATCCTCAGTACAATATCATCCCTGACTGGTATGTGTGAGAGAGGTCTATCCTCAGTACATTATCATCCCTGACTGGTATGTGTGAGAGAGAGGTCTATCCTCAGTACATTATCATCCCTGACTGGTATGTGAGAGAGGTCTATCCTCAGTACATTATCATCCCTGACTGGTATGTGTGTGAGAGAGGTCTATCCTCAGTACATTATCATCCCTGCCTGGTATGTGTGAGAGGTCTATCCTCAGTACATTATCATCCCTGACTGGTATGTGTGAGAGAGGTCTATCCTTAGTACACTATCATCCCTGACTGGTATGTGTGAGAGAGGTCTATCCTCAGTACATTATCATCCCTGACTGGTATGTGAGTGAGAGGTCTATCCTCAGTACACTATCATCCCTGACTGGTATGTGTGAGAGAGGTATATCCTCAGTACACTATCATCCCTGACTGGTATGTGTGAGAGGTCTATCCTCAGTACACTATCATCCCTGACTGGTATGTGAGAGAGGTCTATCCTCAGTACATTATCATCCCTGACTGGTAGGTGTGAGAGAGGTCTATCCTCAGTACATTATCATCCCTGACTGGTATGAGAGAGAGAGAGGTCTATCCTCAGTACATTATCATCCCTGACTGGTATGTGTGAGAGAGAGGTCTATCCTCAGTACACTATCATCCCTGACTGGTATGTGTGAGAGGGGTCTATCCTCAGTACACTATCATCCCTGACTGGTAGGTGTGAGAGAGGTCTATCCTCAGTACACTATCATCCCTGACTGGTATGTGAGAGAGAGAGGTCTTTCCTCAGTACATTATCATCCCTGACTGGTATGTGAGAGAGAGAGGTCTATCCTCAGTACACTATCATCCCTGACTGGTATGTGTGAGAGGTCTATCCTCAGTACATTATCATCCCTGACTGGTATGTGTGAGAGAGAGGTCTATCCTCAGTACACTATCATCCCTGACTGGTATGTGTGAGAGGTCTATCCTCAGTACACTATCATCCCTGACTGGTATGTGTGAGAGAGGTCTATCCTCAGTACACTATCATCCCTGACTGGTATGTGTGAGAGAGGTCTATCCTCAGTACATTATCATCCCTGACTGGTATGTGTGAGAGAGGTCTATCCTCAGTACACTATCATCCCTGACTGGTATGTGTGAGAGGTCTATCCTCAGTACACTATCATCCCTGACTGGTATGTGTGAGAGGTCTATCATCAGTACACTATCATCCCTGACTGGTATGTGTGAGAGAGAGGTCTATCCTCAGTACAATATCATCCCTAACTGGTATGTATGTGAGAGGTCTATCCTCAGTACACTATCATCCCTGACTGGTATGTGTGAGAGGTCTATCCTCAGTACACTATCATCCCTGACTGGTATGTGTGAGAAAGGTCTATCCTCAGTACATTATCATCCCTGACTGGTATGTGTGAGAGAGGTCTATCCTCAGTACACTATCATCCCTGACTGGTATGTGTGAGAGGTCTATCCTCAGTACACTATCATCCCTGACTGGTATGTGTGAGAGAGGTCTATCCTCAGTACACTATCATCCCTGACTGGTATGTGTGAGAGAGGTCTATCCTCAGTACATTATCATCCCTGACTGGTATGTGTGAGAGAGGTCTATCCTCAGTACACTATCATCCCTGACTGGTATGTGAGAGAGAGGTCTATCCTCAGTACACTATCATCCCTGACTGGTATGTGAGAGAGAGGTCTATCCTCAGTACATTATCATCCCTGACTGGTATGTGTGAGAGAGGTCTATCCTCAGTACATTATCATCCCTGACTGGTATGTGTGAGAGAGGTCTATCCTCAGTACACTATCATCCCTGACTGGTATGTGTGAGAGAGAGGTCTATCCTCAGTACACTATGATCCCTGGCTGGTAATGTCTGGTATTTGTGAGAGGGCCAACTCTTATCCTGTAGTATATCTGCAGTTCAGGTGTCTGGGTCTCACTGACTATACAGATACACAATTCTATCTATATTGCCTTATCTTCTATTTCATATGTTGTAAAAACCAACTGAGGGTTCAGTGATGAAAGGCTGACAATTATTATCAGAACCATCTGGCTGAGGAAACTGTTTTACTGTTCCTCCTCCACCATGACAAATATAAATGTTCCCCCTAATTGTATGTGCTGTGTGTGAGCTCAGTGTAGGCTGTTTGTCTATCTAATTAGTACATCCACATCACATCATGTACATTGTACATTACACATACCAATAATCATTCTCCTCATTACCTGTACAATTTACATTAATGTTGGTAAATTATGGGGAAAATTTGAGAAATAATTACAATAATGTACTACAAAACATCTGACATTTACTTCAAACAAAACTTTTTCTAAAATTTTGAACCAATTAATTATACACATGCTCTAGCTGCCAGAGATTGATACCACTTTCTGCTTTGTTTACATTAGTAGTACTATACAGTGGGAGACCTTATAATCCCAAGTATAACTGAACAACATAAATACCCTGAGTAAACAAAATTAAACTTGGAAGATTTCCAAACATGTTTGAATACTGTATAATACACATTCATTTCTATACCCCGAATCATGGCCCCTGGTATGTGAAGCAGATCATATTGACAGTTGGCTTTGATGCTCCCTCAATAAGAAATTTGGAGGCTCCTCAGGGGGTAACTTAAGGTAGAGTGCCAGCCAAACAAGGAAAAACTTGGCTGTCAGATCTTGTTACACTTCCACTCCAGACCAGTGATGATCATGACTTGCCTAGCTTGGTTATAAGGAATCACTGCCTAGGAACCCCTTCTACAGAAAGTTCTTGATAGCAAAAAATGTTTGAAAACTTACTTGTCAATAAAAAAAACCACCCAACAGAATTTTAACTGTAAATATGTGTGTATATATAGTGCAAACTTTTTTTCTCTCTAAAATTGACAAGTGAAAAAATCCACTGCACACTATACACAGGAACAAGCCTTTGCCAGTATATAGATGCATGGATGTCAGGAACATGATTTGAGATTTATAATTGTCATTTCCTTTGACAACAGGATTATGATTTGATAGTTTTCCCATTGAAACAATGACAGTTTTAATAATTTGAAACTACATGTCCTGTTCACCAGACAAATGTCTGCCTGTACTGTCCCCTACAACTGTTAGTGTTACTGACTGTTTACTACCCTCTACAGCAGTAACTGACAGTCTACTGCCCCTATAACAGTCACTAGCTGTCTACTGCCCCCTATAAGAGTCACTGGCTGTTTACTGCCCCCTATAACAGTCACTGAAAGTCTACTGCCCCCTATAACAGTCACTGGCTATCTACTGCCCCCTATAACAGTCACTGGCTATCTACTGCCCCTATAACAGTCACTGGCTGTTTACCTTCCCCTATAACAGTCACTGACTGTCTACTGCCCCCTATAACAGTCACTGGCTGTCTACTGTCCCCTATAACAGTCACTGTCTGTCTACCGTCCCCTATAACAGTCACTGACTGTCTACTGCCCCCTATAACAGTCACTGGATGTCTACTGCCCCCTATCACAGTCACTGGATGTCTACTGCCCCCTATAACAGTCACTGGCTGTCTACTGCCCCCTACAACAGTCACTGGATGTCTACTGCCCCCTATAACAGTAACTGTCTGTCTACTGCCCCCTATAACAGTCACTGGCTATCTACTGCCCCCTATAAGAGTCACTGGCTGTTTACTGCCCCCTATAAAAGTCACTGAAAGTCTACTGCCCCCTATAACAGTCACTGACTGTCTACTGCCCCCTACAACAGTCACTGACTGTCTACTGCCCCCTATAACAGTCACTGTCTGTCTACTGCCCCCTATAACAGTCACTGGATGTCTACTGCACCCTATAACAGTCACTGGATGTCTACTGCCCCCTACAACTGTCACTGGTTGTCTACTGCCCCCTATAACAGTCACTGACTGTCTACTGCCCCCTATAACAGTCACTGGCTGTCTACTGCCCCCTATAACAGTAACTGGCTGTCTACTGCCCCTATAACAGTCACTGACTGTTTACTGCCCCCTATAACAGTCACTGGCTGTCTACTGCCCCCTATAACAGTCACTGGCTGTCTACTGCCCCCTATAACAGTCACTGGCTGTCTACTGTCCCCTATAACAGTCACTGGCTGTCTACTGTCCCCTATAACAGTCACTGGATGTCTACTGCACCTATAACAGTCACTGGCTGTCTACTGCACCTATAACAGTCACTGGATGTCTACTGCCCCCTATAACAGTCACTGGATGTCTACTGCCCCCTATAACAGTCACTGACTGTCTACTGTCCCCTATAACAGTCACTGTCTGTCTACTGTCCCCTATAACAGTCACTGGCTGTCTACTGCCCCCTATAACAGTCACTGGATGTCTACTGCCCCCTATAACAGTCACTGTCTGTCTACTGCCCCCTATAACAGTCACTGACTGTCTACTGTCCCCTATAACAGTCACTGGCTGTCTACTGCCCCCTATAACAGTCACTGTCTGTCTACTGCCCCCTATAGCAGTCACTGGCTGTCTACTGTCCCCTATAACAGTCACTGGCTGTCTACTGCCCCCTATAACAGTCACTGTCTGTCTACTACCCCCTATAACAGTCACTGGTTGTTTACTGCACCCTATAACAGTCACTGGCTGTCTACTGCCCCCTAAAACAGTCACTGTCTGTCTACTACCCCCTATAACAGTCACTGGCTGTTTACTGCCCCCTATAACAGTCACTGACTGTCTACTGCCCCCTATAACAGTAACTGGCTGTCTACTGCCCCCTATAACAGTCACTGGATGTCTACTGCCCCTATAACAGTCACTGGCTGTCTACTGCCCCCTATAACAGTCACTTGATGTCTACTGTCCCCTATAACAGTCACTGGATGTCTACTGCCCCCTATAACAGTCACTGAAAGTCTACTGCCCCCTATAACAGTCACTGTCTGTCTACTGCCCCCTATCACAGTCACTGACTGCCTACTGTCCCCTACAACAGTCACTGAAAGTCTACTGCCCCCTATAACAGTCACTGTCTGTCTACTGCCCCCTATAACAGTCACTTGATGTCTACTGCCCCCTATAACAGTCACTGTCTGTCTACTGCCCCCTATAACAGTCACTGACTGTCTACTGTCCCCTATAACAGTCACTTGATGTCTACTGTCCCCTATAACAGTCACTGGATGTCTACTGCCCCTATAACAGTCACTGGCTGTCTACTGCCCCCTACAACAGTCACTGGCTGTCTACTGTCCCCTATAACAGTCACTGTCTGTCTACTGCCCCCTACAACAGTCACTGGCTGTCTACTGCCCCCTATAACAGTCACTGGCTGTCTACTGCCCCCTATAACAGTAACTGGCTGTCTACTGCCCCCTACAACAGTCACTGGCTGTCTACTGCCCCCTACAACAGTCACTGGCTGTCTACTGCCCCCTATAACAGTAACTGGCTGTCTACTGCCCCCTACAACAGTCACTGGCTGTCTACTGCCCCCTATAACAGTCACTGGCTGTCTACTGCCCCCTATAACAGTCACTGGATGTTTACTGCCCCCTATAACAGTCACTGGCTGTCTACTGCCCCCTATAACAGTTACTGGCTGTCTACTGCCCCCTATAACAGTCACTGGCTATCTACTGCCCCCTACAACAGTCACTTGCTGTCTACTGCACCCTATAACAGTCACTGACTGTCTACTGCCCCTATAACAGTCACTGGCTGTCTACTGCCCCCTATAACAGTTACTGGCTGTCTACTGCCCCCTATAACAGTCACTGACTGTCTACGGCCCCCGATAACAGTCACTGGCTGTCTACTACCCCCTATAACAGTCACTGGTTGTTTACTGCACCCTATAACAGTCACTGGTTGTTTACTGCACCCTATAACAGTCACTGGCTGTCTACTGTACCATATAACAGTCACTGGTTGTTAACTGCACCCTATAACAGTCACTGTCTGTCTACTGCCCCTATAACAGTCACTGGCTGTCTACTGCCCCCTATAACAGTCACTGGCTGTCTACTGTCCCCTATAACAGTCACTGGATGTCTACTGCCCCCTATAACAGTCACTGGCTATCTACTGTACCATATAACAGTCACTGGTTGTTTACTGCACCCTATAACAGTCACTGTCTGTCTACTGCCCCTATAACAGTCACTGGCTGTCTACTGTACCATATAACAGTCACTGGTTGTTTACTGCACCCTATAACAGTCAATGTCTGTCTACTGCCCCTATAACAGTCACTGGCTGTCTACTGCACCTATAACAGTCACTGGCTGTCTACTGTCCCCTATAACAGTCACTGGCTGTCTACTGCCCCCTATAACAGTCACTGGATGTCTACTGCCCCCTACAACAGTCACTGGATGTCTACTGCACCCTATAACAGTCACTGGATGTCTACTGCCCCCTACAACAGTCACTGGATGTCTACTGCACCCTATAACAGTCACTGGATGTCTACTGCCCCCTATAACAGTCACTGGTTGTTTACTGCCCCCTATAACAGTCACTGGCTGTCTACTGCCCCCTACAACAGTCACTGGTTGTTTACTGCACCCTATAACAATCACTGGTTGTTTACTGCCCCCTATAACAGTCACTGGCTGTCTACTGCCCCCTATAACAGTAACTGGCTATCTACTGCCGCCTATAACAGTCACTGGCTGTCTACTGTCCCCTATAACAGTCACTGGCTGTCTACTGCCCCCTATAACAGTCACTGGCTGTCTACTGCCCCCTATAACAGTCACTGGATGTCTACTGCCCCCTATAACAGTAACTGGCTGTCTACTGCCCCCTATAACAGTCACTGGATGTCTACTGCCCCCTATAACAGTAACTGGCTGTCTACTGCCCCCTATAACAGTCACTGGATGTCTACTGCCCCCTATAACAGTAACTGGCTGTCTACTGCCCCCTATAACAGTCACTTGATGTCTACTGCCCCCTATAACAGTCACTGGATGTCTACTGCCCCCTATAACAGTCACTCAAGGCTGATTCTACAAGTCACTGACTGTTCCTGTACATTAACCACTTCTTCATGAGGGGTTTATATCAGTATGGTAAGTTATTAATTGGTCTGGGATGTGGATCCAAAAGAACATTTGTCAGACTTCCAGACAGTTCAGGCAATATACAATACATTGCTGGTTAATTACCATGCATTTTATTTTTCATCAAACCACTGCATGTCAATTATAAAACATCCATACACAATGACAGTATTTTTGCCATAATTCTACCTAATTTACAGACAAAGGAAGCATGTAACCAAGTTACAGAAGTAAACCAGTAATAATCATGTCAGTTTATCTTTCCTTTTCTGACTTTGAAGGGTGGTTATTCTCTCATCTCATCAAAAGACATTTGCTGAGCCCTTACATGTTGGTAACATTAGAATAGAAAATAATTGAAAATCATATGCATATATATACATATATATGCCACCCAAGTGTCATTTATCATTTTGGGGAGTAAAATATACTCTCATGTGTCTATTGGAAGTCCTATATGGCTGCATAATGTACAGTCAGACTAATCTGGAAAAAGCAGAGCTATATAGGTAATAAATACAAATACCTTCAGACAGCCGCTTCAGTATACATGTTTATACCCACTTATAACTTTACCATACTCATCTGCAAATAACGAAAATAGCGCATGCCCACAATTAACCCTTCTTCATTTTTGCTATATCATTCAAAGTAAGCTGGAAGTGGTTTATAAATAAGCCCTCCCCAAACTCTAATACTGAACTTTAACACAAAGGGAATTGGCTTTCTTACAGACAGAGATACAGTATGATTGAAAAAAAACATGATGTGTAACAAGAAATTTATTTTCAAAGTAATCTACCCTTTTTAAGGTACAAATCATATGCAGCAACACTGGGAAGAGCAACTGGAATTTTAATTCTAGAATTTTACAAAATTCACTTACCAGGTAATAATTTGAATCATTTATAATGCTAATGGTTAGTTAAACTAAAGAAAATAAGGACTACAAGATTGATCAGTGTGAATGAGTTAACTTCCTTTATTAAGGAAGTACCAGAATGAATGTGACAATTGATCTGTTCTGTTTTTATGATGTATGGACAAATGTTCAGACAAGATAAGGTTGGACAGTGTTGTAGGGGGTATATTATAAAACTTTTACATGTGCTGTGCATTGCATTTGCATGGAATCATACACTGTGTACAAAACAGCTGTACATTCCACAGTTCTGTGATATTTTTAAACATCACTGAGAAATGAGGAACAGGAACTTTCAGTTTGTCTTCAAAGTGCCTTAGGCTCTCACACCCCCACCAATGAACTGGTTCTGTGATAACTCTACATGCACTGCCCGATAAACTTATAGTGGAAAAACTCCAGATAAAAATACTAGTATCCCTGGGATGTTTCTTATTAACCTTCTGTAGATTGGTACAACTGGATAAGCTGCCAAAACATAAGGAATGAATTAGAAATAAAACAGGCCTCTAATTATGTGAATATATGTTATTATAGATACAGGAAACAGAATTTTAGATCTGATGCATCACAACCCCAGACTCAACTTACAGTATGGTGAAATCTGCCCTCACATGGTGTAAATATTTGTATCTGGGGCCCAGAGATTGCATGTGGAATGCTTCTACAGTATTTGAGATAAATATACACTTATAGCCCTGTACATGTGGGCCAGGATATGCATGTTGTCTCCTTGGTATGAGGAAGTAGTCACCAGATTTATACTGAACATGTGGAAGTTTTTATCTTTTGGTGACAGCTACCTATAATCAAAGTCAGTTTCCTTGTAGCAAAGATTCTCCATATAATGCTATGATATTACGTTTTAAGTTTAAGTCTTTAAAAACTGAAATATAAATTTGAGCTATAATCCCCATTTTAAAAACTACCAAGAGTTTCTGGTATTCTTTCCTTACATACATCATAAAATGGTGGCTATCAAAGTAAAATTATCTACAATAAACTTACTAGTATTTTGAACATAACTTGTGTAGATCTTTTCATCTATTGACCTCTATACAAAAGCTTCAAGAAGCCTAATTTAGCACCATTCATGCTGCATACCCTGTGGGTCCATTAAAACAGTGTGTAATGCAGTGTTCATTTTAGATTTGTGAAAAGGGGGGCCATTGGGCCCCCTTGGATTGAAAAACTGGAGTCATTGGCCAAAAAAGTAGGGCCAAGGTAAAAATAACATGAAAAATAATTATCCTGACCACTGTTATAAATTGTTTTGTTTTTCTTCTTCTAAATCTTCACATGCACTTCAAAAATTCAAATGTCAGGCAAAAGTAATTTAGCATTACTAGTATAATTTTTATTTTCTTAATCTTCACATTCACATCAAAATTCACACAATGTCAGTCAATGTATCATCCAGGAACAATTAACTTATCAAAAAGAGAAAGCCATTTGCTCTGAAACATTCGGGCCGATGTCGATGATTCCGTTTAGTCCACCTTAGATTCAGTAACTTCAATGTCGGATTGCTTCGTATTTTTCGCTGAAGCACCGTCCGATTGCTTTGTGGAATCATTGATCGTTCCGTCATTGTTACTATCTGACCATTGACTCACAAAAAAATAGGAGGCTAGTGTAATACAGTTTGTTTTTTACTTTTCGCGGACCCCTCAAACGGATTTTTTCTTTTTCCCCGAAGACATTTTTGTATACACATATGTGTTTACTTCTGAAACGATCCGAACCAATCAAAATCATCGTAAGGTTACATGTCTCTATCGACCAATCAAATACATCGTTGTATCACTCGAGGCGCGTTCGGCATGAAAACCAAGAAAACAACGGTGGAGATCGGTTATACGGCAGATATTTTTTTACTATCGCTAAGGAATGGTTCATTTTTTTTGTTGCGCCCGAGGACCCGGTGAAACATAATCTTATGCGCCTAGTGATAAAAAATAGCGCCAATGGCGTGATGGCGCGGCCTAAAATGAACACTGGTAATGGACTGTATTCAAGGCCACAGGTGTGTAATCTGTTCATCACTCAGCGATAACATTTTTCAATTACAGTTATAGTTAATAAAAATATTTTAAAAAATCCTATTCAAGAGCATAAACAAACATGCTGGAAAACAGCATAAAATTAATCAATCACGCATGTTCCCTAGAATGAAGTTTGTCCTAGTTTCCACTATATAGACATGTTTGATATACAAAAAAAAACAATTACCAACAAAATAGATAAGTTTTGAGCTTATTGGCTGAGCAGTGTGGAGAAATATATATACTGTATTATTACATAATGCGTTCGACTATATACACATAAGCTATATTTTGAACTACTGCATGACTAAAATGACTATTGCACCGTCATGTGCGAACTATTGAACACCTTTATGTGACGCTTTGGAATTTCGTCACGTGCGAATCATTGATACAACACCTGTGCACTGCATGCCGACAACAGTCATGCTGACTTCTAGGCCTACAGGAAAGTCGTGATGTCAGTGGTTCTAACTGTGTTTTAGTGATTATGTAATAAAACAAGTATATCATGGGTGTCTGTGCAATAGTCCAGAATATTTGACCCTCGGTACTGGTAATCGACCACTGTTCTATTTAAATCGGCCTTCGGAACATTGGCCGATTACCAGTACCTCGAGTCAAATATTCTGGACTATTGCACAGACACCCATGATATATTTGCATACTATATCCCAGTAAAGGTCAGCATTCAGACAAGCATAAACAAATACTAATGTTGTCTAGGTAGAATGTCCACTCCCAATTTCTACCAATCTGTATACACAGGACAAATGGTTTTCAATTTTCAGGTCTCAAATCATAAGTAATTTTAAAGTGAAATTCAAGAGTCATACTTGGTTCTAATATCACTCGGGGGGGGGGGGCAAAGTTATAGAAAATATAAGCTGTTACAAATTTAGTTTAAAATGATTAACTTTGATGTAACATGAGTCATGCTGTTAACATCAACTTCCAAAAGATGATATTCCTTGTCCTTCAGTAAGGTAACCCTATACAGAGATGTTTATGTACCCTGGTATGTAGTCTTTAAAGCTAAGATTTATCAACATCAAACTGTCTAACAGTTTCTGCAAATAAGTCGTACAAAATGATACCAATACCCTTTCAGTTCAGATAGAAATATGTGTTGGACTGTAAAGTGCTTGTTAATGTGAACTTTCTTTATTTTACAACAATTTGTATGTTATATTAGTATTTATTAATCACACTTGTTGGCTCAGATGGAAGTGTGTTAGGGGTAAGTCCGGTCCGAGTGTGGGAGAAAACGGTCATTCAAAGAAACACACAAATTGGGTCCAAAAATAAAGAATTACTCCTGATTCACATGTACAGGTAGATGACCTAACTCACAGAACCCAAATGTGGTTGACCTTCTGTAATACATTAAAAATTCTGCCAATGTATTTATATGTTAGTGAATTATATATACCAGGTATATGCAATGATAGCAAAAATATGACCTGATTTAACCTAGCAGGATGAAGCACTTTATATCATATCTGATAAATACTTATATGTGTGACCATTTGGCTATTGACTCTGCACTTGTACAAGGGTAAAATAAAAGAAAGCATTGTTAGGTGTGGTTTACAAGTTCAAAGTAGCCAGCTATGATGCATTTATGATTTAAGAGCTATAAGTGGCTTTTCCTAGGTCAAAGGAAACAACAGTGTCAGGATGTTCATCCCATCTAAACATCCCATCTAAACACAAAACATTCTAACGCCCCATTCAAGTCGCTGAATAAATGACATATCAGCTTCAGTAAACTATAAAGACTGCAATGTTGTCTCCTTCATCAGTTGAAATGACAAGTTTCCCCACAGCCTTAAATTACAGGATATAGATTTTGAAAATGGAATAATGCAACACTAATATCATTTCACCAAGTCATTAAAGAATTGAATCAATTGATGGTTATTCAATACAAAAGTAACCTTGAACTTTGACCTTTAATCCATATTCCTTGAGGTAATCAGAACTTAAACAGAAAGAAAATCAAAAACCATGGCAGATGCAGAAGACAATGGCAGTACATGTAATGATGTATCGCTCACATGAATTAGATTTTATATTACAAAAGGTAAAATGGAATTGTTTACAATCGGGAAAGGTTCCATATCAACAAGTCTTTAACCAGACATTGTTCTAATTACTTATATCGGACTGCTGAGTGATAAACAGCTCCTTAGCAATATTATCTAATCTAATGATAGTTTGCTCTGGAGTAAGAAGTGGGTCGAGGGTTCTGACAGTACACATAGTTTGGATATTCATTATCTCACATGGCAACACTTGATTACCAAGGAAACTCTACTGTAACTACCTCACAGCATCAAACAACTCCTTCACCCTACACAGTAAAGGCATGCCGCTAAAATGTAACATGAATAGTTCTTGTACACTACAACAGCTCCTGTACCAAAGTGAGGGTAATACATAGTAGTAAGGCAACATTTTATCATTGAACAATATTAAATGAATATATATTAATTTAGCTGCCGATGGTTACATATAAAATTTCAATGTCTAGAATTTGGAGTTTTAGAGTGTTTTTATGTGTAACTTCTTTCAGAATTTCTATATCTTACACACAATCATGTCTTAACATGTTAAACCTACTTTTGATCAAAATATTCCACTAGATACATTGTAAATTTGTATTATTTTATACTGCTGTTTGTATAGACAGATAGATTCGCCAGGTTTCTGTGTACTCCATAAAAACTTGCTATTTCAGATGTTATTAAATTACAAATATAACAAATGACTTAAAAACATTTCAACGTTTCATCATTAACAATTGGATTGTTTTGAGGCAGTTTTTTAATACATTTTATAGATTCTGGAGACTTGGAAGATGCATTTTATAGACCAAAGAGACACATCTTAAAGAATATTGTGAAAGCAAAACAAGCAGAAATTCTGCATAAGGCCTACAATAAAACATCGATTGTTTCTCCTAAATTCCCTACCTACACACCCAAAACACTTCCTACTCAATATATTTTAGTGTGGTTTTCCGGACAAAAAATATTTTATCATTTCTGTTTTCTGAAAAAATACTTATACAAGTTTTCTAATCCTTATGAGTTTAAATGAATTATTTTCTTTTGGTTGGTAAAGGGGAAACAAACATATATTTTCAATGTTGGCCTAAATTAAATGAAATTAAAAAACCATATGGCTTGATTTTTGTGACAGGAATGTGCTTGTTAGGAAAACGTCGAGGGCATTCATACATTGTATGTTACATACATGATCAGGGATTAATCTAGAATTTAGGGGAAACTACCCTTTTTGGACCATAGGGGAAAATCAGTTCTGAAAACGGGAAATTTAAACATCACAAAGTTTCAATTTTTTGGCATTAAAAACACATTTTCAAAGTAAAAACAGCAAGTGGTTTATTAGGAAGGCAAATCTGGAGTATTTGGAAATATTATTGCCATAAAAATGAGGGAAAATACCCATAAACGGTAGTAAAAAATCCCTAGATTGATCCCTGATGATCTACATGTTCCTCATATTAATACATACATATATATCTATAAATCATCCATGGCTGACAAGGACCTGTTCAGTGTGTGTGTTGTCAAAGGAGAGAAAGGCATAGTCATCAAACCTTATACAAAAACTACACACATTGAGACATGTGCTCTCCTACTGGCTTATTATAAACATCTCAAGGTGAAAACATTACCTGTGTGTAGCATAAACCACTCAACCGTGACTTCAGACCGTGCGCTATAATTACCTGTGACAAGCAGGTTATGTACATTAAGACCTTAAGGTCTTCTCCACAATACCGTGTGGAACTATACCCATTTTTTTTTAATGAAACAATCTAAGCTTGTAGAATAACACAAACCACTGTATAACATATACAGCTGGTAGACCATACACGTGTATTCATCTGTAACAACCCTTCACTATACGAGTATATATACGTCCAGTACACCTGACTGACCCCACCCTAAAAAGTTTTGCAATTAAAGGGAAATTCAGACCAGCAATGGTAGTAGTTTTCTCAGTGAAACACCTAATGTTAGACACATCTCATGCAACATATTTCAACTATTCCACTAATTTTATTGCAACTCATTAGTGCAAAGTGTTTTTCTGTGATTTTCTTGCTGTGCATGACTACTTGTGTGAAATAGATATATTTTACTAAAGAAAAAACCTGCTCTGAGGCTACCATCTATCTGCAAATCTTATTCCTTTTCAACAAAAGGTATGTAAGAGTTAAGTTATTGGAAGCATTCCTGACGATGGTGGGGCTCCAGTGGGGTACTCACCGTAGGACGTTTCCACTCGAATGGTCGACTTGGTTTCTTACTATAGAAGATGGAATTGTCACAGGCTTCAAACTCAGGATCCTCAAAAAGAATTCCCTCAGCCAAACATTTGGCCTTGATTTGGTCATAATTCTGATTCAGAACACCGGCAAACGGATTTTTCTTTTCCTTGCGTGTGGCTCTGCCGGTAACGTTTGGCCGTTGAGAAATGCTTCTGCCACAGCCCCCTCTTCCTCCACCGACATTAAATTTGTAATTCGCCATTCCTCCAAACTTGTTGCCGAATCCGACGTTGATGTCGGTACCGCCATTCTCACCAGATCCAATATCCATCCCGGGACCATCCCCTCCATATCTGAAGGTCTTGGTCGTAGTTTGCACAGGGCCCCCTCCCGAGGAATAGCTCGTTGTGACAGTCCTAGAACCACCACTTTTAAATCCGAACATGGCTAGGTTTTCCTGAAAAAGAACAGTAATAACCTGTAGGTTCCAATAAATATCGTTTCCGACCTGCGCCCTTTCAACTCTGTTCGCTACAGTTGACTGCAGGAACGTATACGCAACAGCGATCGATGTTCACGGAGCTCGATTTATGTACAGACTTACTGCCTCAAATGTATGTGTGCGCCCGACGCCGCAGATAGTGATGTTGCTAGTCCCTAGCTATGGCATATAGTCACAGATGTTTTCATAATGATGACGAACCTACACACTTACCTAAATATACTGTGTAATTTCGCCGGTATTTGCTGACTGGTTTCACTTTTCCTCTCGCTGCAAGCCAAGCGAAACTTGCTTCCGGAAAGGCGATCCTAATATCTTGGGCGGAATCATATGACACAAATATGCCGGAACTGTCATATTTTTTAGGCTTAGATTTTTCCAACTTCGAAAAACATGCTTTTGCAATTATTGATTCATTATTTTATGATAATAAATAAAATCGTCATTTCATAAAAGAGAGGGGAGGAGAGAAATGTGGATAGGCAAATAAATAATTCATACGTTTCCTGTGAAATATGTCACAGGCGCTTGCATTAAAATGTTAATTTAGTTAGTTGTTTTTTATATGGCATTGGATCTAGTTTTCACAGTACACAGACCCTTGCCATATACATTTATATAAAGAAATATCAAAATTAGCATTTAATATGCAAGTGCCTGGAAATAGCCCGTTGCCTAATGGCACAAGTAGAGCCCCGGCGTGTTCCCTACCCATTTGCTTCTGAATCTTCAACAATAAGATATTGGCACGTTCCGGTAAGTTATAGGCCTATATGTGAAAGATATTTTTGAAATCGTTATTTAGGCCCTCCTTACTACCAGAAAAGAACCTAATATGCATTAATTAAGCCAAAACTATATCGTTTTTGATGATGATTAAATCTATTCTTATGATTTAATTTGGTACTTTTCAACATAATTAATCACTTGTTTCTTTGTGTATATATAACGTTGAGACTATTTAATGAAGCTTTTTAACTTGATGCATCTTTACACACACAAAAATCACAATCGGAGCTGTTACATTTCCATATAAATAAGAGCTAAATAGTCTTATCGATAAATTGAAATGGGCTGACATTTTTGCGGTGAAATCTGGAATTTTAGGAGTGTTCCTACAGCGTCAGTTTATAAGCAGACCACTTACTCTCTTACCGCCCACGTTTTCACACGCGAACATGCAGTGACATTTATAACTTTATTACATTATTTATACGGCTACTTTTAAATCACTCTGTGGACGCGTGTCTCGTGGTTGGACAATAGCAACGTTAATTGTGGATTCAACTCAAGATCAAGGTTTGTGTGCGATTTTTACATAAATTTATGAGATTTTAGAACTCCCATAAAACTACCGTATACAGCGTTTTGCTTTCATTACGTTTATTTTAGAAATATCCTGACAGGCTCTGTCTTTATCCTCATTACTGTTATGATTGTGACTTATCAGTACATTGCGCGTTTAGTAAAACATACTCCGCCACTTGTACACACTACTTGTATGACAGGAAGATTTATTGTAGGAAAAAAATCTAAGGAAGCTATTAAACATCCCCAGCCAAACCTATGGTAAAGCGACGTGTACTTTCCTCACATAAGTACACAGTCCGAGTTGAAACAGAATTATTATTAGTAAAATTATGCTTCTGATCTGAATTTATTAAAGAAGACCGATACTGCTAAGCATGTGTATCTCGCGCTCTGTATAGATATACCATGTACGCCATGTTGCATTTTGTATCATATTTGTATTAACTGATTGGCTGCTAGGTAATACAATTATTGAATTAAATTTCATATTAGATTATTTTGGCGATAACGATATTAATTCATTGAACGAGTATAATCAATTAATATGACACGAACACAAGTGAAATACTCTATTCATCACATATCAAACTTATCTTAAATGTCTTAGATTATCACGCCGTAATTATATGGTCGAGTTTTCCTTTCATAGGAAATATCATGAAACATGTCTTCGATTTTTTGTATGTATTATGAAATGAATATCAAGATACTTTTATAACATAACTGAAAAAACTGACATGTTGACAAGTTTAAAGTCAAAATCGGAAAGTCAATATCAAACGAGAAAGCCAATTTGGCGTCTGTTCCAATCCTTGATACCTAGAGGATATCTATGCCTTTGTTTAAACTGTATTTTATTTGGTTATAGCAATGGTACATACAAATAATACAAATATATGGATACAGAAACAAGTACTTGGTACTTATATTAATCCGTCTCCTGATGTAGATATAGGCTATGGACCGATATTGACAAAATTGATAATACATTTGTCATTTATATTTTATTTATATATATATATAAAATGTGCAGGGAAGAGAAAGAAGGCCTCGATGCCAAACCCGGTCAAAGGTCATATCACAAAATACCATTCTGATTTCTTATGTCTTATGTCTGATTATCTATGTCTTCAGTCATACCAAATTTATTTCACGAGTGGGGCTATTATTTTGATATTTTTTTACGAGTGCGCAGCACAAGTGAAAAATATCAAAATATTAGCCGCATGAGTGAAAAAGATATTGTTAGATATTCCGTTTTTAAAGTTCTCCCATTGTCGTTTGTAAGCAGTGCTTTGATTGGTCAAATCAGAAAAAAAACATATTGTTCACTAGTGAAAAATATCACTTTTATAGAATGAGTTATTTTCGATATTTCACTGGTAAAACATTGAATAATAATAAAGCGTCATTGTTCATATCATAACGTCTCAATCGATTTCCGACCGGCGTGGTGGTGCCAGAACGCTCCAAGTAAAAATGTTGCATGGACGACGACGACGAGGACGATAAGACAATCCAAGTTGTCCCCATTCATGGAGTAATGTAATGAGTAAATGTGTGTTTTTTGTTGGCTGGGGATATTTTCCTTGATAGTATCGCAAGAGTGATTTCCCTTGCATTAATGGTTTTTAAAGGGATGTAACTCGTGTCTGCTTACAGCAGATACAACAACATAGATAAGGACTTTCTTTCTTTCTTTCTTTTTTTTATATTCTACATTTTCTGTAAAACACAGTTCGTTTACTTCGTTTTGATTTATTTTAAAACATGTCTTTATTTTTTAATGTGTCATTGGAGCTTTTTAATCTTACCATATTGGTAACTAATCTATGCCATATATAGTACAGTTAGAGAATTACAGTTTTTACAGTAACCGGAAGAAGGAAGGCTTTTCTCTAAAATTCGTTGCCAATATAACGAAAAAGGTAGCACATTTTTTTCATTCGGACATCAAAAAGATCATACATGGCCTCCTAAAACACATTCACTGCATCTCGACAATATAGTGATACATAACGTTATAATTAAATGTCATATATTATGTATTCTATACTATTTACAATCAAAACTATCATTAATGTATCAATAACTAGAAGATTTTATAAAGAAAGTGATTTTTGGCCTTTATTCGATAACGTCTTTCGATCTAATAAGTGCTTTCACACAAGAGCAATGACGTAAAAACAAAATGGCCGACATGTTTTATGCGCAGTTGATAATAGGAATTCAATAAGAATGCCGAACTTTCTTATTTTTGATGATTGGCCGTAAAATATTGCCCTCCGATGACATTTTCTGTACGCCTGAGTCAAAAACTATCAAAGATTTGTACAAACTCAGTAAAACCACAAATCAGTTCCACTCCATCTGTTGTCGGATGCCATTTCTTATTACAGACTTTGTACCTACCCTGTTACTACTTGACTGTTACAAGTGTATACCATAGTTAAATTACGTAAACCAATAATATGGCAGTTTTTTTATATCGATCATTTCTCTTTTTGGAACGCTTTGTCAAAATGCCCGTTGGTTGTCCTGAAGAATACTCTCATGCCTATCTCGGTTTATTAACTCTTTGTTGTGACATTAAAATCATCTATCACACGCAATTTCAGTTTTAATTATATGTGAACTTGATGTCTACTATAACATGAAGCGTTTATTAACGAAATTGATATTTTATCGTAATAAAACGTTCGCTTTTAAATATTGGTATTATTCATGTGTGTAGCAGTAGTCGAAACAGTTCCTGACTCTCAATACTGTGAAAACTTTATTATGGTATAATAGTGGACCTGTAACACCCAAGTCATCTCGTGAACAACTTAGCATGAACGTCTGTCTACATCCAATAGCTTTATTATGATAAGGAGACCTAGATACTGGTCTGTAAATTAACGTATTTTCAAGTTTGTATTTATTCTATACTGAACCGTGCACGTTTTATTCAGTTATACATTTTACACTACCTTCCGTCGTCGTCGTCATCATCATCACCACCACCACCACCACCACCACCGCCATCATCATCATCATCATCATCATTGCTGTAAATTTCATATAAATCTCATATATTACGTTTACTCTCAACAGTTGTAGCCACCATTCGTATTTATCTTTATTTTTTCTTCATATATTCCGACATTTCACCGTTATTCGTATCTATTTTTTCCCCCATATATTCCAAGACATTTCACCGTTAGATACGGAAGTTGGATTTTTAATGAGGACCACCGGGTACAAAATAGTGACGATTAGTGACAGCAGGTGTGAAATTTTAGTACTCAATCATGTTAATTTCATGGCTATTGCGTATTTAAGTGTATAATATTTCACATTGTTTGTCTAGACTTCAGACAGACAAAATGTTACAAAGTACATTTGCAAATTAATCTATCCCAGGTAAAACTGTAGTGTCAGTGAGGATAATAGACCATCCCAATATACCTCAGTGTCGCGCAATATTTGTTACAGATATTATATAACATACACATACATACGAGCTACAAGAACTTGGCACAAATCCCCAACCGACCGTCCATACATAATATATATATTTATAATGATTTACAACTACATTGTATGTAATAATTCACAATAATTTTCATCTATGTAATAATTCACAATAATTTACATCTATGTAATAATTTACTATAATTTACATCTATGTAATAATTTACTATAATTTACATCTATGTAATAATTTACAATAATTTACATCTATGGAATAATTCACAGTAATTTACATCTATGTAATAATTCACAATAATTTACATCTATGTAATAATTCACAATAATTTACATCTATGTAATAATTTCCAATTTACATCTATGTAATAACACATTTTACAATCATTAAGTTTGAACTGTGTTTTATGTGTCAATTTCCATTTAACAATATATACAACATATATTTACATCTATATAATAACACAATTTACAATAATGTATATCTATGTAATAACACAATAACAGTCATTTACAACTATGCAATAAAACAATTTACAATAATTCACATCTATGTAATAATGCAATTACTCGATTTACGATAATTTACATATACTCTATACAATAATACAGTTTGAGACTGATAATTCCGCATTGCATTGACACGGCTGTACAAATAAACATTCGCAAGTGTAGATAAGCAAATCAACTTTAATTAACAAATGCAAATAAGTCTTACTTAACACCTGTAAATAAGTCTAAAACAAACACCTGTAAATAAGTCAATTGTACATGTAAATCCTCTTTTTTTATATATAAAATCACATTTAGGTGTAAATAAGACTTCAGCCGAAACCGATGACATTTATGGATGTTACATTGAGTTTTAAATCTGACAGATTGAAGAGCATTTCATTTTTAACAAAAAAATTCAAATTTAATGGAATTTCAATGGAAACCAATTACAATTTTTGTTCAACGCGTATTTCCATAAGAATAAAAAAATAGAGTAATGTATTTATGTTGTATATAAAGTTTTAACAATTTTATTTCATTATATATCTGTGACAAACAATCTTGAAAACAGGATTTTAAGGGACACAAGTCCTAGTTTTTATTATAAAGATGAAGATCTGAAGTAAAAATTGTTTTATAACATTACAACACATTGCTTATTCATTTATTTATTTATTTAATAATATTTATTCATTTACTTATTTGACATGGTTTTAGCAGGACAGAAAGGAACTTTGAGGTGAGTTTGGTTACAAACAAACTCTGTAGAATGTACTGAAGAGTACTCTTCTCTGGGAACTGTCTCGGTAAATACATACTGTATTTTTAAGAACGACGATGTGGCACAGTAGTATTTCTGGCTAGGCGATTGGGTGCCGTAGATCGTGAGTTCATCAAGTTGTCTTCCTTCGTCATTTGTGTTACTATGTTATATATCAAATATTTAGCACAATGTGTCATATACACTATGTGTTGGTGATCCGAAGATAAAGATTTGAATTTCCTGTCGTAGTTGTACTCGATGAATATTTGTAATATGTGTACAATTCGTATCCATGTATGTAAATACATTGCGATCCAGGTATTCATATCATCTTATAGACGACTTCCACAATGATCAAACGTTCTTTTTAAGAACGCCGATGTGAGTTGCGGGTATTCTTTTTAAGAACGCCGATGTGAGTTGCGGGTATTCTTTTTAAGAACGCCGATGTGAGTTGCGGGTATTTCTGGCTAGGCGATTGGGTGTCGTAGATCGTGAGTTCGAGGCCTGGTCAGGGCACGAGTCATAAAGTTATCTTCCTTCGTCAATTGTGTTACTATATATATATGGCAAGAGTCAAAAAGTTGTCTTCCTTCGTCATTTGTGTTGCTAAGTTATACATCTATTTATTAGCACAATGTATCATATACACCATGTGTTAGTGATCCGAAGATATAGATTTGAATTCCCTGCCGTAGTTGTACTCGATGAATATTTGTAATATACATGTATGTACAATTCGTATCCATGTATGTGCATGGAAGCATAGTACAGTAAACTATGTATATTGGTCTTTAAAGATATATTTATAACACTCTATTTGTCATTAGTTCCTGACGTAACAGCTTACAAAATATTAAAATTTCAATCCGGGGTAAATTAATTGTATTTACTATGCCGAAGCTGTAGCTATGACAGTTTACGATAAGACCTAGTAAAAGAATAACAACACGTACAGGAGAGATGTGTGGTCAATGATGTAATAGTACCGGATACATATTACAACACGTACAGGAGAGATGTGTGGTCAATGATGTAATAGTACCGGGTATATATTACAACACGTACAGGAGAGATGTGTGGTCAATGATGTAATAGTACCGGGTATATATTACAACACGTACAGGAGAGATGTGTGGTCAATGATGTAATAGTACCGGATACATATTACAACACGTATATAGATAGATGTGTGGTCCATGATGTAATAGTAACAACACGTATATAGATAGATATGTGGTCCATGATGTAATAGTACCGGGTACATATTACAACACGTATATAGATAGATGTGTGGTCCATGATGTAATAGTACCGGGTACATATTACAACACGTATATAGATAGATGTGTGATCAATGATGTAATAGTACCGGATACATATTACAACACGTATATAGATAGATGTGTGATCAATGATGTAATAGTACCGGATACATATTACAACACGTACAGGAGAGATGTGTGGCCAATGATGTAATAGTACCGGGTATATATTACAACACGTACAGGAGAGATGTGTGGTCAATGATGTAATAGTACCGGATACATATTACAACACGTATGTAGATAGATGTGTGGTCCATGATGTAATAGTACCGGGTATATATTACAACACGTATATAGATAGATGTGTGATCAATGATGTAATAGTACCGGATACATATTACAACACGTACAGGAGAGATGTGTGATCAATGATGTAATAGTACCGGATACATATTACAACACGTACAGGAGAGATGTGTGGTCAATGATGTAATAGTACCGGATACATATTACAACACGTACAGGAGAGATGTGTGGTCAATGATGTAATAGTACCGGATACATATTACAACACGTACAGGATAGATGTGTGGTCCATGATGTAATAGTACCGGGTATATATTACAACACGTACAGGATAGATGTGTGGTCCATGATGTAATAGTACCGGATACATATTACAACACGTATAGGAGAGATGTGTGATCAATGATGTAATAGTACCGGGTATATATTACAACACGTATGTAGATAGATGTGTGGCCATTAATAGCGACAGTAAGGGCCAGGTATATTGTCAGATTCTGGGTACTCAACCCTTTTCGATCTTTATCTGAATACAAACACAAAAGTATACATTCCATAGAAAAATACGAAGTAGTCTGCATGTTCCCTGCCATACATGGTATATACAGGGTACAAGATGGCTACCATACGGTACCCAATTATATAACATAAAGCCCTTTTCAGACTGAATGTCGTCAACATGTAAAGTAAACAATAATGTTGCAAAACCCAAACACTATACAAACAAGATCACCGACAAGTCAAGGAAGGTTTACAGTTGTAAGCAATTGTTTGAAATAGATCAATGGGGAGCATACTGATATTATCAGAAAACACAATTCATTTTTGAGTTTGTCGAATTAAAAACAAATTTCCATTCATATCTATAAACCAACGAGGTTTAACGTCCTCGCAACGGCCAGGGTCACACGAGGTGAGCCAGGGTCACACAAGGTGGGTTTCACGTAGACACGAACAGTCAAGGTCACACGAGGACAGGCGTCACGAAAACATCCAACAGCCTGGGTCACACGAGGAGGACGGGTGTCATGGAAACACCAAACAGCCTGGGTCACATGAGGAGGACGGGTGTCATGGAAACACCCAAAGCCTGGGTCACAGGAAGAGGACGGGTGTCATGGAAACACTCAACAGCCTGGGTCATACGAGGAGGACGGGTGTCATGGAAACATCCAACAACCTGTGTCACACGAGGAAAAATATCAGACAGAAAACAATTAGGCCACACAGGAAATAAATGATGATATAGGTTAGACATGATCTTTTCCCGCACTTACACAGATTACATAATGAGCGGTCATTAATTAATCGGAAATTTTACACAGATGTAAACCAGTGAAAATATGTACTTGTTAACTGATGGCCAAACTGATGTTGGGATTAGTAGAATGCTCTTAAAAAAATGTACTGGATTCGTTGTGCTAGAAAACAATATTTATTGCAATTTCAAATCAACTTCGATGTCAAATGTTCGGCAGAATAAATCTTTCGTCATTATGTTTATTATTAAAAACCGTACATTCTGTCCAGTTTACTACAGGACATACAAATGTACTTAATGTGCCGTAACACAAAACACACTCACAAATGAATTAATAGCTGAACAGCAATAATAATTAGAATAGGCTTAATTTAATTCGTGGAAAGATCTCCATAGTTTGTGGGAAAGGTCAGGAGACGTTTACTGTATACGGTCCTGCACAACACTACTTATTTACTTATTTACAAATTTATTTATCAATTTGTTTATTTATTGTTTATTTATTCATTTATTTATTTATTTATTTATTTATTTATTATTGTTAATTTATTTGTTTATTCATTTGGAAGATATTTTCGCCGTTTGCTGTATATTGAATATTGTTGATATTGAAACAGAACAATATTGGACATTCCATTATCAACCTGTCTGTTGTGCGTTGTTCATGAGCACAAATTATAAAGAGGTAATTACTTTGCGAGGACTTTGTATTATGTTTTTTTTCCATCCACACGAAACCACCCTAAGAGGACAATTACATTGGTATCCTGTCTCTTTCTGGCTTTTCTTGATAGATAGATAACAATTTTAAAATAAAAACATAATTTTGTTTGACTAAAATAAGCTGGATATTGCTGATTTGTAGTATAATAGACACACGATCTAGATTCCTACAGTCCCACAGCTGTATACTAGATAAAAGGAGATTCGCTAATTAGGACTAATATATGTATACTAGATAATAGGAGGTTCGCTAATTAGGACTAATATATGTATACTAATGTATATTCTATACGTAAAATTTATTATTTCGGCTCGATATATGTATGTTAGGAGCTGTACGTAAACCTGTCGTATACTTTCTATTATCAGATAAGTACAATCAATAGGACAAATGAATTTATCACTATTTACATAGGTGGCTGTCACAGCAGGACTTCATCACATTTACAAGTAAAACAATATGTAACCTAAACACAGGTGTTTGTTAGGCCGAAGATTTACCAAGCTGGGACGAAGCCTGGTCTACAAACACTCCCAGAGTCGTAAACTGTCCTGATGTTACTCGTTGTTATGATTCCGTAATTTTGTGGTTAATAAAAACTAATTGCATGTATTACACAGACAACATGGTGTGAAAGTATGATATGTGAATTGAGCTCTCGGTAAATTTTGGAGGACAATTGAGCAACAGGTTAAGTTTAATCTAATCATCACATACTAAAAGTATTGACAATTTGTGACATGTATACATGAATAAGTTATTATTTACTGATACAGAGAGGGACTTTATACATGTATATTAGATATGGTTCCTATCATATATGTTTCTATCAGAGTTTATAATTATTTATCAGTTTATAATTATTTACCAGTTTAAAATTATTTACCAGTTTATAATTATTTACCAGTTTATAATTATTTATCAGTTTATAATTATTTATCAGTTCATAATTATTTATCAGTTTATAATTATTTATCAGTTTATGATTATTTATAAGTGTATAATTATTTATCAGTTTATAATTATTTATCAGTTTATAATTATTTATCAGTTTATGATTATTTATAAGTGTATAATTATTTACCAGTTTATAATTATTTATCAGTTTATAATTATTTTCCATTGTTCCTATTGGAGTTTATTATTATTTGCCATTGTTCCTATCGGAGTTTATAATTATTTGTCAGGGTTTATAATTATTTATCAGTTTATAATTATTTTCCATTGTTCCTATTGGAGTTTATAATTATTTGCCATTGTTCCTATCGGAGTTTATAATTATTTGCCATTGTTCCTATCGGAGTTTATAATTATTTGCCATTGTTCCTATCGGAGTTTATAATTATTTGCCACTGTTTCTATCAGTGTTTATAATTATTTGTCAGGGTTTATAATTATTTATCAGTTTATAATTATTTTCCATTGTTCCTATTGGAGTTTATAATTATTTGCCATTGTTCCTATCGGAGTTTATAATTATTTGCCATTGTTCCTATCGGAGTTTATAATTATTTGCCATTGTTCCTATCGGAGTTTATAATTATTTGCCACTGTTTCTATCAGTGTTTATAATTATTTGTCAGGGTTTATAATTATTTATCAGTTTATAATTATTTTCCATTGTTCCTATTGGAGTTTATAATTATTTGCCATTGTTCCTATTGGAGTTTATAATTATTTGCCATTGTTCCTATCGGAGTTTATAATTATTTGCCATTGTTCCTATCGGAGTTTATAATTATTTGCCATTGTTCCTATTGGAGTTTATAATTATTTGCCATTGTTCCTATCGGAGTTTATAATTATTTGTCACTGTTTCTATCAATGTTACGACCTGTATGTGTGTGTTCCGATTTCCAAGAGATCCTACAAATGTACATCTCTCTCCAGACACCTAGGTCTGGGTCTCTGTTACTACGTATACCCAGAGACGTATATATATATATATATACCTGATATACAAGTCTCTGTTACTACGTATACCCAGAGACGTATATATATATATATATACCTGATATACAAGTCTCTGTTACTACGTATACCCAGAGACGTATATATATATATATACCTGATATACAAGTCTCTGTTACTACGTATACCTAGAGACGTATATATATATATATACCTGATATACAAGTCTCTGGAATACCTAGAGACGTATATACCTGATATACAAGTCTCTGGAATACCCAGAGACGTATATACCTGATATACAAGTCTCTGGAATACCCAGAGACGTATATACCTGATATACAAGTCTCTGTTACTATACCTAGAGACGTATATATATATATATATATACCTGATATACAAGTCTCTGGAATACCTAGAGACGTATATACCTAATATACAAGTCTCTGTTACTATACCTAGAGACGTATATATATATATATATATATACCTGATATACAAGTCTCTGGAATACCTAGAGACGTATATACCTGATATACAAGTCTCTGTTACTATACCTAGAGACGTATATATATATATATATACCTGATATACAAGTCTCTGGAATACCTAGAGACGTATATACCTGATATACAAGTCTCTGTTACTATACCTAGAGACGTATATATATATATATATACCTGATATACAAGTCTCTGGAATACCATACTACAGTGTAGGTTACAGGACACAATTTAACAATTCTGGGTTTCCTTGTCACGTGATACCGGTCCACCATTGTATTCATAATAATTGAATTTACTAATTACATTAAGACTGCTAAATTTGTTTTAATCTATTGAAATACTGGTCCTAATATAACCAATAAAGTATTGTTATTAAACTCGGAGACCTATCTACGTTCGTCCTGGCACCAGTATACTGTACGTGGTATAATATATATATATAGTACGTCTCTGACCGGTATACTGTACGTGGTATAATATAGTACGTCTCTGACCGGTATACTGTACGTGGTATAATATAGTACGTCTCTGACCGGTATACTGTACGTGGTATAATATATAATATAGTACGTCTCTGACCGGTATACTGTACGTGGTATAATATATATATATAGTACGTCTCTGACCGGTATACTGTACGTGGTATAATATATATATATAGTACGTCTCTGACCGGTATACTGTACGTGGTATAATATATATATATAGTACGTCTCTGACCGGTATACTGTACGTGGTATAATATAGTACGTCTCTGACCGGTATACTGTACGTGGTATAATATATAATATAGTACGTCTCTTACCGGTATACTGTACGTGGTATAATATAGTACGTCTCTGACCGGTATACTGTGCGTGGTATAATATATATAATATAGTACGTCTCTGACCGGTATACTGTACGTGGTATACTATAGTACGTCTCTGACCGGTATACTTTTATATAGTACTTGACCGGTATACTTTAGCGTGGTATATATATATGTACGTCTCTGACCGGTATACTGTACGTGGTATAATATAGTACGTCTCTGACCGGTATACTGTTATAGTGTGATATATATATATATATAGTACGTCTCTGACCGGTATACTGTACGTGGTAATATATATAGTACGTCTCTGACCGGTATACTGTACGTGGTTATAATATAGTACGTCTCTGACCGGTATACTGTACGTGGTATTATATAGTACGTCTCTGACAGTATACTGTACGTGGTATATATAGTACGTCTCTGACCGGTATACTGTACGTGGTCATAATATATATATAGTACGTCTCTGACCGGTATACTTACGTGGTATAATATAGTAGCGTCTCTGACCGGTATACTGTAGGGGCGTGGTAATAAGATTATAATATAGTACGTCTCTGGAACCGGTATACTGTACGTGGTATACTATAGTACGTCTCTGACCGGTATACTGTACGTGGTATAATATATATATATATATAGTACGTCTCTGACCGGTATACTGTACGTGGTATAATATATATATAGTACGTCTCTGACCAGTATACTGTACGTGGTATAATATAGTACGTCTCTGACCGGTATACTGTACGTGGTATAATATATATATATATAGTACGTCTCTGACCGGTATACTGTACGTGGTATAATATAGTACGTCTCTGACCGGTATACTGTACGTGGTATAATATAGTACGTCTCTGACCGGTATACTGTACGTGGTATAATATATACATATATATAGTACGTCTCTGACCGGTATATTGTACGTGGTATACTATAGTACGTCTCTGACCGGTATACTGTACGTGGTATAATATAGTACGTCTCTGACCAGTATACTGTACGTGGTATAATATAGTACGTCTCTGACCGGTATACTGTACGTGGTATAATATAGTACGTCTCTGACCGGTATACTGTACGTGGTATAATATATATATATAGTACGTCTCTGACCGGTATACTGTACGTGGTATAATATAGTACGTCTCTGACCGGTATACTGTACGTGGTATAATATAGTACGTCTCTGACCGGTATACTGTACGTGGTATAATATAGTACGTCTCTGACCGGTATACTGTACGTGGTATAATATAGTACGTCTCTGACCGGTATACTGTACGTGGTATAATATAGTACGTCTCTGACCGGTATACTGTACGTGGTATAATATAGTACGTCTCTGACCGGTATACTGTACGTGGTATAATATAGTACGTCTCTGACCGGTATACTGTACGTGGTATAATATAGTACGTCTCTGACCGGTATACTGTACGTGGTATAATATAGTACGTCTCTGACCGGTATACTGTACGTGGTATACTATAGTACGTCTCTGACCGGTATACTGTACGTGGTATAATATATATATAGTACGTCTCTGACCGGTATACTGTACGTGGTATAATATAGTACGTCTCTGACCGGTATACTGTACGTGGTATAATATATATATAGTACGTCTCTGACCGGTATACTGTACGTGGTATAATATATATATATAGTACGTCTCTGACCGGTATACTGTACGTGGTATAATATAGTACGTCTCTGACCGGTATATTGAATGTTTCGGGTTGTTTGATATTTGTCATCGTTATAATTTAATATAATCCCAGAGTAGTCAAATGTATTTGCTATTCCTAAACAGACCGCTATTGTATAAGGAGGATTGTGGTTGGATGTATCGCGCCTTCTGCTGATGATTCACTTCCGCCGGTATTCTATCATCCATAAGGGCGTGTCCATCACTCCACACTGACCAATAGAGGTCACGGGGTCAAATGTACACGACCCCCTGGTTAGTCATCTATCTTATGTAACCTGTTCTCACCTGGCTGTTAATTGGCTGTAAGGTAGATTTATTCCATTCAGTATCCTCTCACCTGTTAGATACAGTATAATACACAGGTCCTCTCACCTGTTAGATACAGTATAATACACAGGTCATTTGACTTACCTGTTGATTAACTGTTGATTCATTCCGCTAATCAGTCAACCGTTCTTTGACCAAAGGTATTGGTCCTACGGACTGACTCAACTGTATATCTAGGGGTCACAGTGTAAATTTTCTGGGAGAAAGGAAATTCGTTGAGGAGAAGCCCATACTTTCTAAATACTACAAAAGAGTCAATGCTATAGGGGACAGTATTACTGAGTTACAAACATGATAGCTACATCGCGCACACATGCACACCCCTTTTCAATGAATCGTCTTTCCAAAAACATTTATATAACTGCACATGTCCACAAGTTTTATCGAAGAGATTACTTCTGTACCGTAGAACAAATGTAATTCTATTCTAATCCTTAATGGATTCTAATGACATCCACTTCCTTGTGTAAGTTATCCTAGGTATTGTAATGTTAATTAAACTGTTAACAGTTTCCAACATATGTATGTAATTGTTTTGTTACTTTAGATGACCACAGTCAGAGACATACTACATGTACATATATGTCTCTGCCGCAGTAAAGTATAGAATGTCTTGAGAATCACACATGTAATGTGATTAGTTTTGAACGTTTCTATAATATTTGAATAGTTATAGAAAGAAACTAGCATTTCTGTAAATAGCTTTTCTGTAAAATTAATTGGATCGATCAGATATGACACTTGTCATTCTTCTGTCTGTACCCATACATATACATATCAACTACATTAATTTACCTTACAACTCTTGCTAGACTGGCCCCCTGTCTCTAGAATTCTAAAATTATAAATAAAATTGAACTCTATAATTTTTTCTATTTTTTTCCCCGTAAGATTTTTACGTTGCGTGAAGTTCCGCACATCCATCATCATATCGTCGTCGTCGTCGTCATTGCTGTAAAATTCATATAAATATCATATATTACGTTTACTGCCACCAGTTGTGGCCACCATTCGTATTTTTTCCATATATTCCAAGACATGTCACCGTTAGATACGGAAGTTGGATTTTTAATGAGGACCACCGGGTACAGTGACAGCAGGTGTGAAGTTTTAGTACTCAATAATGTCATTTCATGGCTATTGCGTATTCAAGTGTATAATATTTCACATTGTTTGTCTAGACTTCAGACAGACAAAAGTACATTTGCAAATTAATCTATCCCAGGTAAAACTCTGATGTTACAGATATCATCATCATCATCATCATCATCATCATCATCATCATCTTATCGTATATACATGTACACATGTACATCCTCACACACATATCGTATATACATGTACACATACACATCCTCACACACATACGTATATACATATACACATACACATCCACACACACATACGTATATACATGTACACATACACACCCTCACACACATATAGTATATACATGTACACATACACATCCTCACACACATATCGTATATACATGTACACATACACATCCTCACACACATATCGTATATACATGTACACATACACATCCTCACACACATACATGTATCGTATATACATGTACACATACACATCCTCACACACATACATATCGTATATACATGTACACATACACATCCTCACACACATATCGTATATACATGTACACATACACATCCTCACACACATATCGTATATACATGTACACATACACATCCTCACACACATATCGTATATACATGTACACATACACACCAACACACACATATCGTATATACATGTACACATGTACACATCCTCACACACATATCGTATATACATGTACACATACACATCCTCACACACATATCGTATATACATGTACACATACACATCCTCACACACATATCGTATATACATGTACACATACACATCCTCACACACATATCGTATATACATGTACACATACACCTCACACACATATCGTATATACATGTACACATACACATCCTCACACACATATCGTATATACATGTACACATACACATCCTCACACACATATCGTATATACATGTACACATACACATCCTCACACACATATCGTATATACATGTACACATACACATCCTCACACACATATCGTATATACATGTACACATGTACATCCTCACACACATATCGTATATACATGTACACATACACATCCTCACACACATATCGTATATACATGTACACATACACACCCTCACACACATATCGTATATACATGTACACATACACACCAACACATACATATCGTATATACATGTACACATACACATCCTCACACACATATCGTATATACATGTACACATACACATCCTCACACACATATCGTATGTACATGTACACATACACATCCTCACACACATACATGTATCGTATATACATGTACACATACACATCCTCACACACATACATATCGTATATACATCGTATATACATGTACACATACACATCCTCACACACATATCGTATATACATGTACACATGTACATCCTCACACACATATCGTATATACATGTACACATACACATCCTCACACACATATCGTATGTACATGTACACATACACATCCTCACACACATATCGTATATATCGCAAAGGAAAGAGAGAATGGGATCGGAGGGACAGGATCCGCGAGGCAATATTATAGTTCCGAAAGAGGTTTCCAGTTTCTCCAACCTTTTTCAAAATGCTCTTTTTGATAAGCACACGTTTACTCTTATTCACAATTTGGTCTCTAGGATACACATAAGTCCGATTCTAGAGACCACAAGTTTCAAACTACGTGGAGGAGGGGGAGGGGAGAGGGGGGTGAGGGGGTGAGGGGTAGGGGGGTGGGTGGGGGGTTACATTTGATGGCCGATAGCTTTATAAGCTGAGAGGTTGTTCCATATATACGACTCTTCAGATTGACCCCGGTGATCAAGCTGATATGATTCACCGAATCTAAAAGTCTGCACGAGGTTCCTAGAAATCGTTGTCTGAGAAATTTGATAGTATGATTAGGTATCTAATGAAGCTAAACAAACGCTTCAACAATTTAAATCACAGTAATCAACTCCAGGTACAAAATGTGTATAAACCCTGGTATATTCGGATCAAATCATAGGTCTCTTGTTTATCACAAAAAACAAATCACGTACATTGTAATAAAATATTCGATCGACTTTGGTGTTTGCAGGCGTAAAGTAAAACGTCCCGATCTGTGACAAACCTCCCTAAACATATTTGTAATGCAAACTCTTGTTGTCGGTCAGTCGTTAGCTAATACAACAAACAAAAACATGAACTTTAGCTTTACCAGCGTAAGCAAGAACGCTATACAAAGGTAAACATGAACGCTATACAAAGGCAAAACAAGAACGCTATACCAGGGTAAACAAGAACGCTATACCAGGGTAAACAAGAACGCTATACTAAGGTAAGCAAGAACGCTATACCAGGGTAAACAAGAACGCTATACTAGGTAAACAAGAACGCTATACTAAGGTAAACAAGAACGCTACATAGGGTAAACAAGAACGCTATACCAGGGTAAACAAGAACGCTATACTAAGGTAAGCAAGAACGCTATACCAGGGTAAACAAGAACGCTATACTAGGTAAACAATAACGCTATACTAAGGTAAACAAGAACTCTATACTAAGGTAAACAAGAACGCTATACTAAGGGTAAACAAGAACGCTATACTAAGGTAAACAAGAACGCTATACTAAGGTAAACAAGAACGCTATACCAGGGTAAACAAAACTGCTGAGGTAAATAAGAACGCTATACTAAGGTAAACAACACACACACAAAGCACTTGGTTATTACAAAGTAGGACAGTAAACAATGTACCTGCTGAACTTGATACACTGTCAAAGAGCGTTTCTTTAATGTTGTTGAAATATATTCATATTAAGATGCCTGTTCTTATTTCCCTAGAGTCGTTAAGGACCGTATGCCGTTTCACAGTCATTTGAGTGATGCGTGCACGTGTCAATGAGTACAGTGTGTGGTTGAAATACAAACAGATGAAACGATAATGGGACCCTAATCTAGAATACAGAGGATAATAAAACAAATCGATACAAGTCATCTGTTCTGAAGGACTTCACTTTTATACAGATTTTCTACTTAAATATGAAAATCTAATTACATCGTTTTCTTTATAAAATTTGATGTTTGATGAAGTGGAAATTGATCAAAGCGATGATAAATAACAAAAAAGCGATAAACGGTTTTATAATAAGATCAAAGCAGCAATGGTAAACATTTAACAAATGTACCTGTATATATACCTGGTTAACAGGTGATAAACACGTGTACCTGTATATATACCTGGTTAACAGGTGATAACACGTGTACCTGTATATATACCTGGTTAACAGGTGAAAACACGTGTACCTGTATATATACCTGGTTAACAGTTGATAACACGTGTACCTGTATATATACCTGGTTAACAGGTGATAAAACGTGTACCTGTATATATATATATACCTGGTTAACAGGTGATAACACGTGTACCTGTATATATACCTGGTTAACAGGTGATAACACGTATACCTGTATATATACCTGGTTAACAGTTGATAACACGTGTACCTGTATATATACCTGGTTAACAGTTGATAACACGTATACCTGTATATATACCTGGTTAACAGGTGAAAACACGTGTACCTGTATATATACCTGGTTAACAGTTGATAACACGTATACCTGTATATATACCTGGTTAACAGTTGATAAGACGTGTACCTGTATATATACCTGGTTAACAGGTGAAAACACGTGTACCTGTATATATACCTGGTTAACAGGTGAAAACACGTGTACCTGTATATATACCTGGTTAACAGTTGATAAGACGTGTACCTGTATATATACCTGGTTAACAGTTGATAACACGTATACCTGTATATATACCTGGTTAACAGTTGATAAGACGTATACCTGTATATATACCTGGTTAACAGTTGATAACACGTGTACCTGTATATATACCTGGTTAACAGGTGATAACACGTGTACCTGTATATATACATTGACAGCTTTACTCGAACTTTGATATATTTTTGAGACTGAAACAAAAACAAACACGAACATTTGTCATTGTGTTTATTAGTACGAGTTACCTATACATACCTCCAGAGAGTGGGGCTGTGACACTCCGCCAATACACAATTACCTTTAGATATAACCACTAGATAAACCATTTTGATTACGTCCATATACAGGTGTCATTATGACAGTAACCACCACGGACCACTCACATTTATAGTCTTGTTAGACCATTGTAGTTGGCCACACATTTTGGCTGTGCTCATAATTTGGTTTTATTTTGCCTGGCGTGACACAACCCCTTGCACCTGACGACGCCGAATCGTTAATCTCTGACTGTTAGAACATGACGTTCCATTGGTAAACCGTCCTTAAAATGATCTAAGGTCCCCAGTTAGTGTTGTTGGTGTGTGCTCTAATCTAATTTCAGTTTCTGTATAATTTTATGATTTTGTAATGATCATTTTATCTCAGATATTAGATGATACCGTATTATCTCACAAAAGTTAACATCCATAGTGGTAACAAAACCTGATATCTCTACATTGTAATGTATACTCTTTGATATACAATAGAATATTGTATCGAGCCATAAACGCTCATTAACTTACTTTATTTGAAATACATTTGTTGATTTTTATCATTTTAATTTTGTTTGTAGATGTCGATGCGTTACAATTGTGCCTGTGTACAGTATACCGTTACGGTAGTTACATGTTTAATTGGCCAGCAATATTTCAATATTTCAATATTTCAATTTAAAAATCTCAATGAAACCTATTTTAACACTTTGTTTAATAATGTATACACTAATTTATCGTGAAAGTCTGGGACAGTTACTCAAACCCCAACATGGGATGCTTATTATAAGCAGCTAATCGGGCAACACATGTACACCTGTCAATATATAGTCGGTTGGTGATGTAGGTCTAAACAGCAAACTATAAAATATGGTCTAGTCTAATCTCATTGGCCTGGTCCCAAAGTTTGGTCTAATCTCATTGGTCTGGTCCCAAAGTTTGGTTTGGTCTGATCTCATTGGTCTGGTCCCAAATTTTGGTCTGATCTCATTGGTCTGGTCTCAAATTTTGGTCTAGTCTGGTCTTGTCTTTTTTGTCATGGTTATCATATAGGTCAGTGAATACCAAGGAATGTTTTAGTTATCGGCTTATTTCTGATCAAAGTACCCAATGTGTTTTAATATGTTTGTTAAAAATGCTCGCACCTTGTGATAGGGAGGGGGTAACAGCATCAAGCGGTCAGTGTGTAATTAACATATCTACCTTTCGTAGTATACACCATGTTTAAAACTGTAAAAGCACATTTATTAGCGACACTGAAATATCTGGTCTAAATAAAAGAAAAGTGATCTTCGTTCGGTTATTCCTTTCTAATAATTTGTCATTGTATTGGTAAATCGGTTTCTAATTAATTGTGTAATTTTGGACAAGACTGGGTCATTGGGAAAGTTTTGTGATAATGTTTCCTACCGCCATGTGGAATGTGTTATCTGTAACATTTGACTTTGTGTTAATACAAGAGTGATGCTATGACACTTGTGTACATTGGTTAATTAACCTCTATGACACTGTAATTTGACACTATCAGGATTAATTGGTTTTGTGGTTTGCATAAACACTGATTGCTTGTTCCTGCAGCTGTAACCCCTCTCCCTATCACAACCACAGGTGCTTGCATAGAAAATGAGAATTAAACAAAAAATGATATCAACGGTATGTGTACTGTGTAAAGTGATTTACACAGTACACGTTACCAATGTCATATCATTTTTTTTTAAGTTCACATTTTCTATGCAAGCGCCTGTGATCACAACGTATCGACGTTTAAATTCAACACAGTTTTTAATGGCATCACGGACTACGAAACACAGCTGGATCAACAAATACGATACTAATCAATTGATAGTTAAAACATATGGTGGCCCTTACTATCAATTGATTAGTGTAAGGGCCACCTCGTAATCTCGCGACCTCGTAATCTCGACCTAAAGTCGAGGTCGCGAGATCGCGAGGTTACGAGGCGAGGCGAGGTCGCGAGATCACGAGATCACGAGGCAAGGCTTGAGGCGAGGTCGCGAGGTTCATCGTCTCGCAATCTCGTGCCTCGTCTCACGCCTCGCCTCGCGCCTCGCCTCGTGATCTCGTAGTCTCGCGACCTCGACTTTAGGTCGAGATTGCGAGGGCGCGGGATTACGAGGTGGCCCTTATCGGTCACCATAATAACATGCATTGATAATCGATGATCAATTATATCAATTAAACACAGATGTAAGCATTAAATGCTTCTGGGGTTGTTTCCTTGTAAAGATCAGTTTCTCATCTAACACTAAAACATGTAGGTGATAATTTGGAGTATTTGTGATACCCAGTGACACGAAAAAGAAAATCCGGAGAATTTGTATGTTGAGATCAGCCCATACCAAAATAGAGACCAGTCCAAAAATTGGAACTAGACCAATGATACCAAACTAAACCATACCAGCCAGGCATGACTAGACCAGATCAGACCAGACCATGTTTTATAGTATGCCTATGGAAACGTATTTGGACCTTCTTTTGGTGTGATAAAACTTACTTAAATTGACTTAAATAAAACGACATGACGAGCATTTATCATGACTTGGCGATATGTTTTGTTCGACTTGGCAGTAAAGAACACAGAATGTCGAGATGAACCATCGCGATAATTGTTTCGAAACTCGACAGACGACTTAGTGCAAAATCGACTTGTACCGATCTAGACATAAAGACGACTTAATAAAGTCGCCCGTATAACAAAAGTTATAACACCATGTCGACATGATCAAATTGACTTGTCTTTGAAACATAAAGAAGTCGACATCATGATGTTGTCTTGTTGTGAAATCACTTGGTAACTTCCTTCGTGTACAGTCATCATTGGTGATGTCCATGCATGAGTGTATAGCTGGATGTTGGCGACGCTGATAATAAAGATGGAATTATCAAAGGTAGGTTCAACACTGTTAATGCAGTACAAATAAGTATATGCATGATACAAGTAATTTACATAGTTTGCCAAGGATTTTATTATCATGAACGTAATGAAAATACAATGTATTTGATGAAAACAATATGAGTGAATTACTATAACTAAGCTTTATTGTTTTTGTTTGTCTATTTATATTGAAGATCGATAAATTCTTGATTTGTTAAAAAAAAAGAAAGAAATATCTACATATGCAAAATTATTTTCCTGTAACTGTTCTAAATGTTACCTTTTACCGTCTTATATGTGACTCTAATATAACACAGTAACATATAACAAAGTAAAAGGTAATATCGTCAAAATCCCCTTGTATTCGCATTAAGCAACAAACAAAAGGTCACATTTTCTGTATTTCAAAGCAAAATAGGGGAAAATTGAATGAGAACAAAACTTGTTAACTTGCACAAAATGCACCTGCATATATTACTAGTATGTTGCTCTAGAGTTTGCATTGTTTTAGAAAGTTAATAAACAAAAGGCTGCATTTCTGGTTTAAATTAAACGTATATGTGTTCTATATTAACACAAAGGATGGCTATGTTTTAAGTTAGAAATAAGCCTCAAACTGTGAAATATGTGTGAGAATGAACAAATCTCGGCCCTGACGGATACTGTTCATTCTCACACATATTACACAGTTTGAGGCTTATCTCCATAACTTAAAATGAGGTTTTCTTTGTGTATATCGTGCATTATTTATAGCTGTATGTGTACTAAGCTTATAAAGGTGCTTATATATATCAAAATAATGTGGTTCTATTTTCAGTACCTGATATTTCTGTGTTGTTTAATGCGGTCAGAGGCTGTTATTCCATACCCAGGCAATAATGCACAAGTTGAAGACCTAGTCAGATACTACTTCGGACTTTTGTATAATTCACGCGAAATATGCGATTTCTTTTGTTTGTTCATGGAGTTCTCATAAGTACGTCAACACTGAAAAGAATGAAATTAAGACTTGGATTAAGGAGACACGCATGTGAAGTTCCATTACAAATAATAATACAGAAAATTATTGATATGCACCGAGATGGTTTTTGCAATTTAGGTTACAAAGCAATGTGGAGATTACTAAATGTTGTCCATGGGATAAGAGTAACTCGGAACACAGTAAGAGCATGTTTAAGCATCATGGACGTAGAAGGAGTGTATCTGAGATCAAGACGTTGCTTAAGACGGAGATTATATTATAGCAAAGGTCCTAACTACCTCGTACACATCGATGGATATGATAAGCTTAAACCGTTTGGTGTTGCTATTCATGGAGCTATAGATGGATTCTCAAGAAAGATATTGTGGTTAAAAGCTGGATTTTCTAATAACAATCCAAAATTAATTGCAAACTTATATCTTAAGTTCATCATCACGCTGGGAAGGGTTCCGCACAATGTAAGAGGAGATGCTGGTACCGAGAATGTATTAGTAAAGGACTTGCAAACGAGTCTCCGAATGCATCACGGTGATGAAATGGACGGCATTAGAAGTTACATTACAGCCAGATCAAGCGGTAACCAACGAATTGAACGTTTATGGGGTACCTTAAGAACTACATTCACTGACTTTTGGAGAAATAAATTCCAAGACATGAGAGATAGCGGCATGTTGGATACAACAAATCCTCTGCATATTGAATGCATACGATTTTGTTATTTACCCATCATTCAAGAACAATTGGATATATTCGTCTTGAACTGGAACTCTCACCGAATCAGAGCCCAACGACAACTCCGAATACCTCACGGAATCCCAGATGTACTTTACCATCAACCTGATATCTGCGAAACTTCTGATTGCTCTCATCCACTTCCTTGTAATTTGGAGACCATAGACGAAATCGCAAGTGAATACACAACAGAATATCCGTCTCGAGGTTGTAAAGATGAGTTGCTGCAAATTCTTGAACTTGCAACTGGAATGGCTAGAGACGAAATTCCTCGTATTCAAACACTAAGGGATGCTGATGAGTTCTTGATTGCTTTGATACAGATGTTTGACCAATTTAATGGACCTCAATAAAGAATGATTACGTTCATAATATTGGAACAATCTACATGCTAACCTTTCAGGATTTGAGTGTGGATCTTATTTTGATGCATATAGATAAAAAAAGATATAATGCATTCGAATCTCTACTTCATTAGATAGCTTTAAGTGTTAATGTTTTGATTGTTAGATTACTTACATGTGATTAATTATCAATTTCTTAGTATGCGTGATTAAATAATTGATAGACGTTGTATGGAAACATTGTTTGTTTCTTTTTCATGATACATTGATACCTATCACTAAGGTCATCTGACTCGGAGGTTCAGGATGACAGATAGCCATCTTGCTCTGTCCGTCGTCGTCCGCTGCACGAACACTTTTCGTTCAAACGACGTCTTCTCAGTAACAAAAAAGCTCTTTAAAGTTGTGTTTAGAAAGTAGGTACCTGGAATTAAGTGCTACTTGAACGGCCCTTATGAGAAGTTATCTACAACTATTTGCAAGGTTATGTATCTATAACGCTGATAATGAATTTAAAGCATGGTGAGGTAAGGGTACTAAACCAACTTTTATAAGAGCGCAGCTCGAAGGGCCGCGAGCGGAGCTCTGTCTATGACTGATAAGTGGTACCTCTAAAAAGAGTTGCCTCCCTTTCCATACATACGGACAAAGATGGTCTAATGGTCCAAAACCGGAAGTAGTATTTCATGGTGAAATAGACTGGATTACCTGCATTAGTACCAATTTTCTCCGCTAGACTGCGCTCATTAATACTAATTTCAAAGAATTTCGCGTAGTTGTATTTTTGGAGCGAAGCCTAGCGAAGAGTAGAAAAAATACGGCAGGCAATCCAGTCTAATGATGAAATAACCTTAAACCAAAGTCACCGGAAGTTGCTATCTTTTAAAAAAGCTTAATTGGAGTATGGAAATATTTTAGCCACATTTCTTTTGCTTTAAATTAAAAAAAAAGAAAGTATGACTAATTTGCTTTTGTTTTTTATTTTCGCATTGAAATTGCGTCGGAAACAAAAACGCATACGAGATAACGCTGTTTGTTGCCATGAGTGACGTCATTAAATACAACGTCAAAGATAGACTGGATTGCCTGCCGTAGTTTTTCTTCTCTCCGCTAGGCTTCGCTCCGAAAATTAGTATTAATGAGCGCAGCCTAGCGGAGAGAATTGGTACTAAGGCAGGTAATCCAGTCTACGTCAAAGATGACGCTACTATTTCCAGAGAATTTCGATATAGGCAATCAGTTTGATCAGTTCTGCAGTTGACAGTACGAATGCTAATCCGAGTAACTCTGTTTTAATTAGTTTAAAAGATTACATATGTAACTGCGCTCTTCCAAGGCTTTGCCTTCAATCATATTAAACTTTGTATATATAAAATTCAATTTTCCTTGCAACAAGCATTTCTTTTGACTGAAAAAATAACGTTATCATCTCATCAATTTCTCCCAGGGTGCATTGCGCTCTGCTACATTCACCTCTGTCAACGTCTCACCAGAATTTCAAGATTCTTGTAAAACGTATTTCAGACCATTGATAATATTTTTAAAGCATTTCTTAACTTCTTTCTGTTTGGTTCATTTATAAAATATTTCTAATTGTTCGTGAAAATAACCAGACCGTTAGAATATTTACATAAACGTTATGGATTTTATATCGCGGACGGGTATTTGTGAGCCAATTGTCACGATTTGCATACGCCGGCCGCTGTGTTATGTGACGTCATAATGCACATAACAATACATAACGTCGCGATTTGGCGTACTTTGTGAGACGTTGACAGAGGTGAATGGGGCATAGCGCAAGGAACCCTGGGAGAGATTGTCATCTCATTACGTAAAAATGACGTCACCATTTGTAACGTCGTTTTTCATTGGCTGATACAATATGGCGCAGTGATTTCTTTAAAAATATATTCGCTGAACAAATTGGAATTTTCACAGAATTTCGTGTAGTAAATTAAATTCTAAGGATTAAATTGAACATATTTTTATGTTATGAAGCTGTAATACAAAGTGTACTCTTTTTCATAAACCGCTTACTCTGATTTTTGTGTTACATCTCCATAACATAAAAATATATTCAAGCTAATCCTTAAATATCCAGGAAGCACTTTCAGACCATTAAAATGTAAAGTTTATAAAATAAGATGACAAAACTACTTTCGATATTTTTGAAGATGTCTGCCATTCAAATGTGAAAATAGGGGTGAATTATATGAAAAAGTTTGTTTGGGCAACTTTTTGTGTGAATCTTCTTAACGGGGAAGAATTATCCAAACAGAAGATCATTTATCATGTATATATCCAAAAAATTACTACTTACTTGCGGTACATGTTTTAATTGCTGATTTCATCTCTGCATTCGATATATTGGATAATTCATATTATCCCACAACTTGGCTGTTATCCAGTGAATTCGCCCGTTTAATATTTTTCGTATTTGTAACTAGTTAATATGAACCTTTGTGACGTTGTGACAGAGTCAATGACGTGCTGTCAAGAACAATGACGTGACATTGGAAACAATTACGCGATGTTATGAAATGAAGATGGCGGAATAGAAATATCTGCCTATTCCAACACGATTTGGACTTTCATCTATCAAAAGAGAAACCTATTAAGTTATGCGATAAAAAATATCTCAAATGAGCTTTCATTTCATATTCAATTTTATGAAACTCGTCTCGAAGTTATTATTTTTGCTCGCCACAGGCTCGCAAAACAATAAGTAACTCCAAGAGTCGTTTCATAAAATCGAATACGAAATGAAAACCCATTTGAGATCCTCTATATATCGTCTACATTAAGCAGGTTTTGCTTTGTTTATTTATAATACATACAGTATATGCTAGAGAATATATATATACTGCTTTATCTTAGAATTAACAAGCGTCCAAGTCTTTTATTCAATTTCTTGTTTATTGGGGGATTATTATAGTTACCAGCAAAATAAGTAACAATGTGCCCGAATCGCTCACCTGCTAACTTATGAACATAGTGTGAGTTAAACCACTTTAAAGACTTTGAATAAAAGTCAGGGCCATTCATTTGAGCAAACTTTGTAGCCCTACATCCAAGCTTGCTACTGGACCAATATGAGGTGTCTAGGCCTTTTAGTTAATGAGAAGAAGTCGTTTAAATGGAAAAAGTTGACGCCGGACGGACGGACGGACGACGGACACCGCACCATGGCATAAGGGCAAGTGAGCTAATGAATATTTTACATTTTACGATATGGTTTGCCCTCGTTTGACCGATTTTGAGTTTCAGGTATGATATTGTGACTGTGTCGATAATGAATAATATTTGCCAACTTACTTGGAACGTTTGCATTTTTGCAATTTTGACATCAGTACCTAAACAGATTTCGGCCTTTAAGGTTGACTGGTGCATAAAGTACTATTTTGTCAACCTAATATCACATCAAAACATGGCTTCTACCACAACAAAAAGATTGTGAGATTCTCATCTGTGCAACTCTTTTTAGAGATGACGATAACCTCGGAAAATCCAGTCCAGCTGTAAGTCATTGTGGACACCATTCCCAGTTTCATTTCGTGGACTAATTGAAGCTGTTGAGATGGAGGTGCGATGATTGGGGTTCAACTTTCTTTAATGTTTCTTTGCATTATTTTCACAGAGGTTTTTATTCTGCAATAAATAATATGAAATACCGACATTGTAATCTTAGCTGACAAATGTCACTGGTGATGGTAGCATATTGATTATTATTCCCTAACCTAACCTTCAACACAAACTCCTTAACCTTAACCCCAACCTTTAAATTGATCAATCCTAAACCCTAATTCTAAACTCGAAAAATTATGATCTACTTTTACCGTATACTCTACTTTACCCGCCTTTATCACAGTCATGTGATATCCAGCCTTCTTTAAGATCATTCTATGGTTTGACGTTTACGGTGGTAAGCAAACAACCACTTGTTTTGGCTTTCATAGTTATCAGGATGATTGTTCTGCATCTTCTGCCAGCAGTTGATCACTGTAGGTTTAGTTCTTTCTGGTCACTAACAAATGACTGCATCATATCTCCAAAGTCTTGTTGAAATAACATTTGGGAAGACAATTTGTTGTGCAGCGTGGATGTTAAGTGCATTGTATGAGAGTCGGCTCAAATTAAGAAATTGAAACACCATTCGTTGCAAACCATGATTGATCGAAATTTTTAGTTAAATATGCTCTTGTTGCAATAGACTAGGAGTTACAAAACAAAATAGGAACAAAAGTTGCATAAACGAAAAAAGAAGCCATTCATCGTCCGTTATTAAAAGTCTTGCAAATAATAAGAAATACCATCATCTCAACATAATCATAATTCAAACTCAACATCGATTAAACAAGGGCAAAACATCAACAAAAATCTAGACATGCATGGAGACTCCTGAAAGGTACAAGGAGAATAGAACCAGGTGTTCCAGAAGAGTAAGCGTTCTCTGCTTCATCGACGACACTCGCCATACAAATGTAGGTAAAATCCGGGTAAAATACCCAAGTAAGTTTAACCGCACCATACACTTAGGACTCCTCAGTGGTGCTAAATTTGATTGACATGTTAAACTTCAATTATACCGAAATCCCATGTTGTAATTTTTATAATAAGTACTATGTAAATTACAGATCCATATATTTCACATGCATCACTTGCAAACGACAATTTCAAACTACAACACGACCGCACAGTAGCAAAAAATGGGAGTCTGACTTACTCATGTCTTTTCACCCAGACAAATGTAATGTACATCACACCCAAACATAACAAGATAACCCACCAATACACACTTTACAATCCCATTCTACAGTCAGTTGACTCCAGCAGATATCTAGGCATTACACTGCAAAACACAAGCCTATCAATAACATTACATGTAACGCGAACAGGTCACTAGGTTTTCTTAAACGCAACTGAAACATAAATTCAGCACACATAGATAAACATGCATTCAAAGCCATAGAAAGACCCAAACTGGAGTACTGTGCCTCCATCTGGGACCCACGCACTAAATTGAAACACAACAAATGGAAACAAGAGGCCCACAGGGCCTGTATCGCTCACCTGGATATTTCAGTAAATATTGGAAAGATCTGCTACAATAGTACTGCTGTATATTATTATAGGTTAAGTGACCCCTTTTGACCCCGCGCTTCAGACCACTCAGGGAGGTCAGCCCCACCATTTGTACAATTATGAATTGCCAACCCATAAGGATGCTACCAGCCAAATATGAGTCAGATCCATTGCTTACTTTCACAGAGGAAGTCGTTTATATCATTATAGACAAATTGATCCCTTTAGGCTCCGCCCATCAGGCCCCGGGGGGTAGCCCCACCATTTGTACAATTTTGAATTCCTATCTCATATGGATGTTTCCAGTCAAATTTGGTTAGATTATGATCAGCGGTTATGAAGAAGAAGTCATTTGAAGAAATTGTTGACGGACGGCCGGACCAGGTGAGCTAAAACACAACGCGGAGCAGCATGATACGTACAAATCAGATACCACAACACTAGTTTAGTCTCTGACATTTTACATACACTACAGTACCCAGCACTACAAGCAAGACGCATGCAAACCTGTCTCATACTACTCTACAGAATTGTACTCCACACTAATACCAACTAACCCAGGAACCAGACTCACACACTCACTCACACTCAAACCTATCACTTCAAACAAAGGACACATATAAATGTTCATTCTTTCATTCAATAATACAATGGAACCTCCTGCCACAAGCAGCAGTAAAATGCACACAACTTGAGGGTTACTATGCACATCTCTCTATATTAACCCATGAAACCCTCACATCCACAAAGTTAAAAAACATTTTTAAAAAAAACCTCTTTTAACTTTCCCACATCCTGCGACTAAAGAGATGTGGGAATCGGTTGCAGCAGGGTTTTTGTCAGCTAATTTGGGAAAGAGCCCCTGAGAAAAAAGTGCAATTGACATTTCATTAGTTAATAACTCGTATTTACAAAAGCCTGAACTCTGTATTCAAATTAGAGATATATGTATTTAAATCAGAGATATCTGTATTTGAATTTAAGATATCTTTATTTTCAATGGAATGCAGATATCTCTTATTGAAATAAAGATATCTTTAAATAAATTAGAGATATCTGTATTTGAATATTTAAAGATATCTACTTTGTGTTTAAACAGATATATCTGTATTTTAAATATAGATATCTCTGATTCAATTCAGATATCTCTTTTTAAATTAAAGATATCTTTATTTTTTAAATCAATAATGATATCTTTATTTTAAATACAGATATCTGTATTAATAGGTGAAAATCCAATTAATACCACAGTTATCTGCTGTACTACATATGAGAGTTTGATGCTTTCATTTATTATGTAACTATAAACGTCATGACAGCACATCTACAATTATACACAATTTCAAGAATCATTAATATTCTTTTAATCTCCAAACGCTGCCCTGATTCTATTTTTATTATATGGTACTGGAACTTCATGATTGGTTTGTTAGTCCATCTAGCAGAGACGATGAGTCGTGGACCAAAACCAGGTCACCTATACACCTACATTTTGACATTCAATCAAAGTCTGATTTGTACTCAAATTTAGGATTCGTCAAAAAGGTAACACGAAGAGAAAACATACATAAAAGAACCTGACTTGTGAAACATACCTAAATCATATGTTCGTAATGGAATAATTCTGTTTGATTCTTGGTCGAATCTAGCTACATGTGTATGTTCATTTCAATTAAGTGGGAATAAACTAAAGTTATATTGATATTTACTTTGCATCAGGGAACTATAAAGCATAACACACAAACATCATAGTTTTACAGCTTTATTTGTATAAACCAGTTATACATTACTCTCAAACAAAAATACATGCAAGAAATCAAAGAGCAAACATGCATGAAAAAATGGAAGAGCTCGAAGGAAATGAATATCATAAAGTTTTATTTTTACAAGCACTGAATTTCGGTGTGCTGCTCGACTGCATAGTTTAATACAGTGCTTTTACTGTCCAAACAATCTTTACATGGTAAATGTGATGGATTTGTGATTTGTTATTCATTCATTTCCTTTATTTCCTCCATCGATTCCTGTCAGATGTGCATGTACAAGTAAAAAGGATTCCAGGTAAAAGTAAAAAATAAAACAAAGTTAGTCTCTTTCCAATTGTATTGATATGTTTAATCAAAACACAATTAAATTCAACAGTAACCTCAGTTCTTTCCTCCCAGTAACTTTGCAAAGATTTTCTGAATAAAAAAAACGGCACATATGCAAGTTTCAACTCTCAGTTGATATCATCAGAATCCAACTTTGTGGCAGTTTCAACTTCTTATTTTAAAAATCGGGAAGCAGACATTTGGAATCATAAAAAATACAGGAACTTGTGACAATATTCGTAATAAAAATTTTACTGGAACTTTAACCTTAAAGAAAATAATTACAACAACTAGTTTCTAAGTTACTGTACTAACAAATAAAAAAATGCATTAATCATATAATGAATTTACAAAGAGGATCTTGGCTTGACACTAATGGCATGGTCTGTTATACTGTAGTTTTACAGCGTTGCTTGTTTAAAGTACCGGTAGTTATATGTTACGATCTAAAGCATCAAGACGATGTTCGTGATATCGACGTAATTTAGTTTTCACGACAAGTCGCAACACATTTCAACATTTTAATTTGTTTATACGACTTAAATACGACGGTAAGTTGTGTTGTTACGAAAAAGTCGACTTTCATATATCGACATCATAACTAAATCGACTTGATGCATCTTGATATTTTTGTTTCGCGACTTAAATATTACGACAAATTGTGATGTTATTTTAACATGTCGACATCTCAATGACGACATGTCTTGTTAGAAGTGAACAAATCGACATAAATTATGTCGAGAAAGTGACATATATCACAACAAGTAGAGGCCCTAAAACGTTTCCATATATGCCGGCCAAAAACATCCTGATACACGGTAGTTCAGCTAAACGATCATTCTACCTGTCATATGGTAAAGTGTGAAATCTAGTATATCGCGCCCGGAGAAGGATTTATCACAGCTCGGTATAAAACATTGATTCATATTGTACGTTGTAGTTACAATTTCATCAATTCAACACAAAGACCAACATCGCTCTGAAGGGCACAATAATAAAGTAAGGAGACCACCGGGACATACTGGTATAGAAACACTTTAATGAGGACATACTGGTATAGTAACACTTTAATGAGGACATACTGGTATAGAAACACTTTAATGAGGACATACTGGTATAGAAACACTTTAATGAGGACATACTGGTATAGTAACACTTTAATGAGGACATACTGGTATAGTAACACTTTAATAAGGACATACTGGTATAGTAACACTTTAATGAGGACATACTGGTATAGTAACACTTTAATAAGGACATACTGGTATAGTAACACTTTAATGAGGACAAACTGGTATAGAAACACTTTAATGAGGACATAATGGTATAGTAACACTTTAATGAGGACAAACTGGTATAGTAACACTTTAATAAGGAGAACACCGGGACATACTGGTATAGTAACACTTTAATGAGGACATACTGGTATAGTAACACCTTAATGAGGACATATCGGTATAGTAACACCTTAATGAGGACATACCGGTATAGTAACACTTTAATAAGGACATACTGGTATAGTAACACTTTAATGAGGACAAACTGGTATAGTAACACTTTAATAAGGACATACTGGTATAGTAACACTTTAATAAGGACATACTGGTGTAGTAACACTTTAATAAGGACATACTGGTATAGTAACACTTTAATGAGGACATACTGGTATAGTAACACTTTAATAAGGAGAACACCGGGACATACTGGTATAGTAACACTTTAATGAGGACATACTGGTATAGTAACACCTTAATGAGGACATATCGGTATAGTAACACCTTAATGAGGACATACCGGTATAGTAACACTTTAATAAGGCCATACTGGTATAGTAACACTTTAATGAGGACAAACTGGTATAGTAACACTTTAATAAGGACATACTGGTATAGTAACACTTTAATAAGGACATACTGGTATAGTAACACTTTAATAAGGACATACTGGTATAGTAACACTTTAATGAGGACATACTGGTATAGTAACACTTTAATGAGGACATACTGGTATAGTAACACTTTAATAAGGACATACTGGTATAGTAACACTTTAATAAGGACATACTGGTATAGTAACACTTTAATAAGGAGAACACCGGGACATACCGGTATAGTAACACTTTAATAAGGACATACTGGTATAGTAACACCTTAATGAGGACATACCAGTATAGTAACACTTTAATGAGGACATACCAGTATAGTAACACTTTAATAAGGACATACTGGTATAGTAACACTTTAATAAGGAGAACACCGGGACATACTGGTATATTAACACTTCAATAAGGACATACTGGTATAGTTACACTTTAATAAGGAGAACACTGGGACATATAGGGATTGGATTTCACTTTTATGTTAACCATGCTTTTATGGAGCAATTCCTCTAAGAATATATTCTATGGGGTGCGCTAGCGCCCCATTTAGAATATATTCTTAGAGAAATTGCTCCATAAAAGCATGGTTAACATAAAAGTGAAATCCAATCCCTATATTTACACTTACGGATGTTGTTTCTATAAGTCTTTGTGATTACAATATTTTTTCTTTGTAAATAAAAAAAAATCATATAAAAGTCGGACACAGTGGGAGGAGTCAATTATTAAAACAGCCAACGGTGACGCTTCACAACAAACTGATACTTTTTTTCCGCAGTAAAAAATAGTTCTGTTTTTTATTATGATATTAACATAAATAACAAAAACATTTTGATAGATTATCATATTTAATATTGTCAAATATGTTATTTTTATACATTTAACAATGGTAAACAAAGCGTGTTGTTTTATTTTAAGAAACATTTCATCACGCGTTCATCGAGAGTAACAGAAAACAGACCGCGACCGAAGCACTCGCTACCCGCTCAGCCGCTGACACGTGTGATCATTGAGGAGTTTACAGTTTTCCGAAGTTAAATGTGCACCCGTGGAATACGCTGTTTGTCATCAACCCAGAGTTTAAACAGCTGGAAGTGTTAGATATGGATGTTTGACTCTGTGATGCCGTTGTTAGGCCAACATCCATAGACTCCCGAAAGGAACGGCATGTTTTGACGGTTGATCGCACACATTTACAGGAGGGCAAAGGGCCGGCGGCTCGGAACGACAGCTATCTACTCGTGGACCACTGGTACAGGCAACCGATGATAAAATTAAGTTTTCAAATTAAAAAATAACCCCTTGTAACTTAAATTGTAAATGTAAACAAAGCCATGTGCTTGGCGAAAGTAGTTCCCGTACCCTGTCATATTTTCATACGCAAGTTCAAAGGTCAATGTTTCCATGCAGGAATGGTAAACAAATCGGTCTGGTATTGTTATATAGTGACACAACTTTGCAAGTGTAAATATATTGGTATAGTAACACTTTAATAAGGAGAACACCGGTACATACTGGTATAGTAACACTTTAATAAGGACAAACTGGTATAGTAACACTTTAATAAGGACAAACTGGTATAGTAACACTTTAATAAGGAGAACACCGGGACATACTGGTATAGTAACACTTTAATAAGGAGAACACCGGGACATACTAGTACTGGTATAGTAACACTTTAATAAGAAGAACACCGGGACATACTGGTATAGTAACACTTTAATAAGGACATACTGGTATAGTAACACTTTAATAAGGACATACTTGTATAGTAACACTTTAATAAGGAGAACACCGGGACATACTGGTATAGTAACACTTTAATAAGGACATACTGGTATAGTAACACTTTAATAAGGACATACTGGTATAGTAACACTTTAATGAGGACAAACTGGTATAGTAACACTTTAATAAAGTCATACTGGTATAGTAACACTTTAATGAGGACATACTGGTATAGTAACACTTTAATGAGGACATACTGGTATAGTAACACTTTAATAAAGACATACTGGTATAGTAACACTTTAATAAGGAGAACACCGGGACATACTGGTATAGTAGCACTTTAATGAGGACATACTGGTATAGTAACACTTTAATAAGGACATACTGGTATAGTAACACTTTAATAAGGACATACTGGTGTAGTAACACTTTAATAAGGACATACTGGTGTAGTAACACTTTAATAAGGACATACCGGTATGGTAACACTTTAATAAGGACATACTGGTATAGTAACACTTTAATGAGGACATACTGGTATAGTAACACTTTAATAAGGAGAACACCGGGACATACTGGTATAGTAACACTTTAATAAGGACATACTGGTATAGTAACACTTTAATGAGGACAAACTGGTATAGTAACACTTTAATAAGGAGAACACCGGGACATACCGGTATAGTAACACTTTAATAAGGAGAACACCGGGACATACTGGTATAGTAACACTTTAATAAGAAGAACACCGGGACATACTGGTATAGTAACACTTTAATAAGGACATACTGGTATAGTAACACTTTAATAAGGACATACTTGTATAGTAACACTTTAATAAGGAGAACACCGGGACATACTGGTATAGTAACACTTTAATAAGGACATACTGGTATAGTAACACTTTAATAAGGACATACTGGTATAGTAACACTTTAATGAGGACAAACTGGTATAGTAACACTTTAATAAAGACATACTGGTATAGTAACACTTTAATGAGGACATACTGGTATAGTAACACTTTAATGAGGACATACTGGTATAGTAACACTTTAATAAAGACATACTGGTATAGTAACACTTTAATGAGGACATACTAGTATAGTAACACTTTAATAAGGACATACTGGTATAGTAACACTTTAATGAGGACATACTGGTATAGTAACACTTTAATAAGGACATACTGGTATAGTAACACTTTAATAAAGACATACTTGTATAGTAACACTTTAATAAGGAGAACACCGGGACATACTGGTATAGTAACACTTTAATGAGGACATACTGGTAGAGTAACACTTTAATAAGGACATACTGGTATAGTAACACTTTAATGAGGACATACTGGTATAGTAACACTTTAATAAGGAGAACACCGGGACATACTGGTATAGTAACACTTTAATAAGGACATACTGGTATAGTAACACTTTAATAAGGACATACTGGTATAGTAACACTTTAATAAGGAGAACACCGGGACATACTGGTATAGTAACACTTTAATAAGGACATACTGGTATAGTAACACTTTAATGAGGACAAACTGGTATAGTAACACTTTAATAAGGAGAACACCGGGACATACCGGTATAGTAACACTTTAATAAGGAGAACACCGGGACATACTGGTATAGTAACACTTTAATAAGAAGAACACCGGGACATACTGGTATAGTAACACTTTAATAAGGACATACTGGTATAGTAACACTTTAATAAGGACATACTTGTATAGTAACACTTTAATAAGGAGAACACCGGGACATACTGGTATAGTAACACTTTAATAAGGACATACTGGTATAGTAACACTTTAATAAGGACATACTGGTATAGTAACACTTTAATGAGGACAAACTGGTATAGTAACACTTTAATAAAGACATACTGGTATAGTAACACTTTAATGAGGACATACTGGTATAGTAACACTTTAATGAGGACATACTGGTATAGTAACACTTTAATAAAGACATACTGGTATAGTAACACTTTAATGAGGACATACTAGTATAGTAACACTTTAATAAGGACATACTGGTATAGTAACACTTTAATGAGGACATACTGGTATAGTAACACTTTAATAAGGACATACTGGTATAGTAACACTTTAATAAAGACATACTTGTATAGTAACACTTTAATAAGGAGAACACCGGGACATACTGGTATAGTAACACTTTAATGAGGACATACTGGTAGAGTAACACTTTAATAAGGACATACTGGTATAGTAACACTTTAATGAGGACATACTGGTATAGTAACACTTTAATAAGGAGAACACCGGGACATACTGGTATAGTAACACTTTAATAAGGACATACTGGTATAGTAACACTTTAATAAGGACATACTGGTATAGTAACACTTTAATGAGGACAAACTGGTATAGTAACACTTTAATAAAGTCATACTGGTATAGTAACACTTTAATGAGGACATACTGGTATAGTAACACTTTAATGAGGACATACTGGTATAGTAACACTTTAATAAAGACATACTGGTATAGTAACACTTTAATAAGGAGAACACCGGGACATACTGGTATAGTAGCACTTTAATGAGGACATACTGGTATAGTAACACTTTAATAAGGACATACTGGTATAGTAACACTTTAATAAGGACATACTGGTGTAGTAACACTTTAATAAGGACATACTGGTGTAGTAACACTTTAATAAGGACATACCGGTATGGTAACACTTTAATAAGGACATACTGGTATAGTAACACTTTAATGAGGACATACTGGTATAGTAACACTTTAATAAGGAGAACACCGGGACATACTGGTATAGTAACACTTTAATAAGGACATACTGGTATAGTAACACTTTAATGAGGACAAACTGGTATAGTAACACTTTAATAAGGAGAACACCGGGACATACCGGTATAGTAACACTTTAATAAGGAGAACACCGGGACATACTGGTATAGTAACACTTTAATAAGAAGAACACCGGGACATACTGGTATAGTAACACTTTAATAAGGACATACTGGTATAGTAACACTTTAATAAGGACATACTTGTATAGTAACACTTTAATAAGGAGAACACCGGGACATACTGGTATAGTAACACTTTAATAAGGACATACTGGTATAGTAACACTTTAATAAGGACATACTGGTATAGTAACACTTTAATGAGGACAAACTGGTATAGTAACACTTTAATAAAGACATACTGGTATAGTAACACTTTAATGAGGACATACTGGTATAGTAACACTTTAATGAGGACATACTGGTATAGTAACACTTTAATAAAGACATACTGGTATAGTAACACTTTAATGAGGACATACTAGTATAGTAACACTTTAATAAGGACATACTGGTATAGTAACACTTTAATGAGGACATACTGGTATAGTAACACTTTAATAAGGACATACTGGTATAGTAACACTTTAATAAAGACATACTTGTATAGTAACACTTTAATAAGGAGAACACCGGGACATACTGGTATAGTAACACTTTAATGAGGACATACTGGTAGAGTAACACTTTAATAAGGACATACTGGTATAGTAACACTTTAATGAGGACATACTGGTATAGTAACACTTTAATAAGGAGAACACCGGGACATACCGGTATAGTAACACTTTAATAAGGACATACTGGTATAGTAACACTTTAATAAGGACATACTGGTATAGTAACACCTTAATAAGGACATACTGGTGTAGTAACACTTTAATAAGGACATACTGGTGTAGTAACACTTTAATAAGGACATACCGGTATGGTAACACTTTAATAAGGACATACTGGTATAGTAACACTTTAATGAGGACATACTGGTATAGTAACACTTTAATAAGGAGAACACCGGGACATACTGGTATAGTAACACTTTAATAAGGACATACTGGTATAGTAACACTTTAATAAGGAGAACACCCGGACATACTGGTATATTAACACTTTAATGAGGACATATCGGTATAGTAACACCTTAATGAGGACATACCGGTATAGTAACACTTTAATGAGGACATACTGGTATAGTAACACTTTAATGAGGACATACTGGTATAGTAACACTTTAATAAGGACATACTGGTATAGTAACACTTTAATAAGGAGATACTGGTATAGTAAGACTTTAATAAGGACATACTGGTATAGTAACACTTTAATAAGGACATACTGGTATAGTAACACTTTAATGAGGACATACTGGTATAGTAACACTTTAATGAGGACATACTGGTATAGTAACACTTTAATAAGGACATACTGGTATAGTAACACTTTAATGAGGACATACTGGTATAGTAACACTTTAATAAGGAGATGACTGATGTTTTCCACATGGCACATAAATTGAAATAAAAACTTGCAGGTGTTCAAAAGTATAAACTTGAAAACAAAAGGTAAACAGTTTTGATTCCGTTGTGACACCCCCGTTTCTCAGTGGAAGTACGTGGCTTGGACTGTACATGTTTTACGTGTACATGGATGTTAAAGAGTAATCTAGCTTCGTATATAAACAAAAAGCACCATCTTTAAAAAGATGAAGCTGGCCCCGAATACCTCATCACAAACCGATCTGAATGATATTAGATCTTGACTATACTTCAGCACACACGCTTTGTACGTGGTAGAACCGCTTCCTGTTTTGTACAGATTGATCTGAGTTTTTGCATTCAGCACAGCGTCTGAATCTGGTTAGTATTTGTAAAATACTATATCTGTGAGAAGTAGTGGTTTATATTGTTTTCTATAAATACTGACCAGATACAGACGCCTGTGATTTTAGGTACATATGATTTGGCCAGAAAATTACACGATGGTTTCTTAAATATTATCTAATTGGCAAATGACATAAAAATATAACGCTTGTTACGACTGAGATAGCAGGGGTACAATAGGACAGTTGGTACCATATACAAACCGTATAGTGACTGACATGTCCCCGGGTCAGTCTGCACGACACAGAGCACCCTACCGACTGTTATCGGCCATAAATCATGTTATATATCACACGTTATTCAACATGCACCAAACTACCCCGAACCTATTGTTTACGTTATGATGGACTATTTCTCTGTGTCCCAGAAGTCAGCCCATACTATGATAAGATATGAGAACACGTGCCCGTGGTTTTGGCTAATATTTATCGTGTTGCTATAGATGGACCTCATTGATGTTTTTTTGGCAAACCGAAAATACAAGTGTCAACAACATTCTCGCAATATTATGAAATGATGTAAAAGTATGGCGGTGATATCTTCGTCAACACGTACATACATTCCTGTGTTTGCCAACCCACATTGTTGTTCATTATAGCTGTCTGGCGTTCTATGTTGTACTGGAGTAGAAATACACAATCATCGTGTCAGTTTTCGAACGTTCCAACAGATAAATATCAAATTTACACCAAAAGCGTTTACATCCAGAAGGGAAGCCAGGTAAATCAGGTTGATTTGGGTCTTATAATATAGCCTCAGAAATTAATCAACTTTGCAAGACCACTTTTGAAGGGCATTTTCCTTGTCCGAGTCAAGGACATGCGTATGTACGTCCCTGCCCCAATGAAACGGAATGTTGGTGACAAAGGAAATTTAGACGAGAGTATAGATTTTATATTTTTGATAAATACAATACCACTTAATGCATGTTCATAATATTATAAAACGTGACCAGCGATCATCGTTGTCTAAGATGGAACGGGGCAATATGGGACACCAGATATCTTCTAAAGTGGTCAAGCCGGTGACAACATATAACCTTCGTTAGTGGTACAGAATGGTAGAATGAAGTGTGAGTGATGGCGGAAGGTAGATGTCAGAAAAAGTAGGATGACGTCATATCACATTATTATTTATGTTGTAAGGTTGATAGGTGCACTCCATAGTTTTATCTTGACCGGAGATGACTGTAGTTTGAACGACTACTTGATTGCCTGACGACTCTCTAGGATCCAACACAGACTCGTATTTGGCAAAAGGCGCCGTAATGGCTACCCCAGATATTTGGCATTACCACCTCCACCGACGTCACTGACCGCCATGGAAATGGCGTAGAAGGCGTGTTCGTCTCATTACAGACATGTTCGGTACTAGACTCCGCGAGCAGTAGACCATGGTAACTTTTTGTTTCTTGCTACATTCGGCTGGACATTGACCTGACCTGGTTTGTTGTAATGTCACAGTGTCTGCAACTTGCCAGGAATATGAATAGAACAATGAAATGGTCAGCTGGTAGTAGTTAGGGATAATGTGCTGACTAATCTCGTGATTACAGTCAAATGTAATGCTTAGTTAAAGCTTATGTTAGACCCTTCATGAATAGATTTGTCTGAGGTTTTCCACAATATCGCGATTTACTATATCTCGCATTTCTGACTTGCCGATTGAAATCTATTTGCGAGTGTTCTAAATAGATATATATCGTACTGACGTCACACTGTACTCTAGATATCGTACTGACGTCACACTGTACTCTAGATATCGTACTGACGTCACACTGTACTCTATATATCGTAATGTCGTCACACTGTTCTCTAGATATCGTACTGACGTCACACTGTACTCTAGATATCGTATCGACGTCACACTGTACTCTAGATATCGTACTGACGTCACACTGTACTCTAGATATCGTACTGACGTCACATTGTACTCTCAGTAGGTAAGGTTTTTAAAAAACCCCAAAGTATCTTTATAAAGTCTCCTTAGAAAATGTATAGGGTTCCAATGAAGTAGGTACAATATCATATTTCCGTGATATATACAACACATTAAAGAAGGGATATTCAGTTTAAACTGTGTTTTATTTGTCAATTTCCATTTAACGATATACAAAATGTACATGTACAATGTATATACAACATATAAATCTATACAAAAAGGGAAAAGAAACGAGTGTCAAGACACTTATATTAATCTGATTGAAGGAGAAAGACTGATATGATTAAATCCACGTACTTAAATCATATCATTGGTAGACCCCTGTTTATATACACAGAAATGTTTTACTTAACATACATAGTATTTCATCTTTGAAAAACCAAACCGAACTGGCACCCTGTCTGGTACAATGACAGGTGCCGAAACCCGGATTGAAAACAGTCTTAAATGAAGACAAATGTTACATAATAAGTATAATGTAATTTATTTTCACTGGCCCAACGGGTTTTTCTTTGTGTTTGTGTAAATTTATGGTTTTCTTTTTTTGTTGATTGTTGTTTGCCACAGAATAAAACTAATCACATGCGTCGATCGGATTTCCTTTGATGTATCAGAGACAGGGGTTACTTGATCTATCTTTTAAAACTAAAATGACGTTTATAAATCAGGTACTATTGAAGGTCGAATTTCCATTTGACATGCATCAAATTAATTATTAAATGTACGTCCTTTACGACCACGTCATTGCTTCACGCTCTAGCCACTACTTTGTCTAGACGGCATTCATACACGCATGAATAGAGCATGTTGTAGATATTTTTTAATAACAATCGTTACACAATAATGGAAACTAAAGAAAAGAATAATCATTTGAAAGTCGTTTGAGAAACCTTCAACAGTATCACATGACTGCGTATATATTTTCCATTATGTTTTATTGAGCATTTTACGGAGTTTTTTTCTTTTCATCTGTAATGATTTTATACCGAACTTTATGACACTATTCCCTGTTATGAGTTGACATACATTATTTCAAAGAGCGTGTTCAGTTTTGTTCATGTCGAATCGTTACCATCACAAATAAAAACAACTTGCGACACCGATTCGTAAACAGGCTAGACCCATATCGGCGTGTCAGTTCTAAGATAGAGGAAACACTGGGTATATTTCAGATACAAGATCAGGCAAATTAACAGTCGCTACAAGGAGACACCAAAGGTCAATCGAATCAAGCACCGAGACAAAGTCAGCCACAACGACAAAGAGTGTACTTCAACAAAGTCAAACACTACACCAGATACAGTGTACTTCAACAACGTCAAACACTACACCAGATACAGTGTACTTCAACAACGTCAAACACTACACCAGGTACAGTGTACTTCAACAACGTCAAACACTACACCAGGTACACTGTACTCCAACAAAGTCAAACACTACACCAGATACAATGTACTCCAACAACGTCAAACACTACACCAGGTACATTGGACTTCAACAACGTCAAACACTACACCAGATACAATGTACTCCAACAACGTCAAACACTACACCAGATACAGTGTACTTCAACAAAGTCAAACACTACACCAGGTACAGTGTACTTCAACAACGTCAAACACTACACCAGGTACAATGTACTTCAACAACGTCAAACACTACACCAGGTACAGTGTACTTCAACAACGTCAAACACTACACCAGGTACAGTGTACTTCAACAAAGTCAAACACTACACCAGATACAGTGTACTTCAACTAAGTCAAACACTACACCAGATACAATGTACTCCAACAACGTCAAACACTACACCAGATACAGTGTACTTCAACAAAGTCAAACACTACACCAGATACAGTGTACTTCAACAAAGTCAAACACTACACCAGATACAGTGTACTTCAACAAAGTCAAACACTACATCGTATACAGTGTACTTCAACAACGTAAAACACTTCACCAGATACAGTGTACTTCAACAAAGTCAAACACTACACCAGATACAGTGTACTTCAACAACGTCAAACACTACACCAGATACAGTGTACTTCAACAAAGTCAAACACTACACCAGGTACAGTGTACTTCAACAACGTCAAACACTACACCAGGTACAGTGTACTTCAACAAAGTCAAACACTACACAAGATACAATGTACTTCAACAAAGTCAAACACTACACCAGATACAGTGTACTTCAACAACGTCAAACACTACACCAGATACATTGTACTCCAACAAAGTCAAACACTACACCAGATACAGTGTACTTCAACAAAGTCAAACATCACACCAGATACAGTGTACTTCAACAACGTCAAACACTACACCAGGTACAGTGTACTCCAACAAAGTCAAACACTACACCAGATACAGTGTACTTCAACAAAGTCAAACACTACACCAGGTACAGTGTACTCCAACAAAGTCAAACACTACACCAGATACAGTGTACTTCAACAAAGTCAAACACTACACCAGGTACAGTGTACTTCAACAAAGTCAAACACTACACCAGATACAGTGTACTCCAACAAAATCAAACACTACACCAGATACATTTGACTTCAACAAAGTCAAACACTACACCAGATACAGTGTACTTCAACAAAGTCAAACACTACACCAGATACAATGTACTTCAACAAAGTCAAACACTACACCAGATACATTGGACTTCAACAAAGTCAAACACTACACCAGATACAGTGTACTTCAACAAAGTCAAACACTACACCAGATACATTGGACTTCAACAACGTCAAACACTACACCAGATACAGTGTACTCCAACAAAGTCAAACACTACACCAGGTACAGTGTACTTCAACAAAGTCAAACACTTCACCAGATACAGTGTACTTCAACAAAGTCAAACACTACACCAGATACAGTGTACTTCAACAACGTCAAACACTACACCAGATACAGTGTACTTCAACAAAGTCAAACACTACACCAGATACAATGTACTTCAACAAAGTCAAACACTACACCAGATACAGTGTACTTCAACAAAGTCAAACACTACACCAGATACAATGTACTTCAACAAAGTCAAACACTACACCAGATACATTGGACTTCAACAAAGTCAAACACTACACCAGGTACAGTGTACTTCAACAACGTCAAACACTACACCAGATACAGTGTACTTCAACAAAGTCAAACACTACACCAGATACAATGTACTTCAACAAAGTCAAACACTACACCAGGTACAGTGTACTTCAACAAAGTCAAACACTACACCAGGTACAGTGTACTTCAACAAAGTCAAACACTACACCAGATACATTGTACTTCAACAACGTCAAACACTACACCAGGTACAGTGTACTTCAACAAAGTCAAACACTACACCAGATACAGTGTACTTCAACAACGTCAAACACTACACCAGATACAATGTACTTCAACAAAGTCAAACACTACACCAGGTACAGTGTACTTCAACAAAGTCAAACACTACACCAGATACAGTGTACTTCAACAACGTCAAACACTACACCAGATACAGTGTACTTCAACAAAGTCAAACACTACACCAGATACAGTGTACTTCAACAACGTCAAACACTACACCAGGTACAGTGTACTTCAACAACGTCAAACACTACACCAGGTACAGTGTACTTCAACAACGTCAAACACTACACCAGATACAATGTACTTCAACAACGTCAAACACTACACCAGATACAGTGTACTTCAACAACGTCAAACACTACACCAGGTACAGTGTACTTCAACAAAGACAAACACTACACCAGGTACAATGTACTTCAACAAAGTCAAACACTACACCAGGTACATTGTACTTCAACAAAGTCAAACACTACACCAGATACAGTGTACTTCAACAACGTCAAACACTACACCAGATACAGTGTACTTCAACAACGTCAAACACTACACCAGATACAGTGTACTTCAACAAAGTCAAACACTACACCAGATACAATGTACTTCAACAAAGTCAAACACTACACCAGGTACAATGTACTTCAACAACGTCAAACACTACACCAGGTACATTGTACTTCAACAAAGTCAAACACTACACCAGATACATTGTACTTCAACAACGTCAAACACTACACCAGATACAGTGTACTTCAACAAAGTCAAACACTACACCAGATACAGTGTACTTCAACAAAGTCAAATACTACACAAGATACAGTGTACTTCAACAACGTCAAACACTACACCAGATACAATGTACTTCAACAACGTCAAACACTACACCAGATACAGTGTACTTCAACAAAGTCAAACACTACACCAGGTACAGTGTACTTCAACAACGTCAAACACTACACCAGGTACACTGTACTCCAACAACGTCAAACACTACACCAGATACAGTGTACTTCAACAAAGTCAAACACTACACCAGGTACAGTGTACTTCAACAACGTCAAACACTACACCAGATACAATGTACTTCAACAACGTCAAACACTACACCAGATACAGTGTACTTCAACAAAGTCAAACACTACACCAGATACAGTGTACTTCAACAACGTCAAACACTACACCAGATACAGTGTACTTCAACTAAGTCAAACACTACACCAGGTACAGTGTACTTCAACTAAGTCAAACACTACACCAGATACAGTGTACTTCAACAACGTCAAACACTACACCAGATACAATGTACTTCAACAACGTCAAACACTACACCAGATACAGTGTACTTCAACAACGTCAAACACTACACCAGATACAGTGTACTTCAACTAAGTCAAACACTACACCAGGTACAGTGTACTTCAACTAAGTCAAACACTACACCAGGTACAGTGTACTTCAACAAAGTCAAACACTACACCAGATACATTGTACTTCAACAACGTCAAACACTACACGAGTTACATCTCAGACAACTCAGTAGAAAGTAGACCGACAACAGATAACACCACAACAGGAAGTAGACCGACAACGGACAACAACTCAACAGGAAGTAGACCGACAACGGACAACAACTCAACAGGAAGTAGACTGATAATAGACAACAACTAAACAGGAAGTAGACCGACAACAGACAACAACTAAACCGGAAGTAGACCGACAACGGACGACAACTCAACATTAAGGACACCGATATCAAGCAACAACTAAAACAAACAACAAAGAAATGTCAACACATAATGATCAAAACCAAAACAACAACCGACATTTCACGTTAACACAGTATAATAAATCAAAACCAAACATCAAATTACATACATAACAATATAATTGAATACACAAAAAATCTGGAAAGAAAACCATGCGCGTCATGCAAGTTGTTTATTTTGGTTTCAGTTTTTCCACTTTTATATTTACAAATACAATGTTCAAGTACACTTTATGTACGTCATTATTTTAATAAAATATGATTTCAGCTAGGCTGATGACGTCTAGAATGCCTTTCGGTATTACGGGGTATCATCTAGCATTGAGCTATCATTTGTTTATTAGATCAATATGTATATTTGTTTCCACTCGCCGAAACTATTGTTCCATGATGTATCATTTGACGCATAATTTAGGTATTACTGATGCGCAAGCTTACGTCAGTTTCTCGTTTACATAAAACCCATTGTCATTAGGGTGTAAACCAGCGTCATCGCCCGTCTGTCATCCACAGCCGTGTTAAACGTAGTTTATCGTACTCAATGTATCTGAATTTCATGTAAAACTTGCTCACGTAAACAGCTTTTGTCGTCCTTCTCGCTTTTCTTCTGAAAACATTGCAAGGCTACTTGTGCATCTAATGCACTGAGATTGCAAGTCCAACATTTTAAGAATAAATCGTCTTGTATCTTGTATCTTTAACACTAATCTGGAGAGAGAGATGCACCAAGATCAACCCGGGTTACACATTCTTAAAAATAGTGATTACTTTTTATAGAAAACCTAATTTATCATTTCATTTTGTTAAAAACATGTTGGTAATTACAATATGTCATGTGACAGGTCAATTCAGTTGAAATACATGACGTGTTGTTTTGTTGTGATAATTGTACGTAAAACCACTTTCTGTCGCGTGCTGTCTTCATATCAGCTGATGAAGTGATAATTAATTTAGCAATTGCAGGGTCGCTCAAGTCCATAACTTCAATTATCAATATGGCATTAAAGTTATCTACTTGATCTACGGCTGACTAAAACAAAAGTTGCATGTTGTGTTTGAATGTCTTTTTATATTTTTTATCAAGAAACGTTGATTTCGTTAATTCTTCAAGGACACCAGTTGGATTTTTATGAAGTTTTTGTAATTGGAATTGTTTTCGTAGCGTGAGTTGGTTGGATCGAGTCTGATGTTGGTTTTGCTAGGTGTTGCGTGAGATAATGTACAGGTGTAGACTAACTTAAAAAGGTATGTGTAGTGATTATCCTGCATTACCAAGGTATTGTCTTACGTATCCGACGGCTTCCTGCCGTGTAGTCAGTGCCTTTGAAATTCACTGCCGGAAATTTGAGATATGGGACGGGCAGGTCGTCAGCTTCCAGTCCCGCAGACAACGCCATCGATTATGCTAATATATCAACCCGAGTATGTCACTATGTCAACTGATGACGTCACTAGTAACAACCATTTAACAATTTCCTATTATTGACCGAATCACTTAATAATGATCTTGCATGCAATTCCAAATCATTTCAGTAGTAATTGCTGGTTTTGAATTACACATGCATTAGTAACTGGCATTTTATAAATGTATATAATTTTTTTAATAAGAATTAAAGGAAAAATCTATCTATTGACAGAACGAATGTTGTGGTTAAAAGGTCAGCTCATATCTATTTGGTATATATATGTGTGCGTTCTATTGTGGAGACATATGGCCTTATTGCGCAGTAAGCAGCAGACACATTTTCTGGGTCATTGTGGTGCTTGATTGTTCAACACAACGTTAATTATGACATTATTAAAAGCGTTTCAATGACCCTGGCCGTCCACCCCAGACCACTTGTCCACTTTCGCTGTCAGGTGATACTGGGACGACCGTCTAGCACACTAGATATAGACTGGCCTAATGGAAACCCAGTTCGAAAGTATCGATTGCTCGGTTTCTTTTCTAGACACAGTGATCACGCGCCGGAATTGAGCGACCTATACCTATTGATAGATACGTGATTATCAAGAACTCTCGCGAGATACAGAAACACTCTTTGTTTGCAGGGCATTCTCCTCGACAATTCGTGCTGCATGTTAGAACAACACAAACTGATAAAGTGTATTTGTAAATAATAACATAACTTTTGTATTGTATTAAGTCTATACTGAGACATGTTGTCTATATATGGCCATAAAGGAATTTATTATCCATTAAAACAATATGTAATATGTTATTGCTATTTCATTTCAACACATTTTAGTACAACGACTCACAATGACAAGGACTATCTGGGTATCGTTAAAAATTTCACATTTTATTTTGCATCAAGGCCAGACGATAAGACGCATGACAAAGTATATATAAAACTTCCCGATACAACTCTGGAATGCTTCATATGTTTATCCACGCCCCTCCGTCAACAGCTCGATATGATCGTCAATAATATATATTGATTAGCATTGTAATAAAATAACAATGTAAAAGGCGCCGTACAGTTGTTTCCTCTTTCTGTGACTCGTCGGAATGCTAGGGATAACACACAGCTGTTTTGTCCTCCTTAGGCTCGTCGGGGATGCTTGGGATACAAATACAGCTGTTTTGTCCTCCTTTGGCTCGTCAGGGGATGCCTTGGGGTACCATAAAGCTGTTTTGTCCTCCTTTGGCTCGTCGGGGATGCTTGGGATACAAATACAGCTGTTTTTTCCCCCAAGTGTTCGTCGGGGATGCTAGGGACATCATCCATCTGATTCCTCCTTCAATGGTTCGTTGGGGATACTAGGGGCCAGAATTGTTGAAGACCAGAAGGGGAACTCAGGAAGATCAAAAGACATGTAACAATGTTAACATATAGAAGGTAGTACTCTACCCAAGATTGTCGCTTAGTTCCTCATCACAATCCTGATATCCATTTAGTAGTGGCACTAATATTACCATTAGAAAGAATAGGGCCAATAAGCTCATTTTACTAGTGGACACATTCATTAGTAATGTTTTATCTCAGAGGTCGTACGTAACGTTGTATAAGGATAGGTGTTAAGTCAATCAGGGTAACAGCAACGTGTATTAGGATAGGTGTTGATATTAGGATAGGTGTTATGTCATCCCGCGTAACAACAATGTGTATAAGGATAAGTGTTAAATCGATACAAAATGCTACACTACTACATTAAATAACAACACACTGAAATCCCAAGGTATGGAATGATCATTACAACTGTTCAATAACATTCAGTTTATACCACACGTAGATACGGTGACCTTTGACCGGAACTATTTTTTGACCACGGGGGTTCAATGCGATTTGATTGGCTAACACTTTAAGACCTCTTCATAATGTCCCGGAAATGATAACGCACAAGATGTAGTTCGCAGTTATTTGTGTTATATTCTTGAAAAATATATTTAGAAATCTATCAATTTATTGCTTTGAAAAAAATAAACTGATTTACTATTTGTTATTGTTTGTAATAAATTACAATATTTTCAAACATGTTCAAAATTGTCAGTTTTGCATATTCATTAGCTGCAGTTCAATCTAGGTCATATACTTACACCACACCTGGTATTGTGAAAAGAACACACGATGACAAAACAAACAAAAAAGCAAAAACAAAAACAAAATTAAAAAAAAAAACCAAACAGGTAAATTCATCCTCAGAATAATTTTTCTGCTGTGGTAGAAACAGGTCACGCAAACTCATGGCTGTTGTATTTTTTTTTTTTTTTTTTCGCTCTCATTATTTATTTGTCCACGTTACGAAAGAAACACTCGCTCAAGCTCGTGGTTTTGTAACTTTCGAAAAATAAATAGCTCGAGTGAAAAAAAACAATATTTAAGTGTTAACTGTAATATTTTTTTACGTTATTGAGCAATAACACAAAAAAATGGGGTGTACTCTGAATAAACCGCGAATGACAAGAGTACACCCCAGTTTTTTGTGTTATTGCTCACTAACGTAAAAAAAATTACAGTTAACCCTTATAATTCAATTAACAACGATAGGAAAAATTTTAATTAAGTTTAAAATGTTTATTTTGCTCCAGATATTTAAAAACACATCGATAAATACAAAATCCCGTGAACAACGATTACTCCGCTGACGTCACAGTCATTATTTATGTTATGAGATAATTTTTTGAGCCAATGAAAATGCTTGTTACAAGCAATATTAAATTATACAACAACCACTCCATGTTTGACCTCTATTTAATACATATTTACCAGTGAAATATCGAAATTTATTCATTCTATAAAATATCACTTATTCTGATATTTTTTTCACTAATGACAAAATATCACTTTTTCTGATTTTTTTCACTAATGACAAAATATCACTTTTTCTGATTTTTTTCACTAATGACAAAATATCACTTTTTCTCATCTGACCAAGCAAAACACTGCTTACTGACAACAATGGCGAAAATTAAAAGCTGGCGCGGTATATTTGGCTATAAAAGTGTGATATCAGTATCTTTTGCAATACCAAATAGACTTCACTCGTGTGGCTAATATTTTGATATTTTTTTTATCTTTACTGCTACATAAAGGAAAATATATTAGTATGCTCCCTATTAATTATTTACTATCGACTTGCCATGAAGTAGAAATATCTGACACAGTTGAAGGTTGAAGTAGAAATATTCTGTCACAGTTGAGGGTTGAGGTAGAAATATTCTGACACAGTTGAAGGTTGAGGTAGAAATATTCTGACACAGTTGAGGGTTGAGGTAGAACTATTCTGACAATGTTGAGGGTTGAGGTAGAAATATTCTGACAATGTTGAGGGTTGAGGGTTGAGGTATTTTCACAAACCTGAGTGTTGATGGGTTGAAGTAAAATAGTCATTTCTCAATAAAATCTTCCTGATATTGGTATCACGAGGACTTTAAATCAAACATGGGGTCTATATAACAAGGAAAATAAAACACCACACATCTAATTTATCATAGATAGCCCGTTTGTAGCTGATTGTATTCATATTAATATTTGCGATTTTTGATATATTGAAGATTTTCTTATTCTAATAGTTACTGTGAATGTTCCTGTACAAAATAACTGTTTCCGGCTACTTGGCTATCAGAATATATCGACTACCATGTTCTAATATTTTAACGACATATTCACTTCATTGTTTAGAGGAAGACGATTCAGATACTTTTTTATGATTGTTATAATTATTTCGTATCTCGTATCTTGTGGTATTACCAATGTATAGACGGGATAACTGTATATTGTGGTATTGCCAATGTATAGACGAGATAACTGTATATTGTACAAAGGTAGTATGTTATGAGGTAAGAAAAAAACAACCTAAACATTGAAAACGAAAGAGACATCTGAAATGAACATCTTTTATTACGGATATATTATTATGTTTGGCGTGAAATCATTCTATTGCTATATACTGTTTTTATGATCTCTCCCAACAGTGTTTTATTATCATCTCTCCCAACAGTGTTTTATTATCATCTCTCCCAACAGTGTTTTATTATCATCTCTCCCAACAATGTTTTATTATGATCTCTCCCAACAGTGCTTTATTATCATCTCTCCCAACAGTGTTTTATTATCATCTCTCCCAACAGTGTTTTATTATCATCTCTCCCAACAGTGTTTTATTATCATCTCTCCCAACAGTGTTTTATTATCATCTCTCAAAACAGTGTTTTATTATCATCTCTCCCAACAATGTTTTATAATCATCTCTCTCAACAGTGTTTTATTATTATCTCTCTCAACAGTGTTTTATTATCATCTCTCCCAACAGTGTTTTATTATCATCTCTCTCAACAGTGTTTTATTATCATCTCTCCCAACAGTGTTTTATTATCATCTCTCCCAACAGTGTTTTATTATCACATCTCCCAACAGTGTTTTATTATCATCTCTCCCAACAGTGTTTTATTATCATGTCTCCCAACAGTGTTTTATTATCATCTCTCCCAACAATGTTTTATTATCATGTCTCTCAACAGTGCTTTATTATCATCTCTCCCAACAGTGTTTTATTATCATCTCTCCCAACAGTGTTTTATTATCATCTCTCCCAACAGTGTTTTATTATCATCTCTCCCCACAATGTTTTATTATCATCTCTCTCAACAGTGTTTTATTATCATCTCTCCCAACAGTGTTTTATTATCATCTCTCCCAACAGTGTTTTGTTATCATCTCTCTCAACAGTGTTTTATTATCATCTCTCCCAACAGTGTTTTATTATCATCTCTCCCCACAGTGTTTTATTATCATCTCTCCCAACAGTGTTTTATTATCATCTCTCCCAACAGTGCTTTATTATCATCTCTCCCAACAGTGTTTTATTATCATCTCTCCCCACAATGTTTTATTATCATCTCTCCCAACAGTGCTTTATTATCATCTCTCCCAACAGTGTTTTATTATCATCTATTTTAACGACATATTCACTTCATTGTTTAGAGGAAGACGATTCAGATACTTTTTTATGATTGTTATAATTATTTCGTATCTCGTATCTTGTGGTATTACCAATGTATAGACGGGATAACTGTATATTGTGGTATTGCCAATGTATAGACGAGATAACTGTATATTGTACAAAGGTAGTATGTTATGAGGTAAGAAAAAAACAACCTAAACATTGAAAACGAAAGAGACATCTAAAATGAACATCTTTTATTACGGATATATTATTATGTTTGGCGTGAAATCATTCTATTGCTATATACTGTTTTTATGATCTCTCCCAACAGTGTTTTATTATCATCTCTCCCAACAGTGTTTTATTATCATCTCTCCCAACAATGTTTTATTATGATCTCTCCCAACAGTGCTTTATTATCATCTCTCCCAACAGTGTTTTATTATCATCTCTCCCAACAGTGTTTTATTATCATCTCTCCCAACAGTGTTTTATTATCATCTCTCCCAACAGTGTTTTATTATCATCTCTCCCAACAGTGTTTTATTATCATCTCTCCCAACAAATGTTTTATAATCATCTCTCTCAACAGTGTTTTATTATCATCTCTCTCAACAGTGTTTTATTATCATCTCTCCCAACAGTGTTTTATTATCATCTCTCTCAACAGTGTTTTATTATCATCTCTCCCAACAGTGTTTTATTATCATCTCTCCCAACAGTGTTTTATTATCACATCTCCCAACAGTGTTTTATTATCATCTCTCCCAACAGTGTTTTATTATCATCTCTCCCAACAGTGTTTTATTATCATGTCTCCCAACAGTGTTTTATTATCATGTCTCCCAACAGTGTTTTATTATCATCTCTCCCAACAGTGTTTTATTATCACATCTCCCAACAGTGTTTTATTATCATCTCTCCCAACAGTGTTTTATTATCACATCTCCCAACAGTGTTTTGTTATCATCTCTCCCAACAGTGTTTTATTATCATCTCTCCCAACAGTGTTTTATTATCATCTCTCTCAACAGTGTTTTATTATCATCTCTCCCAACAATGTTTTATTATCACATCTCCCAACAGTGTTTTATTATCATCTCTCTCAACAGTGTTTTATTATCATCTCTCTCAACAGTGTTTTATTATCATCCCTCCCAACAGTGTTTTATTATCATCTCTCTCAACAGTGTTTTATTATCATCTCTCCCAACAGTGTTTTATTATCATCTCTCTCAACAGTGTTTTATTATCATCTCTCCCAACAGTGTTTTATTATCATCTCTCTCAACAGTGTTTTATTATCATCTCTCCCAACAATGTTTATTATCATCTCTCCCAACAGTGTTTTATTATCATCTCTCTCAACAGTGTTTTATTATCATCTCTCCCAACAGTGTTTTATTATCATCTCTCCCCACAATGTTTTATTATCTTCTCTCCCAACAATGTTTTATTATCATGTCTCTCAACAGTGCTTTATTATCATCTCTCCCAACAGTGTTTTATTATCATCTCTCCCAACAGTGTTTTATTATCATCTCTCCCAACAGTGTTTTATTATCATCTCTCCCAACAGTGTTTTATTATCATCTCTCCCAACAGTGTTTTATTATCATCTCTCTCAACAGTGTTTTATTATCATCTCTCCCAACAGTGTTTTATTATCATCTCTCTCAACAGTGTTTTATTATCATCTCTCCCAATAGTGTTTTATTATCATCTCTCCCCACAATGTTTTATTATCATCTCTCCCAACAATGTTTTATTATCATGTCTCTCAACAGTGCTTTATTATCATCTCTCCCAACAGTGTTTTATTATCATCTCTCCCAACAGTGTTTTATTATCATCTCTCCCAACAGTGTTTTATTATCATCTCTCCCAACAGTGTTTTATTATCATCTCTCCCCACAATGTTTTATTATCATCTCTCTCAACAGTGTTTTATTATCATCTCTCCCAACAGTGTTTTATTATCATCTCTCCCAACAGTGTTTTGTTATCATCTCTCTCAACAGTGTTTTATTATCATCTCTCCCAACAATGTTTTATTATCATCTCTCCCACAGTGTTTTATTATCATCTTTCCCAACAGTGTTTTATTATCATCTCTCCCAACAGTGCTTTATTATCATCTCTCCCCACAGTGTTTTATTATCATCTCTCCCAACAGTGTTTTATTATCATCTCTCCCAACAGTGCTTTATTATCATCTCTCCCAACAGTGTTTTATTATCATCTCTCCCAACAATGTTTTATTATCATCTCTCCCAACAGTGCTTTATTATCATCTCTCCCAACAGTGTTTTATTATCATCTCTCCCAACAGTGTTTTATTATCATGTCTCCCAACAGTGTTTTATTATCATGTCTCCCAACAGTGTTTTATTATCACATCTCCCAACAGTGTTTTATTATCATCTCTCCCAACAGTGTTTTATTATCATGTCTCCCAACAGTGTTTTATTATCATGTCTCCCAACAGTGTTTTATTATCATGTCTCCCAACAGTGTTTTATTATCATCTCTCCCAACAGTGTTTTATTATCACATCTCCCAACAGTGTTTTATTATCATCTCTCCCAACAGTGTTTTATTATCACATCTCCCAACAGTGTTTTGTTATCATCTCTCCCAACAGTGTTTTATTATCATCTCTCCCAACAGTGTTTTATTATCATCTCTCTCAACAGTGTTTTATTATCATCTCTCCCAACAGTGTTTTATTATCACATCTCCCAACAGTGTTTTATTATCATCTCTCTCAACAGTGTTTTATTATCATCTCTCTCAACAGTGTTTTATTATCATCCCTCCCAACAGTGTTTTATTATCATCTCTCTCAACAGTGTTTTATTATCATCTCTCTCAACAGTGTTTTATTATCATCCTCTCCCAACAGTGTTTATTATCATCTCTCTCAACAGTGTTTTATTATCATCTCTCTCAACAGTGTTTTATTATCATCTCTCCCAACAATGTTTATTATCATCTCTCCCAACAGTGTTTTATTATCATCTCTCCCAACAGTGTTTTATTATCATCTCTCCCCACAATGTTTTATTATCATCTCTCTCAACAGTGTTTTATTATCATCTCTCCCAACAGTGTTTTATTATCATCTCTCCCAACAGTGTTTTATTATCATCTCTCCCAACAATGTTTTATTATCATCTCTCCCCACAGTGTTTTATTATCATCTTTCCCAACAGTGTTTTATTATCATCTCTCCCAACAGTGCTTTATTATCATCTCTCCCAACAGTGTTTTATTATCATCTCTCCCAACAATGTTTTATTATCATCTCTCCCAACAGTGCTTTATTATCATCTCTCCCAACAGTGTTTTATTATCATCTCTCCCAACAGTGTTTTATTATCATGTCTCCCAACAGTGTTTTATTATCATCTCTCCCAACAGTGTTTTGTTATCATCTCTCTCAACAGTGTTTTATTATCATCTCTCCCAACAGTGTTTTATCATCATCTCTCCCAACAGTGTTTTGTTATCATCTCTCTCAACAGTGTTTTATTATCATCTCTCTCAACAGTGTTTTATTATCGTCTCTCCCAACAGTGTTTTATTATCATCTCTCCCAACAGTGTTGTATTATCATCTCTCCCAACAGTGTTTTGTTATCATCTCTCTCAACAGTGTTTTATTATCATCTCTCCCAACAGTGTTTTATTATCATCTCTCCCAACAGTGTTTTATTATCATGTCTCCCAACAGTGTTTTATTATCATCTCTCCCAACAGTGTTTTATTATCATCTCTCCCAACAGTGTTTTATTATCATCTCTCCCAACAATGTTTTATTATCATGTCTCCCAACAGTGTTTTATTATCATGTCTCCCAACAATGTTTTATTATCATGTCTCCCAACAGTGTTTTATTATCATGTCTCCCAACAGTGCTTTATTATCATCTCTCCCAACAGTGTTTTATATTCCAATATCCAAAGGTCGCGACACTCCCGATTATATAACCGTATCGTTCAGTTGCCGCGGTGGAAATCCAGCTTTAACGAAATATTGTTTTGTCAAGTATTAAGTATCCTTTTTTTCAATGCCAATGTAACGTTGTGTTCAGAGTTAAAATATAAAACCTATCGGCGTGTTTTGTTACATATGTATTAGTACAATTGTCGAGTTTTATTCAACATTACTCCATAGACCACGTCATTATGCGAGGTGATCATGAATTGTGCTATTGTGATCAGACGTCTAGTTTTATTATTGTTAATTATATATTATGTTCAACATCTACAATGTAGATATGGTCGGTCAATATCAAGTTTTGCTCCAGGTGATATGTTCCGATAAACATATAAACATCCAGGTATTTTGCACCTAATCACTAATCATGGTGTTTGTAATGTGAGGATCGGGTGTTACAAATAATATTTCTGTTATAAATTATTTAGGCTACTTTAAACGTTTTCAGATGTCTTTGTAATATTTCTGTGGTAAATAATTTATGTTATTTTGAATATTTCAGATGTCCATATTATATTTCTTTATTTCTGTTATAAGTTATTTATGCTATTTTAAACGTTTCAGATGTCCAAATTAATTTCTGTTATAAATCATTGATGTTAATTTTAATGTTTCAGATGCCCATGCAATATTTTTGTTATAAATAATTAATGTTATTTCAAATATTTCAGAGATGTATTTAATATTTCTGTTATAAATAATTAATGTTATTTTAAACGTTTCAGGTGTCCATGTAATATTAATTTTCTGTTATAATTTAATTATGTTATTTAAAACGTTTCGGATGTCCATGTGATATTTCAGTTAAAATTATTCATGTTGTTTGAAACATTTCAGATGTCCATGTAATATTTCTGTTAGAAATCACTGATGTTATTTTAAACGTTTTTGTTGTTTTCGTTTCTCTTGTATTATATGAATTGACTCACCATTTGATTTTGCTACTATTTAATTGTCTTTTTTTAAATGCCCTAATACTGTCATGATATTTTTCGTTGTTAAGAATTGTTTTAGTTAATGATAAAGTTTAAAAAATCTTATTCTTTTGGGCCAAATTGTTTTCCATTTTCTATATAAGGATTTTGTTGTTTTCTATTTTATCTATAAGGATTTTGCTGTTTTCTATTTTCTGCATAAGGATTGTATTGTTTTCTATTTTCTGTATAAGGATTTTGTTGTTTTCTATTTTCTGTATAAGGATTTTGTTGTTTTCTATTTTCTATATATTGATTTTGTTGTTTTTTATTTTCTGTATAAGGATTTTGTTGTTTTTCTATTTTCTGTATAAGGATTTTGTTGTTTTTCTATTTTCTGTATAAGGGTTTTATTGTTTTTCTATTTTCTGTATAAGGATTTTGTTGTTTTCTATTTTCTATATATTGATTTTGTTGTTTCCTATTTTCTGTATAAGGATTTTGTTGTTTTTCTATTTTCTGTATAAGGATTTTGTTGTTTTCCTATTTTCTGTAAAAGGATTTTGCTGATTCACGATCATTTTTGTTATTTTAGTGTCTGTTTTTATGTGTTTTTTCCCCCAATATTTTCTTTTAATAAATAAAACCGCATCTATTTCTTTTCATTCTTTTCTGTCAGTTTATGAATTATATTGATTATTTCTTCATTCTTTCTACATGTATTCTTTCCTCCGTTTTCGTTTTATTTGTATAATAATAGTTTTATATTGTTGTTTTAAATGAATTGTCTTCGTTATTTTTTAATGTCCTTTTTATATTTTGGTTTATTTATGTCTATGGTTATTCTTAGCGATTTATCTAAAAACAAATTATAATTCGGTTTTTTTTTGGCATTATTTCTGTTTTATACCTAAGGCAATATTTGTATACACGTTTAGCTTGTTCTTTCATTTTAGAGTATTTGATTGTTTTCGTTTGTAATCTGTTGAACGCCACCTTATCAGGTTCATTAATCGGGAACGATGATATACAATGTAGTTGAGAATATAGTGAAATATCAGTAATTCTCATTCAAATATTTTGAGAAGTAAAGAATAATATCCTATTTTAGCCATTTCAGCTTTCGTGTTTTTATTCGATTTGTCGACTTAATTTTCATGTATTGATATGTTATTTGCCGACTTAATTTTCATGTAGTGATACCTTATTTGACAACTTAATTTTTACGTATTGATATTCTTTTGCCTACTATGTTTAGATGCATTTATATTCTATTAGCCAACTTTGTTTTCATGTATACATATTTATTTGCATATTTTATATTCATTGGTTTTGTTTATTTGCCGACTTTATTTTCATTAACTTGTATTTCATTTGTTAATTTATTTGCATGTATTTTCATTATTTGTCGCCGATTTTCATGTATTGATATTTTATTTGCCAACTTCATTTTTATTTACTTATATTTAATTTGCCGACGATTTTCATGTAATTTTATGTTATTTGCCGACTTGATTTTATGTTTTTGTATTCTATTTTCGTCTTATTTTCATGTTTGTGATATTCTATTTGCCGTCTTTAATTCCATGTTTTTTTATATTTGATTTGCCGACTTCACTTTCATGTATTGATATTTTATTTGCCGACTTAATTTTCATGTATTTATGCTTTTTTTTTTTTGGCAAACTTCATTTTCATGTATTTTTTATATTTTATTTGCCGACTTGATTTCGATGTATTTTCCAACTTCATTTGATGCATTGATGTATTGGAAAACGTATTCATTTGCTGACAATATTTTCATGTATTTTACATATAATTTGCCATCTACGTTTATATTTATATTGTACTTGTTACCGGTACTTAACACTATTACATCCCACCAAAATTATATTCACTACACTATTACATCCTACCATTTTACATTCTCTACACTATTACATCCTACCATTTTACGTTCTCTACACTATTACATCCCATCATTTTACATTCTCTACACTATTACATCCTACCATTTTACGTTCTCTACACTATTACATCCCATCATTTTACATTCTCTACACTATTACATCCTACCATTTTACGTTCTCTACACTATTACATCCCATCATTTTACATTCTCTACACTATTACATCCTACCATTTTACGTTCTCTACACTATTACATCCCATCATTTTACGTTCTCTACACTATTACATCCTACCATTTTACGTTCTCTACACTATTACATCCCACCATTTTACGTTCTCTACACTATTACATCCCATCATTTTACGTTCTCTACGCTATTAAATCCCATCATTTTACATTCTCTACACTATTACATCCCACCATTTTACGTTCTCTACACTATTACATCCCACCATTTTACGTTCTCTACACTATTAAATCCCATCATTTTACATTCTCTACACTATTACATCCCACCATTTTACGTTCTCTACACTATTACATCCTACCATTTTACATTCTCTACACTATTACATCCCACCATTTTACGTTCTCTACACTATTACATCCCATCATTTTACATTCTCTACACTATTACATCCCACCATGTTACATTCTCTGCACTACCGGTATGTGTTTACTCCATATCAAAATTACATAATCTATTATTATTTAAGTTAAAGGTAGGTAATTATTGAAAAAAAACTTATTCTGATACAGCAGGTGTTATGATGCAATTCGATGCTTTTATTGAACGCCTATAAATAGTAATGTACACATCACCTCTCTAAACAATGGTCGAATTTCAAATAATATTTCTGATGTCACTGAAGTTATACATGGATAGTTGGAATACATGTAGTATTTTTTAAATATCATCTAAAATGCTTATAGAGACATAGTTTATCTAGATGTACAGTAAGATTCGATATACAGATCCATGGATACAGAATTACGCAAAACTATGTCTAACATATACAGGACATGAAGACTTATGCAGTCAAAACGAACAACACACAGACCAGAAATTTATAAAAACTCTTTTCCAATAGAAACATTACATCATAATTATATATTATTATATATCATATTATCAATATATGTACACAAAACTATAATACATACGTAAAATGTCTAATAAACATGGATATGTTATACTTTACTACACAGCATTCATTAAAACTACACAAAACCATTATGCTATATTCTTGTTAATGAATATGCTGTATCCCGTAATATACGAATGAATTATACATTATTTTGCATTGCTGATGTACATTGTATGTTAAGATTGTTGACAATTAGAATCATATTTTTATTTAATATTCTGAAAATACTTTTTTCATCCATTGTTGTATATAGATTTCGTTAACGCCACACAATGCCGTAATAAAAACATATTATACAATTCTAATGATAGGCCATTTAAACAAATCCTTTTATCAAAATTTTCTAATGTTTTCTTGATAAAGCAATAATTGCCTTTCAGAACACAATACTTCTGTTCGTCTACGTATTGTGTTCGTTAGTGAATTAATGTTAATACCTATTGGTATCAAGTATCAACAGCCACGTTTTACCTGACATAAGCAGTGTTTTCTTTAAACAGCGCCTAAACAGATGTACAGAAACCATGAACATCAAAAGGTTACATTAAAAAAACTCGCTTGATTTCTATCATGGTAATCACGGTATAGCAATTATTACGTCACTATATTAGAAATATAACACATTTATTTCTTTGATCTTGTCAGAACATTGTGTATTCTAGTACATAAATGTCTCCACAAAACCAGATCAATGAGTTAGAAATAATGACAGAGTTAAAGATGACGATCGATAGTTTTTAGATCGGTGTTTATACCACCTGAATTATAAATAATTTATTCATCAACCAGACATTAACAAGCTTATTACGTTATTCTTTATGTATACTTTACAACAATCTCCGGAAGTAAAATTAAATCATTTTATTATAACACGACCCTTTCACATTCTTATGCCAATTGACTTCACACAGACCCTTATTTCCGGAAAAGAAAAAAACAACCATCTGAACTTTCATTTCGTCAAGCAAGTCGATAGTAAATCTGGGCCAGAGTCCAATATATTTTTTTAGATACAGTTTCAACACTATATCTTTGAACACTTGAATCGAATAATTGTACTGTTTAGTTATCTGTATAGAACAACATCAAAAGGCCGCAAAATAATCAGGGCAACCACTCGTAAATATTTAAAGAAAACACTTCTTCAATAAATATTTGACATCAACATTGCTACATGTATTTCCTTCTCATCCAGACTGTAAAATATCCATAATATTTTCTAGTCTTGTAATTACTATTTCGGGAAGGACTATTACTATGGTTTGATGACAGAAATACGTACTTATTCACACTGTAAAATTATATTTCTTGAAATAACAAACCATCACTTGTTGTTCCTGTGTGCGACTTAAATCTCCCAGCACTTTGACACTGTACATGGCAGATATCAGACAAGGTCAACTGTGTCGGTTCTAGGTTGTGTCCTTACTGTCTGGTGAAGATCGATGCTGGACTCGAGCCAGCAGTACATATTAGAGTTGATTTTATTTAAATAAATCTGATCTGTCTGATCGACACTTTTGTATACGTCATCAATGTATTCCCTATAATGATGTGTACAATATATAATAAAAATGTGATCGATTTTAGCATAATATATATATCGATGTATGACGTTAGAACATTCAGTTAAGTGTTTTATGCATACTAATTTATCACAATACGAGACGATAAGAGTACAAAACATTATCAATACAATATACATATCGTAATGTATCGATACGTATAAACTATCTAAAGTGATTTTATTTTTAAAGCAGCATAACTTTTATTCGACTAAATGACCGTTTCTAAGCAAACCATTCGATCTATATGTTTTTGCTATCCTACCTTTGTCACTCTTAAAGTCTACAATTTGTTGATATTATTATTGTGATTGGTTGATATATTACGTATATCCAGTTTAAAATAAACCTGTAGTGCATGGCCTATGAATAAGAAACCTATCAAGTTCAGAAGTGACCCGATGAAGGATTCAAGGAATATGTTTTGTGGAGTGTAGCTAGAATTTGTCATGCATTAGTTTTGAATTAGTTTTAATTAAGTGTATTTGAAGATATATATCGTGTCCATCGTTAATAAACCCCTATTTGTTGTATATCCTTATGTAGCAACATTCATCTTACTCTTATATCTCTAGATCTGTCTTTCTTCCTGTCATTGTACTTTGCTTTTCTTCCTTTATAAATTATTGTAAGTACATTAAGTATACTATGTCGCTATCACAATCTTTATAATATATATTTTTGGAGACGGCTTGTATAAGTTGTGCCCAATTGTGTCTAAACAATAAAATACGTTCAAATCATACAAAATGTTAAGAATAAAGAGTTTCAGTAAATTATACATGTGCTAAGAATAATGTTTATTTTATTTTAATTTCCCAGGCTGAAATAAATAATTTATTCTTTTACAAAGTACTAATTGAACCAATGTTTATGTGATCTCGGTACTATTTCTGACGCTATGAATTTGTGATAGAGAATTCTATAGTCAGATATGTATTTACTCTGTTTATTACCAACACTGAGAAACTATTGTTTGTGATAGAGAATTCTATATTTATATTTGTATATTTTCATAAAGAAACACACATATATATATACTATACCTATATATATATATATATATATATAGGGCAAAGAAGTAATTCAAACAGTGTGAACAATAAGGCTTGTTAAATTTTCGAGGCAATCCGCCCCTTTATCAAAACACAAAAAATACAAATACAATCACATAATATATATAAGAAGTACTGAGAATACAATAAAATACAATAACAATAATGTTTTAGTAACTGGAGAAACCACAATGAACCCTTCGGCAAACGTGGGCCGAAGGCGGATACTAGCGTGACTGTATCATGTTCACACTCATTTGTATATAGTTCAACGTTAGCGATATTCAACCGGAATTGTCTTGTTGTGTCATTTATGTTTACACACATATATATATATATATATATATATATATATATATAAATAATAAAATAAAAAGCCAAACACAGATCTGCTGTCTCCCTAGTACTTTCGCGACTACATTCTGCCGCTCTTCAGGGGATTATCCTGAAAATCCCCTGAAGAGCGGCAGAATGTAGCCGTGAAAGTACTAGGGAGACAGCAGATCTGTGTTTGGCTTTTTATTTTATTATTATTTACCGTCACATGGACATTTCAACTTTATTCTATATATATATATTTATATTTAGATACTAAACAAAACAAACAAACAAACAAAGCTTCTCTATTTAAAAAAAAAATGAATTGGAATTTTGTAATAGGTGAAGAGAATTGTGTATAATATACCAATGCATCTCTGACTTAGGAACCAAATTTGACTAGTCGTTCATGAAATATTATATTACATAATATGTATATAGTACATACGTGGCGCTTATTGTAATTGCAATTGTACACAAATACTTAATGATTTACAAATATATGGGTAAAATATACCCAGATTAATAGAATTACAGCATATTAATAAATTTTGCTTGTTAAACCTACCTTACCGTTACAACATCCTTCATTGATGGCTATAATCAATGTACGTGACGTTTAAATGTATTATTAAATAAAATGGTCTTTTCTATCAGCTAAACAGATTTATTGTGGTAGTATTTTCACACCGAAAATGTCCAATAGATCTCTACAGTTCATATGTTTATATATATACGACATACCTCGGAATGTATTTATATGGAAAAGACAAGTATTTCTGCATAATTGAGACATTGACTTGTTATCTACAGTAAACAGCCGCTGCCAAGGTCCTCAATACTGACCCAGACGACTAAGCTGGTGATATAACTTACATTATGGACATTTATGATCGTTACAATTTTCTATAGGATATCCCAGTGATCGCGCAAATTAATTCTATTCCGAAGGAGAAAATCAGCGCTTATTTCTAAAGCGAGAGTTTCATACCTGTAATTATATATCATATATTACTATGGAAGGTATTGTATACAACGAGATTTATATACTATAGGTATTAAGTATTATTGTAGAAGGTACTGTATACAGCGAGATTTATATACTATTGGTATTAAGTATTATTGTAGAAGGTACTGTAAACAGCGAAATTTATATACTAATACTATAGGTATTAAGTATGACTGGGAAAGGTACTCTATACAGCGAGATTTCTATACTATAGGTATCAAGTATTATTGTAGAAGGTACTGTATACAGCGAGATTTATATACTATAGGTATCAAGTATTATTGTAGAAGGTACTGTATACAGCGAGATTTATATATTTATTTCATGTTGATTCACCTTCTGGGTGTAATTAAATGGACATTCATTGTCAGTAATGAGACTGTGTGTTTACGGTATGATACCCTGGATATCTGTCTGGATCTAGAACACGTCGATACAGCCTTATATAGACCCAGACACCTCATTTGTAATGTGACCTATTTACGTACAGTATTTATAAATCCATACAACGTTAGATAAAATATTAATGTGCCCGGGGAAGTGTGAGTGATAAGGGACTAACGTCATCAAACAAAGATATGAATATATTAAAACAACACAGATCATGATATTTTCAAACTGTTTTTTCTTCTTCTTATTTTTTAAATGCATTTACGAAAAGAGAAGAGGTTATGCGTATAAACAATGATAACTATAAATGTATTAACTAGCACGTTATCTAATGTGGTGTATAAAGTATATTGGCACTGTTCGAACTCAACTTTATCGTTCGAAAAAAAAAATCTGCTCTGATGGCAAGTCACACAAAAAGGCGAGAAATACGCTAACTCTACCTGATCAAGGGATATCCCTTTACTTAATAGTAATAATCGGGTTTAAGAAGGAATGTGAGTTTATACATTTTCCTTCAATTCTGTTACAATTTCCTACGGACAAATTCAAGTTAAGGGATTAAACCAAGACATGTAGTTGAGACTGTTTAACCTATCGGGGAAGTCTGTACATGTACATGTCAGCAGACATATCGGTTTGATAACAGAGCCTGGTACCGTTCAGTATGCTGTTAGAGAAGGTTGGTGCAGCCATGAGAACACTGTATGGTGTTAGAGAAGGTTGATGAAGCCATGAGAACCTTGAATGGTCGACATCATAATCTCATTTGGAAATACATGTACTCGAATTCCTTGCGCGATTTGAAGTCAAACGTATTCGTTGCTTGTTGATATGGCTAGTAGTTCCGTTGTCACTACTCTAGTTCACATATTGAGAATGTGACTCGAATCTACAGAGTGGGTGTCGTCGATAGGGCGGAAGATGATTCTCCCTCCGGAACACCTGGTCCTAATCGTCTTGTTTTTAACAAGAGTATCCATGCCAATCTATATTTTTGTTCATATTTTACACTCGTGTTATATATTTGGATGGGAGGTCTATTAGTTCGTGTGTGTTTAGGTTATTGTAGATTGTGTCATTTAAACAAACAATACTGATACTATCAATGATGTCAGAACGAGTAGTAATGCTGGTTCTGGATTTTATAACAATCACACACACAATATAGGATTAATTCCTTGTGTGTTGACGCTATGGTATATTATTTCCTTGTGTGTTGACGCTATGGTATATTTTTCCTTGTGTGTTGACACTATGGTATATTTTTCCTTGTGTGTTGACGCTATGGTATATATTTCCCAGTGTATTGACGTTATGGTATATAAGTCATAGTGTTTTGACGCTGTGGTACATTATTTACTTGTATATTGACGCTATGGTATATATTTCCTTCTGCGTTGACGCTATGGTATATATTTCCTTGTGTGTTGACGCTATGGTATATTATTTATTTGTGTGTTGACGCTATGGTATATGTTTACGCTATGGTATATCATAACCTTGTGTGTTGACGCTATGGTGTATTATTTCCTTTTATATTGACGCTATGATATATTTCCTTGTGTATTGACGTTATGGTATATATTTCCTGGTGTTTTGACACTATGGTATATTATTTACTTGTGTGTATTATATATTATCCGTTTTGATTAAGAAGCTTTGTCTTAAATTCTGTTTTAATATCAGTAGGGAAGGATCTACTCTCGGTAATGTTATATATACACCTGAATCATTTTAGTCTCATACTGTATCGCATTAAAATAAAGATTTTTTTTGTGGGATCCGCAGACAATATTTGAGTTAAAATGTGGACAATTTCTATATATAGTTTTATCAAGAACGTTAAGTAGAATTAAAAATGTATGTTTGAAAAGAGTAGATATTTTGAAGCTTAATATCTTTACAGTTATTATACATACTTTTATGTATGGTAAATCCATGCATATGTAATGATCTAGGTTAACGTTAATATGATAGGACTTGTCGTTAATGATCAAAGGTAAAGGTATAGTATTTAAAACCAACGATACTGATACTATCAATATTTGATTTTATCACCTTCACAATATTGACTCAAAAGAATCAAAACACTACATCGACAAGGTAACGTTCTACACAAGTTAAGCTATACACATATTTATAAATCTGATTTTACTCCTAATAAGTTATATTACTAATGGCTAATTGTAAGTGTAAAATTCTATCACAAATGGCTAACTGTACAGGTAAAGTGTTATCACAAATTATTACAAATGGGTAACTGTAGATGCAAAGATATATTACAAATGGCTAAGTGTACATACAAAGTTATTATACCAAAGCCCAACTTCCGCAAACGCAAATATAAATAACAAGTGACTCTTTTTAGATTTTTGTATATTTGTCATGAGATTTAACCATGTTATGATGTAGTCACCTGTCAATATAAAAGCCTACTTTTCCGTTACATTAAAATCTGCATATGAATCATGTCAAGGGGTCCATTTTATTTGTTTGCAAGTTTTACGATGTCTACATCTGAATACACGTCTGCCTAGAACGTACAGACAATTTACTCATTTAAAGGGTCATTGCGTACAACATGTCCACTTTTATAGATAAAGAATTATTTATGACGCATCTGATGGTAATATACAGTATATGAATGTGAACTTCACCTACGTAAACTCGCCATATGATACCGAGCTTTGTGTTTTCACATCACTAAACACTAGACTAAACAAAGGCTTTCACATCTGTACCCAATACACCAAGTACTTTGGTTAGTAGTCTGTCAATAGTATTATCATATCTATACAGGCTCATTAACATTATTGATTTGTTGTCGATATACATCACCCGCTGATAGAGTCAGTGAAGCGTGAAAATAGACAAATAGAGTGCTAAATTTTCCTCTATAACTGTGATATCCTTATATAACTGTTGTGTGTGAACCCCTTATAAGTTTCCTTTATATCCAGTGTGTGTGAACCCTTAAAGCTTCCCGCTGTACCTAGTGTGTGTGAACCCATTCAAACTTTCCCTATAATTGTATAAGTAATATCCTTACATATTTAGGGTGAACCCCTTAGACTGGAAAACCATCAAAACTAAAAGTTCACCGTATGCCCGCAACACAAATCATTCAACAGGATTTTAATTTGATAAAAATAAATCAAATATTTAGTTATAAATATTGAGAAACGTTAACCATGAAGGCCGATATTTAAAAAAGGATATTTTGTTACGTTGTATATCGGGAGTATAAAAAAGTTCATTCTATCATATTTGCTTTGTTTGTAGTCAGTAATACTCACGATTCAGTAATATACCAAGGGTTTAGATAAAAGTAAAAATGGATATTTTTCACAAATTCTACAAAATGACTATAATATCAATAGGTATCAATAAAGTGATTCAAAACTATTCCAAGCTACATTTCTATGAGAAGTTTAATACTTTATACATGTACAAATGTATTTGAGAGTGCTGGCCGCCATGGAAATACATCCATACAGTACTAAGAATAGAACATTAACATTGCGTAATGATAACAAAATTTGTTATCAAATATCTGAAGACCAATGGAAAATAAACGGTATCGTATTTATTTATTGACGCTATGGTATATTATTTCCTTTGTGTGTTGACGCTATGGTATATCATGTCTTTTGTGTGTTGACGCTATGGTATATCATCTCTTTTGTGTGTTGACGCTATGGTATATCATATCTTCTGTGTGTTGACGCTATGGTATATTATTTCCTTTGTGTGTTGACGCTATGGTATATCATCTCTTTTGTGTGTTGACGCTATGGTATATCATCTCTTTGTGTGTTGACGCTATGGTATATTATTTCCTTGTGTTGACGCTATGGTATATCATATCTTCTGTGTGTTGACGCTATGGTATATATTCTTTGTGTTTGACGTATGGATTCATCTCTTTTTTTGTTTTGGCGCTATGGGATATCTCTTTTGGTGTTGACGCTATGGAAAATCATTCTTCTTGTGTTTTACGCTTTTTATACATATCTTCGTGTTTGACCTTGGTTAAACATATCTTCTGGTGTTGACGCTAGGGATATTTATTCCTTTGTGTGTTTTAGCTTGTTAAACAGTCTTTTGTGTGTTGACGCTATTGGGATATCATTTTTTGTTTTGGCCTTGGTATTCATGTCTTTTTGTTTGACGCTAGGATTCATTCTTTGTGTGTTGACGCTATGGTATATCATTCTTTTGTTTAAACCCATTGTTACTATCTTTTTGGTTTTTGACGCTAAAGGTTACATTCCCTTTTGTGGTTTAAAGCTATGGTATATCATTCTTTTTTGTATTGACGCTTGGGATACATTCTTTTGTGTTTGACGCTTTTGTTAATTCTTTTTTTTTGGGCCTATGGTATATCATCTCTTTTGTGTGTTGACGCTATGGTATATTATCTCTTGTGTGTTGACGCTATGGTATATCATAGCCTTGTGTTGACGCTATGGTATATCATCTCTTTTGTGTATTGACGCTATGGTATATTATCTCTTTTGTGTGTTGACGCTATGGTATATCATCTCTTTTGTGTGTTGACGCTATGGTATATCATCTCTTTTGTGTGTTGACGCTATGGTATATCATCTCTTTTGTGTTTTGACACTATGGTATATCATCTCTTTGTGTGTTGACGCTATGGTATATCATCTCTTTTGTGTGTTGCCGCTATGGTATATCATATCTTTTGTGTGTTGACGCTATGGTATATTATTTCCTTTGTGTACTGACGCTATGGTATATCATCTCTTTTGTGTGTTGACGCTATGGTATATTATTTCCTATTGTAATAACACTACTTTATATAATTTCCTTGGTTGTTCACTCTGTTTATATTTTGAACTTCCATGTTGACCAGGAGTTTTCTCTTGGTAATTGACACGGGTAAACTCGACGCTGTGGTATATTCGAATGCAATGGTACGAAGTCAAAAAAACACAACGGAATATGGTGAAATATATATAATGATGACATAAAAATTAAGTATTTTCAGTAAAGTTTATTTCCGTAAAACAGAATGTCTCCTTTGACAGCATGCTTATTACATAACAACCTGCTTCTCAATACAATAAATCGTTGGTCATTTGAACGTAGACATTTAAGAAGTCTGCTTATTACATTCAAAATCCCCCCTTGTCTATCAGGAATGATTCTTATTAAATTTTTGATTATAGCAATATAAAACAAGTGTTTTATCTCTGTTCATTTAGAACAGAGAAAATTCATAAAAAAACGAAAATAGAAAAATAAAAACTGTAACCAGCTGTACAATTTAAATGATAATTCTTTTATCACTCTAACTTAAACACCCGTGTGTATTCACCTAGAAATCGTTCACATGTACAACAAAACCTAATACTACTAATTTCGAATGTGACACGGTAAATACCTACGTTCGAATCAGCAACATGTGGAAGTTGTACAAGATTCTTACAAAACTACTACAGGGGAACGGGACGACAAAAACTCACGTAAGCTGTGTGTACAGGCCATGTATATATCAGCCGGTCTGGCTTTGTCTGAACACCATCACACTGACACCGATTATTGTATAAACACCGAGAGGAAAACACATATTATATTGTCATACTGATGTTAGTTTGGGCCATCATGTGAACTATGTCAAACAGGACACTTACAATTTGCGAAAAATTGATTAGTTATATCGCGAGTAATACTTTCAATTTAGAATAAAGTATATATAATTGTACAACACTGTAAACCTAAATTATCGGAGATGGTTGTTATCTTTTGCAGAATTCTCCGATAGAAATTTTGATACTTAAATATTGGCGTAGGTCCGTTTTCCAAAAGTACCATCAGTAAGACAAACAATATGTTCAGAGAAAATACATATCCCTCATTAGTAGACAGGAAGAAAGGCTACATGAAATCATCTATATCTATACATTATCATATTTCTCTTAAAAATAATACAATAATTTATGAAATAGAAATAAAAGATAAAATATCTAATAAAGTCAACATTGGCCATTCAGATATTGTTTAAGGTACACTTAAAAGTCGGGTATGGGTGATGTGGTTATGGACAAGATGGTGACACCAAATTAACGCTGCCGAGATCTACCTACACCGCAAGGTTACCTGTTAGACCCAATTGTTTACAGATATAGAACATAGAAAACAAAGCTTTATCAGTGTGCTGAAAAAGACAAAGAGGAAAATAGACAAATTTTATATAAACGCTCTGACGTATCAAACAAGAAATATCGTATACAAATTCTTATACAGGAAAAACGAGTATGAGATTTCTGACTAAAACAGGAAAACGAGTATCAGATTTCTGACTAAAACAGGAAAACGAGTATCAGATTTCTGACTAAAACAGGAACATAATTTATATTAGCATTATGATAAGGTCAGGAAATATGTTATATAAAATTACTGGTAAAACATAGGAAATAAGGATTTATTACGAGCAGTCTTCTAAAAAGCAATTACATTCAATTAGATGTTAAAGTAAACAATTGGTGACCTGCCTTGTGGATAGATCTGAGCGAGCGACCAGTCTACACTCGACCTGGTGATGAATGATCCAAAATGGTGGATATGTTGTGTCTGGACGTTTTTAATTATCGGGACGATTATTGCATTTCAACATCAGTGGTGACAAGTGAAATTCGTTGGACAATGCCTCGTATCCAGGCGTACACATCATGTATGTTATTAGCCAAGAGGGGGGCGATCAACTAACGTTCACATCGAATTTACGTGTTTACTCAACATTTCTAGTCAATGTTAGGAACGGGATTTTTAACGTTACCCTTAAAATCACACAAATAAATAACTACCTCTGAATTTGACACTCATTTGGTAAGTTTTCCGTATATATTAGAGTGTTGGTGGTAAAACCAGTTTCCATAGCTGAACATGGTGACACGATACATTGGCATGAAGAAAAAACACAATTTGAGATGGACTTTTTGTATATATCTGAATCCAGTTATAAATATTCATAACTGATTTGCATATTCATGTTTATACTGGATGGAACTATTCATATTTATAAGGCATCGCATTGCAATAAATATTGTGTAAGTGTATATAAAAGCACTTCTGGAATAAATATTCATCACTCTTTCCCTAATAATATTAAGTGATATATATTATTCAAATCTTGGAGATTCACGAGATGATGGAATGACGTCACAAGAGGGATGTTGATGATAATTGATGTATTTCTCTCTCTTTTATGAAGTGTTTGTTATGAACCCCGTTGTACGAACGTTGAAAATAACACCTTATTTGGACATTGAGAATTCCGGACTTGTAAATCTCTCAAGTCCAGCAGAATCCAAATGACGCTAATAATTAATACAATTCTAGAATTTTTTGGTGTCCGTTTGAAATATGCTTTAAAAACAATTTTTACAACAACCTTTGTCATCTTAATTAAATTATATTTTTGTCCGATTCCAAATACATTGTAGTTTTAACGATGATCTCGATGATTCAATACTAATAACTAATAACCGACTCCAGATCTAGCAATGACATTACCAACATGGTGGTGATTTTTAAGAGATATCTTGACGCCTGATCTGATGGTATGTTTCAATGTTCGTACCATATACAGGGATGAGTGGACTGGGAAGGGACACAGACTAAGACGTGTTGGAACTGCATTTGATGCCGTGAAAAGGATGTTTGAACGAGACAGACAAGGATGTGAAATTTAGAAAATATAAGAGATGAAATCTTAAAAAAAACACTCGCACATATTAAAATATCCAGGGATATTATATATATAAAGATATATGATGGAAGTGACTTTATGTACATAGCCTATCTAAACACATTCACAACAACACAGACAGCTACTGACAAATCATGGGCGATTACAATGGAGCATTGTTATTACCAATACTCATTCAACAATTGGCAGAAGTTCGTGCGCAATGGGAATATGTAAAATGATGTTTGTAAGTACAGTGTCTTGGGCATTATAACCAACGTTCCATTTTAGTATGTCGCATAACTTAAATATAGTAATGACTAACAGCGTGTTCTCCGCCTAGAACCACGCCCACATCTCTTTTTGCATCCAGACATAGCGGGCCAGCTGCGCCATATTGTTTACTCTGGTGATAAATTATGTATGTTGGTTGAATTATCATCTATCTCCGTTGATGAAAAGTATTAATTACGAAGATAAATCGCATTAAAAAGAATTCGTGAGCTCGATTTCAGCAACACGTGGACAAAACTTACTAGTAACTACCACACTTGTACATTATAAACGCGATTTAAAATTATCATTTCTATAATTTGTCCCAATATCAAGATGTCCTACTCCCTCCAATCCGTACCTACGGAATGGTATTAGTCTACTGTCTGGAGATATAGCAGGCTTCTGTTTCAAACAGATCTTACAACAATCTTCTCGTGTGAATAATGAGGAAACAACAGTCAACTTTGTCGTAGGAAATAGGCGAAACAGAATCTATAAATCCTGACGGACCCTCGGGAGTGTCACATCGTAGTGGAATAATATAATACAATACGCACAATGATTTTCATTACAGCAAACACAAACAAGTTTCACAACATGTAGGGCCAACAAACATATAAACACATATATTCCTAGAAGTACAATTATGGACATACAATGATAGAATTCGTGAGAAACAAACAGCCATCTTAACATTTGAGATCAACATGATTTTGTTCATGAAAAATGACAAAAATCAATAGAATGTTTAACAAAAGAAACAAATATATCTCCAGATAGATCATTTAAATTGTGGACAACAAATGTTATAATTCACAAACTATAATTGTAATCAGGGGAACAGCTGTACGTATGTACATAACAAATACACACACAATTAGACAATGGAACTAATAGGATTCCGACCTTCGCCGATAGCATCCGACATTACCCGGTATTAACCGTCTACAACCGACGATACCCGATGCTTGCCGACACAATCCGATACATTAACAGGTCGTATTCGGGTCCGTGTTGAAACTTTCACGTGAGAGCTGCAGTAGCACCGATAAAAACAAACTGGGAGAAGACGACTATGATGTGGACTTTTGAAAAAATACGATCAATCGTAAACCTCTGAAAGTCGTTGCAAAATAACGTGGGAAGGAGGGGGTGATAAACAAATCAAGCGCGGCCGTCGACATACGTACAATAGTGAATGGAAACAAGTCAATGAATGAACATATCTGACGAGTACCAATGTGGTAAACAGATGCGTTCCGACTAAACGCCAAATCAGTAAATACCATTCAAAATAACCGAGGTAGCTAATCAGGAAATCGCTCACGAAAACCGGAACTGACCTTATATCAGTACAACTAGGAATACAACATAAACCGGAAGTAGTTACCACAATTCCATAGTGATCAAGTGGTCAGGAATGGCAATGTTTCTGGTAACTTGTATTTTTATAATAATATTATGTCCAATCGTTACAAATCGACGTTCTTGTAGAAAACAAGAATGTGCGAACTACGTCGCGATCTCGACTCTGAAGAAGAAAATTATCGGCACAAAGATGTCAATACTAACTCCCATTTGAAGGCGACAATTATCGGTTTGTTAGACATTTGGATCGCCGTCACTAGGGAATGCCATTACCACAACGATCGGGAAGGACTAGCCGGTTTACCCGTGATTTTCGTGTCTGCTGTACAGTCACCAAATGGGAAGTTTAAAGCATTGTCACCTGATGGTGCCACGTCATAACGTGGCAGTAATTCTTCCGGGGCAGAACTACTTCCGGTACATACGCCCTTCCTTAACTCACTAGTACAGTACACAATAGGTAGGATTCTACAAAACATTATCTACAAAAGTATGAGCATTTGTGAAGTGTGGACTACAAGCTATCTCACCAACCTTTCTTGGTCAGTTACAATGTAACCAATATCACAATGTCCACTAGAATTCTCAGGTTCACATATCTGGTCACTGAGCCGTTACGACACGCATTATCGTCGTACCATAATAAACTCATGCTCTGGTTTCACTGCTCGTTAAGTGTATCATAATGGAGTGCTATGTTTTGTAGTTGTTACACAAATTATCATCAGAACATGAATGAAATACACTTCCAATTAACATTGATATATTTTGTTAGGATTTGTTCCTCTGTAACACACAAATGTACATTACAATATTGCGTTTCTCACTTTCCATTCACGGAAAAAAAAACCTTCTCTGATTTTTTTCTTTCTAACTTTGCATTTTATCCAATAGAAAAAAAAATCCATAAAGACACTGAGAGTTATTGATGGGGACGATAAGACTGTGTCTAATTACAATGTCATTAGAGTCAATCTCCAATTAGATAATTCAATCAGGAGGGGCAACCAAACTGCGGGAAACCTTGTTATGGGATTCAGGAGACACCCCGCATCACCGGCATTAGCCTCCAATCCGTAATTACATCACAACAAACGAGCGCTGTTTGAATTGCCAATATTTTATCTTCAATTGTTATCTTTGAAGAAAAAAGACAAAGCAATTTCAAACTGAAACAAACAGGTTAAAGTAATCAGAAAGTAATCCCGAGAAGTCCTTTCTCGATAATTCTAGCTGGAGTCAACGCCCTGTAATTTTAAGGAGGGATAACGTTTGTCAGTGATTGCAGTATTAGAATAATGGAGAATGGTTAATATATATCACTGTTTGTTGTAGCCTGGTTTGTCACAGTACCGACATTCCTACACCATCTCAACACTACACGTACACATCACTGGACCAGCGGGAACATGTTACGAGTATACAGTGGTCTCATAAGAACTTACTCATTACATTAATACAGATTCCTTAAAATACAAATACAATTGTGCGATTTTCTTTTAAAAAATGAACGAAAAAGTCGTCAATATTAAAAAGTGTTATGTGGAAAACCCACCAAGATTATACTCATTTATGTAAAGGTTATGACATTCCAAAAATATCGTATGAGATCATTGCAGGTGTCTTTTCGTCCCTGGATATTACCTGTGTTCAGATTATCCATGTATGGAATACACGTGTTGTCATCTTCAGAATGAACGTCAATGAATATAAATGAAAATGAAAACGAGAGTTGGCGAGAGTTGTTGAACTGACATTGTCGGAAATAGTGTCCATTTGAAGATTTATATATTACGTAGATAGTCAAAACCTCTCATCCAATAGTAGTCACAAGGAAAGGACTTTGCGACATTTTACGTTTTCGACAATGCTTACTGATGACTTGATGAAGAAATTTAATGATATGCGAGTCGTTCACGGATTTACGGTAAGTCCATGTTGAAGTTTTGGGGAGGTAACGCGTGTGTCGCGATCGGACAAATCCGGTAATCATCCATGGGAGACAGGTCCTGTTCCGAGATAGGTGTATGTCGATCCGACACGGGAGAAAGCCTCTCCGAGACGGGAGTGAGTCGACACCTGGATTCGTGCTCCGACAACAAGTTCTGGAGATGAAACTTCTGCTTTAGTAAGGTTTGGATGTCATCTTGGAGATCCTTGTTCTTACATTCCAAGACGTCCGACTCCTGACAAAGACAGACAGTATAAGTTACTTTAGTTTACTAAGGTACAAAAACAGAAGACACCACAACCCTGGTGGTTAACTTAAGTTACACTACTACTGCATTCCAAGTAAACATATCATCGTAAATATCCGACCATTATCGTATATCTCGAGAGATCAGTATTTATGGTAACCCTTTAACATGATATCATCTAATTCTATTAAGGGAGATAACCAGGGTACCTGTTGCAGTATCTTTGTAGTTTTATGTTTCTTCATCCGGAACTTCCTCGCCGCCCTTCTGTTCTGTTCTCGCCTTTTTTCCAGCTTCATCATCTCATCTGGTTTCAACTGTAAACAGGAAAAAACCCACTTAATCCCGTATTATACCAGTTAGTCCTACACACGTACCTGTAGTAAGTATCTAACAAATGATTGGCTTAATTATCTAACACGTTGATTGACGTAATTATCTAACTCGTTTGATTGATGTTTTTTCTGTTAGTGTAAGTGTTGTAAATAAAGGACAGAAGGTATTTAGACGGGGTATGAAAGTTTAGAACTCGATGTGAACTGGCATTTCTGGTGTCATTCAACTCTCGAGCACAAAATAATCATTACCTCTGTTGAATAACAATCAGTTTATACCACACGTGTAATAAACTTTTAATGCATTTTGATTGAGTGATACTGTGACATTCGACCGATGCTATTTTTTCAATCACGTGGTTCAATAAGTTTTAATTGGCTAATGCTTGAAAACCGGTTCACGAGGTCCCGGAAATGATAACGCACAAGAAGTAGTTCGTGGTTTTTTAGTTTTATTTTTTTTTAATATAAAGATTTCTATCGGTTTATTACTTTAAAAAATAAAAAACCGATAAATTTGCTTATTATTTGTTATGATTTGTAATATTTCATACAATGTACTTCCACTCATTTCCGAAATTGTCAGTTTTGCATGTTAATTAGCGGTATTTTACTTAAGGTCAGATCCTTACACTAAAACCGATCTTGTGGAAACTCATGTTTTTTTTAAGTTTTGAAAAATAACTTACTTGAGTGAAAGAAATACCATATACAACGACCACCCGTTGTGTAACCTCTATGTATCTGATTGGAGATGGGAAATCGGGTACACTTACATTTACACAACTGTTAATTATGTGATGCTACGAGAGGGTATCAGAAGTCACCTCTATAAATATCTCGTGGTGAAGCCAGACCACTTTCCACAACAGTAATGTGATGTTACGAGAGGGTGTCAGAAGTCACCTCTGTATCTCTATTCACCTATGAATCTAGTGGTGGTGTTACGGGTGGATGGAACAAGTCCCCTTTGAATCTCGCGGTGTGGAGCTAGACCACTTAAAACATTGGTTATGTGATGTTATGGGGGGTTGGAACAAGTCACCGTGGAGGTACTTCAGCTAGCTAAAGACCTCTGACTATTTTCTGGTTCTGACGCTAACCGACATTTAACAGCCGAACACTATTTAACACCGCGCAAGTTCCGCCCTGATTTCAGTTCAGGGCGGAAAGAAGGGGACAATAATATCAGTATATGTATAAGTCTAAATTCGGTGACAATGGTGTGTACTTACAGTTTATGTATTATATATCCCATTTAAACAGTTTAATCACTAATTCACACCAAATCAATGATACCTTCACACAAAACGCTTTGCTGCACCATTCCATCGCTTCACGTAACCTAATGCAAACATGGTGGCATTGGTTGTGAAAAATACGGTATATCTATACCAAGCGGAACAAATATAAAGTGTAAAGCAGATAGCTTTTCGTTTGTTTTTGCTTTATATTCCATTTTTGTATCCGGGGCGCCATTTTCAATCCCGAGTTGTTACCGGAATGAAACCTGGAAATGTAAATAATCGTGATTGTGCGTCATTGAGTGTTAAACATTTAAACGTAAATTAGCTGTTTGACATGATCAAAATCCTGACTGCGCAGTGTAAATCTGCCGTAGGAACCGTGTAGGCAGACCACTTTACACAACTGTTATGTGATGTTACGGTCGGGTGGAACAAGTCACCTCTGCATCTCGACCTACCACTCACACAAACCACCCAAACATGATTGTGTTTGGAATTTCCGTCACTGCCAGGTCCTCGTCACCGACAGCAGGCATATATATTATTTACACTTTTTCCGGGTACAAGTGTCGACTGTTATTAATTTGTTGTGAATCTTTTACAAAACAATCACCTTTCTATCAATATGATTGTTATCTTCTGTTCACAGTTAATTAAATATGATCACTTCGGTTCTAGAACGTCCCTGGAGACGTCTATTTCTCAGTTTAAATATGCTGCAGTGTAAATAATTACAAAAAGCATTGGACAGACGTTATTATAGTCTATTTCATCTCGGTCAAAGTGAGTGGGCAGGGACGGCGACCTAGGATTCGGATTCGATGGGATATTTATGCATGCACGCATTAAAAACATAATAAACTTTTGTAGACGACACCAATGCTGACAATAACACAATAAACTTTGTAGACGACACCAATGCTGACAATAAGATAATAAACTTTTGTAGACGACACCAATGCTGACAATAACATAATAAACTTTTGTAGACGACACCAATGCTGACAATAAGATAATAAACTTTGTAGACGACACCAATGCTGACAATAACACAATAAACTTTTGTAGACGACACAAATGCTGACAATAACACAATAAACTTTTGTAGACGACATAAATGCTGACAATAAGATAATAAACTTGTGTAGACGACACCAATGCTGACAATAAGATAATAAACTTTTGTAGACGACACCAATGCTGACAATAAGATAATAAACTTTTGTAGACGACACCAATGCTGACAATAAGATAATAAACTTTTGTAGACGACACCAATACTGACAATAAGATAATAAACTTGTGTAGACGACACCAATGCTGACAATAACATAATAAACTTTTGTAGACGACACCAATGCTGACAATAAGATAACACATCACAGACTCTTCAGAATTGTTGTATATGTACATTTGTTTTCGTAAAATTGCAAAATTCATTTTTGTAGATGAGAGGTGGGATGGTGGAGTGGTAGGGTTGGTGATTCTGATACTACGGAGGCGCAATATATTATACGGGCATGCCCCTCACATCCATCCTTATGAACTCGATAAAGACGGTTAATATCATAATAAAATTACGAATTCACGAGTCGCCGTGAAACACTATTTAGTACAAGTTAGGGTGGACAAGAACACATTCGAAATATGTTCAATGTAACTTAATTATTACTTGAGAGTCTGATTTTCGTGAACATTCCCTTTGTTGTGATGGTTAACTGTTGTTGGAAACAGACTGTGACAGTGAATTATACATGATTTCTATGCGCTATAGATATTTGTTCTTGGTTCGGAAGTGAAATAATAGAACAATCATGTATTCAAATGAATGTAATGACGCAAGAAAATCATTTTAGTTTAGTGCAATATTAAATGAACTTTTTATAGTGAAAATCACGTGTTGATCAGAATTCAAGTATAAAATTCACAAGTTAGTATAAATAGTGTTTTTCTAAAGCTAATAAAAAAGGGAAAATTAGTAGTGTATTACATTTTTTTAACTTAAATGTTATTAGGGTTAATATCAAGCGTATTGCAACTTTTTAAACCCTCGGCTTACATAATCTTAAACGAGTGCATGTATTTCACGATGAAAGATTAAATCGCAAGGCTAAATGCATTATAGTTTTAACGTTTTGTTCAATTTACGAAGAAAAGCACACAATAAGACTTGCAAGACAACACAGGGATTTGTAAACAGCACAGGGATTTGTAAAATAACACAGATATTTGTAAACATCATAAGTGTTTGTAAAATAACAGGTATTTGTAAAATAACAGGGATTTGTAAAATAACAGGGATTTGTAAAACAACACAGGGATTTGAAGAACATCACAGGGATTTGTAGAACATCACAGGGATTTGTAAAACAACACAGGGATTTGTAGAACATCACAGGGATTTGTAAAACAACACAGAGATTTGTAGAACATCACAGGGATTTGTAAAACAACACAGGGATTCGTAAACATCACAGGGATTTGTAGAACATCACAGAGATTTGTAGAACATCACAGGGATTTGCAGAATATCACAGGGATTTGTAGAACAACACAGGGATTTGTAAAACAACACAGAGATTTGTAAAACAACACAGGGATTTGTAAAACAACACTGGGATTTGTAAAACAGTACCATAAATACAGAGAGGAGCAGTGTGAACAGCCTCAGTGACTAATACATGTATTGGGGATAGTAATAAAACCTGGCTGTGTCGGACACGTGCAGTCTGGGAATACACGTACGGCTACCGAGAATAGAACACACATCGGGTGTTGCCATCTCTTTGTTCTTCAGCCAATACAATACCATGTCAATCTAACCCAGCGAACGAGCAGGTATATGTTCGGCCAGCCTCACTGCCAAATCAAATCTACACGCAAAGCATATCACATCGCCCAAAACACACAATGAAATACTTTAAACTTAACTTGTATTGCTATTTCCAATGCATAAGGAAATAAATAAGCAATCTACAGCCCGGTGGGCGGAAGGACAACTAGCCAGCGAACGCTAATCTCCGGCTATCGTATTAGCACCGACGCCGACTCCTTGAAAGATGACTCAAAAACACTCGGTGGCCATGATCACGGACAGGACAGACTGATTTAAATGTCTGTCTACCTTCGAGGTCAGACAAATGGACGGAAGGTATGCAGACAAACGTCTAGACGTTCAGACAAAGTGGAACTTTAACAAAAATAGTTGCTTGGAAAGTCACGAATCCGGGCCGTAAAACACCGACCAGACACATCGATCCGTATCACTTACACGCTTCCAATATATAAACGAGAATGGTGTTTATTTGTCGACTACCTAATCCTTACAAGCAACCGGAAGACAAAATACGTTGTCACGGAAGTATTAAAAAAAATAGACAGACAAAAACAGAGACAAACGAAATAAAAGATATTGCTTAAATAAAGTGAGAGTTTGGCATAAAACACAAGAAAGGGCCAGTGAAACAATAATCGTCTTCATCAGTGGAGTATCGATTGTGACGCGAGCACCATTAGAACGTACAGACAGTCAGTACAACCCGACACCGAACCGGAGCAGCCGACTCTCGCTCTGTACCAGACTTTTTATCCCACAAATTAAATTAATATTACGGAATATACGGTAGCCTAAAATTGCATATCCCCTTGGGCTCTAAAGGAGACGGAACAGTTCTGGTCGGCCAACACGTGAGGGACAGCGCGTGCCGATATTCTGTCGCTTGTCCTCGTCGATTCTTATCACTAGTAACTGCGTTGTTCTAACAGACTAAATGTTCGTGTCTTTGTTTTAAAGCAGCTTTATACAATCACACTGAATCGAGATAATTCTAGAATAAATTACTACATCTTGTATATTTGATACTGGATATCATCATCATCATCATCATCATCATCATCATCATCATTCGATTAACGTAACGAATTCAAAGCAAAAACTTTACAAACGAATTTGAACTCTAATTGTCAAATAAATCAAAAGACAAGAATTCCTTTGATATGTAAGCTACATGTTTTAATTAATTTACAAATAACAGTAATACATCGTAGTATTCTACTATAGACATTAATTAACAACAGTTATAATGTACGGTAAAACATCGCAATTTTCTACTCGTGACCTTAATAAGTGTTGATATACGGTCAGAAATCGTCTAAACGTCCAAAGGTGATACTATACATTGAAAAACAATGTATAATATTATTTTATTTTCAAAATGATTTTCATTGCGAAACAAATGTATGTTTAAAATGTACGAGCACATAATTTAATGTGCAAGATGAATTTAATGTTTTTATATAATATCAAATTATACTGACAAGAAAAAACCTTAAAATGTTGATCTAGGTCTAAGACATAGTTAATCGACTGCTTTCGGGAACAGAACTGGACAGTTTGTTGTAGATAACTCGACTGGATTTAACGTTTCCACAGTGTCAATGAAACCTATTAAAAGTCTATTAACGCACCCTTACTTGTGTAAATATAACTACAACAGGTGTAAATACAGATAAATAGCATGTTTTAATGCAAAAACGTGTAGTAATTATCAGTTAATGTAACAAATTTAAAAAAAAAAAAAAAAAAAAAGGATATTGTATAATTGATTTTTTTTCGAATCTTACAAGATTATTACTAAGAAAGTATGTGTGTAATAATGTATGTTCGCATTTGTATACTTATTGAGAAAATATTTAAAACTATTTAGTGCAGCAGAACACGACAAATCTGCAAAAACATGTGCGCGTGGCCAGTGTCCTTCAATATTTGTTTACATAACATTGTTTCAGGTCATGCTAACGTTTAAACAGCTGTTACTGCCCAGAAATGTACAGGTATGCATACCTGGATTCTCATGTATAAGTTACACCGTAATTCAAAATACCTTTACTAGTATCACGTGTCCGTAATGTAAAAGTTCTAATACGATATGCCAACAGAATAGTTACATGAAACGGTGATATTAAAACATAGCTTCGACTTTGTTTATTATATACAAATGTATAACTATCAATCGTTCAAATAACAAAAATATAAATAAATACGATAAAAACATGTTAAAAGTGCACAAGGAAAATTATGGTTAGTAAGAAAAACACGAATCAATATGATACAAATAATGTAACCGACCTTGTCCTTCCGTGGTTGTATTTTGATGGCCCTTTCTGGGGACAGTTCCTTGCCCTCCTCCAAACAGCGTGTGAGGATCCTACACTTAAGCTCCTCCTTGAGAAGGGGTGTGATCTTGCCCGTCTCCAGGGACTCGAGGGTGGCTGACCGCAGTTTCTCGTCAGTGATCGAGTTCACATTGATTACTTCCAAATCACATGGATCCAGAAAATCATTGCAAGCATCCGTCTGATCCATATTGTCCAAAAACATTGGATGGATTTGGTTTTCCAGAAGACTGTAAAATAATTAATGCATTTTGACAAATGAAGCCCATGCAAGGCTGGGATCTCATTCATAAGATGTAGTCCGACTCCATCGGACCGTCTGTCTGTTTACACTTCACAGCTGATCAAAATATGTGTATTCCGTGGTCACGTGAAATCTCGTTTCAAAGTGACGTAGCTTGATAAAAAAAAATACTATAACTAAGGCACAGAGATATTCGTCTGCAATCGGATCATACACTAGGCATCAGCGCTGCCCCTTCCTAAGGCAGATACACTCGCGGGAACGTCTAAAAATAATACCGTGTGTCATGCAAACTTGTAACGTCATCCGATCCCGCCAGAAATCCCATCGAATGGCCAGTGTAAAGCAATGTTGCGTTTGCACCTATGTTCAATTTTTTGTTCTAATGTCAAAAAATGTTGTTTTTTTTTTTTTTGCATTAATTCCAGATTTTCGCGCTTTAAATATTACTCCGTTCGTTTGTTTCTAATACAATATTTAATATTATTTCCAAAGTATTTTGTCAGGATGAAAACGCATCAAGTCCACTGACACACGTTGCCCGCTGAATGTTTGTAAACACAGAAGTCTGTACTTTAAATATTAACTAGTGGTCATGCTCGAACCTGTGTGCACACTTGTTCTATTTTAGGATCTTACTGCATACAGTTGAAGGGACGTAACTCCGTGTAATGTCTGGGAATTAATCTCGGACTGCTTTCACGAAAAACATGGTCTTGAAATAGCTGCTCGTCTCCACACGACAAATATGATGGCTGTTTATCAGCTTAGTTTAAATACTGAACGTCTAGTCTTCTAGATCAGTCGAAGATGAACCGGCACGTGCGACTCTCTATACATGTACGTGTGTCGACACATAAACATTGGTGAGCTGCACTCGGCGATTACATCGACCCCAATACACATGTTCTCGACTGGCGCGTGGCAGCTTTATACGAACCATGTCACTCTGATCAATAATCCAATAAAATACAGTAGTGATGACTAGGATTATGTGTTCGTAATGTTTATTCGTGTATCAGGTGCAAAGGATTGAAATTCTTCAGATGTGTAAATTCCAGAAATATTTGACATTCCTGTCTGATGACAATAAGTACTCGCGAGACAGTGTCGTAATTAGTACAGTACCTGAATCCATGCACGTGACAGGAAACGAACCAATCAGATTTCACTATTGAAGGGCGTTGTCTGTTTCAACGACATGCTCATTTCACAAATCAATCGATTTGCATACTTGAAGAATTCGTAAGCGAAATGTTATGGTAGTAAGTAGGTGTTATTTGAATTATTCACTTCTTAATTCATGAATAAATGAGTGAAAAATACTTTCGACACTAAATTGATACAATAATATTCAGAAGGTACTAGATGAGAACTGGCCAGCTGTACGTTACAGATGATTCATACTTGGGTCTACGCTATCAAAGTCTCCACAAGGTCAACGTGTAGACGCCAGTCCGCTAGATATACACACTTCTACCCTCCCGTCAGATTGAAAACCGAAAATTGGATTTGTCTTAGAAATATATGCAGCATAATTATTTCATGTATAGCACGTTTGATATATAATCGATTTGATAAAAGAATGTTTTTTCTTCCGCTCTAAACGTGATTACGAGGATAATTAGATTGTTTATAATGTTCTATATAGTGTTACAGTCACATACATATTTATTTATGTGCGACAGAGAATATCAAATGCTACATTTACAATATAATGTTTCATTTTCTAAACTGCTTGAATTTATATTAGATATTATTATAAAACTATAAGAACATTATCTGACCGATGGTTTATATTCAGACGGCGTGATTTAGTGTTTGATCGTATGATGGATACTGATAAAAAGATCTCCGTCATATGATTTGAAGCTTTAATGTTTTAGGCTAGCAACTCGACAGTCACAGAGATAAATAAAGCCTGATTCCAATAAATTATGCTAATTAGAATAACGGGGAATTGTTTTCTCATTTGTGTTAGATTTACAGTGATTACCATAACAACTGGTCATGTGACCCTGGATCGGGAGAGTATGTATCGTTGAAGGAAATGAAAGGCAACATGTGATGATATACGGGATTACTGACCGTTCGGTGAGGGTGAAACTGACAACTGTACTCTATAACACGCTATTTACACATCAATAAACTATAACAAACAAATGTATTACAACTAACGGACTTTGCCAAGTCCTCTTCTCATCTTCAAGCATCAGTGATTGGATGAGGGTTTAATGTCACAATTAAATCTTACTGTCCCCGTAAAATACAGCTGACTTTATCCTATCGTTCACAGACATGTTTCGCGCTTTACCTATTCAAGATTTCTGTCCGATTTCACGGTCAACCCCATGGCATGACATATAGCACCTGTTGGCAACAATACAATGACGTCATTTTCACAATTCAAACACGCCTAGAATGTTTTCTATTGATGCAACATTCACTCTTGAGAGTGAGACTAATAGAATCCCCCCCCCCCCCCCTTGGGGGGGGGGGGGGGGGGGGGAGGGGGGCGAGACAGGGGAATCGGGTAAGACTTTTCAAGGTTTCCAGGTTTAATTTGTAACAAGAGGTCACTTATATATAATAACAATGATACATGGCGTACAGTTATACAATTTTACAATATTCTATATATTTGTGATAATTCCTAAGAACATTAAAGAATGGAGGAGCACTGCTTGATACAAAAATCACTTTAGAATTAATTTACTTATTTTTTCTATAAATCTACACATTCTTATATAAACTTTACGACTAAATATAGTGAACATCCTTTGCATTTTTTCTCGACTCGGATAAGTAAAGTTGTATTTTGGAATATATTTCTTCCTCAAACATATCACAGATTCATGTTCACGTTTAAACATGTAATGAAATTCATCACCAATATCTGATATACACAAATTACAAATTTCTTTGTGACGAGGTATACCAAGATCGTCCTGATTTTATTGATAGTTTAATATCAGAGGATCGAAATTTACACATAATGTTTCTATCTTTTCCATTTAGTTGTAACAAATAACAAATACTTTTCTATGCCAAATTCTGTCTTAAATATAGAATATTTTTGTCCTCTTGAAGAATTATCAATATCATGGACCATTTCTGTATAAACTGTTCCATCAATCTACTTTTAACCAGACTCTTTATTTCATCTCTTGAAAAAGAACATATTGATTGGTAAATACAGACATAGTTTAAGCCATATTAAGATAAAATGTTTTTAACGTATGACGGCCATTTAATCGACACGGATCCAGTCTCCTGTAAATTATACATTAATCTATAAATATTACTTGACAGTTTGTTTGAGGTTATCAAGCTATGCCAAAACGTTATCATTCTACATTTGATTTCAATGTCAAGAGGGTATCTTCCTAGTTCGCCATAAATCATAAAATTAGCTGTACACTTTCTTAATTTAAGTATGTTTTTACAAAATTGCAAATGAATTTTTCTATAATGTCTAAATTTTCAAATCCCCATATTTCAGATGAGTACAATAAAACTGGCATGACAAGTGAATCAAATATTTTCAATTGGAGATCTACAGGAAGTGATAATGTTCCCAAGTTTCTTGTAAATAGCAAAAACTGACTTCTGTGCTTGCTCAGCAACTTTTTTCTTTGTTTAAAAAAAACTACCCTTAAAGTTAAAGAATATACCTAGATATGTACACCCTTTAACTTTGTCTAATTCTGTATTACACAATGTGGTTACCAAACACGAGGCATGCCGAGAGAACCTTATACCCCATTGGTTGAGATCGCCTTTGCTCGTTCCCATGGGGGTGAATGATTATTTTTCTCTTACCCTCTTATGTTTCTAAATGATATTGACATTACATCTATGCAAGAAATATTGACATAATCAAATTGTCGACGTGATGTCATCATACCTGTATATGTTGCTCAGGTATTGTTATCTTGACGTCCTACCATTAATGGGGGAAAAAAACCGCATGTAGTTTGTCTCAACACTAGGGTAAGAGAATATAATCTAACATAGGCCTGTTCCGTGGACAGGGGTTTCTCTTACTCTGGACAGGGATATCCGCAGTTTTACCGGAATGAGATTTTCTTATCTCACCCTAGGGAAAAGACAAACTACACGTGCTCTTCTCACGTTCTCAACAATTGCATTTCGTCACGTCAACAATACCATTGCGTCACGACAACAGTACAATGGCAATAATCGCAACAAAATTTAATTATGCCTAGGCAAAAATCGAATATTGCCTAGGCTGAAATATTTTTGCCTAAGCAATTCGAATTTTGCCTAGGCAAAATTATTTAATTATGACATCCTTCTCCCGCCATAGTCAAACACTCGGCAAGCCTCGCGTTTGGCAACTTAAGAATCTTCCCCTCGGGTTGACATTCCCCTGTCTCATCCCAAAGGGGGTGAAAGATTCTATTACTCTTAACCAGAGTATAAGAGTGGGACTGTTCCGTGGACAGGGGTATAGTATAAGAGCGGGACTGTTCCGTGGACAGGGGTATAGTATAAGAGTGGGACTGTTCCGTGGACAGGGGTATCTTAACTCGAGTATAAGAGTGGGACTGTTCCGTGGACAGGGGTATAGTATAAGAGCGGGACTGTTCCGTGGACAGGGGTATAGTATAAGAGCGGGACTGTTCCGTGGACAGGGGTATAGTATAAGAGTGGGACTGTTCCGTGGACAGGGGTATCTTAACTCGAGTATAAGAGTGGGACTGTTCCGTGGACAGGGGTATCTTAACTCGAGTATAAGAGTGGGACTGTTCCGTGGACAGGGGTATCTTAACCAGAGTATAAGAGTGGGACTGTTCCGTGGACAGGAGTATCTTAACTCGAGTATAAGAGTGGGACTGTTCCGTGGACAGGGGTATCTTAACTCGAGTATAAGAGTGGGACTGTTCCGTGGACAGGGGTATCTTAACTCGAGTATAAGAGTGGGACTGTTCCGTGGACAGGGGTATCTTAACTCGAGTATAAGAGTGGGGACTGTTCCGTGGACAGGGGTATCTTAACTCGAGTATAAGAGTGGGACTGTTCCGTGGACAGGGGTATCTTAACCAGAGTATAAGAGTGGGTCTGTTCCGTGGACAGGGGTATCTTAACCAGAGTATAAGAGTGGGACTGTTCCGTGGACAGGGGTATCTTAACTCGAGTATAAGAGTGGGACTGTTCCGTGGACAGGGGTATCTTAACCAGAGTATAAGAGTGGGTCTGTTCCGTGGACAGGGGTATCTTAACCAGAGTATAAGAGTCGGACTGTTCCGTGGACAGGGGTATCTTAACTCGAGTATAAGAGTGGGACTGTTCCGTGGACAGGGGTATCTTAACCAGAGTATAAGAGTGGGACTGTTCCGTGGACAGGAGTATCTTAACCAGAGTATAAGAGTGGACCTGTTCCGTGGACAGGGGTATCTTAACTCGAGTATAAGAGTGGGACTGTTCCGTGGACAGGGGTATCTTAACCAGAGTATAAGAGTGGGACTGTTCCGTGGACAGGGGTATCTTAACTCGAGTATAAGAGTGGGTCTGTTCCGTGGACAGGGGTATCTTAACCAGAGTATAAGAGTGGGTCTGTTCCGTGGACAGGGGTATCTTAACTCGAGTATAAGAGTGGGACTGTTCCGTGGACAGGGGTATCTTAACCAGAGTATAAGAGTGGGACTGTTCCGTGGACAAGGGTATCTTAACCAGAGTATAAGAGTCGGTCTGTTCCGTGGACAGGGGTATCTTAACCAGAGTATAAGAGTGGGACTGTTCCGTGGACAGGGGTATCTTAACTCGAGTATAAGAGTGGGACTGTTCCGTGGACAGGGGTATCTTAACTCGAGTATAAGAGTGGGACTGTTCCGTGGACAGGGGTATCTTAACGTGAGTATAAGAGTGGGACTGTTCCGTGGACAGGGGTATCTTAACCAGAGTATAAGAGTCGGTCTGTTCCGTGGACAGGGGTATCTTAACTCGAGTATAAGAGTGGGACTGTTCCGTGGACAGGGGTATCTTAACTCGAGTATAAGAGTGGGACTGTTCCGTGGACAGGGGTATCTTAACCAGAGTATAAGAGTGGGACTGTTCCGTGGACAGGGGTATCTTAACCAGAGTATAAGAGTGGGACTGTTCCGTGGACAGGGGTATCTTAACTCGAGTATAAGAGTGGGACTGTTCCGTGGACAGGGGTATCTTAACTCGAGTATAAGAGTGGGACTGTTCCGTGGACAGGGGTATCTTAACGTGAGTATAAGAGTGGGACTGTTCCGTGGACAGGGGTATCTTAACCAGAGTATAAGAGTGGGACTGTTCCGTGGACAGGGGTATCTTAACTCGAGTATAAGAGTGGGACTGTTCCGTGGACAGGGGTATCTTAACCAGAGTATAAGAGTGGGACTGTTCCGTGGACAAGGGTATCTTAACCAGAGTATAAGAGTGGGACTGTTCCGTGGACAGGGGTATCTTAACTCGAGTATAAGAGTGGGACTGTTCCGTGGACAGGGGTATCTTAACCAGAGTATAAGAGTGGGACTGTTCCGTGGACAGGGGTATCTTAACTCGAGTATAAGAGTGGGACTGTTCCGTGGACAGGGGTATCTTAACCAGAGTATAAGAGTGGGACTGTTCCGTGGACAGGGGTATCTTAACCAGAGTATAAGAGTGGACCTGTTCCGTGGACAGGGGTATCTTAACCAGAGTATAAGAGTGGGACTGTTCCGTGGACAGGGGTATCTTAACCAGAGTATAAGAGTGGGACTGTTCCGTGGACAGGGGTATCTTAACTCGAGTATAAGAGTGGGACTGTTCCGTGGACAGGAGTATCTTAACCAGAGTATAAGAGTGGGACTGTTCCGTGGACAGGGGTATCTTAACTCGAGTATAAGAGTGGGACTGTTCCGTGGACAAGGGTATCTTAACCAGAGTATAAGAGTGGGACTGTTCCGTGGACAGGGGTATCTTAACTCGAGTATAAGAGTGGGACTGTTCCGTGGACAGGGGTATCTTAACCAGAGTATAAGAGTGGGACTGTTCCGTGGACAGGGGTATCTTAACTCGAGTATAAGAGCGGGACTGTTCCGTGGACAGGGGTATCTTAACGTGAGTATAAGAGTGGGACTGTTCCGTGGACAGGGGTATAGTATAAGAGCGGGACTGTTCCGTGGACAGGGGTATAGTATAAGAGTGGGACTGTTCCGTGGACAGGGGTATAGTATAAGAGTGGGACTATTCCGTGGACAGGGGTATCTTAACTCGAGTATAAGAGTGGGACTGTTCCGTGGACAGGGGTATCTTAACCAGAGTATAAGAGTGGGACTGTTCCGTGGACAGGGGTATCTTAACTCGAGTATGAGAGTGGGACTGTTCCGTGGACAGGGGTATCTTAACTCGAGTATAAGAGTGGGACTGTTCCGTGGACAGGGGTATCTTAACCAGAGTATAAGAGTGGGACTGTTCCGTGGACAGGGGTATCTTAACCAGAGTATAAGAGTGGGACTGTTCCGTGGACAGGGGTATCTTAACTCGAGTATAAGAGTGGGACTGTTCCGTGGACAAGGGTATCTTAACCAGAGTATAAGAGTGGGACTGTTCCGTGGACAGGGGTATCTTAACTCGAGTATAAGAGTGGGACTGTTCCGTGGACAGGGGTATCTTAACCAGAGTATAAGAGTGGGACTGTTCCGTGGACAGGGGTATCTTAACTCGAGTATAAGAGCGGGACTGTTCCGTGGACAGGGGTATCTTAACGTGAGTATAAGAGTGGGACTGTTCCGTGGACAGGGGTATAGTATAAGAGCGGGACTGTTCCGTGGACAGGGGTATAGTATAAGAGTGGGACTGTTCCGTGGACAGGGGTATAGTATAAGAGTGGGACTATTCCGTGGACAGGGGTATCTTAACTCGAGTATAAGAGTGGGACTGTTCCGTGGACAGGGGTATCTTAACCAGAGTATAAGAGTGGGACTGTTCCGTGGACAGGGGTATCTTAACTCGAGTATGAGAGTGGGACTGTTCCGTGGACAGGGGTATCTTAACTCGAGTATAAGAGTGGGACTGTTCCGTGGACAGGGGTATCTTAACCAGAGTATAAGAGTGGGACTGTTCCGTGGACAGGGGTATCTTAACCAGAGTATAAGAGTGGGACTGTTCCGTGGACAGGGGTATCTTAACTCGAGTATAAGAGTGGACCTGTTCCGTGGACAGGGGTATAGTATAAGAGCGGGACTGTTCCGTGGACAGGGGTATAGTATAAGAGTGGGACTGTTCCGTGGACAGGGGTATCTTAACTCGAGTATAAGAGTCGGACTGTTCCGTGGACAGGGGTATCTTAACCAGAGTATAAGAGTGGGACTGTTCCGTGGACAGGGGTATCTTAACCAGAGTATAAGAGTGGGACTGTTCCGTGGACAGGGGTATCTTAACTCGAGTATAAGAGTGGGACTGTTCCGTGGACAGGGGTATCTTAACCAGAGTATAAGAGTGGGACTGTTCCGTGGACAGGGGTATAGTATAAGAGTGGGACTGTTCCGTGGACAGGGGTATCTTAACCAGAGTATAAGAGTGGGACTGTTCCGTGGACAGGGGTATCTTAACCAGAGTATAAGAGTGGGACTGTTCCGTGGACAGGGGTATCTTAACCAGAGTATAAGAGTGGGACTGTTCCGTGGACAGGGGTATCTTAACCAGAGTATAAGAGTGGACCTGTTCCGTGGACAGGGGTATCTTAACCAGAGTATAAGAGTCGGACTGTTCCGTGGACAGGGGTATCTTAACCAGAGTATAAGAGTGGGACTGTTCCGTGGACAGGGGTATCTTAACTCGAGTATAAGAGTGGGACTGTTCCGTGGACAGGGGTATCTTAACCAGAGTATAAGAGTGGGACTGTTCCGTGGACAGGGGTATCTTAACGTGAGTATAAGAGTGGGACTATTCCGTGGACAGGGGTATCTTAACGTGAGTATAAGAGTGGCATTAAGTTGACATACTTGATGTTGTGACATTATGTTGGCATGTTGAATGTTGTGACATCATGTTGACATACTGAATGTTGACATACTGAATGTCGTGACATCATGTTGACATACTGAATGTCGTGACATTATGTTGACAAACTGAATGTCGTGACATAATGTTGACATAATGACTGTCGTGACATCATGTTGACATACTGAATGTCGGGACATCATGTTGACATACTGAAGGTCGGGACATCATGTTGACATACTGAAGGTCGGGACATCATGTTGACATACAGAATGTCGGGACATCATGTTGACAGACTGAATGTCATGACATCATGTTGACATACTGAATGTCGTGACATTATGTTGACATACTGAATGTCGTGACATTATGTTGACATACTGAATGTCGTGATAGCATGTTGACATACTGAATGTTCTGACATAATGTTGACATACTGAATGTCGTGACATCATGTTGACATACTGAATGTCGTGACATCATGTTGACATACTGAATGTCGGGACATCATGTTGACATACTGAATGTCGGGACATCATGTTGACATACTGAATGTCGTGACATCATGTTGACATACTGAATGTCGTGATATCTCAATTTGACATACTGAATGTCGTGACAGCATATTGACATACTGAATGTCGTGACATTATGTTGACATACAGAATGTCGTGACATTATGTTGACATACTGAATGCCGGGACATCATGTTGACATACTGAATGTCGTGACATTATGTTGACATACTGAATGTCGGGACATCATGTTGACATACTGAATGTCGGGACATCATGTTGACATACTGAATGTCGTGAATTTATGTTGACATACTGAATGTCGTGAAATCATGTTGTCACCCAAGACAGTGACATAAGTTCCTGATATTTATTTTAATGTGCATTTCTTAACAATACAATATGATCTCGGTATGTGAAAAATGAGGAAAAAATATTTTGATTGACCTTTTAAGCCTAAACAGGAAACACTGTCATTTTCCCGTACCGATTTGTTATTAAGTATTGACCATAAACAAGTTTGTAATGTTATTGTATGATACGCTTAATTACAAAGAATGCACATATAATTAACTAATACAACACATGTTACCGGGTTACAGAGTACGATAGTCAAATGTTGATAAACGATTACATATCGATATCCTGACATCTAACAGCCGCATTTAATCTAATGTTATATATATTTTTGTATGTGAGTGAATTGAAATGAAATTAAATGAATACTGTTTAAACTAAACTTGATGTTTAGCTCGTGCTTTAATATGTCCCTTCGGTACAATGTATTTATAATGTATTTTATTGGTCCGTTTATCATTAGCAAATAGAAATATGCCGTAAGAATAATATGATGTGCGTGTTAAAACACATGTACGCGGAAGAACTTAGCACGCCCTCATTCTCAATTCAGAGGATTAAGTTTATTATTATTTCTTATGTAGAAAAAGTCAAAATTGCTATACTACAATTAAATTCACGAATGTAAAATTAGAAGTGAACACAATGATTTGTCAGACAACCCGGTAGAGTGATGTAGGTTCTACATTGGTAGATACAGTTAACCGGGACAGACATTGTTGGAATTTCTCTATATATGTTCGATTACACTATAATTTTCAAAGCGTTGCATTCATTTTACCAAAAATTATTACACCACGTAATTAGAGTTTAACAACACATTCAAGTCACTTTTTAATATTCTTGTCCCATATTTCAGCCTTTGATTATCAATAGGACCATAAATGAAATTTAAATAATTAAGAATGTATTTAATTAGCAAAGAAATATAACATCATAACATTTCAAGGTTACACCTCTAATAACTCGTAAAAAATGTTAAATGAAAATCGACAAATAAAACACAGTTTAAACTAACTCGTAAAAAAGTTATTCTTTAAAACAAAAAGTTGATAATATAGAACGAAAAAAACAAAACATAAATAGATTAGATGGAGATCTACTGATATATTCGCTTAGCATTAAATATGAATAAAGATGAATTAATTCTGATCTAACTTTGATCACTATCATACGGTTAAATATATTAGAAAATAAATGTATCAACTCCTCGCGGTTAACATAAATATATATTCTCTAACAGTTAACATAAAAATATATTCTCTAACATTTAGCATAAATATATATTCTCTAATGGTGAACATAAATATATATTTTCTAACATTTAGCATAAATATATATTCTCTAACAGTTAACATAAAAATATTTTCTCTGACGGTTAAAATAAATATATATTCTTTAACGGTTAACATATATATATTCTCTAGCGATTAACAAATATATATTCTTTAACGGTTAACATATATATATATTCTTTAACGGTTAACATATTATATACTCTCTAACCGTTAACATATAATTTATTATCTAACGGTTAATATAAATATATACTCTCTAATGGTTAAGATAAATGTATATTCTCTAACGGTTAAAATATTTTTTTTTCTTATGGTTAACATAAATATATACTTTCTAATGGTTAAAATAGAAAATATTCTCTTACGGTTAACATATATATACTATCTAATGGTTAACATATATATACTCTCTAATGGTTAACATATACATACTATCTAACGGTTACCATGTATATACTCTCTAACGGTTAACATTATATATATTCCCTAACGGTTAACATTATATATATTCTCTAATGGTTAACATATATATACTATCTAACGGTTAACATATACATACTATCTAACGGTTAACATATACATACTATCTAACGGTTAACATATACATACTATCTAACGGTTAACATATACATACTATCTAACGGTTAATATATGTGTATATAATCTCTAACGGTTAACATATATAAACTATCTAATGATTTACATATAAATAGTATCTAACTGTTTACATGTATATATATTCTCTAACGCTTAGCATATCAATATATATTCTCTAACAGTTAACATATATATATTCTCTAACGGTTAACATATACATATATATTCTCTAACGGTTAACATATATATATTCTTTAACATTTAACATATAAATATTCTCTAACGCTTAGCATATAATATTCTCTAACGGTTAACATATATATATTCTCTAATGGTTAACATACATATATATTCTCTAACGTGTTAACATATAATTTATTCTTCTAACGTTAACTATACATATCTTAAGTACATAATACTCTAACAGTTAACATATATATATTCTCACGTAATTAACAGTTACATAATATATCTCTAGTGGTTAACATATATATACTTCTAACGCTTAGCATATAAATATTCTCTAACATTTAACATATATATATTCTCTAACGGTTAACATATACATATATATTCTCTAATGGTTAACATACATATATATTCTCTAGTTAACATTATACTCAGTCTATTAATTATTTATATATTCTCTAACGGTTTAATATATATATATATATTCTCTAACGGTTAATATATTATATTCTCTAACGGTTAACATATATATATTCTCTAGTGGTTAACATATACATATATATTCTGTAACGGTTAATATATTATATTCTCTAACGGTTAACATAAATATATATATTCTCTAGTGGTTGACCTATAAATATCCTCTAATGGTTAACATATATATATAAATTCTCTAACAGTTAACATATATATATTCTCTAACGGTTAACATATTATATTCTCTAATGGTTAACATACATATATATTCTCTAGTTGTTAACATATACATATATTTTCTCTAACAGTTAACATATAAATATTCTTTAACAGTATGCATATATATACTCTCTAACGGTTAACATATACATATATATTCTCTAATGGTTAACATACATATATATTCTCTAGTGGTTAACATATATATATTCTCTAGTGGTTAACATATATATATTCTCTAACGCTTAACATATAAACATTCTTTAACGGTAAGCATATATATATCCTCTAATGGTTAACATATACATATATATTCTGTAACGGTTAATATATTATATTCTCTAACGGTTAACATAAATATATATATTCTCTAGTGGTTGACCTATAAATATCCTCTAATGGTTAACATATATATATATATTCTCTAACAGTTAACATATATATATTCTTTAACATTTAACATATACATATTCTCTAACGCTTAGCATATAAATATTCTGTAACAGTTAACATATATATATTCTCTAACGGTTAACATATTATATTCTCTAACGGTTAATATACATATATATTCTCTTACGGTTAATATTTATATATATTCTCTAACGGTTAATACATATATATATATATATATATATTCTCTAACGGTTAATATATTATATTCTCTAACGGTTTACATATAAATATTCTCTAACGCTTAGCATATAAATATTCTCTAACAGTTAACATATCTATATTCTCTAACGGTTAATATATTATATTCTCTAACGGTTAACATATATATATTCTCTAGTGGTTAACATATACATTTATATTCTCTAACGCTTAACATATAAACATTCTTTAACGGTAAGCATATATATATCCTCTAATGGTTAACATATACATATATATTCTGTAACGGTTAATATATTATATTCTCTAACGGTCAACATATATATATAAATTCTCTAACAGTTAACATATATATATTCTCTAACGGTTAACATATTATATTCTCTAATGGTTAACATACATATATATTCTCTAGTTGTTAACATATACATATATTTCTCTAACAGTTAACATATAAATATTCTTTAACAGTAAGCATATATATACTCTCTAACGGTTAACATATACATATATATTCTCAACGGTTAACATATTATATTCTCTAATGGTTAACATACATATATATTCTCTAGTGGTTAACATATATATATTCTCTAACGGTTAACATATATATATATATTCTCAACGGTTAACATATATATATATATATATTCTCTAATGGTTAACATACATATATATTCTCTAGTGGTTAACATATATATATTCTCTAACGGTTAACATATATATATTCTCTAACGGTTAATAAATATATATTCTCTAACAGTTAACATATTCATATTCTCTAACGGTTAACATAACCATATATATTATCTAACGGTTAACATATTATATTCTCTAATGGTTAACATACATATATATTCTCTAGTTGTTAACATATACATATATTTTCTCTAACGGTTAACATATATATATTCTCTAACGGTTAATAAATATATATTCTCTAACGCTTAACATAAATATAATCTCTAACGCTTAACATAAATATATTCTCTAACGCTTAACAGATAGATATATTTTATAACGGTTAACATAGCTATAATTCTTATACTGGTAAACACAAATATAATTCTTATACCAGTAAACATGAATATGATTCTTATACCGGTAAACATGAATATGATTCCTATACCAGTAAACATAAATATAATTCTTATACCGGTAAACATGAATATGATTCTTATACCAGTAAACATAAATATAATTCTTGTATTGGTAAACATAAATTTGATTCTTATAACGGTAAACATAAATATTATTCTTTTACCGGTAAATATAAAGATATAAATATAATTCTTATCCTGGTTAATATAAATATATAAATATAATTCTTATACTGGTAAATGTAAATATATAAATATGATTCTTATAGCGGTAAACATAAATATAATTTTTATACCGGTAACTATAATTCTTCTAGCGGTAAATATAAATATGATTTTGATAGCGGTAAACATAATTATTAATTAATACTATATCTAGATCTATCATAAATATTTTTTATTATAAAGTATCACCGGTATAAATACAATCTAAAAACGAGCCAGGCTTTAATCAATTGGTTAACACAAATATAAATCATATCACGGCTAACATAAATATAAATTATACTACGGCTAACACAAATATAAATTATACTACGGCTAACATAAATATAAATTATATCACGACTAACATAAATATAAATTATATCACGGCTAACATAAATGTGCATTAATACCCTATCTACCATCAGTAATTCTCAAGGGTTCAAACAAAACATTATCTGGTTGTTAAACGCACTAATATAAGTTGTCTAGAGGTTGACATAGATAGAAATTAACCTTTTGTCTCCAGCATCAACCATTCTCTAGCGGTTAAACCCATAGGTTCCTTAAAGTTAACACATATTTCATTTAAATAGATTATAGCTATCATATATTGAAAGCATTTGTTTATAACTGTTTAAATAAATATAAATTCTTTGTGGATAACTTAAGGTAAAATAATACTCTAATTTAACATGTTTAAAAAATTAAGGTTAATTGGGTAATGGAAGTTAAAATAATAGAAATAAGAACTCTCCTCATCCTGTTTGGTGATAATGTTTCTAGAATATCTTTGAAATTAAATTATATTGAACAAATGACATTTGTTTTCCGACAAAGATATTTATAATGGAACATTAGATCATATATTACCGGTATAATTCATTTAACACGGGTAATATACAAAGAGAGAGAGAGAGAGAGAGAGAGAGAGAGAGAGAGAGAGAGAGAGAGAGAGAGAGAGAGAGAGAGAGAGAGAGAGAGAGAGAGAGAAACCATGGAATGACTAATTAAGAATTATTTAATTTATAAGGTATACTTTCGTATACATACTTAACTTACAATACAGTCAAATCCGGCTAACATTTTCGAATCTTTTATGTATATCATAAACCAATGTTTAATACCGGTCCCACATTATCGTGACTCAAAGTCTACATGCTATATGACTATATCTGTTCCTATTCCTTTGTCGAAAGTAAGTGATCCTGAATTAATCATTTCAAATATTTATTTACAGATGTAAACATGTTTTCAGAAATTTCGACGGAAGAGTTTCTATCCGTGAAGCTAACCAAACGGACATGTCTACAATTATATGATATATATATATATATATATATACATACGTATATGTTGGGGATTTCTGGCTATTTTTATCATATAAGACTAGATATGTCCCTGTCGGGACTAACTGAACACATACAAACATATTATTGATAGCAAATAAAAAAAAAATAGTAAAAATAGTACCGTGAATCTGTGGTCCTAAGATATAGTGTCATAGCTAGTGTCGCACTGTAGTTTACTGTAGTATACCGTACTAAATCAAAATAAAGGGGGACTGTACTTACACTTGAGCTTTAAAGTTCCAAGATTTCATCTCCAGGATCAGTCCTGATGGACTTCAGTAAAGTTGATAACATGTCAATCTCCACTCCTCCATGCGGAAGGAAGCTCGGCGACTTAACCTTCACGTAATTTGATAAAAAATAAAACATGAATTGTTTAAAAAGATGCACACATCAGCTAGTTTAAGCGACTATATCCGGAATGACATTTAATATGCCTTATGGACGCTGACTCCGGACAGGAAGTCGTTTGTCGGTACTGGTTCAAAATGCTAGGCGGCAAGCGCGCGCGCGAAATCTGCCGCCCCCGGAAATCCCAACATGCACACCTAAAAGTGGTACGATGTCGGTCAGGATATAGCAATAAATCTCAGACTGACAGCTGAAGCTTTTATACTTATCTCGAAAGTCGTTAGATATGTACTTAATAACCAGTTATTCTATCGCTGGAACTTATACAATTATAATATTTAGAGTGTGAGAATATACAACAGCATGCAGTTCATCACATAAAATGTAGTGATAATGAAACTTTAATTAACGTAAAAATGAATTCAATGCCACATTATAGGTAATTGTTATCGGATGCCTGATACGTCAATGTACATTGGGCAATTATGACATAACATCACCAGCCTCCATGATCTAACACCTCCCAAAACAAATATCATTTCTTCCACCACGTACATCAATTCTAACTACGAGAACCTCTTCTCACCTCATACGCCACTTCTCGCCGCGTACACCACTTCTCACCACAAACACCATTTCTCGCCGCGTACACCACTTCTCACCACAAACACCATTTCTCACGGCGTACACCACTTCTCACCACAAACACCACAAACACCACTTCTCACCACATGCATCATTTCTCACCACATAAGCAATTCTCACCACATACACCACTGACACTACTTCTCATCTCATATACAACTTCTCACAGTACACCACTTTTCATCACTTCTCATCACATACACCACTTCTCACCACAAACACCATTTCTCGCTGCGTACACAACGCCTCATCACATTCACCACTTCTCACAGCGTACACCACTTCTCACCACATACACCAATTCTCACAGCGTACACCACTTCTCGCCGCGTACCCCACTTCTCACCACATGCATCACTTCTCACAGCGTACACCACTTCTCGCCGCGTACACCACTTCTCACCACATACACCATTTCTCACAGCGTACACCACTTCTCACCTGATACACCACTTCTCGCCGCGTACACCACTTCTCACCACATGCATCATTTCTCACCACATAAGCATTTCTCACCACATACACCACTGACACTACTTCTCATCTCATATACAACTTCTCACAGTACACCACTTTTCATCACTTCTCATCATATACACCACTTCTCACCACAAACACCATTTCTCGCCGCGTACACAACGTCTCATCACATTCACCACTTCTCACAGCGTACAACCACTTCTCACCACATACACATTTCTCGCGCGTACACACTCTCTCAATTCACATTCTCACAGCGTACACCACTTCTCACCACATACACACATTTCTCACAGCGTACACACTTCTCACACATAATCACTTCTCACAGCTACACCACTTCTCACCACTCATCATTCTCTCCCTACCCACTTCTCACCACATGCATCACCTCTCACAGCGTACACCAATTCTCACAGCGTACACAACTTCTCACCACATACACCATTTCTCACAGCGTACAACACTTCTCACCACATGCATCATTTCTCACCACATAAGCAATTCTCACCACATACACCACTGACACTACTTCTCATCTCATATACAACTTCTCACAGTACACCACTTTTCATCACTTCTCATCACATACACCACTTCTCACCACAAACACCATTTCTCGCTGCGTACACAACGCCTCATCACATTCACCACTTCTCACAGCGTACACCACTTCTCACCACATACACCAATTCTCACAGCGTACACCACTTCTCGCCGCGTACCCCACTTCTCACCACATGCATCACTTCTCACAGCGTACACCACTTCTCGCCGCGTACACCACTTCTCACCACATACACCATTTCTCACAGCGTACACCACTTCTCACCTGATACACCACTTCTCGCCGCGTACACCACTTCTCACCACATGCATCACTTCTTACCACATAAGCATTTCTCACCATATACACCACTGACACTACTTCTCATCTCATATACAACTTCTCACAGTACACCACTTTTCATCACTTCTCATCATATACACCACTTCTCACCACAAACACCATTTCTCGCCGCGTACACAACGTCTCATCACATTCACCACTTCTCACAGCGTACACCACTTCTCACCACATACACCATTTCTCACAGCGTACAACACTTCTCATCACATACATCACTTCTCACCACAACCACCATTTCTCGCCGCGTACCCCACTTCTCACCACATGCATCACTTCTCACAGCGTACACCAATTCTCACAGCGTACACAACTTCTCACCACATACACCATTTCTCACAGCGTACAACACTTCTCACAGCGTACACCACTTCTCACCACATGCATCATTTCTCACCACATAAGCATTTCTCACCACATACACCACTGACACTACTTCTCATCTCATATACAACTTCTCACAGTACACCACTTTTCATCACTTCTCATCATATACACCACTTCTCACCACAAACACCATTTCTCGCCGCTTACACAACGTCTCATAACATTCACCACTTCTCGCTGCATACACCACTTCTCGCCGCGTACACCACTTCTCACCACATAACTAATTATCACAGCGTACACCACTTCTTGCCGCGTACACCACTTCTCATCACATTCGTCACTTCTCATCGCGTACACCACTATCCACCACATACAACAATTCTCACCATATACATCACTTCTTACCACATAACCACTTCTCACAGTACACCACTTCTCACCAAAAACACCTCTTCTCATCACATCTCACTACATCCACCACTTCAAACTTACAGACACACACACACCACTTCTCACCAAACACAACTTCTCACCACATGCACCATTTCTCACCACGTACACTTGTCTTTGTGTATTTCTCACAACGTATAACCCGATTTGTTATACTTCTTACCATGTATCAGTTTACCACTTTTCGCCATGCTGTTACTCCAACTTCTGGATTGGCTGGGGACATCCATTTTATTCACTTGGTAGTTTTAACTTGTCAAGACATGAATAATAGTATAACATACATGTGATTTCTATATTACAAGTCTAATCTTAGTATCTCAAGTACCTTAAACAAATTAAAATTCATTTATCACGATTTAACTTCCTGTCTGGGATTGTTATCTACCTTCTTATTTACGTCATGATGACATCACATGATACTCAGATATCTAATGTTGTTTTATACTTGAACCGCATGTCAAGGTCCATATCTCGTCACATGTTTGTTTTCACCTTGTGAAATATACCGTCATGTGTTTGGTTTCACCTTGTGAAATAAAGATGTACCGTCTTAATTTCGTTCCAACTCTTATCAGAGCACTATCTTGTATTATGTATATTGTTGAATCTATAAAAAAAAATATCAATAAAAAAATAAGATGAATAAGATTTTATTTTTGAATCCATAAACACGTATTTCTCCAATATTTCAAAATGGATCCCAACAAAGAATCCTCGTGTATCTGTCTTTTTATCAAGATAGTAACTGTACTCTACATACAGGGCTGACCAGTCGTGTACATATCATGGCCAGTCAGGTACATGTCATGACCAGTCGGGTACATATCATGGCCAGTCGGGTACATGTCATGACCAGTCGGGTACATATCATGGCCAGTCGGGTACATATCATGGCCAGTCGTGTACATATCATGGTCAGTCGGGTACATATCATGGCCAGTCGGGTACATATCATGGCCAGTCGGGTACATATCATGGCCAGTCGGGTACATATCATGACCAGTCGGGTACATATCATGACCAGTCGGGTACATATCATGACCAGTCGGGTACATATCATGGCCAGTCGGGTACATATCAGATACAACATCCCCAATAGAGACGCATTCTGAATGGTTACTTTGACACATTTCAGTACTGAAATTATAGTGTAACATGTAATATCCTCTCTCTATAAAATCAACATAATAAACACTGGCCAGTATGTCAAGCCAAGGTGTCAGTTATTCACGGAGCAATGTCGATCCAGTAACTTACACAATCATATAAGATATTTTATATGCTTTGTCGGATATCTTACTACGTATATACATGTACTTGTCTTTTTAAGATATCTTATAAAAGATATAAGGTATCTCATCAATTTTAAATAAAATGTATTATGAACATATGCCTTATCATATACTTTATAATTAATTTTTCTTTGTTTTCATGATAAATACTCAAATGTGATTGGTCGAAAAATTCTTTTCATTCTTCTATGAAAGAAATTCCGATGTGACGTCACAATACGTTGCGTATTGATTTGAGAAAAAGAATCCCATTTAAAACCAGTGAAATTGTACATAAAACATGTTTTAAATTAGAAAATCATTTTCAAAACTTAATTATAAGCGTTGATGTCAATTATTTTTTAGTTTCATCGGGGTATGAAACAAATTTTGTTTGCAAACTTCTGTAAGAATCTGCTACGCGGATTCATACAGTTTGCAAAAAAATTTGTTTCATACCCCGATGAAACTAAAAAAAATGACATCAATGCTTAAATAAAATATCTTATATAATAAAAAAAAATCTGATATAATATGGTTAAATTTTGTCACATAATAAGCCCAGTGTAAGTTCCCATATTTACTCCTGTCACACATTAAACCCAGTGTAAGTTCCCATAATTACTCCTGTCACATAATAAACCCAGTGTAAGTTGTCATAGTTACTCCTGTCACACAATAAACCCAGTGTAAGTTGTCATAGTTACTCCTGTCACACAATAAACCCAGTGTACGTTCCCATAGTTACTCCTGTCACATAATAAACCCAGTGTAAGTTCTGATAATATAGGACAGCGGAAACACTGATCAAATATTCAATATTTCTCTTATTAATGATGAGTATACAAAATGTACCCCCTATTGTTTTTAGTTAAGTTAAGATATTTCAAGTACATAATTTGATTCCAGAAAGTTATACTGTAACATGCACCAACATTTTACATCGATTTTTTTTCCCATGGAAATCTATTTGAATCTACCTATTTCGTCAGAAACATTGTTAATCGTACATGAAATGTAAATGATAATACCTTTTACGTCACAGATAGTGTTGATCGTTTACCTGTTAGGTCACCGAGACTGATGATACCTTTTACGTCACTGATAGTGTTAATGATACATTACGTTACGTAAAATTTTGAAAATGCCTGTAACGTCACTAATAGTTACCTGTTACGTCACTGATAGTGTCAATCATACATGCAACGTCACTGATAGTGTTGATCAAACCTGTAACGTCACTGATAGTGTTGATCAAACCTGTAACGTCACTGATAGTGTTGATCATACCTGTTACGTCATTGATAGTATTGATCAAACCAGTAACGTCATTGATCATACCGGTTACGTCACTGAAAGTGTTGATTATATACTTGTTACATCACTGAAAGTGTTGACCATATATCTGTAAACCCACTGTAAGTGTTGATCATACCGGTTACGTCACTGATAGTGTGGATCATACCTGTAGCGTCACTGTGTATCATACACTGTAAATGTTGTTAAGCTTAAACAATTTTCTGATCTGTCAGAAAAGAAAGATTTTAACATGTTATGTGTTACAGTATATATAACAGGTAGTGTTTCCAGTACCGCGTGAAAAGCAAGCACCTGTCGAGTACCAATCGATAGAATGAATATACACACAAAGTAAAACGTATAGAGCTGATTACAGGGTAAGATTTGTATACACTGTATACCCAGTGGTATACATCTACGGCTGTCGATCATTATGCACGTGTGAAGTGAACAATCCGAGGTGATCCGAACGGATCAGTCGGGAGCTTCTTTCGGAAGCAAGTGCTTACGTAATTGATATATTTCGCTGCAACAAGTTTTAACAAGTTCGGAACATGTCCGAAATAAGTAAATCTCGAAATGTTGTACCTGTTTCTCCACAGACCGAAGGGAGACAAATCGTACAACACAACCCAAAACAAGTTACACGGAATGAGCTTTTTAATAAAATGATTGACAATGAAATATCGATGATAGAGACCAACATATATATATCATGTATCAAAACGAACACATTTAACACACGGAGCCTGTCTTGTATCAGGTTGATCAGTGTAGAAATATACGACCTATATGTCTGTCATGTTGAAAATATTCCAATCATTCTTGGTGTCGTGTTTGAGGAATAGTTTCCTTGTTTCTTCACCACAAGTCGAAATCATAGACAAAAATAGTCATTGATCTTGTACTGAAACTCACACTGTCGCTGTGTGCAGGTCGAGCGTTTCCTGCTTCTGGGGAAATCCGCGCGCCCTTTCACCCATTAATGTATTTTGCATATTGCGGGTGCGGTCCATCCTTTCTTCGAGTCCGTAATAGAGTCTCTATTGTCATTTTGGGAGAACATTGTCTATATGTATCCCATCCTGAGAGAAACCACGACACATGTATTGCCGGTATATATGCACTTCCCGCTCCAAGTCTTCAACTTGAGAACGCAGTTCGTTATTTCTGGAATTCAGAAAATCTAGCTCCTGGAAAATATATACAGAAATGAAGATAATTTTAATGTTTCATCATGCAAGAATTCATCTTTGTGTAGAAAAGTCTTGAAATTTCTATACTGTAATTGGTGTTACTCTGTAATAGATCCAAATATTGACTAATATTTTTGATAATGTCGTGTTTCTGTCATAATCTAAAAGTGATTCTTACATAACACTTTCTTGATTATTTTATAAATAGATAAATACAAATTTAATAACATAACGAGGAATGACATGCGTATACTAGTAAGTGATATTAGGAATATTATCAATATGATGTTGTTAATTAGGATACATTTGTACCTCAAAAATCCCATATTTTATAATGTATATTCTGGTAATTCAGGTAAACTTAATCCTTAGTTTAAACTGTTTTTTATTTGTCAATTTTCATTTAACAATATATATATACAACATATAAATGATACAATAAGGAATCAGAAATGTATATTCTGATATTCCATGTAAACTTAAATTTTATGATGTATATTATGATATTCCAGGTAGACTTAACTTTTATAATGTATATCATGATTAGATAAACTTATCTTTTATAATGTATATTCTGATTAGATAAACTTAACTTGTATGATGTATATTCTGATTAGATAAACTTTACTTTCATAATGTACGTTCTGGCATCCAAAGTAAACTTCACTTTTATAAGTAAAAATATTCTGATATTTCAGGCAAAACGAAATATGTATATATCAAAATTTGGTACAATTCGCACTTTGAAATATCAAGTAAACCTTACCTGTTCTTTACTTTCTTTCTTTGTTTTTCGTTTGTTCCTGAATCGTTGAGCCGCATTCCTATTCTGTTCACGTCTTTTCTTTAGTTTAGTTTTATCCTCTTCCTCGAGCTGAAATATATAAAATACTTGATAAATCTTTTCATTCCTATCATGTTGGTACATACATGTACACATCGTGACATCATTGCAGTTGATTATGTCCAAAATTAAATGGAAATATATAATTAAATATGGCTAAATACTGATAATATTACCCTCGAGCACAGGCAAAACGCCCCTTCCCACTACCACACGAGAAAAACAGAAATCGTTTTCAGAAAACAGGCAATTATTCCTATATTAGCGGTATATAGATACATATATTTCCATACTTTGTTGACAGTACGTATATAGGACCCACGGGCGTGCAGCTACGTCAGTTTTCCCGTCCCACTTGAAAGCCATGCCGATTCTGAACCCATAACGGGGTGTTGTTAATACACAAAAAATATATAAAATTCATGTAGTTAAAAAAATAACGTTATAAACATACCTGTGGTTTCTGTGGAGGATGAAAGTAAACGTTGAGCTCCTCTTTTCCGTCCGCTAACCTCCGCGATTGTATAAAATATTTTAATTCCTCCTTAATGAGAGGGAGTGGATCACCCTCCTGTACCGAGATCAGGAAAACCTTGTTCAGTTTCTCGGTCTCCACCTCCTCCAGGACAGCCGGAGACAGTGCCTTGGAATCAGCAGAATCCATTTTGGTTCCTAGTAAAGTTTCAGCCATGCTGTTTTGTTCACGCCAAATAAAAATACGTGCCGTTTATTTGTGTATACATACGGTCTCGTGACCCATCGTGAATATGCATATCATCGATTCCAAATATATTATCCAACCAGCGAGTTTGTTATGAATTAGGGGGCGGAGTCAATTGTCTATAAACCTCAATGCTAATTTGTAATACGCAATTTCACTTTGTCGTACAATTGAACATGTCGCCTGATAAGGATCCGATTAATACAAGCTCCGTTTAAATTAAAATTACTATTTAAATATATCACCCCTGAGGAATGCATTTAAACAAGCATTAACTAATTGATTATTAATGATAAAAAGTATTTAAAGATAAATATGAACTATTTGACACCGCAAGTGTGAAATATTAATAGCTGTCATCTGCCTGTTTTTATTTGATCAATTACCGATTTATCTGTAATATTGTCTAGATCGGTATTAGCTTTCTAATCAGGGGAAGGGAGGCAACTCTTGTTGGCGGGGAGTAACGAGCCTGGTCTTGTTCGTACAACTATAGAACTTACGTAGAACAAGGACTTCGACACTTAATCTAAGTTGCTTACATAAACACTTTTTTTCTTAAGAGAGAATTTGGAGATTTCACAATGGGACAGAAGCAGATAGAGAAAATATATAGTAAAGGGATTCATAGACGAGATGGGAGGAGATTTGGTATGATTAGGGGCGATTAAGGTGAAAGGAGGGGGAGGAGGAGGAGGAGGGAGGGGGTAATTGAATATAGAGGGGTAGCGAGAAGAGATTAAGGGCCAGGAAAGATTCATACGACAAGAAGGATTGGCACGGAAGGCGGTGTCAACTGTGGATATTGAGCAAGATGGGGGGATTAGGAGACAGCACAGTATAGATGTAATGGGAACAGAGATCCGGGGGGGGGGGGGGGGGGGGGGGGGGTGTATAGGTGAGAAGGTGAAATAGGGATGGGGACTGTTATATAGGAAGAAAGAGGAAGAATAGTGTAATACATGTGTGTTACTTAATAATAGTGTACAATGTACATTTATAGATAAATACAAATAATGTACAGTGGCATATAATATTATTAGGTTGAATTAAAAATGAAACTGTAGACGGCACACTGCAGCGAAATAAAATAACATATAGTTGGGATATCGGGATGTGAATTAAAAGGAGTGCCACGGAGGTGTATTCATTTGTATTTTCATTGAATGAAATATAAGATTATCTTAACTACAAAATAAACGTAAAGTAATCCAATATTTTATATAAATAAATATAAACAAATAGTATGAATATATGTAGTATGAACATTTGTTCGTGACTATTTCAGGGAAATGACTGACTCAGTTGAGTACAGTGCTACCTTGTGTGTGCTCTGATGGACATTTAGGTCTCTAACTATGAAAACCATGTGTATAGAGATATACAATCCCTACCCTTAGTGGAAATTTCCTGTCCCATTTCCGCCCACGAACCTATATACTCATGGCGTATGCATTGCACGTGCAACTCAATCCGAAAATAGGATTTTTTTTATCGCTACGAAAAAATACATTATTTTCTGAAAATTATACACAATTTTCAAAATACTTTGTTACTTCTTTCAGGTTGAAACCTCGAGTTGTAACGAAGGAGAGAATGTCGCCCACGATAGACATCCTGATTGAGGTTGCTGGAAGATTACATCCTCACTGGCGGTTGTCAAACAGTAAAAGAGTCTACATATTTATACTGAGATAACTACTCGTGGTTAATGAGGTTACTACTGGTGGTTATAAGGTTACTACTGGTGGTTATAAGGTTACTACTGGTGTTTAATGAGGTCACTACTGGTGGTTAATGAGGTTACTACTCGTGGTTAATAAGGTTACTACTCGTGGTTAATAAGGTTACTACTCGTGGTTAATGAGGTTACTATTCGTGGTTAACGAGGTTACTACTCGTGGTTAATAAGGTTACTACTCGTGGTTAATAAGGTTACTACTCCTGGTTAATAAGGTTACTACTCGTGGTTAAGAAGGTTACTACTCGTGGTTAAGAAGGTTACTACTCGTGGATATAATTATTAGGTGAATTAAGGAAGACTGGGTACGGAACGAGGAGAAGGTGGGGCGGTTAAGTGAGGGGGGGGGGGGGAGGATGTATTGGGGGTGAATTAATACTGTATAGATAGGGAGTACTAGCATGTATAGAAATAGTATAGTGTAGGATATTAATAATGGTAGGTTATGTATAGTACTGTGTAAGTATGTGATTAAAGTATACGGTTAATGTATCGATAAGTACACTGTATAATTATATCTGTAAGAAACTGTTAAATTAATCGTTCAAGGACTATCTTATAAGTACTACTCTGTTAAAAGGTTACTACCTGGTTGGCATGTGTTATAGTTTCTGAATAATACTACTGGTTACCTAAAAATAATACATGGTTATAGGACTATCGTAATGGTATGTAATAATCTTGTTAAATATATTGTTATCTGTAGGTCCGTAATTATTAGTATCTCGTGTTATAGTATATTAAGTATACCTGTGAGTAATGGTTATAGTTACTGTGTATCTCGTTATATATATCGTTAGATTGTATGTAGTGTAGGATATGTAGATACCGGTTATACTTGTATGATAGTTAGTAACGTGTAGTATATCGGTTGAGTATGGTATAGGTACCGTGAGTATCTGTAGTACGTAGAGTACTACGTGTTGAGGTATATCTGTTATGGTACTGTAGAGTATACGTAAGGTAACTCGTTATAGTACTATGTTAGGTATACCGGGTAGAGGTAACGGTATGAGGTATACTCGTGTTATGAGGTACTACTCGTGTTAGTGAGTAACTCTTGTTATGAGTAATACTCGTGTTATGAGGTAATATCTGTTATGAGTAATACTCGTGTAGTAGGTAACTACTCGTGTTATGAGGTAACTATCGTGTTATGAGTAAACTGTGTTGTGAGGTAACTACCTGTTAGTGGGTAACTATGTGGTTGTAGTGTAATACTCTGTTAGTGATGGTAATACTGTGTTAGGAGGTACAACTTTAGTACGTGGTATGAGGTAACTACTGTGTTAGTGAGTAAACTCTGTGTTAGTAGGTAATACTCTGTTAGTAGGAGTACTGTGTAGTGAGGTACTACTCGTGTTATAGGTACTACTCGTGTATAGGTAACTACTCGTGTTATGAGGTATACTCGTGTTAGTGAGGTATACTCGTGTTAGATAAGTACTCGTGTAGTGAGGTAACTACTCGTGTTAGGAGGTACTACTCGTGGTTATGAGGTATATACTCGTGTTATAGGAACTACTCGTGGTGTACTACGTGTAAGAGGTAACTACTCGTGTTAATGAGGTAATACTCGTGTTAATAGGTAGTACTCGTGTTATGAGGTAATACTCGGTTATAGGTACTACTCGTGTGTAAGGTAACTACTCGTGTTAATGAGGTACTACTCGTGTTAGTGAGGTAACTCGTGTTAGTGAGGTTAACTACTCGTGTAGTGAGGTAATATTCGTGTTATGAGGTAAGATACTCGTGTTAATGAGGTAACTACTCTGTAATGAGGTAATACTCGTGTTAATGAGGTAATACTACGTGTTAGTGAGGTACTACTCGTGTTATAGGTAACTACTCGTGTTAGTGAGGTAATACCGGTGTTTAGTTTAAGAGGTAACTACTCGTGTTATAGGTAACTACTGTGTTAGTAGGTAACTATTCGTGTTAGTGAGGTAACTACTCGTGTTATGATCTCCGTGGTAATAACTCGTGGTTATGAGGTAATACTCGTGTTATGAGGTTAACTACTCGTGTTATGAGGTACACTGTTAACTCTTGTGTTAGTGAGGTAACTACTCGTGTTAGTGAGGTAACTACTCGTGTTAGTGAGGTAAACTACTCGTGGTTAGTGAGGTAACTACTCGGTTAGTAAGGTAATACTCGTGTTAAGTGAGGTAATACGTCGTGTTAGTGAGGTTAACGATATACTCTGTGTTAGTGAGGTACTACTCGTGGTTAAGTTGATACTGGTAAGTACTATCGTGTTAGTGAGGTAACTACTCGTGTTATAGTGACTATCGGGTAAGGTATACTCGTGTTATGAGGTATACTCGTGTTATGAGGTAACTACCGTGTTTAGGAGGTACTACTCGTGTTAGTCTAGGTAAGTACTCGTGTTATGAGGTAAGTACTCGTGTTATGAGGTACTACTCGTGGTTAGTGAAGGTAACTACTCGTGTTAGTGAGGTTAACTACTCGTGTTAGTGAGGTAATACTCGTGTTAGTGAAGGTTAACTACTCGTGTTAGTGAGGTAACTACTCGTGTTAGTGAGGTAACTACTCGTGTTAGTGAGGTAAAATACTCGTGGTTAGTGAGGTAATACTCGTGTTAGTGAGGTAACTACTCGTGGTTAGTGTAGGTACTACTCGTGTAGAAGTACTACTCGTGTTAGTGAGGTAACTACTCGTGTTTAGTGGGAGAGTAAGTACTCGTGTTAGTGAGGTAAGTACTCGTGTTAGTGAGGTTACTGGTGTATAGTACTCTCGTGTTAGTAGGTAAGTTGAGGTATCTCGTGTTATGAGGTACTCTCGTGTTAGTGAGGTAATACTCGTGTATAGTGATCTGGTGGTAACTACTCGTGTTAGTGAGGTAATACTCGTGGTTAGTGAGTAACTACTCGTGTTAGTGAGGTAACTACTCGTGTTAGTGAGGTAAGTACTCGTGTTAGTGAGGTAACTAGTGGTGTTAGTGAGGTAAGTACTCATGTTAGTGAGGTAACTACGCGTGTTAGTGAGGTAACTACATGTGTTAGTGAGGTAACTACTTGTGGTGTTAGTGAGGTAACTACTCGTGTTAGTGAGGTAACTACTTGTGTTAGTGAGGTAACTACTCGTGTTAGTGAGGTAACTACTCGTGTTAGTGAGGTAACTACTCGGTTTAGTGAGGTAAGTACTCGTGTTAGTGAGGTAACTACTCGTGTTAGTGAGGTAAGTACTCGTGTTAGTGAGGTAACTACTCGTGTTAGTGAGGTAACTACTCGTGTTAGTGAGGTAACTACTCGTGTTAGTGAGGTAACTACTCGTGTTAGTGAGGTAACTACTCGTGTTAGTGAGGTAACTACTCGTGTTAGTGAGGTAACTACTCGTGTTAGTGAGGTAACTACTCGTGTTAGTGAGGTAAGTACTCGTGTTAGTGAGGTAACTTCTCGTGTTAGTGAGGTAACTACTCGTGTTAGTGAGGTAACTACTCGTGTTAGTGAGGTAACTACTCGTGTTAGTGAGGTAACTACTCGTGTTAGTGAGGTAAGTACTCGTGTTAGTGAGGTAACTACTCGTGTTAGTGAGGTAACTACTCGTGTACGTGAGGTAAGTACTCGTGTTAGTGAGGTAACTACTCGTGTTAGTGAGGTAAGTACTCGTGTTAGTGAAGTAACTACTCGTGTTAGTGAGGTAACTACTCGTGTTAGTGAGGTAACTACTCGTGTTAGTGAGGTAACTACTCGTGTTAGTGAGGTAACTACTCGTGTTAGTGAGGTAACTACTCGTGTTAGTGAGGTAACTACTCGTGTTAGTGAGGTAACTACTCGTGTTAGTGAGGTAACTACTCGTGTTAGTGAGGTAACTACTCGTGTTAGTGAGGTAAGTACTCGTGTTAGTGAGGTAACTACTCGTGTTAGTGAGGTAACTACTCGTGTTAGTGAGGTAACTACTCGTGTTAGTGAGGTAACTACTCGTGTTAGTGAGGTAAGTACTCGTGTTAGTGAGGTAACTACTCGTGTTAGTGAGGTAACTACTCGTGTTAGTGAGGTAACTACTCGTGTTAGTGAGGTAAGTACTCGTGTTAGTGAGGTAACTACTCGTGTTAGTGAGGTAAGTACTCGTGTTAGTGAGGTAACTACTCGTGTTAGTGAGGTAAGTACTCGTGTTAGTGAGGTTACTACTCGTGTTAGTGAGGTAAGTACTCGTGTTAGTGAGGTAACTACTCGTGTTAGTGAGGTAAGTACTCGTGTTAGTGAGGTAACTACTCGTGTTAGTGAGGTAAGTACTCGTGTTAGTGAGGTAACTACTCGTGTTAGTGAGGTTAACTACTCGTGTTAGTGAGGTAACTAACTCGTGTTAGTGAGGTACGTACTCGTGTTAGTGAGGTAACTACTCGTGTTAGTGAGGTAAGTACTCGTGTTAGTGAGGTAACGTACTCTGTTAGTGAGGTAACTACTCGTGTTAGTGAGGTAAGTACTCGTGTAGTGAGGTAACTACTCGTGTAGTGAGGTAACTACTCGTGTTAGTGAAGTAACTACTCGTGTTAGTGAGGTAACTACTCGTGTTAGTGAGGTAACTACTCGTGTTAGTGAGGTAAGTACTCGTGTTAGTGAGGTTAATACTCGTGTTAGTGAGGTAACTACACGTGTTAGTGAGGTAAGTACACGTGTTAGTGAGGTAACTACTCGTGTTAGTGAGGTAAGTACTCGTGTTAGTGAGGTAACTACTCGTGTTAGTGAGGTAACTACTCGTGTTAGTGAGGTAACTACTCGTGTTAGTGAGGTAACTACTCGTGTTAGTGAGGTAAGTACTCGTGTTAGTGAGGTAACTACGCGTGTTAGTGAGGTAACTACTCGTGTTAGTGAGGTAACTACTCGTGTTAGTGAGGTAAGTACTCGTGTTAGTGAGGTAACTACTCGTGTTAGTGAGGTAAGTACTCGTGTTAGTGAGGTAAGTACTCGTGTTAGTGAGGTAACTACTCGTGTTAGTGAGGTAAGTACTCGTGTTAGTGAGGTAACTACTCGTGTTAGTGAGGTAAGCTACTCGTGTTAGTGAGGTAAGCTACTCGTGTTAGTCAGGTAAGTACTCGTGTTAGTGAGGTAACTACTCGTGTTAGTGAGGTAACTACTCGTGTTAGTGAGGTAACTACTCGTGTTAGTGAGGTAACTACTCGTGTTAGTGAGGTAGGAGTACTCGTGTTAGTGAGGTAACTACTCGTGTTAGTGAGGTAAGTACTCGTGTTAGTGAGGTAACTACTCGTGTTAGGTAACTACTCGTGTTAGTGAGGTAAGTACTCGTGTTAGTGAGGTAACTACTCGTGTTAGTGAGGTAACTACTCGTGTTAGTGAGGTAAGTACTCGTGTTAGTGAGGTAACTACTCGTGTTAGTGAGGTAACTACTCGTGTTAGTGAGGTAACTACTCGTGTTAGTGAGGTAACTACTCGTGTTAGTGAGGTAACTACTCGTGTTAGTGAGGTAACTACTCGTGTAGTGAGGTAACTACTCGTTGTAGTACTACTCGTGTAGTGGTAACTACTCGTGTTAGTGAGGGTACTCGTGTTAGTGAGGTAACTACTCGTGTTAGTGAGTAATAGTGAGGTAATACGTGATGGGAACTCGTGTTAGTGAGGTAACTACTCGTGTTAGTGAGGTAACTACTCGTGTTATAAGTACGGTTATGAGTACTACTCGTGTTAGTGAGGTAACTACTCGTGTTAGTGAGGTAACTACTCGTGTTAGTGAGGTAAGTACTCGTGTTAGTGAGGTAACTACTCGTGTTAGTGAGGTAAGTACTCGTGTTAGTGAGGTAAGTACTCGTGTTAGTGAGGTAACTACTCGTGTTAGTGAGGTAACTACTCGTGTTAGTGAGGTAACTACTCGTGTTAGTGAGGTAAGTACTCGTGTTAGTGAGGTAAGTACTCGTGTTAGTGAGGTAAGTACTCGTGTTAGTGAGGTAACTACTCGTGTTAGTGAGGTAACTACTCGTGTTAGTGAGGTAACTACTCGTGTTAGTGAGGTAACTACTCGTGTTAGTGAGGTAACTACTCGTGTTAGTGAGGTAACTACTCGTGTTAGTGAGGTAACTACTCGTGTTAGTGAGGTAACTACTCGTGTTAGTGAGGTAACTACTCGTGTTAGTGAGGTAAGTACTCGTGTTAGTGAGGTAACTACTCGTGTTAGTGAGGTAAGTACTCGTGTAGTGAGGTAAGTACTCGTGTTAGTGAGGTAAGTACTCGTGTTAAGTGAGGTAATACTCGTGTTAGTGAGGAACTACTCGTGTTAGGTGAGGTAACTACTCGTGTTAGTGAGGTAAGTACATCGTGTTAGTGAGGTAACTACTCGTGTTAGTGCAGGTAACTACTCGTGTTAGTGAGGTACTCTCGTGTTAATGAGGTAACTACTCTGTTAGTGAGGTAACTACATCGTGTTAGTGAGGTAACTACTCGTGTTAGGTGAGGTAACTACTCGTGTTAGTGAGGTAAGTACTCGTGTTAGTGAGGTAACTACTCGTGTAGTGGGTAACTTACTCGTGTTAGTGAGTAACTACTCGTGTTAGTGAGGTAACTACTCGTGTTAGTGAGGTAACTACTCCGTGTGTAGTGAGGTAGTACTCGTGTTAGTGAGGTACTACTCGTGTTAGTGAGGTAATACTTGTTAGGAGGTAACTAACACGTGTAGTGAGGTAACTACTCGTGTTAGTGAGGTAACTACTCGTGTTAGTGAGGTAACTACTCGTGTTAGTGAGGTAACTACTCGTGTTAGTGAGGTAACTACTCGTGTTAGTGAGGTAAGTACTCGTGTTAGTGAGGTAACTACTCGTGTTAGTGAGGTAAGTACTCGTGTTAGTGAGGTAACTACTCGTGTTAGTGAGGTAACTACTCGTGTTAGTGAGGTAACTACTCGTGTTAGTGAGGTAAGTACTCGTGTTAGTGAGGTAACTACTCGTGTTAGTGAGGTAAGTACTCGTGTTAGTGAGGTAACTACTCGTGTTAGTGAGGTAACTACTCGTGTTAGTGAGGTAACTACTCGTGTTAGTGAGGTAACTACTCGTGTTAGTGAGGTAACTACTCGTGTTAGTGAGGTAACTACTCGTGTTAGTGAGGTACTACTCGTGTTAGTGAGGTAAGTACTCGTGTTAGTGAGGTAACTACTCGTGTTAGTGAGGTAAGTACTCGTGTTAGTGAGGTAAGTACTCGTGTTAGTTAGAGGTAACTACTCCGTGTTAGTGAGGTAACTACTCGTGGTTAGTGAGGTAACGTACTACGTGTTAAGTGGAGGTAACTACTCGTGTTAGTGAGGTAACTACTCGTGTTAGTGAGGTAACTACACGTGTTAGTGAGGTAACTACTCGTGTTAGTGAGGTAAGTACTCGTGTTAATGAGGTAACTACTCGTGTTAGTGAGGTAACTACTCGTGTTAGTGATATAACTACTCGTGTTAGTGAGGTAACTACTCGTGTTAGTGAGGTAACTACACGTGTTAGTGAGGTAACTACTCGTGTTAGTGAGGTAAGTACTCGTGTTAGTGAGGTAAGTACTCGTGTTAGTGAGGTAAGTACTCGTGTTAGTGAGGTAACTACTCGTGTTAGTGAGGTAACTACTCGTGTTAGTGAGGTAACTACACGTCGTATTAGTGGGGTAACTACTCCGTGTTAGTGAGGTAACTACTCGTGTTAGTGAGGTAAGTACTCGTGTTAGTGAGGTAACTACTCGTGTTAGTGAGGTAACTACTCGTGTTAGTGAGGTAACTACTCGTGTTAGTGAGGTAAGTACTCGTGTTAGTGAGGTAACTACTCGTGTTAGTGAGGTACTACTCGTGTTAGTGAGGTAAACTACTCGTTTAGTGAGGTAACTACTCGTGTTAGTGAGGTAACTACACGTGTTAGTGAGGTAACTACTCGTGTTAGTGAGGTAACTACTCGTGTTAGTGAGGTAAGTACTCGTGTTAGTGAGGTAAGTACTCATGTTAGTGAGGTAAGTACTCGTGTTAGTGAGGTAACTACTCGTGTTAGTGAGGTAACTACTCGTGTTAGTGAGGTAACTACTCGTGTTAGTGAGGTAAGTACTCGTGTTAGTGAGGTAACTATTCCTGTTAGTGAGGTAAGTACTCGTGTTAGTGAGGTAACTACTCGTGTTAGTGAGGTAACTACTCGTGTTAGTGAGGTAACTACTCGTGTTAGTGAGGTAACTACTCGTGTTAGTGAGGTAACTACTCGTGTTAGTGAGGTAACTACTCGTGTTAGTGAGGTAACTACTCGTGTTAGTGAGGTAACTACTCGTGTTAGTGAGGTAAGTACTCGTGTTAGTGAGGTAACTACTAGTGTTAGTGAGGTAACTACTCGTGTTAGTGAGGTAACTACTCGTGTTAGTGAGGTAACTACTCGTGTTAGTGAGGTAACTACTCGTGTTAGTGAGGTAACTACTCGTGTTAGTGAGGTAACTACTCGTGTTAGTGAGGTAACTACTCGTGTTAGTGAGGTAACTACTCGTGTTAGTGAGGTAAGTACTCGTGTTAAGTGAGGTAACTACTCGTGTTAGTGAGGTAACTACTCGTGTTAGTGAGGTAACTACTCGTGTTAGTGAGGTAACTACTCGTGTTAGTGAGGTAACTACACGTGTTAGTGAGGTAACTACTCGTGTTAGTGAGGTAACTACTCGTGTTAGTGAGGTAACTACACGTGTTAGTGAGGTAACTACTCGTGTTAGTGAGGTAACTACTCGTGTTAGTGAGGTAAGTACTCGTGTTAGTGAGGTAAGTACTCATGTTAGTCAGGTAAGTACTCGTGTAAGTGAGGTAACTTCTCGTATTAGTGAGGTAACTACACGTGTTAGTGAGGTAACTACTCGTGTTAGTGAGGTAGCTACTCGTGTTAGTGAGGTAACTACTCGTGTTAGTGAGGTAAGTACTCGTGTTAGTGAGGTAACTACTAGTGTTAGTGAGGTAACTACTCGTGTAAGTGAGGTAAGTACTCGTGTTAAAGAGGTAACTACTCGTGTTAGTGAGGTAACTACTCGTGTTAGTGAGGTAACTACTCGTGTTAGTGAGGTAACTACTCGTGGTAGTGAGGTAACTACTCTTGTTTGTGAGGTAACTACTCGTGTTAGTGATGTAACTACTCGTGTAAGTGAGGTAAGTACTCGTGTTAGTGAGGTAAGTACTCGTGTAGTGAGGTAACTACTCGTGTAAGTGAGGTAAGTACTCGTGGTAGTGAGGTAACTACTCGTGTTAGTGAGGTAACTACTCGTGTTAGTGAGGTAACTACTCGTGTTAGTGAGGTAAGTACTCGTGTTAGTGAGGTAAGTACTCGTGTTAGTGAGGTAACTACGCGTGTTAGTGAGGTAACTACTCGTGTTAGTGAGGTAACTACTCGTGTTAGTGAGGTAAGTACTCGTGTTAGTGAGGTAACTACTCGTGTTAGTGAGGTAACTACTCGTGTTAGTGAGGTAACTACTCGTGTTAGTGAGGTAACTACTCGTGTTAGTGAGGTAAGTACTCGTGTTAGTGAGGTAACTACTCGTGTTAGTGAGGTAAGTACTCGTGTTAGTGAGGTAACTACTCGTGTTAGTGAGGTAACTACTCGTGTTAGTGAGGTAAGTACTCGTGTTAGTGAGGTAACTACTCGTGTTAGTGAGGTAACTACTCGTGTTAGTGAGGTAACTACTCGTGTTAGTGAGGTAACTACTCGTGGTAGTGAGGTAACTACTCTTGTTTGTGAGGTAACTACTCGTGTTAGTGATGTAACTACTCTTGTAAGTGAGGTAAGTACTCGTGTTAGTGAGGTAAGTACTCGTGTAAGTGAGGTAACTACTCGTGTAAGTGAGGTAACTACTCGTGGTAGTGAGCTAACTACTCGTGTTAGTGAGGTAACTACTCGTGTTAGTGAGGTAACTACTCGTGTTAGTGAGGTAAGTACTCGTGTTAGTGAGGTAAGTACTCGTGTAAGTGAGGTAACTACGCGTGTTAGTGAGGTAACTACTCGTGTTAGTGAGGTAACTACTCGTGTTAGTGAGGTAAGTACTCGTATTAGTGAGGTAACTACTCGTGTTAGTGAGGTAACTACTCGTGTTAGTGAGGTAACTACTCGTGTTAGCGAGGTAACTACTCGTGTTAACCAGGTAAGTACTCGTGTTAGTCAGGTAACTACTCGTATTAGTGAGGTAAGTAGTCGTGTTAGTGAGGTAACTACTCGTGTTAGTGAGGTAACTACTCGTGTTAGTGAGGTAACTACACGTGTTAGTGAGGTAAGTACTCGTGTTAGTGAGGTAACTACTCGTGTTAGTGAGGTAAGTACTCGTGTTAGTGAGGTAACTACTCGTGTTAGTGAGGTAACTACTCGTGTTAGTGAGGTAAGTACTCGTGTTAGTGAGGTAACTACTCGTGTTAGTGCGGTAACTACTCGTGTTAGTGATGTAACTACTCGCGTTAGTGAGGTAACTACTCGTGTTAGTGAGGTAATTACTCGTGTTAGTGATGTAACTTATCGTGTTAGTGAGGTAAGTACTTGTATTAGTGAGGAAAGTACTCGTGTTAGAGCTCACTTTGATAAACCAAAGGATTGAGTGCTACTTTACTGGTGAATACTCGTTAACCAGAGGACGGAGTGTTACTTAACTGGTGAATACTCGTTAACCAGAGGACGGAGTACTTTACTGGTGAATACTCGTTAACCAGAGGACGGAGTTACTTTACTGGTGAATACTCGTTAACCAGAGGGACGAAGTGTTACTTTACTGGTGAATACTCGTTAAACAGAGGACGGAGTGTTACTTAACTGGTGAATACTCGTTAACCAGAGGACGGAGTACTTTACTGGTGAATACTCGTTAACCAGAGGACGGAGTGTTACTTAAGTGGTGAATACTCGTTAACCAGAGGACGGAGTTACATTACTGGTGAATACTCGTTAACCAGAGGGACGAAGTGTTACTTTACTGGTGAATGTTACTTTACTGGTGAATACTCGTTAACCAGAATACTCAGTGTTACTTTACTAGTGAATACTCGTTAACCAGAGGACTGAGTGTTACTTTACTAGTGAATACTCGTTAACCAGAGGACTGAGTACTTTACTGGTGAATGTTACTTTACTGGTGAATACTCGTTAACCAGAGGACGGAGTGTTACTTTACTGGTGAATACTCGTTAACCAGAGGACGGAGTACTTTACTGGTGAATACTCGTTAACCAGAGGACGGAGTACTTTACTGGTTAATACTCGTTAACCAGAGGACGGAGTACTTTACTGGTGAATACTCGTTAACCAGAGGACGGAGTACTTTACTGGTGAATACTCGTTAACCAGAGGACAGTGTGTTACTTTACTGGTGAATACTCGTTAACCAGAGGACTGAGTACTTTACTGGTGAATACTCGTTAACCAGAGGACTGAGTGTTACTTTACTGGTGAATACTCGTTAACCAGAGGACGGAGTGTTACTTTACTGGTGAATACTCGTTAAACAGAGGACGGAGTGTTACTTTACTGGTTAATACTCGTTAACCAGAGGACGGAGTACTTTACTGGTGAATACTCGTTGACCAGAGGACTGAGTACTTTACTGGTGAATACTCGTTAACCAGAGGACGGAGTACTTTACTGGTGAATACTAGTTAACCAGAGGACGGAGTACTTTACTGGTGAATACTCGTTAACCGGAGGACTGAGTACTTTACTGGTGAATACTCTTTAACCGGAGGACTGAGTACTTTACTGGTGAATACTCGTTAACCAGAGGACGGAGTGTTACTTTACTGGTGAATACTCGTCAACCAGAGGCCGTAGTTACTTTACTGGTGAATACTCGTTAACCAGAGGCCGGAGTACTTTACTGGTGAATACTTGTTAACCAGAGGACGGAGTTACTTTACTGGTGAATACTCGTTAACCGGAGGACTGAGTACTTTACTGGTGAATACTCGTTAACCGGAGGACGGAGTACTTTACTGGTGAATACTCGTTAACCAGAGGGACGAAGTGTTACTTAACTGGTGAATACTCGTTAACCAGAGGACTGAGTGTTACTTTACTAGTGAATACTCGTTAACCAGAGGACTGAGTACTTTACTGGTGAATGTTACTTTACTGGTGAATACTCGTTAACCAGAGGACTGAGTGTTACTTTACTAGTGAATACTCGTTAACCAGAGGACTGAGTACTTTACTGGTGAATACTCGTTAACCAGAGGACGGAGTACTTTACTGTTTAATACTCGTTAACCAGAGGACGGAGTACTTTACTGGTGAATACTCGTTAACCAGAGGACGGAGTACTTTACTGGTGAATACTCGTTAACCAGAGGACAGTGTGTTACTTTACTGGTGAATACTCGTTAACCAGAGGACTGAGTACTTTACTGGTGAATACTCGTTAACCAGAGGACTGAGTGTTACTTTACTGGTGAATACTCGTTAACCAGAGGACGGAGTGTTACTTTACTGGTGAATACTCGTTAAACAGAGGACGGAGTGTTACTTTACTGGTTAATACTCGTTAACCAGAGGACGGAGTACTTTACTGGTGAATACACGTTAACCAGAGGACAGAGTGTTACTTTACTGGTGAATACTCGTTAACCAGAGGACTGAGTGTTACTGGTGAATACTTGTTAACCAGAGGCCGGAGTTACTTTACTGGTGAACACTCGTTAACCAGAGGACTGAGTGTTACTTTACTGGTGAATACTCGTTAACCAGAGGACGGAGTTACTTTACTGGTGAATACTCGTTAACCAGAGGACTGGGTAATTTACTGGTAAATACTCGTTAACCAGAGGACGGAGTGTTACTTAACTGGTGAGTACTCGTTAACCAGAGGACGGAGTTACTTTACTGGTGAATACTCGTTAACCAGAGGACTGGGTACTTTACTGGTGAATACTCGTTAACCAGAGGACGGAGTGTTACTTTACTGGTGAATACTCGTCAACCAGAGGCCGGAGTACTTTACTGGTGAATACACGTTAACCAGAGGACAGAGTGTTACTTTACTGGTGAATACTCGTCAACCAGAGGCCGGAGTACTTTACTGGTGAATACACGTTAACCAGAGGACAGAGTGTTACTTTACTGGTGAATACTCGTTAACCAGAGGACTGAGTACTTTACTGGTGAATACTCGTTAACCAGAGGACGGAGTACTTCACTGGTGAATACTCGTTGACCAGAGGACTGAGTACTTTACTGGTGAATACTCGTTAACCAGAGGACGGAGTACTTTACTGGTGAATACTAGTTAACCAGAGGACGGAGTACTTTACTGGTGAATACTCGTTAACCGGAGGACTGAGTACTTTACTGGTGAATACTCTTTAACCGGAGGACTGAGTACTTTACTGGTGAATACTCGTTAACCAGAGGACGGAGTGTTACTTTACTGGTGAATACTCGTCAACCAGAGGCCGGAGTTACTTTACTGGTGAATACTCGTTAACCAGAGGACGGAGTACTTTACTGGTGAATACTCGTTAACCAGAGGACTGAGTACTTTACTGGTGAATACTCGTTAACCAGAGAACGGAGTACTTTACTGGTGAATACTCGTTAACCAGAAGACGGAGTGTTACTTTACTGGTGAATACTCGTTAACCAGAGGACGGAGTACTTTACTGGTGAATACTCGTTAACCAGAGGACGGAGTACTTTACTGGTGAATACTCGTTAACCAGAAGACGGAGTACTTTACTGGTGAATACTCGTTAACCGGAGGACGGAGTACTTTACTGGTGAATACTCGTTAACCGGAGGACGGAGTGTTACTGGTGAACACTCGTTAACTGGAGGACGGAGTGTTACTGGTGAATACTCGTTAACCGGAGGACGGAGTGTTACTGGTGAATACTTGTTAACCGGAGGACGGAGTGTTACCTTACTAGTTTATGCTTGATTCCCTAGAGGAATGATGGTCCCATTTATAAATATGATTTTGAATGCTACAATGTCGGTGATTAAGAACATTCAGTGTTTACAGGATTTACGATATTCACGGTAAAACTACCTATATGTCCAGTGAAACGACTCTCAATGCGAATTAATGAATTAGAAAATGTCTTACATTGTTTTGTTTTCACTGTCCTAATCGTAATTAAGGTGATGTATATTGACAACTCATTATTATTGTACCCATAATAATTACCTGCCGATCTTCAACATACAGTCACATTTCTCGCGCAATATTCAAGTAAAAAGAAAGTTTCATTTTTTATTATTACACATTATGTAGTTGTATCAATTAACGCCCTTAGACAAGAACTCTTTAGTATGGAAATAACATTGTTACTACACTCACATGACTATCTTCCAGTTTTCATTGACAATACACAATTTTGAGTTTTGAAACGAGATATCAGTTTCCTTTTTCTGTTTGAGAGTGAGTTGATTTGTTACGTTCGGTAACCAATCAATTTTCTATATCATAAAGACTTGACAATTACATAATGGTCTCTACCCTTCCATGTCTGACCTCTACCCTTCCATGTCTGACCTCTACCCTTCCATATCTGACCTCTACCCTTCCATATATGACCTCTACTCTTCCATATCTGACCTCTACAGGTATCCTTTATGTCTGACCTCTAACCTTCCATGCCTAACAGGTATCCTTCATGTCATACCTTTACCCTTCCATGTCTGACCTCTACCCTTCCATATCTGACCTCTACCCTTCCATATATGACCTCTACTCTTCCATATATGACCTCTACAGGTGTCCTTTATGTCTGACCTCTAACCTTCCATGCCTTACAGGTATCCTTCATGTCTGACCTCTACCCTATATGCCTTGCCCTTCCATTTCGGTCTTACCTCAAACCTCAATGTCCCACCTTTACCTTCCATCCATGGCCTCTACCCTTCAATGTCATACCACTATCATTTTCTAACCTTCAAATCCTGATCTTTAACATTCAATGTCAGACTTATACCCTTTCCATATCTGGGTCTACCATAAAATGTCTGACTTTTAGCCTCCATGTCTGACCTTTACCCTTCTGTGTCTGCACTCAACCCTCCATGTCTGACCTCAAACCTTCCATGTCTTACAGGTATCCTTCATGTTTGACCTCAACCCTTTATGCCTGACCTCTACCATATTATCCTTGCCCTACCATTCAGTTTTACCTCAAACCTCAATGTCCCTTTACCCTCCATATCTGGCCTCTGCCCTTCAATATCATACCACCATCATTTTCTAACTTTCAAATTCTGACCTTTACCATTCAATGTCTGACTTCTACTCATTCCATATCTGGCCTCTTCCATTTAATGTCTGCCTTTTAACCTTCTGTGTCTTACCTTTACCCTTCTGTGTCTTATCTTTACCCTTCTGTGTCTTGCCTTTACCCTTCATGTCTTACCTTTACCCTTCGTGTCTTACCTTTACCCTTCTGTGTCTTACCTTTACCCTTCTGTGTCTTACCTTTACCCTTCCGTGTCTGACCTCAACTGTCCATGTCTGACATTTACCCTTCCGTGTCTGACCTCAACCCTGCATGTCTGGCATTTACCCTTCCGTGTCTTACCGTTACCCTTCTGTGTCTTACCTTTACCCTTCTGTGTCTTACCTTTACCCTTCTGTGTCTTACCTTTACCCTTCTGTGTCTTACCTCAACCGTCCATGTCTGACCTTTACACTTCATGTCTGACCTTTACCCTTCATGTCTGACATTTACCCTTCCGTGTCTGACCTCAACCCTGCATGTCTGACCTTTACCCTTCCTTGTCTGACCTCAACCCTTCATGTCTGACATTTACCCTTCATGTCTGACATTTACCCTTCATGTCTGACATTTACCCTTCCGTGTCTGACCTCAACCCTTCATGTCTGACCTTTACCCTTCATGTCTGACATTTACCCTTCCGTGTCTGACCTCAACCCTCCGTATCTGACATTTACCCTTCCGTGTCTGACCTTTACCCTTCATGTCTGACATTTACGCTTCCGTGTCTTACCTTTACCCTTCATGTCTGACCTTTACCCTTCATGTCTGACATTTACCCTTCTGTGTCTGACCTTTACGCTTCATGTCTGACATTTACCCTTCTGTGTCTGACCTTTACGCTTCATGTCTGACATTTACCCTTCCGTGTCTTACCTTTACCCTTCATGTCTGACCTTTACCCTTCATGTCTGACATTTACCCTTCTGTGTCTGACCTTTACGCTTCATGTCTGACATTTACCCTTCCGTGTCTGACCTCAACCCTCCGTATCTGACATTTACCCTTCCGTGTCTGACATTTACCCTTCATGTCTGACATTTACGCTTCCGTGTCTTACCTTTACCCTTCATGTCTGACCTTTACCCTTCATGTCTGACATTTACCCTTCTGTGTCTGACCTTTACGCTTCATGTCTGACATTTACCCTTCCGTGTCTTACCTTTACCCTTCATGTCTGACCTTTACCCTTCATGTCTGACATTTACCCTTCTGTGTCTGACCTTTACGCTTCATGTCTGACATTTACCCTTCCGTGTCTTACTTTTACCCTTCATGTCTGACCTTTACCCTTCATGTCTGACATTTACCCTTCCGTGTCTGACCTCAACCCTCCGTAACTGACATTTACCCTTCCGTGTCTGACCTTTACCCTTCCGTGTCTGACATTTACCCTTCTGTGTCTGACCTCAACCCTGCATGTCTGACATTTACCCTTCCGTGTCTTACCTTTACCCTTCTGTGTCTTACCTTTGCCCTTCTGTGTCTTACCTCAACCCTGCATGTCTGACATTTACCCTTCCGTGTCTTACCTTTACCCTTCCGTGTCTTACCTTTACCCTTCTGTGTCCTACCTTTACCCTTCTGTGTCTTACCTCAACCGTCCATGTCTGACATTTACCCTTCATGTCTGACCTTTACCCTTCATGTCTGACATTTACCCTTCCGTGTCTGACCTCAACCCTGCATGTCTGACCTTTACCCTTCCATGTCTGACCTCAACCCTTCATGTCTGACATTTACCCTTCATGTCTGACATTTACCCTTCATGTCTGACCTTTACCCTTCATGTCTGACATTTACCCTTCCGTGTCTGACATTTACCCTTCTGTGTCTGACCTTTACCCTTCATGTCTGACCTTAAACCTTCATGTCTTACCTTTACCCTTCTGTGTCTTACCTCAACCGTCCATGTCTGACATTTACCCTTCATGTCTGACCTTTACCCTTCATGTCTGACATTTACCCTTCCGTGTCTGACCTCAACCCTGCATGTCTGACCTTTACCCTTCCGTGTCTGACCTTTACCATTCATGTCTGACATTTACCCTTCTGTGTCTGACCTTTACGCTTCATGTCTGACATTTACCCTTCCGTGTCTTACCTTTACCCTTGTGTCTGACCTTTACGCTTCATGTCTGACCTTTACCCTCCATGTCTGACCTGGACTTTGCATGTCTGACCTCTTCCCTCCATGTCTGACCTCTACTTTCCATATCTCACCCCTTTCCTTCTACGTTTATGCCCTCTGAAAGCCGAACATGTACAAAAACGGGCCAAAATAATCCTCCGTGTCTTATCCATTGCCAAGGATCCGTACAGCTTTTTTTGTGTGATAATTACAAGATGACCCATGTCGGCCTTTACGTGTTTGGTTAGTTTCAAATTTGACCATGTACACCTCGACATCAGAACGATCTTATGCCTCAGAGATATTGATATCAAGAATTATTTGAGGACAGACGATGGATTATGGACCACGGATGAATGGTGATTGGAACAGTCTAGAATAAGTTGAGGGTCATATAAACGTAGCGAGATAGATACATGTTCATCTGTATATTGATATACACAAAAATAAAAATAAACAACATCTGTACGTTTCGTAATTTTATTTTCTCTTATTAACAAATATAAAAGTGTAAAAATCTTTATACAGATAATTCTGTACAACACTGGCATGTTTTGAAAACAAATTGTAATATCTGACTTAACCACAGATTCCACTCACAACATATTCTACACAGTAGCCATTTTCACAACATCTTCTATGGACATTTTGTAGTAGGAAGTTACATTCCAAAGAGTACTGTGTTATGTACATGTAGAATGTAAAATCAATTCTCTTTAATGTTATTTCTTTATGAATAGCAAAATGTCATCCTCTGGTACTACAATTCAAAAAGACCACCTGAGTTGCGGGGTTTGAGTCACGTGTCCTGCCCAGGATACACAATGCCCTATCTCATTCATGCTATTTGTACACATGCGCACAAAACAAGTATACACAGCACAATGTACACAAACAACATCGAGTAAACTAAATCTTTATAAAAAAAACATTGAGACTAGTACAACAAAAATAAAAACCAAGCTTTGTCCTAAACCATGGGTGAAGTTCTCGTACCGTTACAAGGGGACAGAGTAAATAAACGGTAGGGATAGGAAAGAGAGGATTTGAGGAAGGAAGCAAGATGAGGTTGAAAAAAATGAATTTAAAATGATCAATAGCCTCTGGAATGATTCGGAGAGGTTACTCAGTCTACATAGGGTAACATGACAATAACAACAACATAAAAATCTCACGTGTTTGACAATCTGTGGTCCTAAACCAAAATACGGTATCTTCAAACGAAACATAACAAAACAAGCCAATATCAACATAGTCAACAAAAATCTACAACAAACATACTGCCATGTATTACACGTGCACGTCCCCCTATACTGGTCACCTCACACAGCGCGACTTACTGACTGGGAAGCACTAACACTATACGATTACAGGCTATTATAATGAAGCGAGAATACAATGAGTTATGATAGTGGAGATTTACATGTTACTTACATCATATCTACAATCGTACAGTGTCAACATCTGACCAAATCAGTCATGCATGTTACAGTGTACTCCGTGCCTCGTAATCGCGTACATTTTGTAAAATGAAAACATTCGTCAGTCTTTACATGCTTCTATATAATAACATCTTTACAGCACTATAGTAAAAAATCTCTACATGCAATCACCTGTGTCCTCACTGGCGTTCTACATAATTATTGCATATATCTTATATACATCCAACTGTCAATAGCATTTTCACACAAATGAAGTTCACACAGAGATTCGTCAATACAATGTATTTTTCTGACAGTCATTCAGACAAGTTTTCCCCACGGGAATAGTCTTGGGAAATGTTCCATGATAACAGTTTAAGGTATATTTCACCAATAAACCGTAACAAATAAACCAAAAATAAAATCTTAATCATAATTATGAAAAAAAAATAAAAACAAAAGTTGAAACAGAATGTTAATTGAACATCGTTTGAACATGTAAATTGGCTTTAGGACTCGCACAACTAAATATTATACTTAACGTTGTTTTTAGTGACTCCATCCCCTCATTCGCTCATTTGAAGTTCAAATGATGTGGGTGAAATTTATATCAAATTAAAGTTTTAAGTTTCGCTACCTGAGAAATGATCTTATTGTATAGGTTTGATGGCAAATAAGACCACACGGGTACTCGAAAGACAGTAACTCTTGGCATTTACAGTGGACGGAGGAACCCCCACCTGGGGAATCCCAGCCTGTTTACACCTGTACTCCTACGTCATTCTATTTTCAGTAGGAGTGTATATTTTTGTTTTTCAAGTCTTAAGGCATAACTTTTTATTCTAGTATATAACCCATTCCACACCTTAATAACACCCCCCAAAAAAACGCTAAAAAAAACACCTCAGAAACACGTTTTCGTTCGGGACTTTGTTCAGACGAAACAGCAGCTGATTGGCTCATTTAGTTGTGCGAGCCCTTTATACACCAATATTAGTATGACGTCAACATCAGTGAGTGTACCTATTGGGTAAGATCGGTTATCTCATTTACATAATATGTAGTTTGGTACTCGCCGTCAAGGCTGCTCTTAGTACATTGTGTTACCCTGGAGCTAACATGTCAGTGTCTACACGGTTCCTGTGTTGGGATAGACTTTAAAAGTTATGTGAAAACTCTTAGACCAAACTAATAAAAACTATACACAATTGCACCAAATTGTACTTGTTGAACTGTTAGGGAATTCTGAATGATTTAGTGTCCAACAGAAAGACTTTACCGGGTACCCATTGAGCTGTGACTAACCTCAGTAGTTATAGTACAAACTTAACATAGGAAACCACCTTATATGTAGTACCCATTGAACTGTGACTAACCTCAGTAGTTCACCTTATAATAGTCCAGCCCAGTGGACAATATATTGTACATTTTGTATTTAAGCATATTCATATTTCAACACCCGAAATTTCATTTCACTCCACGATTTTTCCTCCTTTAGAACCGGTAAGCAATTATATTGCTATTGAATATTGCAAAGTGGATATCTAAACAATATTAGTTTTTCTTGGTTGCTTTTCTCCGGGACGTACCACTGGGCTGTATAGTGTTATATCTCTCTCCAATGCTATACTATATTAAAATCTCCATCGATAAAACTATATTATGTTTTTTTCTAAATAACTTCTAACTGAATTCGAAAACAACTGATATATTGAGCAATTTTTCTGACCATATTATCAAGCCCGGCCTAAGAACACAGTATATTGCCTATATTAAAATCAACATAAGATATGTAGCGACGGGAATGATCGGTTAGATGGAGAGATGGAAATTATTCCTGTTCGGATATACTTATTCTCTTTTACTTTTAACTCTGTAAGCGGACATCTTAAAATTAGCTTTCTCCGGCTAGCCCGAGGTAAAAGTGTAACAACACACTCCATACTTCTCCCTGTACATAATTACCGCGATGTCGTTTAAAGAATCTTTGTACATGTCATGAAAATACCTGATTCAGCATTTTAGATCAAAAATATTCTTCTATATTAGCAAATGTCATCAGAGATGAATGGTAGAGCATCCCTCCCCTGGCACCACCTGTAGTTCGTCATCCAACCAACTGAAACACTCCGGTGGGGGAGGGCAGGCTTCCTCGTCCGCCGGGGTCTGTTGTGTCCAGATACATGTGCCTTTCTCCTTAGGGGGCGGAGTTATACACCAAGGAGTGGGTGGCGTCCACATTCCAGACTTGTTAGGGGGAGGGGTCCAAGTGTACGCAGGTTCGTCCTTAGGGGGAGGGGTCCAAGTGTGTGCTGGTTCCTCCTGAGGGGGAGGGGTCCAGGAATGTGCAGACTCTTCCTTAAGGTGAGGGGTCCAAATGCATGAATGTTCTTGATTCTGTGTAGGGATCCAGAGGCGAGCAGATTCTTGATTAGGAGGCGAGGTTGGTGTCAGTCCCAATTCCGACATTAGCCAGTGTTTCTGATCTAGAAGGGTCTGGTACTTTTCAGTGAGACATTTCTTTCTTTCGATCTCTTTGTCCAAAATCTAAAATATAAATAAAGGAGCCTTAATGATAAAAAGAAAGTGAAAAAAGTATAATTGTGTCCTTCGAAACTGTCGGTAATCTATAAAGCATACAAATGTATACAGCGGGGGCTAGCTCGACACGTTGATATACGTTTTGTACTCACAGTACAATGTAGGTATCATTTTACGGTGCCGTGTATGTAAACACACGTGCAAATATACTATAAACACACATTACTTTATATATGTTACATACACACATGTACATATGTTATATACGCACAAATTACTGCACGTCTGTTATGTACACGTACGTTTGTTATGTACACATGTGTACGACTGCTATGTACTTATATATAGATGCTATATATTTACCTGTTCTAGTTCTCTTTGCTTTGATTTCCGTTTCTGGCGACACCTTACTGCAGCTTCTCTGTTCTTTTCTCTTCTGTGTGCCACTTTCGTTTTCTCCTCACTTGTTAACTGTAAATACAACAATGACCAGTCATACATAATAAATATATAAATATATACATGTATACACACACATGACAAAGTAATAACACTGACTCTATATTATCTGTGGTACATGTAATAACACTGACTCTATATTGTCTGTGGTAATAACACTGACTCTATGTTGTCTGTGGTAATAACACTGACTCTATATTGTCTGGTAATAACACTGACTCTATATTGTCTGTGGTAATAACACTGACTCTATATTGTCTGTGGTAATAACACTGACTATATATTGTCTGGTAATAACATTAACTCTATATTGTCTGTGGTAATAACACTGACTCTATATTGTCTGTGGTAATAACACTGACTCTATGTTGTCTGTGGTAATAACACTGACACTATATTGTCTGGTAATAACACTGACTCTATATTGTTTGTGGTAATAACACTGACTCTATATTGTCTGTGGTAATAACACTGACTCTATATTGTCTGTGGTAATAACATTACTCTATATTGTCTGTGGTAATAACATTGACTCTATATTGTCTGTGGTAATAACACTGACTCTATATTGTCTGTGGTAATAACATTACTCTATATTGTCTGTGGTAATAACATTACTCTATATTGTCTGTGGTAATAAAATTGACTCTATATTGTCTGTGGTAATAACATTGACTCTATATTGTCTGTGGTAATAACACTACTCTATATTGTCTGTGGTAATAACACTGACTATATATTGTCTGGTAATAACACTGACTCTATAGTGTCTGTGGTAACAACACTGACTCTATATTGTCTGTGGTAATAACACTGACTCTATATTGTCTGTGGTAATAACACTGACACTATATTGTCTGTGGTAATAACAGTGACTCTATATTGTCCGGTAATAACACTGACTCTATATTGTCTGTGGTAATAACACAGACTATATATTGTATGTGGTAATAACACTGACTCTATATTGTATGTGGTAATAACACTGACTCTATATTGTCTGTGGTAATAACACCGACTCTATATTGTCTGTGGTAATAACACTGACTCTATATTGTCTGGTAATAACACTGACTCTATAGTGTCTGTGGTAACAACACTGACTCTATATTGTCTGTGGTAATAACACTACTCTATATTGTCTGTGGTAATAACACTGACTCTATATTGTCTGTGGTAATAACACCGACTCTATATTGTCTGTGGTAATAACACTGACTCTATATTGTCTGGTAATAACACTGACTATATATTGTCTGTGGTAATAACATTGACTCTATATTGTCTGTGTTAATAACATTGACTCTATATTGTCTATGGTAATGACACTGACTCTATATTATCTGTGGTAATAACATTGACTCTATATTGTCTGTGGTAATAACATTGACTCTATATTGTCTGTGTTAATAACATTGACTCTATATTGTCTGGTAATAACACTGACTCTTTATTATCTGTGGTAATAACATTGACTCTATATTGTCTGTGGTAATAACACTGACTCTATATTGTCTGTGGTAATAACATTGACTCTTTATTGTCTGTGTTAATAACATTGACTCTATATTGTCTGCTAATAACACTGACTGTATAGTGTCTGGTAATAACACTGACTCTATATTGTCTGTGGTAATAACACTGACTCTATATTGTCTGTGGTAATAACACTGACTCTATATTATCTGTGGTAATAACACTGACTCTATATTATCTGTGGTAATAACACTGACACTATATTGTCTGGTAATAACACTGACACTATATTGTCTGTGGTAATAACACTAACTCTATATTGTCTGTGGTAATAACACTGATTCTCTATTGTCTAGTAATAACACTGACTCTATGTTGTCTGTGGTAATAACACTGACTCTATATTGTCTGTGGTAATAACACTGACTCTACATTGTCTGTGGTAATAACACTGACTCTATATTGTCTGGTAATAACACTGACTCTATATTGTCTGTGGTAATAACACTGACTCTATATTGTCTGGTAATAACACTGACTCTATATTGTCTGGTAATAACACTGACTCTATATTATCTGGTAATAACACTGACTATATTGTCTGTGGTAATAACACTGACTCTATATTGTCTGGTAATAACACTGACTCTATATTATCTGTGGTAATAAAACTACTCTATATTATCTGTGGTAATAACACTGACTCTATATTGTCTGTGGTAATAACATTGACTCTATATTGTCTGTGGTAATAACACTGACTCTATATTATCTGTGGTAATAACACTGACTCTATATTGTCTGTGGTAATAACACTGACACTATATTGTCTGTGGTAATAACACTGACACTATATTGTCTGGTAATAACACTGACACTATATTGTCTGTGGTAATAACACTAACTCTATATTGTCTGTGGTAATACCACTGACTCTATATTGTCTGTGGTAATAACACTGACTCTATATTGTCTGTGGTAATAACACTGACTCTATATTGTCTGTGGTAATAACACTGACTGTATATTGTCTGGTAATAACACTGACTGTATATTGTCTGGTAATAACACTGACTCTATATTGTCTGTGGTAATAACACTGACTCTATATTGTCTGTGGTAATAACACTGACTCTATATTGTCTGTGGTAATAACACTGACTCTATATTGTCTGTGGTAATAACACTGACTCTATATTATCTGTGGTAATAACATTGACTCTATATTGTCTGTGGTAATAACATTGACTCTATATTGTCTATGGTAATGACACTGACTCTATATTGTCTGTGGTAATAACACTGACTCTTTATTGTCTGGTAATAACACTGACTCTATATTGTCTGTGTTAATAACAATGACTCTATATTGTCTGTGGTAATAATACTGACTATATATTGTTTGTGGTAATAATACTGACTATATATTGTCTTTGGTAATAATACTGACTATATATTGTCTGTGGTAATAATACTGACTATATATTGTCTTTGGTAATAAATAACACTGACACTTTATATTCTGTGGCAATAGCAATAACTATCCTGTCTATAGATATTTGAGACAAGTGGTGAATGCTTTACTTACCGGAGTTTGCTCATGTTCCTTGACTTCTACCTTCAGCTCGTCCAAACCTCTCTCTAACCGGGAATGTTGTATCTTGGTCCACAGTTCCTCCTTCAGCAGTGGTGTTATTACTCCGGACTTCCTGGCTGCGGTTTCGGCAATTTGTAACTTTAAGTCTGTACGTTCCTCTGGCCATACTGGTAGATCACCGTCCATCTATAGACATAAAACAACGCTCTTTAAGATTTTATTTCTTACTGAATAAAGCCAGAAAACTCCCTAACCTTAACCATTTCACCTAAAATGGTTGAAATATATCCAAAAAGAATAAGAGTACTTGTCATAATTTTGTTTGCTTGGTTTTTTGGTGTTTTTTTAGTGGTTTTTTGTTTTTGTTTATTTTTCTTATTTATTTATTTATTTCTATTTGATATGTTCAATTTGATATTTGTTTTCATTGACCAAAAATGCAACAAAGGTTTTGCCTTTAAACATAGACAGCAGAGGAGCTAAAAAGTACGGGTTAAGGGGCATGGTCATTGATATCATATCATTGCAGCACATGCACATCATATATATCATATTTATCAAATGGTGACCAACTTAACAGGTTGGTCAGTTAAAACCCTATATGATTGTATAAATGTAGGAAAGTAACTGTGACCCGGTCCTCTGTGTGAGAGGGGGAGTAACCCGCTAATAAATAAACCACTCCCCCCTCATTCTCGGTGGAGCGGAGTGTGGATGTTAGAGTACCTTTACAGGTTCGGACTTGTTCAATCTCTCCCCGTCAACACTCTCACTGGTAATATAGAGGTATACAGTAACTAGCACCACTCTCACTGGTAATATAGAGGTATACAGTAACTAGCACCACTCTCACTGGTAATATAGAGGTATACAGTAACTAGCACCACTCTCACTGGTAATATAGAGGTATACAGTAACTAGCACACGTAGCTGTTTAATAATTATATTGTTGCTTTTTTTCTCATTTTTCCGTTAAAATGAAAAAAAAAAGAACTGTAAGAGTTCTCGGGTCTTACTCAGTAATTCTTAGTGAAAAAATAATTGGTCATCTGCATTCTTGTAAAACAGGAGGATGTATCGATACAGCATACTGTATATGCATGTATCATGTGTATATCATTGATGAACTCTTTTTACTATACTGTCCAATTTGATAAAATTCTTAAAAGTTTTTGACCGAGAGTAAATAATTTACATGTAATACATATATGTCTCCGTCACTGTTGGGTTAAAACTGTTTTATGATTATATATTCTATATTTTTAGTTATCTTTCAATTACTGTTTCTCGATATTCTAACACTTAAACCCAAGGTGTCTGTGATTTCAATGTACGATTTTTCGTTGCAAACGTAAGTAAAATGCAGTTATATTTATATCCCCTATGGTGACTTGACCTCCCCAACTTTGAATTATTTCTGCCGTACTAATCAGAGTTACAGGTGTATACAATACAGGTGTATACAATACAGGTGTGTCGCGCGACTTTAACATGAAACGCGTGTTTTGTATAATTTCATTAACTGACATAAAAAAAAGCAAACGTAACAAAATGGATACAAAATAAGTAATGTGTGTAATACAAAATCGATACAAAATAAGTAATGGGTGTAATACAAAATGGATACAAAATAAGTAACGTGTGTAATATAAAATAGATACAAAACAAGTAATGTGTGTAATACAAAATGGATACAAAATAAGTAATGTGTGTAATACAAAATAAATACAAAATAAGTAATGTGTGTAATACAAAATGGATACAAAATAAGTAATGTGTGTAATACAAAATGGATACAAAATAAGTAATGTGTGTAATACAAAATGGATACAAAATAAGTAATGTGTGTAATACAAAATGGATACAAAATGAGTAATGTGTGTAATACGAAATGGATACAAAATAAGTAATGTATGTAATACGAAAACGAGAAAGTGAGACGTATCTATCCACAGATAGACTTTACAAAAACACAATTCAACACAATAAAACGTTAATTTTTCTAAGAAAGGTGATGCTTTTGATTGTGTAATACAAAATAAATACAAAATAAGTAATGTATGTAATACAAAATGGATACAAAATAAGTAATGTGTATAATACAAAATAAATACAAAATAAGTAATGTGTGTAATACAAAATGGATACAAAATAAGTAATGTGTGTAATACGAAATAAATACAAAATAAGTAATGTGTGTAATACAAAATAAGTAATGTGTGTAATACAAAATCGATACAAAATAAGTAATGTGTGTAATACAAAATCGATACAAAATAAGCAATGTGTGTAATACGAAATGGATACAAAATAAGTAATGTGTGTAATACGAAATATATACAAAATAAGTAATGTGTGTAATACAAAATGGATACAAAATAAGTACTGTGTGTAATACGAAATAGATACAAAATAAGTAATGTGTGTAATACGAAATGGATACAAAATAAGTAATGTGTGTAATACGAAATGGATACAAAATAAGTAATGTGTGTAATACGAAATAGATACAAAATAAGTTATGTGTGGAATACGAAATGGATACAAAATAAGTAATGTGTGTAATACGAAATGGATACAAAATAAGTAATGCGTGTAATACAAATGGATACAAAATAAGTAATGTGTGTAATACAAAATGGATACAAAATAAGTAATGTATGTAATACAAAATGGATACAAAATAAGTAATGTGTGTAATACAAAATAGATACAAAATAGGTAATGTGTGTAATACAAAATAGATACAAAATAAGTAATGTGTGTAATACAAAATAGATACAAAATAAGTAATGTGTGTAATACAAAATAGATACAAAATAAGTAATGTGTGTAATACAAAATAGATACAAAATAAGTAATGTGTGTAATACGAAATGGATACAAAATAAGTAATGTGTGTAATACGAAATAGATACAAAATAAGTTATGTGTGGAATACGAAATGGATACAAAATAAGTAATGTGTGTAATACGAAATGGATACAAAATAAGTAATGCGTGTAATACAAATGGATACAAAATAAGTAATGTGTGTAATACAAAATAGATACAAAATAAGTAATGTGTGTAATACAAAATAGATACAAAATAAGTAATGTGTGTAATACAAAATAAATACAAAATAAGTAATGTATGTAATACAAAATGGATACAAAATAAGTAATGTGTATAATACAAAATAAATACAAAATAAGTAATGTGTGTAATACAAAATGGATACAAAATAAGTAATGTGTGTAATACGAAATAAATACAAAATAAGTAATGTGTGTAATACAAAATAAGTAATGTGTGTAATACAAAATCGATACAAAATAAGTAATGTGTGTAATACAAAATCGATACAAAATAAGCAATGTGTGTAATACGAAATGGATACAAAATAAGTAATGTGTGTAATACGAAATATATACAAAATAAGTAATGTGTGTAATACAAAATGGATACAAAATAAGTAATGTGTGTAATACGAAATAGATACAAAATAAGTAAAGTGTGTAATACGAAATGGATACAAAATAAGTAATGTGTGTAATACGAAATGGATACAAAATAAGTAATGTGTGTAATACGAAATAGATACAAAATAAGTTATGTGTGGAATACGAAATGGATACAAAATAAGTAATGTGTGTAATACGAAATGGATACAAAATAAGTAATGCGTGTAATACAAATGGATACAAAATAAGTAATGCGTGTAATACAAAATGGATACAAACTAAGTAATGTATGTAATACAAAATAGATACAAAATAAGTAATGTGTGTAATACAAAATAGATACAAAATAAGTAATGTGTGTAATACGAAATGGATACAAAATAAGTAATGTGTGTAATACAAAATAGATACAAAATAAGTAATGTGTGTAATACAAAATAGATACAAAATAAGTAATGTGTGTAATACAAAATAGATACAAAATAAGTAATGTGTGTAATACGAAATAGATACAAAATAAGTTATGTGTGGAATACGAAATGGATACAAAATAAGTAATGTGTGTAATACGAAATGGATACAAAATAAGTAATGCATGTAATACAAATGGATACAAAATAAGTAATGTGTGTAATACAAAATAGATACAAAATAAGTAATGTGTGTAATACAAAATAGATACAAAATAAGTAATGTGTGTAATACAAAATGGATACAAAATAAGTAATGTGTGTAATACAAAATAGATATAAAATAAGTAATGTGTGTAATACGAAATGGTTACAAAATAAGTAATGTGTGTAATACAAATGGATACAAAATAAGTAATGTGTGTAATACAAAATAGATACAAAATAAGTAATGTGTGTAATACAAAATAGATACAAAATAAGTAATGTGTGTAATACAAAATGGATACAAAATAAGTAATGTGTGTAATACAAATAGATACAAAATAAGTAATGTATGTAATACGAAAACGAGAAAGTGAGACGTATCCATCCACAGATAGACTTTACAAAAACACAATTCAACACAATAAAATGTTAATTTTTCTAAGAAAGGTGATGCGTTTGATTTGAATGTATATCTGTATGTACATTTGTAGTTACTTGTATTATGCACTGTACGTATCCATCTTGTCATGATTATTTCCTTCGTTTGTCACAAATGTCCTCATGTTACACATCTTCATGTGTCTGAGTGTGTTAATAAAAATCTTGAAATCTTGCCAATGAGAATAGAAAATAGATGCATAGAACAATGGTGGTTGAAAGGAGGGCCTCAGTTAACTGTACACATGAAAATAGTGACATGTCCACCATGCATCGGACACTCTTACACTCTTCACTCGCGAACAAAAGAAAATCAGTTGTTACTGGTTTAGAATTTTATATTTATGAGAAATAAAATAATTCAAATTGAAATTCAATTAACTAGAAGGTAGCTGCTTATGTTTGAACGGTATTATGGAGACCTATGGTAACAAGGAGTGGTTAGAAAATCTGTAACCTTAAACAGGGAAACCTCAACAAAATAATTCATAGTACACTGCAGAAGACTACTTATTATTTTTCTTTTTAAAGGCCGACGTTTAAGCCATGTTCCCACAGTTTACTCCTGAAAATGTCCTATCCAATTCATAAAGAAGTTTCCTCATAAAATAAGGCTAAAATAACCAGTAAAATGATCTGTGTTAAATGTTACTACAATGAAACTGGTTAACAGTGGTATGGCAAAATTCTCTATAAATATCATACTAATTTTGCTGCAAATTTCTACATAAATGTCATACTAATTTTTACTGGAAAATTATATATAAATATCATACTACGTTTACTGGAAAACTCTATATAAATATCATACTAATTTTACTGGAAATTCTAAAGAGTAATCATACTAATTTTACTGGAAATTCTACAGAAATATCATACTAATTTTACTGCAAAAAACTACATAAATTATAGCATACTAATTTTACTGTAAAATTTTACATAATTATCATACTAATTTTGCTGCAAATTTCTACATAAATGTCATACTAATTTTACTGGAAAATTATATATAAATATCATACAAATTTTACTGGAAAATTATATATAAATATCATACTAATTTTACTGGAAATTCTACAGAAATATCATACTAATTTTACTGCAAAATTTTAACATAATTATCATACTAATTTTACTGCAAAATTTTACATAATTGTGATACTAATTTTACTGCAAAATTTTACATAATTGTGATACTAATTTTACTGCAAACTTTTACATAATTGTTATACTAATTTTACTGCAAACTTTTACATAATTATTCTACTAATTTTACTGCAAAATTTAAATAATTATTCTACTAATTTTACTGCATAAATTTACATAATTATCATATGTACTAATTTTACAGCAAAATACTACATAAATAGCATACCAATTTTACTGCATTTCTACATAAATTACATTCTAATTCTACTGCAAAATCTATATAAATACTGCAAAATTCTACATAAATATGACACTTATTTCAGATCAAAATACTACATAAATAACGTACCAATTTTACTGCAAATTTCTACATAAACTACATTCTAATTCTACTGCAAAATCTATATAAATACTGCAAAATTCTACATAAATATGAAACTTATTTCAGATCAAAATATTCTACATATATAGCATACTAATTTTAGATCAAAATTTTACATAAACAGCAAACTAATTTTACTGCAAAATTCTTCATAATTATCATGCTAATTTCAATGCAGAATTATATTTTAATAATTTTACTTGAAATCTACATACAGACTTAACTATCATTCTAATTTACTGTAGTATTTAACTACAAAAACCTACGTAACACAGTTTCACATTATGTTATTTTACTACAAAAACCTACGTTACGTAATACAGTTTCACATTATGCTATTTTACTGCAAAGACCTACGTTACGTAATACAGTTTCACATTATGCTATTTTACTGCAAAGACCTACGTAACGTAATACAGTTTAACATTATGTTAATTTAACTACAAAAAAACCTTCGTAACACAGTTTAACATTATGTAATATTATTGTTTAACGTCAGCATTCCCATGATCACTCTACTTTATATCTATGTCTATCATTAATAAGGAGATGGTTTTACATAAGCTCTAAGCTTGTTACCAAATCCTCTTGTATACTTTTGATTTATTGTACTGTATTACTTATTCTCAAATAAATATTGTTTAAATTAACATTATGTGATTTTTCTCCAAAATCCAAGTAATAACTGTAATCATTGATCCCTAAAATCTCCCAAAGACGTGTTTAATACATCACCATTTCACTCTGTAATATATGGCAACTCTATTTCTGAACAAGATAGCACTTTTCCGCTAATTATCAAAACTTTCTTGCACGGATCTGTAACGCACATTTTTTTCACAAACAAAATCATTTTAGAGAATGTTCAATGTTACATCAGAGATACAAATCGCTTTACATGAATAGTGTATAAACTGTAATCTATACATAATGATATGAGTATAAGACTTACTTCTATGTCATAATGATATATTTGATATGGCACAGTCTGCTATTTCTATAACAATTTATCACTTTCATATAACGATAATAATTTTTATATTATTGTATTGATGTGTATGTACTGTTATTATCGTTGTAGGGAGAGGGCTTGTATAGGCTAGGCATGTTGCCTAATTCCAACTGTAGCAAATATTTGCACAATGAAATAATCTGAAATGAAAAATAATATGTGACATTCTCGTGCTCGATTTCCACCTAGTATAGACTGGTTCATAGTATAGATTTGGAGACTTCTGACAATCTACATTTTACATTTTTACATGATATCAATATTTAAATTAAATGCGACTTCATTACCACAAATATATTTGCTTTGTTTGTACATTGTTGTAAATATGTTTTTACTTGTTTCTGGTTACTTTTTGTATCATTTATATGTTTATATATTTATATGTTTGTATACACTGTATGTTTATGTTGTACATTTATTGTTAAATGGAAATTGACAAATAAAACACAGTTTAAACTAAATATGTTTTTCTCTGTACATCTAAGTTGTGAAGAGAAATAAAATTTCAAAGTTTTGTAATTACTGGAGTAATTTGATGGCTATACAAAAATAACATAACATAACAAAGATAAACATCTGATAAATTACACTTTGATGACAAGTGCAATACAAATGTACGTAAAATATCAACAAATAACAACATGAGAAACATCGCAGTATCCTGTGTTCATAGAGTCAATAACACTGAATTGTGTAATTAAATATCAACAAATGTCACATACAAATTTAACAGCTTACTACAATGATATAGTAACTGGTATTAACCTGCCAGGAATTACATTTAATGATGTTAGTAACCTGAAAGTAAAAACAATTTAAAGGTGGTTAGGTGATTACATTGTATTATCATTAGGGGATGAATCGAGACTCTTCCGAGCAGCTGGCCGTTTTAAAAACATGCACGAACATGTTTTTCAATCTATCCAAAACGGATGCTGACGAAACGTTTTATTAGTGTACCTTCTGTGTTGATAATTGAATAACAAAAATTGCAGAGTAAGAAAACGAATAATTTCACCGTTCATGATAAAAAAAAATACATGTATAATGCAAAAACTGTGTCTACGCAGATGTATTAATTAACATAAAGGTCATCGCCACAGGTCACACGTGAGATTTAAATACCTGTAGTGTTTATACCATTATTTGCACGGGTGACGTACCAACTAATTCACACTATAATTTTTTTCACTATTAAGGATCGACTTTTTTGCAAAGGCTGAATAATTTCTAATAATCCTGAGGTTTTGACTCAACGCAAAACACGTGGTGTATTATACTGTAATTTAGGCATTTACAGATAGGTACATGTACATATTACTATAGTGCTCAAAAAAATACATACATTCTTATAAATTTCACCAATTTTAGGATTAAGAGTTATTAGGTTATAACTCCAGTATTGCATTACAGTGACTTTTCACAAATGAAAAATAATAATTTCGAAGTTTTCAACTTGACGTAGTATCCCATCTGTAATTTTGCAAATAAAATTGATTTCTATTGCATTCGTGTTCACATGCTTCCTTAGATTGCCTGTGTTTTTCTTTTGATAATTCTGAAATGTACACTCATATATCATTTCAGAAAATCGTTGTAACACGAATGCTAGGCGTTTATTTGGTCGCACCTGTAGCTAATAGGATGAAGTGTATCAATTTAAAATCTGAAAATATTTTTAAGGAAACAAAAAGCCTTACGTTACTTATCTGTTGTTCGAAAATGACCAGTCTAAATTGTTCTGCCTCCGCCATTTTGTCATGCCCTTCTTCCTAGCTAGGTGACCCCCGTATCCGAGATACAGTATATAGTCAGAAAGTTACATTAGAGAACCATCAAACTTTTAGTAAGTTTCCAAACTAATAAAAAGAAAGCTAACCATACCATAGAGTCGAAGCATTAAAGCAAACATTTTAAAATCAAATTATAAATTTTGGAAATAATTCGATTTTTTAACATAGTTCAAAAAGGTGATGATGAAATCTAGACATACAACGTACAACATACGTTTGTCCAGCAGCCATCTTGGATTTCCTACTTATGATAGTGATACATGTATGAGCTTTAATAGTTTAATCTATATACATGTAAACATTAAGACAATGCCTAGATCGTGATAAATACTGTATATGTATTTTATCAATGCTGAATTGTTGGCATTCAGAATTTGTGAAAATTTCCAAACTTAATTAAACGCTGATGCAACGCACGTATACAAGTAAGCTTGCCCGGTCGCCCACACACATGCTTAGATAGGCGTGCAAACCACGTGTTTAGGTATCGGCTCAAAACATAAACATAAGACACATTCCTATCATAAATAAATAAAGTCTTAATGCAAACTGGTGTGTTTTGCTTTTTAACTGGACAGTATTAACAAGATTATGTGGTGTGATACATGTATTAATATTGGGTTCGATCAGCATTAAAATGACCATGTATTTAATTTCAATAATATATTAATTATACAAATAATAACAATAACAATATATAAATTAATCAAACACATAAAGTTGATAACATGTATTAAGTTTGTACAACAAGGGTTATGATGTTTGATAGGAAAACTGCTGACGAGTGTGATAATGGCTGGTGACAGATCGAGCCCCATAGCTACCCCTCCCACACAAATTTCCACATTCCTAAACCAGCGCATTGATTATAAACAGCATGAACCGCTGTTGTTTACGAAAAAAATAATATGCATATCAAAATTATATCATGTTAATATGCAGGTAAATAACTTTGGGGCAAACAATATAAAACCGTACTTTTAAACCGGTTGATGGTACAGGTAATGTAAGGCTACCGTTAGGGTGTAACTTTACAAAGCTAAATAGCGTGTTATTTTTTGGGAAAAGTTAAATAAACCCAAAATGACAGCACTTTTTACTTACCCTCCTTGACTAGAATATCCTAGATGAAATGAAACTACGAAATAAAATCCAATATGCACATTTAAACTCCCAGCGTGGTGATTTAAAGTCTGTTCCTTTTGTTCAGTTAAAGAGATGGGCCAGACATGTCGGGACTTGTTCTGGCAGGGGACGTTACTCAGGCACCTCCATGTCATCAAAAATGACGTCAGCCACATATAAATAAGGCCTTCTGTCTAAATTTAGTAACAGGTACTTTCCAAACAGAATTTATTGAGGTCAGCAAAATGTATGTGTATATATAGTTAGAATGTTTAAAATGATATAAGTTTTAACTCTTTTATTTTACCCACAGTTATGATATGAGATGAATCATGAATGAATTAACTCTTCAATAAAGAAAACGCAATATATTTATGTTGAGAAAATGATAAGAATAAATAGAATTAATTTGATCAAATACCCTGTCTGGTACCCCTTATCTTCAAATTTCCTATATCATTGTACGGTGATGCTCTAGTTTATATTTACAAACGACAAAACAAAATAAATAAATATAAACAACCAGGGATTATATGCATATCTTTATAATGCTAAGACATCAGCTGCAGCATGAACAAGAAAAATATGACGATTTTTTTCACCAATTGGTTGGTTTCAAGAGAAGCCAAAACACGGAAGTACATGTGTGGATGGGGTATTTATGGTGGGGCGCATACAGGGGGAAAAGTTTTTTATTTGTTTTTTTTTCTGTGCGAACATTGAACGATTTCACTACATACGAAATCAATTCTGGAAAACTAAAATAAATAAATAAATTAATCAATAAACAAATAGAAAATTAAAAAAATTCTAATAGAAAAAAAAAAAAATAATAAAAAATTATTTATCACAACAAACGTAATAAGTCTTTGTGAATGAATGAATATCTATTTATCCAGTTCAATTTCCACATTAAGCTTGAATAATATTATCTGTTTCAGATCGAACCTAAAATAGCCAACCAACAAAAAATTGACACGTGTGCTTCTCGCATGTTAATTTTTCTGGTAAGCTATTACTTACGAGTTGTTTCCCTTTAAGTTATGGACGCATTTATACATTATTACTAATCTATAAGATTAACCACGGACTTATCTATATCTTACTCCGCGGATTAAATGAGTTTATTTGTTACCACTTCTTTGATAAAACAATCATCAATTTACCTTGAACGTATAAAGGATCTAACAGTGTCTTCAGAGTACCAAATATATTTCACGAGTGCGTAGCACGAATGAAATGAAATATATTTGGTATTACTGCTGTTACCGTTAGATATTCTCGTTATTACATTTTATAGCAAAATATACCGAGGCAGCTCAATCTCTCCCAGAATTCACTACGGCCCCTGTCAATGGCTCACAAATGTATGCCAAATTGTGACGGTATGTATTCTACAGTTTTTGTGTATCTTGTATTACAACGTCATAAACTTGACGGAGAGCTACAATGGCATAGTTTTCCCCATTGTCGTTTGTAGGCAGTATTCTGATTGGTCAAGTCAGAAAAAGTGATATTTTTCACTAGTGAAAGATATCAGAAAATGTGAAACATTTATAGAATGGATAATAATCGATATTTCGCTGCTAAAAATGTAATATTATTAGACGCAACCAAAAGCAAAGTTCTACAATTAAACAGGGTGGTCAAAACGAACCCATCTTAACATTGCAGTCTGATATCATTGTCTGTTTAGCATGTTACGGACATCTGAGGTAAAAGGTCGGGATATATGTGCTAATCGTACACACATACTTGTTCTCCGATCCGTATGGCGTGGCGTGTACATAGACGGCGAGAGGTAGTCCACACTTTATGTACATGGTACAATGCTTTAACACATAATATTCTTATTATTTGTTGCATCATGATGAAAAGTTGTAACAGATTAATTGTCTGATGTGAACTTTGCATATTGAAGAACTATGATACAGAAAAAATTGCAGCACCAATATACATTCAAATAATTTACTACCTTTCTTGCGCTTTGGGCTGCAATGACAAACATGTTTCTTGAAATCTTCCATAGATGCTGCATAGTTGATTGTTATGGTGGTCTAGTGGCTGTGCTTTGTGGAGTTCGCGTACTTACTACATGTAACATAGTCTTTCACATGTGTAGTGTGGGACACGTGTGTGATATGTATAGACTGGGTCTCATGCAATGAACAGAAAAAGTTACATCATCGAACCTTCCAGAAAATTCCAGAAGCTTCGAATATATATTTAAATTCATTTCATTAAATGGCGATTACACTTTGTATGATTCAGATGATATATTTCAACAACAGACAACAGCTCAATAGGACAAACATTATCATAAGGGGAAATAACTCTTACAGATAGGTATTTTAATTGCTTTATTTACCTACATTTTTGTATATGTCGTTACTAAACCAAATTAGAGCATATTATACCTTATACAACAATTTACAGTGTCTAATAATAGCTACACGCGGTGACGTTCATCATAAAATATACTGATGGTGTATAATACTACAGGACGGCGATGATTGTAAAAACATTGGTGATCATTATAATACAGGACGGCGATGATCGTAAAATATATTGGTGATCATTATAATACAGGAGGCGATGATCGTAAAATATACTGGTGATCATTATAATACAGGAGGCGATGATCGTAAAATATACTGGTGATGATCATTATAATACAGGAGGCGATGGTCGTAAAATATACTGATGATCATTATAATATAGGACGGCGATGATCGTAAAATATACTGGTGATGATTATAATACAGGACGGCGATGATCGTAAAACATACTGGTGATGATTATAATACAGGACGGCGATGATTGTAAAATATACTGGTGATGATTATAATACAGGACGGCGATGATTGTAAAATATACTGGTGATCATTATAATACAGGACGGCGATGATTGTAAAATATACTGGTGATGATTATAATAATACAGGACGGCGATGATTGTAAAATATACTGGTGATGATTATAATAATACAGGACGGCGATGATTGTAAAATATACTGGTGATGATTATAATAATACAGGACGGCGATGATTGTAAAATATACTGGTGATGATTATAATAATACAGGACGGCGATGATTGTAAAATATACTGGTTATCTTTATAATACAGGAGGCGATGATCGTAAAATATACTGGTGATGATTATAATACAGGACGGCGATGATTGTAAAATATACTGGTGATCATTATAATACAGGACGGCGATGATTGTAAAATATACTGGTGTTCATTATAATACAGGACGGCGATGATTGTAAAATATACTGGTGATCATTATAATACAGGACGGCGATGATTGTAAAATATACTGATGATCATTATAATACAGGACGGCGATGATTGTAAAATATACTGGTGATCATTATAATACAGGACGGCGATGATTGTAAAATATACTGGTGATCATTATAATACAGGACGGCGATGATTGTAAAATATACTGGTGATCATTATAATACAGGACGGCGATGATTGTAAAATATACTGGTGATGATCATTATAATACAGGACGGCGATGATCGTAAAATATACTGGTGATGATCATTATAATACAGGACGGCGATGATTGTAAAATATAGTGGTGATCATTATAATACAGGACGGCGATGATTGTAAAATATACTGGTGATGATTATAATAATACAGGACGGCGATGATTGTAAAATATACTGGTGATGATTATAATAATACAGGACGGCGATGATTGTAAAATATACTGGTGATGATTATAATAATACAGGACGGCGATGATTGTAAAATATACTGGTTATCTTTATAATACAGGAGGCGATGATCGTAAAATATACTGGTGATGATTATAATACAGGACGGCGATGATTGTAAAATATACTGGTGATCATTATAATACAGGACGGCGATGATTGTAAAATATACTGGTGTTCATTATAATACAGGACGGCGATGATTGTAAAATATACTGGTGATCATTATAATACAGGACGGCGATGATTGTAAAATATACTGGTGTTCATTATAATACAGGACGGCGATGATCGTAAAATATACTGGTGATCATTATAATACAGGAGGCGATGATTGTAAAATATACTGGTGATCATTATAATACAGGACGGCGATGGTCGTAAAATATACTGATGATCTTTATAATACAGGACGGCGATGATTGTAAAATATACTGGTGATCATTATAATATAGGACGGCGATGATCGTAAAATATACTGGTGCATGATCATTATAATACAGGACGGCGATGATTGTAAAATATACTGGTGATCATTATAATACAGGACGGCGATGATTGTAAAATATACTGGTGATGATTATAATACAAGACGGCGATGATTGTAAAATATACTGGTGATGATTATAATACAGGACGACGATGATTGTAAAATATACTGGTGATCTTTATAATACAGGACGGCGATGATTGTAAAATATACTGGTGATCATTATAATATAGGACGGCGATGATCGTAAAATATACTGGTGATCATTATAATACAGGACGGCGATGATTGTAAAATATACTGGTGATCATTATAATACAGGACGACGATGATCGTAAAATATACTGGTGATCATTATAATACAGGACGGCGATGATTGTAAAATATACTGGTGATCATTATAATACAGGACGGCGATGATTGTAAAACTTACTGGTGATCATTATAATACAGGACGGCGATGATTGTAAAATATACTGGTGATCATTATAATACAGGACGGCGATGATTGTAAAATATACTGGTGATCATTATAATACAGGACGACGATGATCGTAAAATATACTGGTGATCATTATAATACAGGACGGCGATGATTGTAAAATATACTGGTGATCATTATAATACAGGACGACGATGATCGTAAAATATACTGGTGATCATTATAATACAGGAGGCGATGATTGTAAAATATACTGGTGATCATTATAATACAGGACGGCGATGATTGTAAAATATACTGGTGATCATTATAATACAGGACGGCGATGATTGTAAAATATATTGGTGATCATTATAATACAGGACGGCGATGATCGTAAAATATACTGGTGATCATTATAATACAGGAGGCGATGGTCGTAAAATATACTGGTGATCATTATAATACAGGACGGCGATGGTCGTAAAATATACTGGTGATCATTATAATATAGGACGGCGATGATTGTAAAATATACTGGTGATCATTATAATACAGGACGGCGATGATCGTAAAACATACTGGTTATCATTATAATACAGGACGGCAATGATTGTAAAATATACTGGTGATCATTATAATACAGGACGGCAATGATTGTAAAATATACTGGTTATCTTTATAATACAGGAGGCGATGATCGTAAAATATACTGATGATCATTATAATACAGGACGGCGATGATTGTAAAATATAGTGGTGATCATTATAATACAGGACGGCGATGATTGTAAAATATACTGATGATCATTATAATACAGGACGGCGATGATTGTAAAATATACTGATGATCATTATAATACAGGACGGCGATGATTGTAAAATATACTGGTGATGATCATTATAATACAGGACGGCGATGATTGTAAAATATACTGGTGATCATTATAATACAGGAGGCGATGATTGTAAAATATACTGGTGATCATTATAATACAGGACGGCGATGATCGTAAAATATACTGATGATCATTATAATACAGGAGGCGATGATTGTAAAATATACTGGTGATCATTATAATACAGGACGGCGATGATTGTAAAATATACTGGTGATGATCATTATAATACAGGACGGCGATGATTGTAAAATATACTGGTGATCATTATAATACAGGAGGCGATGATTGTAAAATATACTGGTGATCATTATAATACAGGACGGCGATGATTGTAAAATATACTGGTGATCATTATAATACAGGACGGCGATGATTGTAAAATATACTGGTGATCATTATAATACAGGACGGCGATGATTGTAAAATATACTGGTGATCATTATAATACAGGAGGCGATGGTCGTAAAATATACTGATGATCATTATAACACAGGACGGCGATGATCGTAAAATATACTGGTGATCATTATAATACAGGACGGCGATGATTGTAAAACTTACTGGTGATCATTATAATACAGGAGGCGATGATTGTAAAATATACTGGTGATCATTATAATACAGGACGGCGATGATTGTAAAATATACTGGTGATCATTATAATACAGGACGGCGATGATTGTAAAATATACTGGTTATCTTTATAATACAGGAGGCGATGATCGTAAAATATACTGGTGATGATCATTATAATACAGGACGGCGATGATTGTAAAATATACTGGTTATCTTTATAATACAGGAGGCGATGATCGTAAAATATATTGGTGATCATTATAATACAGGACGGCGATGATTGTAAAATATACTGGTGATCATTATAATATAGGACGGCGATGATTGTAAAATATACTGGTGATCATTATAATATAGGACGGCGATGATTGTAAAATATACTGGTGATGATCATTATAATACAGGACGGCGATGATTGTAAAATATACTGATGATCATTATAATACAGGACGGCGATGATTGTAAAATATACTGGTGTTCATTATAATACAGGACGGCGATGATTGTAAAATATACTGGTGCATGATCATTATAATACAGGAGGCGATGATCGTAAAATATACTGGTGGTGTATAATACTACAGGACGGCGATGATTGTAAAATATACTGATGATCATTATAATACAGGACGGCGATGATTGTAAAATATACTGATGATCATTATAATACAGGACGGCGATGATCGTAAAATATACTGATGATCATTATAATACAGGACGGCGATGATTGTAAAATATACTGATGATCATTATAATACAGGACGGCGATGATCGTAAAATATACTGATGATCATTATAATACAGGACGGCGATGATTGTAAAATATACTGGTGGTGTATAATACTACAGGACGGCGATGATTGTAAAATATACTGATGATCATTATAATACAGGACGGCGATGATTGTAAAATATACTGATGATCATTATAATACAGGACGGCGATGATCGTAAAATATACTGATGATCATTATAATACAGGAGGCGATGATCGTAAAATATACTGGTGGTGTATAATACTACAGGACGGCGATGATTGTAAAATATACTGATGATCATTATAATACAGGACGGCGATGATTGTAAAATATACTGATGATCATTATAATACAGGACGGCGATGATCGTAAAATATACTGATGATCATTATAATACAGGACGGCGATGATTGTAAAATATACTGATGATCATTATAATACAGGACGGCGATGATCGTAAAATATACTGGTGATCATTATAATACAGGACGGCGATGATTGTAAAATATACTGGTGATCATTATAATACAGGACGGCGATGATCGTAAAATATACTGATGATCATTATAATACAGGACGGCGATGATTGTAAAATATACTGATGATCATTATAATACAGGACGGCGATGATTGTAAAATATACTGATGATCATTATAATACAGGAGGCGATGATCGTAAAATATACTGGTGATCATTATAATACAGGACGGCGATGATTGTAAAATATACTGGTGATCATTATAATACAGGACGGCGATGATTGTAAAATATACTGGTGATCATTATAATATAGGACGGCGATGATTGTAAAATATACTGGTGATCATTATAATACAGGAGGCGATGATCGTAAAATATACTGGTGATCATTATAATATAGGACGGCGATGATTGTAAAATATACTGGTGATCATTATAATATAGGACGGCGATGATTGTAAAATATACTGGTGATCATTATAATATAGGACGGCGATGGTCGTAAAATATACTGGTGATCATTATAATACAGGACGGCGATGATTGTAAAATATACTGGTGATCATTATAATATAGGACGGCGATGGTCGTAAAATATACTGGTGATCATTATAATACAGGACGGCGATGATTGTAAAATATACTGGTGATCATTATAATACAGGACGGCGATGATTGTAAAATATACTGGTGATCATTATAATATAGGACGGCGATGATTGTAAAATATACTGGTGATCATTATAATACAGGACGGCGATGATTGTAAAATATACTGGTGATCATTATAATATAGGACGGCGATGATTGTAAAATATACTGGTGATGATCATTATAATACAGGACGGCGATGATCGTAATATATACTGGTGATGATCATTATAATACAGGACGGCGATGATTGTAAAATATACTGGTGATCATTATAATACAGGACGGCGATGGTCGTAAAATATATTGGTGATCATTATAATACAGGACGGCGATGATCGTAAAATATACTGGTGATCATTATAATACAGGACGGCGATGATTGTAAAATATACTGGTGATCATTATAATACAGGACGGCGATGATCGTAAAATATACTGGTGATCATTATAATATAGGACGGCGATGATCGTAAAATATATTGGTGATCATTATAATACAGGACGGCGATGATCGTAAAATATACTGGTGATCATTATAATACAGGACGGCGATGATTGTAAAATATACTGGTGATCATTATAATACAGGACGGCGATGGTCGTAAAATATACTGGTGATCATTATAATACAGGACGGCGATGGTCGTAAAACATACTGGTGATCATTATAATACAGGACGGCGATGGTCGTAAAATATACTGGTGATCATTATAATATAGGACGGCGATGATTGTAAAATATACTGGTGATCATTATAATACAGGACGGCGATGATTGTAAAATATACTGGTGATCATTATAATATAGGACGGCGATGATTGTAAAATATACTGGTGATCATTATAATACAGGACGGCGATGATCGTAAAATATACTGGTGATCATTATAATATAGGACGGCGATGATTGTAAAATATACTGGTGATCATTATAATATAGGACGGCGATGATTGTAAAATATACTGGTGATCATTATAATATAGGACGGCGATGATTGTAAAATATACTGGTGATCATTATAATATAGGACGGCGATGATTGTAAAATATACTGGTGATCATTATAATACAGGACGGCGATGATCGTAAAATATACTGGTGATCATTATAATACAGGACGGCGATGATTGTAAAATATACTGGTGATCATTATAATACAGGACGGCGATGATTGTAAAATATACTGGTGATCATTATAATATAGGACGGCGATGGTCGTAAAATATACTGATGATCATTATAATACAGGACGGCGATGATTGTAAAATATACTGGTGATCATTATAATATAGGACGGCGATGATTGTAAAATATACTGGTGGTGATCATTATAATATAGGACGGCGATGATTGTAAAATATACTGGTGATGATCATTATAATACAGGACGGCGATGATCGTAAAATATACTGGTGATCATTATAATATAGGACGGCGATGATTGTAATATATACTGGTGATGATCATTATAATACAGGACGGCGATGATCGTAATATATACTGGTGATGATCATTATAATACAGGACGGCGATGATTGTAAAATATACTGGTGATCATTATAATACAGGACGGCGATGATTGTAAAATATACTGGTGATGATCATTATAATATAGGACGACGATAATTGTAAAATATACTGGTGATCATTATAATACAGGACGGCGATGATTGTAAAATATACTGGTGATCATTATAATATAGGACGACGATAATTGTAAAATATACTGGTGATGATCATTATAATATAGGACGACGATAATTGTAAAATATACTGGTGATCATTATAATACAGGACGGCGATGATTGTAAAATATACTGGTGGTGATCATTATAATATAGGACGGCGATGGTCGTAAAATATACTGGTGGTGATCATTATAATATAGGACGGCGATGATTGTAAAATATACTGGTGATCATTATAATACAGGACGGCGATGATTGTAAAACATATCTGGGCTTGTTTGTTTTTGGTGGACCTGACAAAAATTATATCGTATTGAAAGAATAGCCATAGGCATCTAATGGTATCATACTATAGTTCACTAGCGATGTATCTGATACAATAAAGATGTATTTTACTTATATTGAGGTGAGAGTTTGTGGACAACCATAAATATTTGGGTACGGCTTTTAGTCTTACAGGGTCATTTAATACTGTGATAAAAAGTCTACTACATCAATATATGACGTTATAAAGGTAGACTACGTATTAGTTCGTTGTGTATATGATTTATCTGACAAGATTACTATCCCATATTGTTGTATGGTTGTGAAGTCTGTGGTAATACGGACCTTAAGGTACAATTTGAACGTTCACAATCAAGGTACTTGCCAACTTGAAATAACAGCAAAAGACAATATTAGTAACAAAATGGTCACAATGGACTCCTTCTAGTGTAAAAAAGATTTTATTGTAAAATACATTTTGTTGTATAGACTTCTTTGTCATCATAATAATATTGATGGTAAACCAATTCTTTATACCTGTATAAGCTTTATTAAACCTATCTTAATGAATGTGGTCGAAGTAACCGATATATTATAGAATGTACTAGCTCGTGGATATTAAAGCATATTATTAAACCAAGATTACACAACCGGTATTTACAGAATTGGCAGAGTAATATACACACTTCTTCAAAAGCTATGTTTTATTTTAAAGTAATTGCCATCTTGTGTGAAAATTACTTATTATCTTAAAACGTGATACATATAGAGTTACGTTTTACATGTAGGTTTACCAATCACTGTATTGTTCATCCCGCCAGATGGAATTATATAGATTATATTGAAAGAAAATGTCCACACTGTAATAGCAAATTGGTGACGAATTCCACGAGTGTCCGTCACTGTTCCAGTACAGAATTTTATTCGGAGATAATTTTTGTTGATACCAAATGTACTTCTAATATAAAAACACTGATGATACTTAGTACTTTTATCAGAATAATAACGACTACGAACACTACAATTGTTTTCATACGTGTATTATATAAGTATTGTAAATATGTTTCTTTGTTCATTATATTGTGAAAGAGGATAAGTTTAATTGGTATCCCATGGCCAGCCTCCATATAAAGGACGCCATCACATAATTAATTCAGCTGTATACAAATAATGGACACACAATTAAATGGGATACAAAATTTATTACTTCTAATAACATCAAAGTTGTATTATTATCGCCATTGATAAGCGATGACTACTGACAATATCAGTGTCTGTCCTCTCAATCTGCCGCTCACAAAGTAAATATATAAAAAAAAATCATCAACAATAACAGAGGCACGAGAACTCAGCCGAGCCACAATACCTCAGTGTATATATGTACAAAAATATGTGGGCTCTATCGCAGTCTACTTTCGTTTTCCGAGTATTTTGCGTGATCATGAACATTTTGATTTTTTAAATAAAAGGTATGATCTGATGTTTTATAAAATCAAAATATTGTTTGATGGAGTATGTCTTTTGATGATCTGACAAAGTTTTTTTTACAGACGATGACGAGATAATGACCAACACAGTAACAGTTCTCCTGGTCACTTTGTTGAGCCTTCATCACAGAGATTACAGAAATGGTTTATAGTCCAACTGGTACCAAAAGTGGTCTACAGACCAAATGGAACCAGGAGGTGTCTGCTGTCCAAGAGGAACCAAAGGTGGCCAAGCAGTCCAAGTGGAACCGAAGTTCAAATTAAGAAACCATTGGCATAGTAGCATGCCATGACCGAGGACACTCCTTGGACCCAAATGACAAATATGTAGATGGAATTAACGAGACTAGTGATAGTTGTCATACGTCAGAATGACTGAGATTTGTACAAAAGCCAAATCATAAAGCCCATTTCGGAAACTTGCGAATTCAAGCCCGGGCCAGCACATTCGACTCACAGAATATGACGCCTTCAAGTCAGTCTCCGTGGACACTGCGCAAGCGCAATTCCTCTTTAGTATGCAGTGAGCGGCAGTTAAATCCTAGATTTACTGCATGCGCATCACGAGGCACACGTGACCTCGGTACCCATGGACATTGGGGCGCCCATGGCGACGGCCATCATCCCTGTTGTTGTGGGAGGGGGTGTTGTTGTTGTTTTAGGTTGGTGCCATGTAGGGGGTAAGGCCCAATGCACGTGCCAAGGGATCTTAATCTTGTTCTTCAGAAGTTCTTCGACAAACTTTTTCTCCTCTTCCAATCGCTGTACTTTCTGCAAAAGTTCCTGGTGTTTTCCTTCAAGCGTTTCAAGGGTCTGTAGGTAAAAACGGACATGGTTAGTAATTTAAACAGGATAATATATTTAGTTATGATGAGATTGTTAAGGGGAATCTGTTCAGAAAGTTTCTTTCTGGTGGGTGACATATTGGTATTGTTCTTGTCTAAATTAATGGGGACTCCAATTAGGCCACATTCCCAAAGAATGTTATTTTATTTTCCCTATGGAGGTATCAAAATTCTCCAAATATTTAAACGTTGTATTTATTACGGGAGGACAAGATCTAGCAATCTATTTTCCATATTGTAATTTTCCTCTTTAATGTTAGGTATGTGCTGTGCAAAAAAAAAAATCGAATTTCATCAAGCTAGCAATTATTCTAAATGACCAGAATGGTTTCAATATTGCATAACTATATTCCAAAATTAATTTGATTTATAGGCAGTGTTTGGCAAATGATATAATATCATATGGGTACACCAATATATATTTACATAGAAAGATATAATACCAGAAGTATGGCCCGGACACTCACCTTGATCTGGGATCCTGATTGTTGTCTACGGCGTTTTCTGTAAGCCTGTGCAGATTTCTTGTTTCTCTCTCGTCTTCTCATCTTCCTCTTGTCCTCTTTCGTCTACAAAAAGAATATTACAAGTTCAAATGAAATATATGTAAACCCAGCTGGAAGCTACTACGGCATATACTGCGCCACATCACTCGCACTACATCTCGACTTCCGTGTGTATTTAAAACTTCAACTTTCTTTTTGGCATAAATTATATAGACAAAAGATTGGAAGTCCCTTTGGATTATAGAAAGTTAACAATTTTCTCAAAAACAATTTGTCAATAAATTATTATTTCATTTCAATGAGCATATATTTATATAGCAGTAGAATCTTCACCTGTACCACGAACTGCGTAATATAATCTAGATATATATATAACATGTCAGTTCAGTGGTGCAATACATAACCCGATTGCATCAAATACATAGCTAGGTTTAGTACTCCAGGATATTGATTTTGTCATACATCTGATAAACGATTAATATATATACTAGTAAACTTACTATTACGTCTTCACCATTGGTAGGTCCGACAGTCTCCTCGCTGATCACAAGGGAGCCGTTGTCACTCTCGGAGTCACAGAACGAGGATTGGGATGACGTATCCGGGGAGAAACTGGCACTGGATCTATAGTTATTATAATTATTAAAGTTATTAAAGTTAAAGTTATTGTCCCCATCCACCGGGGCTACTGCCTGCACTGCCATAACGGCCCTTTCTCGGTTAATCACCTCCCTGGGGCTGGAATTAACCCCTTCTCCGACGTCTTTCGGGTCAACACTACCACCGCTACAAGATTCCTTCTGAACAAACACACGCACCATTTTCTTTACTGAGAATATTGATGAGTAGATCCTCACACAAAATGTAGAATTATTCACTTATAATTGGTTGACTTTGAAATCGTTTAAGTCGTCAGTTGATTTTGTCAGGTTAGCCGGTATTGATACGGACGATTGGTTTCTCTCTCTCAGCTGATCGCAACGTGAAGTGAAGGCCGATCGAGGTTACCTGCGCTATATACAGACTGCGAATCCGAAATCTACGGAGATGCATATCTGCCGAACTGATAACGATTACTTAACACAAACGTCAAACACGAAACTGCTGACTGTTAGTCGTACGGGTCATACACTGTGTAGTTGGTTATAGTGTCAATAGACTCGGACGTCAATTAGAATCTACATATAATGTGGATTCAACATCACACAGAGAATAATAATCACGACACTATGATACTTAGGGGCTTCCGTTGACAATTGCATCAGAAAATCGTAGAGTGTCAAGGTCGCTGAAGGGATATCCCTCGGCATTTCTTGGTGGTGACGAAATATCCCATGATGGTTACACTATTGTGGCTATTTTTAGATCTAACGTAGCGCACGCTGATTGGTCAGAATATAGATCGGCGATCGACAGCATAAAATAACAGCTGGAAGGCCAGGGAGATTTCCAGAATGTTCTACGCTATCGGAAATCATGTCATGAATGTCATAATAAAACGAATTAGGATTTTCTTGAATATATAATACAAAAAATAATTCTTTTTAAATTAAAGTAGCTAGTTATTGGTTAATTGTTACGATGAATGTTATGAAGTATTTAAACAGGGAGGACAATGTTCAGGATAGACATAGGATAAAGAAGAGAGAAGGACTAATAACATGGGAATGAATAATTACCAAAGTTTCACGTCTTTTTTTACTGGTGTTGATGTTCACACTTGTTTGGGTAACCAGAGGAGGTAGGATTATGAAATATTTAGAAATAAAGCATAAGCCTATTATATCTTATATTGGTCACGTGGAATGTTTATATCAAACAATGTACGTATGTCGGTTTTTAATCACTGGGTGGAGACAATACTTAATGATGTATTGTGACAATAATTTCATAATGTATGTATATCTGTAGGTAAAACCGCGAGTTGTCTACGTCATCGTGCTAATTAAAGTATCACTGCTAGATTTTCTACGTAAGATTTTTTTTTTAATTTCATTTTTATTTATCATATTTTTGATAAAATTAATCTTTATCTTTATCATATTGTGATTTTGGTGGTGCTAACTGTTCTCTTAATGCAACATCGACTGGTGCATGTGGTCTTATAGTTACTATGACAAGAAATTTCGGACCGAATCAAGATTTTATCTATGTCTGCCAGACCAGGCAGTTTAAGTCCAGATCATTGCTTAGGGGTGACCAAGTATGTAAAAGTAGGTACATGTATGTATATATACAAAACAATATACAGTACTCTATTACAGGTGTTGGTCACAGCTCACCAACGAACGATTTCATCAGAACGCCGGAGTACTGACGTGGCTTTGCTAACTGCTGGCTCTACAAAGTCTCTCCCTCAGCTGCGAGGTTCCAGCTACAGAACCAAAATATTGTTAAACGCAAAGGATCTACGGTATTTCCTCACAAATTATTCTCTCCGCCTTTATTAATTGAATTATCCTTTTAAAAACTTGATGCACAGAAACATATATACATCATTCAACGAATATACAGTATATAAATCAGGAAGACAAAGTACAAAACCATCAACTGTTTTAATTGATTTTAATGTGAAAACTTCTTTTAACTTGAATATCACGCGATAAATGCTATTTTTGCAGGTCGATACAAAAAAGATGAGGAGCTGACGAAAAACAATATTTATTCAACTTGAGAGACTTTTCTCCGAAAACTAGAAATATATTTTCCACATGAATATCGTATAGATCATAGGCCTTTTAAACCACTTGTTTGGTTTTCGGAGTTCGAGGTTTTCTGATACTTTTTTTTCTCGTACTGATTTGTATAGTTGTCAGCTTCTGTAATATATAGTTGTCAGCTTCTGTAATATATAGTTGTCAGCTTCTGTAATACATAGTTGTCAGCTTCTGTAATATATAGTTGTCATCTTCTATAATATATAGTTGTCATCTTCTATAATATACAGTTGTCAGCTTCTGTAATATATAGTTGTCAGTCCTGTAATATATAGTTGTCATCTGTAATACATAGTTGTCAGCTTATCAGCTTCTATAATATATAGTTGTCAGCTCCTGTAATATATAGTTGTCAGCTTCTATAATATGTAGTTGTCAGCTTCTATAATATATAGTTGTCAGCTTCTGTAATATATAGTTGTCAACTTCTGTAATATATAGTTGTCAGCTTCTATAATATATAGTTGTCAGATTCTGTAATATATAGTTGTCAGCTTCTGTAATATATAGTTGTCAGCTTCTGTAATATATAGTTGTCATCTTCTGTTATATATAGTTGTCAGCTCCTGTAATATATAGTTGTCAGCTTCTGTAATATATAGTTGTCAGTTCCTGTAATATATGGTTGTCAGCTTCTGTAATATATAGTTGTCAGCTCCTGTGATATATAGTTGTCAGCTCCTGTAATATATAATTGTCATCTCCTGTAATATATAGTTGTCAGATTCTGTAATATATAGTTGTCAGTCCTGTAATATATAGTTGTCAGCTCCTGTAATATATGGTTGTCGGCTCCTGTAACTATATAGTTGTCAGATTCTGTAATATATAGTTGTCAGCTCCTGTAACTATATACTGTCCTGGATCTGAGATATATATTCATCGGTTCCTGTAATATATATTCTCCCGAATCTGATATATACATGTATGTTTATCGATTCCTGTAACTACATATTGGTTTGGTTTGGTTTGGCTTGTTTTGTTAAACGTCCTATTAATAGCCAGGGTCATTTAAGGACGTGCCTGGATTTGGAGGTGGAGGAAAGCCGGAGTACCCGAAGAAAATTCATGGACCTTCGGTCATTACCAGGCAACTACCCCACTACTTTGGACTGTACCTTGTAACTAGGACTGTACCTTGGTAACAAGGACTGTATCTTGGTAACTAGGACTGTACCTTGGTAACCAGGACTGTACCTTGGTAACTAGGACTGTACCTTGGTAACTTGGGCTGTACCTTGGTAACTAGGACCGTACCTTGGTAACTAGGACTGTACCTTGGTAACTAGGACCGTACCTTGGTAACTAGGACTGTACCTTGGTAACTAGGACTGTTCCTTGGTAACTAGGGCTGTATCTTGGTAACTAGGACCGTACCTTAGTAACTAGGACTTATCTTGGTAACTAGGACCGTACCTTGGTAACTAGGACCGTACCTTGGTAACTAGGGCTGTATCTTGGTAACTAGGACTGTACCTTGGTAACTAGGACCGTACCTTGGTAATAAGCTTAAACTTTATTTTATTATTGATTGTAAATTGAAATTGTACATACATTATATAGAACACGAAGCATTTAGAAACAAGTACTTTGTACGTACATAATTCCGTCTCCTTGTGTTTATACATAGCTAATGAACAGTGCTGAAAATTTCATATGTGCAATATATATATAATGTGCAGGGGAAGAAAGAGAAAGGGAGAGACAGGGTGAAAGGGTTTCGAAAGGGATGATGCTGGGGCATTTCATTTCAGGAACAAACGCTGATTACATGATAACATATATAACTCGGTAATTGGGACTGTACGCCAGTAATTAGGACTGTACCACAGTAATTAGGACTGTACCACAGTAATTAGGACTGTATATCGGTAATAAGAACAGAACCTTAGAGATGAGGACTGTGCATCAGTAATTTGGACCAGATACCTTTGTAAAAAGAATTGCACATCTGTGAAGAGGACAGTAAATCATTAATCAGGACTATACCTCGGTGATTAGGACTGTACATTAGTGATTAGGACTGTACCTCGGTAATTAGGACCTTACAGCAGTAATCAGGACTGTAAGTAAGTAATTAGGACCGTACCTCGGTAATTAGGAATGTATTTTTGTTTTTAGGACTGTACCTCGGTAATTAGGACTGGAAGTCAGTAATTAGGACTGTAACTCGGTAATGGGGACTGTACATCGGTAATTAGGACTGTACCACGGTAATTATGACTGTACAGAAGTAATCAGGACTGTAAGTCAGTAATTAGGACTGTAAGTCAGTAATTAGGACTGTTAGTCAGTAATTAGGAATGTATTTTTGTTTTTAGGACTGTTCCTCGGTAATTAAGACTGTAACTCGGTAATTAGGACTGTACCTCGGTAATTAGGACTGTGACTCGGTAATTAGGACTGTACCTTGGTAATTAGGAATATATTTTTGTTTTTATGACTGTACCTCGGTAATTAGGACTGTAACTCGGTAATTAGGACTTTACCTCGGTAATTAGGATTGTAACTCGGTAATTAGGACTGAACCTCGGTAATTACGACCGTACCTCGGTAATTAGGACTGTACCTCGGTAATTAGGACCGTACCTCGGTAATTAGGACTGTAACTCGGTAATGGGGACTGTACATCGGTAATTAGGACTGTACCACGGTAATTAGGACTGTACCACGGTAATTAGGACTGTATTTTGTAATGTAATTAGGATTTTACATCAGTAATTAGGACCGTACCTCGGCAGTTATAATAACACGCGAGAAAAATGACTGCATTACATGTATACGTCAGCAAGGAAAGACACGCGAGATGTTTAGACTGAACTTCAATTACAAATGCAAGCGATATAACTAAACGTAGGACGTATCCCCGTAATGAGGACTCAGTAATCAGATCTTAACAGGCTAACTGCATTAATGGAGTCGTTTCTAAGTAAGCAGGACCTGTTGTCAGTATTAATTATGCCCGTACAACTGTTATAAGGTTATGATTGTACATGTAAGTATATCAGTCAGAACTATAGTTCGACGATACGTCAGTAATACTGTACTTCTGTAATTAGACTGTACATGACCGTCGGTAACTAGACTGTACATGACCGTCGGTAACTAGACAGTACACAATCGTCGGTAACTAGACTGTACACGATCTTCGGTAACTAGACTGTACACAATCGTCGGTAACTAGACTGTACACGATCGTCGGTAACTAGACTGTACATGATCGTCTGTAACTAGACTGTACATGATCGTCTGTAACTAGACTGTACACGAACGTCGGTAACTAGACTGTACACGATCTTCGGTAACTAGACTGTACACGATCGTCGGTAACTAGACTGTACACGATCGTCGGTAACTAGACTGTACATGATCGTCTGTAACTAGACTGTACATGATCGTCTGTAACTAGACTGTACACGCACGTCGGTAACTAGACTGTACACGATCTTCGGTAACTAGACTGTACATGATCGTCTGTAACTAGACTGTACACGATCGTCTGTAACAAGACTGTACACGAACGTCGGTAACTAGACTGTACACGATCGTTGGTAACTAGACTGTACACGATCGTCGGTAAATAGACTGTATATGATCGTTGGTAACTAGACTGTACACGATCTTCGGTAACTAGACTGTACACGATCGTCGGAAACTAGACTGTACACGATCGTCGGTAACTAGACTGTACATGATCGTCGGTAGCTAGACTGTACATGATCGTCGGTAGCTAGACTGTACATGATCGTCGGTAGCTAGACTGTACACGATCGTCGATAGCTAGACTGTACACGATCGTCGGTAACTAGACTGTACACGATCGTCGGTAACTAGACTGTACACGATCACCGGTAGCTAGACTGTACATGATCACCAGTAGCTAGACTGTACATGATCGTCGGTAGCTAGACTGTACACGATCGTCGGTAACTAGACTGTACACGATCGTCGGTAACTAGACTGTACACGATCGTCGGTAACTAGACTGTACATGATCATCGGTAACTAGACTGTACATGATCGTCGGTAACTAGACTGTACACGATCTTCGGTAACTAGACTGTACATGATCGTCGGTAGCTTGACTGTACATGATCGTCTGTAACTAGACTGTACACGAACGTCGGTAAATAGACTGTATATGATCGTTGGTAACTAGACTGTACACGATCTTCGGTAACTAGACTGTACACGATCGTCGGAAACTAGACTGTACACGATCGTCGGTAACTAGACTGTACATGATCGTCGGTAGCTAGACTGTACATGATCGTCGGTAGCTAGACTGTACATGATCGTCGGTAGCTAGACTGTACACGATCGTCGATAGCTAGACTGTACACGATCGTCGGTAACTAGACTGTACACGATCGTCGGTAACTAGACTGTACACGATCACCGGTAGCTAGACTGTACATGATCACCAGTAGCTAGACTGTACATGATCGTCGGTAGCTAGACTGTACACGATCGTCGGTAACTAGACTGTACACGATCGTCGGTAACTAGACTGTACACGATCGTCGGTAACTAGACTGTACATGATCGTCGGTAACTAGACTGTACATGATCGTCGGTAACTAGACTGTACACGATCTTCGGTAACTAGACTGTACATGATCGTCGGTAGCTTGACTGTACATGATCGTCTGTAACTAGACTGTACACGAACGTCTGTAACTAGACTGTACACGATCTTCGGTAACTAGACTGTACACGATCGTCGGTAACTAGACTGTACACGATCGTTGGTAACTAGACTGTACATGATCGTCTGTAACTAGACTGTACATGATCGTCTGTAACTAGACTGTACACGAACGTCGGTAACTAAACTGTACACGATCATCGGTAACTATACTGTACACGATCGTCGGTAACTAGACTGTACACGATCGTCGGTAACTAGACTGTACACGATCTTCGGTAACTAGACTGTACATGATCGTCTGTAACTAGACTGTACACGATCGTCTGTAACTAGACTGTACATGATCGTCTGTAACTAGACTGTACACGATCGTCTGTAACTAGACTGTACACGAACGTCTGTAACTAGACTGTACATGATCGTCTGTAACTAGACTGTACACGATCGTCTGTAACTAGACTGTACACGAACGTCGGTAACTAGACTGTACATGATCGTCGGTAACTAGACTGCGTCTGTAATGAGACTACTGAATGTCTTTAATTAGACTCTACATGTATGTTGGTGATTAGACTGTACTTGTGTAATTAAACTGTACGTCAGAAATTTCACTGTCCATATTTAATTAGACTACTGTACGTCAGTAATTACGCTGTACATCCGTAATTAGACTGTCCATGTGTAATTATAATACTGTATGTCAGTTATTAGGCTGTCCATCTGTAATTTTAATACTGTACGCCTGGATTATACTGTATATCTGTAATTATACTACTGTACGTCAGAGATTGGAATGTAAATCTGTAACTAGACTACTGTAGTCTAATTAGACTGTACATCTGTGATTATACTACTGTACGTCAGTAATTACGACTGCATGTGGATTGTACGTCAATTACGACTACACGTGAGATATTTGGACTGTACGTCAGTAACTACGACTACAAGTGAGATAATTGGACTGTACGTCAGTAATTACGACTACACGTGAGATATTTGGACTGTACGTCAGTAATCACGACTTCACGTGATATATTTGGACTGAACGTCAGTAATCACGACTTCACGTGAGATATTTGGACTGTACGTCAGTAATCACGACTTCACGTGAGATAATTGGACTGTACGTCAGTAATTACGACTACACGTGGGATATTTGGATTGTACGTCAATAATTACGACTACACGTGAGATATTTGGACTGTGCGTCAGTAATTACGACTTCACGTGAGATATTTGGACTGTACGTCAGTAATCCCGACTTCACGTGAGATAATTGGACTGTACGTCAAGTAATTACGACTTCACGTGAGATATTTGGACTGTACGTCAGTAATTACGAGTACACGTGAGATATTTGGACTGTACGTCAGTGATTACGACTACATGTACACGTGGGATATTTGGACTGTACGTGAATAATTACGACTACAAATGAGATATTTGGACTGTACGTCAGTAATTACGACTACAAATGAGATATTTGGACTGTACGTCATTAACTACGACTACACGTGAGATATTTGGACTGTGCGTCAGTAATTACAACACGTGAGATATTTGGACTGTACGTCAGTAATTACGACTACAAATGAGATATTTGGACTGTACGTCAGTAATTACAACACGTGAGATATTTGGACTGTACGTCAGTAATTACAACACGTGAGATATTTGGACTGTACGTCAGTAATTACGACTACAAATGAGATATTTGGACTGTACGTCAGTAATTACAACACGTGAGATATTTGGACTGTACGTCAGTAATTACAACACGTGAGATATTTGGACTGTACGTCAGTAATTACGACTACAAATGAGATATTTGGACTGTACGTCAGTAATTACAACACGTGAGATATTTGGACTGTACGTCAGTAATTACGACTACACGTGAGATATTTGGACTGTACGTCAGTAATTACGACTACACGTGAGGTATTTGGACTGTACGTCAGTAACTACGACTACACGTGAGATATTTGGACTGTACGTCAGTAATCACGACTTCACGTGAGATATTTGGATTGTACGTCAGTAATTACGACTACACGTGAGGTATTTGGACTGTACGTCAGTAACTACGACTACACGTGAGATATTTGGACTGTACGTCAGTAATCACGACTTCACGTGAGATATTTGGACTGTACGTCAGTAATTACGACTACACGTGAGGTATTTGGATTGTACGTCAGTAACTACGACTACACGTGAGATATTTGGACTGTACGTCAGTAATCACGACTTCACGTGAGGTATTTGGACTGTACGTCAGTAACTACGACTACACGTGAGATATTTGGACTGTACGTCAGTAATCACGACTTCACGTGAGATATTTGGACTGTACGTCAGTAATTACGACTACACGTGAGATATTTGGACTGTACGTCAGTAATCACGACTTCACGTGAGATATTTGGACTGTACGTCAGTAATTACGACTACACGTGAGGTATTTGGATTGTACGTCAATAATTACGACTACACGTGAGATATTTGGACTGAACGTCAGTAATCACGACTTCACGTGAGATATTTGGACTGCACGTCAGTAATCACGACTTCACGTGAGATAATTGGACTGTACGTCAGTAATTACGACTACACGTGGGATATTTGGATTGTACGTCAATAATTACGACTACTCGTGAGATATTTGGACTGTACGTCAGTAACTACGACTTCACGTGAGATATTTGGACTGTACGTCAGTAATCCCGACTTCACGTGAGATAATTGGACTGTACGTCAATAATTACGACTACACGTGAGATATTTGGACTGAACGTCAGTAATCACGACTTCACGTGAGATATTTGGACTGCACGTCAGTAATCACGACTTCACGTGAGATAATTGGACTGTACGTCAGTAATTACGACTACACGTGGGATATTTGGATTGTACGTCAATAATTACGACTACTCGTGAGATATTTGGACTGTACGTCAGTAACTACGACTTCACGTGAGATATTTGGACTGTACGTCAGTAATCCCGACTTCACGTGAGATAATTGGACTGTACGTCAAGTAATTACGACTTCACGTGAGATATTTGGACTGTACGTCAGTAATTACGAGTAAACGTGAGATATTTGGACTGTACGTCAGTGATTACGACTACATGTACACGTGGGATATTTGGACTGTACGTCAGTGATAACGACTACATGTACACGTGGGATATTTGGACTGTACGTCAATAATTACGACTACACGTGGGATATTTGGACTGTACGTCAATAATTACGACTACACGTGAGATAATTGGACTGTACGTCAGTAATTACGACTACACGTGAGGTATTTGGACTGTACATCAGTAATTACGACTACACGTGAGATATTTGGACTGTACGTCAGTAAATACGATTACAAATGAGATATTTTGACTGTACGTCAGTAACTACGAGTACAAATGAGATATTTGGACTGTTCGTCAGTAACTTCGACTACACGTTAGACCGTTTAAGTACGAATTTACTTTGTCATGGTAAATTATTTGTTATAATAAATGAGGAAGCAGAGGTTCATTTTACATTTTAATATGAAAAATATTGATAACATGACTATTTTATAAATATTAATGAGTTCTAATACTTGATACCAACTAAACAACAGACAACAAATGAGTTGGCACACATGTTCACATCACACACACTTGAGGACATTGGACACTGTTAATTGACTATACACACATACGTCATGTATCCGTGATTTACGTGTAACTCTTTACGAGTCCACCGATATGATGACATCCAACACAATATCTTATAGAATCATCCGACAACACACAGTACCAGTTACAGTGAGAACACGCGTCTGACATCACTATGGTAACTTATAACTATGACAACACCATGCTCATGATTATTTCAGTGGCCGACAAAATAGTTAATCAGTTTCTATTCTTTTTCGGAGTATCTTAAGAATACCCTTGAATCAAACTGGCATAATTAGAAATATCATACGGAAATATACATAGATAATCATATATATCTTATAGTTCAATGGTCAGAACATTTTTGTTCTCTGTTGAGTATGACATGAAAATAATCTTTAGCAAGGTGATCAAGTTGTGATGAGCTTTGTCATGAAGATAATAAACCATACGCCATTAACATTCTAAAATACCTTCTAAACAGGTCTGAATGTTTGTTGTGTTGTTCCGACGTCTACCAAGGGTGACCAGCCTTTGGTAACTACCATATAAAATCACACACGTGGAGCTGCCATTTTTGTGTCAGTGACAAATCCTGATTTCAAAACAAAAACTTTGTAAAAGAAGCTAGTGCCTCAGGTCAACAGATGCCATTGTTAGTACAAACGTGTGTGATCAAAAACAGACTGAATCAGTCTGTGCAGATCTCGACTTCCAGTAAACAGATCTATCCAGAACGAGGGAACAGTAAATGGTAGCATTTTTTGCTCATGCGCCATGATGACGTCACCTCGTCGGACTGGAGCACCATTTCAGGAAACAAAGTATAACTCTCGCAAGAACGACATGCGGCAAATTACTGTCAGTTCTGGAAAGCTACAACATGTCTCCGATTCTGAAGCATGAGATTGCCTCAATGTTTGGTGGGATTCAATTGTCAACTGATCATGTTCACTTCGAGCATTTCATTTTTGGACAAACTGAAGAATGGACCTTGACTAACTCCATCAGGTGGTCTCGTTCATCGCGCAGGCGTCGTACTTCATCTTTAAGCCTTTCTTGCTTTTCCTCCAACTTCTCGGTTTCCTGTGAACATACACAACATGCATGGCTATTAATGTCTCCTTTGATCCAAAATATAGTTTTGATTTTTGATTATTTCAAGAGAGAAAATATTGAAGATTATGACTTTTAAGGTAATGGAATATAAAGACTAATTACCTCTTCAAGGCAATCCGCAACCTTCCTCTTCTTGCTTCTGCATTTCTGTGCAGCCAACTTGTTTTTCTCTCGTCGCTCTATCCTCTTTTTCTCTTCCTCCTCAGTTAACTGTCAATATAAGGCAGTCCGTTAGTTACAATCGACTCAGTGAGACTGAACAATTTAAACAGACCTTAGTTTTCGTGTAAATGTATTAAACTTTATTGCAGTTAATTGAATATGTTAAAAGATTATCATGCAAATACTTTGTGATATTTTGGGAAGATAACATGTTTTCTCTTCCTAAACCATTACCTGGGTCAGGATGTTATCTCCCCTTTCCTGTAAAACTATCTAGGCGAGGTTATTCATCTCCCTTTTCTGTACTATTATCTGGGTCAGGTTATTTATCCCCCTTTCCTGTACTATTATCTGGGTCAGGTTATTCATCTCCCTTTTCTGTACTATTATCTGGGTCAGGTTATTCATCTCCCTTTCCTGTACTATTATCTGGGTCAGGTTATTTATCTCCCTTTCCTGTACTATTATCTGGGTCAGGTTATTTATCCCCCTTTCCTGTACTATTATCTGGGTCAGGTTATTTATCTCCCTTTTCTGTACTATTATCTGGGTCAGGTTATTTATCCCCCTTTCCTGTACTATTATCTGGGTCAGGTTATTCATCTCCCTTTTCTGTACTATTATCTGGGTCAGGTTATTCATCTCCCTTTCCTGTACTATTATCTGGGTCAGGTTATTTATCTCCCTTTCCTGTACTATTATCTGGGTCAGGTTATTTATCCCCCTTTCCTGTACTATTATCTGGGTCAGGTTATTTATCTCCCTTTCCTGTACTATTATCTGGGTCAGGTTATTTATCTCCCTTTCCTGTACTATTATCTGGGTCAGGTTATTTATCTCCCTTTCCTGTACTATTATCTGGGTCAGGTTATTTATCTCCTTTCCTGTACTATTATCTGGGTCAGGTTATTTATCTCCCTTTCCTGTACTATTATCTGGGTCAGGTTATTTATCTTCCTTTCCTGTACTATTATCTGGGTCAGGTTATCTATCTAACCTTTCCTGTACTATTATCTAGGCCAGGTTATTTATCTCCCTTTCCTGTACTATTATCTGGGTCAGGTTATTTATCTCCCCTTTCCTGTACTATTATCTGGGTCAGGTTATTTATCTTTCTTTCCTGTACTATTATCTTGGTTATGTTATTTATCCCCCTTTCCTGTACTATTATCTGGGCCAGGTTATTTATCCCCCTTTCCTGTACTATTATCTGGGTCAGGTTATTTATCCCCCTTTCCTTTACTATTATCTGGGTCAGGTTATTTATCTCCCTTTCCTGTACTATTATCTGGGTCAGGTAATTTATCTCCCTTTCCTGTACTATTATCTGGGTCAGGTAATTTATCTCTCTTTCCTGTACTATTATCTGGGTCAGGTTATTTATCCCCCTTTCCTGTACTATTATCTGGGTCAGGTTATCTATCTAACCTTTCCTGTACTATTATCTGGGTCAGGTTATTTATCTCCCTTTCCTGTACTATTATCTGGGTCAGGTTATTTATCTCCCTTTCCTGTACTATTATCTGGGTCATTTATTTATCCCCCTTTCCTGTACTATTATCTAGGCCAGGTTATTTATCTCCCTTTCCTGTACTATTATCTGGGTCAGGTTATTTATCTCCCCTTTCCTGTACTATTATCTGGGTCAGGTTATTTATCTCCCTTTCCTGTACTATTATCTAGGTCAGGTTATTTATCTCCCTTTCCTGTACTATTATCTGGGTCAGGTTATCTATCTAACCTTTCCTGTACTATTATCTAGGCCAGGTTATTTATCTCCCTTTCCTGTACTATTATCTGGGTCAGGTTATCTATCTAACCTTTCCTGTACTATTATCTGGGTCATGTTATTTATCTCCCCTTTCCTGTACTATTATTTGGGTCAGGTTATTTATCTAACCTTTCCTGTACTTTTATCTAGGCCAGGTTATTTATCTCCCTTTCCTGTACTATTATCTGGGTCAGGTTATCTATCTAACCTTTCCTGTACTATTATCTGGGTCAGGTTATTTATCTCCCCTTTCCTGTACTATTATCTGGGTCAGGTTATTTATCTCCCCTTTCCTGTACTATTATCTAGGCCAGGTTATTTATCGCCCTTTCCTGTACTATTATCTGGGTCATGCTATTTATCTTCCCGTTCCTGTTCTTTTATCTAGGCCAGGTTATTTATCTCCCTTTCCTGTACTATTATCTGGGTCAGGTTATTTATCTCCCTTTCCTGTACTATTATCTAGGTCAGGTTATTTATCCCCCTTTCCTGTACTATTATCTAGGTCAGGTTATTTATCTTCCTTTCCTGTACTATTATCTGGGTCAGGTTATTTATCCCCCTTTCCTGTACTATTATCTAGGCCAGGTTATTTATCTCCCTTTCCTGTACTATTATCTGGGTCAGGTTATTTATCTCCCCTTTCCTGTACTATTATCTAGGCCAGGTTATTTATCTCCCTTTCCTGTACTATTATCTGGGTCAGGTTATTTATCCCCCTTTCCTGTACTATTATCTAGGCCAGGTTATTTATCTCCCTTTCCTGTACTATTATCTGGGTCAGGTTATTTATCCCCCTTTCCTGTACTATTATCTAGGCCAGGTTATTTATCTCCCTTTCCTGTACTATTATCTAGGTCAGGTTATTTATCCCCCTTCCCTGTACTATTATCTAGGTCAGGTTATTTATCTTCCTTTCCTGTACTTTTATCTGGGTCAGGTTATTTATCCCCCTTTCCTGTACTATTATCTAGGCCAGGTTATTTATCTCCCTTTCCTGTACTATTATCTGGGTCAGGTTATTTATCCCCCTTTCCTGTACTATTATCTAGGCCAGGTTATTTATCTCCCTTTCCTGTACTATTATCTGGGTCAGGTTATTTATCCCCCTTTCCTGTACTATTATCTAGGCCAGGTTATTTATCTCCCTTTCCTGTACTATTATCTAGGTCAGGTTATTTATCCCCCTTTCCTGTACTATTATCTAGGTCAGGTTATTTATCTCCCTTTCCTGTACTTTTATCTGGGTCAGGTTATTTATCCCCCTTTCCTGTACTATTATCTAGGCCAGGTTATTTATCTCCCTTTCCTGTACTATTATCTGGGTCAGGTTATTTATCCCCCTTTCCTGTACTATTATCTAGGCCAGGTTATTTATCTCCCTTTCCTGTACTATTATCTAGGTCAGGTTATTTATCCCCCTTTCCTGTACTATTATCTAGGTCAGGTTATTTATCTTCCTTTCCTGTACTTTTATCTGGGTCAGGTTATTTATCCCCCTTTCCTGTACTATTATCTAGGCCAGGTTATTTATCTCCCTTTCCTGTACTATTATCTGGGTCAGGTTATTTATCCCCCTTTCCTGTACTATTATCTAGGCCAGGTTATTTATCTCCCTTTCCTGTACTATTATCTAGGTCAGGTTATTTATCTAACCTTTCCTGTACTATTATCTAGGCCAGGTTATTTATCTCCCTTTCCTGTACTATTATCTGGGTCAGGTTATTTATCCCCCTTTCCTGTACTATTATCTAGGCCAGGTTATTTATCTCCCTTTCCTGTACTATTATCTAGGTCAGGTTATTTATCCCCCTTTCCTGTACTATTATCTAGGTCAGGTTATTTATCTCCCTTTCCTGTACTTTTATCTGGGTCAGGTTATTTATCCCCCTTTCCTGTACTATTATCTAGGTCAGGTTATTTATCTCCCTTTCCTGTACTATTATCTAGGTCAGGTTATTTATCTTCCTTTCCTGTACTTTTATCTGGGTCAGGTTATTTATCCCCCTTTCCTGTACTATTATCTAGGTCAGGTTATTTATCCCCCTTTCCTGTACTATTATCTGGGTCAGGTTATTTATCTTCCTTTCCTGTACTATTATCTGGGTCAGGTTATTTATCCCCCTTTCCTGTACTATTATCTAGGCCAGGTTATTTATCTCCCTTTCCTGTACTATTATCTAGGCCAGGTTATTTATCTCCCTTTCCTTTACTATTATCTAGGCCAGGTTATTTATCTCCCTTTCCTGTACTATTATCTAGGCCAGGTTATTTATCTCCACTTCCTGTACTATTATCTAGGTCAGGTTATTTATCTCCCTTTCCTGTACTATTATCTAGGCCAGGTTATTTATCTCCCTTTCCTGTACTATTACCTGGGTCATGCTATTTATTTTCCCGTTCCTGTTCTTTTATCTGGATAAGATTATTTACCTGTTCTGGTTCCGGTTCAACAAACAGTTCTGTAAGTTCTTCCTTCCCCTCTACCTGTCTGCGTTTCCGGATCCGGTTCTTTATCTCAGCCTTCACAAGTGGAGACACCACTTCATCCCCTTCCGTTTCCTCTTCATATTCATTTAACTCCGATATTTGATCTAGCGGGGACATATTGTCTTCGGTACCAGAGGTACTTGCTATCAGTTTCAGGAGTTCGATCGAGGTTTCTGAAGGGTCAAATGTAAATTGGAGCTGTTCGACCTCTATTTCGGCGGAAGGTTCCGGTATTTCCTGGATATCTGATAAAAATAGGGCATTTAAAATTTTACTACTAGTATTGTTTTATCACGTTATTACAGTCAAACAAATTACTGAAGTGTAAATAGAAGTCGGCACGCGGCGTGTAAGTTTTACTTACCTTGGCAGAGAGCGACATTCAGCGGGTCTACGATATTGTCGTCAAGGAAATCCATGGTAGGGTCCATTGGTCTATAAGCAGAAAATCCAATGACGTCACCTTCGGGGGTAAGAAATTCACTCAAATCGGAGCCGGATCCAATCAACATATCCAATATATCGTTCTGTGTTTGCTTGACCATTTCCGACTCTGAAACAAAACACGGACGTTACTGAAGGCTGCATGTGATTAATGATTATGCAGGCATTATGGAAGATGGTCATTGGTTGGCTAGATGGTAGTGCAATATAGATAAGGAATTATCACAGGTGTTGGTGTTATGGGGAAGATGTCACCGATCGGATACGGATTCATATCATGTTTTCGATGAATGGCTAATTGCATGGGATATAGAAGGCTGTCAATGCCAGTCTAGATGGCAGAGGTTTAGGATTGTTAATATAGTAGTCCATGTTAGGGCTTTCATTGACAGGCTAGATGACAGAGGTTTAGGATTGCAATGACAGAAAGCAGCTTATAATCGCTTAACTAGTAAACCAGGTTAAGAAAATAGTGTTGTTTAAGCATAAACAACCGTACATTATTATAGAAGTCTATAAAAATGGTGAACCTTACATTTTAATATGATTTTAAAAAATGGGTTTAATTCTACATTACAATTATGGTTAATTTTATTATCCGTCTACAATAGAAGATATTAACACAACGGAGAATTAAATAGACCACGGCCGTGTTTACCTGGAAAGGTGTATATTGTAAGGAATGTATGTATATACATGTGTACATGTACTTATATGTCAGATATACCCTATCAGAAATACGAAACAATCTTAGTTTTTATCAAATTTAATATTCACGGATATATACAGTGTATATATATTATTTAGAAAGACAAATTGCGCCAACATCCGAAATCGGTGAATCGTAGAGTTTCAGTCACGAGAGTATACCGGCCACTCCTTCTAATCCCATTCCAATGTAAATTGCCTCGTAAGCGTTTATCAATGAATTACGAACGTCGGTGAAACGTTTGAAAAACAATTGACAAGCATGTACTCTAACATACTAACCATAGCACAACATACCACAGACATATTATTACTGGAATACGTATTTTCAGTGTTCGTTCATCAACGAAACACGACATGCATTCTTTTTATTTTTTCTTTGCATCGAAAACACAATGAAGCAACAGTACAACTAAAAATAAACAGCACTTTTTTTTTTTTTTTTTTTTAACAATAAAGATACAGGTACCCGTAAGATAAATATTATTTGTCTCCATAGTTGCAGGGTGTGAAGATACGCTACTACATAATTATCGCGCGCGTCAATATAATCAATATCGAGATAACCATTGTTACTAACGTTACCGGCCAAACGACATATAAATAATACATCGTCTCAATAAACTGGAACATGGAGTAAAATAACCACATACCCGTCCTAAGCTGCCAGGCCACCGACAAATCTCTTACACATATTTGTTTACAAACAAATCTACAGTATAAACATGGTAGTATATCTCGGTGACAACACAATTTACGTGAAGCAATTTCAAAAATATCTCTTACCTCAAAATGCTGTGCAGAAGATTACGTGTTTTTGATGTGTAAACGTTAATTCCTTCATACATGTGATAGTTACAAGCCGGTTGTGAAATAGTTAACACTGTTTATAATAGATCGACGTTGTTGCTTGCTAAGCCTGTCATGGAAATGCGGACAACATACCGCTGGCTGGGTTTAAATACTTCGGATCGAATATCTATTTTTAGATGACGAAACACTCATGTGACTACATTGACGTCACGAAATAGGGCAGGCAAGATGGCCGTCCTCATTTACATACAAATGCCGGTATGCTATTGTGCAGTATACCTCGCCACACGAGCTTTAAACACACTGTCATCGAGTAATTTGTCAGAGTACAAAACCAGAATTATCCATAAAATCAAACAGCTGAGGCCAGAGACAGAAGGTTTTGTCATTTATTTAGTGTTGTAAAGAGTTTCTCGTGATTCAGCATGTATTACATGTAAATAAACATAAGGCCACGTGGCCGGCTCGTCAGTTTGAACAGCGTGGACTAGACAGGTATTGGGGCTATAGTTTGTGACTCATAAGCACATGAAGCCTCTACACACTAATACTGTAGTAAAATGGGGTGATCAGACCGTCCATTCATGGTTCAACACTAATTAGGAACTCGTTTCCAAGGTTTCGCATATATAGCAGGAGAGACAAATCAGTTTGGAAACATGCTGCTTAAAAAAAAAAACAAAAAAAAAACGCAATGTTCTATCTGCATTTGAGTCTTTATTCAAACAATTTAATTTTCAAAAATAGTTTAAACGGAAATACCAGACAGGTATTGTACAGTAGTTTAAGAATTGTATATAGACTTACGTACAGCTTAGAGGCTGCGATACGACAGGTAAGACTGTTTTTATTTTTTAACATAAGCTTTCTAATCAATCTTTATTTAATTAAGTTACAAATTAAATAACCCGTTAAACTCTGAGAAACGAAAACCTGTTTTGCTCTTTAAAACTATTTGATTATGTCGCTGTTCACATATATGATACATCGGCAACATACCTCGCAAGGGTCAGTATCTCTGACTTGTGAGTAATTTTGGTTTTATTATACACTTAAAACGATGACCACCTTACAGTTATTTTGAATAAGTCACCTATTTCATCAGACTGTTCACAGTATACACACAGGAAGATATAACAACAAAGCTTTACTTCAATTCTAACTGGGGCGCGTTGTGCAATGTCTGTAATCACTCGCCGTGTGTATAGTATAGTATACACATTTGAGTAATGTTTTAAAAATAGAATGTTGGGGTTTTCCATCGTTTGACAACGTGTAGCTACTAGATCACGTGATAGTCATTTACTGGTGAGTGTCCCGCGGAAGCTAAGAATATAGATGATACGGGCTGAAATCTGTTGTTTACATATTGTACTATAAAATGTATTCATGTACACACAGCAAGCCATTAGTCCAGATGGACAGTCAATATTACAAGAATTAACTAATGATAATCGTGTCACGGTCAAACCATTATTTTATTTATCATTTCAATCAATTAGAGTTCGCTAGCTTTTATCTGTCTTTCCCTTAATTGTTGTCAGTGCGTTTGCTTTGTCGCAATTTCAACTTACACATAAATTAATCAATTTGTCATGATCTATAAAATTTGACAAATTTCCAGATTATTCCTTGTTTGTACACGACGCAATGTACGTTTCCATGCAGTTACAGAGGTCAAAGTTCATAAACAAATCCTACCGTAATTCCACACGAACTTTAATATATATGCAAAATATTTGTGACGATAAGGTACATATAACTTCTAAGATCTTATATTGTACGTCCGTGGTCCATCCGTCCGTTATTAAACCAATCCTTGTTACTACTGTTCTTCAGAAGCACTGGGAGGATATTTCTCTAATTGATATCTCCTTCCTTTGTCCAATCAATTTTGAGACTGACTTGGAAAAACTTATGCTCGACATGCAGTAAGCAATCTTGACTTTTGACTGTTGATTTGTTATCGCTATTTCTTTAGAAGTAACCTACTTTACAGTATTTATGGGGCTTGATGTGCTTGTCCTTGTCAGCTCCTTATTATACAAAAATAGGCGACGGACGACCGATTGACGTCAGTTATCCGTTCTTAGTTAGATGCTGTTGATTATTATTTATCAGAAAGTTCTTGTTGGCTTTTTATCAGGTGACATGTGTAGGTTTTATTGCTGTCGAATGATTTAGAGGGAAAGAGGAAAGAGGAAAGAGGAGAGAAAGTAGAGGAAAGTTCATACATGTACACCCAATCTTATTAGATATCTTGTTTAATCCCACGAGTGTTACAGTACATCCTTTTAAATTTGATACACTGTAGGTTTGTGTTAAAAATACCATAAATACCATGGATACAGTTACAGCATCTAAACAGTGTATCTATTTCGCATACACATGCCAAAAGATTTAAATGTCTATAAACTTTGAATCATTCAATGTGGGCCCAGTTGTAGCCAACCTATCGAAAAATTGCAAATATGACGTCATAAAAACGACGTCAACACGGAAACCACTGCATTTACATATCCTATAAATGCCATAAAATGATCTGAATTTTATAGTTGTAGTGTCATAGAGTAGTAAACGAGTTGTTTCTTCTGTTCTGTATCATTTCACACATCCAGGGTAAGGGAAAGAAAAGTCATCCCTGTGATAATACAAGGGTAATGGGAAGAAAGGTCATCCCTGTGATAATACGAGGGTAAGGGAAAGAAAAGTCACCCCTTTGATAATACGAGGGGCAAATATCAACATGGTGTTAGGCATATGAAATAATATTAACCTACATACCATAGAAAACATGTACATTTGGAATTCATCCAAATAGTATTATTTACATGTTTAACGGTGCGATTAGAGTCACGCGTGGTTGATCTCGAGTTATATCGGTCTCCATACTAAATCTTAACCAATCGCAATACTTCATCCGATCAATAATCGATAATTGTTGGAACCAATGTTCTGTGACTACCCAGCATGAGTCATTCATTGTTAGAACGCCATGTGACTGTCGAACAATACACGAGTCATTGCCTAATTTTGACGGTGACAGAACATTAACATGTTAAACTTTCTGTTAGTCAATGTATCCTCCTTTAGATTTGTTTTATTTCTGTCGTACCGTTACGAACGTAGTTATATTCAAGAATTTGCGTTAAGCTCCGATTCAAATCTTTACAATAAAGGTCGCTGTGACCTATATTTTGTACTACCGCGACTTAAAATTGTTTTGTTATGCGTTGTGTTTAGATTCCCAGACGTATACGATTGTAGAGTATTTAATTCACGCCTGGGGTTAAAATGAACATTGTTGACTATTATCGTGAACGTATTCATTATCATCATCATGCGAAAAGACTAATGTAAGAAACGGGTTAAAATTCTTCATAATTCATCGCTTAGTTAAAGCCTCTCTATGATTTGGTAAAATTGCTATATATCCCTCACCCCCATACCTTATACCTCTTGTTTTTTTTTTATACCGATACAGTTTAACCCAAAAATATTTGTAAAATACGAGCTTTATTGCTGCGTCCTGTTATATAAATGTACATGACCTGGGATGTTACTTAGCAAATAATTTGTTATTGATGATATTCTGGTTTCGTGTCCGAATAAGTGAGTTTCTGACAAATCTTCGTTTTTCTTAATATCTTATTACATTAGTCAACCTGACACCTGTCAATCTCGTCTATATTCTTCCAGAATGGCAACGGATTACCTTTATCTGTTTCAGAATACCGTGACAATGCCAAAAACCTGTAAAACTGTCGTCTGCACCATAGAACTTAAGGTGGGTTCGGTAACAAATTCCGCCCACATCTCGAGTCGCTTGGCAACTGAAAGCGTTCCCGGTAAAAAGTTCCGTCCACGTGCACCTTTCGTCTGATTGGCTCACGAAAACATGCGGGTGTGTTTTAGTTCAACAGGGGTGTTTTAGTTACCAGACTAACACGTCGAGGGATATAATCGTTTTAACCAGTTACGGTGTATATCAATACTGACGTCATAATCAGCAATGATAGCCAAAACATAGCTGTCCATACTGATGTTGCAACTTACACTGATTACTTGGATACGGTTGACAATTCTGATATACGGCTGGCAATATTGACGTCAAAACTAACAATGATAACTTAGATATAGCTTGTAATACTGACGTCACAACTAGCACAGATCACTAGGATACGGCTGGTTATACTGACGTCACAACTGGCACAGGTCACTAGGATACGGCTGTTGGTACTGACGTTACCAGCCGTATCGTGGTGATATGTGCCAGTTGTGACGTCAGTATTGACAGCCGTATCCTAGTGAACGCCGCTTATTGTGACGTCAGTATTAACAGTCGTATCCTGGTGAACACCGCTAATTGTGACGTCAGTATAATCAGCCGTATCCTAGTGATCTGTGCCAGTTGTGACGTCAGTATTAGTATTACCAGCCATATCGTACGTAGTGACTACAATACGGCCGATGATACTGACGTCATAACTAGCACCCCTAAGTTGTACGTTGAATTGCTGAGGGTATTAACCCTCCTCATTTGTATATATAGTTTCATTCCTCCTCTAGCACCTTCCGACAATTGATCGACGTTGATTGGAGTGCGCGGCCTACACAACTCTTCCCAAATATTAATGTTCTATCGGGGAGAGGAGATGATCAATATAAAGTTTGACGAGGGTACTTAACATACACGGACGAAATTTCCAAAGACGACAAATTGGCTCCCTATCTTTTAATTACACTATTATTACATTCTACAACATATTTTTATTTTGCGTAAACTGAACAATTTCTTATCACTTTTGTTCTCCTTGCAGTATAAATTCATTCGCTCACAAAACTGATTTTCGTCGATAACTGTCATAATGTCCGTTTGTTGTGTATTATAAGGTGTTTGTTATTGTCTATTTCGAAATCTACAGTTTTAGATAAGGAGTGGTAGTCATAAGCTTCAGAGTGATTTCCCCCAATACAGGTACATATCAAACGTGACCTTGACTGACTGGAAAACAGTAGTAAACGTTTACAGGTGTGTCCGTCCAGATTTGTCATACCTGTGTAGTTTTATCAATGGACACGAGTACGACTGACACAGTGATGATGTGATCTAAACAAAACGTGAATCACACACACTGTTACCGTCACCTGGCCGTATTTATGTCACACCTGAGCTGATTATCAATCTACATTGAGTCATACCTGTGTCTGATTAAGGATAATACATCACCGTGCAATGATAAAGGGAAGTTTGAAAAGTAATCAAAAGTTAACCGGATAACTTTATATCTACATGTATGTATCACACCTGTCACTATAAATGAGAGATGAACTTCGAAATAGAAAAAATGATGGACAACCGAGAGGAAAAAAATGTAGTCTTTTTCCCGCTAAACATAGACGTCAGAACGAGGACATAAACATTCTATTTTAAGATGTTGTTAATTGAGTTAAGCTCTGAGGATCTGACGGTAGCCGGGGTCAGACTGGACTAAACTCATTCACAATAAATGTGTTGAGTCGCTTTTCTTGATTTAAGCGACTAAAAAGTAAGAAATATTATCAGACGCGCCGGTAATAGATAGGCGGAATTTTACGGAATTTTCGGAGTTATACCATAAAGTTTTGTTCATGAAATCATTATGAACGTCAGTATTCGTTGACGTAAATAGCAATCGCCATCACAATCTGATAAAGATACAGAACATTTTTTTTATGCGCTAAAACCTCCATTATACAGTGTGTAATAATGATCTGTGTTTTAATCATATGGTCACCATCATAACACGGTATGGACGGTTCTGTACCATCCTCTTGCATTGCCTTCGCTACGAAACACGAGCGCCACCTAGCAGGGAGAAATGATAACTACATGTATGTATACTATCATAAGTTTTTTATTTATCATTTTAATTGGTGTAATTGAAATCATCTTTACTCTGCTTAAATTTAATCATCTTAAGTTAGTCTTTCACTTAACATTAGAGATGAATGGAAGAAAGTCCAGTATTTTCTGGAAGACTGCATATCACAGCACAGTCGAACCCAACATATCACAGCACAGTCGAACCCACCAACGGTTTCATTTACACAAACGAACTTTAGTCTCGTTTACTGTCGGTCCTCATTGAAAGTTCGCTTGTTTTTCGGTGGTTTTATTTCATTTATGACAATGACAATAGCAATTTTTTTATTCTCAAAAACATATAAAGTGTAGAGAATTACATGAATACAAAATTGTACAGGGTGCATGATATAATAGTTTAGTTTATTTCCGAATGTAGCACAACATATAGGAATTGCATAATACATAAACGTACATTATAATTCATTTGAACAAGATGGCGGAGAACACAACCGATATAATTATAATTCATACCATTACACACATGTATATAACACACTCTCTAAAGCAAGCAAAATAATGAAACTTGACAAATACTGTCTAACGCAAAATTCAGTTATTGAGTAGAGATATTCTTTTGGACGAAGCATGCATTAGATATTTACTGAAATTTCTTAAAAGTTTGAACATTTTTACGTGCATACAATTCAGTTAACTTGAATACAGAAGGGCGGCGATAAAAATACGGCTTGAAGTACAAACTTCTTAACTCTGAATAACTGGACATAATAATAATAAATATAATACATGGATATATTTGTGAGTAAGAGATTATATCAAATAGTGTTGAGTCGTATACTTATTTGCATAATTAATTTCACAAGTGATTTCAATTTATTATCAACTACTAAATTAAAAAGGGTGTTAAACTTGAATGTACTGGGTCTTTCATAATAGTATCTAGATGTATATTTTTTCCTGTTTAAAGTTTTTTGTAGATCGCTACAATAAAATATATAATGGAAGTCGTCTCCTATTTCGTTCAGGTTACAAAGACTACAGATTCTTTTTTCTCTGGGGATGTATGCTTCTTGATTATCTTAAAATTTTCGACGGGTTTGATATGTTGAGAGCGCAATGACTCACCAAGCCACGATGAGTAATACGATTTACCTACAAGTGTTATGATATAAATGTTTACAATTATGATTAGGTTTATTATCTCACTGTCTGGTATAGTCGTACAACATAAGTACAGATTATGGGTGATACGCACAGGTCACGGACGATATGTCCACTTAGGACGTACCAGTCACGGACGATATGTCCACTCGGTACGTACTAGTTACGGACGATATATCTCCTCGGTACGTACTAGTTACGGACGATATGTCCACTCGGTACGTACTAGTTACGGACGATATGTCCACTCGGTACGTACTAGTTACGGACGATATGTCTCCTCGGTACGTACTAGTCACGACGATATGTCCACTGGGTACGTACTAGTTACGGACGATATGTCCACTTACTACGCACTAGTTACGGACGATATGTCCACTGGGTACGTACTAGTTACGGACGATATGTCCACTCAGTACGTACTAGTTACGAACGATATGTCCTCTCAGTACGTACTAGTTACGGACGATATGTCCACTGGGTACGTACCAGTTACGGACGATATGTCCACTCAGTACGTACTAGTTACGGACGATATGTTCACTCGGTACGTACTAGTTATGGACGATATGTCCACTCAGTACGTACCAGTTACAGACGATATGTCCACTCGGTACGTACTAGTTACGGACGACATGTCCACTCGGTACGTACTAGTTACGGACGATATGTCCACTGGGTACGTACTAGTTACGGACGATATGTCCACTTACTACGTATTAGTTACGGACGATATGTACACTCGGTACGTACTAGTTACGGACGATATGTCTCCTCGGTACGTACTAGTTACGGACGATATGTCCACTTAGTACGTACTAGTTACGGACGATATGTCCACTCAGTACGTACTAGTTACGGACGATATGTCCACTCGGTACGTACTAGTTACGGACGATATGTCCACTCCGTACGTATACTAGTTACGGACGATATGTCCACTCGGTACGTACTAGTTACGGACGATATGTCCACTCGGTACGTACTAGTTACGGACGATATGTCCACTCGATACGTACTAGTTACGGACGATATGTCCACTGGGTACGTACTAGTTACGGACGATATGTCCACTCGGTACGTACTAGTCACGGAAGATATGTCCACTCAGTACGTACTAGTCACGGACGATATGTCCACTGGGTACGTACTAGTTACGGACGATATGTCCACTGGGTACGTACTAGTTACGGACGATATGTCCACTGGGTACGTACTAGTTACGGACGATATGTCCACTGGGTACGAACTAGTTACGGACGATATGTCCACTGGGTACGTACTAGTTACGGACGATATGTCCACTCGGTACGTACTAGTCACGGAAGATATGTCCACTCAGTACGTACTAGTTACGGACGATATGTCCACTGGGTACGTACTAGTTACGGACGATATGTCCACTCGGTACGTACTAGTTACGGACGATATGTCCACTCAGTACGTACTAGTTACGGACGATATGTCCACTCAGTACGTACTAGTTACGGACGATATGTCCACTCGATACGTACTAGTCACGGACGATAGTGAAATCAGCATATCATATGTTTGAAAGAAGACGATTACTTTTAGAATGATAATATTTAATATTGCATGATTGCATAAGTTTATATGGTCTTATGATATAATTATAAGCTTAGTATCTCAGTCAATTTTGGCTGGGCAATATATATTTTATGTTATAATATGGATTCTGTATGACTTGTATGAACTAAATTTTGTAAATATATATTGTGCTACACTCTACGATGTACGGGCAGACTCTGCTCTCTCTTCTTGTAATACAGATATAATTTATGTTCAATTGTCGTTGATAGTCAAGTGTACAGAATGCTTGCTGAGATATTTTCTGTGATACCGTTTTCTGATTCTCTGATGTTTAAGTATACACTGGCTATTCCCTATTGTTTGTTATAACTCACCGCTCCATCTGTGGATCCAAATTGACTCACATTTTCTACTGCCCACACTAGTAGCAGATCACATAATCCACTTTTGTGATTGTTCTGTAGGACCTATTTACTTCATGTTTGTCGATATGATATAAAAACTGACTTTTGTTAAATGTAAAGTACGACAAAATTCACCTTTAGTGATCAACAGTAAATAGACGAAGGCCCCATTGAAGAGATATATTAGCTTTTACCAGATTGAGAACTAAAATCCGATATATCCATATCAAAGATGTAACAATTTAAGATAATACTGAATTGGCCCTTGTATGTTAACTGTACAATACACGTGGAGAGTTGGTAAATAATGACTTTGTATCGCTAGATAATGATACTCCATAGTAATTCAGTGAAATAATACTCCAAAACAACTCAGGACAACACTGTGAATATTTTGTTTTAATAAAATAATTTGAAACACGGACTTTAGCAAGTCTTTCTTAGATTACATAGGTATGTAGTACATAGATATTACCTGTACCGAGTTATTTATAGCAAGCCTGTCATTCATGACCAACCTAATTATAAAATATACACAAGTTTTGATATATTCTTCAAGCTGGCATGGCACCAAGCTTTGACCTTGACCGATAAATATTCACCGTAGAACCATCTCGAGTGTGTTAGTAATACAGACGTATATAGACTCCAGGGTGGCCTGTTCATATGCCTACGGAGCAATTCTACAGCCCGGGTATACACAACAGGACTGGGCAGGTATGGCGATGTATGTGGGACAGCCAAGCCTTATTCTTGTAGTTAGGAACTTTCCTATATCTCACATCTGTACACGTGACAATAAGTTAGATGTAAACAATAGATATATAGAAACATTGCCAAACACAATCACGTGTGAAAAAAGAAGAGGCCCAATGGGTCTATATCGCTCACCTGGCTCTACAGCAAATTTGAAGTTGATTAAGGTCATTTCTACAGATACTATGCTGATTACCACTTTATTCATATATCAGAGTAGGCTAGTTTTAGTCATGTCAATGAATTTTCTAGTCCTTCGTTCCAGCATGCTATTTGCATGATACCAGGTCTCGGAGTATCTTGGCTATCGAGAAATCATTGTTTAAAGATGAACAGTGTTACCTTGAATGTCAAGTTTATTCATTTGAACAAACTTGGTAGATCTTCACCCCAGCATCAAGCCCCTGGGTCTCTTTGTTGTTGAGAACAAATCGTTTGAAGATTTTAGCCTATTTGACCCATGTGACCTTCAATGTAAGTCAGGTTTTTTTTTATCATTTGCCAACTTTGCTGCCCTTCATCCAAGCACGCGCTACAGGCCCAATATTAAGTCTCTGTGCCCCTTTTAATTGGTTATTGACAAGAAGTCGTTTAAATAATTTAGCCCATTTCACACCTGTGGTCTTAAATGTCAAGGTTATTTATTTGAACAAACTTGGTAGCCCTTCACCCAGCATGCTACAGACCGCCCCAATATGAGGTCTCTGTGCCGCATGTTATTGAGAAGTTGTTAAGAGGAAAACGTTGACGCGGGACGGACGGACGACGGACGCCGCACCACGGCATTGGATCACTTGCCCTTTGACGACAATATTACGGACGGACGACGGACGCCGCACCACGACATAGACTCATTTGCCCTTTGACGACAATATTAAGGGACGGACGACGGACGCCGGACCACGGCATAGGCTCACTTGCCCTTTGACGACAATATTAACTATCTGACGGAATGATACCACTACCAAGGCCGATAGGGAATGGTTGGTTGCGTTTTTTGACCGACCACTGCTGCATATCATACGACTGAAAAAAGGAGTGGAAGTATTTTCTGATATTAGATATTATCTTGATCATGCCATAACTCAGTCCAGGGGGTCCAGTCACAGATACACGAGTGAGAGGGGCGCTAAGGATACACTTATATCAATTACAGTTCCCCACCGTATCTGAAGGTAAGTGCCAAGAATACATAGATGCTTGATTTGTAATAAACATGTTTGTTCGGTCAAAAATCAAAACATATAGGTCAGTGTGAATATATGAAAAAGGTCAGCAAATTTTTTCTTTGATGTAGGTCAAAGGTTAAAATGTAGGTCATATTGACCTTATTCTGACACATAACGCGCCCTTGCACCTAGGTGAACCCATTCCCCAAGTATCTAGTTTACACTGTCAACTAGTGTAGGAGATAGAGCCTGAACAAGATAGTGAGCGAGAGGCCGACCGCACATAACGCAAAACTACAGCATGGGATAGAGATGTAACACAAGGAATGGGAGGTACATGGGATAGAGATGTAACACAAGGAATGGGAGGTACATGGGATAGAGATGTAACACAAGGAATGGGAGGTACATGGGATAGAGATGTAACACACGGGATGGGAGGTACATGGGATAGAGATGTAACACAAGGGATGGGAGGTACATGGGATAGAGATGTAACACAAGGGATGGGAGGTACATGGGATAGAGATGTAACACAGGGAATGGGAGGTACATGGATAGAGATGTAACACACGGGATGGGAGGTACATGGGATAGAGATGTAATACAAGGGATGGGAGGTACATGGGATAGAGATGTAACACACGGGATAGGATGTACATGGGATAGAGATGTAACACAGGGCCCATATTTTCCCCCAATTCGGTACGTACCAGTCACGGACGATATGTCTCCTCGGTACGTACTAGTTACGGACGATATGTCCACTGGGTACGTACTAGTTACGGACGATATGTCCACTCGGTACGTACTAGTTACGGACGATATGTCCACTCGGTACAATTACGGACGATATGTCTCCTCGGTACATGTGTACGTACTAGTTACGGACGATATGTCCACTCGGTACGTACTAGTTACGGACGATATGTCCATTCGGTACGTACTAGTTACAGACGATATGTCCACCTACTACGTAATAGTTACGGACGATATGTCCACTCGGTACGTACCAGTTACGGACGATATGTCCATTTAGTACGTACAAGTTACGGACGATATGTCCACTCGATACGTACTAGTTACGGACGATATGTCCAC